>NW_024429194.1:32187176-33387176 GCF_017639785.1 Mesocricetus auratus
CGTGCTATAAGCTGATTACGGTTTGGATTGAAGGACTGGTTTTCATTAGCTATTTTAGATTGGGCAGCATCCTTGAGCTGTAGTAATTACTAAAAGTAGTGTTTGGAAGGGAGGGTGGGACAAGGAGAGACTCAAACAGTTGCTCTGGACTGAGAAGAGGGGTGGAAAGAAAAACCCGATGCCTGCCAAGTTATCTCCCCAAACGCTGTGGCACAGTGGGGCAGCTGTGCCTGGCTATGTCACGGTCAGACAAGCCAGCAAGAAGGCAAGAGAGTGCTTTGCATGGAGAAATGAATACAACATGAGAGGCCCATTTAAAGTTCAAGTGGTAGGCTGACTCCCCGGAGTTAGGCCATCAGCACACAGAAGCTCAGCTTCTATCCCATAATAAATTCAATGAAGGCAGGTTTCACTGCTAGTTACAGAAGCAGACTTTAAAATGACAGTCAGAGCAAAATGACCTATTTTCTTGTTTTATTGCATAGAGGCGAGAGCTTGATCATTTCCCACACACAAAGGGATGCACGTGCAACTTTGTGTCCTGGAGGTGCTCCAAGCCAAAGTCTCCAAGCATTGGGTCAGTGCCGGTTTGGATTCAATACTTTTCTTCTGCATAGGATGGAAGCCTTGGGTATGTTTTGGTGCTGCTTGATTTAGGACAGGGATATAACTGGGAATTAAAGAAGTATGGTGTCCCCTCTTAGAGGAGGCACTAACTGTATACCTGTGAATGCTAAACAAGCCATCTATGTGGTTTGAAATGCTCCCATAGGTTCATGTGTTTGCACATTTGGTCCCCAGCTGGGGTAGCATTTGGGAAGCTTGTGGAGCCCTCAGAAGGAGGAGCCTCCATGGAGAAGGTGGGTTATTTACTTGTAATTTTACAGCATAGCACCAGAACCTAGAGGCAGGAGCTGATGCAGAGACCATGGAGGGGTGCTGCATACTGGCTTGCTTCTCCTGACAAGAAGGAACCATAAGAGGGAAGAATGAAAAGTTCCTCGTCTAATTAATGGTCTCATCCTTCTAAGAAGCTCTTGAGAGCCATTAATATATACAACAGTACACTTTAAGCTTAAAAACCATGAGGTCTGAAAGAGTTAGGTGACAACCCAAAGCTACCAAGTCACTCTGTGGACTGGCATTCAGGCCTTGTTCTTCAAATGAAGCCCTTTCTGTCACTACACTGTCTCAGTGCAGAACCCATTGACCTTAACCCCTTACTGACACAATAAAAGGGGGATGCTACCAGACACTTGGGAATGCAGGACTGAGTTCAGCCTTTTTCTGGATAGTGAGGTCCATGCAAATCAACTGCAGAGCCATGTAGATGGCAGAAATAGAAATAGAGAGCCTAGATACTGTCACGGAGGAAAAACATAGGTGGATCTGTTTATGGAATGCCTAGTTTATAACACCATAGGGACAGGCACATACCACACACACACAAGTACAAATGCATATACACATACACAAACACACACTCACACACAAATGCACACAATCACACACACAAATACATGCTCACACACACCAAATTCTACCAAAAAGAAAATTTGGATAAGTCATAGTACACAGAAACACCTTACATCTGGTAGAAAATTATCTATTTTGCTTATAAAAACTAGCTATGGTGTAACTGCTGCATTCCTACTAGACTTCTAACCATCAGCTGGCATAGGCTGTCCACAAATTCATCCTTTTCATTTTAGGAATGTATTGTAGATCCCAAATTCAGAATTCTCACTGCAAATCTCTGGATAAAAATGACTTGAATACCTTTCCAAACATCAAGTAACTTATTTAGCCATTTCATAGCCAAGCCTGGTGACAGAGCTCTGTAATTACAGCACTTGGGAGGTCGAGGTAGGATTATGAATTCACAAGTTCAAGCCTGGGCAACACAGTGAGATTTTTTTTCTCAAAACAAAACAACTTTTTCTCCATTGCAGTGTCCAGTTAAGACAGAGACTACACAAATACCCTGGTGTTCTAGAAGAAAAGAAACTAGCAGGGAAACACAACTAAGGCATAATCTCAAGGTAAACGTACTCAAAAAAGTCAGTTCACAAAAATACCAGCATTTGCCATACAATAATCATGGTACGGCTTGTCTAGATGGATGTGTTACATTGCTAGCTTCAAACTGTGTCAGCATAGTTAAGACATTTTTCAAAAGCGCTAACATCAGGGGAGAAACAATTCAGAGCAGGCTGCATGTCCATAGTCCTCCATCCATTCCCTCCATTGAGGCACAGAGTGCTGTCACCCCAGCAACAGAAAGGATACTGAGGGTGAGCCACTTAAGAAACTTGCTCAAATGTGCATGGACAGAAAGCAACAGAGGCAGGGTTTGAAGTGGCTTTTGTTGTGCTTGTGGTTGCATGAAAAACAATCACAAAAAGGTCATATGTAATGACATGCAGCTTAATAGCATGTTTCCTTTGTTTGTTTGGTTTTGTTTTTTTGGGGGAAGGGGTGTTGTTTGTTTTCTGGGTTTAGTTTGGTTTTTCAATACGCTTACTGATAGGAAAAGGCTTAATAGTGTTCTATTCTTTGTCAGGCTATAAGAAGACAAAAATATAAAATTCAGTTTTTGATAAGCTACTAGGAAAAAAACCACTGCCCTGGAGAGTCAACATTTGCTTTTTCCTTGGATAGCAACTGGATAGTCCCAGGAGAATTCAAATGTCCACACACAAAAGCATCTTTTGCATGGCTTACAGCCAGCAGGTGAGCAGTAATCCAAAAAGCAAAAGTCTCAGATTGATCAGAAAACCCCAAAGGAGAACTCCACTTTACCAACCACCCGAGAGCCACAGACTCCAGTAGCAGCTTCCCATGCCTTTGGCTTCCATGAAAAGCAGGCATGTATCTACCAGAGCTCTCTACAGGGCACACTACATGGAAGGAACTGCCAGCCAGACCCATCAAGTAGCCTGACTTAAACATTTACATCTCCTGTCTGCAGATGATTCATTTTAGTAACTGTCTTTTTGAAACACCTACACCTGAAATTAAAATCTGAAAATAAGCATCCTCTAGTCTTTCCCAGTGAGCAGATGGGGCTGATCGGATCCAGCCATGGACCGAATGAAGCACCAGACTGTGCATCTTTACACAAAGCCTCAAATTAGAAATTTCAGAGCGTCGTGGATTGCAAGATGAAGTCTGTTTTCCTGAGAAGATTCTGTGCTACCCTGATGCCAGCCTCGCAGCCTCTGTCTCTCCAATAGGGCGTTCTGCAAATAAAATGTACTGCGAAGTCGATTTAATTAGCTATTGCTCTCAACCATTCAGAGCTTCGGGTGACTAGTACTTATAATTTTATGGTTGAGTTTACTTGCCCAAAACATGTCCTGAACAATTCACTGGTGTCTAATTTTAGATGAGCTCAGTAAGACTGGAGATAGGGAAGCAACTGAAATATTTTTGTTCCACCTTCTCTCAGGACCATACGTGGTCATCTGTGGTAATAAAAGCAAGTCAAGCACCTAGATGCCTCTGGGCAATTGCGTGAGGCCTCTGCTTTGGCCTCAAGGGAATTCCATCCAATAAGCAGGAGATGGGAGGTGAGGGCACTTAGCCAGGTGCCTCCAGTCAGACAAAGGAGGGAAACACACCTCACAGCTGGAGAATAAGGGACTTGCGAAAGCGATGGATAGAAATTTAGTTTCAGGGAGGTGTCTACATGCTTACCTGACTGAAATACCACCCTGTAAATGTCCCAAGTTTAGAGACAATTGAGAAGCCAGCTGACTTGCCAATACATAAGATATAGCATATTTATTTGCTGGAACGGTATTCGGCAGTCAAAAGCAATGAATTAAGTTTACACAAATCGGCATGGATAAATCTCAAAAACAAACCACGGACTAGAAACATAACTTGCAGACAACATATGCAGCATGGTAGCATTTGATTTAAAAGAGAAATTGTATGTACACACACCAGAAAACCATGTATTTCTCTAGGCAGGCACATGTTCTTAAGTGAACCTTGAAAACATGAACTTTTGTGTAAATTTTTTTACACAATAATTAATTAAAAATTTCCAAGAACATTTAGAACTATTCCATGGGAAAAATAGGTAATATCATAAGCAATTAATTTTTCTCAGGAGTTTGGAATAACTTAACTGGTTAACTTTCAGCTGTTGGACATATAAAACTATCTCCAAATATGGAAGTATGTGTAACATAATTTACATATTATCAGTGTATTTTTATTAGAGAGCATATAATTATTTTAAAATCTAAAATGGCATCTTTCCAGCTCACCAGTGAGTGAGTGAGTGATTCTGAAGGAGAATTTGAGCTGATGGTCAGAGTTTGGTCATGTAAATAAGCAAGGTTAATACCATTTTCAACTATTTTCAAAATAATAATGATCTGCACCATGTCCTGAATCCTGACCATAAGGCAGACATTCGCAGGTGTTGTACATGCCTGAGTGTATTTAACTCTCATATAACCCCCTGGGGGCAGGCACTCTCATTACCAAATCCTCTGTTCAAATTGTGACCAGTACCAGGAGAAGCAACTAACTGCCCATCAGGACGGTGGTAAGTGGGGGAACCAGCACTAAGATTCTCAGCCAGACCTGTGCCCAACCAGTGTGGCCCCAGTGGCTCCTACAGTTCTGCTCTGATTCCTAAGTGGTCCCACCTGCCCTCCTGGGAAGCTGACCACACTACCCCACAGGGCAAAGTGTCTAGAGTGTGAGCTTCATGATACCGGATTCTGTTTCTGGTAGAAGGCCTGTGGCAGTCCATACAAGGCATCTGCAGACCTGACCCTGTGCCCCATGAGGATAGTGACAGAATGAAGCACAGGGAACAGGTCTGACAGAGGCCTCCCTTTGACACTCAGGAGAACTAGCGGGTCCTGACTCACTGAGTACTCTCAAGAGAAGACAAAAATTTTAGCAATACTTGGTTTTCTTTTTCAATATGCTTCAAGACTGACTTTAAAGACACTGACCCAGCATATGTGTTGGTTTTTATCTCAATATAGGAATACAGAAACTTACGTAAAAGCATAGATTTGATGGACCATTCAAATGTACTTTTTATATAATTCAAAGATGGACATGAATTTGGATTTCATTTTTATGCTTTTCTTTTTCTGACTAGGCTTTATACCAAAGGTCAACTCACTGTGAAAAATGGTAAATATGCTTCTATTGTCTGTCCCTGCCCAAACTGTGAAATGCTGACATAAACCCCCAGAATGAAATCACCAAAGGAAATGGAGAACAGAGTTAATGAATTACCACTTTATTAATGTGAATATGATAGAGATGTTGAATGTCTAAAAATATACAGAAAGTAAGGCGAGACACATTTGCAAAGCAGGAGCTGAAGAGTTGGCTGGATTGGCGAAGTGCCTGGTGCACAAGCATAAGGACTGAGTTAGTGTCCCCATCACTCATGTGTGAGCAGCATGTTGGTGCACCCGGAAGCCCCAGTGCTGTGGGGCAGGGCAAGCAGATGCCTGGGCTAGCTGGTCAGTCAGCTTAGATGAAGCAGGAGATCTGGGTTCAGTGAGAGACCCTGTCTCAAAAGGTAAGGTAGAAGGAAATATTGGAAGACACCCAGTGTCAACCTTTGACCTCTCATTCTCATGCATGCATGCACACCCCCACATGAACAAACTTAAATATAGACGTTTCATTTGTTTTCAGCTAAAAAGTCATTGGCATGCTAGTGAAATGGTTCAGTGCTTAAGAGTGAAAGCTGCTCTTAGAGGACCCAAATTCAGTTTCCATGTTAGGCGGTTCACAACAGACTATAACTCAAGCTCCAGAGGATCGATGCCCTCCTCTGATCCCCTACACACAGGTCACACACACACACACACACACACACACACACACACACACACACACACAAATAATAAAGCCCTTTTTCAAAGTAATTTGTGACTTTAGGGAAAAAATCAATAACAGGTTAATGAAGAAAAGAATGCATGTCTCTAGGATACTGCTTAAGTCAACACAGTGGACATCATGTATTACATACAAATTTAAGTAGCAAAGATTGTGTGCTTCACACACAAACACACACACACACACACATACACACATGCTGTGATGTAACAAAATCACAGGAGGCATCAGACAGGAGGTAGACTGAGCACTTGAGCTGAGGGTGGTGAAAGTTTGCCGTTTCCATTTTCCATGGTCAGAAATCATTACTTAAACAACTGTCAGCTTGTAGAGCTAAACAGACCTTCCCTTCTAAGATCCTTCAGAAACCAAACCCAGGACTGTAACATTTGTCCACTGGCATCAATTCTTCCTCCTGGAGTACCCATCTCCAAACACTGTTACACATTTATATCTATCTGATGATTGTCCCTCACCCCAAATTCTTACATACAACACAACTTTTGACTTGAATTCCACACTGGTCTTTGTGCTCAACCTACTTAGCCACACGTCTAACAGGAATGCAACAGCAATGTAGCATCCAAACAGGGTCACTTTAAGGTAAATGTACGGTGTTGACATATTAAGGCATGATATCATGAAAATAGTATGAATTTAAATGTCCTAGGCCAGCCCAAGAGGCACCCTACCTATGAGGCATTTCAAACTTCTTTGGCCTGTCCAAATCAAAAAGTGGTTCTTTTCTCTACTGCTTATTTTTTGTAAACTCTTTCTCACCTTAGTTGGAAATCCGTTCTTTTCAGTTCCTTGGGTCCAATAGCCCAGGATCACCCCTTGAATTCTTCTTTGTATAGCAGGACATCAGCTAAGTCTACCAACCTTTACTTCCAAAGCAAGTCTCTCCTTTTTCCGGGTCATTATTACCTCTTGCTTGTGCTGAAGGAGCATCCTTGCTAGCCCCTTTCACTACCCCGGCCTCCTCTCTGCCAGTCCTAAGGCTGGGAACCAGCCAGGCACTGTGTAAGTGAAGATTTCCTTTGGGGATTCTCTCACTCCCTTGCTTGTAACACCAAACAGGTTCCCCTTCCACTCGGAGAGAAAGCTGGGGAACCTGGTGATGTAAAGGTCCTACATGCTCTGTTCCTGAACTCCTGAATCCTCTCTGCTGTCCTTGTCAGCCATCCATCTCTGCTCACTCCCCTCCAGCCGCTGACCTTCCTAGATGCTTTAGGATTCTGAACATACTGCATGCACTCTCACATAGGAACTCTATATATTTTTGGTTTTCATGCTCGTAAATATCTACCGCTCAAATACCATTTATAGTCACTCCTTCCAGGTTTTCACTTGTTCATTCAAACAGCACATTTTTATTTTGAATCTCCTGCACCCATGAGAACTATACTCATTGGTCTAACTCCCTTTGCTTTGCTTTGTTGCTGGGTGATACTGGGTGCTATGCATTTTACATCTCTGCTTTGCTCATTATTCTGCTCCAATCAAGATGTCAGCACCCAAGGGGTGATAATTTTACTATTTTACTCACAGCCTAAACCTACTGGAGGACCTCATACATTCTTATTCAATCAATAAAGTAAGGATGCAAGCATCCTTTTAAATATGCAGGTAAGAGCCAGGCATTGGTAGCACATGCCTTTAATCCCAGCACTCGGGAGGCAGAGGCAGGTGGATCTCTGTGAGTTTGAGGCCAACCTGGTCTACAGAGCGAGTTCCAGGACAGCCTCCAAAATAATACAGAGAAATTCTGTCTTGAAAAACCAAAATAAATAAATAAAATAATGAGGATAAGAGAAGATATGGTGCAACTAAGAATGCTTACTTTCATGATAAACATATTAGTACTATCTGGTGCCCAAAATCAATTCAAATGGGATATTCAATAGTTGTTAATCTTGTGATAATATGTGATAAACTCTATCACAGTATCAAAATGCTGGGTTTTCTGTCAGTAATCTTCAAATACATGAATCCCCAGAGCACCAAGTCACTCAGTCTGCTTCTGCAGAGGAGTTACAAAGGCTCTAATTTGACTTGGTGCCCACATCAGTGTGCTCATCACCAAGGAAGCCCTGTGGGCCTATATTAGCTATTTAACTCCAGAAAGCTCTGTAAATCAGCAATGGGAGAGAAAAAGAAAAGAAAGCATGGCAACTCTTATTCAAGATCCAATTTGCTCATCAGAAGCCCTTGACAAAATTGAGGAAGGAGAGGGAACACAGCAGAGGAATAGAGCTTTAACCTCATATGTCCAAGGCCATGAGTTCAATCCCCATCACCTAAAACAATAACAACAACAGAAAACCATGGAGAAAGAATTCATGAGATTATGTAGCCAAAGTTCATTCAGGAGCAAGGAAGCTGCCTTTCCTTGAAAATTTCTGATCATCAGGCCATGGAAATAATCACCTGAGTGGGAGCCTATGGTTTCTAGTGATCTGAGAAAATTAATTTGAATGTTGAAATGATCACTTACTTCTCTTTGCCATTAATAGTGATATGGCAAGCTGGCCAGATGCCAAGTGCACGTAACAATCTAAAACCAGTTTAATATAACAGTGTTTGTGGTGCCTCAAGGCGTGATGTCTAGTATGTTTCATTTTCACAACTAACCACTGGCATAACTAATAATACGTCCCCAAATAGATTTCACAGGGGAACAGGCATTTAATTTTTCTGCCCTCCCTTTTGTTAACTCTGATTCTTTCCTTCAGGCTGTTCTGTTAACTGCAGAATCGGAGAGAGCCAGCAGTGAGAAACCTCCTTGTAGAAAACAGACAGAACTCTCAGGTTGGGGAATAATGGAAATCAAACTTGGCAAAAAATGGCTTTTCAGTATATTGAAAAGAGGATTGAATCCACTACGGACCAAGAAATCCCCTCATCAAATCCAATCTTGATTTTTACCTATGAACTGATTAGTCCCACCTGTCACTCAGCCATTTTATCTTACAAGTTCAGTATAGCAGCAATTTTGCTGTGGTTTGTCAATTTGCTGTCAGTCCACTGAGACCAGAATATTGTTCAATATATTGAGAATCAGAGAGAGAGAAGAGAGAGAGAGAGAGAGAGAGAGAGAGAGAGAGAGAGAGAGAGAGAGAGAGAGAGAGAGACCCTTAAACACATTCTGGATTGCTAGTCACAAGTACTTTAATCACATTTCAAAATCTTCAACTTTTGGGTGAGATTTTTAAAAAAACTTGCAGATTACAATAACAATTCAAAGATAATTATGATGTCCCAGTGCTGGCACTAAAGGAGATTTTATTTTTATAGACCTCTGACAAGGAAAAACTTGATTTGAAATTTCAGCTAACTGGAAGAGTTCCATGCCAGAATAGGGACACCTCTCTGTAGTCCTCAAGAACACTTAAAGTGGGACAAATTTAGAAAGATTCTACATAAGCAAATAAGTCACCTTGGGAAGAAGTAACGGTTTTATGTTTCTCATTAGCATTGTACCTCTGAACATATTATTTCACGTCTCACTTACCTTTTATCACAATATTTTCCTCTTGTTTGTTCTGCTGATAATGATTATCTTGATTTATGAACACAGCTAGAGAAGTAGGACAAGCCAAATGGCTTTCCATATTAAGGACACTAAGTATGTTAAACCACTGGGTGGGAAAAATAGATTTGCCCAACCAAATCATTGATTACAGTCTTCATTTCAGAAAGCGGTAAGGAATTTAATGACCTCTTGGTTATCCTCTGTCAACGGAGATACAATCAACATTTTCTTTTCTTTTCTTTTTTTTTTGGTTTTATGAATCTAGTAAAGCATGTATAGTCATCTTATTTAGAATAAGTTATTATAAAATGAAAAATATTTATAGAAGAGTGCGAGTCATACCCATAACATTTGTTTACCAGCTCAGTCCTGCTTTTAGTTAGGTTCCTGTTGCTGTGATAAGTACTATGACTGAAATTAGCTTTGGGGAGGAAAGGGTTTATTAGGCTTAAATATCCACATCACAGTTCATTGTCAAGAAAAGTCGCAGCAGGAACTGAGGTGAAAACCTGCTTGCTCTTTTTTTTCAACATCTATTTATTGTACATTGGTGTTTTACCTGCAAGCGTGTCTGTGTATGGGTGTCAGATGCCCTGGAACTGGAGTTACAGACAGTGAAGAGCTGCCATGTGGGTGCTGGGAATTGAACCCAGGCCCACCATGGAAGAACACTCAGTGCTTTTATCCTCTGAGTCATATCTCCAGCCCCTCAACGTGTATGTATTCTTACACAACCTGAGACCACCACCCCAGAGGTAGTATAGCTCACAGTTGGCTGTTCCCTCCCACATCAATCATTATCAAGAAAATTCTCTACAGGCTTGTCTACAAGCCAATCTAAAGAAGGTAATGCTTCAAGAAGCATTCCCTCTTCCCAGGTGACTAGTTTCTATCAATTTTACAAATCTAACCAGCTCAACCTTTCCTACGTTGCCACAGAGATACTTTTTGCATTTCATTCATGTATCCCTGCAAACCATTCCTCTAATTTTATTTGCCAGTGTTACTCAAATAAAGGTTAGCATGAACTAATTTAACCAAATGTCCAACTTGAATTTACTAGAGCATATTCTAATGGCATCAGTTTTCCATTTTGAAAGGGAATTGAAAACAGACATGTGTCTTTTAAAATGTAGATATCAGCCAAATGATTCAGCACCAGTCTAAGACATTTAAGTGGCTACTCTCTGCTAAGCATCCTACATAGACTATACATACCAAACCTTGGAGGCTATTTCACAGATGAGAAAGTGAATGCAAAAATTAGAAATGTTCAGCTATACATGTGAAGAAACATGACTGATAGTGCTGAGCAAATATATTTCCTGTTTCTTCATGTAAAAGGAATGAAAGGTATGATGCTGGTTAGAGCTGATGTAGAAGCCCAGTGGTATCTTCTAAGTTCTATTTTCCTCTTGCATCAGCATCTTATTCAGGTTGGAAAACATTGTAGGGTTTTTAAGCCTGAAAGGGAGGTTTTAGTGGAAGTTATCCACGGCTTACAGACTATTTGGAAACCAGTCAGGGAGAACACATATCTACATAGGTGGCTACTGGTGTTTTTACCCAACTTTGAGGTCACAGAAAGTCATAGAACCATAGAAAATGACTGGTCATCATTTTATCACTTGGAACCAAAAGTACATGCTTTTAAAAGAAAAGTACAGCCAGCACTATGAGGGACTCTCCTGAGGACCATCTGGCTGCTGTGAAGACTAGTAAAATAGTTCTGCCTTCCAGATCCCACATGAGGAAGAAACACTACACTTAAACCCTGGTGCCTCAGAAGTTCTGTGAAGATAGGCTCCAGGATTCCAGACTGTACGGGGCACAGAAGGACAGACGGGATGAAAATGGCATTTGGTTTAATCCAACACAATGCTCCGAGGATCAAGAAGAGCCTGAAAGAACCACTAATGGCCTTTGTTCCCTTTCCCAGAAAACAAAAGCCTCTGTATATATCTTATTGACCAGAACTAGGTCACCATGTACCCTCTGGCTGCAAAGGAGGCAGGGAGAACTCAGCTTCGCTTGTTTGAAATATGGTCAAAGTCCATCATGTATGACATTATGATAATATCTAATGGAATCCATTATAGTATATGCTAATGAAAGATTTTAAAAAGACCTCCTGGCACTCTTAAAAATATGGCAGATTGAGAAAATTATGCTCAGATCTTAAAATCAAAATAATTTTAAAAAGTAAACAGAAAGTAGAAATCAGAACTTAACCATTGAAAAATGGGTAAATACATTCATGTGAGATTTTAGAACCGAGTAACTTGCAAAGAGCATAAAACCATGTAAGAGGAATTATTGATAATCTAGCTAATTAATGTGTGAATTTAAAATACTTTATGATATGTTGGTGTGGGAGTGAATAATTGTATAACTCATTTAGCATCAGCTGGTAGTATTTATTTGAATTCCTATGGCCTTACCATTTGATCTAACAATTCTCCCCCAAGTACATATCCCAAAGATATTACCAAGTTCAACTTCAAGAGAAAAGGCTTGAAGCAGTTACAGAAGCATTTCTTGTGGAGAGGTGCGTGTGGATATGAGTCCCATGATGGATGAGAAAGCAGTTAGAACCTGTGTGGACCCAACAAATATAATTCAATGTGAAAAAATGAGGTAGGGAGTGCAATCTATACTCAAATTTATGCATGCAAAACATAATACAAATTTGTTGATATCTTATTAGAGTCAGTGTCTATGGTGAGGAATATAGGAAATAAGGCATTAACAACAAAAAAAAAAGAAAAGGATGTTGTTGGGACTAGTGGTGATACTGTCCCATGGATGGAGAATGATAATTGATCTAACCTTCAAGGAAAAAAATAGGATGATAAAAAACCAAAAGTCCACTCATTTCAAAAAATGTAATTTCTTATATTCATTATAAATATCCATGGTCACTAGAAATATGTCACCCAAGATGCACTGTATGTGGTTACTATGGCTACAGTTAAAGATGGGCCCCATTCATCATTGTCCTAAATCATGAGGAGGCAGCTGAAATGAATCTTGTAGTACCCCCAAAAAGACCAAGGGGACAGACAGACTGACACAATAAAACTTCAGTGCACTGGGATCCAGAGGACCTATGCACTACAAGAGCAACACTCTCCTGCCTGATAGGCATAAAAACTTAGTGCTTTTAATCAAGCCATGAGTGAACTATTCAGAACTCTAGTGGACAGCCATAAGGCAAAATGAGTTTTCTACAAAATCCATTTTTTTCTAAAGTTGTCCAGAAATAATCAGATACTATCCTCATAGGCATCTCAGTCCACTGCTTATGCATTTCCATCATTGTGTATTTGCTTGTTTGAAATGCCTAGACAGGGTATGTTTTCTATTGTTCTCAATTAACAGGCACATGTGACACTTGTCAAGCTTTAGAACCTAGCAGTTTCCTGATGGTCAAAAGAAGCTACTCCCTCTTCTATTTCATTGATGAATGGCAGTGGTGTCAACCAAGACCAGTGACTCAATTTTGATTTGGATAGGTGGAGGTGGCTGTCATTCTGTCTTCTCAAACACAGGTATTCAGTGTGGTTGACACATACGATTTATTACTATATAGAGCAAGCTGAGCACAGGCTGTCTTCATCTTACTAATACACGGAAGATATTTCTAGGGAACCAGAGACAAAGCCTGGTGGCCATGATCTGCTAGTAATAAACCAGCTTCATTTTATTTGCAAAGAAAAAGATGATCTCTACTGACTGAAATAGTTTTAACTAGGACTTCAAATGCTTTTCAACAGGCACCTAAAAATGCTATGCCCATGTGACTTCAGGGGAGTCCTAACCATTTTTCACTGTTTCCTTCCTCTGAATCCCTGAAATATTGGCAAGCACACAGAGCTGCTGTGAACATCCAATAAGGCACTTAGAAAGGGGAGACAGGCACAGATCACACTATTTGTATTCCCAGAAGCCCTCATCTCTAAGTCACCAGCAGCCTCAGATTACACCCTCCATTGAACTAGCATGAGAATATACTTCCTTGGGGGAGGGAGGTAGAATTCCACCCAAATGCAATGACTATAAGCTGAAAACTCAATAAATGCTGGTAACATCAGCTGTCATTGCCATTGTTACTGCTCACCTTGCATTATGACCCACTCATATCAAACAATGCTTGTATTACATTAAGTTTGAGAAATACCATGTTCAAAAGAGTTGTTCTTGAAACATTGGGTTTTGGCAATGTATTGGAAAACATCTCTGTTGCTTGAGAAGATGATCACACAGAGTAAAACCCTCTTTGTGTCCTCATTTTCACTTTGGTGTGCTACAGATTATTTTTTTAATGAGCCAACAGTCCTAAAATATGAAGACACCATATTGTTGCCACCCTGTATCCAGGAACATCTGAGCCACTTCTTGCTACTGGGGCTGTGGAAGTCTTTGCAGTCAGAAGATGTCCCTGCCTCGTCTTTAAACATTGATAATTAAGACACAGTGTGACAAATTAAAATAGACACCTCGTCTGTATCTACACTCTCTTCTCAGAGAGAGATCAGAGGAAGAAAAGGTAGGAAGAGGAGCAGGAGGAGGAGGAGTGAGAAGAGGAGGGGGAGGAAGGGAGAAGAGGTGGAGGAAGGGGAGAAAGGTAGAAGTGGAGGGGGGAGGAAGGGAGAAAAGAGCTCAGAGTTGAAAACATGAATCAGTTGAATCTGCCTTTCAGTAGGAAAAGGCCTGCCACTTTTGTATCACAACTCAATCCCGCCTTGCACCCCCATATCAGGTTTTCCCCTTTTCTCTTTATAGGCCATGATCTTGGAATTAATTCTTCTTCTAAGAAAAGGAAAAGAATGTATGTCTTTAATTTTTTTATCATTTATCTTCCTGTACGTGTGTGTTAGGAGGTGGCTGTTTGTGTCATTCCTCTTTGTCGGAGCTATTGTTGTATTATAAATTTAAAGCAGGCAGTGCTTCTGGGGCTCCTTTCAAATCCAAGCAGGGGACATGTGGGACATAAAGGTTTATTAGTATAAATGGATAAATAATGAATGTTGAATTCCAGGGAGCTTGTGTTCCATCTACTTGGCTCCAGGAACTAGTCATAATATCCTTTTGAAAAATCCAACTAGGCAGCCTCATCACTAAGATAAATTGATCTAAACATTAATTGGAAAGGCATAGAAAGCATATTGCCATGTTTGTTTCTTTACAATAAATAATTTGGGTCTATGGATTCAACAGTGATTTATCATATATCATAATCACTGAAGTGGGTGACAGACATTTTTGGAAATTCACTGCTGAACATATTCAGAATTAAAAACTGTTATATCTGGAATTCTTGTCTGAACATTCTCTTAAATAAGTAGTTGCCTGCTGTTCTCCTTCTGGGTTCTGACCTTTCTCTTTCTGCTGCTGGATCGTGTAAATAAGGGGCATCATCAGTTGCACTGTGTTGCAAAATGACTGAGACTGATCTCTAAAGTCAGTGGGGGGATTGAACTTGACAAATGAAAGTGAATCCTATTTCTTGTTTTCAAAAAGAATTTTTCAAATATGTCGAGAATGCACTTTTCAAATTCTCAGACTATGGGAAGATGGGCCAGTTGTTAAAGTCATAGCAGGAAGCATAATTGACAAATAAGTGTAAGATAATCACTGGGTAAGTTTCTAAAGGAGCCAGTTGTCACCAAAATTCTCAGTACAAAGCTATGATAAGCAAAAGGGAACTCGGGAGACGAAACTCGAAATCATTCACGCTTTTGTAATGTTAGTTTAACCAAGGAGAAGGCGGGGAGCACAGAGGAAACCACGTGGGAATTGCTAAGTCCTCGAGAGTCAAGTAGATGCAGACAAAGCTGTGATTTAACATGTGGTCTTACTAGCTTGTGTGTCATGTAATACTTGACTGTGTTTAATCATGAAAAAGAGATGATTGAAGAATTCCAGATCTTAAATGGATTCCAGATCTTCTTCGCATACAGGAAGAAATGTGTAGAAGTGGCTGTCAGGATACCTCAGCCCAGAAAAGTTAGACTGCAGTGGTAGGGTATGGACCTTTTTCAAAACAGGTTATCAGGGTACTTCAAAGGCAGATCTGCATTACTTTTATGTCTCATCTAACATTTTCATACCCTTTCACAGTTAATCATTATAATTAAATACATGTATGTATGTGTATGTACATATACTTGTGTGTGTATACACATACATATGGGTTGTATGTCTTTTCAACACATTTGCAATCTCATTAGAAGGTCATAGAAACACACCAAGATGGTATTGTGACTTTCAATACCATTACAAATGTCCTGAGAACAAAAGATGTTGGTGATGGGTCTCAGTGGCAGAAGCTGAATTGCTACCTGATATGTTCATCTCGGATATTTAGATCGCATACCTTTGAAAAGAAATCACCAATGCAAGGGGTTGTGACTATAGACACTTGATTTTGTGAGAGAAACATGGAGAAGTTGGGGTGAGGAAATGGTATGATTAATGTAATAGTTACTTGCATAGTACATTCCAATTCATAAGAGCTTTGTAAATATTGATTCACCAGTGCTCATAACAACCCTGTAGGTCAAATACTATTCAAAGCACCATTTTGAAGATGCACAACAACTGAAATCCAACGATATTTTTAAAGTTCCACAAGACCACTTTGCTCAAATCTACACAATCAACAGAAGGAAACTGCTGGCTCTCTAGGTAAGCCTTTGTTGTTTTAAAGGTTATAGGGTCACATAAAGTACATGGACAACGATGTATAAAAGAACATACATCTAACGTCAATATAGTTCAACAGGCTCTGCCTTGAGTTAAGACTACCCATGACAAGTCCACATAATAGGAAAGAAGCTGAGAGAGGAACAATGAGCAATTTAAAGATGTGATTGGCAAGTCTGTCCTCCAAACAGGAAGGATTCTACATGGATTAGCCTCCATCAAAGTTTTTTTTTTCTACACAGACTTCAGCCATCTGTGCAGCTTGGCACAGCTCATCCTAAGATAAATTGCCTAAGCATTTTCCTTCTTATTTCCCAGTTCATCTTTCCTTTAATCCAAAGCTAGAACTCGTTTGCTCAGTGTCTTAAAATACAGTTGTCTCTCAGTATCCACAATGGATTCATTCCAGGGCCTCCAGAGAAACTGGAGGAATACCCAAGTACTTTATGTAAAATGGCATAGTATTCGCAAAGATCCTTACACCTCCCTTCACTATAAACCATCTCTAGATGACTTACAATACCTGATAATGTGCAAATACTACTAGAGTTTTATAATTAATGATTTTGGAATGATGACAAAAGAGAGAAGTCTGCATATATCCTGTAATTTTTGCTAATATTTCTTGTCTGGGTTGTTTTAATCCACAGATGTAGGACTTAGAGATAGGAGTGCTGACTGTAATTCCACAATTCAAACATTACCAAGTTGTCAGGCCCTGTAGATACAATGATAAAATCACTATGACCTCATTGTTCAAAGCAAATGGCCTCCTAGAACGTTGTTTCAGACACATAAACCAGTCATGAGCAGAAATAAGTTTGCTGAAGGGCCAGGGGGAACACACAAAATGAAGGGTTTTTTTCCTTGTAGCACAATTCTCTGAGGAAGTGTACCTCAGCAGAGCTTGGGAGTCCAGGAAAACAATATATGGCTATGCATCTATAAAAGATATGTACAAGTAAACAATGTCCAATTGCAAAAGTGTGGCATTCTAGGAAACATGATGATTCGTAATTGCCTGAAAATCCTAAGAGAAGGACAGCTTCCTATAAGATGTACTGTCCAGAAGGGATGAGGCATTCTTTCCCTGACAGATTGACAAGTTAGATGTGGGGGGACCAGAAGGGATGATGAACTCTTGCCCCGAAAGATTGACTGGCACAGAGGACTAAGTTAGATGTGGGAGACACTTGCCACATGAGCATTGCCTAGAGCTTGACCCAATACAATGTTAGCTGGTAGGTGAGGGAAGAAATAATTGTTTTACTATGTAGGAAGACAGATTTAAAGGATATTAGGATCTAAGACTGATTTTCTAATTCCTGGCTTGTTCTATTAGTGGGGGCACTTAACTGCATAGCAAATATGGGAAGCAGAGAAGGTTGAGGATGAAGGGTTGAATGTAGAGTATGTATAAAATGGTCATACATCGTAGGCAGTGGAAAAAGGAGAACATATTAAGAACCAAAACGTATGCTTCTTCATGCGTTTCTTTCTTCCTGACATATTAGTTGATTGAGATATACCCATTTTAGAGAAACTCCCACAGATCTGGGAAATCTATGTTCCTGGAAGAAGATAGGTAGATAGATAGATAGATAGATAGATAGATAGATAGATAGATAGATAGAGATAGATGAGCTATCCAACCCTTTGATATTCATCCCACATCTCATGCTCACAAGGCTTCTTTTGAATGTCATCAAATCTATAACAATCAGTGCACCATCCTTCAAATTCCCTCTGATGACATCTAGTGTAACCCGGCATTTATCCCTGACTCCTTATCATGCTTCAAGTTTACCATAGTTTTATGTCTCAAGGGAGTTTTTTCATATTTACACAATACCTGCAGTTTTAGCCTTTTCCTTTTTCAGCTCACTTACAAGAGTAAACCTTTTCCCCACCAAATATTTGTTGTTAATGATGACAAAACCAATTATCCAGTTGTTCAGGCCTAAATCCTAGTAGTCACCTTCCATTCCTTCTTGACTGCCTACTATGGAGACAAATGAGAAGCTCACAGTTTCAAGGTTACCTTCAGGGAATGCCTCACCAGCAATTTCAAATCTCCTTCATTTCCTACGTAGTGGCTCTCATCAGGTTCCTGTCTTTCCATTCTTTCTCCTATGAAGATCAGACAGAACCCCTTTTAAGGCAAACCTCTGAACTGTCACTCACTCATTCTGACACCTAAATGGCTTCCTATCATATCCAAATGAGACCCAATCTTTTCTGTGCCCACCACCATCAGGCACAAGTCCTGTCAAGTGCCCACTGAGAGCTTGAAATTCAGGGAGTGAGTTTGAAGAACTGAGTTTCTCATAGATAACTTCCTTTGATTTGAATTTTAAAATAGGCACTTATTTAATTTTCAGGAAACTCTTTATTATGCTAAGACAACATGGATTTATGAATATACTTTAACGCATAAATTTTGGGAAATTAAAATACAGCTCGATTACTTCCAAGGAAGGCTTTACTTTCAAATTGAGACACACAATAAGTATAAAATTTACAATTTTGAAACAATGACATAAAAATGTAAAATATTTTATTTGTAATCTTGTGTTAGCTGAATGTTTAAATGAAAATACATAATTTCATCTTCCCCCCTTTTTTGTGTTTTCCTTTTCAATTGGTGACATTACTAGCAAAGTGTGAATCATATAAGCAGGTCTCATATTTCTACAGGCCAGCATTGCTCTAGGAAATCTGACTCAGCCGGGCCTCCAAGATCTTTATGTTTATTCCCCGGTGTCCAGGATACTCTCATAGACTTACAAGTCTGGTTATCATCACTCATCCACAATTTTTAATGTGGCTCTCCCCTGTAACTGCAAAACAAAGCTTATCTCTGAACACACTGTCTAAAGAAGCTCCCCCCTCATTTACAATCTTTAATTCCCCTAAATAGCACCCATCACTACAGCTCTTTTAGGAATCCTGAAAGTGAGAATCTTTTCCTTTTACTCCAAAGTTATATTTTCATGACCTAGAAAAAGGACTTGTACCAGACACTAAATATCTGCTGAATAAATGATTAAACAAGTTAAGGGATGAATGAACTAAAGTGGTGACAATAGTGACATGGTATGGACAATTGCCCTGTATGTGCTGTATGACTCCTTCTAAATGTAGCCTTCGAGCATCTCTGTCACCCTGGAACTTGGCAGCCAATAGAATCTCTCTCAAAAAAAATAAAAATAAAAAACAAGAAACAACCCCCCACTAGGAAAAAACTCTTTCCAGGACATTAACAAACTTAACGAATGTAGAATTTGCACAAAGTCAACATGAGATCTCAGGTAAGGGCAGTTCACACAGACTATTTTCCACACATCCTTTCACAGACAAACCCAATGCCCACAAAACATTCACATTTAAGATATTAGTTCTTTTCTGAAGTAAACAGTAAACATAGATGCTATTAGAAATCATCGCAATAGAATAAACAAATCTATGTAAAAAAAGTTTAGCACTCACCTTATGTTAAGAACATCTTATGGGTTACTAGCCATGAGTTGAAACTTTCCTAAAAAGTTCCTGCGTGTATGCAAACTTAACAGAATAGTAAATTACTGATAAACACTAAATTAGTTAATATTGTGGTATATTTGTAGCTTGTCTCACATAAATCAATGCATACACTCAGCTAACTTGAGAAAAGCAGTAAAATGAGAAAATACAAAATTTAATTTAAATACATCTTAATATTATAAATATACTCCTGAAAAACCAATAAATGTTCTTTGTTTTTCACCCAAAAAAAAAGATATTAGTTCTTTATTTCCAAATGAAGAGTTTTTATTTTTTAAAAAATCCATGGAAATCTAAGCATGGAAAACTATATATGAGATATACAAGCATGATCCTTTTCTTAGAAAGCATACTTACACTACTTTTGAATACTGCCCTGATTCCAGGACACTGTAGGTCTTGAATTTGCAAGCAGTAACAAGCAATCACAATAAAGGAAATTAAAGGAGCAAAGCAAGAACATTTGGATCATCTCCAAAGCAAAGGTATAGAGGGCTTGTCAGCTGAGAATCACTGTGAATGTTTGCCTTCCATTTCCAACAGCATCTCATCAGGCTAGATACAAAGACAACTCTATAAAATGTGAAGCTCTGAACATACTTAGCATGGGGAATTTCACATTTCTATCTTAAATATCATCAATTCCCACATCAACAATAGAGAGTGCGCTAAGAGTTACATTATCACAATGGCAGATAGCATGGCCTCATAGCTGACAAACTTGAAAACCAGAGATAAGTGCAGCAGCACAGGAAGCAGAGATGAGACACTGCTTAGCTTGCCTTCCAAAGTTGCATAACTCTTGTAACCCTGAGAGCAGCACCATGGAGAATGGCTAATGCGAACATTCAACCTTCAGTGGTGGGAAGTAAACACAGTGAGAGTATACAGTTTCTCTAGGGGTCAGGGTAGTGAAAATGTGTGTGAGGATGGCCACCAACCCAACTGGTGGCCACAGCCTGAAACCATTTCAAAGTCACTATTATCAACTGCATTTTGGACATACAAGTAGTGGGCTTATGTGAAGGGGGGGTACAAAAATCACATCAAACCTAGTTTCTTGTCCCCATTCTGCCAAGTAGGATGCTACTAAGTTGTTTATATTCTTCATCTCCTTCTGCTATGAGTCAGTGAAGGGAGTGCAGACTGTGTGTGAATGAGGAATAAGTATACCTGATTTCAGATTAGGGTGATGTCTTTACATATCTCCAAACATGAAGGTTTCATACTTATGATGTTTGAAGCCCTTGTAGTCACATTTAAATACTCCACAATAATAAAATAGAAGGGACGGGTTTGATAAATGGTGGCAGGGAAGGCTGTCATTTTCCCATGTATTCTAATCTTCAAGCATGTGAAGTTGAACGAATCATAGAGCTGGTCTTCTGGAAATTCATTTACATAGATATTCCAATTCGTTTAGCAATGACAACAATGATCTGGGTTCAAATCATGCTGGACAGAATTTGCTTGTTTGCAGGATTTGTCTTTTTTCACCCAGATATGTGTGTGTATGTGTGTTGTTTGTACTGTGTTGTGTGTGTGTAATAGTGTTATTATGTGTAGTGTGTATGTGGTGCATACATGAAGAGTGCACATATATGCTCACACACCCACATGCAGAGCCAGAGGCAGACACTTTCATCACTACTCTTGGCCTTATTCCCATTAGGCAGACTCTCTCTGAACCATAAGTAGAAGCTCATCATTTGTCTAAGCTGGCAAATTCCTTTGTTCCACTTGTTTTTAACCTCTAATACTGGGATTGCAAGCATAAGCATCCATGCCTGGCTTTTTATCTGGGTACTTGGAATTGAAACTCAGATTCACATATTTACAGAATAAGTGCTCTTATTCACCGAGCCATTTCCACAGTACTTCACATGCCTTCTTGAGAAATGTACATAGTGGAGAGTCAGCTCTAAACAAATATTTTGGAGTACAAAGTGAATTCAGCCATAAACCATTGAGATGTGCATAAATTTTCAGAATTCCAGAGTACACCAAATTATAACTTCTTAAAAGATTTTCAAATCAAAAAGGTATTTTTAATTTGGAAATGAAAAAAAGATAGAAATATCCAAAAGTGTTTTGGATATTAATTAAAGTTTACTTTACATTCTTTATTGTTCTCTAGCTACAAATTGCTTTAATATCCATTTTCCATGATTACCCATCCTTGTCCCATGAGACCCTTGGCTAGAATATACACCTTGTATATGTCTGATATGATGGTGGTTAATTCTGACACTTCTTCCTTGCAAGCAGATATCTGTAACTGTTTCCTGTGCTGACAATTCATTTCATTTCTGATCTCACATAGATTTAACTTTACACCTCTGGCTGTCAAACCCATGTGCTGGTCTTCTATATTTAAAATCCAGTCAGGAATGAAGGAGATAACACCTCTTTTATTACAGTTTGGGGAAACAGTACAAATAATCTTGGATATTGAAATATCCCATGAAGCACCTGGGCATATTTTACTTTGTGCTTTGAAAATTGCAGACAATATATTCAAAGAAACAGACATCCACTGAATCTATTGTTAAAGCAATTGTGCTCCCTGGTCACCTAAAAGTTTGCAGATACGAAATTGCATCAGTGAGCCTCAATAAATATGCAGAGAGAAAAACTAGAAAATGATGATGTACCTGCTTTTTTTGTTGGTTATTTGAAACTTGCTCTAAGTACAAGACATCAGAAATCCCAGTTCTTTGGCAGAGATCTGTCACACACTGAGAACACAGTCAGGCTTTTGACTGCCCTCAAGTACTTCGATCAGGGCATCTCAGACTCAGAGGAGACCTTATAAACAGTGAAAACTCAGAAATGCCTGCAGTTTGTTTTAGAGGGAGTGTCTTCAACACACATTGAAAACAAGGACACATAAAAGTTAATATATATGTGACTAATTGGGACCTTGACAAAACATGGATATGAAAAGATAAATGTTCAGAATGATGGCTGTGTTGATTGCCCTGACACAAACATTATACATAATATAAAAGTATTGACAAGGAACTTTCACAAGGTACTTCATTAATATGTACAATTACTATGTGCCATTCAAACCATATGTAATACCTATATAATTTGCATTTTATACATAATTTATCTGTGTAATGCAGACGTTGATCTAACTAGTCCTAGAAGCAGGCTAATGGCTCAAGAGCCCTACTGTAATAGTAGGGTTCACTTTATATGATTGCTTGAATCTCTTGCCCAGAGATTGTGTGTTCAAGACTGAATCTCCAAAGCAGTAGTACTAAAGTTAAACTTATCATGCTGTGATAGAAACTTAAATAACAATAAATATATAACATGAACATTTCACTGGATGGACATGGAAGTTATTTGAAGAATTGAGAAATAAGAGTCTGAAGGAAAACCAACAAATAGGTCACAAACAGTGCCACAAATGAGAGAAACAAGAACACATAAAGAAAAATAAATTAGCAAGCAATAAATGAAGCTAAGTAACTGTGGTGGTTTGAATAAGAATGGCTCCTATAGGCTAATTTATTAGAATATTTGGTTCTCAGTTGGTGGACTGTTTGAGAAGGACTAGGAGGTGTGGCCTTGGGAGGAGCTGTGCCACTGGGGGTTTGCTTTGAGCTTTCAAAATCCTATGCTATTCTCAATTAGGTAGATTGCTCTTATTGTCTCTCTCTCTGTCTCTCTCCCTCCCTCCCTCCCTCCCTCCCTTCCTCCCTCCCTCCCTCTCTCTCTCTCTCTTTCTCTCTCCCCCTCCCTCCCTCCCCCTCCCTCCCTCCCTCCCTCTCTCTCTCTCTCTCTCTCTCTCTCTCTCTCTCTCTCTCTCTCTCTCTCTCTGTCCCTCTCTCTGCTACTGCTCCACCATCATGCCTATCTGCATGCTGCCATACTTCTACTCATGATGATCTATGATGACCTTGGACTAAACCTCTGAAACTGTAAGCAAACCCCCAATTAAACACTTTCTTTCATAAATTGTCTTGGTTGTGGGGCAGCAACAGAACAGTCACTAAGACAGTGCTTCATAAAGATCAGCTGAAGGAAATTCAGAATTCAGAAAAGAGGAACAAAGGATCACATGACAATGACAGTCCTTCATCTTTTAATACTAGAACAATGATGAATACAACATTTACAAAGTGCAGATATCTGGTGAAAGCTGAGACAAACTATACTCTAGTTTTAAAAAAATTAAAGATAAGAAAACCTTTGGATGAGATACAAAATAAACAAACACCAAAAATAATACATCACTTCTTTTCATCAAAAGATGAGTATATTTTCAACATAACTTTTCCTTGGCCTGTTGATATTTTGAGATGTCTGAGATAGGTATGATTCACACATCTTCCAGTAAGATATGCTTAGCCTTCCACTGGCATTGACATGATATGAACTCCAGTTACAAAGAGTTTCCACATACATATGGCATTAATATTGAGGATCTCTATATTGGACTCTTCCAAAAAGGCAATCTGTTTCCTTCCCTCCAGATACTCCTTAATACAATATTTGATTTCTGTCATTGTGACAAAGAAATGATATAATCAACTTACAAAGAATGGTTTCTTTTGGCTCCTGGCTTAAGAAGCTTAAGCCCAGTTGGCTCCATTACCTTAAGGGCTGTGGCTAGGCAGTATATCACGGACAGGAACATGTGCTAGGCCAAAGCTGTGTGCCTTATGGCAGTCAGGAAGCAAACAAAGGTTGAGGAGACTATTATGGTCCTGCAGTCTTCTTCAAAGAAAGGTTCCCCATGGCCTAACTTAATCCTACTCATCAATTATGGGTGCTAATTCCTTTCATGAGCACCACAGACTAGCTATCAAACTTTCAGGAAGTGGGACTTGCGAGTGTTACTTTACCACAACACACACAGGAATACCTCTGCAAGTAAAAATGGCAGGAGGAATGGAGAAAAACATATTTTCTTTAGTCACTAACTAAAATATGTCAGCAAAGCTGGGGAACAATCTTTCTGGTTAAATCATCTTTCTAGAAGCCTTCTCAAACTCCCCCAAAGTTGATTCCCTAATTATGAACTTTTGGGAATGTGTGATACAGCTCTCTCAGACCTGGCGGTTCTCACACTCTGTCGCTGTTCCACAAAAGCATGTCAGCAGACATTTGCCTCAAGAAACTCCCTTTTAAAAAGGTTGGGAGGTTCCATTTTGGTTTTGAACATGAACATTTTTAGCCACCAAACTGTAATACCCTCCCTGAGTCTCCCCAGGACAATTGGCATCATTGCCATCTTCCAGATAACAGCACTATCCACAAAAGACATGCATTACCTGCAAATCAGTTCCAGAGGCTGTGTTTGACATGCAACTGACAATCCCAGTCATTTACAGATGGAAACACGGGGTCATATTTAAAAGGCTTTTACCTGGGGAATACTGCTTAGAGTACTCACAACACAATTGGTTGTAGGGCAGGGAGGAGAGATGTAGTGTTATTCACAGATAAAGGCGGCAGTCCTCGCAGAATAACCCAGCCCTGTAAATTTACCAAGATTCACCCGAGATTCTTTTGCAGTACTCACAAGCTTTTATCTCTCTGACAACCAAACCCCAGAGGTTTGCCAAAATAGAATTCCAGTGTAGGGAAAGAGAAAGCTAAAGAATTATGCATTAATAACACCTTTACCCACAGGCTGAACATATTTTCATCTCTACAGATCATGTACAGGAGATCTTAGGTTATTAAAGGTGAAAGAGGCTAATAGTCTTTGGGATGACTCTCCTGGGATACCTATTTGCATAATGGAGCTGATACAGGGCATCCCAGCTCAGCATTTCTTACCGCTCTGCTGCTTGTAGCCACACATGGTCCTTTTAATTCACTAGCTAAATGACTTTGTGGAAGAGTTGCTGGTAGCTAATCTCAAAACTATGTCTATAAACAATTCATGACCATATTTGCCAATGAGGAAAAGCCTAATTGGTAAAGATGCATGGCTTAATTAATCTGTCTTTTGGAAAATCCCAAATTAATGCATGCATAAAGATCACCACCGATAAAGATTTAGACACTGCTGATGTTCTCTGAATAATTCAAACACAGGGTTGGGACCTCTGCCTTGCTCTTGAAGCCCGAAGATGTAAGGGTCTCTAACGGGAAGCAGTCAGGAAGCTGTTTCTCAAGCAGAAGGAATGCAGAGCCTCTGCCTATGATGCCTTTCATAGTTCATCATTGCAGAGGCATTTTGTTTAAAATAATTTAAGTCACAGCAACCTGAACAGTAGGAACATTTAGCTCCAGAGTTAAGAGCACATGAATAATTGTTTTAGAAGAGAGAAATCGGGGTTACTTATCACAGAGAAACCTCTTATATTGTGCCATTAATCTGTGGGGTGAATTTCTCTGGTGTTTGTGTCATGAAGCAGTTTTGCTTTATTAAACAATGTGTGGATTGATCTTTATCCAAGCTGTCATGAGTAATAATTGAATATTTACATGTTAGATGCTCTACTGTACCAAGTACTTTTCATGGACTAATTCATGTACTCTAGACCTCTCCGAGTTGTGGCTCCCACAGAGTATCTATTTCACAGTTGAGCACAGAGGAGGTGAATATTTTCCTATAATCACAGAGCTAATACACGGCTAATCTGATTTTACCTAGACAGTGAATTATTACATCTATTGAGCAGTCTTACTTCAAACCTTTGTTTTCTGCCATGCTTTTTCTTTTCTATGACTGTCTGTTATATAAAAACCAAAGTGTTCCTGATCCAGCTTCCTCCCAGTCATTTCTACAAGAAGCAGGCTTCAGGAAACTCTAGAGCATTCTTGCTCCTCTTTGATAAACTTTTGATAAACATTTGGATCCTGGAGCTAGTGTATTTAATCTTTTTCTTTACTGTCCAGAGTTGAACCAAGACTCACACCTTATTCTTCTCTCAGTGCTTTTAATTATTTTCAAGTTCTGGGTTTGAAGACCTCCCTCCTGTGATCTACTTTCCATAGTACCGGAAAGCTCTATACAAGTTGCCAAAGAAAGGAAGCAATTAATAGGCCTACGTAGCTGTGAAATCTATGAACGACAAGAACGTCCATCACAGCAATATATGCATAAATGTGCAATAGTGGTACTCACATGCCCATAACCAACAGCTGTCTACTTGGACAGTCAGGAAATCATTCCTGGTACTGGAAACCTAGCCAATTACCCAAGCTAGTGAGGTCATGGACCTTAGAAAAGAAACTACCACTGCCACTTTCCTAGACCAGCGTGATTCCTTTCTATATTCTAAATTTCTATTCTAAATTTTTCCTTATACCCACAGATAAGTACAGTTTTCACCCATCATCAACAAAATTTCTCTTTACAGCAAATGGAAACTATTACGGAAATCCAGAACTGGACATAATGCAGAAATTGATGAATCACAGAGAGTTCTACCCCAATGAATGCATCTATACCACAGCTCCTATATCTATAGCTTAGGAAACATCAAGGAAAATGGCCAAAAAGGTTTTAAAAGCCATAATATCAGGAAGTCTGCTGTGAGACTCTCTGTCTTAGAAATGGCCACACAAAGACGATTTGAATAGTGGTTATATCAATAGACATGCTAATGTGAGACGGGGGAAATTCTCATGGGGCCCCAACCCTAGACAAAGAATTACAGGCGACTCATGACTACTGGGAGTAGGAAAATTTGCCCTTCTTTGGGGAAATGACCACCCTAAATGTTTACTCCATACAAAGAGGTCAGTCCTGAAATCATATACATACAAACAATAAAAATGGACTCAGCAGCTTGCACCTGTACATTTCTGTGTGTGTGTGTGTGTGTGTGTGTGTGTGTGTGTGTGAGATGCAGGTGTGTATAGGTGTGTGCAAGTATGTATACAGTTTTATTCACTTGTGTCTATGCACATGACAGATGTTAATGCCTGCATCTTCATATGTCATATTCCACAGTAGTTTTTGAAACACAGGCCTCACTAAACCTGAAACTCACTGCTTGAGCTAGATTCGATCACTAGAATGCTTCCATAATCTGCATTTCTCCATACTTCCATGGCTGGGGTTACAGGTGTGTGCTGTGCTCCTGCATGGGTGCATGCATCCATGTGGAGGGCAGTATAACAATTATAATCAAAAGAGTGGAGATCATCAATTTAAGAGTTAGGGAATGAGGCAAGGGTTATTAGCAGTGGATACTGGAGGGGATGGAGAGGAGTAAGGAAATAGGGAAAGTGATGTATTTTAATTAAAATGTATTAAAACAAAATAAAAATAAAGATTCTACTGCCTCCTATTGAGTCGTCTGCCAGGTTCTACATTAGTGAAGTAGAGATGACCCTGCTGCCACTATGACTGTTCACAGAATGCTTTGGAATTACAGTTGATATCATTCTCAATCAGCCAATGCCATGGGAGGCTTCCAAGAAAAGCTGGGCATGCTGAGCACACAGAGTAGCAGTGTCCTGTTAAAACAAAGAGAAAGGTGTGCCTATAGAATCAGTCCTTAGCTCAGTCACTGTCTTAATAGGTCTGAGCTACTGTAACAAGTTACCACAGACTTGGGCTTATGAACCACCAAAATGATTTAGTATTTCTTACAGTCCCTGAGGCTGAGAAGTGTAAGATGAAGACTGTCTGGTGAAGTCTCAAGTCCTGACTCACAAATAATATCCTCCTTATGATGTCACACTGAAAAAAGGGGGAAGAGTTCCTTTAGGCCTTTTAGATAATGGCACTTGCAGTGATATTTTGTTTATGACCTAACAAATAAAGTTTGCCTGAAGATCAGAGTGCAAAACTAGGTCTGCTAGTTAGCCATAGAGTCTAGGCAGTGGTGGCACACACCTTTAATACTAACACTCAGGAGACAGAGACAGAACCTGAGCTACACAAAATTTATCCAGTCTAAAAGAGAAACAGAGCTCACACAAAGGTGATCTCAGCACTTGTGATCCCATGCCTTTAATCCCAGCACTAGAGAGGAATATAAGCTGGGAGGAGACAGGAGCTCTGGGGTGTGAGGAACAGCAGTGGAGTCTGGAGCAGTCTGAGGATGGGGAGATCGCCTCTTCAGTGTAAGTAAGTATTGGTGGAAGTGAGAATACTGTTGTGGCTGGCCACTTTGCTTCTCTGATCTTTAGCTTTAACTCCAATAACTGTGTGTGGGTTTTTTATTACTAATACCAAACAGAATTCGTGCTACAGGCACTATCTCCCAATAGTCCTCACTCTGCTCTATTCTGCGAGTGAACATATGAATGTTCAGTGGATACAAACATTTAGTCAACAGCCAATAGCATCCCTTGGCACTTAATTTAGAAACTGTTTAAAGGGAGATTATCCAGAAATGCCTGGAAAATAGGTTGTAGGGGAAATTATTGCAACAAAGGAAAATGCTCTAACTAGAGACAGGGTATTGTAAAATATGATAATTATTTTCAAATATTTGAAATTCCATTCCAAAACAGAGCCACTGAATTATACTACAATGTTTCCTAAAGTAATAGCAAGAGTTTGAAGATTTGAATATGCAAATTCCAACCCAGTATAAGAAATAATTTGGTAATTATAGCTTTTTAAATAAAAGAATGAAGTACCCAAATGTATGAACATGGAATTTTTTTTTCTTGTAACCAAATGGGAAGGGCAATGAGCTTATTTTTTTTTCTGATTAGGCAATTTGGCAATATAGTCCAAAACACTAAACAGCCTAACGTTTTAAGCCAGAAATTTCATGTGTGAATGTTTATCTAAATAATTAGAAAGTGCTAAAAATGTCTATAGGAAAATTAATTATAGCATTTTTGTAACAGTGAGAATTTTAAATAACATAAATTTTAAAATAACATAAATAACTATCGCACAGATACACCCTGCATTTATAAAATGTAACAATATTCTGCTGTTTTAAAACACATGGGAGAAAGATATTTCATAAATACATAAATATTTATAATACTAGTTGAAGGGGAGATCGTAGCAGGGAATAATGGCACATGTCTGTACTCCCAGCACACAGCACTCAAGGATTTGGGAAGGGTTAGTTGTGAATGAAAGGCCTAGAGAGAAGCTATGTCTCCAAGGACTGATTTAAGTTTTGTCTACAAAGATGATTGACCTATTAGAACTACAGCCATGTATAGAGGTTGGGATGTTGTGGGTTCAGAGCTTAATTACAACTCATTGGGGGCTATTTGTAGCCCCCTAAATAGCCATTCCATACTACCTTCCTGTTGGACCTAACATCCTGTGACTAACAGATACTATCTTTTTGGAAAGTTTAACAGAATTCTAGTTTTCACTAACTAAAAAACCAAGTCATCAAATAGCAACTGAAGACAGGTGTTGGTGGCGCATGCCTTTAGTACCAGCACTCAGGAGGCATAGGCAGGCAGATGTCTGTGAGTTCCAGGCCAGCCTGGTCTACAGAGCGAATTCCAGGACAGCCTCCAAAACAATACAGAGAAACCTGTCTAGAAAACCCAAAACAAACAAACAAATAGCAACTGAGATCTACTGCTGAAGTCTCCACTATGCTGTAACCACCTTCATTCGGTTTCCACTGATGTATTTGAAAAGAGGCCTTGATTCATTTTTTAAACTTATTAGTATAACATTTTCATGAAACTTCTTCACACTGGAATACAGGAATTGGGATAATTTAATCTGTGTTCCTGGGGCAGGGTTGCTCATCTTTGGCTCCACAATAAACTATTACTCCATTTGAGGTCACAGTTCTGTTTCTAAGTCAACAGAGGGAAGCAGGGAGGCAGAGAAGAAGGAAGGAAGGGAGAGATGGAGGGAGGGAGAGAATGATCTCAACTTTATAATTGTAGAGATAGAGAAAAAATAAAATACACCAAATAATATTTCTACCTACTAAATAAAGAACAATTATCCCTATGTGCCTTATTGTTTTCCCCAGTCTGCTTAAGCTGAAAGTATTTTTTGCAGCCAGAAAGAAATAAAAAAAAAAACAATGAAAGTAGAGAACACGTGTCCTTGCATCTCTAGTAACTGACTCACAGTAGGAGGCTACACACGTTTTGTTGAATAAATGAATAAATTAATTAAATGTTATAAATATTTTATCGAGTGTACCTGCTAAAAGAGTTAATAGTGTCTCATTACTGGAAGTGTTTAAGCTGATGCTGAGTGACTCTCAACATATTTGGAGGGCATTCTTATTTTGATTTAGATTGGTGATTCCCCAACAGAGGCACCTGGGAAAAGGCAAGACGCTCTATGTACTTTAAAAGACAAATTCCAGGCCCTACTTTGGGTGTCAGAGTTGAATGGGATTATTGGAAAAATATGCAGCAGTTGCTAAAATTTGCCTGGAAAGGTGAAAATACTTCCAAGATGATTTTCAAGCTGCTGAACAGCCCACCTGGAGTTCTGAGCTGACGGCAAGGGTTGCAGTCTATGCCTGCTCCCAGGGCATCTGCCTTTGTCCTTCCTGGGCCTGAGGAGCTCTTCTGCCACATGCAGGAACCCCCACCATCCACCTTCATGTCTGTCTTCATTGAGGCTCCCTTAAACTCCGAGACGTTATGACCGTTCCCTTGCTTTCCACACACGGATCCTTGCTATGGCACTAACAGCTTTACCCATGACAGTTTAAATGTAGAACAGCCCCATAGGCTCACACATTTGAACAATTTATCTAGAGCTGGAAACAGACCTTGAGTTGGAGCCTAGCTAGGGAAGTGAGTTACCGAGGGTAGGCAATGAGTTTTCGTGGCCTTTCTCCCACTTCCTGTCTATTTTCCACTTCCTGATAACAGTTACAATGTGGCTAGGGGGCCTCATTCTCCTGCCACTGTGCCTTTGCAGCCAAGATGGGCTTGTATCCCCTCCAATGGTAAGCTGAAAAGAGCCCCTTCCTACATAAACAGACCGTGAAGAATCATGTTTGTAACTTTTCTTATCTTTGTAACCAGTTACCCAGTAAACGGACATTTAGAAAACGCCATGGATGCCTGAATTTTTATCTGTTTTGTTGCCGTTGTTGTTTATTCAGGTATCCTAGAATAGAGCCCATCATGTAAGAGAAACTTAGATAATGCTTATGAATCAACAGCATCAGTCATAAAAATGCATGGATTGACATCTCTGGTTCTAGTTCAGGAGCCTGGCTGCTGCTGCCTGCTAAGTGATATTCCAGTTAGTCTCTCCTAGGAGTTGGCAAACTTTTACTGTAAAGGGCAAAACAGAAGCATCTTCAGCTTTATGAATCATAAGTCTCTGTCACAACTATTCAACTGTGCCACCGAAACATAAAGGCAGCACGGACAATACTTAAGTATGAGTAGAGCTATCTTCCCGGAAAGCTCTAAGATGGATTTGGGCCACTGGCTATTGTCTGCTGACCTTGTTCTGTTCACATTTCTGGAAACTTTATTAAGAAAGAATTCAAGCTGCCCTGGGTCATGTTTGTGACTTACTTGTCTTTGCCAGGGCTTAGGTACAAGGCACAGAGGTCTTGCCTCCAAACCATGGGATCTTGGGAGAAATATCTCTTTTTACTAACACTAGAAGTGTTCCTTAACTCAATCTTCATAAACAAATCAAAGTGTTCATTGATGATGGCCAAATCCACCTGCAATGGGTGGGTTAAGCATGCGTTTTCCATCATTAGTTAGAGGGTCCATGGTGGGTCCTAGTAGGCATTTTCAGCTCCATCTCACTAATTTTACAGTTCAGCCCTGGGTATTATTCTTTATCAGCACCAACTTCCAGACTGGATGTTCTTTGCTGTATTGCTACATTGCTGACACAATGTCTTAAACCAGTCTTTGAAAAAAGATTCTGCCTTGGTGAGTTTCCTCAATATTCCCTGCCTGCTACATCTCAGGGATACCACCATCTTTTTTTGCAAATATCTAGGGTTCAGTGTTTCCTAAAAGGTAGAGAGCTGTGGCTATGGCCACAGGATGGAGCAGAATTCAAATATGTATGTGATGAAGAGTGACACACTGTGTTGTCTGACTGTAAAAAGAAGCACTATTTGGAAGAAACATTATGTATTCTGCAAGCACAGCTCCAGGTAAAAGATGCTATACTGTGGATAGTGGTTCAGGACACCACTACCATTTGGTCATACTATGCTCAACATAAAGATGTTGCTGAGATATGTGGGTAAAAAACCTAAATGATGCAATCTGTCTTGTTAGTCACTTTCTCATGAAGCCACAGTATTGCTATGTTTAAAAATATTCCTACAATATTTTATATTGAGCAACATATAAAAGGTGTAGCTATTACTTAAGACCCTCATTAAGAGTGAACATTCCATCTTTGAAAAGCAATAATTCTCTATGAATCTTGCGTATTTTTATATATGTTATACATATATCAAACATATGTTATATATACATATATGTATATCATGCACAACATAATGACAAGGGCTAAAACTTACAGAAGCCCAAATATGCCAGATGTGGCAGTAAGTGCCTGTGATCCCAGCACTCAGGAGGCAGAGGCAGGAGATCGTACAAGTGTGAAAATAGAGTCAGTTGTGGGGAAGGAAGGAGGAAACGGTTAGATTTTTTTCTAAACAGGACCGCATATTGAATATTATATCTTATTAGTCTTATTAGAATAATAAATCTACTAATTTTGTCACAGAAATTATTGTTCTTATCAAACGAGGTGGACTAAAATGGAAACAGACATCAGAAAATATTCATCTTTCTTCTAAAGTGTCAGCCTTTTCTACTCAGGATATTCCCATTTTAATTTACTTTCTGTTGCTTTGATAAAACACTGACCCAAAGGAGCTGACTTGGCTGCCAAGCTACAGTACATCATGGAGAGAAGGCAAGCCAGGAACCTGGAGGCAGGAGTTGAGTCATACACCATGGATAATGCTGCTTACTAGCTAGCTCTTCCTGGATTGCTCAGCTACTTTTCTTACACAACTCAGGCCCACCTGTCCAGGAATGGCAATATCCACAATGTGGTTGGCCCTCCCACATCAATTAGTAAATAAAAAATGCCCCCACAGTCATGCCACAGGCCAATTCTACAGAGGTGAGTCCTCAGTTGAGAGTCCCCCTTCCCAGATGACTCTAGTTTGGGTCAAATTGGCAAAAACTGTGCAGTATAATTTCCCAATGCCTTTAGGGACTTTGGTTGAAAAACACACTTTGCTTTGATTTTAATTTTGGGAATCTATAGGAATTTATTGCCTTGATTCTGGATATAAAGCAAGTGCACGGTACTCTATTTCACAGTTATACAGGCCTTGGAATAAGCATGATTCTTAAGCTCATCTGTGTTGCCCTAATAATTGTCCTGAGCCCTGGCTGGGGAATCTCTGACACCTCCACAGCCTTGAACTGGGTGAAGACCCAAGCTATCACCCGATCTCTACCTCTCTCCACTCTTTGCTTCACCCTCCCCAAGTGAAAAGCAGTGAATCTCAGCAAGTTGGCCTAGTGACCCATGGGCTGCTGAGCCACTTCACTGGCATTCAGGCTCCACTGAGGACAAGGCCAGTGGCAGACACCTGCTCCTTTGTTACCTTTTCTCCCCTGATGAGGTGAATAAAAAGGAAGACATTATTAGTACAGATACAAGTTCTAGAGTAGGCAGAAAGTGGGTCTCTCTTGACTGTGGATTTTCCCTGTGTTCATCAGTATCATCGGAACCCTAAAGAAGCCAAGGAGTCCCTCGGCACCAAACCACCAACTCCGTTGAGAAAGGAAGTGTTTTACTTGCCTGGATTCCCATCTCCTACTTTGCTTCCAGGAAGCAAGCTACAGCAAATACAAAAACACTGGCACTAGGTTGAATAGGGTTGTTATCAATTCAATGAAATCAAACCCATCTTCCTTTCTTCCCTTGTTCATTTAAGAATCAATTCCAAATGTCTAGATTGGAATAGACATTAATTTGTCCAAGGGTTGTATTCAAATGCTGACTTGTCCTCTAAGATTCCTGAACTGAAATTGTATATTAGTTTTGAAAGATACTATATGTATTTCAACAGTGATAAATTGAGAGACATTCATATCTAATCTATTTCTCTTCCTGTAGCCTCCAGGTAAGGTAGACATGAAAATAGCCTGTCTCTAGCAGATAGTGGCATTCTCTACCTATTATAGAAGAACTAAAAATAGCCTCATATATCCCCTGTAATTGCAAAGAATTCTTACTTCGCATTTCTTGCATACACACAATACAAAAATTGCAAGTGCCCATGATGGACTAGATGCTTGTGCTACTGCTGACACCAAAATCTCCAATTACCCCAGGATTTGAGTGCTGACTGGCTCCTAATATATTTGGGGGCAAATTAGGCAGCATAATGAGTAAAACAAATACTTCAAGGATCAAATTTAAATGAACACATGTAAAGCAATTCAGGTGTAAGTCTGGCTGCCACAGTTATTTCTTCAATTGTGGTCAAGTCTTGGCAGCAAGAAACTTCAATTAATGGGCAGGAGTTCCAACAATAACAAGTGTATTGCTAAGAATGGATTTACAGAAAACTTGGCCAATTGGAGCCATAGCTACCAAACTGGCAAATTGACTAGAAGTAGATGGAAGAGATTATACTTCAGAACACAGTGATGGAAAAAATCTCCTGTATGGAAAATTACTGTCTTTGGGGATTCAAGAAAGAAAAATAACTTGGTTGGTCATTACTTGTGCAACTGGTTCTAATAGCCAACATGTGCATTGTGTTTAACAGTTTAAAATACACTCAGTCTCGCAAGCATCATCTCTTAATATCTCACTATAGCCCAGAAGTCAACATAACACACTGATAGGGAAGTAGAGGCTCTGGATGCTTAAGTAACAACCCTAATGTCACACAGATGTGTGACACAAAAGCATCTGTGTCTATAAAACAAACAAATACAAAGTGGTCTACCCTAGAAATTTCCAGATGGTGGTGCCTCCTCTCACTTTGGGAGCAAGATGGAAAACTTCTTCCAGTGGCAGGATTTTCCTTGCAGATTGGGATGACCGATCAGTGAACCATGGGCTTTGGCAAACCCGAGGTGGTGAAGGGCACTGTCAGAATAAGGCACTCTGAGATAACAAATGCTGGCACAGTCTCCCTTGTATCCTGTCTTGGATTCATCTGTGGCCAGATCTGAAATGTGAGTAGTGCTTTCTTCTCTGGGATTCCAGGGACACAAAGGAATGATGCCTTCAACAAAACAACCATATATACAAGTTAGTGTTCAAGTTGTTTCTGCATTTCTCCCATCTCATTGCTCTTCACGTCTGGTCACAGAAGCAAGCCTAACTCTGAAAACTATCTTGATGATTTTTTATGATTGAAAATGCAATTTCAAATTTGCATAGGAAGATCAATACATTTGTAGTGCTCATAATATCAAGTTGTCCTGACACCTAATAGCCATTTTCCTATGCATCATACCAAAGGAGATATGTTTAAGTAAGAAGTAAATTTAGAGTGAATTCACCACTCTTGTTTCCCCAGGGAGCAAGACCCAGTGACAAACAGGAATATCTGGGCATGTGGTTGAATCATTTGAGTAGGAACACCCTTAATCTGGGCCATAGTTGGTGACAGCCCACATAAAAGAACATAGAAGGAAGCTTTTGCTTTTCGTGTGCTTGTCCTTACTGTTGCTGAAAAGTTCATCAGTTCTGTTGCTCAAGCGTTCCTTCATTGATATCAAAGCCTATATGTTCAGGATTCCAATGTAGACTGAAGACCAGAAGCTCTTCAGGAATTCCTTGGGACTGTAGCACTAGATTGGGAGTAGTGAGACATCCAGTCTCATGGACTGACAACCACCAGGTCCTTGGCCTTTCATTTTGGAGACAGCTGATGATGGACTGCTCCAAAGTTGTACAACCCATAGGCCAATCTAATAAATCCCCTCTTGAATATATATGTACTTATTCTGTCAGTTTTGTTCCTCTAGAGAACCCCAATTAATACATCTGCCATTAAAAAAATACAAGCTCTTGCCCTGCTATCATTTGTGAACAATCAGTCTCACGTATTCCCTCCCTTCTCTTCCCTCTCAAAAACCCTCCATTGTCCCTACAAATTCCACTTGGCCAGTTGCAAACTCCGATCCAGGCTGTTTATAATGTTCTCACTTCCTGTCATAACTAAAATTCAATCCTCCTATGAGTGCTCCCTTGAAGTGCTTTTCACAAAGATGTGGTTTTAGCCTACACATCCATAGGTCAAGACCCCGTTAATCTTGTCATGACTTATGATCCAATACTTCTGCCCTCCTCCTGCCAAAGACCCTTTCTGCTGAGTCTCATATCCTGCAGATGTCATTCGATGGTTATGTTTACCTACCCTGGCAATCTCCTGGCCCCTCGTGCACAGAAACTCTAACAATCACTCCAGTCTTCATCTTTTATAATCCAGCTCTGTCAGTTGACCTCATAACAGCATAAACACAAAGTGAATATCAAATATCCTGGTCTCTGGGATCCCTAATCTTCTACCTGCAAGATATTGTCATGCCTGAATAATCAGCTATACTAGTTGACTATACTGTCTTAAGGTCAACAGCAGAAGATTCAGAGAACACTATAGAACACAGCTAAGGGGTATTGTGTTATTAATTCTGCCTCGAGTCAAGAAAACATGTGTGGGAATGGCTTGCATCTGTGACAAAATCTGAAAGGAGAGCACCACTGATTAGATGGGTAGTGGCAGAAGGCAGAGGGAACAGTAAAGGCATACAATCATGTCAAGGTTAGAGTGAGAGTAACTTGAAAGGGCTAAGAATGAAGTGCACTGGGGGTCATGAAAAGCAATGTAGTGGTACCATACTAGACCAATCAGGAAAACTATCAACACAAAGCCAAGAAATACCAAATGGTTGTAGAATAAGTATATGTACATATCTGTTTTAGAAAGAATAAAGGCAACTTGAAATTAATAGTAAATTTTTAAAAAGTATTCTTTCGTTGTAGATGCTATGGACTCTTCAAAATATATTTGACATAGTAAACACCACCCACCTATTTGATGATATTAGAACCTGAAACCCTTGGGCATAGTCAGGGTCATGAGGAAGGAATCCTCATAATGAGTTTAATGCCTTCTTTATAGGGGAGGAAGAGACACTAGATCTTTCTCACTCCACTAGAAGAGGACACAATGAAAAGGCAGTCATCTTTGAACCAGAATGATGGCTCTCAGCTGAAATCTTGCCATGCAGGCCTCCAGACAGATGAACAAGAAATATTTGTTGTTTAAACCCTGAGATCTCCAACTGACTAAGATTATGTGCAAAAGAAGGGCTAAATCCAGTACAGTTTTAATTCCTTACAAGAACTAAACCCAAAATATGACTGAAAATGAAACCCATTCTTACTGCTCATAGTAACAGTGTAACTTGGTCAGCTCTCAATACTGAAATTATACAGCAGATCAGTGAACTTCATGATGCAAACAAGCCCTGGGTATTTTCTGAGGAACTTTCCAGTAGCATTTGCCTGTAGGTTCCCATGGCTCTCATCCAGGTTCTTGGAAGTCTCAGCCCTAAATAGACCAGGAACTCCCTAAGCACCAGAGAACTCTTAAGTTTTCCAGAAGATCTGATTCTGAATCAACAGATATGGTTTATTTTCCACTATATTGAGAAGTTCAACCCTCTCTCAAGACCCAAGTGTGTCCCCAGTGGCAATGTCAAGGCTTCAGAGGATGTAGGGACAGAGTGGTTGGGGAAGAAAGATAGTGTGTGTTGCTTTGAAATTAGAAATTGCTGATTGTGATCAGTGTTGCTAGTGATTTACCAATGCATTGAGTGACATCAGGAGGTTGGGGAACTACAATCAGTGTCAAAAACTAAACTTAATGTAATTTTGTTCTTCCTTTTATAGCTGAACATCCAGTTAAGAACAATTGACCACTTTCATGGTTTTTATATAAAAATACAAGCCTATGCGACTGAAATCATTCTAATATATCTAAAATACTTGACAACTTTTCTACTTTTTTAATTCACTGAAGTGATAGATTTGACTAATAAGCAAAATAACATTACACTGAACAGCACCTACCTTTGTGTTTAAGATTTTGAGTAGTTGGTCAGTTATCTCATGTAACTCAGTGATTTTAGACAGACAGAAAAAAAATCTGTTACAACTCATTTTTGTAGTGGAATGAGTATTTCTATTTGCTTTTTCTTCCTTGTTCTCATGGCCTCAAGTGTTCACTCTTGGGTTCCTTCTATAAAATACATTAAAATGCCACTCTAGGGTCTCTCATCTTTATCTGTAATGACCTTGTGAATCACTGGGAACCACTTTGTAACTCTGAAGTACAAATACAAACACATCTAGTTAATACAAATACTTACTTTTACCATGTTGCATAGGAAATGCAAAATGGCTAGTGAAACAATATTTCCATGTCCAGTCAATGACATCACTAATGTTATCAATCTTAGGACATTTTAATGTGTAGAAAACTCAACAAAAAGTCTACTAAACATACTTCTTTGGATACAACAATCACTTCAGGATACATAGGTACATTCATTCATTCATTCAAATCAACGTTGTTTCAACAAAGCCTATAAAGGAATGTGCACATTTTCTCATTTTGAACCTCTTGAAGAATAATCTCTTCTGAATGAGTTGCAATTATGTACATTTCAAATTTGATCTAATTGCATCTTGACATTAGATTACAGGGAAAGAAACACAGCACAAGTAACCTGGAGTTTCCTTGGGATCTCCCCTGTTCACTTGCAGGCCTCCGGGTCTGTCAGTTTGAAAATGTGGACAGCCTGGATCATTAATGGTTGTTTGTCCTACAGCAAAACTGCGAAGATTCCCATGCATACTGGTCTGAAGGAAACTCAGAAGCCTGTTCTCCCATCAAACCATGGGAGGTTCTCCAGCTGTCACTATGTGGCATGTCAGACTATCACTGTCTGCCTGATGTATCAACTCATGTCTGCTTTATCCGCCAACCCATCTCAGCATAAATGGATGCTTGCAGGGCCTTGGGACAGCTGAATCACCTCAGGCAGAATAACAATTGTTTTTGAAGCAACAGGTAGGCTATTTCATGGACATACTTCGTTGGGAGGAAAGTGAATCAATTTTCAAAAAGAGTATGTAGCATGAGATACAGCTGGAATCCCCTGGTCTTATCTGATGGTTTAGTTTGTTTTCCCAAAGTGAGGAACCCAGAGGTATTGGTACTCTATTTTAAACAGACAGAGTGTTTAATAGGAAAGTACTGACAGATATGCAAATGGTGATCAGTAGACAGAGTTGTGCACCTAACTGAACTGAAACCTTTTATCCTACAACTGCATCTGGTGTGAACATTCGTGTTTCAGAATGTAGGCACCTATTTTGATGAAGAAACTGAAAGCCATCCAAATCTCTTTATCTTGCTCCCACAAACACACACACATGCACACACCTTTTAAAATAAAAATAAACTTTAGACATTAGGATGAGACACTAAAGTGAGGATGCTTAACAGAGAGATTATGGTCCTGGTCAGCAGTAATGGGAGTTGGGCCTTCTAAATAAAGCATGAAATAATCTATTTTGTTTCTGAGTATATTCCTGGAGGTCAGGTGAACCAAAATAGGCCTAGTCTGAGGAAGAAGATTTACAAAGTCCAGGGAGAGTATCCTTGAGGGTTGTCAGTGGAATCATGAAAAACTCTATATATCTTGTCATGTAAAAAGAGACTGAACCAAGAGAAACAGAAACAGAAAAAGAATAAATGGTGGGATTTATTTTCTTAATTGGTTTCTCTGCTCCAGTTCCTCTACCTTCTCATCATGGTCAAAGGCAGCTTCCCCAAAATACGAACCTGAATGCATTACGGGGGCATTGTACATTACTAGTGAGCACTTGGGGAAGTAGCTCAGTGACTGAGAGCTTATACGATATGTGAGATACCCTGAGCCCATTCCCTAGCACTCAAGCAAAACAATTCTGTTTGCCTACAGAACTCTTAAGAGCCCTCTACATTGAGTCCCAATTTCTGTACCCACCTCCCCTCCCACTGTGACCCCAGTGAAGCAGATCCCCCCCACCACTGCCTCTATATATTCTGCCCACTATCAGAATTAAACTTATGTCTTGACCTCCAATACTCCACCTGTTCCCACTACCCTCCGTCTCCACTGATAAAAACTAAACTTTAGACTAGTCCTTGGTTGACATTCTTAGTATGATTTTACTTAATCCTCCTGTCAAAAAGCTTTCTGAATCACACAAGAAACCATTTCTGTGATTGTCTTATCCATCCTTTAATAGTATGTTCTGTTTCACGATTAACCCAAGAATATAAAATTTATGTATAGCAACAAAATATCCCATGTGCTAACAAGAGAGGAATGCTTTTAGAATATCAGGAGATGCTGAGACTTGGGTGTTTTATTTCCCAACCGATGACCCTGGGAAGTTACTGAGTAAAGGCCATGTGAATTAAAGATGGGCCACAATTAAGCTTGGAATTTGTATCTATGTCATCCCATAGGCCATGGGTTTGGCTTTTGCCTTGCACATCTGAAATTCACAGTAATTCGTAGAAGGGTTTCCTGGGAATAGACAAAGGTCAAGGGCAAAACAAAAGCAAGGAGTCAATTTACATTATAGCTTTGCCTATCCAGTTATGCCCTGAGTAGCATGTCAGTGCCAGCCACAGGAAGATGAGGATGTGTTGGAATGGAGACAAGAGCAGATGGGGAGAGGAATCCCATCAGCCTATATAGTCTGTGGAGAGTAGCGATCTAAGGCTTTCCCCTGCCCTTCACGGCTACTCAGTATACTTCTTTATCCCAACCCTACAGTCTGCTCCTTTAGTGAAGGTCACAGGCTCCTGTCAGCCTATGCCTCTCAATCTGTTGGGGTAATTAAAAAACAAAGCAAAACAAACATTCCTATCAGTCTCTTGATTGAGCCCCAGTTGATGGAAAGTTTCGGCTGTGGCTGCCTTTCCCCATTTGCCCAACATTTCACTAGGAAATTCAAGCAGCAAATTTCTCAGGGGCTGCCAAAAGGCTGATGAAGTTGGTGAGCTCTCTGAGTTTCATTGCTGCTGACAGCTGGTTTTCTTAAACAAGTTAGTACCTGCTGAGATGGGTTGGGCTTTATCTGAGCCACTAGAGCCCACGTTTGTTTTTTTGTTGTTTCTTTTTTTTTTTTTTAACTACACACAGCAGCCCACACTTTGCTTATTTGTAAACCACCACCATAAAGCTAAATAGATGTTCCCTGAATAAATAAAAGGAAGGCATCGCCGTTCTGTTCAGGGACCATGAGAAGCAGCTTGCTAAGTTGCAGTCTATTTTTTTTTCCAGGAAAGACACACAGGGTAATTTTTTTTCCTTTTGATTACATGATGTCAGCATATACTCCATCGCCTCCTGTATAAACTGACACTTGACAGGCCTATTTCAATGTATTCCATGCTGCATGGCACTGCTATTGTTTCCAAGCATCTAAGCACAGCCATGGCAACAGAAGGGTGCTCAGTCTGATTTCCTGGCTGGGAAGAAAGAACGAAGGAACTAGAACCCATTCTTCCCAAGAAAGCCTTAACTTCTAAAACTTTTATAAATGTCCCTTTGGGGAAATAACCACAGTGGTGTTTCTTAGGGGTTTTGAAAAGAAGTATGTACTATGTTACCATGGATCCAGAGATCAATCAGAACACAGAACACTTCCAAACATGAATTTATAGAGATTAATTTATGAGAAAGAAGACTCCCTCCTGACTGCGGTTGAACAGGCTGTTAAGGATTAGATGTTCAATCGCTATTGAGTCCTTGTAAACCTTCCACTGTTACCAATAAGTGAGTGTGTGAAGGAACTTGGAGAGATAAGAGAAGGGTCAAGGGTATATTCAAAAGGAGGCTGTTACCATTGAAGTGCATGCTGCTGTTCGTTTATGCTGCTGTGACAAACCACTCCAACAGAAAGCAACTTAATTGAGGAAGGGGTCTATTTGACTTACCATTCCAGGTTCTAACTAAGGTAAAGTCAAGACAGAGATTTTATGCAAGTCATATCATATCCACACTCAAGAACAGAAAGAAACAAATAAAAGAACCCTTCATTGTCAGTCTACTGGCTTGTTTTCTCTCGCTAACTTTCTCTTTTATACTGTTCAGGACCCGCTGCCTAGGGAATGGTGCCACTCACAATGGGCTGGGTCTTCCCACATTCATTAACATTTAGAAATGCCCATAGGTCAAACTGACTGTTACAATTTCTCATTAAGGATCTCTTCCCAAATGATTCTAGGTTGTATCAAGTTGACAATTAAAACTACCCAAAACAGACCCCTAATCAGGGTAATTATCTGTTTCTTCTCTCTAGAAATACATAGTTTCTTTCCATCCAGCTTCCATGTCCAGGTGGCTCAGGACTAGGAATCATCACTCATGGAATTCCACCTATTTGGCAATCCATGAAGTGAACTCTCTATAAATAGTACCAGAATGAGGGAATATTTAGAATGCATCACTGGGAAAAAATAAATTATAACCATTCATAGTCACTTACCACCACCGGAACACACAATTCTCTCTTGTCAGCATATTTCCAGCACAGAAATTCCATGGGCCCAACGCACAGTCAATGTTTCTCTACTCCACTGACCATCGATCAAACAAGAAGGGAGAATACAATCTTCCATTTTGTAACTGTGCATGGGCCACTGTCCCAAGAGGCAGATGTCACTCTGGCTGACTAAACAACTTCTCAGTGAGAATATTCAGAGAGGACAGGTCCCCTTCAGGAAAGCCAAGAAATGTAACCTCTAAGAAGGCATCAGCAAATATGAGGATGCAAAGAATAGCATCAGTGACAGACAGATCCACCAGCACTAACCTTGGGATACCTACTCAGAGCACTTTCCATATCACAATGTGAAACCAGAACCCCTCCGAGTGCTGCCATGGGAACCATGTGATACAGCACAGGGCAGTACACCACAAGAGGCCAAACATGATTATTTTCATGCAAGGATCTTGGTCCTAGAGTAGCTCATATTCACAAACCAGGGGGTGCCTGATCCTGGAGGCTTAGTCTGTGTAAACTTCCTGCAAATAATCCTCTCTAGTAAGCAGACAGATAGCTTTGGCCTCTACCCTTCTGAGACCCCAAAGAAGAACTTCCCAGCATCCTTTGAAAGGCAGCCTGTTTAGCAAGAATGACAACTCTTTACGAATTTGCGGGAGGGGCAACTAATGTGTGCCATCTTTCCTTTATCCCAGTGATGTTAGCCCATCAGAGATATATTTACCTTTAATAAAGCATAAACTTCACAGATGTTCAGACTCCCATTTCTTCACTTCATACCAAATAAAAAGTCGTAACTCTTGGTGCCTTTTCTCCAGGTCGATTGAGTCCTAAACCCAAAACACATATATCTGCCCTAGGCTCATTACAATCAGAATCTTCATTATTTTCAACAAAAGACCATAACAGTGTGCAGGGACTGGAGTAAGATCTAAGCCTCCTTGTCAGGCTTCAGATTTTCACCTCTACTTAGGTCAAACCCCTCACACAGGTACCATCTACACTATCTGCACCCTGAGCCACATTGCTCTGCTTTACCCACCCCCAAACTAAGTCCTAATTAGGAAAAGGCAAAGTGGAGATCCTATAACCTCACATCCTCCGAAGAACCACAAATAAGAAGCTCATATTTTTGTCAGTATAAGTGGTAGATAATTTTCATTTAAGTATAAATATCAGATTTTTGTCCCAGACTAAAGCAAAGCCTGATAATTATACAGTTGCAAATTATTGCATTACAAAAAAGGTCTAAATTATCTCCTTCCAACATTTAATGAATTCAGCCACTTAATGAATTCCCAAAATGCACTGCTTTCCCCCATTTCACGTTCCCTTGCAATAGCAGATTTGTATGGCTGCTGGAAAGAGGAGAGATTCCCATGTCATCCTTCCAGAATACGATTTATTTGCCAAAAAGAAAAAAACAAGGGGTGGGGGGAGGGAAAGACTAAATTGTCTTTGATCAGTGGGAATTAGTTACAAATGCTCAATAAAAATAAAAGCTGGATTGGACTCTTAATATGTTTAGGACTTGGATGATGCAATCACCCGAATTTAGAATTTACAAGGTTGCTTTGTTCGTCTCCTTCAGCTCAGTTCCCATGTAATGTTTGCTCTCGGGGCAAAAACATGAGGCATCTGGATGGAATCTATTCTGGCTTCAGGAAGACAGAATGCCTACCCTATAGGAAAACTGTCCATCTTTAAATTAAATTCAATTCCAAGCAGCTTGCTCCCTAACCAAAGTCTGCTTCTCCATATCTTTATAAACTGAATGATTTAAATCATCTGTGTGGTGATTCTTTCTCCCCATTTTTTTCCTGATATTTTGGAAGAAATGTGGTGCTTGTTAACATAAGGAATTGATAGTCTGTTGCCATTTTCCATGGTCTTGACATTTGAGGACATTTGTAATCAATAAAGGCAGACACAAGGAAACAAATTTGATAACTGTTTTTAAGGAATAAAGATGGTCGGATGCTAAAACAGGATTCAAAAGGAGGGTGCCAGCCAAAAATCTAATAAATCTGTGGGTCAAAAATCGTGGTTGCCTATCTGCATGCCATCCCACCTCCTGTGGCACTTCTGATTTCTTCTCGCTAATTTTTATCCATGTGGCACACAGTACTCCTGCAAAAGATGCCTCAAAGACATTGGTTCACAAATGTCCCCAGTTCCAGTCAGTGCTTGGACATAGCAAGCCAGGCCTGAATAAAATCCTGATGCACAGGACCTGTTCTATGTACCAACCTCTTTGTTTCTTCACAGTAATTGTCTTACTTTTCTTTCCAGTGGGAATATCTATTTCTGCCATTCATTTCTTCCTGATGACCTATGGCTACAGGATACATTGCCTAAGACACATCTTCAATGTAAACTGATTCTGCCTCTCCCCACTCATACACTTCTCTGCCCAGTGTCTAACCTCCCAGGAACATGTCTACCAAGTGACTCTTCCCAACCACAGGTGGCTTTATCTGTAGAACTGGTTTGTGTAAACTCTGTGAAGTACCTACTCAGCATTTAAGGACAGGTTCAGTTGGAATACTGGCAATCCCTTCAGATAGAATTTGCTTTTGTTTTTGTTTTCTAATAGAGTCCTGTAATAATAATGATGATGATGATAGTGTCTTGACCCAAAGAAAAAGTTCCAACGTGGAAATGAGAAGGAATGAGAGAAGGAAGGTACCACCAGGCTTTAGCAGAAAATCTCAGGCTCTTTTTAAGTCATACTTTCGGGGTAGGGGGGCTGGGGGGTTGGGGGTGGAGGAGTTAATCTCAACTTTGCACAGAATGAAGCTAACAACACTACAACATATGATAGTGCTGCTTAATTAGAGAAGATATAAAAATAGGTTTCTCAGAGTATTCAGTGTTTTATAGTCTTGAAGTACCTACCTAAAAAACTACTTGGGAAAGGGATGACGGTGAGGAGCTGCAGTTGGAGTGCTATCAGACCTAACCTACCTTCCTGCCCTGTTTAGATTCTGCGTTTTGCAGTACATCATGTGTACTTTTTTGTGTGTGTGTTCACCCAGATCATCCACCCTAGCAGGGCTAATCAGATTCATGAATAGGAAGAGGAAAAGCTAATGCTCTCCCTCTTGCTCTCCTCACTCAGCTTACTCGCTCTCCTCATTCCCCATTTCTGTTTCTCTGGTTGTGATTATCCTGCACTAATTCTGTGTGTGTGTTTTCTCTGTGTGTATGTGTATCTGTTTGTCTTCTCTCTCTGTCTGTGTGTGTATGTGTGTGTGTTTTCTCTGTGTGTATGTGTATCTGTTTGTCTTCTCTCTCTGTCTGTGTGTGTGTGTATATGTCTGTCTGTCTCTCTGTCTCTGTCTCTCTCTGTGCATGTCTGTCTGTCTTTTCTCTCTGTATAAGTCTGTCTTTCTTTTCTCTGTGCGTATTTGTATCTGTCTGTCTTCTCTCTCTCTGTCTCTGTCTGTGTATGTCTATCTGTCTCTCTGTGTGTGTTTGTGTATCTGTCTGTCTTCTCTCTCCCTGTATGTCTGCCTGTCTCTCTGTGCGTGTATGTGTATCTGTCTTTCTCTCTGTCTCTCTCTGTGCATGTCTGTCTGTCTTTTCTCTCTGTGTAAGTCTGTCTGTCTTTTCTCTGTGTGTATGTGTATCTGTCTGTCTTCTCTCTCTGCATCTCACTGTCTCTTTCCTTCTTTCACCCATTGTTATTTCTCTGCTTGTGATTACCCTGTGCTGGTTCTCTCTGTCTCCGTTTCTCTCTCTCTCTCTCTCTCTCTCTCTCTCTCTCTCTCTCTCTCTCTCTCTCTCTCACACACACACACACTGTTGTTTGTCTGCTTGTGATTACCCTGTACTGATTCTAGAACTTACTTTACTGGGGACACAGACTTCCTTGTGTAGCTGAGAGAGACTAGGCTCCTCACTGTCTTCCCCTGTGTAAGTTTCCTGCATACATTAATTATAGTAACATCAAAACTGAATTATTATAGAACTAAAAGACCCCTGGTGACCCAATCATGTAAGTCACCAGAATGAGTACCTCAAGAAGCCAGAGAAATCTTCCTTCCATCAATTTCTAACAATAGTCCTGGTGGAAACTCTGAGTTCATTGTTTCTCCTGATATTCAACAAGACACATCCTAGAACACTAGAGCTCACACAAAAGAACCTCTGTGTGGAAGTTGCCTATATTAAGTTGACGGTCTTTACTGCCTGTTTACTTAGGATGGATGCTAAGTATCAAAGCCGAAGCAGGAAGAAAGTCCTTTGACAGTATTCCTCTCTGGAGTCCCTCCCTGGGCCATATGCTAGCAGTGAGTTTAAAATAGCCTGACTCTCGACTTGATCTGCACTAGGAAGATGATGCCCTGTTTTCTCAGTTGTGAAGCTTGAAGTAAGGAGGCGGGAAGGATAAAGTCAGGGCTGTGCAAGCAGCTTGTGGAGTTGAGAGCTTTTCTTTCCACCCCGTTTGTGTGGGTGAAAAGCATTCTGGAACATGTTTCCCCGTACATCCCCGCCCACTCACCATCCTTACAGGCCTCGTTAAGGAAACAGAGTCTTCCAGTGGCCTCTGAAGTGAGGCAAATACAGGCTTAACATATTCCCGGGAATAGGTAACAAATGAAGAAAAATGTAGAAAATGTTCCAACGAAGCCGGAGCATCTCCAAACACAAAATAAGATACCGTGAATTACCATTCAGTCAGCTTGCAAACAATTACAAAAACATGAACCGAAAGCATTTCTGCACATTTTGCACTCATTTAGGAGAAAGAGACAAACAAGCTGTCATCAGAGAAGCATTCAACATCTAGAACATGCCCAAGGCTCCATGGCAATTGGGCCCAATCTCCCCAGCCACCTGAGTTCCTCAATTCTTGGGAAGGAGGTTGGCCCTCATGTACTTCTAGGTTCCATAATTGATATATGCAAAACCTGTTTGCTATCTTTTTATCTAAAGCCTTGAAATCCACACATGTGAGCATAGGTGATCGTCATGTCTGATTGTGCATCTCTCTCGAACCTAGATTAAGCCACTAACCAAACACACAGGTGCTGCTGCTGCACTTGGGGTGTGTTTCTTCTCTTACAAACTGCGGGGCTCTGGCTGTAGTGAGACAGGGGGAGGGTCGTGAGAGAGGCTCTGTTCTTGTGGTAGCTAGCTTACCTTCTTAGGGAATGTCAGGCTGCTGGGTAATTGAATGCGTCCCCCAAAACAGTCAAGAGCAAAGAAACCATCTCTGATCATCTGGAGAGACGGCGTAGCAGTTAAGTGCCCTGGCTGCTCTTCCAGAGGAAGCTGGTCCATTTCTCAGCACCCACCTGTGGCTCCAGTCCCAGAGACTCTGACGTCTTTTTCTGACCTACTGGAATCCCAGGGACCCACATACTGCATACGTCTAGTGCACGGACACACATGCAGGCAAAAGCCACATACACATCATCGCATGTTTACTAGAAGACCTTTGGGATGGCAGATAAATGATGAAAGCCTAAATATTAGGCATGGAAAGCAAGCAGGAAGTAAGGTAGACTAAGCTGTATCTTTATAGAACTGTCCACTTTAGATCCTTACAGATGGTGGTCTGACTATCCCCTGGCACCATTGCCTCATTGTACACACCCTGGATTCAAAGACCCAGAAGAGAATAGATTTGGACAAGGTTGCATGTATCTCCACCCAGGTGTACTGAGTAGACAGAGGCATATGACCTGGCATGCAATGCTGAGAGCAAGGGTAGGCGATGAGCTTCCCATAAGGATGTCTGTGGATTGTGGCAAGGGTGCTGTTCAAGCTCTGAGTACCTTGGGACTACATAATCTGCCGTCATCATCGCCCTGGGACTCCTTTCTCTGTAATGCATTCCTATGCCCCCGATCGTCAAACTGGGACTTATGACTGACCCAGGCAGGCTCATTTTTTGTGTTCTTCTAATCCAATATCATTTAGTAGCCAGATTTGTCTTTTTTTAGGAAGAGAAAATGTTTTCCAGTCTCAATAATTACAGGTTATTAAAAGGAAAGAGGGCATGAACTTGGGAGGGGTGGGGAAGTGAGTGTGGATCTGGGAGGAGTCAGGGGCAGTAGGGAGTGGATATGATCAAAACACATGAAATTCTCAAAGAATTAATAAATATCATATTAAAATTATATTCTCCTTTATTTGTGACCCAATAAAGACTTTTAGTGAGACTATCACATCATCTTAATGGCTTTTGAAACTGTTTCATTTCATATTTCCCTTTAGTCATAACTGGATAATATCAGGCACTCACACTCGCTTAAGGATGGGGGAAGTATTATGTTTATACTTATAATAGCATGGTGTCTTTCAAAGATGTAAAAATTCTCTTTAGTAGCCATCTTAGCCTGGGTTCCCTAGGAAACAGATTTGATAATAAGGCTGATGAGTGAGGGTTGTGAAACCAGGCCATGGCCAGGTAACAAGAAACGCTAGAATCTGTGAACAAGAGACTTAAACCAATCCTATAACAAGTTCTGGAGCAGGAAGAGTGCTCCACCCATGAGCACCTAGGGAAAGGTCCAGGACTCTGTCCTCTCACACAAACCGCCTAATAGACATAGGCTGCCATCATGGAGCATCTGAATGCTCAAACAAAGCAGGTTCTCTCAAGCAGAGAATATTTTTCTGCAGAGAGATTCAGCAGTGAGCAGCTACCAGCAGCTCCAGACTTTGGTCCTCAAGAGTTATCTGGATGCCATAGCACAGCATTCTTCCCATCTGGTCCTTTTACTTTCCACTGAGGCTAAATCTTAAGCTGTAACTGGTACTCCTCCTTTTTTCGCTACCCATCTGATACCTTTCTCTCACCCTGCTTAGCATCTCATTTGAACTTGAACACTTGCCTAGTAGCTTAACTGTAGCTCTCCCCCTCAAAAAGATGAAGATACTGGTTAATGGCATTATCTGTGCACATCCAGACTTTGTTTAAGTATCATCAAGATGGGTAAGGGTCCTAGTGAATTAGCTGAAGCCAAGCAAATCCTTGCTTAACTTTATTGTGCAAAAGCAGTTTTGTCTTTCTGGATGGTCAGGAGGATCAGTTCCTGCCTGTACAGTTACTCTGAAACTTCTCTGCTGGTCTTCTACCACAGGATCTCAATCTTTCTGCTTTTAGCATCCCTTACTCTTTAGGATATGTTGTCTTGTTGAAGCGAGGAAAAGTTCATCAACATATATTCTAGATTTATGCAATTAAACATTTCTCTGAAGACTCATTAGCTGTGATTTAAGTATTCATCACCAGTGGGACTTAGATTATATTAAAATGGTCATTGATTTGTGTGCGTGTGAGAATATTACAAATTGGAAGAGGCCTCCTCTTCTATGCAGGGTATTATCTCTCATCTAGTACCTCATTTTGGCCTTAAAATATTCATTTATCACTAGGCCAAGTCACCAAGTCTTGTGGTTTATGGTAAGACCAATGAAGTCTATTGCTATGTGGCTACTTGCATATCTCCCTTACTGTAAAGGTACTCCAAGGGTCTGATGCAATACTGTGAACCAGACTTACCAGTACTGACTAGTGGTGGTCAAAGACCTGTGGAAAAGAAAGGCAAGCTAAACGTACCCAAATTATCAGTCTATCCCTATCAAGATGCATACTGGCCCTTATCATGAGTGTCCAATCTAAAGCAAAATCTTATTTAGTGATTGCTTTCTGATTAATCATATTTCACCTTTTGCTAGCCCTAACTGCTATGTATACCAGTAGTTCTCAACATCTCTTTGTTTTTTTATTATTTTAATTTTAAGTAGCTTGTTTTACATGTCAATCCCAGTTCCCTCTCCCTCCCCTCATCCCATACTCCCCACCATCCCCCCCATCCTCCCACCCTATTGCCAACTCCTTCCACATAGGGGATATCTAGAGTCTGTCATTTCACTCAGGGTAGGGTCCAGGCACTCCCCTAAGAGTCCAGGCTGAGAGAGCATCCCTCTTTGTGTTATGGACACACGATGTCTGTTAGTATTCGAGGGATAAACACTGATCCACTGCTCAGGACCCCATAGGTTGCCCAGGCCTCCTCACTGACTCTCACATTCAGGAGGTCTGGATCAGTCCCATGCTGGCCTCCCAGCTGTCGGTCTGGGGTGCAAGAGCTCTCCCCTGTTCAGATCAGCTGTCTCTGCTGGTTTTGCCAGCCCATTCTTTGCCAATTTGCTCATTGCTCCTCTCTCTCTGTCGCTGGGTTCCTTGGGTTCAGTTCAGTGTTTAACTGTGGATGTTTGCCTCTGCTTCCATCAGTCACTGGATGAAGGCTCCAGGATGGTTATAGACATCAAGTTCATTAGCAGGAATGGGCATTTGGGGTGGTCTCTACACTATTGCTTAGCTTGCCAATTGGTGTCATCCCTTTAGATCACTAGAGGTCACAATGGTGCCTGATCTGTCTTCTAACCTATGATTCCCTCTTCCCCCTATCCTATCTCCCCAGTCAACCTTCCTGTTCCCCCATGACCTACTCTCTCTTCCTCTTCTCCCCCTCTCTATTTCTAATGCTGTTATAATTTAATACAGCCCCTCATGTTGTGGTGACCCCCCTATCATAAAATTATTTTCATTGCTACTTCATAACTGTAATTTTTGCTACAGGTATGAATCATACTGTAAATATCTGAGTTTTCTGGTGGTGTTAGATGATCCCTTTAAAATTACAGTTCAACCCCTAAGGGGTATTGACCCATGGGTTGAGAATCACTGATATATACCATAATCCCTGTGATTCATATTTCCACTAAACCTGGCAAATACATTGTGCTTGCTGTGGGTGCCCAAATACCACATTTGAATCTACTTGAGACAACTTCTGTTGTTAACTCCCCATAGGTCAATTCAACAGAAAAACTGTTGTGAAAACCTGAAATCTGCATAATGCATGTTTACTAGCAAGTGCTCTTAGGAATAACACCTGTGCAGGATGAGGAAAAACAACCACATTAAGAAAGATCTGGTCTTTTTCTGTTCAGCTGCAACAGAGGCTTCTAGAACTAAAGTTGTCTCAGTTGGGAGGGGGAGCCAAAACATGGTACTCCCATACTGACTCATAAGAGACAGCTTCCCTTAAAGGGAAATTCTTAGAGTTCATCAACTATGTTCAGCTCACAGCTTTGGGGGGGGGGGTGAGAATTCTAGGCATATTCCAGTAGTATATAACTGTCTACTGATCCATCTCTTTACCAGGACATGTCTATAAACACTTTCCAAACTAAAGCAATCATTCTACTGAGAATAGAGTTTTAGGACACACACACTTGAGCACACACATACACACAATACACACACACCACATACACACACAATACACACACACACACACACACACACAAAATGCTTGATGTGCTGTGGGCTAAGATCAAAACACCCTTTTGCAATCTCCCTGGAACACAAAAGAAAATAGTTTTTGCTCCATCAAATGGTTCATATTGCTAACTCTAGTCACCCCCTGTGAGATGATCAGGTGAATATTGCTACTGAAGAAAAATTACAGAAAAAAAGAGGGAAGGGGAGGAAGAAGGAATGGGGTAGGGAAGTGGTCATTTGCTCCTCTGCTCTCCACCATAGTATGCTGAAGCATGAAGGCCTTAATAGATGTAATACTCTGAACTTACTCTCCCATCCTCCAGGAATTTAAGAAAGAAATTTATTTTCTCTTCAGAAGTTGCAAATATATCCCTATTGCTGAAGATACCACACATATTACACACGGGACATGAAGGACTGAATTGAAACAGACCTGAAAGTCTCCACTATGAGAACTACCTTTCATAGTACTGGAAGGTGCTATATAAGCTGCTAATAGAGGAAAACAATCGGCATGAACAAGAGTGACACCAAAAGTAAGACATCCCTAAAGGTGTAATAGTGGCACTTACATTGTAGTAGTAACCAACAGCTCTTTGATTGTATGTAAGGCCTCTTACATACATATGGGGGAGATCGTATCTGATACTATAAACATAGCCAAGCACCCAGAGATAATCAAGTCATGAATCTTTTTTTTTTTTTTTTTTGGTTTTTACGAGACAGGGTTTCTCTGTATTGTTTCGGAGGCTATCGTCCAGCCTGGCCCCGAACGCACAAAGATCCGCCTGCCTCTGCCTCCCGAGTGCTGGGATTAAAGGCGTGCGCCACCACCGCCCGGCAATCAAGTCATGAATCTTAGAGGAGGCAATACTACTGACACTTGGCTAAATCAGAACAATACCTAAATATTTTAAATATTTATCCTTGTACCCATAGATACGTGTAGCTCTCACACCACATCAGAGAAGCTTCTTTTTGAAGAAGATAGGAACCAGTGTAGAAAGTAACAACTGTTGTCAATGCATTGAACAACTGTGGGGAGATAACTGATACATCTTCAACAAAACTCCTTCACCTAAGACTCAGGGAACATAATAGACATGGTGGGGGGAAGAATATAGAGGAACAGGATGGTGCTAGGAGATTATGTCTTCTACATGATACAAGGAAGTTATACCCATGAAATCTCAGCAATATGACTGCCTATCCAAGACTGTAATGACAATACCTGTTGGTATGACAAAGTGGATGGGGGAATCTCATTGTGCCCCAACCTAGGGAAGGAGCTACTAGAGATTAATGACTGCTGAGAGAGGGAGAATTCCAACATCAAATCGTCAGCCCTAAAATATATATAATCAATGTTAAAAGAACTTCTCTCTCTCTCTCTCTCTCTCTCTCTCTCTGTGTGTGTGTGTGTGTGTGTGTGTGTGTGTATAAAAGTAATTAAAGAATGAGAGGTTATTAATTTGAGAGGGAATGGATAGGGGGACATGAGAAGAGCTGGGGGAGGAGAGGGGAAATAATGTAACTATTTTAAGTACAAAAATTTTTCTTCATAAGTTATCAGAAAATGGAGCAATACATATGTTTAGGTGCTGATGTTTCAACAACTGCTTGGTTAATCCTGTGCACACTAACACGAATCTTGATCTTCCTTATGCAGTGGGTGGTTGTTCATCTCTGAGGTTGCCTTCTGAGCGCAACTGTTTCTTCTACCCAGTGTTCCTTATTCTTTCATTCTTCTACAGAACTCAAGTCATTAGCAGAACAGACAATATCAAAATTTTCTCCAACCTTGAAGAAATTACAAATATTAGGACTATTTGGAGCATCAAATCTTTTCATTTGTGATTTGATCCCAAACAAGCACAAAGATTCCTTCAAATTCCTTCCAATTGTCATGTTCCTTCTTGAAAATATCTCCAGATAAGTTCACTCTTCACTTGTAAAACTTGAGAGTATTCCATCCATTGCACACCACATCTCCACATAAAATAACATGCAAAAGCTAATTTCCAGGGCTCAATACATGGCTCAGAGTTTAAGAGTATGCGCTACTTTGGACTTGAGTTCAGATGCCAGCATCCACTTCAGGTGCCTCACAATGACCTGTAAATCCAGTTCCAAGAAAGCCAATACCTCTGACATCTGCATATGCCTGCACTTATATGCACATACCTACAGACTCACACACACACACACAATAGTGCACACATACACACACACACACACACAAGTAAAATTAATAGTAAGTCCAAAACACCTAATTTATAGTTATTACCTAGGAATCCCAACCTAGACCTGGATCTGTTAGATTGTTTTTACTCACTTTCTTTTCCTCTAGTAAGCAAAGTGTTAAATTTGCCTCAAAAGTCTCAATTATTCTGAATATTTAAAGTCCTAGAATATATTTTACTAAGGAAAAAACCCGACAAACACTTGTGGTAGATTGTTAGACCCTAAAAGAAAGGTCAGGTTTTGTAATTTATGTAGTAACAATAAGCAGATATGATTTTGTTTTAATATGCTAAAAGATAATCTATTCTAATGTTACAAAATTATGTCATTTTTGGTGCTTCTAATAGCATAAATGCAATTTTAGTCCTTTTGGAAGCTGTGGAGAAGAAGAAAACATTTCTTATATAGATGTGGCACTACCAGGTCTAGATATTACAGGCAAGAAAAAGCTTCTATCAATGTTGGAAGCAAAAATTATTCTTAAATGTCTTATCAAAACATGTTTTCCTTAGCATGTCTTGAAATCATGCTTGATGTGGATAACAACATGAGATAAAGTTGTATTGAGCATAACGAAATGCACTGAGTTATTCCTTCCGAAATATACAATCAGCAAAGTACTGAGAGAACCAAACACAGAAAATGGTTCACATTATCCATTTCTCCTGTATCCCCTGAAACATGCCTTCTGAATGTAGTAGCCAGTAACATTACCTTGTGACCATTGACAAAGTTCAGAAAAGGTGTTAGGGCCTCATATTTAGGTACCATATGATCTCCAGATATTGTTGTTTGCTCTGAAGTTTCACTAAGCTCCTACAGCAAGTAAAAGACTTATGCTCAACCCTCTCCAAAATCTCTGCTCTCTGTAAATATTGGGGACTGTCATACTACAACATCAATCTAGACAAAGTTCTGTCTGCCGCCTATTTTTGTAAATAAAGTTTTATTGGAATACAGCCCTGCTCACTTGTGTATATGGTTCAATAGCAGATTTGAACATCCATAGCACAATCTGTTACACTATGATGAAACAATTGCTATGTGATTCTTAACAGAAAATGCTTAGCTTATTTTGTGTTATTCCAACAATATAACATAATACCATGGAGTTTGACTCTAGGACAATTTTGCTCACCTGGTGAGATTGCTAATATCTAGAGACACTTTTTTTGTTTGTCTTACCTTGGAGGATACAAGTGATACATAGGTAGGTAGGCAGGATGAGGATAAACATTCAGTGATGCACAGGACATCCCTTACAAGGTCCATTCACATTAAAACAAGCAAAGTGCTGAAGCTAAAGAGATCATGGCAACACCTGATGCTGGAAAGCCAATGGCCAGAGGTCACTTCAGCACAAGCTTCCAAAGCCAGATCCTCAGACAGCAGTGCTAGAAACTGAGGACTACACAATTTTCACCAAAGAGTTACCCCAAACCTCAGACATTGATAAAACAAGCTCTTCTGGAAGAAAGATTGGTGAAAATCTGGTAAAATGGGAAAAGGCTCAAAGCCCTCTATACTATGAGCAAAAGAGTCACCATCTCCTGTTCTGCAGGGAAGTAAACACAGAGGTTCCCTGGAGTAGGGCACAGCAGATCATGACTAAGTGAGAACCTGTAATAAGAAGAGTAGAACTCATGAGACAAATGCATATCAAGAAACCAAGTCTTAGTAAATATAAAAGTTAGAAATAAAAATACATATGTAGGTACATAAAATACTAGAATGAAATCCATTTCATGTTAATTAAAACATTTTTAAAAGTTTTAAGACATCTTTTTACACCTGAACTATATTAGTTACCATGCCAAAAGAATTAAATCAGCTATGCTTTCTGCCTTTCAAAGAAATAAAGTCAACAAGATTGCATGCCAGTGCAACAGACAGCAGACATACAAAAACACAGACTTGTGCGTTTCATCTGGAGGTAAAGAGATGGCCCAAAAAAGTTTCTTACCATGATAAGTCAAAAATTGCTTCTTTTACTTCTTGACAGCTACATAAAAGAACGTCAGCCCTTTCAGGGTTTGGGGAGGGGGCAACCAACCCTGAATTCCCTGAAAAGCCAAACTCACATCAATTGCTTGAGCAGAATAATGATTGTTTCATGCACCAACATCACAAAAGATTTCCTTCCCCGTCCATATCCACATGTGATTTCCCCAATGTGGCAAGGAGAGACACCAAGAAAATAGACGCCAAGGTGCTTTAGCCCACAGTGGTCCAGAATATGCACAATATACTTCAAAGAGATGCTATCCAAGAAATAAGGCTAAGTGGTTCAGTAACCATCAACTACATAGTGGCTTATAACTCTCCGCAGGAACTGGGCATGCATACAGTTGCATGCTCACATATAAAGAAAATGCTTACACACATACAAAATTTTAATTGTAATAAAAATTAAAACAAAAACATTTAAAAGCTTGGAAAATATGGTGTTAGCTAGAAAGTGGTGACATCAAAGCAAATCCAGGGAAGGGGTGGAGACTTCTGCATGATATCCACCCATGGAAATAAATTATGAAGTGATGATCCTTTAGTGCCTATCAAATATTAGTCAAAGATCCTCTTCAGGGGAAATTTTCCTGCCCTTTCAGGGGTACACATTATGAATACTGGGTGGGTTCTTGAGATACTAGAGACCCTCAGACCGGTCCAAGTCATAGCTGAGGTGCTCCAAGGTTTCCCCATAAAACTAATCACCACAGCACATCTGAATTAGACAAGAATCAGGATTGTAGTAACACTGCTCCATCAATTTAGTCCTCTCCTTTGTCCTCTCTCTTCACATGGGTATTGTTCCATGTGATTTTTCAGGCGTGACTGTGGGATCTGATTTGGCCAGTGATTTGCCTTATCTACTTTGAGAAGGCAGAAATCAAAATAGGTGTATCATTCTCTTTGTTCTTCTCCCCAACTTCTGCACCATGAAATGCACACCAACATGGTGACAACTCTATGAAAGTCATCCAGCCAGAAACACTGTCTTCCAGAGTAACCCAGTGACATCCAGACACAAAAATGGACTTGTTTATTTGTGCTAGACTGATGTAAAATTGATGGGAAAATATCTATCACAAGAAAGGTACATTTAATTCATTGGTATGACAAGTGTTATCTTGGTATGATAGTTTTGAGCCAAATTAAAGAGTATCTTGCTCACATGGAAGCATTCCAGAAAGTTTCAAGACAAAAATCTTCAAGAATAATTTGAGGGACTGTAGAGTTCACTCAGGTTAAGAGCAACGGTTTCTCTCACAGAGGACCCATGATCATTTCCCAGCACTCACATGATGGCTCATAATTACCTGTAACTCTAGATCAATAGGATCCAACACTGTTGCCTGACCTCCACAAGCACTAGGCACATACATGGTATACAAAAAATACTCATATAGATAAAACAAAATAAATAAGTCAAAAGCCAAATGAGAAAAATTGAGGGAACACCTGATGGGACTGAATCCTATACAGGAGTTAACAACTAAAAGGAGGTTGAATGCCTTACCCATACATAGAAAATTGACAGATATCAAAGCAAAATGACTCTCTACAAGAAATGCTTTACAGTACAGCTATAATTTGCTATGAAACTCTCTCCCAAGCATCATCTATTTAGTCATAAATATGTAAATTTGCATCTTGGTCTAAGAAAAGCACAACTTCATGCAGCAAGAAAGCATCAACAGACGCCGGAGTTGTGCTCTCAGAATCCCCAACCTCCTGAGTTAAATAAACCCCCTTCTTTATTTGGAAAGAAGGAAAGGGAAAGAAAATGAATAGCATAGCTCCACTAAGGGAGATGGTAGAATAGGATGTGCACAGTGGAAGAAGTTAAAAAATCAGCTGTATTTTCACTAGCTTTCCAAAATGAGAAGTCATTACAAAACTATGCCCTTCTCCTGTGATGAGATTGATGACTACTTTGGTTACCATTCCTAGAGCCTTCACCCATTAGTGGAACAAAGCAGAAACAGGCACCCACAGCTAAATATTGAACCATACTCCTGGAATCTAGTTTCAGAGAGGGAGGAGGGATGAGCAAAGGAGCCAAGAAGGTGCTGGAAAAACCTGCAGAAACAGTTGACCTGACCTAATGAGAGCATGGAGAACCTAGTTGTAAAGCTGGGGAACCAGCATTGGACTGAACCAAGTCCTCTGAATGTGGGTGCCAGCTAGGAGGTCAACGCAGTCTATGGGACCTCTAACAGTGAGCCAGTGTTTATCTCTAGATCACAAGTGGACTTTGGGAGCCCATTCCCTAAGGAGGGATACTATTGCAGCCCAGGTATGGGAAGGAGGGCCTGGGCCCTCCCACAAATGATGTGACAGACTTTGAAGATCCCCCATGGAGGGTCTCACTATATTCCTATCAATTCAAGATTTTAGAGACACAAGTGTGAATTCTGTGCTAAAATGAATGATCCAGCAAAGTTGAAAATAGTTGTCTCTGAGGTGTAAAATGGGTCAAGTAGAACAGGTATGCCACTATCAATGAGAAATAGTTAGAACAAGTTTCTTTGCAATTTACAATGGCAAAAGGAGTAACAATCCATGTTTCTTCACTGTGACTGTTATTAAAAGGTCCTTGTCACTTCTTCCCTATCCACTCATGATATGTAACTACTAATTCTTAAGGTGATATTATCTATCTGTATTTGTATTACGCCATCACAAATGACTCACGCTACAGTAAGTGACAGGATAGCTTTGACTATTTGAAAGTTTCATACTTAACAAATATCTACTTCAAAATGGAGACCTTGTACTCTTCACCCAGGTAGTGTCTCAACACTGCCCAAAATAAATGACTTTGATTATCCTGAATGACATTTCCTCAGGATCTAACATTCTTAAAGAAAAATTAAAGCGCTATTAATTTACAACCAGGCCACTGAACAAAACTTCAAAGAACACAGCTGGATAGGCACAGCCCAGATCAAATGGAAGACTTTGGTACTGTGGCCAAAGCTTTCTCTCCTAAGTTCCTAAGACATTTTAAGGACTTACTAGGCACTGCACAGCATACAAGACACTGGAGATCAAAGATAAATGTGTCATTAACTTGGCCCTTTTATTTCCTCTCTTAACACAACTATGATTTTTTTGCATTTGTCAATATAGCTTTTTACTTGCTACCAGGAAAATCATACCTTAGCTCACCATTATTCTCTGGTCTCTAGTAAGGAGCATATGATGATATAGCTATGATCCATGCATGCTTGTGCAATGAATGAGCAGGTAAGTAAATGAACAAATAACAAGACATAAAGGATCATTTACAAACTTGGCTCAGAATGACAGGAGGGTCAGGAGAGTTCACTATTTTCCCTTCTTCCTATTTAACTCAAATCTCTGGTGGCTTTTGACTTTTTTCATAGCTTCTTTTATTTTTCCTATTACTAAATGATGTATATCTAGAGATAGCAACCATGTGTCAGTCTTCTGAATTATTCATAAACTAGATAGTAACAAGCTATGAAACAACAGAGTCTATGAATGAGTAAAACCATTCACTGCTCTTTGATGACAAACACTCATTATCAGAGATGAAAGCTAATCAACAATACGTAGCTGGATAATCAAAGCTATTCAACTTATTCTTAATCTAGCCATCTGGGCACTGCGAGAAGCCTTGAATAGAAAGGGGATCTAAACATGGATGCTTTAGTTTCTTTTCCTGTGATAAAATATTCTAACATGCAAACAACAACAAAGGGATAGAGTTACAGTAGTAATAGTTGCATGAAGCAATTGATCATATTACATCATAAATTCCTAATCAGAAGAAAGCAATCAATTGTATGTATGCTAGTGCTTAGTTCCCTTCTTCCAGGAACCTCAGTCTAGGGAATGGTGCCACTCAAAGTGGGGAGGTCTTCCTACATCAATTAACACATCAAGAAAATCTATTGCAGGTATATACAGAAGCCACCTCCCAAGTGATTCTAGGTTTTGTCAAGTTTATTGTTAACATTAACCACTACAATAATTCCACTCCACTTATTTAGAAAGGATACAGAACTCCCCTAAAGTCTTGGCCAAATATCTGCATCTTTCTTGGCTCAATAAAGAGCCACCAAGTCCATAAGCATATGCATTAATACACATTAATATACCCTTATGGGATCAATAAATACATGGATTTGATAACCCAATAAATATCTATTGAACAATTGAACAGCTAATATCTATATGAACTGTGCATTGTGCTGTGAGATAACCAAGATCAGAGTCATGCATATTGCCACAGTTTCTGGAAAGCATATGGTTAAAGTTGTGCTTGGAAGAATGTTTATTAGAAATGAAAGGATCCATCAAGAAGGAATCTTCTCCCCTAGTTACTTTTTCCCAAAGAAGATTTATTTATTTATTTTTATTGCATAGCAACATGTCATCAAGAAATGTAAAGATCCCTAGAGAAAGGTCATCATTGGCAGTTTCTTCTTTTGCTTTTAAGATTATCCAACATTAAACAACTGGTATGCCTTGCATGTAACTTGGCATCCATATGCAACCTGACCAGCATCTGTTGAACAACTGGCAGGGAGAGAAAAACAATCCATCCTCTTTTTTCCAATTATACAAAAAGCAGAAATCATTGGAAAGGATTTTGTTTCTGCTGTGATTGGCATTCATGAAGGCTTCCTGAGCCAGTAGCATAACCAGATGTTTTCCCCAGCAATAGGTATAGATTCCAGGAGACAATTTCACTCTTTGTAGCATTCTAACATTCATTTCCTAAGAAACACCGAAGAGCCACACATCATAGGAGATGCTAGAGAGACAAAACTGAAAAGGGTAGAATAGGCCATCGACTCAGCATGTTGTGTCTAGAAAAAGGGATCAATGGGTGAACAATCACCACGAAAGTCACTGAAGCTGCAACAGATTTTGGGTTAAGGTCTGTGCATGAGCATGGACTTTAGTCTCAAGTGGTCACTGAAAGATAATTGGGAATTTCCAATAAAGGAAAGGGCTTAGGGAGGGCATTTCAGGCAATGAACATGAAGATACAAAGCATCCCTGAGAACTCTGAGAATCATCAAATAAATGTAAGAGGACAGTAGAAATGGAGTTGGTGATGTTTAAAAAGGAATTTAGAGCCAAATCGTGAAGAATAGTTTTGCTATTGAAATAAGTTATGAAAGGCATAAGTAGTGAATGTGAACCAACTAAAAATCTTATTTAAAAACCAACTACAAATTCCTTAAAATCCATCTCAACCAATTGCTACATCCTAGTGCTATGATTTTTTTGTAATTGTAGTTTTATTTTTTAAAGGGCTCTGATGGGCTCCTTAATTCTTTGAGAGCCACATGATTCAGACCTAGTAACAAAAATGAAATGATCTATGATTTTACATCACATGATCATAGTACAGCTGGATGGCTGAGGGAAACCCTGCAGGGGACATAAAATGAGCTGTTACATGAACTGGCCAATTGGCAATTTATTGTCATGCTGAGCTTCAGCAGTCAGCTTCAGCAAAACCTTTTGTTCTTCCATGTACATAAAAATACAACGTGGCTTTGTGGAGCTAGCCAATGGGAACAAGCAAGGAAAACAAAACAATAGCATTCTTCTCCCAGAGTCAAGGCCAAGAGCTTGCACTATTAAATGGTTTTCTCAAACCACTTAGGACCCTAGAATACAAATCGCTTCTTCACCAAAGTTTAAATGTCTTCTCTACAAAACACATTATCTAAGGAATACAACAACAAGTTACAAACCAGAAGGAAACAGTTTGCAAAAGATACTGACTTTAAAAAATAAGAGCTCTTAACTCAACAACAAGAATTATAAAGACTGGTATAAGATCTGAAGGTATACATATAGAAGCTAGGCTCATATAAAGATATCCATATCATAATTACCAGAGAAAGGGAAATGATAATGACAATAATTTACCACCAATGTGGTAGTTTGAATAAGAATGACCCCCATAAGCTACATTTTAAATGCTTGGTCATAGAAGTGGCCCTATTTAATATAGATTAGGAGGTGTGGCCTTGTTGGACAAAGAGTTTCACTTGAAATGTGCTTTAGGGTTTCAGAAGTCTAAGCCATGCCCTGTAACTCTCTCTTTTCCTGTTGCCTTTGGATCTGGATGTAGAACCCTCAGCTACTTGTGTGCCACCATGGGGACAATAGGCAAAACCTCTGGAACTGTAAGCCAGCCCCAATTAAATGCTTTCTTTTATAAGAGTTGCCCTGGTCATCTTCACAGCAATAGGATACTAAGACTCCACCACTAATACAATTTCTAGGCATCAAATGCTGCCTCGCTAGGGTGAAGGGCAGCAGGCATGCTCAATCAGTGTCTGTGGTGGTGCAAATGGTTCAGGATCTCTTACAAAACTAAACATACTTCGACCATCTCATTTAGCAACCAAGTCAGTAGGTGTTTACTTAATGAGACTGAAATTTCACATTCACACAGAAACATACACATGAATGATGACAGCATCTTTAAAAAGAAAATAATTGACCAAGCAGAAAGCATCCAAGATGCCTTTCAGCAGATGAGCAGATAAGTTTACCAGTTGTGTATCTTTATACTGGAATATTATTCAGCAATAGAAATAGAAATCCTCTGGATGGGAAGAAACCTTGAAGGCATATTGCTAAGCGGATACCAGTCTGGAAGCAAACACATGTCATGCCAACTCTATGGTACTTTGGGAAAGGTAATGCTGTGAAGACAATGAAAATCAGTAGCTACGCCACCAGGCATGGTGGCTCATGCCTTTAATCCCAGCACTCAGGAGGCAGAGGCAGGTGGATCTCTGTGAGTTCGAGACCAGCCTGGTCTACAAAAGCTAGTTCCAGTATAGCCTCCAAAGCCACAGAGAAACCCTGTCTCATAAAACCAAAAAAAAAATCAGTAGCTACTTAGGATTATAAACATGGAAAGACTAATAAGTAGAGAATAGAAGGAGTTTTAGGGCAGTGAAATTTATGCATGGCATGTAGTGATGGATACTTAATAAGTCATTAATAATAGTGACCAATATTGACTAATGAAAATAAATGTTCTACATTAATACTGTGTTTTAATAATGAAAAATTGTGGGTGTGTGCATGCATTATGTATTATGCATTCATGCATGTGTGTGTTTGGGGATGGTTGTAAGTGTTCTCCATAGCATATGCTTGGTTCTTTTGAATATCTGGAACTATTGTAAAAAGCAATTTTCATTTATTAAAAGGCAGGAGAACTGGAAAGTGATCTGATTTGAAAACACAAAACAAAACTGGTTTAGCTCCAACATAACCCCAAACTGATTCCTAATTTTAAGACAGAGCAGGATTTGGGTTTGAAATGGTTTGAATTAAGTCCGTCAAGTCCATGTACAATTCCCCAGAAATCATAAGAGAAACCTGAAATTTCAGATTGAACTAGCAAAGTTCTTAGTCTGCTGGGCCACTGTTACACATGAGCGCTACTCACATGCCAGTTACTCTCCCTCAGCAGATTTTTATGGCTGTGCAATAAACTCAGAGAGTCACACACACACACACACACACACACAGACACACACACACTTATTATATGAAAGATCAGGAGTTTTGGTGTGGATTGCATGAGTTGTAAACAGAGTGTTCCACAATCATAAAGATGTTATCTGGGCTGTATTTCATCTAAAGACTAGACATGAAAGAATTCATTCCAAGCTCATTATTGGCATATTTTATTTCCATATTATTATGGTTTGAATGTAAAACTTGCCCCATAGGCTTGCAGATTTGAATAACTGGTTCCCAGCTGGCAGCACTATTTGGGAAAATTGGGAAACCCTTAAGAAGTGGAGGCTTGCTGGAGGAAATGTGTCTCTAGCAGTGGGACTTGTTTTATACCTAGCCCCACTTACTGTTCACTCTCTGCTTTTTACTTTGGATGTAATGTAACCAGCCAGCCCCTGCCCTCCTACTATGGTAGAATATAGTCCTTCAAACTGTAAACCAAAATAAGCCCTTTCTCCCTTAAGTTGCTTTTACCAGGTGTTCTTGTCCCAGCCAAGAGAAAAGTAGCTAATACACTTGTGCTTGCTTTTATCTGGTTGTTGGGTGGAAGTCTTAGGTCTTCGAGGTTAACAGTCCATGGTTCTGTGCCACGTGGGCTCTTCAACATGGCCACTTACACTTTGTCAATCCAGTCAGGAGCACCTCTCCAAATCAGCTGTATAAAGACCATGTGATATAATGTAATCACTACAGATGCAACATTACATTATGGCCTTTGCCATATTCTACAATATAGGAGCAAGCCACAGGTCATCCACATACTCAAGATCTTCAGGAGGTGAAGTCTCACTAGAAATCACATTGTAGTCTGCCCAGCCTATGGGCCAAAAGATGATCCCCAAGAACAAGAAGAGCAAGCCAACATAAAGCCCACTGGAACTCACAGCCACATGAAACAACTTCAGCTCCATAGCAAGCAGCAGTCAGTCATTTCATCAGCCAGAGTTTTGTCTGATTAATGGAGATCATCTGTCAGTGTTTTAGAAAGATGTGATATAAAGAGTATGCAAATACGCAGGTATTTCCTGAATATGAGCTTCTTGTTTTTAATTCCTCCCCCCATCCCACTTTATTTTACATATATGGCTGTTTTATGCAGTGCCCTTTTAAGCCAGAAGAGGGCATCAGATCCCCTAGAACTGATTTTATATATAGCTATAAGCCACCATGTGGGTGCTGAGAATCAAATGGAAGGTCAGAGGACTCTAAGCTATCTCTCTAGTCCCCTTAATTTTTTCTGAGAGAGAATAAAAGATACATAAATTCAGTTTTGAGAAATAGAGAGTGATAAGGTCTGTCTCACTGTAGCGTCTAGGCTAGCTTCCAAATACAGGTCCTTCTGTTTCAACCTCTCAAGTGCTATTATTACAGGCACTTGCTATCATCCTAGGATTATTCTTTTTATTAAAAGACTATGATGATAATTTCAAGCATGGGCGTATCACCTATGTATTAGGAAGTGCTCTACATCTCCATCATTATTTTTCAAGGATTTTGCATACTGGGTTTAAGACACACAACTGTTTGAGGGCTACTAGGCAACAGAGCCAGGAGTGGAGCCCAGAAGGCTGCCCTGCCTTGTCATCACTTGTGTATGAGGTAAAACTGCAGAGCAAGGCATGAGAAACCATCTTTGAAAGGTCATAGCATTTGAAAAGAGAAATGCTGTTTCAACACCTGTAAGCTCAGTCACCACAGCACATCCTTACTACCTGGTTCATTTCCACATTTTAATAGATGTTATCAGATCAAATTTTGTAGGGTTACAGTCCATCTGTTGTAAGTAGGGTTTGTGGCAATGGAACCTTTGCATTCTACTGGTCGATAAGCAAGACGCATGTTCAGTTCCCATTTATAATCTATAGTCATCAGCATTGATGTCTCCATGACAACAAATCTAATTGTAAAGAGAAAGATTGGCAATCTGCAGATTTGTAGATAGTGGTTTTCTAACATGTGAATTCATTATGTAGTGAAATATATAAGACCTCATTGATGCCAAGGGGAGGGAAAATAAATATAGATTTTTTTTGTGGGCAGTTGAAGAGGAGAGAATACAATAAATATAAAAGACAGAATGAAATGAGTACTACTGATAGAAGAATAAGCGATAAGGCATGGGAGTTTGGAGACTGGGACATGTGTTTGGGGACAATTACATGCCAAACTACCTCCAAATCTTCAACTCACACCAGCTCTCACTTTGGGCTGAAAATGCCAACTTTTAAAGTTTTTTTGGTTTGGTCCCCTGCAGGTTCCCCTGCTGTCAGTCCAGAGTCAATGAGCTCCCACTAGCTCAGATCAACTATTTTGTGGGTAAATCCAAAATGGTTTTGCCCCCATGCTCATATTATCACTCCTCCCTCCCGCTCTTCGACTGGACTCTGGGAGCTCCACCCAGTGCTTAGCTGTGGATCTCTGCATCTGCTTCCATCAGTTGCTATATGAAGATTCTATGAAGCTGTGTGGCTTGGGCAGGCTGTGGAGTCACTGGCAGTGGGACCAGGATTTATTCTTAGTGCTTGAAACTGCCTTTTTGGAGCGCATTCTCTTTGGAGGGATACCTTGCTTGGCCTAGATATAGAGGGAAGAGCCTTGGTGCAGCCCCAAAGTGGTGTGCCAGACTTTGTTGACTTCCCATGGAAAGCCTTACCCTTCTCTGAGGAGTGCAGGAGGCCTGGGGTAGGGGGAAGGTGGGAGGAAGCAGGAAGAGGGGAGGGAGTAGGAACTGGGATTGGTATGTAAAATGAGAAAAGATTGTTTTAAAATTAAAAAATGATTTAAAAATAGTCCTCTTGGCAACTTAGAAAGCAAGAGAGAAGGCCCTTGTAAACAGTGGGCCATGAAATTGGGCCATACAAGCCTTTTCCAGTTAGCTGCTAAATATGACATAATATCTTCCACTGAATTTGTTTGTGGTTTTCCTGGGAGGACAGGGTCTTTGAAAGACTGACACCAAGAAGCCTCCTTCTTTGTGCTAAAACTGGGCGGAAGAAAAAGAAGTTTGAAAATCCAAAAGAAATCAGTACATAGGAACATGGAAGTACACCTCTCACATTGGTGAATTCATTTCACAATTAATAGTCTAATGTGCTTTGGACCATGATGTCATGAAGTTGTGTGGTTATTGTTGCATACACATGGCAAGGCTGTGTAGTGTAGGTATGTCACAATTGCTTTGGGACTAGGTACCCCAGGCTGAGGCTGAAATTCAGACTCTGTCCTTCTAAAGCACGGGTGACTGTGTTAAGAATGAATTATTCCTTTGAACATGACAGGTCCACTGATGCTGCTGCCTACACAAGACCTGCACAAGATTGAGGAAATCAACACTCTATCCTGAAGTGGGAAGCGATTTGCCAACCCCTACATCTAACTTGGGAGCTTTTGTGATTAAGTTTCTGGAGAATGGCAGATCCATGTTCTTTAAGGTCATTGGTCTGTTAGGCTAACCACAATCTGGTGGGTGTCACCACCCACAGGAGGATATGGATAAGCACAAAATGGAGTGGTCAGTTACTAAATTTAAAAAAAAATGAAGGTACATGAAATTGGCAATAGGGCAGTTGATCTAAGAAGAGTTAAGGGAGGAGTTAGGTGAATATGATTAAAATTCTATGTATAAAATTCTCCAGGAATTAGTAAAAATCTCAAAATATTAAAAAGTGAATTACTTAGCTATTTTGAACCTTAGTTCCCATGCCTATGAAATGGAATCTGATGGCTAGTTTTGACTGGCAATCTGACTAAATTAGGAGATATGTAGAATGCATGAACCATGCATGTGAAAGAGATGGGTGTCCTCCCACAGAGAGTCAATCCTTATGAAAGTGATAGCTGAGAAGACCTGCCCTGAATGTGATGACACCTTCCAATGGGATGAGAGGCCAGAAGAAATAGAAAGCTAAGAGAGGCAGCATGAATACCAACAAACTCCTTTCTGAGGAATTCTACCCCAGGCCACCTGCTTTCTCTCCAGATACTTCCCTACATCTTATACACTGTCTGGGAAAGAATTGAGGGAAAGGGAGCAAGAGAAAGTTGACAGGGAGTCCTCCATGATTCCAGCAATAAAGATAATAGACAACACCAGAGGCAGCAACAATATATAAGAAAGGGCATACTTGCCATTATCTAATTCTGGAAGCTTCCTGAATGGGCTCATGCAACTAGGCATGTGAATGCTAGCTTCTCAAAAGGCCACATCATGTAGGGCTGAAGTAAGAAAGTGGAGGAAGTGCCCCCCCTTTTCTTAAGGGTTAGAATTGAGACTATTCTTGATCTTCATAAATCTTACTAGTGCAATCTTCATTCTGTTTCCTAACTCTATTGCTGTGTGTTTGAACAGAAATATCACTGCCTTCTGGAAAAGAAAGTTCTTCACTCACAACCAGATTCATATAAGAGGCAATCATTTGGCCAAGAGAAACCATATCCAAACAGTCTATCCAGCAAGAGGTGTTTGATTTTTCAACATCCCCAAGGCAGACTTTGGGGAAAGCACAGTCCTGGCAGGCTCTAGAATTCATTCTCCAACCTAGAATCCATCACCTCTGTTTCATTTCCTGTGGCTTCTCTCCTCACTCACATTAATTAAGGGAAATTAAAAGACACAGACATTTATCCAAGTGACTTGACGTATTTCCCAGAATGTTAATTGTGTCAATAAAATTCTCCTTTCTTGAAGGCTAGTCATTTGGGTGGCCAATGAATCACATAATCTGGGTACCCAATCCCCCAACGTGTTTCCAACACAGCACACATAAGTATGTAACACAAGTGTGTGTTTTCAACACTGGAGACTCTTAGGGCTTCCTGTGAAGACTTGTTTCTTAGCAGGACTCCCACGCATTTCCTAAATGAATCTCATAAGCAGGTGGTCCCATGTCTGTGAACATGATCAAGTGTGATCTGGGGCCACACCAGTCTGGGCATTAAAAAAAGTTAGTGTTGCTCTAGCTCTGCCTTGACCCGTACAAACAAGCCTTCAAGCTTCCTTATCCCTCCAAACTTTTGTAAGTCCTTAGAAGAGAGATTAAATGTGGTCCTTAGTAGAAGCTGGAGTCTACTCTTCTATTTCATCCCCAGCTAATTCCATATTCCTGAACTAATATCCACCAATGAAGTTTCCAGTCTTGGAAAACAAAACAAACAAAAACAACAACAACAAAAAAGTTACTCTAGTGTCCTGACACCATTTATACAACCTGGGATTTAATTCAATGGCCTGGGAGCTTCTAGAGAAGATGACTTTTGTGGTATGAACTGTGGTCCTGAGTCCTGGTCATGGTAAAGGTAGCCTCTGTGTTCTGGAGATTGAATATGGCCTCTTCCTCCCCTCACATTGTTGTCAAGGAGACTTACAACAGGCAACTCTAAGAATCCAGCCCTGCCTCCTGGGTCCCAAGTTCCCTCTGCTTTCCACACCTCTTTTCTCTTGTCTTGAGCTAAAACCCAACCTCATAGCAAGGAACAGCACCCACAGAATTTGAACTTGAGTCACAACACTTCCATTATCTACTCATTTGAAAAGTGTTCATTGGCTATTCTCTTTCTAGCCCAGTTCCAGGGACTGGATTTACAGATGTGAAAGATGAATAAAAGAGAAAGAGAGAGAGATCCTACTTCATAAGACCCTGTACTCAAGTAAGATCTTGGATAAACAATGGATGAAGAAAGCTGGGATCCAAATAGAGATCTTTCAAAGCCCAGCCCTGCATTTAAGATCAAGGTCCCAGGGTCAACCATTGTAACCCTGAATTCTGACCCTATCCTCTTATGAGCCATGCAATGTGCTCTGTGCAACTCGTAAGTCACATTTTATCCTCCTCATCTGAAAAAGCAAATTAATACCTAGGCTGTTAGAAGATCTCTATAAACACACACACACAAATTAACATTGTCTTGCTCAACCCTGTTAAGTGACTTTAGCTAACCCGTGTTACTTAGCGATGAGTAGTTGTAGTTGCTATTATAAACATATTAAAAAGTAATTATCGTTAGTGTGCAATTTACCAAATTTGTATAATTATCTCGAGTCCCTGGAAATCATGAAACACAAAGTATTATAAAAGAAGCATAAGAACTCATGACCCCATTTGAGGGGTGATTAGAAATTAGGAAAGTTACTATAAAAATGAATAAAATAGATACTTTCTTAACCTACAACCTTAATGCAAAAGAACACGGGGTCTCTTAGTTACTGAGTCCATGTGGCAACAAGAGACTTGCTAGGTTTAGGAGGGTGGATGGAAAATAACTCAGTCTCGCTTTGTGTGTGTGTGTGTGTATGTGTGTGTGTTTATGTGTGTATGTGTGTGTGTATGTGTGTGTATGTTTGTGTATGTGTGTGTATGTGTGTGTGTATGTGTGTGTATGTGTGTGTATGTGTGTGTATGTGTGTGTGTATGTGTGTATGTGTGTGTATGTGTGTATGTGTGTGTGTGTATGTGTGTGTATGTGTGTGTATGTGTGTGTATGTGTGTGTATGTGTGTGTGTGTATGTGTGTATGTGTGTGTGTATGTGTGTGTATGTGTGTGTATGTGTGTGTATGTGTGTGTGTATGTGTGTGTATGTGTGTGTGTGTGTGTGTGTGTAGGCTGACACAACAGCTTCATTGTCTTGATCCTTGACAGCTGTAGTAATATCAGATAGACCCTACAAGAGCCATGATGACAAAGTAATTAAAACTACTTCGACAGTAAAAAATGCACATTTTATCGCAGCTTGTGCAATATCACAACTAAGATTTATGGTATTTGTGTGTGTGTGTGTGTGTGTGCATGTGTAAGGCATTGGTATTGGTATGTGTGTGCATACAAGTTGGTTGTGACAAGTTGATGCTTAGTAATTAATTTGCCAACATAGTTTTATGTGATATAAACCAGCTCTTCTCAATACACCCCACTTAATAAAAAAGAAAGTGCTTACACAGAGTTCTGCTCTGTGGATCTGTTTGGTGTGATGGTGAGATTTCAGGAAACGAAAATCCAAATGGGAGGCAGGAAGCCGAAATCCAAAACAGTGCTAACAATTCCTAGGAGGCAGCTTCTCTGAACTGTGGAGACATCCCACCCCAAATGGCCCTGTTCTTACATTACAGAAACCTGAATGAACTTCTGGGAAGCCAAAAAGAAAGCAGCAAACATGATTTCTTCTTCTTCTTTCAGACGACCTGCAAATTCATCTGGGAAAGGCTAGTGAGTAGCTGACCAGCACACACCGGCACGCTGAGTATTCCTATCTGGATCCTCGATTCTCAGAAAGGGGGTATAGCTAACCTGCACACAGGGAGCTGGCAGTTAGCCTCTCAGATCATGAGTGAAATTGCTTTTGCTTAGTTTGTTTGGAAAGCAAAATTGATTCACTCTTTCTCTCTCTTGGGAATGGGAGGGCTATGCTTTCATGAGTGGAACACCTCCCAGCAGGCCATTTCTCTCCCTTCAGTTAATTGTCACTGAATTTCTCATCACTCAGATGCAGTGTTTTATATGTTTGTTTATTTATTATTAGTTCATTGATTGTTTCACATTGGAGATGGAAAATTACAAAAGCACGCTCTGTATGGAGTCTAAGTGGTAGCAGATCTGATCATCTAAAGAATTTCTGCCAGAATACCTTGTCCTGATAAAAGACCACAAGGTAAGGCAGAGGTAGTCTATATTTCACTCCTCTGTCCTGCTTGCACACCTCAGCCCTGCACTGCTCACCTGATCCCCAGCATGGGCATGACCTACTGTCTCTCCTGCTATTTAGTTCCCATTCAACAAGGGCTGTGCAGAGGCTAATAACTTATGCAAATTAGTTGGAGTAAAAAAATGATGACCTCCACATCCCTGCTAATGTCACCTCATCTCTTGGAGAAGTTTGCCTTGATTTATGTCTCTTCTTTGCCCTCGTTGACTTCTTTTATCTTTAGCTGATTTGCATTGCTTCATATGTTGATCTAAAAGTGCTTTTTGCCTACATTCATTGTCTCTGCATCATTAGCATAATTCTCCATGACCAGTTGTAAGATACTCCATGTATAATGTCAATGGAGACATATCTGCCTAACATTATATCATGCCACTCATACAGGACGTTTGACTCTGGAAAAGTACCTAGATTACTGCAACGAAACCTTTCCAAAAACATTTTTGAAGTTAAAATTAAATAATAGGCACACATGCTGACTTTGGGAAATTTGAGGGCTGAAAGTTTTGAGAATAGGTCATAGTAAGACATTTTTCCTAAAGCAGATTATAGTGCATAGACATATCATGTCATCAAGTTTCACACCAATTAAAATTATCCAGGCAATTAATGTGAACTGCAGCAATTCTAAATCACATTTGGAAGAAATTCACATGTGTTTATATTCAGTCTTTCTACTACAAAATACATCTCTTATTTACCATAAGTCTACCAGAAAATTCTATAGCTTTCTTAACAATATTTAAAAGTTATTGAAACATTCTATTTAAAATACTCTTTTAAGCCTTATTGTGCCTTTTGTTGTGATAGTTTTCTGTGGAACAATCTTTGTACACTGTAAATATGTATTGTTTTCATTGATTAATAAAAGAGCCGATTGGTCAATAGCTGGACAGGTAGACATTAGGCAGGACTTGCAGACAAAAAGAGAGAATGGGAGGAAGAAGGGAGGGGTCTCAGGTGTTGCCAGGAGACTCATGGAGGAGAAAGATGAACATGCAGTGTTAATGCAGTGTTTTTTAAAAAAGGCACCCACTACCATGTGGCAGAGCATAGATAAGAAATATGGGTTTCATTTGAGACGGAAGAACTAGTTAGTAACAAGCCTGAGTTGTCAGCTGAACATTTATAATTAATAATAAGTCTCTGTGTAGTTATTTTGGAGCAGCTGGCAGAACAAAGTTGACTGGTTGTCCCTACGAAGAACTCCAACTGCAACAGTTTATTTTTTTCTCTTTGTGTGTGGTGTACAAATGTGTGCATGTGCATATGTGAATGAGATAATGTACAGTCCTGTTATGGGACATGTGGAGGACAGAGATTGGCACAGGGTGTCTTATTCTATTGTTTTCTACCTTACATTTTGTGACAGGGTCTCTCAGTTATCCTAAAGCCAGTCATTTTCATTAAACTGATTGGCCAACGAGTCTCCTGGACTGGCCTGGCCCTGGCCCTTAATAATTGCATTATGCATGCATATCACCACTGTGCTCAGCTTTCTTCAAGGGTGCTGGGGATCCAAATTTAAATTATCAGGCTTACCCAGCAAGAACTTGTCAAGTGATCCACCTCCCCAGCTCCAAGATCTTCCCATTTTCTGAGTTAGTCGTGGGTAATACGTTGAAAGATAATACAGATACGATATTAACAAAGCATCAAAACAATCAACAAGAACATCATGTCAGGGGTGATTGGAAAGCCTCCTCGTTTCCATGTATGGAAATGGAAAATTTGAATACTACTTTAAGCATACATTTACACTTATTATTAGATACCTATTTATGAATGTACCTAAGCTTCCAAAGAATGTTTTCTAAAGAAATAAACAAATTGCATGAGAATACCTATATTATATGCATGAAAAGACTGCCTGTATATTTATTTAAAAAATGATAAGACAGGGCTGGAGAACTGGCTGAGTCAGTGAAGTGCTTGCTACCCAAGCACAAGGACCTGAGTTCACTCCCAAGAACTCATACAAAAATGCCAGGGGCAGTGGCATGTGCTCATTTAATATGTGAACCTTTGATAAGAAGGCTATAATATGTACCAAAGCAAAGGTTACCGTATGGAATAAGAGACTACAGGGGGAGGGAAGGCGTGCCCTAGGAAGAGGAAATAGAAATTCATATTGCAAATCAAAACAAATCTGCCAAATGTGTGTTCTAGGACAAATGGTTACTAGAAAAGAGTGTGAAGTACTCTGACTTGACCATAGCAGCAGTTGAGACGTGATGCGGGGTGCTCCATCAGAGCCCCCCACGCTGTCCTTTTGTACCAAGCCTCATCACCATGACTTTCTTCGATGATTATATGACTGGTCATTCTTAGCAGGAAGTTTTATTCTCCCTTGTAAATGTTTCCAGTTAATCAATAGTAAGATCTTCTGGAGAGAATTCTAAATGATAGATAAAGATAGAAGGGAAAACAGACTTGTGACAATGACTCAGGAATTAATGAAGCCATTTAGGTCTGTTGCTTTGGTAGCAGTCTATCGCAGTAAGGAGTGGTTGGTTCCAATAAACTGGGGGTCTGAATTCTTCTAAATATCTGGGGGGGCACGGGAGAACTATGCAAAACACACCTTCAAATTTCAACATAAGCATTTTGTTTCCATGAGAAAAATCTCCATTTATTCAGCTCACTGAACTGTGGGTACTGTGTACACGTGACTGTGTGCACAGGCACACACATTCCTGTTTCATAAGTGCAAAGAAAGCCCCACCAACACAATTTCTGGTTCACTTATGTATTACTCCTCATAGGAAGCTTGCTTTATTTGATAAATATAAAGAGAGAAAGAGACATCATAGTGACATCAAAGTTCTGACTAATTTCTAACTGTGCCTGAGGAGTTTCCACTCTGGTGTCCAATCAGCAGAGAGTTTGTGCCTCTTTTCAGTGTGCTTGAGATTATGCCCAACAAATTACTTAAGAGCCCAAGGAGATTATCTCTAATTGGCATTAAAAGGATATGGCACTAAAAACAAAATTCTCTGTAACTCTGACTGTGTTTGGTGCCCAAAGGCAAAGGCAGCTCCGCGTGAGGGAACCCTAGGTATAAACACTCAGCTTGTGGAGGAAGACACATCTGAGGTCTCATTTAGGCCAGGGAGCCTTATTCCTATTGTATTACTCTGCAGAGCTGTGCCTCCTGCTGAATGAGGGCAAGTGGCAAACTCATGTTGGCAGCCCTCCTCTCAATGCTTTCCTTCGTTATAGTTCATGAATTCTCATTTACAAACAGTAACTGTCTGGGCTCCCTGGCCATCAGTAGGAAAAGCTTGGGTGTTTGGATTGCGCAGATATCAGGGGTAGAAGGGGCTTTGGGGAGTGGGGGAAGGTGGGAGAGGCAAAGCTGAGAACTAGCAGACAGGAAAGGAGAGGTGGCAGTGGAAATTGTCAGATGCTTTATCAATAATGGCAACCCGACTCACTGGCTTAGCTAATGCGCTTGGTCAATGGGTTTAAAAACCCCACAGGAAAAGTAAAATCTACTCATCATAAAGCTGAATAATAGTAGTGTGCAAAAACCAATGAACAAAAACCCTATGATAGAGATCAAAAGTTGAGTGAGCCATTAGACATCATCCAGTTTAAGCTCTTCATTTCCTAATTGAGGGTGCTAATGCCCAGAAGGATTAAGCAGCTTGCCCATGCTCACATAACGTCAGTCAGACTGGCTCAGGACTGAGATCGTCATGTTCTTCCTACAAAAACCAACAGAGGGTAACTGTGCAAAACAGATGCAAAAAGATGCAAAAAGTTTTACTGAATATACTTTTTTTTATACTGAGTCTACTTTTTGGCAGAAAAGAAAGCAAGCAGATTAGGCAATGGGGAGACAGTTTTGTCAGTAAGCGCTTCCCTTGCAAGCATAAGGACCTCAACTAGATCCCCAAAACCCATGCAAAACCCATGCTGTTTGCTTTTTAAGTATTATGTAAGGCTGGGAAGATGGATCGTGTGCATAAGAGCACTTGCTGCCCAAGCATTAGGGCCTGAGATCCAACCATGAGTCCATCGTACATGTAAAACACTGGGTGTGTCTGCACAAACCCTGTAACCTCAGCAGCACTGGAGAGAGATAGATGGAGAGCTGGAGAATCCACCAGCCCAGCCTCAAGTTAAGTTAGAGACCTTGTCTTAAGGAAAATAAGATGGTGAATGATAGACCAGGACACTCAGCAACTCCTCTGCTTCTTTATGCACCTGTATACATGTATGTGCTTGCACCACACCACTACAGAGGGAGGAGGGAGGGAGACAGAGAAAGAGGGGGATGAAGGAAGAGAGAGAGACAGACAGACCGAGAGGGGGAGAGAGAGGGGGAGAGAGAGAAAGGGTGCTTGGTTTGACAGTGAACCCCTGTAATTCCAGGACAACTCAATCATTGGCTAGTTTAGCCTAATTGGGTCATACTGAGGCCAATGGGAAACTGCATCATGAAACAACAGCTGGATAGCTGGGCAGGCTACTGAGTGACAACACTGAAGATGATCTCTAGCACCACACACACACACACACACACACACACACAAGCAATCATTTAACAAAAAGCAATGGAATCTTGAAATTTGCAGGCAAATGGATGGCACTAGAAGAAACCATCCTGAGTGAGGTAACCCAGTCACAAAAAGACAAACATGGTATGTACTCACACATATATGGATTTTAGACATAGATCAGGGGAGTGCCAGCCTACAATCCTACTGCCAGAAAGTCTGGGAAACAGGAAGGACCCTAAGAAAGATACGCTTGTTACCCCAGAGAAGGGGAATGAGGCAAGATATCCTGAGGAGATTGGGAGCATGGGGGAGCCAGGAAAAAGAGAGGAGGAGAAGAGGAGGGGAGAGGAGGGTTGAATCAGGGGAAGAATAGAGGAGAGCAGGATGAGAGATACCATAATAAGTGAGTCATTATAGGTTTGAGGTGAGATTTCCAGAAATCTACAAGGATGACATCAACTGACAAACTAAGCAATAGTGGAGAGACTACCTTAAATGTCCCTCCCTGATAATGAGTTTGACTACTACCTTATATACCATCCTAGAACCTTCATCCAGTGACTGGTGGAAGCAGAAGCAGACACCTACAGCTGACCACTGAACTGAACTCCTGGATCCCAGCAACAGAGAGGGAAGAATAATGAGCAAAGGGGTGAAGACTGGGCTGGGGAAGCACACAGAAACAGCTGACCTGAACAAGGGGGGAGCTCTTGAACCTCAGACTGATGGCTGGGAGGCCAGCATGGGACTTATCCAAACCCCCTGCATGTGGATGTCAATGAGGAGGCCTAGGCAATCTATGGGGCCTTGGGTAGCAGATCAGTATTTATCCCTGGCATACAAATGGACTTTGGGTGCCCATCCCACAATGAGAGATGCACTCTCATCCTGGATTCTTGGGGGGAGGGCCTAGGCCCTGCCCTGAATGAAATGACAGACTCTAGAGATCCCTCATGGAGGGCCTCACTGGGGAAGGGAGTAAGGAGAGGGGGCTGAGGAGGCTGGTGGGGGGGGCAGGAGAAGAGGGGAGGTAGAGGGAGTTGGGACTGATATGTGAAGCAAGCTTGTCCTTAATTTAAATTAAAAAACAGGTGTTCTTAAATATGATGCTACAGACAGGAACTTACATTGTCCATCCCCAAGCTCCCATGCTGCAAACTGAATCAGCAATGCGACACCACTAGGCAATGTTTCAGTGAGCTGATGACAAGGTGACTGTGACTAAGCCCTGATGGAACCTTAGTTCCTTCTCTACCAGGTTTAATTACTGGAAATATAGGTTCTCACCAGATACTGAATCTGCCAGGATCTTGGTCTTGGACATCTCAACCTCCAATACATTTTTCTTATTTACTAAACCACTCCTTCTATGATACTTCCATGGCAGCTCAAATCGACTAAAAAGAAAAGGCAAAGCCTTCAGAGAACAGAAAATAAAGGAGCAGTTGGGGAAGGCATAGTGGGTGCAGGGATGAATGGGAGGCAGAATTTGATTTCGAGATGCCTTCTACAGCATAAGGCCAACATTGTCCAATTATGCTATCCCTTAAGTAACCTCTAAATGCTCAGTTCTTTCCTGTGCCCTTGTTTGCTCCAGGATACAGCCTGTCTTAGTCTCAAGGTCATGGAAAGCCTGTTTCCTAGAATGCCCTGATGGTTGGCCCATGGAAAGTTCTGATTCCTATGCTGTTTTGAGTGCTGGTTAACCTGCTCACATAGTTATGTAGGTTGCAAGCTTTGAACAAGAAGGAGTCATGCCTTCTATTTACTGTGGGTCATACAGCCTGTCACAACAATACTAGGTGTGTTGCAGATTCTTCATAATTACTTCCTGGTCAAATCATGAAAGGAAGCCTTTCTTCCAACTACCTGCCCACCTGTCATTGAACCTAGCCCGAATCCTCAGGTCTGGGCCTGAGATACAAAATAATGATGGTAATATTAATGACAACAATAGCTAATATTTTTTGATGTGTGCAGTGCAAATATATGTGTGTGTTTATGACATGTGCCTATGTTTGCATGTATACTCACCATGCATGTATGTGTGGAGGCCAGAGACTGATATTGATTGTAATCCTTTTTCACTGTCTATTTATTTTGAGACAGGGTCTCACACAGAGCCTGGCCCTCACTATTGTGGCTAGATGGGCTTGAAGAAAACTCCTGGTATCTTTCCACCATCATTTCTTGGTTACGGGATTACAACCATGTGCTATCATGCCTGATGTTATGTTGATGATAGAGACTGGACCCCAGTCAGTCTTCTTTAAGAGTGTAACCTTGGTAAGTGAACCATTCTCCAATGAAGGCCACACATCCAAAAATATATAGGCATGACAAATTGCTCTCTATGGGATTTTTGTTTGCTGTTTTTAAAAATAGGACACAAAGTTGAGTAGATAGGGAAGTGGGGATGGCCTGGGAAGAGTTGAGGGATGGAATTTATATGATCAAAATACAAAGTATGAAAATTTCAAAGGACTAATAGAATGCCTTAGAAAATTGGACATCAAATGCTGACCATAAAAAGCCATTTTTTTTTCTGTAGTGATATTCCCTTTCATGGATGTAGTGCCTACACCACTTTTAAATAAATTGGTTTTTGAAGAAGTTTGGGTTACTTGTTCCCCCTCCTCATTGAAATCCTTATTCTGTATCTAGGTTTTCTTCATCCACGGGAATGCAAATGTGGTACATATAAATATTAGCATCTGTCAGGCCTAGACATCAGTCTTGACCAAGAAATACTTGACTCTCAGTTCTCTGCCTGCTCTCTCATCTGATAACTCCTACCTTCACCTAGAAAGAGTGAGATTTCTGACTAAAACTTTCAAGAGCACTTTCTGAGCAGACACAGTTGAGACCTGTGTTGAGTAGAATGGACTGTGCTGATGAACTAGTGGAGAGCATTGTGCTTGAGTCCTACTTGGAGACCAAGTTCATTAGCCTAACTCTAATTGTCAGAGTTAGGAGCACACTGCAGTCAAAGGTCTGAACAAAGATGACAATAGCCCTAGCAGAAATGAAACCGCCATTTTGATTGTGATTGACCTGCTTCCCTTCCTGGCATTCGAGGCTTCTGAAATTGGTGATGGTGCTAATGAGTGGTGCCATTTATTTACCTGTCTGTCCAAAATCTCAACTAGGAAGCAAAAATGTTCTGTTTTGTTTTTACGTAGAAAAGAATTGACAGTAAGACTGCTTAAGGGCAAAACTTACATTCAGTATTTAGTGTTTCATTTTGTTAAATGATATTTTGTTTGCTCTTTGCATGTACTCCATCAGACAATTTTATAAAAAATAAAGGCAGTTGGGAACCAGCTAGGGCTCTGTTGATGCCTTCTGAATGTGTTTGCAACCACTTATTTTTCTTTCCCAAAATGATGTATATTATGTTAGCTACTTTATACACAGTGAAAGCTCTGTGCCACATGGAATGTAAATCTAGTATTCAAAAAAGAAAAGGAAAAGATTTAGATTGTAATCCTTAATAAGCAAATAATGCCACTTCCAAATGTTCTCATATTAAATATTTACACTCAAGTTTATTTTCAATACTGTATGGGTATTTTGATATCATGCTATGTCAACTATACCTAAAACATCACCATTTAGGAGAAAACATCATTTTAGGTATTATTTTTGTTCTGATAAGATAATTATAAGTACAATAAAATTATAATCCCTATTTATTTCATTTAAGAGAGACATTAGCAAAAATGCAACAATGCTATGTTTGTGGGATTATACATAAAAAAACATTTTTAAGCCCCAGACTGACAAGAACAAAGAGTCACTTTACTAGCTAATGTATTAAATATGTTGTCTATTTATATAGTAATTGTTTGATGGAAAATCCGTCTCTTTTGTTCCTTCTTATCTTTTCTTTCCTCTTGTCCGTGTGGTGTATCTATGAATTATGCATGGGAACATAATTAAAAGTAACAATTGGTGAATTGCACTCCATGGACATTGTTCTGTGTTTCAAGTCTTATTTAGACTAAACCAAATTTATGCAAAGAGAAGAGCTTCTAATTAAATTCATAACCACCCTTCCTGGGAAAAGTTTCCTCTGTGGAAAAAAAAATACATTACTTGAGAGAGGCTGATTCTCTGACCAGACGCTTTACTTACCATCTTAAAGTAAAACAATAAAATAAAATAAAAGACAAGCATACAACCCACCCCTTCCTAAAGGAAGGTTTCTTATTGCTTGATATTCATCACCCTTTGTCCTAGAACAAGGTTAGTCTTTGGATCTTGTACAACCATTAAGAATCAGTTCCTACAGTGGTTTTGTTATTCGAAATCTAGGATACTAGACAATCCAGCAAATGATTTATGAGATGGGCTCTTAAAAATCCTTTGCTTGCTCCCAGGAGCATCCCTTGTACTTCTGACTGTTTTGCTTGCTTGTTTGGGTTTGCGTTTTAAGTAAAATAATTCTGGCCAAAGCAAAAGGCAGCTAAGACACTCAGGAAGACACAGGCCCAGATATGCTGACTTTATGTGTGGAAAATGGGTCAATATTGATATTAGCCCAGCTCCAAACTTTCTCCTTTGTCATTCACATTTTAAGTGGTCTTCTTTTTGAGAACAATGCGTTTTACCAAATGGTCCTATTGCTCTCAGCTTTATAGCATCATGCCCATGGATATTGAGAATCACCTGCACTCATCATCCCAGAACGCCTGGGATACCCTGCTCAGCATCCACGCGCACATCTTATTAGCGCATACCTGGAATATCTGTTGCTTGGCCTGGGTCACCCTTAGCCATTTCTCTCTCTGTACTTATTATTTTCCTGAAACAAACAAACAGAAACCTCTCCCTTAAAGAGGCTGGGTGACAAGTTTTTAGTAATGAGTTGGCTCTTTCCCTTCACTGTCAGCAAAAATAGTTTCTGATTCTAAGTCCATTTCTCTCTCATATGACAATATTGTGTAGAAGGATAGACCTGACACAAGTTCAGATTGGCCGTGAGAGTGAGGAAAATCTGTGATGAGCTGTCACTACACTGGGACTGCCTTTCAGAAGTGGCCGTGCAGTCTCCTCCCTTCTTCCTCCCTCTGCTCTTTTCAGCCATGAATTGAAAAATGTCATGTTTAAAAGCTTTGGCTGGCCCACCATGTCATCCACTTGATCCATCGTCATCACTGCAGTTCATCTTTCTCTCTATTAAAAATATGATATTTGTATTTCTAGATGAAATGAGAGAGACCTGGGCCTGACAAATGACTTCCTGTTGTCACTACTGCTGGGTTGCATAATACTGGAAGGGGTTCAGCCATGATCAAGTGTCACTGCCTCCTGGTATTCTGGCTGGAGGCTGTCACTCATATCCACCTTCTGCAAAGTTCACTTTTTAAGAATCAAATTTTAAATATAAACAGCACACGTAGAAAGGCAATGGCAGGTGTCACAGGATAAAGGTGACACAGTCTATTGAATAGGATCAAGGGTTCTCTGAAGTTGTCCCAAAAGTCTGAACAGTTGAGTAGAGTCCCTTCATACAGATCTTAGAAGACAAATGAAACAATTGTTTTTTTTTTTTGGTACTGTTCTGTCACAGAAACCCCTTGGCACTGGGAAATGTGGCCTCATAGTAAAAGATCCCCATCAGAACCTGGAGCGCAGGCATACTATGACCCTTTGTAATATCCTAACGGTTCAGAAGACAACCTTGGAAAACACAGGTCAATACTGGGAATCACACGGCAAGGAAGATTCCAGGCTTCCTCTACTCACACCTGCCCTGCTGAGCTGGACATCCTGGGAGTTCTCCCTCTGTCACATTGAACTGTGAACAAAGCCTGGAAGTTTCACAAAGGAGCAGGGACTCTGACACCTTGACAGGATTGGGATAAAACTTGGGAATGGCAGTACACATTTTGTTTTCTTAGCCATTACCTTTTATTTATTTGTATGCAAAATCAGGTTCTCTTTGTGGTAATCAGATAGGTTTTTTCTGAAAAAATTGTTTTTAAGCTAAAAAGTATTAAATTGATTTAAATACAATATTATACAGATTTGATTATTACTTTTAATAGGCTTACTGAAGAAAATGCAAAATGTAAGTACTTGTAAAAATGGTCATGGCTTTGTATAAGTGAGTTAAATCTGGAATATTCTGGCTTAGGATAAAATCTAAATAATTGTAAGAATCTGTGTCAAAAGCACACAGAGAACTGAGATTATTCCCTCATATGTGATGAGAAAACAAGAAAAAACCACTAAGCCATCTCTGTGGGTGATGATGCCTCTGGTCAAGTCTAACAACCTGAGCTCAAGTGAAGAGTAAACGGATAAATAAATGATCTCCAAGTTTTCTTGCAGCCCTAGTACAGTGAGTTCCAGTTAGGAGGTGTAAGGAAAAAGGTACTTCCTGTCCCAGAAAATACTAACCACAGAAGTCATCCTTATCTCCACACACATCCTGTTGACCTCAAAAGTGAAGGTCAAAGTCGGTGTAGTTCACTCCATCTCTGCTTTATACTCAGAACATGAGTTCTGTTCATCTCTCTGTGAAGCTGAAAAGATTATAATGAAAATGCCCCAAGAAGGAAGGGAGGGACGATTGTAAATAGTTTTCCCCTGACAACTGGTATCAGCATTCTCTCACAGCCTCGCATTTATTCAGACTAGAATGACAAACGTATTACAAAGAATAAATGAGATCTTTCTGTCTGGATGTGGCATAAAAATAAAACAATACTGTACTGATTTTTCTCTCTGAGCATTGTCTTCTCCCCACAATCGCTGAACACTGGCAGAGCTGTTAACACCATTGACAGGAAACAAAGCAAAACTTGGGTGAGATGGGACAGCCCAGGGCTCGTGAATGCCTTGGGTTTTACAGCACAGCTTGGTGCCACCCTCAGAGTCCTCTGCCTTCTATATCCAGGAAGCTGCCTTCAGAAAAGTGACCTTTTCCTCAAGGTCACACATCTAGTGTTTCTTAAAGAGATTCCTATAGGTCTCAGGACTCCTTTCAGCTTGAGAAGTCTCTTGAGTTTGAGGAAACTCTGTTTCCTGAGGTTTCCCTGTGGTCTTAAACCGGAAGTAGAATACACAGGTCATGATGCTGAGAACTGAAAGGACACAGAGCAGCCCAGTATGGACTCTTCCTTCTTGCTTCATGTCTGGAGGACAATTTTTTACCAGCTGTCAATGGGGGTGCCACCAGGTGAAAGTTTGATGTGTACTTCACACTGTGTCCTAAGTAGACATGGGAGCTACTGGACCATGTATGTGAACTACAGCATGCTGGACAATTAGCTTCCTCAGCTGGTGCCCTACAGTTGAATTTGTAATACAAGCATGGTGACTTATGATCTAGGTGACCAGCAAGACTCCAAATCACCCCCATATAGCCCTGCAAACTACTGGAAGGACATAATTTCATTTCCTGATGAACCATCTACTTCAAGCCTGGAGAATCTTCTAGGCCAAATGAATCAAGGCCAAGTCCTCTCGATACTCAGGGACTGTAATCAGTCACACCATGGAAGAAGGGATGATTTGAGGATGTGCTACAATTTCTCTGAGCTACTTCTTGTAATGCAAAAAAGGTTCCAGTCTTAAGATACGTGCCTTTTTTTTTTTTTTTTTTTTTTGGTTTTATGAGACAGGGTTTCTCTGTATTGTTTTGGAGGTGGTCGGTCCAGCCAGGCTTCGAACTCACAGAGAGCCTCTGCCTCCCGAGTGCTGGGATTAAAGGCATGCGCCACCACCACCCAGCTGATACCTGCCATTTCAAAGGAGCCGGAATCTGAGGACTCCAGCAGGTCTGGCTTGAAATGGAGTTGCCCCAAATTCCCTTTGAAACAATGCTTTCCCAAAGCAAGGGTCGCCCTGGGAGAGGCTATACCATGTGAGAATGCAAATGCTGGCACCACAGACTGGGATGGAAGCCCAAGCTTTTCTGTCTAGGACAAGCAATAACACAACTTGACAGAACCTTATGTTTTCTCATTTGCAAGTGCTAGGATAGATCCCTATATTGTGTGTAAAGCGCCAATAGTGTTCAAGGGCATCTTGCCCATCTTTACTGTGAGAAAGCATAATTTCTTAAAGGGGTAGAAGAGTTTGTCCTGGTTCTATTTGTCTGTTTCCCAAATCACTCTGTTCAATTCTGCCTTTGGTTGTCTAATGAATTCTACTCACATGAAATTTCACAGCAGTTCCTTGTTTTCCTGACTTTCTTATAACAGACAGAACACAACCTAACAAAAATGCTGTTCTTTCTTCCTGAGTTAGACCTTCAGTTGTAACTTCCCAGAATACCCTGTTCTCACATTTTGAAGCACTTACCTATTGAAGGTTATGTCTGTGGAATATCCCCAGTTTGATTGGCCTCCCAATAGCTGGCATATCTTCAGGAACCTCATAGCTTAGCAACTTAGGTATGGCAAGTCCCCTTAATACCAGCCAGGCAAATAATCAGCGTGAAAAACTTCTCTCGCTTTGGTGAAAACATCAAAGCTTAATTTCTTCAGAGACACTTATTGTTGTTTTTATTCCCTGCCATCAATAATGATCCATTTTTATTCCCATGTCCTTGGCTGTTGGACACTATGATCTTTTCACCTATTGGACACTTTTTAGGTATGAATTGACAATTCAATCAATGCCCTACTCTGTAAAACTACTGCTGACTCCTTAATTGGGATTCCTTTAAAATGGCAAATAGTAAGAGCTCCTTTACCCTTCATTTAGTCTTTCCCAGTGACTAGCAGAATTTTTATTTTTTGCAAAGTATATGAATCACTCAGCACTTCTAAGAAACAATGCCTCTCTGTCAAGCCTTCTCTCTGGCTTCATCAAGAGGGTTCTCACTAATCAGAATGACTGTTTAGAGTGCACACTCTCCCATGATTCATCTTTCCCCTAGTGTTGCAGAGTAAAACTGGGCTGATCAATCACTTAGAGATGAATCCACATTTTCCCTCCTTGACTGAATATGTGGAAATGGGAATGAGTATGCATCAAATATTGACTACAGAGATAAGAAGTACACTCTGAAAAATAAAACAACAATTTGTCTGTGTTATGCTCATGGCATTGTTAGTTCATCTATTTTGTCATTATTTGGCTGCACAAATCCCTTCTGAGAACATGCTCAGACTATGAAGAGATCATTTTGTGCATCTATCATGCAATATATCTGGATAATCTATTCAAGCCCATTTTCTCATGGCTTTCGGGATGGCCTCTCTCTCTCATGGGAAGAAAGCCAACACTTCTAAGAGTTCTTCTTCCCATAACGATGATTAGAGGGCCAATGGAACCTTCTCAGAAACCCTTGGCTTCTCCTTCCAATTTTCACAAAACACTGGATTCCCTTTAACTAGGACATAAGCTCACAGGAGCCTAACAAGTAAGAAGGATTCACTAATGGTAATCTCTGAAGTCAAGAGCAAACAATAACACACTTTTCCCAAGAGTTAAAACACTAAGGTTCATGGTAATTATAGTCTGGCATATATGTTTGTGGAGACTTCTCCTTTGGGACAAACAGAAAAATTGACTACATTTATACCTTGAACTAAAAGAAAAAAGAAACCAGACAAACAGAGGGAACTATTTTAAGACTACTAGGTAGCAAGTGATCACAATCCCTAAGAAAGAAGAAATAAATCATCTACTGTCTCTATTTGCAGCCTTGACAAAATACAAGAGGTCAACTATATCTCTGAGAGGAGAAGACGGAGCTGAGAAGTTGAAGAGACCAAGGTGGGTAGCAAGGAGCTCCCTCTTAGTGTGCAGAACATCACTGACATGTGTGACACACTGGAGCTAATTGGCAATGGAAGGTTCTCACGCAGGACAGGATACAGAATCAGGTCCTCCGGGCAGCCTGGAAATCTCACAATTCACACAGAATTGGGTAGACTACATAGAAATATCTTACTGCTATAGTAAGAAAATACTTAGCCCTAGACTAAATAATACATTGGTCACACGTAACAAATATAAGTAGGAGGTTTAAAAATACCAAGCTGTGTCCAAGTAACATAACTATTTCCCATAACCAAATCCAATGCTATTTACAGAAACGCAAGAAGAGCCAACACTTAATGAGATATATTTGTAAGAGCTGTCATCCAATAAGATTAAACATGCAAAGAATGAGAAAAATAAAATACATGATTAAAAACAGTAAAACCTGGGATGTGAGAATGAGTAGTTGTAGATAAGAATGTTAAAAGAGTTAGTGTAATACTTCATACTTCAAAAATTAAGTGGAAAACAAGATATTTCTAAATACCTTGTTTGAAATTTTAGCAGTGAAAACTACCATGTCTAAGGTGAAAATGATCCTGGATAGGAATTCTGTAAAGTAAAGAACTACAGAACAAAAGAGTGTGGAAGCTTGAAAGCACACAAAGAAAAATATCCCACATAAAAGTGATAAACAAAACTGAAATGATCAGAAATATCATTAAACTGTGGGATAAACTCCAGTCACCACACACACACACACACACACACACACACACACACACACACACCTGGACTCTCTAAAGAACCATTTGGACAGGAATGGAACTTGGATGCATAATAGTGCTAAAATTTCAAAATTTGGGAATTCTAGAAATTCAGTGAGCTCCAAGTCTGGTGGAGGAAGAAGGGGAGGAGGATGAAGAGGGGAGAAAAAAAGAGAGAGGAAATCATACATAATATCCACTCAAAATAGTGACAAATTTAAAAAAAAGAGCAACACTGCTAAGAATCAAATGAAAGCAGTGTCACTCTAGATCTTTGTCATATCTAGGAGGGATCACCTGGAGACAATCCTCAACACAGGAGATATTATACAAACTCTGCAGGAAAAAACAAAAGTATTCCATACAGAATTGCAGATGTATACAATCCCTCAATGAACAAATAATAAAGTACATGGGTGCATGGATGCATTATATTAAGATTTTCCTTGCTATTCACCGTTAGAAGATAATTGTCAATTTAATGCTCAAACTACAAGCATGTGGAATAACATGAAAATAATACTGAAGGTAATAAAAGCATGAAGACCAAGAAGATGAAAAGAGCAATATACTATCATTAGGTTCATATACTACATTAAGAATGGTATTCATCACTGGAAAATAAAGACTATAGACTATATTCAAACAACCATTAAGTTAACAAACAAGAATGACAGTCAATAATGAATATAGCAGACTAAGTCAAACCATGATCCCAATGATGCAAAAGAAGACAAGAAAGATGAAAAGAGAAACCAAGAAGAGATGATACAGATGAACAAAACCCAAAAGTGATAGATATCCCTACCATGTCAGTATTCATTTTGAGGGTGTAATACAACCCTGCTGACTTAAAAGATGAGGCTGTCACATTGGGTTAAAAAGTGAGACTCTACCAAACACTCAATGGAAGACGCATATGAAAAATAAATTTGTAAATTGGTTAAAAGTGAAGGGTGGAAACAGTTGCTGTATTAATGTAAGTCAATAGAGAGCTGGGGTGTCTATATTAATATCAATGATATTTTAGGATAAAGTCTTTAGGTAAGTATATGAAAAGTTCTCAACCAGCAGGGCAGAGTTCCAAAGGTTTACATAACTAACAATAGAGCTGCAGAATACACAAAACCAAGTAGAGAAATTGTATATAATGAGTATAGAGATCCACAGGGTAATTATAAAGCATTCTTTCTATGTCAAGTACACAGAAACAGTGAAGACTGAGACAACAGCATCAGTCAGCTTGACCTAACAAAAGATGTTTCTAGAACACCTTACTTGATATCACCCATGCTTTCTTTTCAAGAAGTTAGAGTTGCTTAAAAAGATATGCCATATTCTAGCTCATAAAGGAGGCTCACACACTTGAGAGATTTCAGGGACATAAAGAACTGCTGGGAAATCACCAAGTATTTATAAACACAGTAGCAAAATGTAACAACCATAGGCCAAAGAGGGCATGGCAAGGAAAGTTACAAAGTCTCTGAAGTGAAGGAAACAAAATAGCACCATGCTGAAAAACATGGGCTTTGCTAAAGTAGCTAATGTGGGGAAATTTATAGCATCAAACTACTACATTGGGGCAGGGGGAGAAGGAGGGAAAAAGGGAGGGAGGGGAAGAAAGTAAAAAATCCAAAGTAACAGAAGAGCACAGCACGATGTAGAAAATACTAGAGAAAAGTATGGAACCTAAAGATGGTATTTTGAGAATATCAGCACATTGATAAACATATACTCAAACTATTCACAAAATAAAAAATAAAACTTAAAGGGCACAATCAAATTCTGGCTTAAGCCTATTTTTACATTATCCTTCTCCTGATAATAATTTATTGATGCTCCACTAATTTGTCTTGTTTTAAAGTCTAGAAGGGCTTGGAGAAAGTTCCGTGAGTGAGGTGCTTGTTGTGTAAGTATAAACACCTCAGTTTGATGCCTGAAACCCATGTTAAAAAGCCGGACATGGAAGCATGCTTGTAATTCCAATTGCTGAGGCAATTGTTTTCCTCTGGGTTTACTGACCAGCCATCCTGGACCAGTTGATCAGCACTAGGTCAGTTAGAAACCATGTCTCAAGCAAATTGTGGTGATATCTGTCTGTACAGAACTCCAGACCTCTATGGTTAGCTAGTGGCAAGCTGCATTCTCTGACCTTCAGTCAGGTTTTATTTGTACAAGCTAGATATCACCACAACAAATAAACCAACAAGCCAAGGTGGATAACTCCTGAAGAATGACACTGGAGGATAACGTCTGGCCTCTATACACAGGTGTACCTATAGTCACACATATACCCCTGGGAACCCACACCCACATGCACATACACACAGATACAAAGAACACTGAAAGAGGATTGTGACTGTCTCTAGGAACTCCGGAGACAGTGAACAAAAAGATATTGAGGCGTGTGTGTGTAGTGCATACCTTTAATCCTAGTGGTAATTTGAGACCAGCTAGCTATATTGTAAGACACTTTCTTAATAAAAAATGATTATGGTAGTGATGAGAACATTCTAGAAGTACCTCCTGATGATACTTTTGGCAGCTTTTGAGTCATCAAATTCTTTCAGAATCATGGCTCTCAAAGGATGTAAGCAGAAGTTCTCTAACCAATTGCTTTGAACAGATATATTTCCAAAGCCCTTTTCATGTAGAACCCCTCAGGCTCAGAAATCCCTGCTAGAATTCTATTAAACCTTTGATGAGGCCATAATGCCATTCTATACAGACACAGACGGTAATGCTTCTAAACTCACACTAGGAATGACATTACTCTAACATTAAAACCATACAAAGACCTTAAAAGGAAGAGAAAAAAACACTATAGTAATAACACTGATAAATGAAGATGTTATTGTTCTACACAAAGTAAAACTAGGAGCAGACACACCAGTAATAAATGAATAAAGGAAACTGAGGTGGGGATGTAAAATTTTAAAAAATCACACAAAAAATCACTCTTTGGCATGTGTAGTGTCACATGCTTGCAATCGCAACCCATGGAAGGAGGACTTAGGCTGAGAGCCAGCTAACGTTACATGCATGGTGAGACCCTATCTATGATGTTAACATTGATTATCGATTGAATGGCTCTAAAATCACCAAGGAGGCATACCACCCCGATGTCTGTAAGGGTGTTTTTAGACTGGGTTATCTGAGTTGAGCAGCACCATCCTAAATGTGGGTGGTACATGGGGTGGACTCCCAGGGTAAATGAAAAGTATACCCATGCTTAGCACTAGCATTCATTTCTCTCTCTGTCTCTTGACTGCAACCTGACCAGCTGCTTCATACACCAGCTGCTATGACTTCCTGCCATGACAGACTGTACCTCAAACTCAGTCAAAATAAACCCTCCATTCATGTTATTCTTGTGAAGCATTTTGTCACAGAAATTGAAAAAAAGTAACATGCTAACTCAAAAAAAAAACCAAATGAACAAAAATTATAACAAAAATACAACTTCTCCTAAAGTTTTAAGTAAAAGAGAACCTCTTCAACTCAAAAAACAAAAAAACAGCCAGGCGGTGGTGGCGCACACCTTTAATACCAGCACTCGGGAGGCAGAGGCAGGCAGATCTCTGTGCGTTCGAGGCCAGGCTAGACCGATAGCCTCCGAAACAATACAGAGAAACCCTGTCTCGTAAAAACCAAAAAAAAAAAAAAAGCCCCAGTATCCATGTATGCAAAGCCTACAGCACACAACAAATCTATTGTTGAAAGTAAGAATGTCTTTTCCCCAGTGTCTGGAACATTATAAAGATATCTGCTCTCATCACTTCCAGTCAACCTTGTATGAGAGGTGCTAGACAGGACAACCAGGCAAGAAAAAGTCCTTATGTAGAATCTCTCTCTCTCTCTCTCTCTCTCTCTCTCTCTCTCTCTCTCTCTCTCTCTCTCTCTCTCTCTCTCCTTCCCTCCCTCCCCTCTCTACCTCTCTCTGCCTGCCTGTCTCTCTGTTTCTCTCTCTCTCTCTCTCCCCCTCTCTCTGCCTGTCTGTCTCTCTCTGTGTTTCTCTCTGTGTTTCTCTCTGTGTTTCTCTCTGTGTTTCTCTCTCTCTCTCTCTCTCTCTCTCTCTCTCTCTCTCTCTCTCTCTCTCTCTCTCTCTCTCTCTCTCTCTCCCTGTGTGTGTGTGTGTGTATCTTTGTCTTTATCTCTCTCTTTCAATGTGTGTTGAAGTGGTTTAGTGTAGCATAAAATAATCAAGTGTGACAATCCTTGAAATCACCATTAGGTCAATAGAATAAGATGAGACGGAATGTGTTTGAGTAACAGCCATTGTTCAAAATATACAAAGGGCTCCTAAAAGTCAGCAAAAGAACACATGCAAACAAACAAATCTTTTAAAAAATGGCAAAAGATCTGAACAGACACACCCCAAAAGGATATTTACTATGTAGATTCCATATCCTATGTCATCAGGGAAATAAAAACTAAGTTAATAATGAGAGACCATTACATACCCCTTAGAGTGTCTCAACGCCAAAAATACTAGCAATAGTGTATAATGACCTAGGGAGGACATGGAGCAACAGAACACCCAGTCATTGTTTGTGGGAATGCAAAGTAGTAGCCCAGTAAGTTAAACAATTTGGGAGTTTCTCATGCCATTATAAGGTATAGATGCTTTTAACAGCTTTATTCATGATTGCCAAAACTTGCAAGCCACCAAAATGTGCTTCAGAAGTTTGAACAGACAAACTGCAATACATCCCAACAATGTAACAGATGTGCTAGAATGAAATAAACTCTCAAGTTAGGAAATGGCATGGAAGAAACTTGAGTGCATATTACTAAGAAAGGGGAGCCAATCTAAAAGCGGTGTACACTGCAATATTACCATTGTATGGAAGTCTGGAAAAGACACTATGAAGGCAGTTTTAAAAAAGAATTCAGACAGTGTCAGAGTGAAAACAAAGGGATAGATGGAGAAGAGGTAGGAACATAAACAATTTTTAGGTATTCTATAAGACATTAAAGTGACAGAAATATATCACAATATAACTTATCCAACTCCAAAAGATACACAAAGCTGACAGTAAATACTAATGCTAACTAAGAACTTTTGGTACTAAAGATATGACCATGTCATATGCCCAACTCTGGTGTGGGATATTGACAGTTGGGGATGTTGTGTTTGTGCCCATTATGCAATACAAAATTCCATTTCGTTGCGACTCTAAACCTGCCCTAAGAGAGACAATTATTTAAAAGTGCTTTAGGAAGGAATCATGTTCACATTGAGAAAATAGGAATGGCCAGAATCAAGGGTGGAGAACCCCAACCTTCACTATTCCCCTTCCCAAAGTTAGTACCCCAACAGATACATATGTATAAAGGACAAGATCAGAGGGATGTAAATTCTTCATGAGTACAGGGTTTGCCTTAGCTCTGAACTCAATGCTGAAAACACAACTAAAAGACCCTTGCTCAGATTGAAGGCATTTGAGGACCAAGTAGTAGACTAGCCAGATGATTCTGCACCCCTTTTAATAAGCCCCTTAAAGAACTCAGATAATTCCTTACCCACTAAACCCCAAAGAACTACACACTTGGAACTATCTTCCTTTTATAGGCAAGTACATAGCAGCCACCAATATCACATCCTATTGCTGATAAGCAGAAAGTCATTGATAATATTGAATTTACCAGAGTATCAAAGTGAATTACAAACTGAAGACTATGCAGCTATGCCCTGTGGAAATGACAAATGTGAAATGAACAGATGTATGGGAAGGAGAGAGACCACCAAGTGCTATTTGTGAATCTCCCTTTCTTTCCTGTCCGGATTAAGCCAGTTGCTAATATTTTCTCTGACAGTCACTCTCCACCCTTGAGTTTCTTGTCTTCCAAATCCCAGGCTCCAGTTCTTACTGAAGTGCATGGGGGCACTGTGACCAGTCTCCTCAGTTATTGGCTTCTTTTGCAGATCACTTACTTCACGTTCCATGTGTAGACACCACACAAAGCAGCCCATGTGTTTTGCAATGTTAAGTGAAGGCAATTATGGCAAGAGTGAAGTGCAGATGGAACATTCTTGAACAATTATAACCACACTGACTTTATCTGCTGCTTCTTACAAATTATTTCTTAACTGCATCTCTGACTCTCAGACCAAATGGATTATGGTCAACTCTAGATTCTTAATGTGCAATTCTGAGTCTAAATCATCTGCCTCTCCCCTGCTCAGACTTACTTTGGACATGCTCACTAGCCAGCCCTGGATAATATTCCTTTCCAAAGAAGGAAGGGCCTTGGTCATATATTCAGTTGCACACATAAAGGTTCACATTCTGGGGTGTACAGCAAGTCAGATGATGACATTCCTCATATGCAGCTTGATTCTCTTGTCACCAGCAGAAACTGCTATTCTTTCTGTCCCTGAACCTGGCCAATCCTCTTGCCTTCCCAGAGCCCCTAATTTTTTATTGTTGGTCACAGTGCTCATTTCTGTTATTCAGTACTGACTTGAGCTTAATATATACCAATGATACTGGTCCACACCTGCTAGCTCACCAAATAAGAAATGTTCTAACTTGCTCTCAGCCTTTCCATGCTTCTTTCATGGACTACAATAAGATATTCCTATGCAACCTCTTTGGAAAGCTATTTGGCAGTGTGAACAAAAGTTAAATACACGCACACAGTAGGACCCAGCCTTCTCTCTGTTAGGTGTGTAGCTATTAGAAATGCTCACATCCATTCAGCCACAGAGCAACATCTGTGATAACATGTCAAAGAATGAACAGCAAACCAAAGGCCAGCCAATGGTCCTCTACAACACAGTAGATTTTAAAATGAAGCCCAGACACGTAATGGAATTATTACATAGCAAAGAGAAGGAGAAGACAACAGTGTGAATGATTTCCACAGGCAGTGCTGAGGAGAAATGATATGGCATGAAGGACTATATGTGCTTTGGCTCCATTTATATTGGGTGTAAACACAGCTGTTCCTAAGCTATGCTTCTGGAAGTGGGGATAGCAGCCGCTGTTGATAAGGAGGTTCTTGGCTGCAAAGCGTGTGGAGGGCTTCGAGACTCCACCATGCTCTGCTGCTTAATCTGGGTACTGGGCTGATGTGTAACTGTTCACCTATGAGGTCATTCTTTGTTCTATGTTCATATGATTAGTGCTCTCTGAGCACTATTATCTTATATTTTAATGAGTGACTTGAAGACTTTATAAAACAGAGTGAAATATACCTATAAAAACTAATTGATAGGTCTTTCTCAGACCTATTGCTATTCAAGCATACAGGATTCATCAAGGAAAGAAGGGGGATTCAGAGAAAGAACCATCTTTCAAAGAAACAAACAAAAGCACTATCAGTTCATTTGGAAAGTATAAGAAATAACTTTCTGTAAGTTAAAAAACACATGGGAAAGTTAAATTAGAAGCCAGTCCCTATGAGTCAGCCTAGCATTCTTGGACATAATAAAATTCTGCTGGATACAAAAACATCTTGAGATTCTCTATTAAATAGCTGAGGCTTTTAAATTCAATATATTATCCCTCTATAAGATATATAAACATTTTAACATTTTTGTATAATGTAAAAGCTATGGAGGCTAAGCAAATGACACAGTCAATAAAGTGCTTGCTGTGTAAGCATGAAAACTTGAGTTCAGACCCCTAACACTCATGTAAAAAGTCAGGTACACTGATGTGTGCTGGTCATCCTCATCATGGAGAGTCACACACAGGAGGTTCTTGGAGCTTTCTGGTCAGCTAGAGTCTCCAAATTAGTGATCTCCAAGTTCACCCATAGACCTTGCACATCAAAACACAAGGTAGAGAATGACTGAAGAAGACAGCCAATGCTATCTATCCTCTGACAGGCACACAGACATGTTCAGGCACCCACACACATGTGAACATACATATGAACATATACACACAGAGGAAAAATGGAAAACGTTTGCAAATTATAGATGCTGTAGCAATATAGATATCCAGGCAAACTACAGAAGTCAATTCTGATTGAAGCACAAGGTTTGAACCCAAACCTTTCTTACACATCTGCCTTTGTTTTTCTCACTTTCCAGATGGTCATCTAAGCATATTCACACATTCAATATGGTCAGTCAATCCAACAGAAAGCCATCACTAGACACCAGACAGTATCCCCATCATTTCCTTCTAGCAATAGCCCAGTTCTCACTTCAAACCCTCCAGACATTATGAACCTTCCTAGTCACCACATTACTATTCACTTTAAGACCACTGACTAGGAACATTGGTGTGTCTCATCTTTATTTTCTCATCCCAAAATTTTATCTATTTGATGGACAAATCCCCTCCACTCAGCAGGAATAGACCCAGAGGCAGACATTCTTGCCGAGGTGTGATATACAATAATAGAAATTCTAAAGACTATGATTCAACACATAATATACCAGGAAGATCCTCATGACTCCTCTCTAGGGACCTACTTCCAACCATTTAGGCAAAGGATTTGGAATAAATTGCTTAACACTGCTAAACCTCATTTTTTTTAGCTATTAAATAGGAGTGATGATAATAACATCTGTCCCATTGGACTCAAAATAATTAACAAATAAAATAACTAATACAATGGCATAAAAACAATGTTACTAGGCCTGGAAAACAGCAGTGGTGAGTCAAGGTGATTTGATATTGCCATGTTGGTTATTATCCTTGATATTTTAAGTTGATCACCTTGTCAGTTGGTTTATTAACTGTCAGAGGGCAGGCTCCTCAGGCACAGACTCAGAGCTCAGGATCTGAATGTGAGCAATTCATTCAGGAACTGCTCCTAGTAGAGACTGCACAGGAGTTCAGGAAACAGGATGAGACAAGGGAAGAATGAAAAAAGGTGTAATTTCACATGCAGTCTAGCCACAGCCTGATGTCAATGGGAACTGTGGAAGCATAGTGTCTGATCTCACTTAATGAGCTCAGCTCTTGCCCCACTGGTCCTGTCTGTCATTGCCTAAATTTGGAAAGGAAAGGGCATAACTGAAAAGTACACCTTTGGAGAACTTCAGGCTGTCTGTTGGTATGAGCCAGCTCTAGGAAGACAACACAAGGCGCTAAAAGTTTGAGCAACAAGAAAATCAGAAGCATAACACACACAAAAAATGCCAGGGTATCCAGGCAGACTGCTACAAATTCCTATAGCTGAGTTAGTGAAGTCTGTGCCAGCTCACAAAGTTCAGTGTCTGCTGGTGTGAGCTTCTCTGTCTACATTCTTCCTCTGCTTGTCTTCGACCCAGCTGTGACTTCTGAACTCTAGCCTCCACACATCAGTCCCCTGAGAATGGCTCCCAGCCTGCTTTCTAAGCCAAATCCCTGGAACCACACAACACTGCAGATAATACTGGTTTTTCCCAGCCAGACTCTAGACTTGCTTCACTACTCAGTCGCCAGCAGGGAAGTTGGCTCTTAATTGTGACGAGAGAACTCCAGTCACAATTTATGCCATCGTATTAGCCAGACCCTTTATTTACACACATATATATGAAAATGTTTCATTCACTAACTATACAAACCTGTGGCAGTATAAGTGTGTAAGCAGTCACAAGAATAAAACAATTGAGAACTTAATACTTGTATTTGTCAGACCAAGGAAATAACTTTAGACAGATACACCAGAACAAAAATGTACAGTATCAAACCTGTCACATACAAACAATGGAAAATGAATCAAAGTTATATAGCAAAAATCAATTCCCCTCCCCATAATTTATGTCAGTATTTTACATATAATAAAATCCTCCCTAAGCAGATAACTGATAAAGCAATAAAGCTGTCAGACACAATAAACGGACCGCTTGCCTGGACTATCTGGAACCGCTCCCATTCGGAGGCAGATACCCTGTTATATTAAAGCTACAAGAAGAAAACGTTTATCAGTTGTGAGATAAGCCTGACAAGTACCTAAATCAGCTTCCTGAGAAGACTCTCTGGAAATGCACCATTACAAAAGATGATATTTAATTATATCACCCTGTGTGTGAGATATAATTGCACCTATTATGTGGCAGAAGCAAAAAAAGGGGGAAAGTGAAATTAACTTCCTCAGAACAACAAAGCAATTATCTATTATTGAAGATAAGGTAGGACCTCCCCATTGTATCTCATGCCTGGATTCATTCATCCAGGTTTCTGCAGCTCCCTCTACATCTGCATGACCTAAGAGGAAGGTCAACCCAATCACTAAGCCTGAAATGGCTGAAAATTCTTTATGTCTGGAGACAGTCACTGATGTAAGCTCTGAACATCTCACTCATCACACCTTTCTTCCTGCATTGGCTGTTTTGTTTTGTTGTTTTGTTTTGTTTTCTATGCCCATCACCCTCCATCTCCAATTGTCTATGCTAGGTAATTTGGAGTTGGCATCTGCTCTTATATTATTTGAACATTAATTCTTATTCCTAAGATCTAAACTCGTAATTCTTTTTTTTTTATTTTATTTTCCAGTTTAAATTTAGATAAGAAACAAGGTTGCTTCACAAGTCAGTTCCAGGTCCCTCTCCCTTTTCCTCCCCTCATCCCGTGCCCTCCCCCCAACCCCCCCCCCCCCGTTATCCCCTCATTCCCCCAGGGAGGGTGAGGCCTCTAAACTCGTAATTCTTACGGGCCTACTTACCTTCTCTGGTCCCACCATCCTATTTTATTTTTATAATACTTCCTGTGAGTGTATTCTGCATACATGTATATTCACATGTGTGTGCTTGCATATATGTTCAGATATCCATGTACATATGAACGTGGAGGTCCAAACTTGTCACCAAGTATCTTTCTCAGTTGCATTCTATTTTATTTATTGAGACAATGCCTCTCTCCGAACACAGAGCTCACTAATTCCAGCTAGCCTTGCTCCTGGAAACCCCCTTTCTTTCTCCCAAGTTATGGGCTTAAAGGTAGCTTCTCTGCCTTCCTGGCTTTTCACATGGGGTTCTGGAGATCCTAACTCCAGTGAATTATCATGCTTGCAAAGAAAGTGTATTTATCTGCTGAGTCATCTGCTCAGCTCCACCCCACCCTGTGTTAGACCTGGCTATTTTTTATCAGACCTGTTGCATCTGCCTTTTGCCAGACTCTGTGACCCCATCCTTTATGCTCCATGGGGTACTTGGAGAACACAGAAACCCCAGGATTCTCTTGCTATAATAAAACATTCTCACCAGAAGCAAATTGAGGAAAGGAAAGTGTTTCTTTCAGCTTATAGGTTATAGTCCTGTCACTGAGGAAAGACAGCCAGGAACTTGAAGCAGAAACCACAGAGAAATGCTTCTGGTTGGCTGGCTGACTGGCTGGCTGCAGAGTCATGGTTAGCTAGCTGAAAGAATTTCATGTACAAAGACACAAAAGTATAAAAACACATGATGTGGTCCATATGGCTGGAGGGAGAATGTAAGGCAGAGAAAAGGAGAGGTGAACCAGAAGGGTGAGAGGTCCCTAGAGACGAGGCTAGCTGAAGTTGAGGACATACTGTGAGAACGTGGCAACCAGAATAATATCATAGAAACATTTAGCCTGCTATTGAAATATTTTTCTACACATGAAATAAATATGTACACATAACCTGAAGATCTGAAATCTGAAATTCTTTAATATCTGAATTTTTGTACCTCCTTCCTGTACAAACACTATTGCACATATTGACACCTAAGCTGAGTGGCACATCCTATTCTCAGGCTTCCTGCCACAGCCACACTTCTGTCATTATTCATCCCCTGACTTGCCATTATATTTTGTCCATCATCCATCACAGCACAAGCCACGTTCAATTGTGTGAGTTGATATTTACATCTCGTATTCGTAACAAGTCTTCACAAAGCTTCAGGTCTTCCACTCTCTAGCAAAGAGGTTTCACACTTAATGAGCATATTTTCTTCTACTGTATTAAACCATAATCCTTTCAACTCTGTGAGAAAAGCTCAAGGACTGCATTGGGATGGACAGAGGTTAGGAAAATAGAGTGAAACCAAGTTCATCCAAGGATATGTAGAGGCACCAAGGAAGGTGTAAGGAGTTGCAATGTTGAACACAGGCTTAGGCCAAAAGACTATAGACATTTTCTATGTGGCTGATGCTCCTTCTTCACAGCTATGCTATACAAAGTTGATTAAAATTACAAGAGGCTCTTCTTAAAAGTATTTATATAGAGTACTAGGGGCATGAGACTTTCTAGTGACTACCTTTCATCAGTCAATACATAAGTTTGCTTTAGATATATTTATATTTACCAATACCTTAGCTAATATATTGTCAGTCCACTAACCTTGAACTCAACGCCTATGATACAATAACCAATGAGTGAACAAAACTCAGTAAACATACATAATTTCCTCGATTGGAACCTTATTGTGTTAGAAACACTTAGGCAGTACTTCAATGTTTTGGTATTTTAAATTTTAAAAATCACAAAAGTGATAAAACGTATCATTAAATATACTTCAGGAAAGATACAAGTTCACATCATGAGAGTTGAAAAAAAAAGGTAGGACAACATTTAAAATCATCACTGTTATCTCTATATCACCTGGAGAATGTTCTATGGCATCAAGGAGAATGAAATTCCCCTGGCTCTGTGCATCTGCATTCCCAGCAGTAGTCAATGGTGCACAGTTAACCATTAGTCTGAGGGTTACACATACATTTTAAAGATGTTTTCTGTGTGTGTGAGTGCCTTGTGTGTCAGCATCATATGCATGCAGGTGTCCACATGTGAGAGCACTGTGTTTCTGTGTACAATGTGCTGACAGGTTTTCAAAATGGCTAGAAGAAAAAATGCTGAAACCCCACAACTGGAGTTGTACACAGTTGTGAGCTATCATGTGGGCACTGGGAACCAAACCCAAGACCTCTGCAAAAGCAGCACTTTTGCAAGAGTGAAAATATAAAATCCATGGATAATGGGACTTAACCAGTCTTTAACAATCAACCCCATTTTGGAAGAGTGGAAACAAAGATTTAGTGCTGGCTTTGCTGACATTATGCAGCTGATAAATGGACAACTTAGGATTTAAAACCAAAACTCTCTGCCTGGAGAGAAAGTATGCTCTAAGCCCCCTGCCTGCTAATCATGACTAGCAGCTGGCTTGTGGAAAACTGGTTTAGGGACTCGCCTGAAGACTTGGGGGAGGGGTCATAATTTCTGTTTTCTTTTGTTGCAGTTGTCTCTGACCTGGGAGCACATTTAACTTTTTTCACCTCTCAGAAGCTATCTGGATACTATTATTGATAGATTTCTAACTTTGATGATTTTTACTTTGCTTTCATGTCACTAACAGATGGTTTCAAGGAATTACACATTCCTACTCAAGGTAAAATTCTCCCCAAAAGATAACTCATAAACCCTCATTAATCTGATATCTGAAAGTTTATTAATCATTTTTTCAATGTTAATTAGTAGAAACAGTAAAGTTTTGTCATCCTTTTAAGTATAGTCTATTGACTTGATTGACCTTGGATCTTTAAAACTGCAAGAGTATGTGCTTTCTTTGACTTTATCTCACAGCTCTGGGGTAGAGGAACACATGAAAGGGAGAATGCTTGCACACAGAAACATTCCCTGTGAAGTGCCCTTCATGGGCACTGGGAGGCTTGAGGGTCAATATGTGTACTTAGAAAGACCTGGTTTGCTTTCTAAGTAGCTACAAATTAGTGAAAGCTAGCTGATCCACACATTACGATGGACTAAATGTTTCCCACAATATGTGTGCCAGTTGAAGTGCTTATCAAAAAGAAAATTGACTTAGAACCTAATTTTTGCAAAATGTAACAGTCTGAGGCCTAGTTCATAGACTTGATGTGGACTAAATGCCAAATAAACATTGCTCTATCAAATTCTTCTAATTAATATTGTCTTTAGTGCTTTCATGATTATGACATTTGTATGATCAAATTACAGAACGATGTATGACAGCAACCAAGAAATTCTATGATGGTTGCTTAGAATCAAGTTGCTCAAGGATACTGATATCAGAGGAAGTCTAGCCAATCCTCACTTTAACTCCACGAAAGTCAAAGCTCAGTGAGTCTTATCCTTTACCTTCAAAGAAATAAAAATGAAAGAGAAAAATAGAATTTAGGTGCTAGTTACAAAGGTGGTATATTTAAATCCTTTACAATTCTTTATGATGAAATTTTGTCTCTCATGGCCATTAAATTACAATGGTCATTTCATGTTCAGTAGCTCTCCAAAGATACCAGACAGCACAATGGGTCAACATTTTGTTTTATTCTCATCAGAGGCAGAAGCAAGTAACTTCATTTTCTCTACTTAACAACAGCCAGGTAAAGTTCTGTGGGCCCTCTGACTATGGAGGTACAAATTTCACCCAATCTGAAATTGTTCTGGGTGATTTGATACCTGAGTTTGCAAATCTTGAGGCTCATTATTCTAAAAACAACAGACTTTTTTTTCTTTTTACTCTGGTTGCTATCCTAGGTTAAGAAAATATTTGTATAATCAGCAATGAGCACAGAGAATCCAACAAGTCATTAATGACAAGTTACTTTATGTGCGGGATTGTACGGGGTTCAGATTCAGGTTTTAAGCCAAAGTATTTTCCTGTAACTTCTCTGTAAATGAGAGCAATAAAGTCACAGAAAGAACAATGCCTTCCACATAATTCATAGTTTTCTGAAAGCTAAATGACCCTTAAAAAATTCTTGGCCTCGAGATGTGATAAAAATGAAAGGGATATGAATCTTTACAATGCAGTAATGAATTGTAAATGGCTTAGTAATCCACATCCAGGGTCCATAGATCCTGTCCAGAAATTATCTATTCATATGCCCCAACCATCCAACAATGAGTCCTTCTACTGGTGTCTGAATTCTTTAACAAATTGAAAAATTATTAAGGTTACCAAAAGACAAAATGCCTTTCTTAGAATGATCTTGATATGTTTCTTTGTTGTTTACTGAATCTACTTAGAATGCACTCTAAAAATTCCAGTGGTAAGCTGTAGATCAAGATGAAACATTAGATTAATCAGGCCGTTCCATTAACTTCACATTTTAAGAAAAAGTATTCAATAAGATAGCTTCCTGCTTCTCTCCCAGCAGGAGTGTCTCATGGGTCTTGGGTTGTGCTCTGAATGGAGAATCCAGATTAGTCCACTTCCTAAGACATACTGTCTGTCACTCAGACTTCTGAACCCCAGAAAATACAACCCCATGCTCAGGACTATTTTAGACCTCAGCTGCATTCCAATGTTTGACCTCAGATCTCACAAGAAAAAAAAGGATTTGGTTGCTAGCCAGGGGCCTTTGGGCAAGAGCCCTGGCTGCTCACTCTGGGCTTCTAAGACCTTCTGTTCTTTATTGCACTGGTCTTTGGTCACTGTGATGATAAAAGGCAATCATTTTGAGATGTGACCCACTGTAGCTCAACCGGATCCAGATCTCAGGGAGCAGGACCTGGCCGCAGTCTTACATAAAGCCCCACTGGGTCATAGGACCAGAACTTTGATCTATAAATACAGTGCCACAGGTCTGCATGTCCTTCGACTTGAAGCTCCTCTTCACTCAGCTACATCCTTCCTAAATCAGTCAATGTACTTCAGGAACAACTGAGCCTTGCAGAAGCATGTGGACCCCACATGTGAGTAAAGAACATTGCCTAATATCCCTGGGGCCCAGACAAGTTTCGGCACAGCAAGAGCAGCTTTGTAGTTAAGGACAGGACGAAGGCTGCTTAGAACCAGTAGGACCCAAAGAAGCTCCAGGTAGCAATCACTGAAGGAAGGAAGAAATAGCAGGGCTGCCCTACCGCACTGATCACATTGACTTATTCTTTAACAGGGAAGTCAGGAACAAACCTGTCTCTTGAGCTGAGCCTCCATGACGCTTGATCAACAAAGTTACACAGATAAGAGTGGAGGAAAAGAGAGATACACACCATGCTGAAAGTTACTTTGTTTGGCATTAGGATTTATGTAACCTGAAAATTATCATTCATAATTATGTAGTATATGTTTTACTGCAAAAATATTGAAAATATACGTCTAGGTATTTCATGCCAACAGTATAGGCATTGTTAGATAACTTATTTATGATAGACATTCTTCCATTCAATAAAGCACATTGGTGGGTCTTCTGTAATAAAAAGGAAGGCTTCGGGGCATCAGTGGAATAATAAACAAGTCATACTGAACAAAAGGAGTCACACTGTCTTGTGTTCCACCTTGTGACTGTGACATGATTTATTATTTGTTCCCTGCTAAAAGACATTTGTCTTGTTTCTACACACACACAAACACAGACACACACACACACACACACGCATACACACACAATTATTTCTATAGTATAGATCACAGCAGGTGAGACTTCATGACTCCAACATAAGACAGCACTTTTTAACCTTTACAGGTAGGTTCTCACCAGGGGTTTTGTAGAAATGTAGATTCTGACTGAGGAAGTGAGGGATTGATGGTGTGGAATGTTCTTGCTCTCACAAGTTCCCAAGATGCCACAGCTCCTTCCAATACCCAGATGATAGTACATTACCAGCTCTTCTACTCTTGTGGTTATTATGATGAGGGAAAGGGGAAGAGGTGAAGACTGGAGTACAAAGTAGAAGAGGGAAGGACAATGTTTTCCTCTAACTCCATATGTTTCTGGATGCTTGGAATTTGTTTAATGAGCATATTGCTTTAGTCTCTCTCTCTCTCTCTCTCTCTCTCTCTCTCTCATGCACACACACACACACACACACCACACAAACATACAAACACACATGGGGGGAAGAGGGAGGAAAAACTGGGAAACATTAAACAGGCTAAGATTTAATAAATAACAAGTAAAGGAGACTTCCTCTTCTCATTTCCTGGTAATGGAGATAGCATTCACCTTTTCAGGCTACTGAGTCTTCTACTAACACTATAAAATTGCCTGGAGAGATTCTTATCTTCCTGCCTCTGCTTCAGACTAACATCTTTCAGATGTACCCCAACTTTGGAATTTCTTTATGCTATCCCTATTCAACCAGTGGCCTAAACCTGTCCCATGTACAGCTTTCTAAAAACTTCCCCCTTTTCTAAAATGCAAAAATGTCAAAGTCTACAGAAAGTTATGAGCCTGTTCCCTGTTGGGGAGAGTAAGAAATTCCCTCCCTGGGACAACACAACTCTTTGTAGGGTATCAGAGTTGGGTATGTCATGAAGTGATCCAATAGGAGGGCAGGTCAGCTCTACTCAGCAGAGTCCCACAGAAAGTGAGTCACAGGTGATAATTTCATCTGTGATGCTGGCTCCAATTTTCTTGCTCAGTAGTGTTGCTTTGTAAATCTGTTACTGAAATTTTCACTGTGCTGTTTAGCGCCCAGCTGTTGCTATCTGAGGAAGTAGTATCCATAAGTAGGTGAGTAGCTGGGACCCTCTAGAGGAACAGATACTACTCTCCACAGAACAGGCATCCTATCTCCTTGGTGACTGGAGTCCTTTTTGTAGGAGTCACCTTCTGGATGAGCATTTATCAGAGACACCAGTTTCCTTACATTCCTTGTACGGTGGAGAGACCTATCTGCATCCCTCACATAAATTAGTTCCACAGGCTTGAGAACCACATGGTCAAGTTCATCCCAGCAATGGTCCAATTTCTTAGGATTCTGGTTCCCAAACCCCTACCAGAATAGACATTAAGCACTGCTTACAATGTCCTGGGGGCTTTTCTAACCCAAAGTTCTAAACTCTCCCACAAATCACTTCTTTCAGCATCAGTGAAAGGATACATCCTATGGATCCCTGCACCGTGAAGAATTGAGTTTTATATGGCAAATGTAATTCAGCATTCTAATTTCCCTGAGTCTTTGAATCCCTCCATCATCATTAAGCCAAGGAATATCAGGCATCCCCAACTCATTCACAGTAGGCCATCTTTTCATCCATATTTCAGTCAACTAATCAAATAAGTTATTTACAGTGTGTTAACTATATCTTTAAACCCAGAACATCTTCTCAATGGGCCCATATCAAAAACTCAGCCTGGTACAGATATATACTTCTTACACCATTACCCTTTACCCTTAAAGTCCATTCCTATATAATCCCTAGGTTTATGCTCGTATGACTAAGAAAATCCATTAAGTTCTTTTGGGATATAGGTTACCATCCCATGGGTCACACTTTCCTTTCTCACCTACAGGGGTATGCTAAGCCTTAAGTCTGGCCAGAGGTCTAGAAGCAGAGGTGAGCAGGAAATGAGGGACATCAGCACTGTCTTGCTAGATACATCTCCTTCCAAGAAGACCATTGCCTAATCATAGACAATGCAAGATTAATTCACTTGGGTAAGGGCAGAGATGGCAGTGCTTCATGGGATGGGGGTGGGGTAATCATCTGCTAAAGGGTAGGCCATCAGATTATGAGAGTTTAATGCCCTCAGCTGTGGGAACACCAGACCTTGAGCAGAGACCCACTTCCCCTTCTGCCTGGGAGTAGGAAGCTGTAAGACAATGTTTACTAAAAACATGTTTACTAAAAACAATACAATGCCTGGGGCAATAAGTTCCTGGAAAAGGCCTGCCCACAGAAACCGCCATGACCTCGACCTTGTCCAAAGACTAGCCACCTCTTCTGCCACGCCCAGATCAGTTTTTGGTGTCAGAGCAGAACCAGCCAGGGGAGAGGAGAGAGCAGAAGCTTCTCTGGTGGGAGCCTTTCTTAGGAAGTTTTCTTGAACCTTTTTGGGGCCTGCTTAAAGTTTTCTTTACATCGTTGAACAAGTGTCTGTGTTGTCAATCCCCGACACCCTCCGCACGTTCTCGGACACAGGCCACGCAGCAGACGCAACACTCAGCCTCATCCTTTTCACATTGAGTTCCAAGATACCACTCTTTTTTTTTAATCTTCTCTCATACAATACATCCTGACCTCTCCTGAATTCCTCCCAGTCCTCCCCCCAGCTCCATTTCCCTTCAGAAAAGAACAGGCCTCCCAGCATAACAAAATGTAATAAGGGCTGGAGAGATGGCTCAGCCATTAAAGACTAGGCTTACAACCAAAACAAGATTCAATAAGACTAGTTACAACCCTTATATCAAGGCTGCACAAGGCAACCCAGTAGAAGGAAAATGTTTAGGACAGGCAGTAGAGTCAGAGATAACCCTCTCCCACTATGGGGAGTCCACAAAAAAAAAAAACCCAAGCTAAACAATCATAACATATATTCAGAGTACCTAGCACAGACCTATGCAGGCTCCATGGTTTCCTCTTTGGTCTCTACGAGCCCTGCTTAATTGATTCTGTGAACCGTGTTCTTCTGGTGCCCTCGACTCCTCTGGCTCCTACAGTCCTTCCTCCCTCTCTTCTGCAGAGTCCCTGAGCTCCATCAAATGTTTGGATGTGGGTCTCTGCATCTGTTCCCATAAGCTGCTGTAGGAAGCCTCCCTGATGGCAATTGGGCTAGACACTGATCTAAGAGTATAGCAGAATATCATTAGGAATCATTTCATTGAGTTTTTATTTGTATTTGGCCAATACTGTTTGGTGTTCTATCCTAGGTCTCTGGGCCAGTCATCTTCAGGTTCCTGACCATCCAGGCAGTGGAGGGCCTGGAGTCCCTCTCCTGGTATGGGCCTCCACTTAGAGCAGTCATTGGTTGGCCACTCCCACAAATTCTGAGCCACCATTGCCCCAGCACCTCTTGCAGGCAGGACAGGTTGTAGGTCAAAGGTTTGGTGGCTGCGTTGGTGTCCCAATCCCATCACTGGGGGCCTTACCTGGTTACAGAAAATGGCCAGTTCTGGCTCCATAACATCCATCACTAGGAGTCCTCTTTAGGGTCATTCTCATAGGTTTCAGGAAGTTTCCAGTGCACTAGGTTTCCACATTGTCTCCAAATGCACCTCAATTCCAGTCATGTCACCATATTCTCTCCCTTGTTCCTCCCTCCCTAACCTGAACCCTCCTGTTCTCATCCTTACCTGCCCCTAGTCAACCCACAAAAATCTATTCTATTTCTCTTCCCAGTGTGATCCACGTATCCCCCCATGGGAGCTACTTGTTGCTTAGCCTCTCAGGGTCTGTGGATTGTAATACGATATCCTTTACTTAACAGTTACTATCCAATTATAAATGAGTATATATCGTGTTTTTATTTCTGAGTTTCACCACTCAGGATGATTTTTTCTAGTTCCATTCATTTTCCTGAAAATGTCATGTCATTTTTTTAACAGTTGTGAATACTCTATTGTGTAAATTTTCTTTATCTATTCTTCTTTTGAGGGACATCTAGGTTGTTTCCAGTTTCTGGCTATTATGAATATGGTAGGATGGACTGTATTTTGGATATATGATCAAGAGTGGTATAGCTGGTTCTTGAGTTAGATCAATTCCTAATTTTCTAAGAAACCACCATATTCAATTCCATAGTGGCTATACAGTTTTGCACTCCTCTGTAAAGGAAGAAAACTGATACAATGAATATATATATATATATATATATATATATATATATATATATATCAAAAGTGACTTAGTATATTGGCTTTCACAATACAGGCAGGGTAGTCCACAATGGTAGTTTGTATGCTGGAGATCTGAGAACCAACTGGGTATTAGCTTCATCCTCAACAGGTACCACACAACAGTCTCGGTAGTTGCCTGAAGGATTCCTGAAGAGCTGCCACTTGTCTTCAGCCCATGTAGGAAAGTCAACAAAACTGGATTCTGATGTCAATGAAGAATGACAGCCACCAAGGCAGAAGCAACAGAGTAGGTTCATTCACACGAAAGATGTGAGGGTAAGAAAACCAAGGCAACATTCCATTTCTCTCAGATCTCTTTCTATCTGGGCCACCAAGAGAAATTGATGTTCTCTCTTGGAAAAGGTTTTCCCTTCAGCTAATAATTCCATGAATTACTCTCACAGATAGTCCAAAAGTATGTCTGTTAGCTGATTTCAGATCTAATCAAGTTGCCAACTAAGATGAACTATCTTGATAGAAAAAAAAATATCTAATTTGTATAAAGGAAAGACCATAAGAAATCTAAGAATCTAAAGAAGGATTCAAAATAATTTTGAGATGACAGTAAAACCAGATTCACCTTAATTATCATTCTGACCATAGTAAATATTGAAGCCAGCCATTAATACGACTGATGTTACAGCCTAGAGAACACCATTCCATTTAGTGCCTTTGTTTGGGTATCTCATGTTCTCTTTGCAATACTGAGCACTTGCCATTCAAATCGATTGAGTCTCGGTGAATCACTCCATTTCTTCCACATTCTCTAGCCAGGAAGGAGGAAGATGGTGTTGCCAATTTCCAGACCTTAGGCAATGTGAAAAAAAAATCAGTGATTGCCTAGTTCATTTCAAGATTGGTTTGGGACTTTATTGGAATTTGGAAGACTTAAGAGGAAGATAACCTGTTATAATTCACAAAGTAGAATATAGGAGCTCAGTGGATCCTTAAAAGATGCGAAGATAACATCGAAGTACTTCTTTGAAATGAGTGTAAAGATCATTGCCCTCATAATCAGTTTCACCCACTGAGGGAAAAAAATGGATAAATGTGGAGGAGCACAGATCATGTCCCGGCAAGCATGGGAGTGGCCCAAAGCTGACGGACAGGCGCCGTTACAAGAGAGCACTGAGAGGAAGCTATGGAGACAAGGCTTCAAGTGTTTACTAAGAAAAGCTATTGGCTGCCAAAGTCACACCGGATGAAGTCATCACACTCACCGCCCGTCCAAGAGGGGATAAGATGCTAGCTACATTGCAGGGATACCTTTAAAATTATTGGGTAATACTTTTCTTCTGCCCTGTGATTTTGTGCTTTAAAAAGCTCATTGTTAAACAATAAATGAGTTCTCGCTTTGACCTGACTCCTTGTCACGCCTGACTGTCTCCTGGTTTCAGGGAGGCTGTGGGATGGGCGGACAGAGCACTCCCCCCTCTCCAACTTTGACCCAGGGGGCCCTCAGAGACCCCCATCAGATAAATTTGTCTCTTGGTGTGTGTGTGTCTGTGTGTCTGTGTGTCTGTTTGTAGGTGCATTCTAAGTCAGAACATGCCTTGTAGGTGTCTGTAAATAAGGAGAGCAGAGTACATCAGTTGCTTCTCTTCGGGCTTATTGCACAGTGAGATCAGAGCATAGAGCTGAGCACCACAGTGCTATCACTATGAATGTCACAAATAAATGCTCTTCAGTGGATGGATGATGGAGTCACGAGTCTTAGTTAGACAATCTCAGATGTTCATATCCCATTTTCTCTCCCTAGACTACCCTTGTTTCTACTCTCTCATTAGAGACTGCTCTCACTTTGGCAATATGACCACAGTTGAATAATTATTTCATAAAAGAATTATACCCAGCAACCTTTTCAGCTTCACTAGGAGACAACGAAACTGGAAACTGGCTTCCAACCAAAGATGCTACATGCTGAAGTAGCGGCAATAAACTGAAACCATTAGGGCTATTTGCAATCTAAGTGGATATGTCTTTGTTAAAATTTGATGTTTATTTTTAATATGGTTGCCTGCCCTTCTCTATTTGAACAGCTCATTACACCTTAAATATAAACCACATGTGCACTAGAGCATTTGGGTAATTTTCTGGGGCAAAGAATTTGGGCTGTGATCCAAACGAAAAATATATTACTTTAATATTTATTTGCATCTGTTTGGCATTGTCATGACCCATACAGGACTGAATCATTTTGATTTTCTTTTTTTGAAATAAATGTAAAAGGAAGAGAGCTCTGTTCACAGACTACTTGTAGTCGAGTGGATTTGAAAAGCTTCATTAGAGATTCAGGGACTCTTTGCAGATATTAGCATTGTGAGCATTGATGAAGAATAATGTAACGAACGATGAGCTTTGAACAATACTGTGGCTGATTTGGTAAAGCTATGTTTTGGGCTTAAACAATAGAACATTTGATCAAATCAACCACAGAGGAGGAAATGGTAAAGCAAAAGAGGAGTTTCTAAATGGGACAGACAATGAACTGTGCATCAGAAACAGCTGCGGGGGACTGGACCCCACTTCTGAATCTCCACATCAGACTACCATAATTTTGATTCCTAAGATGACCAGGTGCCTTTACATCTGCATGGTATATTTAGAAAAGAAGAAAATCAGACAGTATTTTCTATTCATAATGTGCCTTCCTCAAGGCTTCTCTTATTAATATCATTATCTGTCTAACATGTGCAAATAAGGACAGACTGTTCAACAATGAGATTTTTGATAAGCTTAGATGTGACATGGATCCCCTTTTCCATGCGGAGAGATGTGCACCCTATTTAAAATGTCTACATTTGACATTAGGTGGTTTGGTAAAAGAAGCTCAGAAATATTATTTCTCTAAAGAAAGTGCTTATATTGAGCAAAGAATGCTGGCCAAAAGAAGACCTCAAATGCAGTGGCTCAACATAGTAATATTGATGTGGTGCTCCGAGTATGCTCACCGTACAACCGTAAGAGAGGCACTGCTGTACATTTGCTGAGGTCCTGAGATGGAGGACATTGCCTTACTTTGTAATATCACCATGACTACTTGTAACACAATATTCTAGGTTGCCACACTAGAAATGGACAACATAGCAGATGCATGCCCACCCTTAAATTTCATTGACTAGGATCACATTAGTCCCAGGGCAATGGCCAGAGCTGGATAAATGCCTAGTACCTATAAGAGGGTACTAGGAAACACAGAGGAGCAATAGAGGATTTGAACTTTAGTGACCCTGTCATATAACTTCATTTTTATTTCTTTTATTGAAAAAAGATTTTTTTTCTCATGTAATATATCCTGATTATGGTTTCCCTCCCTCTACTCTTCCCAGTTCCTCCCTACCTCCCCTCCCATCCAGATCCACCCACCCTCTTTCTGTCTCTCATGAGAAAGCAAAGAGGGTTTTAAGGAATAATAATAAAATACAATTAATGTAATGTGATAAGATAAAACAAAAACTAATGCCGGAATAGGAGGAAGCAAACAGAAGGAAAAGAGCACAGGAAAAGGCACAAGAAACAGATATAGACACAGAGACCCACTCATTCACACACTCAATAATCTCACCAAAAACCAAACCAGAAGCCAATATACATATATATATATATATATACACATATATATATGCACAAGGTACCTGTAGGTTAAAATGAGAGAACAATATACATATATTATATAATAAAAAAGATAGATTTAAAACAAGAAATGAAAATCCCAGACATTACATTATGAGACAAGGGACCTCCAAAAGTGCTGTTTAGTTCGTTTCTCTTGGCCATCTACTCCTGGACATGCAGTATACCCTTAAGAATGATTTGTTTCCCCTGAGATACTCCCTTGAAAAAACTAAACTTTCATTTGCAAGTGACTGTCAACTATGATTGCTTCTAGGTTAGGGTTAGAGTGTGTGTCAATTTCTCCTTTCAGATCTAGAATTCAGTCTGGTGTGGGTCCTGTACATGCTACCTGGTCTCTGTGAGTTCATATGAGCTCTGCTCATGTTGACTTAAAGGATCTTGTTTTCTTGGTGTCTTCCATCCCTTTTGGCTCTTACACTCTTCCTGCCAGCTCTTCATCAGAGTTTCCTTAACCCACTGGGGGGCATTTGATGGAGACATCCCTTGTAGGGCTTAGTGTTCCAAGGTCTCTTACTCTCTGCATGTCTAGTTGTGAATCTCTGTATTTCTTCCCATCTGTTGCAGGAGGAAGCATCTCTGATGATGGCTGAGCTGGGCATTGATCTATGAGAAGAGCAGAGTGTTATTAGGAGTAATTTTATTGCTAGGGTTTTTGTTGTACTTTTGTTTTATAGAAGAGGGGTATTTGGTTTTAGCCTAGGTCTCTTGGCTATCTGGTTTCAGGTTCTTCATCATTCAAACAATACAAGATATGGGTTCCATCTTGTGAGGTAGGTCTGAAGTGAAATCAGATATGGATTGCTTGCTCCCACAACTATTATACTAGTATATATTTCAGACAGGACACCATTGTAGATCAAAGGGTTTATGGCTGGGTTGTTGTTTACTTTTCTTCTTTGGTAACTTGCAGAGTACCTTCCTGTACAAAGATACTAGAATGGAGGTGTGAAATACTCTATATAGGCATCAGATCAACTTCTCCATGTTCAATGAGTTGTGTAGGTGTTGCCTTCAGCAATGGACCTTGCTTTCAGTGTGTAGAGAGCAACCTACATTCTTGGCAACAGCTGGAGTTGTTTAAAGGTTCCCATGGGACCCCTTTGGCCAACAAACTCAATGAGATGTAACTAGTTCCTGGTATTGGAAGCTTCATTTGGTGAGAAGGGATGCCCAGTTGGGGCTGTCTCCCACACTATTTAGTGATTTCATTGAGATCACCTTCATCTGGGTACATATTTTAAGATGCTTCTGATAAATTACTACCCCTCAGATGGCCCTTATTTTAGCTGTCTCTACCCATATTCCCTCCCTCATCACCTCTTCCCTCCCCATTTCCATTTGATCCCCATTCCAGTCCCCTGACATCCATTCATAGCTATTCTATTTCCTTGTGCTAACAAGACTGTTACTATACACTTAACCTCTGTGGTCTATGGATTGAAGTTTGCTTATCAATTTCTTAATGGCTGATACCCACATTTAATTGAATATATACCATATTTCTCTTTATGTGTTACCTCACTCAGGGTGACTTTTTTCTAGTTCCAATCATTTACCTGTAAACTTCATTTTTACTAGCTGAGTAATAGTCCATTGGGCGAATGTACCATATTTTCTCATCCATTCTTCTGTTGACATACATCTAAGTTGTTCCCAATTTCTCACTTTTATAAATAGAGCAGCAATAAATATGGTTGAGAAAGTGTCTCTGTGGTAGGATGGAGTGGTACCTGTGTATATGCCCTAGAATGCTACATCTAGGTCTTGAAGTAGATCAATTCCATCTCTCTGAGGAACCACCACACTTACTAACATGGTGGCTGCACAAGTTTTCAGTCTCACCAGCAATAGTTCCCCTTGCTCCACATCTTTGCCAGAATGATCTTTCATTTGTTATATTGATTTTAGCTACTTTGGCAGGTAATTTTGATTTGCATTTCCCTGCTGACTAAGAATGTTTAATATTTAAGTGTTTCTCATCCATTTGTGTATACTCTTGATAATTCTGTTCGATCTATACAACATTATTAAAATTGGGTTATTTGTTTTCTGATTATCTAATTTTTTGTGTTCTTTATGTATTTTTGGATATTAACACTGTAACAGATGGGTTGTTGTGAACTAACTTAAGATATGTTACATTCATTTATTCTGTGAAACATGTGTTTAATGATGTAAAGATGTGCTGTACTCTCTTTAATGATATAAAGATGTGCTATACTCTCTTATGTTGCATTTGTTTAACTCTATAAAGCTGTGTTACTTTGTTTGTCTAAAATACATGATTGGTCTAATAAAGAGCCGAAAGACCAATAACAGGTAGGAGATGGATAGACAGGGATGCCAGTTAGGGAGAATAAATAGGAAGAGAAATCTAGTTCAGAAGAAGAGAAAGTGAGGAGCAAGAAAAGGAAGAAAGGAGGATGCCGGTGGCCAGCCACAGAGTAAGAAGGAAAGAAAGATATATAGACTAAAGAAAGGTAAAAAGCCCAGAAGCAAAACATAATTGAAGAGAAATGGGATAATTTAAATTAGAAAAGCTGGCTAAAATCAAGCCACGCTAAGGCTGGGCTGCTGGAATTAAAGGTGTGTACCACTACATCCTGACCTCTATGACTGTGGTTAGCTTTGCATTCTAATCTCCAGGCAAGCTTTATTAGATCATAAACAATATATCACCACAGTTCTCCATCTACTATAACTGAATGTTTTGATGAGTATAAAAGGATATAGTAGTCTATGCTGGCATCTGTGATCTCTTTGGATCTATGGAACATCTTTCCAGGTCCTTCTGGCTTTTAGAGTCTCCATTGAGAGGTCAGATGTCATATGTTACTTAGTTATGTCATATGTTAACTTTATATGTTACTTATTCTTTCTCCCTTACAACTTTTAATATTCTTACTTTATTCTGTATGTTTAGCATTTTGATTATTATGTGTCTATGATTTTGTTGAAAATATTTTCTGGGCCTTTGACCTGTGTTTCTTCTACTTTGTCTATTCTTAGATTTGATCTTTCATAGTGTCCTAGATTTCCTGGATGTTTTATGGTGGGATTTTTTATTTAAAATTTTATTTGATGGGGTACCCACATCTTTTATCCTGTCTTCAATGCCAGAGATTCTCTTTCATCTCTTGTATTCTGTTGTTGAGGCTTGCCTCTGAGGCTCCTGTTTGATTTCCTAAATTTTGAATTTCAAAATTCCCCCAGTTTTTTATTTTATTGATAATAGTTCATCTTCAGGTCTTACATTATTTTAATTGATTTCCTTCCATGGTTTGCTACTGTTTTCATGGATTTCTTTAAAGAATCTGTCCATTTCCTGTTTAAGGACCTCTATAATATTCATAATGGCTCTTTTAAGGTCTCTGTCCTATGTTTCAATTCTCAGGACCCACTGTGGTAAGGTTGCTGGGACCTAGTAGAGACATTGTCCTGGCTGTTTTTACACTGGCATCTAGGTATTTGGGCTTGGGATGCTTTTAGTTCTAGAAGCTGGTATCAGGTCTTGCCTTTGTTCAGTGGATGTTTCCTTCCTGTTGCTCTCTCTGGTTCTTAGGGCGGGGTGTAGTGATCATGTGTTGCCTGGTAGGGAAATATCCTAGGATCACAATAGGTGTGGGCAGTGGAGTTTCAAGGTAAGATGTTTCTAAGTATTGGACTCTGATACTTAGGAATGGGAATGGGCTAGGATGGGGTGAGGGGGTCCACAGGAGGGAGGGAAGTGGAATGTTTCACCAGGAGCTACTTTTAGTCCCCTGGGAATGGGTGTAGAGAATGAGGAGAGCCCACAATGGACAGTCTGCTACAGAGCTAAGGATGAGAGTAGGGGATTGGATTTGGAGGAAAGGATAGAGAATGAAGATTTGATGTTGTCCTATCTGTTGAGCTGGCCTACATGCTTCTCTGGCAGGCTTGGCTGGCTGTTTCCCATGGATACCTGCTGGAGTTGGGAGCTGGGATAAAGTGATGCGTGTAGAGAAGGAAATTTGGAGGGCAAGTTTTGTGTGATCCACTGAAGTTTGGAGCAGAAAGGAAGAGGGGCCACAGCAGGTGGTGAGTTACAGATCTAGGAAACTGGGAGTTGGATTTGGAGGAGAAGAGGGAGAGATGAAGATCTAGAGTTAGCCTACCTGTTTACCTGGCTGGAGTGGTCACCACTTCTTTATATTCTCCTTCAGCAGAACATAGTGTGTTGGAAATCAATGTAACCTCTTTATACATTATCAAATATTATACATCTAATGAACGCAGTGTTAATTTTCTATGGACAAATTATGACCCGTAAGGAGCTACAAGGCAAGGTTACATGTGACTAAACAATTATTTTTTTCATGTGTTCTCTTGGACTTTGCAGAATTTTTGAATTACAAAAATTATTTTAGTATGCATCTAGTACTCCTCTTTGCACAAAGACAAGGTATGGCTACTTGAACAGGAGTGGCCCCCATGAGTTTATATATTTGAATACTTGATCCCTAGTTGGTGGAACTATTTGGGGAAGAATTAGGAGGTACATCCTTGATGGAGGACGTGTGCCACTGGGGGGTGAGATTTGAGGTTTCAAAACCGTACGCCAAGCCCAGTCTCTCTGTCTCTGTCTCTCTGTCTCTGTGTCTCTGTCTCTGTCTCTGTCTCTGTCTCTCTCTCTCTCTCTCTCTCTCTCTCTCTCTCTCTCTCTCTCTCTCTCTCTCTCTCTCTTAGTTCAACTATAAACCCTCAGCTACAATGCCATGCCTGCCTCCTGCCTGCCTGTTGTCATGCTCCCATAGGTCATTGACTCACCCTCTGAAATTGTAAGCTAGTCTATGATCAATTAAATGTTTTATAAATTGTTTTATAAATTGCCTTAATCATGGTGTCTCTTCACAGCAATAGAAAAGTAAGTAAGACGGGGGCCGGGGGGGACCATAAACTTGGAGAAAGTATTGGCAATTCCTCTGAATAGCACCTATGACAATTTCTTATGATCCACTTGCATTGTATTGATATCTATCTATGCTCATCTTGAAAAAAAAACTGAAACTCATTTTCATTATGAAGAGATGAAAGGAAGTTTTAACCTAGCAGTCGTCAACGGGCCTGCGAGCATGGATCAAACAAATCCAAGAGGCAGAAGACATATGCACTGTTCTCAATGGAGACCTCCACTCAGGAGTGTCTCAACAAGTTCTGAGATGGGGATAACAGATGGAGATAGGTGACTCTGTGAAGTGGACCTGTTTTGAGATATGGGAGAATCTAGGGTATCTGAAGACATTAGCTTATACTCAGACATATTCGTCAGCAAGAAACAAATGAAAACTCACACTGACCCAGATTACGGATATCTCAAACAGGAGGATAGAGGGGAGGAAGGGATATCAGATAAAGGGCAGCTACACACCACACTTGAAAGGCAATGTCCACACTCCTATTGACAAGTGGGAAGTGAGCTTAGAGTAGGAGTCTTAAGTATATGTCACGCTCTGGGAAAATGATTAGTTGGTTTAAAGGAAAGCTTTTCTTGCCTTCAAAAATGATTTAGTGCCATAGAAAAATGTAAACTATGTTAGAATTTTCATAACCTCTAAATCTTATGGCAGGCACCATTAACAGCTTTCTGTTTCAACACCTGTTACCAAATCATAACATTTTAGTCAAACTGGCAAATGATGATCTTACATAATGGAAGTCTAAGAGCAAACTCGATTTAAAATCATTCTGACAACTTTTTTTCCCATGCTGTGGATATTAATGGCTGTTTAGCATTCTAATGTGACCTAAACACCTTTATCATGTCTTTATGGCATATACTGAAGAGAGTTGCATTCATTTCTAACTGTCACTGGAAAAGGATCTTTCTAAAAACAAGGTCAATGCTTGTCCTCTCCAATGCTTAGCTCACTCCAAGCTGAGTACATTTGGTCCTCTATAAATTTTTTTCCAGACGCACTGAGACAGAGTTTAAAACTGAACATGCATTTGTTTCATTGTGTTCAGAATCTTTTGGTGACAGATAGCTCTCATACCCTACCTTTGGAAGAAAAGGAAATACTTTAAGGAAAAGATTGGTCAGAAACACGTTTCCAGTTTTTTTTCCTGAAACTATTCCTCCTATTTCTCATCTCAGAAGTGACTGGATGCCATCTAACTTGATTAGCACAATCATTAAGTATTATTTTCAAAGCTTATAGCTTAGTGCCTGGTTTTCTGAAGGTATCCCAGAAAGGTGACAATGGCTAATAATGATATGCAGTATCCTTCCTAGCAGACATGAAAGTGCTAAGTTTTAAGGGAAGTGATCACAAGGCTCCCTACCCCCAAAATACATCACCCCCTCAAAAATCAGATCCTCAAAGTACAGAAACATAAAGACAACCAAAATTAAGAAAAGGCAAGTGACAACACATCACATGCTTCGGAATGACAGATTGAAACAGAGCAATTCTGAGACTCTCTGGTGTTTCAGGTGACAGATATTGGTTGTATGGATCACACAGGCCACAGGACCATGACAGCTGTAACACATGGTGCTACAGTGAGTAGGGCTTGACATGTATTTGAAAGTCTTAACGATCTGAATGTTTATTCTCCCCTAAATTTAATGTGGAAATGTAACTGCCAATGTAATGGTATTGGAAACTAGGGCCTTTAATGGGTGATAGATCATGAGGGTTCCACACCCAGGATTTGATCCCTGTAAAATGGTTCTTCTGTTTTCCATCATAGGATAGCACAGCAAAAAGGCCATCGCCAGATGCTGGATCCTCAGCATTAGACTCCACAACCAATTTCTTTCTACTTATTATGTATTTCTTAGTCCCAGGCATTGTGTTACAGTAGCATGAAATGTACCAAATCAAAAACAAAAACAAACAAACGAAAAACAGGAGTATTTACTAATGGCTATAATGTCGATCACAAGAGGAAAACCCACTGAGGAGGCAGTATGTGGTAAATTCTACTGGAATATGTTAAACTTAAGAGCTGAGATACACAATAGATATCCAAGTAGAGATGTTCACTGGGCAGGAGGCAAGTTTACTTTGGAAACTACCACTTCTATCACAGTAACTCTGAAAGGGAATTCACTCATTCAGGAAAACAGAGCTCAGAACGGCCTTTCTAAACATCACATATCTAGAAAATGGAAGATATTACACATATCACACACATATGTACACATATACACATGCATGTGCACATACATGTGAAAGAGTATTTACAGTGCATTTAAAATTCACTTATGGTCCAATCTTTTCTTATGTGTGTGACCCATACACCTAAATGGAGAAGAGAATCAAAAGCAAGAACCAAGACCTTACTCAAAGTTAAACCCAGTGTTGGTTAGTGCATAACTTTCTCAAATGTAGATATTCAATAGCAATCATCTTAAATAACCATAGACTGAGCTCCAGCTCTTCCATCCATGGTTCTCAAAATCTGCCTTTCAGAATTTCATTTGAGAGTTGCATTGTTCCAAAAAGTCCTTGGACACCTCAAAAGGTATGTCTACAACCAAGGCATGGACTATCCTCAAACTGTAAATGATCTAAATAATCTCCTAAGACTGACTGCTGCCAAATCTGACAGAACACATGTGGGACACTCCCATCAGTGACTAAGCTTCCAAACCATCATGCCATTGGGTTCTGGGCATTCAGAGCATGGGCAGCAGCTTTCATGCCCCATCCAGCTGACCATGCCTCTTAGCAAATGACATTCCTCTCCTCCTCCAGACTCCTCCTCAGTCCATCACTTGCTCACTTGCAAATATTTGAAGAAAATTCCTTTTTATAACATTTATGTTCCTACCCATCAGCTTAAATACTGTAATGTAATGTATGTACCTCAATAGATACAGTATATTAATAGTTCATTATAACAGAATCCCCACGAACCCCTCTGCATTCTGTTACCCTCCCCGCTTCTCGAGAAGAAACCAGCACCTTGATGATGTTTACTCTTTCACGTCAGGCTTTTAGCTTTTTCCACATTTATGTCTATAAACAAAGAGGAAATTGTTCAAGCAAGCCTAAGACCATAGCGTGCCCCTTAGATGACTGGAGCCTTAACTGCTGTAGAGAGTTTATATCCTTATAAAACATCTGTGCTTCTCCAAACCAGATGATATCTGGGAAGTGCTCACAAGAACTGGTGCAAGCCAGGGATCATAAAGTCTATCTCCGGAGAAAACCACAAGCTTACAGTCATTTAAACTTAGCCGAGAAGTGGAAGAACATAGCTTCAGGAAAGAAACACCATGGCAGACTTCATGGCTTCGAGAAAGGAGTACCATGGCCGTCTTCTCCAGCTAAATAAATCCCCAAACAAAGGAAAAGACCCAGGAGCTAAGACAGAGCCTTTCCAGGGGCAAAGCTGTTAAATGGTTCGATCTTTCTTGGGGTGTACAGATTTTCTAATTAGGACTTCCATTCCTCTTCCCTAGGTGGATTTGATTTTAGTTACTTCAAACACCCAAGCCCTTCCCATCCTCAGTTCAAATAAACCATCTATGCATCAGGCTGGTTCCCCAGAAACAAATGGCAAGAATTGGATATCTGTGCAAGTGACATCCAAGGGTAAGACTCCTGAGAGAAAACACTAACAGGGAAAGGAAGCAGGACAAGTAGGATGAACCACAGGAGAAGCCTGGAGGGAAAATTACTCCTCAGAACTGCTTATGGCCTACTGAAAGCTAGGATCTGGATTTTCAAAGCTGTGCCCCAGAGAGCACGGCGAACAGGATCTAAACCATCAGGCATCTCAGCTCTCTGTAGTTCCCCAGAGGCAAAGCAGCCCTGTGGGTTCAGCTTTGTGTTATTAGGAGTCAGAAGAGGGACCCACAGGCATGACAGAGGTCAGAGCCATGACCACAGTATATGTGTGGCACTGGCAGATCAAGCTGTGGAGCTCAAGGGGGCTTTAGAATTTCAGGTAGCAACATACTGACTTGGAAGGTCTAATACCTGCACTTCCCCAAAGACTTTCAGACCAGCTTATGAAAATTGACTGAAATTAGCCATTAACTAAGCTCTGACATGATGCAAAACCAAAAGTGGACCAGATACCTTAGACAGAAGCCATCCTGTCTCTGCAACTGCTTATGATTTCATCCACTCATCAAGCCAGAACAAGTCCAATCACATCCTGAAATAACCTCGGTGATATTCTTGAGATCATAGTAAACTCATTTCATCACTCTCCTTCATCCATGGGCAGCTAGGGTTTGGTTTCCTTTAGTACTGTCTGTATGTTAGCCATAAATGCAGCCTTCCCCTAATCCAGAGACACATGGCCTAGTAAATTCCAAAGTGTCTTTGTAGAGAATAGACTCTGACATCAAGTCAAGTGCACAGACAATGGCATGGACTCTTAGATATGCAAATCCACATGCAAATGAGGTCCTCACCTACTCACCATGCTCAGGGATGTTTGGACTGACAGCTTTGGGGAACTGTGAAGCAGGGTGAGGTCATAATTAAACCCCAATCGAACTGTTTGGGGAATTGTCTGTACAGACTCACAAGCTGAATCACCACTGAATAGGCACATTCAATATACATAAGCAAATTGGCACACTGGAAGCCATCTTATGGAAATGGGAAAACATTCACTGCTAAGAGATATTTTGTCACAGGCCCAATAAACTCCATCATGATATCTCAGAGAGGGGAGAAAATGCCTTTGGGGATGGAGGCAAATGTACTTCTTAGTCATAATTCTGTCTGTAGTCAGTCCCAAACACTCTCAGCATAGTTAAAGCACTGTGTCCTGAACTGAACTGGGAAAAGGCTAGAAGCAAGTGCTTATCCACAGTATAAATAATATCACAGCTGGGTGCAGGGTGGGGGAGAAAGGGCTGAGCTGCAGTCTGGCTTAAGCAATCTGCCCTGCTCTCTAGTCTTCACTCACAGAGGTAATTTGAGTCTGCATTCTTCTTGATAGTGGATTTTTGATATCTGCAAAGCACATAGAAAACCGAGCTCCCAAAGCCTAGGCACATGCCATCATGATCAACCCTATGTGTATGTACCTTGTTCATGATGTCACATAGAAGTATTGGTTTGAATATGGTTCTTATGGTTTACATTTTTTCAGTTTATTTAAAAAATCCCCCTATCATAATATTATGAAAATATTTCCTCTAGTTCCTTGTAGACACTTGCCAGCTTATCACCTCAAGTTTTATTGTTAAATCCATCTGCAATTTGTTTCTTTATATTAAAAGGGGGCTTATTTCTTTTTCTATGTGGGTTATATGATTACTCTTGAACAGCCTAGTCTTCCTCCACTGATTTTTGTAACCATGTATTTATTCATTTACTTTATAGAGAGAGCCCACATACCATTGTATACAAGTTGAGGTCAGAGGATAGATAACTTGTAGAAGTTGATTCTATCCTTCTACCATGTGGGGCTGAGGAATCGAACTCAGGTCATCAGCCTTGGCAGCAAGTGCTCCACCAACTGAGTCACCTCTCTCTCTCTCTCTCTCTCTCTCTCTCTCTCTCTCTCTCTCTCTCTCTCTCTCTCTCTCTCACACACACACACACACACACACACATGTGCGTGCACACACACACACAAATGATTTTTATGACCACCTATGTCTTATGACTTCTACCTGAGCTAAGTCTATCATTGGGCCCTGTGTCTCTGTTGCTGGTGGGTCTATTGCTGTAATTACTATTCTAGCATGGATTTCCAGACTTTATGATGTCAGTTTTGTGTCAGATAAATAAAACCCTTCTTAGCTTTTCTTAAGCTCTCTATGGTTATTTTGCTTTGTTTTTTCTTTTCTTTTGTTTTGTCTTTCTTTTCTTGAGACAGGGTTTGGCTGGGCCCTTTGCTTTTCAATAAAAAAGATTTTCCAGGCATGTCCATAAAGACCTATTGTACATTTGATTGAGATGTATTGTAATTTTATATTAAAAGGAGAACCGCTATCCTCGTGGGGTCAAAGCTATAGCTAAAGGAGATGAATTTCCTTCCATTACTCATCTGCTTTGCATTGTCCAAACATGAGTGTGCAGACCTCTCATGCTCCTCGTCCCTGCTCAGTTGCTCACAGACATGCTATTTCCACATTTTTAAAGAGCTGTCTCTAATTACATTCCACTTACTTGTTAACACACCGAATACCACTCATTTTTGTAGACTGATCTCATACCAGACAATTTTTTAATGTCTTCTACTAGTTTGTAAAATGCTGACTGCCTGTACAAACAACACATTCTATGTGAAGAATAAAGTCTTTTTTGGGAATTGCATACAATGTAGTTTGATTATATTCATGCCAAGTCCTCCCCTACTAACTCAACATCGTCCTCTTTACTCTCTCCCATACACTCAGGTGAGTGGCCTTCCACTGCCTGTGGATGACCTACTAGGGGTAATCCAACTGTCTCTCTCTCCTAGCAGCTACCAGTTGCCAATAGCTCCTCAGCAAGAGGTGGAACATCATGCCCATCACTTCCCTTGCAATATTTTGTCTAGCTTGAGCTTGTGTGTGTCTTGTGCATGCTGACACAATGGCTGTGGGCTTGTATGTGTACTGCTTTAGCCCTGTTAGTCAATGTCAATTAGAAAGCTTGATATGCATACTATTTTCTTAGTTCTAATAGGACAATACTAAAAGCTGACCACTTCTACTTTACTTGCTATAGATTCTTAATAGGCTTCTTTATCATTAGGAGAGTCCACTCCTTCTTAAAACTTACTATAAATGTTTTCATGGATGTGTTGAATTTCATCAACTCCTTTTAAAATTAATGTGTATCAGAACCACCATGAATATTTTTTCTTTTAAAATGCTATGCTGTGTTGAAATGATATATTTCATTGAGGTTGAAACCTTCTACTTCTTAACTCAATTTTTATTTATTAGGTTGATAAAATATTTACATAAACTACTGATTTTATTTTGTCGGATTCTATTTACTATTTTGGCATTTATATTTAAACGTAAAATTGGTTGATTTTTTCTTATGTTGTTATTGACTATGCGTATTATAAATCAACACTAATTTCTGGATTTCATTGGGGGAAATTGTATTTCCTTTTTAATTATCTGAAACAGATTATTGTTTCTTTTATTATTTCTTTGATAAAGTTCACCTAAAACTCATCTGAACCTAATGGGCTTGGTGCATTGAAGTGTATCTACTAATTAAGAAAATGGATAATTACAGATTAGCTTACCTTTGCCTTTCTTCTTCAGCTCATTATGGTAAATTTTATTTTTCTAAGAGACTGCCTATTTGTTTCTATATGCCCAAATTTATTTTAACAAAGTCACCTTTATTATAAATTCATCTTTCTCTTCTTCTTTAATTATAATATTCTATTTTCATAGCATTATTTATTTGATTCAGCATAATGTGCTATTTGTGTCATCTTTCATATCTGTTGTATACATTAATACACTTACTTATTGTTATAGTTTCACAGAACCAAGATTTTTTTCTATGCTGCTTGGACACAGACCCAGAATGTGTGCATGCTAGGCACATCCTCAATACCAATCTACATCCCCAGCCCCAGACACAACTTTTGATTTTATTAGTATTTCAGTATATTCTGCATAACAGTTTATTAATTTTTATTAGTTTCTAATCTAATGCTACAATTGCTTGGTTTGTTTTGATTTTGTTTTTCCTCTCTTTTGATTAGGATTATATAATTAATATTCATTCTTCCTTTTTCTTTAAAATGGGGTTTTATTGCTCCAAAGGTAATTCTAACTACTGTTTTAGTTAACTTTTAGTCAATATGCAATCCCATATATACAAGCAATTTCTTATTAGTGCTGGTAATTATATGAATATAAAGATATTTACCCATTGCTCCCTATGACTGCAGCTATATGTTTGTAACATTCTAAATATTTTATCTAAATTTTCTAAATACTTGTACCTAAAGTTCTCAACTGTTTTCTTTCCCTAACTCCTTTTTCTGAATTTGCCATGTTTCTGGGACAGATAAGTAAGGCTGACTTTGATTTGGCGGTCTCAGTGTGTAGCACGAGTTAACTTCCCACTTACAGTGACGATCCTGTGTCTGCCCTCAGAGCTGTGGGTGGGTATATTTTTGTATTTTCCTCTTGGTTATCCTTTTTTAGGTATTTTAAGCATCATACAGCATTGGCCTCTACTGAGGAGGATGCAACTGAGAAGTGTGAAGTTCCTTAAGCAATTTGTACTGAACAGAGTCACTCCTACAAAAATATGGTGGAGAAACAATTTTGACTTCCCAATAAGAGCAAAGATACTGCGGGCCATGTCTTTTGATATAGGTCATGTTGAGGGCCATCTCCTGTACAGTCCAAACTAATTAGCCCATGTCTGAAGCTTTCGATAAAAGGATACTCTTAGGAGGCCTCTGCTGAGTTTCTCCTTTCATGTGTGCTAATTATTATACCTACAATCACATAATCAACCTCTCAGGTTGTAAGGAAAACAAGGGCGTGAGTGGTTAATTGCAAATGCAAGGGGCCCATTGCTTATGCAATCAGGAGACCTCCAGCATATTAAATGTGGTGCCCAGTTGTAGCACAAATAGAAGTGGAAGGAGTTATCTTTTAAAGACTGATTTTACACATTCACTTGTAATTGTCTCAAACTCATCAAGACTTTGCAACTCTTTTTTTCTAAAGGGTACAAGTAAAAAGTGCAAAAGAAAGGCCCATCACTGACCCACCTAATGAACTCATCTGTCCACTGTGTCCATTGCTTCCTGTGATTCAGAGGCTGAAAAAAATGACAATGAACCAGCAATATATAAAATTTGTATCTGTTGTAATATTTTAATGTTATGATGCAATCCAATTATATCTCTCAGGCATAGAACTGTTTTGGGTGTTACTTGCTAAATTTATCACACCAAAGTTTAAATGGAAAATAGTAGTGATGGGGGATGTTCTTCTGTATATATGTTTCTCTTATTGGTTGATGAATAAAGCACTGTTTGGCCAATAGAGGGAGGAAGATAGGTGGGACTAGGAAATGAGGAAAATTCTGGGAAAGGTAGGCAGAGTCGTCATGTGGAGACCAGGAGGAGAGGATACACCAGGCATTCTCTGGTAAGATAAGGCCATGTAGAAATACATAGATTAGTATTTATAGGTTAATAATCAAGACAGAGCTAGCCAGTAAGAAGCCCTAACAATCAGACAACAGTTTAATAATTAATACAGTGTCTCTGTGTATTCATTTGGGGCTGAAGTGACAGCGGAACCTCTCAGTTATAAATAGAGCTAATGGTGTTCTTCCCGTTCTATGTCTAATGAGGCTCAACTCTCCCTAATGGAAATGATTTAACAGTGTTTACTTAAACAATGAGCCTCAGTCTCCCCTGCCCCAGATGTACAGCACTTTTGGACAGTGGACATCCTGAAAATGGACATAAAAGTCCTTGCCTTCTGCTTTAATCATTCCAAAAGTGAACTGACAGACAAAGAGGGAAGAACTGGTTTATTTCTTAAATTCATCTGAATTCATTAAATTTATTTAGATCTACCAACTTAGCTTTACCCTCCTCTCAAAGAACCTTTATAGGATAGTTATAGGAAATAACTTTAAAAACAATATTTAATGTTTTCAAAACCCATGTAATTAGCCAGGCTCTCTTGAACAACCTTGAGAGAGGGCTAATCTTCATTACACCTCAGTTTCTCCATCTGCCAAATGGTGGTGAAATCCACAGCTTAATTTCCCCTGAAAGGGTAATGGTTTTGCACTGTCAATTATAAGGAAAGAGATATGCATTCTTATGTATTTAAATAATTTAACTCTGAAATACAACACAAATTTTATGAAAACATGACTTCATTAAACCCACAATAGCATGCTTACAACAAACATTACCCTATGACTCCCCTTCACTCTTAAGTTAATGTCAGCAGGCCCATGTGAAGGAACCTCTTTTGAGTAGGTATGTGGGTATATTTTCTGCATATGTATCAAAGGGATGTCAAAGGTAGGCTTCATGAAAATAGCAATATGAGAATAAGATGCCATGTGTCCTGACCCAATGTCACCTATTCCAACTCTCTTGTCTTATCCAACTTCCAAATCTAGTTAAAGTACAGAGTTTGATTAAGATGCAAGGGACACATGCTCAGGTCAAGAGGCCTAAAGTAGCTGGGAAATTACCACAACCTTTGTCCTGTCTCACTACTGACAAACCTTTTCTATCTTTTCTTTGGGCTAGAAACTATCTTTGATTTCATGCTGTCCCTAGTAGTTTTATAAAAGCTAAATAAACAACATTCCAAATAATTCAGGATAGTAGTTCAAATCTTACCTTTCAAATCAGTGTTGAGGAGACTGGAGAGGTGGCTCAGTGAAGAATATTTGTACACTGTGAAGACATGTCTTTGCCAAAGCACTTTCTGATTCACTTAAGAAAGAACTGAATAGCCAGTAGCTAGGCAGGAAAGAATAGGCAGTATTTCTGGGGACATAGAGAGGAAGAGGAGGAATCTAGGTATGGGGATTTCACCAGCAAACTCAGAGCAAGTTGGACATGCCATACTGAGGAAAGGTAAAACCCATGTGGCAGAACACAGATTAATAGAAGCAGGCTAATTTGAGTTAGAAGAGTTAGTTGGGAACAAGCTTAAGCTAAAGACAAAGCTTTCATAATTAGTAATAAGTCTCTGGGTTGTTATTTGGGGGCTGGAGATCCAAAGATAGTCTGATAGGAAAGCTTACTACAGCTCAACCAGGAAAAGGCTTTCTATACAACATGGGGATTTCAGTTCAGGCCTGGAGACCCACATAAAAGATAGCAGCACATACTTGCTGGCCAGTCAGTCTACTCAAATTAGCAAGGCAACTATAGGCACAGAAATTCTATGAGCAGAGAAGTTTCCAACTCTTGACATCACCTTTTAAAGGCAATTTGATTCACATGTATCAATTTAACAAAATAATGTCTCCCTCATTATGATGCCTCCATCCATGTCTACACCATATTTTGTTATTTATCCATTTTTTACTCTCATTTGTCTTCTGTCTCTTTTCTCATCCCTAAAGTTATTCCTTTTTTTCATTTCTCTTTTGTTTCTAGATTCCATCTGTGAGTTTATATTCTCTTCAGGAAGGAATTCTGTTCTGTGACTGTCTTAGTCCATTTCTGTTGCTATAACAAAGTACCTGAGACTGGGTAATTGCAAAATAAAGAGGCTGATTTGGGCTCACAGTATTTCAGACTAGAAAGTGCAAGCTCAAGCAGTCATACCTCAAGAGAACCACACAGTAGTTCATAAAACATATGTGAAAGAGGCCAAGCCTGTGAGGTGGTTTCACTTAACAGCAGCTACTCTCAAGGCAACCAATCACACACTGTGAAATCTAACCCTATCCTTTCTGGGGATAGGCCTCTGTCACTTCCCCTCTGAATGCCAGGCAAACACAGCCTAAGGATACTGTATATGGAAAAGCAGAAAGGGGAAATGGCAGTGATCTCTATGAGTTTAGGATGCCTTAAGGGCAAAAGCTGTGGAAGAAAAGCAATGTATATTGAGGGCCAAGCTTCTAGTCTGTGAAATTCTAGAGCAGTAGTCCTGAAACTTCCCAATTCTGTACCCCTTTAATACAGCTCCTCATGCTGTGGTGACCCAACCATAAAATTATGTTATTGCTACTTCAAAACTATAATTTTGCTAAGGTTATAAATCGTAATGTGGATACCTAATATGCAGAATATCTGACACTCAACCCCTATGAAAGGGTTATTTGACCTCGCAAAGAGTAGCAACCCACAGGTTAAGAGTCACTGCTTTGGACACTAAACAATACATAACAGGACAAACAATGGTTTGGTTTTCATTCTTAAGAACCCCCTTAGCCTAAGTCATTGGAACATTTCCAGTCAAAGACAAGCCATTCTGTATCCATAGTCTTATCTCCAAGCATGGTAGATTATCTAATGTGGCCTACCAAATGCTGAGCAGAAGAGGCCAATCATCTCTGGGACATATTTGCATACAGGAGGTTGCTAGTTGAATCTTTCCCAAGGTCAAATATTTACATTCTCAAATCTTCCAGTAAGGTAAAAAATTTAGGAATGCTATGAAAATTTAAGGAACTCTTAATTAATATAATGAATGAGAAGCAGAAGGAAGAAGTAATTTTTATTGATAGATTCAGTTTCCTGAAGGTGCTTCTTCAAGATAGAAATGGCAGTACTGCAAACAGCGGGAGTGTTGTGAAGGCCTCTGTGACCTAGGGAGTATGAGAGAGAGAAATGGGATACAAAGAGAACAAAGCATAGGAAGAGCATCAGGACAGGTAGACCAGATAGCAGACTGCCTTAGGCTTGCTACTGCTGTGAAGAGGCATCACAATAAAAAGCAACTTGGGGAGGAAAGGGTTCATTTAAATTACATATTCTGAATCATAGTCTGTTGAGGGAAATCAAGGAAGGATCTCAAAAAGGACAGGAGTCTAGAGGCAGGAGTTAATGAAGGCCATGGAGGGGTGCTGCTTACTGGCTTGTTCCTATTGGCTTGCTCAACCTACTTATAGAACCCAGGACCTCCAGCCCAGGATGTCCCCATACACAATGGGCTGGAGCCTCTTACATCAATCACTAAGTAAGCAAATGTCCCACAGACCTTCCTATAGCCTGATCTTTTAGAGGCATTTTCTCAGTTGAGGGTTCCTCCTCTCAGATGACTCTAGCTTGTGCCAGAAATGCAGTACAATTATTGAGAAGCTATGATGTGTACCAAGAATTCAAATGAAGGACAGAGCACATCTCTTAGCCTCTCTTAGCTAACCTTTATTTTTCCCTTTCAGAACTTGGGAATAAATAGAAAACCCAAGTACTATCTGGATGTAGTTTCTTCTTTTCTTCTTACAAACAGAAGATGTGAAAGGTGAAATTAAGTAAATGAAAAGCCCACTGATTGAAACGTGTGGAACTGCTGTGGTTCCATGGTGTGATAGTTAGCACTCTGGACTCTGAAATGTGCGGGACTGATGGTCACTGGCTTCCCACTGTGTTTGAGCAGATACCATCACTCTCACATGGAGCTTCCTCACTTAGAAACAATCTGTCCCTTCCTTGTGCTCATACCGAAAGCTAAAGTAGATCCCAGAACAAATTGATGAATTCTGATAAGAGTGTTGAGAACCCTACTAGGTTGACAAACATATGCTTACACACCCTAACAATTATCGTAGAGGAACCACTTTTCACTCTCCTGTCCTTCTGCTTGAGTCCTTGCTTAAAATCACGGAGTTCAGAAGCCATAAGGTCACCTTGAGACTTAGACACAAAATTGTCTCACTCATTCTAATGTTCTTAATGAGGTTGGAATTTTACTATGTGCCATCAACAAAAGGTTGGTTTTGGTTAAACCTATGTGTCCCTCACTTCATTCCAAGATACCATAATGATGACACATCAATTTAAGACATGCAAAGAGAAGGTGATCTGACAGCTGTTAAGTGCTTGTCATACAAACATGAGGAACTGAGTTCGATCCCCCAACACCCACATAAAAGTTGGACATGGTGGTTCAACTTGCAATCCCATTGCTAGAAAAACAGTGTTAGACAGCAGCACCAACAGCGAAAAGAACATCGGAGCTAGATGACTGGAGGAGAGATGTGAAAGACTGTCTACTGGGTATGACACAGACATTGCAGTCATTAACTCATAGAAGATACAGTTGCCTATACTGGGCTTATAAAGGTGGCCTTTCGGCATTCAGACAAGAGTTATGGAGTGGCTGGTGGGGCCTTTTACCTCCATGGAACTAATGGCTGTGCATGAAGATTGGGAGACATAGAGTATTCTGCAAGGTGAGACAGTTGCACCCTCCCTTCCCCATCCGACCCCTGCCAGGGTCCTTCCAATAGCTCCATAGTTATGCTCAATCAGGAGAACATGGTTAAACTCAGTAGAACACAGAACTAAAGAAAAGCACAGTAAAAGGGAGAGAGGGACTTGTAGAGAGGAGTAGAGATGGAAAATGATGGGAGGCAATAGGTGGGTGTGATATAAATGCATTATATAGACTATGAACTTGTCAAAGAACAAATTTGATAATGTTTAGTTTAAAAAATTAAATGAACTGTGTGCTTTAACTTTATCATCTTTTAATTTATTTGTTGCCTTTAGTGCTGGGAATTGAATACAAAGGCTTTTGTATGCCCCACAAATGCTTTTCCACTAAACTAAACTACCAGCCCTCTGTTTTTGAAATTTAAATTAGAAACAAGCTTGTTTACATGTCAGTCCCAGTTCCCTCTCCCTCCCCTCCTCCCTTGCTACCCACTAACCACCTATCCCATCCCCTTTCTGTTTCCCAGGGAGGACGAGGCCTTCCATGGTGGATCTTCAAAGTCTGTCACATCATTTGGAGCAGGGCCTAGGCCCTCTCCCGTATGTCTAGGCTGACAGAGTATCCCTCTATGTGGAATGGGCTCACAAAGTCCAATCCTGTACTAGCGATAAATACTGATCTGCTGCCAGAGGCTCCATAGATTGCTGAGGCCTCCTCACTGACATCCACTTTCAGGGGGTCTGGATTAGTCCTATGCTGGTTTCCCAGATATCAGTCTGGGGTCCATGAGCTCCCCCTTGTTCTGGTCAACTGTTTCTGTGGGTTTCTCCAGCCTCATCTTGACCCCTTTGATCATCACTCCTCCATCTCTGCAACTGGATTCCAGGAGTTCAGTTCAGTGTTTAGCTGTGGGTGTCTACTTCTGCTTCCATCAGCTACTGGGTGAAGGCTCTTGGATGGCATATAAGGTAGTCATCAATCTCTTTATCGGGGAAGGGCATTTAAGGTAGCCTCTCCACTGTTGCTTAGATTGTTAGTTGGGGTCATCCTTGTAGATCTCTGGTAATTTTCCTAGTGCCAGATTTCTCTTTAAATATATAATGGCTCCCTGTATTATGGTATCTTGCTCTCTTCTATTCTTCCCCCAACTCAACCTTCCTGATTCCTTATGTCCTCCTCTTCCCTCCTCTTCTCCCCTTCTCTTTCTCCCAATTCCCTCTCCCCCCCCCATGCTCCCAATTTGCTTAGGAGATCTTGTTCTTTTCCCCTTCTCCGGGGGACCATGTATGTCTCTCTCAGAGTCCTCCTTGTTTCCTAGTTTCTCTGGCAGTATGGATTGTAGGCTGGTAATTCCCTCTTTTTTAGATGTGTTTGTGTTTGTTAAGATAGGGTCTCAACAAGTTATTCACTATGGCCTTAAACTTGTAACCCTCCTGCCTCAGTCTCCATAATACCTGAGAATCTAGAACTATGACACTGGGACTAGCCAAAGCCTAATACTAATGACCCAGAACACAACTTTCTCAATCTGTGGGCCATGTAACTGACTGTGAGTATATCAAAACATTTGACAATGGTAAATCCTTTCCAAGTACACAATGACCAAAAATGTATTCATAATCAAATACATAACAAACCTGAGGTGTCCCTGGTTATGCTTACCTCATCACAGTATCTGACAACATAACACTTAAGAGTTCTGAACACAGGTCCATTGCAATGTGTGTGCTGTGGTTCCACCACAGAACATCAACGCCAGTCATTTGGGGAAATTCAGTTCAGAATCCAGAATGCTGTGCTATGAATTGTAGTGTTTTTACAAGGCATACAAAGCCTTATAACTTTATATATGTAGAATGTTTCATTATAAAAAACAAGGATTTTTAATATTACCTATGGTAATATCCATATTTAAATATTAAATTAGTGTTATCTTTAGATTGGGTTGTGGCAGAATGTTTGATTCTAAAAGCTGCTGTTTCAGGGCTGGATCAGGGCGGCAAGAGAAAAGCTACATTTAACTCTCATCTCTTCAACCTCCAACAATCCAGAAACAGGAAAAAAATTACCATGCTTAACCCTCAGTCATCTAATTCAAAATTGGATAAAGGAAATATTTAGATTCAATGTGTTTAATAATTACTCTTTGAACACCTGGCATGCATTTGAATTTTCTTATTTATGAAAATATACAGTTGATTTAAATTTCATTCTCTGCAGAGTACCTCTTTTCATGGTTTCAGCTTGAACACCGGGTTTCTTAGTGAATTGCAAGATTCTTCCAGCTCAAACAAGCTCCGCTGTGGCTTTCTCTGTTTTGTCACTTGTCCCTTACTCAGAGACAACTCTTTAGCCAAAGCTGACTTCTCACCACTTTGTAAGTATGCTTTCTTTTCCTTAGACCCATCCTTGACTCTCTCTTTTAGAATTCAGGCCACCAAATAACCCTCAGTTTTACTCTTTCCTTCTGGCAGATATGTATCTGTCTCATTTTATTCAAGGGACCTAAGATACTTCTCATTTAAGAGGTTTCTCATACATTCTCATGTAACAAGTTATGTTACATGTGTGAAAAGTCCAGGGCTTCATATCAAACAATGTATTCAAAATCCTACAAGAGGAAAACACAGCAAATGTCCAAAGGACAAGGGAAAAGATAGTAATGAGGATTTTCCTGATACATTTAACAAGAACAAAAAATATTCTGCACATAAAAACAATGCCTAATTTATACTTTCCTCTCTTACAATAGAAACGGGGGTATTAAGGGGAAAAATTCACACTGGGTCAAACGGTTTAGCCACTGTAAGTTTTCTCTGCTAGTTACAGCTTAGAGACCTAAGTCCTAACTACATTTTCATAAATAATGACACAGAACACAACAGCAATCCCAAACTAGCCAATAACTCAATCCCACTGAATCCGGACTCTGCTTAAAAGAAGTAAATCCTAGAACATGTCCTAAAGCCAAGAGCTTGAGCAAAGGCAAAGAAACAAAAAAGCATCAGACAAGAGTTCCACCATGTTAACTTTCACAACCACTACTTATCTATAATGGGATTGTTTTAAAAGCCAGCCTACCAACACAAATCATTTAATTGGCTCCAGAAAGTTAAAGAGGAAACTAAGAAATAGAGATGCTACTAAAAGCCACCAGGAACTCCCTGTACACAGAGCTGTGTCTTCTGAAACAGTAAGCCTCAGTGTCAGTTGCTTTGACAGATGCATCTCAAATACCAACTGCTCCACAAAGTGTATCATGACTGCTCAGTCATACACAGCTTAGATCATCCTCATCACTCTTACCATTTCAGTTACTACATCCCAGGCACCTTTATCTTTGTCTTTATCTCAAATGCATATTATCTATTCATGTCTTCTCTGGACTGATCAGGGCCCCATGCCTTATTCCTCACAGCCTATGAACAGACACAATGCCCTGTTTATTTCACAGAATTACCTGTTGGGATTTCCAAAGATGTCCTGCCAAATAATACCAAAGCGATAAATATAAGTCAAAGAACTTCATGAAGGAGGCCAAAATAATTCTTGAATTACTGATAAAAGTAAGGCTGTAAGCAGCGCTTTATAACTATGAGGGTCTCCTGAGGGGCTCCCCTGGTCACCATTGAGTTGACTCGCAGCAGCCCATCATTGCCTTGAGAAAAGAGTTCACACCAATACACCGCACATCTGGGAAAATACAGCAAGGTACTTACTCACTACAAGATGTTCATTGCCAAGAAGAACAAGTAGAGCATTAAGATGCTGGTGGTAATTTTTTAAATCTTTCTTTATTTTATATGTGTGCCAGAGTGCATGGACACATATTATAGATTTGCAGGAGCTGGAGGAGACTGGAAGAAGGAGTCAAATCCTCTGGGACTAGAGTTGTAGGTGGTTGTGAGTCATCCTTCTGTGAGTGCTGGGGACTGAACCCAGGTCCTCTCTAAGAGCAACAAATGCTCTTAACTTCTGAGCCATCTCTTTTATCCCAGAGTGATATATTGCCAATCAAGCGTTCTGTCTAATTCTCTGGAGGCCATAGCAAAAAGCTAAAAGCTGTATCACTAAATTTCCCTACACATGAAAGGAAGTGGGTGGGAGGCAGAAGTCTCCATTTAACATGCCTGCCTTTTGTTGTCCTTATTCAGTAGAATTAAGCACAGTGCTGACACTTACCCAGGGTGCTCATGTTCCCTTAGAGCAGTGTTTCTCAACCCTCCTGCTGCTGCAACCTTTAATACAGTTCCTCATGCTGTGGTGACCCCCAATCATAAAACGATTTTCATTGCTACTGCATGACTGCAATTTTGCTACTCTTAAGACTCATATTATAAATATCTGATATGCAGGATATCTGATATGCAACCCCTGTGAAAGGGTCATTTGATTTCCACAAGGATCAAACCCCACAGAATGAGAACCTCTGCTTTAGAGACAGACATCAGTGGTCTACAGGTAAAATCACCCCTTTGTTCTCATGAAGCTGCCTTCCCAATACCAGTCACATGCCCTGTGACTGTCTCCCTGGCACCACTGTTTAAGAGTTGACATTTTGTTACAGGTAGAGATGGGCCAAGGCTTCATCAAAGGAATATATGAATTAAATAAATTCCAGGGCACACCTTCCTAAATGGAGAAACCGCATTCTTCACTCTGTGTCATATCCAAGTACACTTAGGCACTGTTTCAACACAGCACTCACAGTCTCTGAAGGACAAATTAGATGGCAACATTGGAATACACTGACAAAGGAAATACAAGGACTCATCCCAGATGTAACATTGCCATCAAAATTATTATTATGATATCCAAAGTTTTTATATGCCGGGTGTAGTGGGACACACCTTTAACCTAAGCCAGGAAGCAGAGGCAGGTAGATCTCTTCCAGCTTCAGACCAGCCTGGTCTATGTACAGAGTTTGAAGCCACAGAAGGGTCCATAGTGCAAGTCTGTCTCAAACAACAAAATTAATAGAAATTTCTAACTTGAAAATTCCAGGAAGAAATTTGAAGAGACTCTGGCCAGTCCAAGCTTGGCAAGCATGACTCTGGAAGGCTTTGCCCTTCTCCCGTATTTCTTCTGCCTTGCTAAAAACTGCTAGATTATATTCCCAAAGCTAGCCACCAAGGTCTATCCCCTTATTCGGCTACTTCCTCCTCCTGAGGCTGACTACCAAGGTCCAGCTATCAAAGTATTAAAGTCCAGCAATCAAAAGCCCCTTTGGCTCACCTAATTACAATGCCCAATTAAAATTAAACACCTCGTCGTAACACAGGGTCTTCCCCCTTTACCTTTATAAAACACCATTTCCCTATGAGCCATGATATTTATTCAGAGCCTTTGAAGTTACAGGCTTTCAGTGCTAAGCTCTGAGGAACTGCTGTTTTAAAGGTCTTAGTAGGACTTACAAGAAAACCCTCCCCATCAAACTTGGAGAAAACTAACCTCCAGTCTCTATAGGAGCACCTCCAGTCCTGGGAGCACAGCATAAACACAACCTTACCAGCGACTTATGGTATCTGAGTAAGGAAGATCAAAGATAATTGATCAGGCTTTGGCCGGGTCCAAGTCAACAAGCAGACACCCGATACTGAGGGTTTCCCTTTCCATGCTGTGTTTCCTGTATCTATATCTCCCTATTTGCCTGAACTCTAGTCTTCTCTGGCTCCTTGAAAGCAGCCTCATACAGTCACAGTCGACCATTAGTGAACACAGGTATTCAGTCTGTGATACAGAAGCCAGTTCTGCTTTTATGGATTGTTTAGCCAGGGATTTTGCCAGAAATGTTTACTTATACTTCTTTTTTATATAGAATTTCCACCCTAAATGTACTCCTACATTTCTTTTACTGTTTACATGCCTGGCTCTCAAGGTCCTCATGAAGTCCAGGCTCTTAGCCTTAGTACTCATCAAGACATGAGCTTCCACTGACTTTAATTCCATACTTTCTCCAGGATGATACCCACCTATGAAAACAGATTCATGTCAAAACTTGCCTGGTAGTTACTTAGATATATTCTTCTCTCAAATCTGTGGGTTTTCCACATGAAGCAGGGTTGACCTTTGTGTGCTCCCAAGTACAGATAGGATTCATATACAGTGACCTGGCATTGTCTATGCCAACATTAGTAATTTGAAACTGGACCCTTACTAATGTTTTGTACATATCAGTGTCCTAGCTTGTCCTTTAACATCATCCTACCTTCCTACAAAGCTAGTGAGAACATTCTTTCCAAGAGATACTCATCTCAACTTTATGCATATAACTAGACCCCTAACTTCTGACACCTACATGAGCCACTTGAAGCTCCTCAACCTTTGTCATTATCCAAGCAAGTAGACTCTTGCTGGTGAACAAAATGTCCACACACTTCTGTCATTTGCCAAAGTATGGTATGCCCCTCTTCTTAACATTCCAACTAGTTAAATACCAACTATATAATTAGTAAAAACACACCTAGAGTTTGGTTAAACCTTCACCAATCACCACAGTCAAAGGTTTATCTTTCTACTAAGTCTGATACTAAAAGCCATAGATCTTAGCCTATCAAAAGCCCTATCAGAAATATAATTCACTCATCTAATTCCTGTCCACTTGTTATAATTTCTTAGTTCTACAGACCAATGTGTGTGTGTGTATATATATACATATATATATTAAAAATGGCATTTGTACTTCTTTTGCTAAAAATGCAGCATAAAAAGGACCAAATAAAAAAAAAAGAAAATTAAAAAGGCCCACATGAGGCAGTGCAAGCCAAAACAAATGTTTTCTATAGGGAAGTGGGTCTCCAAGAAGGAGGGAAGCTAGCCAGTTGTTCTTTTCAAATTCCCTGATCAATAGTTTCCTAACTTCAGCAGTGGAAAACAGGTTACAGGGTGGGGAAAATCTAGGACATGTATTCAGAGAGGAGAGAAAATGTCAAGAGTGGGGCGACTTCTCCCACCACAATGTCCTATTCATCACAGTCTAGCAAAACCTCCTCATTTAATGAATGTTCAATATGTATGCCGTCTTGGCCTGAAACACAATTGGGAAGAGGCTGGAATGGTTTTTCCTTTTTCTGTTTTAATGTCACTCAAACAGAAAAACCTTTCAAAATGAGCAAGCAGCAAGCCCACCTGGAATGACTATTAATTCGTAGATCCCCTCTCCCCAGCACAGGGTTAATCAAGGGATGGGATTTTTTTTTTAATTTAAGAGGCTTAATTAAAGAGTCCTTTAAAATGAAGTTAACAATCATCCTTTCTCACTCTGGCTCAGAGCATGTTTCTGACCAGCTGTTTTAACCTGCTTTCCCCAGTTGGGTTAATAGGAAATACCAGAAGAGCCTTTTGCCCTGGAAACTTCACTGTACTCACTGATTTTCCAGGTGGCTGTCCTAAGGCTTAGCCAAGACCAAGCTTTCTTCCTATCTCCATAATTACAGCATGTTAGACCCGGAAAGGCTAACACACACCATCTAGGATAATGTTCTCATCACTTTAAAAGCTCAAGTGCTATCTCAAAGAGCCAATGATACTTCCAGGTTCCCTCCACAGCTGCCATGGCAATGCCCAGGGTGGACCCAAGCCAAGTGGATGGAAATCTCACTGATCATGGCTTCTTTGTCATCTTTGGGTTGCTGTGTTCTAGCACTAGAGAATATTTGAAAATAAACCAAACTAATCATTATTGCACCAAAATCGCCTTCCATGTTTCTCTTAGGGCTGGGGACGGAGTGGGGATACAAACATTCTTCATCTAAAACAGTTTGACCTCTATTTGATTGAAAGCAACATCTGGTCTCCAGGCTGCCAGGGGTGTTTCTCCTATTGAGAGGTAGCCAATTGCAGACAGATGTGACATTTCCTTAACACATCGTGTTGACATCACTGACATATACCTTATTTGAACAATGAGAAACCACGCTTCTCAACACCTTTAAATCTCAAGTAATTTCACCCCAATATAGCCTCAAACCTATTCCCCCAAACACACTAGTCCATGGAGATGTAGAATGAGGCCAGACCCCATGCTGACCAGCCCCTGTGGTTTTTCACTCCATATCCTGTCACTTGAGCCCACAGTCATTCCCTTTCATAAAATAAATGTGAATCACAGAACACAGAGCTGAAGTCATTTGCAGGCATATAGCCTATGAAATGAATGAATATACTTTAAATTTCAGCCACCCTGAGTTCCCAGACAAAACACTCTTTCTTAAGCTGTCATATAGTGACTTAATTCTTAAAGCAGTTTGCAGCTTCTCTATAATCCCTTCTCTCCTACTTAACACACTACCCTGTGCCTCGAGAGGTATGTAGGATACTGTTACATCCAACTGCTGATGGGAACCCTAAATTCAAACTGAGGAAGTGACCCAACAATTAAAGTACTTGAGGCACAAACAGGACAGCCAAAGTTCAAATTCCTAGAACTGAAATGAATGCCAACCATGTGTGCCGATCAACCTATAATTGCAGCCTCAGAAAGTAAAGATGGGGACCCTGGAGTAAGCTGGCCAAATAGAGTGGGGTTACCAATACTCTCCTGCTTGACAGAGAGGCCCCGCCTCAAAGAATACAGAGAAGAGCAACAGAGGAGTTAGGGTTCCTATGATCGACCTTGTGCCTCCACGTGCACATATGTGCATGTACAGCTGTACACCCACATACATGTGAACACGCACATACACACTCATGTACACCGTACACACACATGCAGATGTAAATAAGGAGGTGTTTCATGGGCCACAGATCATTTCAGTACTTTGTAGCACCCAAGCCCAACCCTAATTCCCATGTTTAATCTCACAGAACAAGGAAAATGTGAATCACCCGAGTTACCACTACACCATGGAAATTGTGTTAACATCATGTACATGATGAATATTACTATAAAAGTTGACAGCTAGAATGACCTCAGAAACCAGTGAAGAGTTGCTCTGTGTTCTGTGATTCACACAACACAGTACCATTCTAGATCTATCAGGTGCTGTTACTCTTCTTATTTGCTATATTATCTAGGAATGGCATTTTTCTTGTGCTTATTATATGCCAGGCTTATTTAAAATGCATTAAATGAGTTAACTCATTTTGATCCTCAGGAATGAGGAAAAGTATTATTATCCACATTTTTCAGACAAATAGTCTGGCAACTGTCAGAGCCTAATCATAGAGACTGTGACATACTTTCTCAAGGCTCACATAGAAAGTCCTCTGATCCAAGAGTTCATATTCAGTAGCTATTTAATTAATTTTTAAATGAGCTAAACTAAGAAATCACCTAAATTTGCTCTATACATTTAAGTTTTTCAACAATTAAAAATTTATTATTTTCAAGTCTTTCAAAAATCACTCAACTTAGTTTACCAAAGAAACAAATCCATTTTTTTTCTGGTGGGCTCATTTGTCAATAATCCATTTCAGCTTAAGTATGCTGAAAATTAAAAGTGACCAAATCTTGAAAAACACACAAACAAACAATGGGCATTCAGCCAGCCAAGCATCCTTGAGTATATCAAAAAAAAAAAAAAAAAGAAAGAAAGGAAAGAAGGAAGGAAAACATCAAAATGATGAGTCAAGTGAATTAGTGTAACTTGTGCTATATCTAATTTCAATGTACTATTATGTAATTAGGCATGTCATTTCTAAGCACTATTTTGTATATGGTATATATAAGTGGCACACAGTGTTGAAATTCAGTTTCTAAGTGAAAATATAAGCAGGAATTCATATAAGTATCTTGACTATTGATTTAGAGAGAAAATATTTCATCAGTTCATCAAAGATATTAATTAATCAGAGGAAGGGCAAAAAAGAGACATAAGAACAGCCAGATATGGAAAAAGAGAGGAATGGGGGAGACTAAGACATTTCTGAATGTTCATGTCTGGGCATCTGGTAGGATGAACTGCAGGACATTAAGAGCATCTGGTAGATCAAGTGACATGATGACTGATACTCATTTGAAGCTAGTGGGATATCAGTGAGTATATACCACCAGGATGTTGGAACTGAATGCTAACTGTTGGAACTAAGGTAAAAATCAGAGGAATGGGTTCAACATTTCCTGTCTATGAAGGCTAGCATCATGGAATAAAAAGAAGATGGTAAAGGAAGATGAGAATTTTCCTGGGACACCAAAAGTTAAATATGGGAGTCTTAGAGAATGGAGAAGAGGCATGCCACACAAGTTCCTCATGGCAGCAGCTGGCATCCCTACAAAAGCATAAGATAGTATTTTTTAATCAATTCTGATGCTAACTAACCCTGGAAACACCCTTTTCTCTTCTTTCCAGGGTTTTCTTCCCTCTATAATTCCAAGACTTAGAGGAATGACTGCTAAGCCCGAAGGATAAGAGAGCTTTAGTTCACTGAGAAGAGAAAGTCAAAAAATGAAAACACTGCCCAACCATCCAGAAAGTCCAATTACCTTTGAACATCAAAAGGACACAATCAAAGAGTCCATGTATAAAGATGAATCCATTTTTTTGATAATAAGTGGAGAGAGGAAGCAAGTCACAGAGGTACGAACAGGGTTAGGAAGAAACAACTGCCAAGCAGGGAATGCAGATGTCTTACAGCCTTGACATTAAACATGACAGAAAAGTTTCCACAGACAAGTGAGTTGTGGGAGGTGAGAATTCTACCATTGAATCACCAATGCAACAACCAGTGAATTGTGGACAAACTTATGCCTTGTTCATGAGCTCTGCTAACACAGTGAATCCTGGAACCCACCAGCTACTGCTCCAGCCTTTCTAGAAAAGAGATTGATGTACTTCTTGTCTGAGGATCATGCTCAAAGAGCAGTGAAGGCTTTCTCTTCATTCAGGGGTGAAAAGGAATAACCCTTCCCTGTAGGGTTCTATTCTACCATCAAAGCTACCGTTTTCCCCTTGAGCTCAGTGTTTCTGGTATTACAGTCAAATCCTATCTGTTTGTTCCCCAACCACAGATTCAACTGGACACAGCTTGAAAGTACTAGGGGAAATACATCATATAGCATTGTAAAGATGAATTAAATTAAAGTGCAGAAGAGGATGCACCTGGGCTATGAGCAGATACTACACCATTACAAATGAGGTACTTGAACATCCTCAGATCTTGATATGCATGGGGGAGAGGATGGGATCCTGAAACCAACTTACCAAGGCTACTGGGCTGGTGGGGGAGCAGTAATTGTACAATTTTAATCATGTGCTCACTTACCCATGCCTATTATCTTGGCAATGCTCAATGCCTAAAATATCTCTTCCAGCCCTCTCATCCCAGCAGAGAGTGCAGGAAGCTCCCCACATCTCAGTCCCCACATCAGTGTCCATTTCTGCTTTAGGATAAATCATTTGCTTTCAGACAAGAGACCCACTTTCAGTTTTGCTATTTGCAGCTGCCTGTGCTTCTGGCAAGAGAAAAGTAGGCATAATATCTCATGGGATATGTCAACCACGTTACCCTTTGCATTCAAACATTCTTTTGGTTTAGCTGTGTGATTCAGAGCTTTGGATGAGTAGGAAAATGCAATAAAACAAATGAATATTTAATAGTGGTATGCACACTCCTTCTTCATGGAGGGTTGTCTTTGCAAGCCTCGAGGCCCTCTATTTATGTGGCCATCTAGTATTTAGTCAGGTCTTTCTTACTTATTACACTTTTGAGTTACACCTCTCCATTTTAACACCTTTACAAAGTGAAAAGTCCGACAGAATTTCATCACCAGGAGAAATAAATGACCCAAAATTTTGGAGATTTTGCAGGATTCATTGACCATCCATAATTCTACAAACAGTGACTTTCCCTAAGATATCTCTGCTCAGGATAACAAACACTAGCACCATCAATGAATCAGACACCGTGGTTCCAGGTTTAAAACTGTAATACTGTTTCTCATGAAGTGTATTACTTCTTTTGCTTGCCAATAGCTGGGAGAAGGGAGAGAATCACTTTTATTTTAAAGTGAAATTGTTTACTCATTTAGGACAGTCAGAGTTAATAATAAATACATTAAAACCATCCACAACCTTCTACTCCTTGCAGTAGTTGCCAATGGTATTTGTTTATATTTATTTACCGATTGATTCTTCCATCTTACTTAGCTATTTTTTTTGCACAAAAATGGCAGTACTATCTGCATGACTAATTTCTTGGATGTACATTTTATTGGAAATATTTTCTTATACCAGTTGGACTTTATTAAAAGCATTTAGAAAGCTGTGTGATGGTCCAGCGGGAAAGCTTATCATTGCGTTAACCTCACTTGTGAGGCAACCAGGTTAGTTTCTGACTTCTTGTCATCATAGCCATTACCAACTTGAAAGATAAATGCTCACAAACATTCATTGGCTGCTTAGGTGTAGAAAGGTACTTAATCTTCCAGTACAGCATCTATTCTGTCACACGTAAGATGGAGATAATAATGATCCTTCACTCCCAGGGAAATTTAAGGGATTAGAGAGTTCACATTTGCAACATCATTAAAATAATGCCTGGAAAACTGTATGCAACATTAAAATCTCTAGTGACATCAAATATAAATAAAATGGTAGTTCTTTCTATAAATAATTTTAAAATTACATTTTAAAATTGCATACCTGTGTTTGTGTTCATAAGTGTAGTACCCATAGAAGCCAGAAGAGGATGCTGGATCCCTGGAGCTGGAGTTTCAAAAGGCTGAAAGCTGACCTATGTGTGTGCTGTGAACTGAACTTGGGTCCCCTAGAAGAGTAGTAAGCACACTTAACTACTGAGTCACTTCTCCACCATCAAATCTTATCAATCTTAGCTGTTATTAGTCACACAAGTTAAACACTGACTCAGAGAATATTCTGTTCTCAGCCCTATATTGGTGATAAACTTCAGGAACCTCACACATTGTCCCTGTCACCCTCCATAAAGCATCTGATGGTCAGAGACAGCACAAAGCAGGTGATATTTCAACACTCATACTGAGAACATAGATGTCCACTGATCTCCTCATAAGAAAATGTCCTTTCTATAAATCAGTAGCTAGTAAATGGTTGACATGTCCATGATGGGAACTTAAAATTCTACCTCAAGTTGGGCTCAAAGATAAATGTAGAAAATCCCCCATCTGTTCCAAAAGTAAGCTCTTTGTAAAGAAGATTTTACCAACTTTTATCAGGAGGGGTGTGTGTGTGTGTGTGTGTGTGTGTGTGGACAAATTTATTTTTAAAACAGGAAAAAAAGACTACCTAAAATCTAATGGTTTCAATATAAATAGAACACTATTTTGCTTCCCAGCACTTCAGTTTATATCTTTGCAGATATTTAACAAATTCATGCCTAACAACATGTCTGTGTTAGACATACTACTTTTGTAACTAGAATTATTACTTAATGCATTTCCATAGTGATAGATTACACTATATTATTTTGTAGAAATACAGTTAACAGTGCATAACTAACTTGAAGTAATCCATGTTATTACAGTTACAAACTTCTTGATCTTGTAAGTAAGACTTTAGACTACATTAATACACTGATATATATGTATATGCAGATGTTTACACACAAATACACACTATTCATTCCAATCCTTTCCCTTAGGACAAATTCCTCAAAGCAGAATTGCTGATCCAATTGTGTGCACATTTTCAGGCTTTTGCCAAATTGCTGTCCTGAGAATCAGCTCCCACCAGCAAAGTAAGAGAGTGTCTATTTTCCTACATCTTTGTTAACATTGACACATTTATTCTTGAAATGTTCGACAATGTTACCACTAAATTATATTGTTCCATAAACATTTGTTTCTTCCATTACCAATAAAATTTAAACTTTTAACATATAATTTACTCTTTAAAGACATATCAAGTAGGGAGCTTAGGAATAAAAATAATCAAGGCTAACATATAACCCTGGTAGAGTAGTTCATTTTTTAATTATTTATTTACTTTTATTTTAAGTACATTGGTGTCTTGCCTGTGTGTGTCTGTGTAAGGGCTTTGAATCCCCTGGAACAGGAGTTACAGGCAATTATAAGCTGCCATGTAGGTGCATAGAATTTCACTCAGGTCCTGTAGAAGAGCAGCGGTGCTCTTAACCACTAAGTCATCTCTCCAGTCCCAGTTGAGTAGTTCTTATTATGCATTGACACCAATGGTTGATAAATGAGGCCTCATGAAAGTAAAAGGCTTCTATACAATAAAAGAAATAGTCAATCCAGCAATAAGAAAGTCCAGAGTGGGAGAAAAATCTTCTCCTGCTATATATCTAATAGAAGATGAATATCTAGTGTTGTAGAATATTGCCGCGTCCCCTGCGCAGCCTGTGTCCGAGAACGTGCAGAGGATGTTGGGGATTGACAACACGTAGACCCGAAGGCTCCTCAAGAAGGCTCTCCTTTATTCCTACTCTGGCAGGTTATTATATACCCTGTCACCAGAGTTGGGGATGGGTGGGTCTGAGGATGCGGTTAGTCTTTGGAAAAGGTCGAGGACAGGATGGTTCCTGTGGGCACGCCCTTTTCAGGAACTTATTGCCCCAGGCATTGTATTGTTTTTAGTAAACATGTTTTTAGTAAACATTGTCTTACAGCTGCCTACTCCCAGGCTGATGGGGAAGTGGGTCTCTGAACAAGGTCTGGTGTTCCCATAGAATATTATAAGATTGTTACATTTGTTTATACTGGGGCACATTTGTTTAATGGTGCAAAGATGTGTTGCATTCTTTTATGTTGCGTTTGTGCAACTCTGTGAGGCTGAGTTACTTTGCCTGTCTAAATCACCTGATTCATCTAATAAAGACCTGAATTGCTGATAGCTAGGCACTAGAGAGATAGCCAGGACTTCCAGGCAGACAGAATAAACAGGAGAAAAAGAGCAAAACAGCAACCCAGGAGCAAGAGAACCAGGAGAGGAGGATGCTAGGGGTCAGCCACCCAGCTACACAGCAAGCCATGGAGCAAGCAATAATGAAAAATATACAAAAGTAGAGAAAGGTAGAAGTCCAGAGGCAAAAGATAGATGGGATAATTTAAGAAAAGCTGACCAGAAATAAACCAAGCTAAGTCCAGGCATTCTTAAAAAACAATAAGCCTTTGTGTGTATTTATTTGGGAGCCAGGTGGCAGGCCCCCCAAAGGGTAAAAAGAATAAAACAACCAACAACAATCTAGAAAATATAAAGAAACTTCAAAAAAACATCAAGAAAACAAAAATCCAATCAAAATATCTTAACAGGATGTTCAAAACAAAGGAAGGAAGGAAGGAAGGAAAGAAAGAAGGAAAAATATAAATGGCTAAGAAATATCTTAGAAATTTGTTCAGCATCATTTGAAATCTAGGAGATACAAATGAAAACTACTTTGAAATTTCATCTTACTCCAGGCAGAATCTCTTAGATTAGGAAAACCAATGAAAGCTATCAAATTGGGAAGGAGATATTTGGGGAGTATGGGAGCAGCTGGAGAGGGGGTATTGAGAATGGATATAAAATTTAGTACATATATATTTGGGTGAAGTCCCAAATATCTGAAGAAAGCTGTCAGCACTCTCACAAAATTGCACATACAATTTTTCCAGCCATCTGTGGCCTACCTATGGGCTTAATGGTGTACAAAGGCACCTTCTAATAGAAGAATCACAAATTCATCAGACTTTCACCCTGCTTCACGGCATCCATTCATCCACCCATCAGTCTCCATTTTCCAGTAGTGGTGTAGAGAATTAGAATGAATCTCACAGGCATGCTATCTTTAAACAAAACCTCAACACAAGAGAGAAAAGGAGGTAATAGATGATTTAGACGGATAACTCATTTATCCTCAAGGCCTTTAGGGTGTAAGGGGGAGCCTGGGACACCAGCAAAGAAGCACTGAGGTTGACATTAACCTCAGGCGAGTCACATACAGCTCTTGGAGCTATTAGCTCTCAAAGATTGCTATAAAGCTTTTGGAGGGGCTGAGGAATGAGTGCAGACAATCTCCGTCAAGAAAATCTGCTGTAAAATATCCAATCTCCAAGAAATACATTCGGGGATAGTTGTTAACGTTTCTTACAGATTTTTCATCCTGACAATGGGTTTTATTATAGGTCTTCTCTAAACAGTACCTAAGAGCATTTTAAAAATAATTCAATTTTTAAAAGTGTGATTTACCACCCACTTATTGTGTAAAATGCCTTGTTCTCCTGAGACTAAAGATGTCCTACGCCAATAAACTGTTTTAATACATCAGCTGGGGATCTGTGAGAGACAACAATGCTTGATGCATGGCAGGGGTGATTCTCTGTGCATTTACAGGCTATGCCCAGAAGGCTAATCAATACACTGCTGTCGACTGAACGGACACCTTCCCAGCATTGACTTAGAATATTTGTACTACTTGTTTCCACTAGTCGCCTATGTGATGCAATGGTTAGCATACCATTCCATGTTGTAGGAGATAATCCAAGGCATCTGGCATTTGGCACTGCAAGATTAAATGTGTTTCTGAATTTGAAGACTGTCTTTAAGTAAAGATAACTGAACATAAATTGATTGATACGTGAAGGACAGTTTCTCAGAAAAGAAGCAAAGTGAGAAACCAACTGTAGAAGCACAAAGAAGACTTTCTGGTCTTGAAGAAACATAGCAATCCAAAGCTTCAAAGAATCAGAGCTGAAGGGATGGAGACATCAGATCTCTACATGCTTCAATGTCCAAAGAAATTTCAAAATTATCCTTAAGTACCTACTTGAAGCCAACCCAGGTGACCCTGAGATACGTAAATATAAGCACTGTTATTTTTCTGATAGATCATTTGTGATAATGGATAGTGCTTTCCTGGGGACCAAAATCCAGGCAAGTCCTTTCCCAGGTTTACAAAAAGGGTTAAGACTTCAGGAGATGACGGGAGTGGGTACAGTGGGGCACAGCAGAAGCTGGGTTCAAAGGTAAGCCTCGACTGCAAAGTTAAGTCAGGAAGTTTCCAGTCTCAAGGGGGATCTAATAGTGTCTAATGGAGATGACCAGCCATTTTCCATTTACCTATAGCTGAATCATTTTTAAATGGGCCTACACCACCACGAGTATACACAGAGAGAGAGAATTCTTGGGATAAAGTTAAATAATATTTAAGTGGATAATAAGGGAATTCCTCAGGAATTTCTAAAAATATAACAATCGCTTTTGGCCTCTGGTTCACCAGAGCCTCTTCAGATGGGGGATATCATTATTCATGGGCCACAGCCTCCCCCTACACAGACACCACCCCTTACCCCACCATGTTCCTTCTAAGAGAATCTGTCCAAAAGAGCTGTGACACGTGAATGCTTTTCACATTACCAAATTGAAAAATAGTTCATTAGTTGAGCAGGAGAAAAGCATTTTCCAGAGTTCTGCTCTTGGGCATGTATCCCCCTGTTACAGGACACTTTATCAAGGCCCTAAAATTCTAATTGACATAAGGGTGGGGTATCAAATTTTATAGAGCAGAATGTAAATATTATATATCAGACTTCTAAATAGTTTTTTTATTGCATAGGTGAACTCTGCTATGTAAATCTTTTGCCCATCCATTCATTTATTTCTAGCAGCTGCTGGTCTAGTCTAAAAAGCAATGCATATTACTGAGGGGTTAGAACAGGCAAACTGCAGAAGACTCGAGTGATGGGGAAGTCCTGTGTATATGTCAATAAAGCACTGTTGGCAAATAGGGAAGCAAGGTAGGTCGGACTAGGAGTTAAGGAGGATCCTGGGAAAGAGACACATAGGCAGATATCATGTAGCCACCATAGAAGTAACAGGTCCAGACCCTTTCTCCAGTAAGAGAAATATTTAGATTAGCAATTATGGGTTAAATACTTAAGTCAGAGCTAGCCAGTAAGAAACAAGCAAACAGCCAACAGCTTCATAATTAATATAATGTCCTGTGAGTTATTTGGGGGACTGTAACTGTGGCAGGGCCTAGGCAGCTGGCAAGGAAGGCTACACTCTACACTCAAGTAAGCAAAAGACAGAAATAAAAATGTGTCCCAATTCACTCAAAGACAGCCAGTATTCACAGTCTGAGTTAATCTGATTTAAGATTTCAGCATCTCTACTCTCCCTCTTAACACACTCTTGGGTATACAAGATATTCTCAGGACCTTAGTCATCTGTGGACAACTGGACTGCAGCCTATAGAAAGACAGCATTCTAGTAACAATTCCCACAGTAGTTGCATCAGTTTCTCTCACTCAGTGCAGAGCGACACTTTAAAACAATCAGTAGTATGAATCCAGCATAGACTTGTAGAGTCTAAACCCACTCCTTACCACATGATCTTGAACAATACAGTCAATCGTTAAGCTTCTCCTAACCATTCTGAGGGCCAGGATTCTGTATCTTACGACTTTTTGTTTTCATTAAATACTCATATAACATGGTCGGTGGCATGCTTACTACATTAAGGGGCTCAGTAAGGATTGGCACGTGTTCCAAGTGAGAGTCACATGTTGTGGGATATTTTGATTGTACTCTGACATTCCTGAGACTGACAATAAAATTTCCTTTGAATCTGAGGGAGGAACAGCTAGTAGCTGACAAGAATTAGCCGTAGAGGTTTTGGACACCTGAGGACATATGGAGAGACACAGGAAGTAGTAGAGAGGGACTGAGAGAAAGGCTTGGCCCTTTTTGGGTCAAGGAAAGAGAGGAGGTCACTGGTCGCTTCTCCAATGCTTCTCTGATCGTTCAGGTTCTTACCCTGATATCTGACTCCTGGGTTTTTATTGATAAAGAATAATTGGATAAATGCTTCAGTCACTGCTCCATATGTATGTTTATTAAGCCTCCTTGCTTAAAAGTTAAATTCTCCCACATTAATATGTATCCTAATATGTATAACTGTAGGTACCTGAGTGATAATCCATCACCTACATTATTACATGTTATTTATGTAGTTCCCTATACACCCTAGATAGGATTTTACAACTTTTTAATGTAAGCAGTGATAAAAAGTCACCCCTTAGATTTAGGTCAAGACTTGCACCTCCAAAACCCTATCTTTCTCCACTGAACCCTTAGAGATATCACTAAAAAGGCAAGTATTTCTCTCTTCAGTATTCACATGCATGCTGTTTCTGATTCCAGCTTTACAAAGCCCTTGTTCCTTCAAACACCATGTCTCTGTGAGCATTCACATGGGTTTTTTGGTAAAGATTCAATATTCACCTTCATGTTCCTCATGTTCCTCCCATTCTTCTAGCTTCTGTAGCAAACCTACAGCAAAATCCTGTCTCCTTTATCTCTAAAACATCTTGTTAGCCTCATCAGTTAGAACAATGATCCAGGAGATTTTCTGGATCTCAGCTCTGCCCTTCTTAGCTTCTCTACATCTCTCTGATCACTCTGGTCTCTGCATAAAGGTTTCCCAGTGTGTTGGTACTCACAGTAGAAAATAAAGCCAAGACTTCCTAACATGCCTCCTTCAGAGACCCTGAGCCCTGCCTGGTCCTGTTACTTCAGGAGGATGAGATGTTCTTCAGAGCTCTGCAGTATCTACCAAATTTTTGCCCAAAGGGATCCCTTGGTTCTTCTTCTGCCTGTGTTTCAAGTTCAGTGTCCTTATCATTAGGAACCCTTTGATGAACTCTACTCAGAATAAGCTGTTTTCCCTTTAAATTTGAAGTGATGTTGTAAGCAGAATAATACACACTTTCACATCCCCAGACCTTGCAAATGTCACTGGAGAGGTGTCTTGGTTGGTAAAGTGATTGCCATGCTGGAACAAAGACTTGAGTTTAATTCCTAGAATCCACAGTTAAAAAGACAGACATTAGGGTATACTCTTATAGGCCAGGCACTAGGACACAAGGAAGGTAGAAACAGGCAGGGCAAGAAGCTGACTGGCCATCTGACCTTGTCAACTTTATGAGTTTCAGGTTCAGTGAGAGACCCTGTCTCAAACAAAACAAAGCAAAACAAAAACAAGGCAAACAGCAATTGAGGGAGACACTCAAAGTTGACCTATAGCCGCTATATGCGTTTACATATATGTATATATGTATACACATTCACACACATACACACACACACACACACACACACACACAAAGAAAATGAGGGAGAAATAGGTTGCACATAGATTAACTTTGCTGATCAGATGAAATGATTTGAAAATAAAAAGAGCATCCTGGGTAATCAGACAGTTCAGGTTAACCCAGTGTAACCAGGGTTATCAGAGGAGGTCAGGTTAGCCTAGTGTACCCATCAGACTCTTAAATGTAGAAGAGTAAAAGGTAGCCTGGACCATTGTAGGGACACCAGACCTTGAGCAGAGACCCACTTCCCCTTCAGCCTGGGAGTAGACAGCTGTAAGACAATGTTTACTGAAAACATGTTTACTGAAAACAATTCAGTGCCATAAAGCTCTTGATAGGGCTCCGATAACACCATGACTTTGATCCTCCCTATGGCTAGATGCTTCTTCCTGCTCCCTGCTGTTTCTCCCGAATTCTGGTGCCCAAGATTTAACCACCAGCCAGGAGGGTGAGAAGTCTGGGAGAGCTGTGAGAGGTGTGTGAGAGCTCGGTTGGAGAATTTTGTGTGTATGGATGGCAGAAGTCCTTAAAAAGGGAAGCGTTTTTTCTTGGGGGGTTCTCCTAAGCCGACTTGGGGAGCATAAAGTTTTCTTAACGCAACCGACTGGTCTCTGTGTCATCTATCCCGACCACCTTGCTACATTCTCGGATGCAGGCTACTCAGCAGGTGCGACAGACCATCACATGAAAAAAAGACAGGGAAAGATTCTTTCCCAAACTTCCAGGAAAGAGCATACTCTGGTGAATACCACAATCACAATCTGTTGAGGTACAGACTGGAATTCTGGCCTCCAAAGTCACAAGGGAGTAAATTCACTTCATTTTACACCATGAAGAACGTGGTCATTTTTCTAGCAGCAGTGAGAATCACATGTAGGAGGCTTCACTACATGATGGATAGGGTATGAATGCAAAGTAAGATACACTAGGCTTTGAAGCCCAGTGTAACAGTAGACACACTACAAATACTCAGCTCTAAAAGTTTAGCCCTCTATTCATTCATTTAATCACTTAACATATATTTATTCTTTGTTGCGTTTTGAGAGCTTGGCTTATACTTGCCAGAAAATTGAGAGGTGTGTGTGTGTGTGTGTGTGTGTTTATCAAATAAAATTTTGAGTCAAGGTTTCATGTATTCCTTGCCGGCCTAGAACTCTTGTAAGTAGTCAAGGATTTCCTTGAATTTCTGATCTCCCTGTCCACGCCTCCAGAGTACTGGCATCACAGGTATGGCCATGACTGGTTTATGTGGTGCTGAGGATAGGTGCCGACTCCTTGTGTGCGCATGGCAAGCACTCTACCAACTGAGCTACATCTCTATCCCCAAATTTTATCAATTTTTGAGTAGTATTTTTTGTCATATCATTATATAAGATTTTAAGAGTCTAGCTATAAAAGAAAGATGCTTAATAAAACTCTTCAGTAAATCAAAGTAAATTTTAAAAGTAAATATATTATGTTATATTGTGTAATTAAATTTTAGTTTTCTAAAGAATTTTCCACATCAGTCAATGATATAATTTCTAATTGTAAACAACTTACGAAGACTAAAACAAACAGCAGAAACAGTCTACAAACTGATACAAATAATTTTCTCTCTAAGGTGCTGATTGAACCCAAGAGAACCTTATTGAGATCCAATTAATCAGAACTCACCAGGATGGCAGACACGAACCAGTGCATCTCATGGTTGACAAACAAACAAACAAATGGAAAAATAGCTCATTAGGTCAAAGAGGCTGTCTGCTGTTATTTTTGCTTTTGGTATTTGCCTAAAGCTTCAATAAAAAAATAGTACATTACATTACACTATACAGCAGTATGACACAAAGCTTGCATGATTTAGTCGGAGCAAAGACAGGAAGGAAAAGGAAAACAAGGAGTAAGCTGGATGGCTTTATGTCAACAACTAATGATCAGGTCACCTAGAAAGAGAGAGTATCAAGAAAATGCCCCTTTCAGATTGTCCTGTAAGCAAACCTGTGGGGCATTTTCTTGATGATTGATGTTGGAGGACTCATTCCACTGTAGCTGGTACCACCCTGGGCTGGTGGTCCTGAGTTCTGTAAAAAAAAGCAGGCCGAGCAAGCTATCAGGAGCAAGACAATAAGCAGCACCCCTCCATGGCCTCTGCATCAGCTCCTGCCCCCAGGTTCCCTCCCTGTTTGAATTGTGTCTTGGCTTCCTTTGATGACGGACTCTGATGTAGAAGTTTAAGCCAAATACACCCTTTCCTCTCCACATTGCTTTGGTCATGGTGTTTCATCACAGCAACAGAAACTCTAACTTTGGACAGTAATTGTTGACAATAAAGCCCTCCAAGTTTTTCAGTTCTGCTACAGGCTCAGGAAAGTGGGATGATAAAGGGCAAGTTCCAAGATGTTCAAATAAAAATCTCAACTCAGCCCAGTTAATCCACTAAGTGAAATGTTGTCAGTTGAGCATGACATTTTTAATATTTTATCCCGAAATGAAGCAAGTCCAATTTCCTGAAGTATAGGCTTCCCACTAAATTCTCAAGAAAACGTTTTCCGTTTTTATTGGAAAATAATATCATATAATAAATGTAATTCATATTCATCTTTCACCCCTGTCTTTCCAGCTGGAACCTGTCCTCTTATGAGTGTCTCCCCTTCCACTTTCAAGTCTTCTTTTTGTATGTGGCCCTCTGAGTTTAATTAGGATTACTTGCCTGAGCATGGGTAGAAGGATCCATGTGCCCACACTGAAACAAGTAACACTACTCCCCCAATAAGCATTAACTACCAAGAGTTCCTCTGCCAGGGGTGGGGCCTCATGCACTCATCCCTGGTTTCATGACCATTGTGGATGGGCTCAGATCTTGAAGTCACTGTAGCCATGATTGTCTGCTAAAAAGATAAGAAGTCCCTTCCCATCCATTCTGGTGTGCTCTCAAGTGGCAAGTGGGCTCTTCTCTTATCCCCTGGATAGCTCATATACAAAAGACAACCTTCCCTTCTTATCACCCAGCATTCGTTGGGCACCAATGGGATGGAGCATGATGCAAGGAGAATCCCTGAATCCCTGTTCTCATCTTCTTTAAGTATTCAGAATTAACTGCCTTTGATGGCAGAGCTTCAAAGACTCCCTTGACACCTTGTAGGTGTGCTTTGCCACTTCGGGGGAACAGGTATGTAATCATAAACTACAAGAACAGACTGCCAGTCTGCCAAAGCTTATAATTCCAGGATTGTTGTTACTCCTGCTTTTTATCATTATTATTATTTGTTATTATTACTATTATTATTGATACCCAACTAAATGCTTTCTAGGATGTAAGTTTAATACAATTAATATCAAGACCACGTTTTCCTTCTCATTTCATTTCATCTGTACCTTAGTGCAATTGAATGCATTTACTAGAAATGCCCTGTGGGAAGAAAAGACACCAATCATCTCCCCCAAATTCACAATAGTGCTGAAACACATGTCACAGTTCTTATTCATAGCAAATTCCTAAGCACTACCATGGTGCAATGCAGCATTTCATCTTGTACTTGCAATAATCCAACTGAATAATTACTATAATGGCTTGTGAGGCTAAACACATAACCAAGGCCATATATGTAGGGAGCTATGGAGTCTTAATTGGAACATAGATTTTCTGCGTTAAACTTATGCTGTTATGCATTCAGTCAAAATTTCCTTAACTATTAAACATTCCTGGAACAAAATCCAAGGCACAGCCCTTCTCCTGCCCCTCATTCCAAATGCCCCTATATGCTTTACATACCAGCTTTATCTATAGATCAAATATGCTGACTGGATGATTTAAAAAAACCTATCTAGAGCTAATCTTAACAGAATCCCAAGGTTATTCCCCAAACAACACTGGGCAGGACAGATGTCCAAGGCAGGTAGAACCCACCTTTCAATATTATCAATTTATCACTTCCACATATGGACATAGCAGGGATTCCTTTTTTCTTCAAGTCATTGAAAGGAAACAAACCTCAAGTCTAATGAAGAAGAGATCAAGTAATGATGGATTTGGGTCTCTTAACTCCATGTTTTATATTGGGTAGGGAAGTATATGGGGAGCTAAGTCCATACAGGTTACAAATATCCTGGACTTTGGAAACTGACTCCTGCATTTATTATAACAGACTTTAGCAAGACATGTAGTTATTGCAAAACATCAGTTTCCTCATCTCTAACACATTAATAACAGCAGTGAGCACCGTGAGGGAAAAGTGGCAAGCACAAGGAAATTGCTTTCAAGTGTTGCCCTCTGGTGTTTTGTCTCCCAGAAGTGAATAGAAGGTGTTAACTTGATCTCTTACCAATTGAACTGTTGACTCATTCATAGCATGTTCCTTGATTCTGTCACAAAATGTTATTCACACACACACACACACACACACACCAGTGGCAATTAGGATTAATAAGGATTGATGCTAAGCCTTTGCTTTGCTTCCTAAAGGACAGTTGGGAGGAAAGATTGAGAAGATGGCCAGAAACTGCTGCATGATTTCTTGGGAGTAATGTCAATCATTTTTTAGGGAAGCTTCTCTTCCCCATAGATAAAGTGAAAAGGGAGGTTTCATAGCAGTGAGTCCTCTGGCATCTCTATTATAATCTGAGAAAAACTACATCTGGGATTTTCTATTCAAAAATAGAAAAGTTCTTGATAAATGGGAAATTCAAAGTGACGGTTTCTAATGACAGTGTCTCCAAGGCACAGTGCTGGCTCTGGCTGCCTCAGCATCTCACCTCATTCTCTAGATGGTGTCCCCATTGCTTCAGCAAAAGAAACCAAGAGCAAATCAAGAGCTGTCACCTCAGCTTCCGCACATGCCCACAGTACCTGTAAGCAGAACGCAGAAGTGGTTTTTTCCAACTCACCACTTCCCACCACGACAATGACGTTCACACCTGCTGTGTGAGGAAGTATGGTTCGAACAGCTTTCTCATATCAGCAGAGGGTAGACAAACCATATACAACAGAGAACAGACCTAGAGTCAAGAGATCACAGTTCAAGCCTGCTTCCCATGTCTTGTGGGAATCCAAAGAAAGCATCTCATCAAACTAACATCACTGTTTCAAAATCCATAGCAACCTGGCATATCCTATGAAGCAGAGCAAAGGTAAGGGAGCAACACACATGTCAAATTCTTTCATCCTTAGCAGAAAGTGCTTCCTGTTGATGGTTAGCAGAAGGCATTTTAAGGAACTTCCCCGCCTCTTCCAATGTAATCAAGCATCAGGCCACCTAAGAGCAAATATATGGAGATCAACATAACAGGCGTGGTTATGAAACCCACTACTGTGAGGTACCTGTTGGAATTAGTACAGCCACCAACAAACATAGCATGAAGAAAAAACAGTGACCACACTTTCATTGGTAACATATTATATCAGCAAACAGGTATTTTGTCACCCAGAATCTTCCACACTAGTTCTCTTAAGGGCTGAGTCAGACACACTCCTTTTCTTTTCATTCCTGGGCTTTGCTTAATAATGTTACATCTGCTCTAATTTTATTTTTAAAAGACTTATTTTTGTCTATTTTGGAGTGAATGTTAGCATGGTTTGTATTTTTCTTGACTAGATAAAACTGGCCATTTGGTACAAAAAAACCATGCTTTGGAACATAAGAAATTTGATCATAAAATCCCTACATCTTATCATCATGATTGTAAAAATAATACTCTTCACATTATCATCCCAATGATGGAAAGGAAGAGAAGGCAATAAGGAAGAAAAAAGGAAGCAGTGAGAGAGACAGAGGGCAGAAGAGAGAGAGAAATGTAAATGGCAATCAAAATTGCAAATTCAGTGAAGCTACTGTGTTTGCTGTAGTCACATGACATGTACGTAGAGGCTACAGGAATAAATGAATGAAAACACCAGGGCAGAATCCATCCTTATAAGTAAGGATGGCAGTCAATCCCTTTTAGTGAACTCATTCAATGCCATTCCAAGTACCTTACATGTTAACTCACTTAATCCCAGAATAACCCAAAAGTTTAGTGTGGTAGCTTGAATGTAATTGGCCCCCATAATCTCATAGGTACTGGCACTATTAGGAGATGTGACCTTGTTAAAGTAGGTGTGACCTTGTTGGAGGAAGTATGTCACTATGAGGGCCAGTTTGAGGTCTCCTGTGTTCAAGCTACACCTAGTTTGGGTCACTTCCTGTTGCCTGTGGACCAAGAGGTATTAACTCTCAGCTCCTTCTCCAGCACCAAGTCTGCCCACATGCCACCATGTCTCACTATGATGATAATGGACTAAACCTCCGAAACCGTAAGACACCCAATACAATGTTTTCCTTTAAATAAAAGTTGCCGTGGTCATGTTGTCTCTTCATAGCAACTGAAATGCTAAGTTAGGTACCATTTTCATCTCTGTTTTACAAATGAGAAAACTGAGATGCTAGGATTATAAGTAGCTAGACAATGACTATAAGCCTGTTAAGTAGCACTGTGGGATTTAGACCTTAGTAGTTTGCTTCCAGAGTTCATGCTCTAGCCATGATGTTCTCTGAAAATCTTAACCCAGATAGCTTAAACTGATAAGGAATAATACAGAGGAAGTAGAGAGGCAGGAAATCTCCAAGGATGGTAGAACAAGTGATCAATATTTTTTATCTCCGAAGGACTCAAGTGTTTTCACCTATCTGTTAACATTTTATTGCTGATGTCACTGTAAGGCAATTTCCCCTAGTAAACACAGGTTATTGTTGTTTCAGAAGGAACAAGAGAAAGAAAATGCTATCTTCAACATTTACTGGACTGTAAGTGTCCATTTCAATCTAAGTGGGTCTATTCAGAGCATATAACACAGTCTAGACAAAATTAGGCACTGGTAGAGTGACCCAAACTGATTGAGTCAGGGGACTCTTCTAGGATGGATTTCTTTGAGGAGATCCATATTATGTTATGTACTCCTGCAGCTTTGGTTTAGAAACATCTATAGATGTATCAAGAGATTAATGTATATTCTGTCTCCAAAATAACCATGTCATAATTATTTCACGAAAAATATCATGATTTTTCTCTAGTTGTGGTTTTCAGTTGTCTTAGGAAATTTAGCAAATTAACCTTTCTTAGGGGAAATGATTCCTGTGTGTGTGTGTGTATGTGTGTATGTGTGTGTCTTCATGTTCCTGAATTTTTTCAAATAAAGTACAGTTATAGTTTATCACTTGCCAAATTGGTGAGTTAAAAGTGAACATATGAAGAGAAAAGCAAGCCACAGATTTGTCTTCCACTATCTTTGACATTTTCTATCACAATATGAGACTGCCCTGTTGATGTATGTGATGAGAGAAGGAACAAGCCTGGTATAGAGACACGCTCAGACATTCAACCAAACCTTTTATTGGGCTGCTCTTACAGGGAACAAAATCATTAAAAAGTACCAAGTTGTTCTTTCTCTGAGAGTTGCCAGGCTGGTTGAGACCCTATAATATCACCCAGGGATGCAGATGATGCATTCTGCTAAGGCAAAGAGGCACTTCTCATCAAGGCAAGAAGGCTAACTTCACAAGACAGCATCAACAGCTGCTGTATGTTTCTGCAGAGACCTGGGGACCTGGGAAGCCTTCATCTGGGAGTGTACCTTAATGTCTCCTGCTTTCTATAAGTCTTCTGTTTCCATATCCTTTGCCATTAAGGAAACGGCGAGTAACCGTAACAGTGTCCACCAGCCTCTCACTATCCATCACATCATTGTCCCATGGAGACACTCATGCAGTTACAAAGGAAATTGAACAAGAGTAGTTGGGGAGTCCATCATTTTCTGTGAAGTCTCTATGTGTTGAACTTGGTGATGGCTAAAAAGCAATTTTCTAAGGTGTTTTGTATGGTTTCATGGTCTCTAAGAACACCCTGGGAAAAAGCTAAAGGAATCCACTTAAATTGAGAATATAATGAGTTGTTGAGAATACCAAAATCTTGGCAGACAACTTCCCTACTGAGTCAGGAATTTTAGAAACCTGTTATTCAAAAGAGTTGGTCCCTAGAGCAGCAACATCTGCTGAGTTTCAAGATCCGGGGTCCTCCCCCACATGGCATGATTCAAACCTGAATCTGGGGTTCTCCCCCACACTGAGTGACCCAAATGTGAATTTTATCAATATTCTCAAGTTTTTCATTTATGTTAAGGTCTGGACACCTCTTATTTCTTAAAATACTGACTTTTTGTCTTAGTTACTTTTCTATTGCTATGATGAAACACCTGGAACAAGATGAATTATAAAAGAAAGTGTTTAATTTTACTTACAGTGTCAAAAGGTTAGAGTCCATAACGGTGGAGCAAAGGCATGGCATCAGGAACAACCGAGAGCTTACCTCCTGATCCACAAGCATGAGGCAGAGAGGCGGAGAACACACTGGGAATGCCACAAGTCTTCTGAAACCTTAAAGCCTGTTCCTAGTGACACACCTATTTCAACAAGGCCATACACCTCCTAACCCTTTCCAAATAGTTCCACCAACTGGGAACATAGTATTCAATACACGAGTCAGTGGAGGCTACTATCATTCAAACCAAAACACATTTTTTCTACTCCCATCAACTCAATGTAGTTCTTTCATTTGTTGCATAGAAAAATCATATCAAGTCATCCACACAGTCAACTGGCAATAACCCATCCCCAGAAACACACAGTTAACAATACAAGCACATACAAGTAACAAATACTCCCAATAAATGCATGAAGTACTTCTAAGATTCTCACATTTTCAGATTAGGAACTGTTGATATTATCGTTATGTGATGTTACCAATTACTAGATTACTAAGTATAAAACTTAAAACATTTCTTTTCAAAAACTATGTAAGCACAAGACAACCTGCTATAGTTTGAATTCTACTTTTTTTCTCTGTAAATTCAAGTTAAACCTAATATGTTCAGAAGGTGGACTTCTGGGGTTTGATCAAGATAGCATCATTAAGATGGATTCCTGTGATTAGATACTAGTGCTTTGATGAAAACAGGGAAGAGCCAGGCATGGCAGTGCATGTCTGATTTATGAAATTATTAGGTAAAGATGAAAGAATCATGAGCTAAAGGCTAGCCTGAGCTACATAGTGAAGCTCAGTTTCAACAAACAAGGAGTTGGGAGACAAGGAGAAAGCAGAGGAGGGAAGGACAAGAGGGGAAAGCCTAGCACATATGTATGTTTATTCTCTCTCTTGATGTCTTTTGTCTCCTTAAGACTGTACCAGCAATAAAGCCATCAACCAGATGTGGTCCCTCAACCCTTGACCCCCAACAGTGAGCCAAAATAAACCATGTTTTCTTTATAACTTATCAAGTCTGTAATATTGTTACTAGCAATGATCAGAGACCCAGTGTGACTAAGAGACCTTTGTAGCCTGAAGTGTAGATTTGAGAATACCTCACTGTGATATCCCATGAAATGGGACCAATTCAATATAATACATAAAGAATAGAAATAAAATAAAACACAGAAAAATAGTGACAAGAGGGCATATTGCAACCTCTTTAAGGAAGTTCTAATTTTTAAGGGTTATTATTGAACATGTTGCTCTAAAACTTATCCTAACTTAATCAAGAGTAATACTGATTCTTTTGACTGTGGTCTGTATGATGCCAGTTGCCTACATCTCTGAATACATTCTTCCGGACTTGCTGTACCAAGTCACTATAGCATAGTGGCACATGGCTATAGGTACTGATACTTGAAAGACTGGGGCAGGAGAATCCCAAGGGTGCTAGGCAGTCACAGCATAACTTTTGTCAAAAACAAGAATAAAAATAAAAACATTAAAAGAATATCTTCTCACATCACATTAAATCTTTCTGTGACATATGAACCAAGCTCCTCCCATCATGGGGTTCTGCATCTGCTGTCACATAGTCTGAATGATCCTCTCCTGTCATTTCTCTGACTAATACTTCAGTCTTGTCACCGTCCAAATGTCCCACCATCCTGTCCATGAAGCTGTTGCTGACTCCTCTATCAAGAATAATCTCCCTCGTTATTAATCAGTTATGGCAATGTAGCACACAAAAATGAATTGCTATAATGATAACTAGACTAGATTTGCAAAATATCCAAGCTAAATTATAAAATAACTGCAAATGTTTACACCCCAAATCAGAGAAGTTTGAAGAATGTTGGATTGTAGTAATAACAATGTCAGTCACATGTGGTGGTGCATGATTTTAATCCCAGCACTGAAGAGGCAAAGGCAGGTAGATCTCTGTGAATTAAGCCAGCCTAATCTACATAGTGAGTCCCAGGCCAAAAACAAAACAAATAAATGCCAATATCATACTTGTGAAATTACATACAGAATATATTTTGCCAGATGTTGTATTAGAGGAAAACAGTTTTTAAAAAGCCATGGATTGAACCCCTTACAATTGTATATAAAAACATGTGACCATTTGAAATAGTTTCATTTTGAAAATTATTTAAATTGGTATGTTTCAAATCCACATATACTAAGATTTTCCATAGAGATAATTCAATCATTCAAATCATTCTTGAAAACAAAAATGGCAGAGAGAGAACACTGAAGCAATAAAAATACCATCACTGCAAATAAGACGCCATGTCCTTGGTCTCTGAAGCTAGGAGGAAATGCTGACTTCAAACACAATTAAAAGCACAATGGAGGAGGGAAGACTCCAATGAGATAAATTTAAATGATGAAGTATCTTCCTGCTGGTGGTTCACTAAGGCCTCACATCTCTAGTTGGTCATGAGGCTGTATTTGTAGAGTACTGTCTCCTTCTTTAACTAAACTATGTTCTTTTGCCTCCAGTCACACTTCAGTTGTGTGGCATTGGTTTGGTAAATGAATCCAAACCTTTGCTTCTGACATGCCTTATTCTCAGAGGTCCCACCTCCTTACTGGTTTCTATAGCTTTCCTGTAACTTTTTTTAATTTGCCTTATTGTATGCACATAGGTTTATTGGCTGCTTGTATGCCTATGCACAAATGCATGCTTTGTGGCCAAGAAACTAGAAGATAGTGCTGGGTCCTGTGGAGCTGGAGTTACAGACTGTAGTTAATGGCCATACGGGTGTTGGGATTCAAACTCTGATCTTCTGGAAAAGAAGCCAGTAGTACTCTTAACTGATAAACCATCTCCCCAGCCCCAATCTTCCTTGTAACCTCTACCAAAAAAATGTTAGACAGATTGGGCCAGACTTTCTTTTATTGTTGACTTCTATCAGCACCGACTGGCCATTGGATATTAGAATCATTGTGAAATCCTGATTTGCATCGCTTCTGATAAGGTCCTTAAACTCATTGTGTATTTGCTTTATTCTACTGTTTCTGCTCCCTGTCCCCATTCCCAGGGTCACTTGCAAACAGTTAACTAAATAAATATTCAAATCCAATAATATAATCAGCCAACCTCTCTCATCTCCTCTAGCATTTCTTTATAGCACTCACCACTACTGAAACTACATCATGTTTTAATCTGAGTGTCTTTTATCTTCTTTCTTGCTGATTAAAATATAAGATCATGAAGACTGATGTCTCTTTCATCAGTATCTTTCTAGAGATGCATAGAGCATGGCCTAATCTCAAATAAGCCCCTGATAAGTGCTCATTGAATAAATGGTTATTTCAGGAAGGTAATTTGGCAATGATCTTCAAAAGTGGACCTCTACAGTAAAACAGTATTGGCTGGACATGGCAAGGTCATTGTACTAAGAAACACATAGCAGCAGCTGGGACTACATACACAACAAGTCCTGCACAAGAGTGGGTCAGCCAAAATTTAGCTATCGATGGGAGTTTATGAAGTCTCACCTGGAGCAGAGGAGCTATTGGCAATTGGTAGCTGCTCGAGGAAGAAAAGTCAGTTTTCTTTGGGAATATGGCCCATGACCTGAGCTTGTCTACCCCTTCTCTAATAGTTGGGCCTCCACCCATGTGTACACAGGTAGTAGTAAGTGAATGCAGTGGGACTTTTGTCCTTTTCTCCCCTCTCTTTTGAAAGGAACATATGGCTTGGTGAGGGTAACATGGTGGTTAAGAATAGGAGAGAAACTGCAGGGGATGTAATTTGGAGCAGATTTGATCAAAACACATTACATGCATGTATGAGTTCTCAAACAATAAAAGAAAAAACTACGTGATTTTTTTTAACCTTCAAGGTTTGTATAAAGCCTATGGCCCAAATTTTTAACCTCTAGAAATTCATCCTTTTAAAAATGCTTGCACTTGAGAAGGCTTGTTCACCACAGCATAAAATTGAAGGTAGAAAAGCATCTTCAACATATAATCAGGGATCATTCATCCATTAGTTTAAGGAATACTAAGAGGATGCTTGCTGAGTCCTGAGAATGGAGCTGAGTACCAGGGACATAGCAGTTAACAATAAAGATGGGATCCCTTGAGAAGTCCAGAGATACTGTAGAATTATTTTACTTTTTATTTTTGTAATGCAGCAAATAAGTGAACATTGGCTTATAGACACTCTGCTAATAATGGCACTAATAATGGGGGTATTTTACATTTGCATAACACTTATAACTTTCAAAGTAATTCTCCAGCCATTATATTTCTTAAAATTAGGTCATATTAAACTGCACTTGAGCTTCATTATTAGATCCTTCCTGAGAAGAGAGTTGAGAGACTGTTGGCCCTTTTACATTAATTATGGACATATAAGATGAATTAATCAAATTCTGCTGTGCTTGCTATTAAGGTCAATTGAGTGAGGAAAAAACAGTTATTCTGCAGGGTTTTGAGGAGGATGCAAGAAAAGGTCTGTGGGAAAAACTAAGAAAAACGAAGTTCTTGAAATGATTTCATCTTAAAAATAAGTCTACAACCCACTGTGTAGCTGAAGCAGTATTCATAGCCTGTGCAGGCACCATTAGCAGAGGCATGACAATGAGTAAGCTAAAATTTACCTCAGACATTTGCCTGTCTTCTCTTTCTATCAGATGTCCTCTCCCTTGCCTTTTTCTCCTGTCAAGTATCTGTAGGAAAACTACAAACAGAGACTCTCAGAGGGAAATATTTTTGCCCTCTAAAAATGGATAATTCCACTGAAAATACACCACAGAATCCCTTGGCCTATGTAAATTAGTCTAACTTGTCAAGGATATTTAGAACATTTGGTAGACTAGAAGAATTTGTTTCTATATTTGTTAACTATTAAGGCATATAAAGATGCCTCACAGTGTTCATACACTAGCTCTGTCAATCCAGGTAGGGTAGCCATCTCTTCATGGTACTTAGAATCAAATGTGTGGTCCCTAGGCAATTACAAGACATCTACCATGAGACTCAAAAGAGGATGTACATGTGAGTGTTCAGAGGAAAGAGTGAAATGATACAATTTATTGTAATCTTAAAAATTAAAATTACAGTTTTAAAAATAAAAATAGAAAAAAGTATCAATACTTCTAGTATAGCGTAGGTCACATATTTTGGCAACTGGTTTGTACTATACTAAAATTGAGCATCTTATTTCTGCAGCCATCCCTTAATACAGTATATTAAATGATATTTACAAGATTGCTTGTAATGTTACACCACTCAATGTGCTACCTGGGAACACCAATCTCTGGTGAGTCACCCAGGAGCTATTACTGCCCTTCAGTGATGGCAACAATGAGTACAAGTATTACCAAAAGTATCCAAGAAAACGTGAACTACAACTTCTTCCTCTGATTATGCTAAATGAACCTTCATTTTTGCAGTTTAATTGTAAAACATACTTGCAATCTATTTTTCTTCTTAACCTCTTTAAATTGCAAGTTGGTCTCTAGAATGAAGTTGCTTATCACTTTAACTCTTCTGTCTTCCACACACTAGGGATGAAAAGGAAATAAAGGAGAGAGGGAGAAGTAGAATCTCACTTGTACGAAGAATGCCCATTTCTCATTCAGCATGGCAAAACCCAATGACCCCAAGAGCAGGACATTACTCTGCCCACCACATCACATTCCCAGGATGTGAGAAATAACATTTATCATAAGGGATCATTGGCATGACTACAGAAAGCCAATGGAAGCCTTTGGAAGAGATGGGCTCCAGTAAGGTTGGAGCCTACATAGGAACCAGGCTGATAGCCCTGGATGCCAATGACAGGAGTGCTATGAAGTTGAAGGTGCCTGCTGCCTCCACCAATTGCTTTTGTGTACTGCACATCAGAAGTGATGCTGCAATCCAAAAATAGACCACTGAGAACCAATGCATAGAACCAAATCCTCAGCTACAACTCAAGGATAAATAGTGGGGTGGGTGTCAGTAGCTCAGAGCCATAATTTGTGTCAAATGTGAGCAAGCCACCACCAAATAAGTCACTGCTAGTCCAGAAGCCATATATTATAATTTATCTTAAAAGGTAGTGCTACACTTGCTAGTATATGAAATCCACTTACCAGTCTACTCTAAACTTGAACTTGCACAAAACTTTGGGGCATCTGGTCAACCCCAAGTATGAGGTACAGAGTCAAAGATCATCCCAAAGGCCGAAATGAGGACCAAGGTACCCGCAGGAAGAGATTCCACATGATGAGTGCCCATCTAGATGACATGGGCACTTCCATCCAACCTTAGACATCAGAAGAAAACAGATAAGCTTCTGGAAAAGACTTCAAGAAACATTGTCCTGAGGTACAGTGGCCAGAGTGTTCCCTCAGATCTAAGGACAATACTAGCAACAGGAATTTTCAAGATGCATCTAACGAAGGGAATACTGGCTTTGAAGACATATTTAGTTAGGACTTAGTAAAATGTATGTATTTGATTTTATGTTACTTCCATGTGTAATTAAGTTATCACCAGTCATCCCCATGCAGAAATGGTTTCCAGGAATCCCCACCATCCACTGTAACAATTTACCCAGAATTAATATACAAAGAACCAGGAGCCATATCAAGATAAGACATTACACCATAAGAATATATGTCATCAGTAGTGGCAAGAAGCAAGCTTCAAAAGTATAGCCAGAAACTAGTCTGTACAAAGAGTTCTCTGTGTTAACAGCTTATATGTAAAGGGGATAGGATTCCCAATGTTAACAATAATGTCAATAATTTCCATTAAATTACCATAAAGGAGATCTGGAGTCAAAGATGCTTAAACACACACAAAAGGAAAAGCTGGACAATCATTTTATTTCCTACATAGAAAATATTATGAAATCCCCGTCCTACAGTAAGATGGCCAGAGACTATACAAACAAAAATGTAGGAGGAAGTCATAAGAGGTATGTTAGTGCACCTACTAACAGCCCCATCAGGGTTCCTCCCTTCTGATTTTATGCCTAACATTCTTTTAATTCTATAGCTTGCTGAGATTGTGTTCCTAAATAAATGTTTGCTTTCACACCTAATTTTAAATTCATTTTGTTAAAGGATACCCCTTAAATTATATATCTTTCCAGGTTCAAAAAGCATACATCTATTTCTGTTTATGGTGACACACTTCAAAATAGCTGACTCGTCAATTGGAATTTGTCACTGGCTATAAAAAATGCATGGGCATTTATGCATTTCCGTGGGTAGCAAGAACAGTATTTCACTCCCCAAAAGCAGTCATTCACACTTTAAAAAAAATCTGTATCTTCTTACCATATAGGACTTTCACCAGATGTAAACAAGCACACAAATAAATCCCTAACCTCTTCATTTTGGCTGTCAGAAGACTGATAAATATCACAGCTAGCTAGATTCCTGTTCCTCAGTATTCATTTAATTCCTAAGCAAGGTTTACATTCCCTTCATCTTTGTTTTCCTACCAGCTTCTGCTTTCATGGAATTCTTTTGAGAGAAGTTCCTAAGGACGGAGGATTGCTCTAGCCAGCTGTGCAGAGCTGGGCAATGGGCCAGGGTGTGTAATGTGTGGAAGGCCAGCAAGTCAGCAGATTCCTGGCTGGGTTCTGCTCAGCCTGCATCCTTGGAGGGTGGTTCTACACCTCATCACTTAGGAAACCAATTCTCACAGCTCCATATGCTTTATCTGACCCAGAACACAACTCAGTGTTTGAGTGAAGGGTGGTCACTTCCAGTGCTCCAGATGCAATGCCAGAGCGGGATACCTGGGAGCTATCGGAAAACTGGAACACTTCAGCACTAATCTTCTGTAATCTGATTTTAAAACTATTTCCATGGAACAGTGCAGCAAAGACAAGGCGCTTCCTGTTGTAGCCACTGTGAAGAGGAAGTTACTAGCAGTATCTTAAGCTAGATTTACCTTCCTCAACTAAATACACTCATAGTCTCTGAGGACGTGTCAGTCAAGGTAATTAACCTGAAGTGTGCTAGCAACAAAGAAAACACAAATAATGACTAACAAAACAGCAATTTATTTAACTTATACAGACTCCAGTATGTATGCTTGTGAAATGTCCTCCAAACAGCAATTTAGGAATCTGGGATGTTCCAATCATGTGTCTTTGTCATCTTGTTCCTGTGGTGGCATAGAGCTGGCAGATGAGAAGGCTGAGAAAAGGCCGGATCACACACAGAGAACCTTTTATGTCAGGAGGTGAACACATCTGGCCACATCACACTGGCCAGAACTCAGCCATGTATCACCTCTAGTTGGAGAAGAGACTGGTAAATTCCACTTGAATGACAGGAAATAGGTTTGGTGCTCCAGATAGTATCACCAGAAACCAGTCTTCCACATACGGAGAGGCAGATTCAGGTGTTAAGAAAGCGTTGACCATCTCCCTGGTTGCTGCCAATCATTATGTTTTCAATATAGCATAGAAAGATTATAATCTAAATTTCTATTAATCTTCCTGGGTATAATTATAACGATATGTTAATATCTTTTCTCTTACTTGGTTCTAACTGATATTTGCTACTTGTGTCAAAATCCACAATGGGTTTCTCTTTACCAAATCACTCTTTCTTCCACACCGTCTGGCGGGACCATGGATGGTCCATGGCCTAGTCATATTTTATTGCAGCCCAAGCACTTTCTCCATGAGAAAGGCACTGAATGTTAACTTGTGAAACTATTATAATTTGAAAAAGAAGTTAGGCTGACTAATTACCATTTTAAATAATACCCTTTCCCTGCCATGGTCTGCAATTCTTTTTGAAACTAAGCTTTATGTAACTCATGCTGTCCCCAGACTTGCCATGTAGCTGAAGATGACTTTGAATTTCTGAGCCTCTCCCTCTTTAGTGGTTTGTATTTTGATAAATATGTTTCAATGCTTGGATAGAGCACTTCCTCAATAAAGGTTTTGGGCAGACCTTTATCCTAAAATGTTGGTGGAAATAAATGGATTAAAATCCTCTTGGGACTATGCTTAGAGCCTTTATGTGGGGCTATATAATATCATTCTATTTCTCAGATACCAAGAATATATCTAAAATTATTTCAGAATCTGGAGAAACTTGCACCAAAATTTTTAATATTATTTGCTCTCATTTTCTCAAATTTCTTTGTTTCTTTGGTTGGTTGGTTGGTTGGTTGGTTGGTTGGTTGGTTGGATGGATGGTTGGTTGGCTGGTTGGTTTACATTTTGAAACAGGGTTCTATGTAGCCCAGGTTGACTTCCCACTAGCTTTAAATGTGAGGTTGAATTTGAACTTCTGACCTTCCTCTCAAGAGCTGTGACTAGAACCGCATCATCATACCCAGTTTTTTTCCAAACCTATTTATCTGTGTAAGAGTTTGTTTTCCTTTTTTACCATTTGTCATAGTTTTGTACAGCTCATACACAAACCATGATTTTTTAATGTTTTTGTATATTTATCTGTGTGATGTGTGAGTACATGTGCATTTGTGTGCTCATGTATGTGGGTACACACATGTCACAAAGTGCATGTGGATGTAGAAGACAGTATTCTGCTGTCTGCCCTTGCCCCTTCACCTTGTCTGTCTGAGACAGGGTTCATCACCACCCTTGAGCATCTGGAAATGTTCTTATCCCCACTTCTCATTTGCAGCAGGCAATGCGGATGACAGACACTTATGCAACTGTGTTCAACTTGTACTTGGCTTCTAAGGACCCAGACTTTGGTAATCAGGATTGCTTGGCAAACATGTTTACACATCAAGTCGCTTCCCAGCCAGAAATATATCTAATGCAAGGACTTCAAATCTTAGGAGATGTCAGCAAGGGCAATAGCCGAGGCAGATTTCCCATGGTCTAGTGACCCACCCTCATTCCTTGGGCCCATCCTTTTCCCAGGGCTCAGCTTTATACAGGTTTGCTGAACTCCTAACTCTGTGTTTTATCAATCAAACTTAATACCTTGACAGCAATAAATAAATAAGCAAATGAGAATCTGACCAGTCAGTTCCCTTGGGGAGGAAATTCCATCCTTTCTCCCATTTACATTGAAGAAAAATCAGCTTCTACCTAAAATATTCAATCAAATTTTAAATTTTCTCTCCTTGGGCTCTGTACTTACAGGAAGCAAAACTTTAGACATTTAAAAAATAAAAAATAAAAAAATAATGAAAACAAACCCAAGAAGTGGTCTCACTTCTCCACTGGCTTTTTCCTGCTGGGGAAGAAAAAATAAACTTTACATTTGATTCTCCCTTGCTGACAGCCTCTTCTAACTGTATCACAAATTAAACGTTAAAATAAATAAATGGATTGCAGCAGCTGCTCAGAGATGGGGAACACAGGGGTGTGTGAGGAGGGCCTTCTGGGAAAGGAAGGCTCAGCAACAAGGCATGTGAACATGTTGAGTCTGGTTTTTCATATGATTCTGGTACACATGGGGAAATTAAGGGCTCCCCAGATGCCATGGGTGACAGTCACATCAAGATGTAAGCCTGAAGCTTTGTATAGCGATGGGTCCAAACTAGGTAACGAGCACAGAGAGAGATGAAGTGAAGTAAGGTAGCTGGGATGGGAGGGGGTGGCATTTTTTCCAGCATTGTACCCACTTACCTCTAACCCATTGTCCATGTTCCTGTAAGGAACCCTGGTCAAACTCACTTGGTAGCCAAAAAAAGTAGAAAGAGGTATGAGTTTCAAAGATGAACTGCTCAATGGGAGTAGGAGGGACATGAGAGATTAATGATCAGAATGCATTATGTACATGTGAGAAGACGTCAGACTGAAGTGTATTGCTCTGGATAATTAATACACACTAATAAGTGTTTAGAAAGGACCAAAATCATAACTCACTCCTATTTGCATTTTCTGCTAAGAATAAACACACACACACACACACACACACACACACACACACACACACACACACACAGAGCAACCCTCAGGAGATCAAAATATAGCTGTTGTCATTATTGGAACGAACACAAATGGGTCACCTCTGATGAGTAGTGATTCCTTCCCTTAGGGACACTCTTTCCATGAAACACAATGCCTCAGCCCTGGAGGCCTGTACAGTGTGATGAATGTCCTCATACCTCTCTGCACATTCAGAGAATGAATATCTGTCTGACACCTGAGTGGACCACAGATGGACTCTGCAACCAGGAACTTACCCTGTTCCTCTCATAGAGTTTGAAGCACAGCTTTCGAGTTCTTGGATATGCAGGGAGAATAAAATATCAATTGTGGGTCATAAGCCATGATTCCCGGGGCATTGTCTTATCAATTATTAACCAGGAAACCAAGTCACACTTCTCAGACTCTAATCTGTGTAGTCAATGTCACATAATCCTTGAATACTTCCATCACTGGGTAGTTAAGGAAGGCAGTGTGGCATTTTGGTGGAGGGTTGGACAGGGTGAAACAGGCATTAGGCATTTCAATGCTAGCAGCTCTCACCTGCTCTCCTTTATGTCTTAGAATTCATGCAGAAAAGCCTAAGTCATAACTGGGCTATTTCAAAAATATTTGGAAAAACATTATTTTGTGGGGATATTCGTGCTCAGCTGAGAAGTAGTGTAACTTATTTTTATCATGTTGTATTTAAAAATTATAATTACATAAAATTGTGTACATCTAAAGTGTAAACTCAAATGTCTTTTTATTTGTGTTATCTATAAATACACGGTCCCTATGTTTCACTCAGATAAAATATTAGGCACTTTCTTTGCTTGGAGAATTCATAATGACCCTTTCCATTCAAGAAAACACACACACACACACACACAAACACTCATACACCTGCCCCCAGGCAACCACTGATCTGAGTTCCTCACCACAGATGGCTTTTCCCAACTTCAGGGCTTTATATAAATGGAATCTGTAATGTACTATGTCCTTAATTTTAATCTGGGTTCTCCTTCTTCCTCTCTCTCCCTCCTTCCTCCTCCCCTCCCCAGTGTAACATATGTGAGACTCACCCTCACCAATGTTGTTACATATAATGGAAATAAACATTTTTCTTTACTACATCATGCTCTGAAATATCACTATATCAATCTCATAACTGGTTTCTCCCCTGGTTCTTAACAAATCTATGAGCTGTTCTCATTTTGGAACTAATACCTAGGAAGCTGCTACCTTCACATTCAGGCCCTTGGGTGGCCATGTTTTCATTTCTTAGATATTTAGGAGTAGATTTGCCAGGTTATAAGGTAAGTAGATGTTTAACTTTATAACAAACTGCTCATCCATATCCTTAAGTGGTTAGATCACTTTTTACTCGCGCCAGCAAAGAGTTTCAATTAGTCACATGCTCCCCAGCACCTAGTGGCAACAGGGATTTTAAGTTTTCATAATGTTAATGAACTCAAAATGTGTGATTGTGGATTTAATGTGTACTTTCCTGATATTAAGCACCTTTTCAAATGATTATTATGCATATAATACTTTTTAGTTTATACTGTTTATAACTTTGGCTCTTTTAAAAAATTGGGTGATTTATTCTCCCACTATTGATTTTTAAGAGATATTCATACATTCTGAATAGGGGGCTTTGCTAGACAAATATATTGTGTTTTCTCCTCAACTATGACATTTTACTTTCTTTATAGTGTCTCTGAAGATACTTACGTTTAAAATTTTTATAACATCTCATCTAAAGTGAAGTAGTCAAAGCAATGTTTCTTAATAGTTCCTTGTAGAAGGTTTGCAAAATTCAGTTTTATGTACAATAGGACCATGAATGGTGTGTACTTTTATTTATTAATTTCTTATTGGATCTTAAGATTCTATGTGGGCAACTTGATTTATAAGCTCGAAAGAATGCAAAAAGAGTAATCAAGCATAATTCCACTTTGTTCATCCATCTAGCAAGTTATAAAACAGTCAGAAGAAGACATCTTCATGGTGGAAGGGAGCACCACTCATGATAACTCAGGACAAGAAACATAGACCAGTACTTGCCTGGCCAACTTGCATACACTCATTAGTGCAGACTCAGCAAGTATCATCATAGATATATGTAAGTGGATGTTTCATCCACCAGTTTACAAATAAATGACTCAGAGGCTGAATATGAATTTTAAATGCTTGGACAATAGCTTAGGCTTGTTGCTAGCTAACTCTTACACTTAAATTAATCCAAATTTCTGTCTATATTTTGCCACATGGGTCATGGATTGTTCCCTCATCTTTAACAAGTCATACTTGCTCAGTAGTTGACTGGTGTCTCCTCAGACTCTGCCCTTCTCCTTCCCATCATCCTTAGTTTGGTCACCCCACCTATACTTCCTGCCTGGATACTGGCCAATCAACATTTTATTATACCAGTTTGAGGGACAAATCTTTACAGTGTACAAGAGAATTATTCCACAGCAGATAATATTTTTGTTTGTTTTTTGAGACAAGGTTTCTCTAAGTAACAGCCCTGGCTGTCCTAGAACTTGGTTTTTAGACCAGGTTGGCCTCAAATTCACAGAACTCTCCCTGTCTCTGCCTCCTGAGTGATAGGATTAAAGGCACGTACCGCCACTGCCCAGCTCAGCAGATATATTCTATAAAAAGTGACTCCATTGCAAGTTAGAGATATATCTCAGTCAATGAAGGACTTGCCTCCCATGCGCAAGGCCCTGGTTTCAATTCCTAGATCACTATAACACCAGGCATACTATAGGCCTATAATCTCAGCACTCAAAACAGAAGCAGAGGGAGGGAATATAAGGCCAACTTAGGTACATAACATTGTGTCTAAAAACAAAATGGGCGGGGAGGGAATGAAAGGGATCCCATCAATAGTGATTGACTTTTGTATTTTAACTACGAAAGCTGCACTGAAATGGAAAATAGTTCCTGACGAAGTATTCAGTCTGGCCATTTGGTCTGAGCCAGGGGACATGAGACATGGTTTACAAATCAAGCCTGTGCCTTTGCGTCTGTGCAGGGTGTTCAGAAGGGACAAAGCATTTTCAGCCCTGGTGTTCTGCTTCCTTTGGGAGCTCTTCTAAAAGATATATTGTTACCGTTCCAGTTTGCATCACCAATTGGTTTAATTATTATTTGTAATTGAGAAATAATTAGATAAAACGATGATGTAAACCCCTGTGGAAAATAGACATCTCCTAAGAACCCTAATGTTTTCCGTCACTTAAAAGGAAAGGGATATGACTTACTGGGGGGGGGGGTAATTAGAAAAGCAGACACATCTTTTCCTGCTCCTCATATTTCAGGCATGCTGGCAAATGCTCAAAAATGATCAGAGAGTGGCCTATTTCTCAAGGACCCCAGGAGAGCATGATAATTTAAATCATCATCCCAGGAAAGTGCGCTGAGCACTCAAACTTTGCTGCTTTATGCTCTTCCGATAGGAGTGAGAGTTTGGTCTCCACACTGGCATGGCCATGTGGAATATTGGCTATAGGAAAGCTTGAGGTCACACCCACACCAAAGTGATCCAAGAGAGTTAGGATTCCTGCCAAGAAAAACACATCTGAGCGACGTGAGGAGAGAGAGATGTTTAAGACAATGCCCCTGGAGCAAAAGGAAAACAAGGTTTTTATCCAGGGACACAAATCAAAAATGTTTGACAACCCAAAGGGATAAGAGAGGAGTGGAGGTTCTGATGTGGGCAGAAAAATTTGAAACCCCAAGTCTCTCAAAAACCCTTTTTTCCAGAATTAGATCATTTCATTGGAAAGTTGAGTTAACAAAAATTGGGTAACTTCCCAAGGAGATAATTTTAAGGAAAACAGCCAATTTTTTGAGATTGACATCCCAGTGAAAGCATATTTAAGTATCACCATTTTGAAAATTTAAGTGTTTACTAATACATTATAATGTGGTGGTTCAGAGACAAAAAATGTCCTAGAAGAAAGAAATAGAGCTGAAGATATACTAAAAAGCTTTTAACACTTTCTCCCACCCTGTCCAAATACATCCATCCCTCAAAACTCAGACTAAAGTGAAATCCAGCTTCCTAACACTCAATTATTGGCTGTAGATGAAATTTTCTTAAGTGTCTTTCTTTAGAAGAAAACTGTAATATAAACTTGTCTGGACACAAATACTGATCCCTATGAGGTCTAGTCCTGAAGAGACATTCTCTCTTCTTCTCCTTCCCCTCATCACTTCATTTATGCAACAATGAACCCCAGGCTTGCCCTGAGGGTAATGGGAACCTTGAACTTACAAGATGTGTTCTACATGTGGAGCTGCTATGGCATCATTCAAATTGCATACTGAATGACTTCTAGGGAATGGTCCCTGTGCTTGGATGTTTGAGAAAGAAATCCATGAGAACTGCAGACGCTATGCAAAGGTTTCCTGAGAAGACATCACTATCATCAAGGCTTGAAAGATTAGAGTAGGGAAAAAGGTGGAGAATAATAACATTTATTTAGATACACATGGACCCAAAGTATACTAGGGAGTAAGAGAGGAAATAGAGAAGCATGGTCAGAGAAGAGTATGAGGTGACAGAAGGATTGGAAATAAGATACAAAAAGAGCCTGGGCCTCTGAGTTTCACTAAATAGTGATGATGCTTCAAAAAATTAAAGAATTGTCATCCTTTAGTGAGCACAGGGCCAAATCTGAAGAGCACCCTTGCAGAGCATCTATCTCTGTTATATTTATAAAAAATTGTAATGTACACGTGGGAGGGGCAAAGGCACATGATGACTGGAAACTTCATGTAACTAGGAAAGAGGGAAATCAAAAGCACTGGTCCAGGATTTTCCAATACACTTGGGTTTATAGATCAGACCAGAGATCATTTTTAACAAGGTAATTAACTGGAAATCCTTGCTTCTACTTGACATGACTTAATTAACCTCTACATAGATGGCTGTTTTGATTGACAAGCTTTTTAAATACATTGCCCATTACTCTTCCCTCCAGTAGTGAGCTGACAAACTGGCTGTCTGAAAATAAAAGTTCCTTGATTGGTAGTGTCTTTTCTCGATTTCCGTGGTGCGAATACTTTCACTGTGACTAATTTCTGCTTCTCAAGACAAGTTTCATTGAGGAAAGTAGAATGGGAAGGGAGAACAAAAGCCCCACTGTGAGAAGATGACAGTAGCCAACTCTTCCAACTTCTAACCCTCCCGTCTCTGAAATGTATTTATGTTAGACCTTCCTCCATACATCCAGTCATCAACGGTGATGTCACTTTAGAGGAAGAGATGGCTGTACCAATGGGATCCTCCCTTCCCTCCCAGGAAACACTTATAAAATGTCTAAGAAAGGCCCATTAATCTCCTCATATCTGTACATGGCTGGGAAAGAATGGCTGAGATGCTTTAAATCTACTTCCTCCCTTTAGATTATCAGTTAAGAACCCTGCCTAGCAAAGAATGGGTTAATACTAATAGCTGAAAAGAAGGAATAATGCATTAGGCAATGTTTACATCATGGTGCAGCCCACTGCTCCTTGAGTGTCTTAAATCTGCTTTATCCCAAACAGAAAAGCAAAGGGAAGGAAAACTACGTTGCCTTTTCTTATGGTCAAGTAATGTAAGACAATTGCCTCAAGGTCCCATTTTGGAAATCTTTTTATTCATAAACATTCTATTTATAGTTTTGCTTATTTATATTACTCAGTATAGAACATTTGGAAATAAATAATGCAATATTTGGATTTGAGGGTTTTTTTTTTACCTCTACAGTAATTCTGCAATTAGTGTCACAAATGCTTTGAAAATCAGAAGGAAAATATTTTAAGAGTGTTTTGTTCTTTATTAAAATATGGCTTGGTATTTGTTATCATAATTTCTAATTGTTATTACTGCACCTTGAATGATGTACTTTTTACTCAGTGAGCTATTATTTAGCTCACAGTCATGATTTGTCATTAATACCATTCAAGGTTATGCAATAACAATCAGAAATTATGATAATAAACACTGCACTACATTTCAACAAACTATGATAAACTCGTGTGAGCTTTTTAATCTTTTCATTAACAAAGCATCACACGCTTCAGTGATACTTTAATCACCAAGAAATTACCCAAGAAAATATGTAATTATTTCTAGTAATTGACAGTGACTCCATATGTAACACCTCTTTATGTTAAAAATAATTGCTAAAACGTGAGCCTTTTTCCCCCAGACATGTAGTTTAATTAATGGCATTATGTTTTTCAAAGAAAAATAGTTATTTAAAAATATGATCCTTAATGTACATAAGCAATTCCAGTTCAATTGGAAACTCCTTAGTGATCTCAAAATACATTTGGATAATGACCAAGATTAATAAAATGATCTTGATAAAGAAATGTTAACTATTTAGGTTTTTCATTCTATGCCAATGAAGTAAAACATGTTTTTCCCTAGAATGGCTTTGCCAGTCATTCCAAAATCCCATTATGTAGTAAATAATATCCTTCATGTGGGGAAAGAAAACATCATCAGAATCCCTAAGGTTGCACATGCTCATTCATTCAGAGAAAAGGGGAAAAACTACTGTCTCAAAAACAAAAGCCTAAATTTTCTTGAGGGCCATTTGGACTACACTGATCAGCTACTCCAAAGGGGCTTTGTTATGCTCGGTACTTAGAGTTTTTGTTCTTCTATGGCACTTGCAGATCATGTTGTCAATTGGTACCACTTTGTTTAAGGTATATACATGTGTACACACATACATACATTTCCTGTACAATTCTAGGTAAATATGCAAAATAATACAAATCTTTGTGCTACTTGTCCCTAACCCCTACTAGCCCTATACTGACTTTCACTCCTCAACTGAAGTCCCCCTTTCATTTTTCCATTTTCTGCTTCTTATCAGCCATATTCTGCTGTTGCAACTCAGGCACCACCACTATGGTCTCTTTATACTTTCCTGGCTTCTTCAGTGACTCCATGCTGTATACCTACATCTAAGAATTTGGAATTAAGAACTACAGATCAGAGAAAATGTGCAACATTTGATTTTCTGGGTCTAGGTTACCTCAGTCAGTATAATCCTTTCTAAGTATAGCTATTTTCCTGCAAATTTCATGTCTTCATTTTTCTTTACACTTAAATAGTCAAGGTAAGCCCCTATTGCTAAAGAAACCATACATTTAGGGCACAAGACTCAGATGATTCAAGATGACTCTAACTGGAGAGCCTTCTTACTGGAGTCTTGTTTCCTTAGTACCAGAAAGTACTATACAAGCTGCCAAGTCCTACATATCCATAAAGGTGTTAATAGTGGCACTCACATGCTGGTGATAACCAACTCAACAGGAAGGAAACTATGTCTTGCACTAAAAACCTAGCCAACTAGCAGGGCTAGGTGGTCATGTATCTTAGAAGAGAAATTACTACTACCACTTTCTCAGGCCAAAATAATTCCTAAATACTTCTAAATCTTACTTTATTCCTATAGATAAGTGTAGCTAACATACTTCATAAGCAAAACTTCTCTTTACAGAAAATGGAAATAATTCCAGAAACTGAACACAATGCAGAGATCAATGGGTTATGGGGAGCCTGGTCTCAATGGGTACTTCTACATCATGGCTCCTTCACTTATGGCTTAGTACTCATTGCAGATGAGAAGTCAGAAAGACAGAACACCAAAACATAAACAAGATCTGAGTGACATTGTCAATAGATGCACTCATTTAGAAGGAGGAAGAACTCAGGAGCTCCCTCCCCTTGACAAAGAACTTCTAGCAATTAGTGACTGCTGAGAGAGCAAGCACCAGCCTCTCCCAGGGATGAGTCCTCTGGGTAGTTATCCAGTACAAAGTGGCCAGCCTGTGACCTTATATACACAAACAACGAATTGGATTCAGCAGGTAATGTTTATATATCTGTTCAATGTGTGTGTGCGGGTGTGTGTGAATGTGTGTGTGTGTGTGTGTGAGAATGTATGTGTGTGTAACAACAACAGTCAAAGGAAAAGATGCTGTCAACTTGAGGGTTGGGGCCATAGGAGGAGGTGAAGGGAAAAACTAGATGAAAGAAAAGGAAGAGGCAATGATGTAATTATATCTACATAAATACATACATGTTCTTAAAAATCAAAACCACCTTGGAAAGAAAAACATTTCAATCCTGCTCCCCTTAAATTTTCATCACTTCAGGATTCAATAAAAGCTGTTCATAACTCAAACACTATCTTTAAACAAAAATGTTTTTTATCACCTAATGGTTTGGTCTTCCCAGATCTCTGTTATAACTCCTGACCTGCTTTTCTGCTTTTCCCTGGCTCATGCTCTCCTCGGAGTCAGAGTAAGACATCTCCCGGATAAGGCTTTGCTTTCTCTGTTCCACCCCCTTTGAAACTGACCAGTGCAATGAATCTTTTGAAGCAGCAATATAAAACTGTGACCCACACAATAACATTTTATCAATATAGCTTTCCACACTACAGACAGAGGGTGAACTCTATTTTGGAAAGCCTGGTCAGTGGGCAATACAAACATCCCAGGAGACATTGCTATCTTCTTTGTAGGAATCACCTTCCAGGGTCATTCTCCCTTCCAAAATGTGAGAAAATGCTCACATTTAAACCACAATGATACAGGCTTGACTTTCCACTGTGTAATGGAAGGATTGGCAAAGAGAGTTTCTCTTACGAGTTTGAAGATTCTATGAAGTCACTTGAAGGAAGAAGAGAGGCTCAGCCAACATGGTGAGCTATGCATCCCAGGTCCCTTGGCTGTTGTCTAAACAGAGACTACAGATTCATCAGTTGTCAACACTAGGTTATCTGGGTGACTATCAATTAAGAGAGCCTTCGTTTTCATTACATACACTTCACTACAGATCATTTGCAAGTCCAACCAAGTTACCCTGAGTGAAGCACCTGCTATCAGTGACACTTGGTCTAGCCGTGGACAACCAGCTCAGTGCCATATTCTAGACGTCTCTATCCTGCGGGAAATGCTCCAGCATACATATAATGCTCTACAGACCTCTCTTCAGATTTATTGGCTGCTTCCGCAGAAACATAAACTCAGCCAGGATGAGATCTCAGACCACAGTCATAGTTGAGCATAAACACTGGCTCTGAATCAAAACATGACTTAAGATAATATGCCAGATCCTGTACTATAATCCTCTCTCTTCATCCACTCTGCAGAGAAGCAATGAACTGTGCCCTTTGAAGCCTTGAACTGGGCATCTGCAATATCTATATGCAGAGTGGGGCTCACTGGTCATTGTGTAGATAGTATTCCTGAGCTGAAAGCCCAAGCATGACGTCTATTGCATAGCAGGTTGAACAAGAGGAAAAGCGATACCTTATGTCTACGTTTACATTATAGGCCAATTCCTCTCCCAAATCCATTGGTATCTCCCTCCTTCCTGTAGCATTTACTGTTTACTGAGGGAGAATTTTTTCAATGGAACAGAAGCTTGAAACCATAATGTTTGGGGAATAATTTTTCCAAGTTTGTTTTCCACTTGTCTCAATAAATTTTAAGTTTGACAAGAGGGGGGGAATGACTTTTATTTTTCTGTGTGCGGGAGAAGGTCTCATCACTCAACAAATCCCGTGAGCTTTTACAATCTCAGCACCATGTCCTTCTTATGACCTTAAATTCCCTAACAGCTAGAAATAAAGCTTTTCATGAGAACCCAACAAGCTCTACAGGCCGAGCCTTACAACTATAACGGAGCAGGCAGTGCACAGGGCAGATCAGCATCAGGGGAAACTGTGACTCTCCCATCAAAAATCAGTTAACACAAAACAAAACATACCGGATCCCTCACCTCCCGCAGCTTCTAACATCTTAGGCACACAGAACAAAACGGCACCTGGAGCCTGACATGATTTTGTTTGGATGAGAAGTACCCTGGCCCTGCTTCTCATGCCGATCGTGTGAGCCTAGGTAGCTGTTAGCCCTACCTCTGGGACAGCACAGAAGATGAATGAGGAATGTGAGGCTCGTCCTGACACACCTGGATCAAATTCCAGCTAGGAACTTTAGGAAAGTGAAGCAGTAGCAGTGACCAAAAGCAAACAAAAACAACAACAAAACAGAGACCTGTGCCAAGCCCGAGGACACATGCCTATTAATCCCAGATACTTAGGAGGGTGAGGCAGGAGGATTGTCATCCAAGGCCTGCTAATATGTGGAGTGAGTTCGAAGCCAGCCTGTGTAAGCTAATGAGACCATGTCTCAGAATTTAAAACAAACAAACAAAGCAAGAGCTAGATTTGAGTGCTAGACCGGACTCCAGTCTCAGCACTAAAAAATACAAACAACTGACCAAGTGCTTGACATATTTGCTATTCAGTGGGTTCACTTGGTTGTCAATGGGGTGGAAAGAGGCTCAGTGGGTAAGAAGACCTACTGTGCTAACATTAGGATGCGAGTTCAGGTCCCAGCACCCACATAAAAACCCAGGCACCTGTAACCCCAGCGCTTGGGGGGAAGGGGAGTATGAGAATACTCCCTACTTTAGCTCCAGGTTCAGCAAGAGACCTTGTCTATAGAGCAGGACACCTGACCCCCTCCCTCCTCTGTCTTCCATGCCTGGGCCAGACATCCACACAAATGCATGTGTTTTTCTCTCTCCAGATTAATGCTATGTATTCTCATTTCCTAATGAGCTACCTGAGGCTCGAGATAAAGAGGCATTAGTTCAAGGCAACAGGGCTCTTGGAAGTTAGGGTGTGCTGTTCTAAAACCATTCAATTTGTGGCACCCCAACTGCATAGTAGGTAGCAGCCTCTGTAGAGAATGACAACCAGGCATAGTGATACACATCTGTAATCTCAGCACTTGGAGTCTGAGGCAAGAGAATTTTGAGTTCAATGCCAGCCTGGGCTACACAGAGAGACACTGTTGGTTTTGCCCCAAATAATGTGACACACATTGATGATTCCCCATGGGAGGCCTTACCCACTTTGAGGAGTGGATGGGCGGTGGGGTAGGAAGAAGGTGGGGGGCTTGGTAGGATGAGAGAGAGAAGGAACTGGGAATGGTATGTAAAATAAGATTATTTAAATAAAAAGAGGGGCAGTTTCTACCATGCTCTAACAGCTGGGCTGAGCAGTTGAGAAGTGATACAGTTAAGCCTACTGCTGCCTTGGGCTATGGGTTCCTGACCTCTTGACAAGAGAAGCCAAGTCCAGACATCAGAGAGAAACTGAAGTCTTTCTCAAACCACCTACAGGACATTGTCGTCCCCCGCAGACTTGAGGGGCACACTCCACATGCACCCATGAGTTTCCAAAGCCACCGTAAAAGTAGTTAGCAGAATGTAATAGTTTCTAGTTTAATTTCCCACCTAGTGTGAGCAGAGTCAAGGTCTGAGCTACTGTGTTTCAAATAACACCCGAATTATTGTTCCAGAAGCTGTGTTTCGGTCATGTCAGTGAGCAAGGACCGGCTGCAAAATGTAAGTCCCAGGTTCTCTGTAAACAAAGAAAATCCATCATAAAGAGAAGGTCTCAAGAGAAATTCTTTCCAGGCTTGCACTGCTGACTTGGAAGGAAATGATCTTTCTGCTTGGTGACGCCGTGCCGTTCTCATCCATACTGCCAGTGTGGAGACTGATTCAAGAGAAGTTTATACGTCCTTCAAAGCAAGCCCTTCGGCACAGTGCTTGTTAAACATGTGTGTGGATCTCAGAGGTACTCAGCGTCGCCTGGCTCAGTGTCCAGACCCAATATGGTGCCACCAAGAGGAAATATGGTCACACTTTCGCTCAGATATTTGAGTTTTCTAGGTGAATGTTTGCCAAGATGCTGCCTTCATTTTTGAAGTTCTGAGTTAGTCAACCAGAGACCTTGTTTTCTTCTAGACTCAGAAGTGCAGTGACGCACCTCAGGTTCACTTGAGACCCACTCCATGTCTTCAGCACCTACATAGTAGGGATAACAACTATATTTATTTCTCTGGAAATCCATTAGAACTCCCCAGTAATATAGAACCTGTGTGTGTGTGTGTGTGTGTGTGTGTGTGTGTGTGTGTGTGTGTGTGTGTGTGTGATGGAACCAAATCACACAGTTATGGAATTATACAAGTCTGAATTTTGCAAAATAAGCCCAGAGTCTGGAAATTCCAGTAAAGATTGTTTTGATCTTAAATCTGAATTCCACAGATAATCAAGGTAATACATTGGCAAAATTTTCATGTTGCCCTCTTGGGACATAATTTTTTCTTTTTAAGCAAATTTTAGTCTTCTGCTCTTAAGGCCTTCAACCGATCAGATGTGACCCACTCACATTACTTGGAGTCAACTGTTAGGAAATAAGTCACAGTCACAAGTTCCTTCATTGTGTGAAGACAGGAAAAGTACGACCCTGTGACAATTTGCAGCTCACACTAGAAGAGGCTATAATAGGAAGAGAATATAAAAGATAGGAGATCACTTGCATAAACAATGAACAACCCCCATGTCCTGTGGGCTTTGAGTTGTGTATAGATGGATGAGAAAGTCAAAAGACCTACCCTTGAAAAGCTAACTATCTCACTGAGAGGCCAAACTCAAGCACAAGGTCGGTAGGCTGCCGACAAAGGCATTAATGTCAGCATGACAGTAGAGAGAATAATGCTAAGCATGTGGGCCTCATGCTTAGCTAGGCCTGCTAACTAACTGCTCTGCTAGGCCTGCCATTCCAAACAAACATCCCCACCCATACAAACTGTGTCCATTCTGGCCCTATGTCTCAGGAACTTTATTCCTGTTGTTCTTTGTAGCCCATGGCTTAATGCGCACCTTGACACATGACAGGTGTTCCAATTATTATTGTTGCATCTATAGATAAATAACTAGTTACATCAGTGTGTTTCCTCCTTGATGTTTAACTTTTCATAGTAAAAATTTAAATGTATGAAAAAAATGAAAAATTTTCCACAAACAGCCATAATTATACTACCTAAATTCAACCATTATTAACACTTTGTCATTTCCAACAAGATCTTGCGCTCTTTTGTATTTGTGTGTGTGTGTTTATATACATGCATATTTCTAATTTTTAACATAATTTTACTACTAAATCCATTCAAACTAAATGGCTAATATCATGACATTTTATCCCTTAAGTAGTTCAGTACGCACAATATGCAGGTATATACTAGGGGTGGGGCGGAGAGATGGCTCAACAGTGCAGAGCACTACCGCTCTTACAAATATACAAAGGACCCAAGTCCATCAGGAGCCACCACTCATGTTGAGTAGTACAAAACCACCTGTAACATCAGTCTCAGGGCATGTGGTGCAATTTTCCACTCTCCACCAGCACTGCATCCATGCATTCATGTGTGTGCATACATGCGTTCACACACACACACATGTACATGCATACCCATACATACACTCACATACACACATTTTCTTAAAAATTTAAAAAGGATAAAAATGGATGTGCATTCGATTTAACTCCAGTATCATTACCACCGAAGAAATGTAACAGAAACTCCACGCAGTTATTTGGCATTTAGACTGCATTCAAAATATCCCAACTGATAGCTAAGGCTCTTTCATTTTCAAATATATTCAATCAAGATCCTGGAACATTACACACGTTATCATTGTTATTATTGCTGTTGTTATTATTGTTATTATCATCATTGTTATTACTGTTATTATTACTTCCCACTGAAATCTTGAAGAAGCAATTCAGTTAAGCTGCAGAATGTTCTGTGTTCTGTATTGATCTCCCTGGCATTTCATGGTGACATGTGACTTGTTTTTTTTTTAGCTTTTGAGTATCCTAGAAATTGGTTTTAGATTCAACAACTTGGTAAAATTCAAGTTAAACATGTCTTTCTAGAGCATTTACTAGAAAATGCTTTCTACTTCATGCTAAATCCTATGGAGTAGCATGCAGTATAGCTGGACTGCGTCAAGGCACCAGGGTTGAAATGCCATGAACACAAAGGCCACCTGGCCTACCTGTGGTGTTGGCGTCTTTGCTACTTGTACCAGAAGGAACTCATTCAAGTCAGTTTCTGAAAATCTATTTATAATTGAAATCCAAGTTAAATTCCTGTCCCTGGGACTTAATGCAATCTAAGAACTTTAGTTTATTTGTAGAAGTCTTTTATCCTTTCTTTCTTTGGGGGGGGCGGGAAAAAGGAGGATGGGGTGGTCTTCAATTACCTCTGCAGAAAATGCTGTTGAGTTTAAACTCAAGCCTTCATGAATTTTAAAGTAAAATCACCTTCCCATATATTTTAAAAGACAGCATTTTGTACAAATCTCTGGTTCCAGCATTTTCACTCAGCATTAATTACATATATCAACTTTTCATCCTTCCTGTAAACTGATATTACTTATTAAATTCACAAGAAAAGGCACGATTAATCTTCATGATTCATTGTTTCTCTTGCAAAGAACCAACACATATACGGGGTGGTTTTTTTCCTTACTGACTGTATAATTGGGTTGAGTCCATGCTACTCAAAGCCCTGTACTTCAGGGATTATACAGCAGAGTCCTGGGGGTGGCGGTATTCAATAAACAAGGAACTTCTTGGTAAAGCATTATTTTTCCTTAATAGTAAGTCGTTTAAAATGTTTTTATATACTGAAATAAACAAAGATCTATCATGGAACGAAATGCAAATTTCACATTGGAAAATAAAGCATAAGGCCATTTTTGGTTAAGCACCCCAGTCAATGCTCTACTGGCTACATCCCCATTGCCTCTTCACATGTACAGATAATCACTAGCCCCTGCATCCTTCCACATCCTTGGTTGAGTCCTGTGACTGGCAAAACCACAGAAAGCAAACGACAAAAGCAAACTTATCTCACCAAGGTACCTAAGATTTCCCACACTCATCTCTCCAAATTTCCCCTTATTCTCATAGATGTGAAAGAGGGCATTTAAGTCTGGGCTCCTGAGGACCTGACCACATTTAAGGATGCAGCTTAAGAAACTCCATTCGCTTTCCTTACTTCCACACCCAAGCAGGACCTGGTCACACTCGGTGTCTGCACCCTTCTCTCCCACACAGCAGCAGCCTCTGGTCATCATCACAACTCCCTGGGACAGCTTAGCCCATGAAGAGAAAGGGTTTGTATGGTTTCATGTTTCTGGGCCCATGTTCAACTGGATCCCCTTTCTTTGGAACTGTGGTGACACATCATAGAGGGAATGTGTGGCAGAACCTAACCTCATGCCCAGGATAGAAAAAAGAGAACAAGAAAATGAACATGGGCATTGCTGTTTTCCTTCAAAGGTACCTTTAATCCAATAGCCTCCCACTGAGTCCCACCTCTTAAGGGTCCCATTATATCTCAATAGTTCCATTGTAGGAAAGGTCCCTTCAACACTCAAGATCCAACAAATATGTGCAAAGAGATGATTTAAGTAAGATAACTTGACATAATCAAGAAACCTTGACAAGTGCTTTATTACTGAGAATTCCTATCACATTAACACTATAGTATAAGTACTAAATGTCACCATCATTCTACAGATGAGAACCATTAGGCACAAAGAGTTAAGCAACTCATCTGTTGCTGGTAGGGGTGACATAAGCCTTTAATCCCAATACTCAGGAGACAGGGGCAGATGTATCTCAGAGGGGAGTTCCAGGATGCCCAGGACTACACAGAGAAACCCAGTCTTGAAAAGAAAAAGAGTTAAGCAATGCAATAGGCATCAGAACCCTGGAGGCCAGACTATGAAACCAAACATCTGATACTTACTGATGGTACCTGTCAAAGGACTTTGTATTTAGAAAGATCTTGCATTCCTCACTGCCACCCCGTGGGTCAGGGTGTCTTGCTTCCCAGATGCACGTTTCCCAGTTGGCGTTCAGGTCTTTTATTTCCCCTTTCCTCAAGTCTGTCCTTCACACTCTTCTCAGTGTCAGCATCCAGAGCACAGCGCTGACTTGACTGGTCACAGCTATGCTAACCTCCAAGGCTCCCATGGGTGTGCAAAATCAAATCAACACTCAGCTCATCTTAGGCTCTGTGGGATGGCTCAGCTCGTCAAGGTGCTTACTGCCAAGAGTGACAATTTGAGTTGAATTCCCAGAACCCCCCACGTGGTGGAAGAAGAGAACTGGTTCTAACAAGTTGCCCTCTAACCACTATACACATGCTGTGGCATACGCACACCCATACATAAACACACTAAATAGATGTAAAATATTAGTTTAAAATAGCTCAACTTACGTTCCAGGCCTATCTGCTTTATACCATACACCTTACCCAGTATCCGGACAAGGTTAGTAATTCTCAAATAGATTCACCTTCACATGCTTATACATGCTACAAACTATTGAGGCATCCAAATCCTTGCTGTCCTTTCCAAAACACAACATCTTCTGTACCGATCACTGTCTTGCTCTGAAACAGCCAGCACACACTTAACTGTGGAGTGGATCATGTCTATCAATATTTGCCACACTAGAAATTAAACAGAAAAATCTTTAACACAATAAATTGAATGGCATGTAACGTGACGTGAAAGCAGAAAAGATGACTACTTGGGGAAAGGAAGGAGAGCAGTCAGAGGGAAACAGGGGACATGGGAGAGGCCAGTGGAAGAGGGGATGAATTAGAAACTAGTATGATGACACACTTGTATGAAAATGTCATAATGAAACTTGTCAAGTTGAAAAAAACTTAACGTTTGATTTTTAAGTGAATAAGTTATATCTATATATTATGAAAATAATATTTTCCAAAACACATATTATGAAAATAGTATTTTCCAAAAGAGAAAGATAATAGGAATTGTAATGTTTTACACCTTTTTGGCAAATATTTAATGTCTCTCGCTTAGTAGAAAATAGCCTAATCTCATATCTATTTCTGTGTTCAAGACTTACAAAATTAATATAATGAAGCCTCCAGAAAATTCCATCATATGCTGATGAAGAAATTGAATGTGAAAAGGCAAATAAAACCTTAGAATTATTGTGAGAAGATTTTTAATGTAGGGTGCCCTGAAGCAGCTATGGAGAACTCCCAAGTGCTTGCATTCTTTATGAAAAAGATATCCTGCTTGTGACATCTCTTTATGCTCTTCTCCTTTAGTTTCTTCCTGCTGAAATTCAACATATCTATGTGCAAGGTGTTCTTATGAGATCTTCCATCTATAATATGAATTCCTTTCGGCAGTAGCTATAACTCAGTGGTAGCCCTGGCTTCAGTCCCCAACACACATAAAACCCTTTCTCCTTTATATTTCCATAACACCTCTAGCACACTTGCTTCAGATCTATTCTTTTGCTGCCTCCCTGCCCAGGATGTGATAAATTGTACCTTCTCTCACATCTTCTCCAGTGACAGCCAAAGCAATCCATAGAGGTAGAGTTCTAAGTATGATAGCATACTTAGGAAGAGATTTTTTTATAGACACCAGGCCCTTCTATAGCTCTCAGGTTGCACCATTCAAACCATCTGATTCTGTCATTGTTCAACTCTGAGATACCATCTCACTCCTGTCAGAATGGCTAAAATCAAAAACACCAATGACAGTTTGTGCTGGAGGGGATGTGGAGAAAGGGGAACACTCCTCCACTGCTGGTGGGAGTGCCCACTTGTACAGCCACTTTGGAAATCAGTATGGAGATTCCTCAGGAAAATGGGAATCAGTCTACCACAAGACCCAGCAATTCCACTCTTAGGCATATACCCAAAAGATGCCCATTCATACAACAAGGATGTCTGTTCCACTATGTTCATAGCAGCTTTATTTGTAATAGCTAGAACCTGGAAACAACCTAGATGCCCCTCAACTGAAAAGTGGATAGAGGAAATGTGGTACATTTACACAATGGAGTACTATTCAGAGGAAAAAAACAATGGAATCTTGAAATTTGCTGGCAAATGGATGGCACTAGAAGAAACCATACTGAGTGAGGTAACTCTGTCACAAAAAGAGAAACATGATATGTACTCACTCATTTATGGATTTTAGACATGAATCAGGGGAGTGCCAGCATACATTTCCACTGCCAGAGAGTCTAGGAAACAGAACCTTCATCCACCTACTGATGAAAGCAGAGGCAGATACCCACAGACAAACACTGAACTGAACTCCTGGAATCTAGTGTCAGAAAGAGAGAACTGATAGGCAAAGGAGTTAAGACTGGGCTGGTTTAACCCACAGAAACACTTGACCTGAACAACAGGGAGCTCTTGGACACCAGATTGATGGTTGTGTGGAAAGCATAGGACTAACCCACACCCCCTGAATGTGGGTGTCAGTGAGGATTCCTAGGTAATCTATGGGGCCTTGAGTAGTATTTATCCCTGGCATACAAATAGACTTTGAGTGCCCATGCCATAATATGGGAGGTTCTCTCAGCTGGGACTCTTGGGGGAGGGCCTAGGCCCTGACCTGGATGAAATGACAGTTACTGGAGATCCACCATGGAGGGCCTCACCCTCCCTGGGGATCAGAGTGGAGATTGGGTGAGGGACTGGGGGACCTGGTGGGAAGAGCGGGGAGAAGGGGAAGGAGGGGGAGCTGGGATGTGAAACAAGATTGTTTCTAACCTAAATAAAAAGAAAGAGGTCTACTACATTTGAACCACAGTAAAATGCCTTCCATCCCTTTAGAAGGCATAAAACCACAGCCAAGGCATAGGCATTTGTCTGTTATCCTGGCTACTTGGGATGCTGAAATCTGACAGTCATGAGTTTGAATCCTCAAAATTTAAGAGATCCAAGTATATATCCACAGTAGAGTAAGGAGGTCCAACTCTGAGCCTATCTTTCCAGCAATTCTATGTACAACTGTAGGTGGGCACAGCATTCCTGGAACTCGGTGCCTTCGACTAGTTTCAAGCCCCTTGAAGCCAGAGCCAGCATTTACCATATCTGAGCATTAGTATGTGTTATTTAGTAAATGCTTCATACATTTATAAGTAACAAATACCCCATAGGGGGAAAATGGTTAAATAAATCCTAAAGGCCATCTCCTAAAGGACCAACATGTTATAATCATGAGAAGCTATGGGTCAGTCTGTAACTGAGTAGTCTACACAGAGAAGATTGTGACAAGAGGAATCACAGTGCCACAGTAATGACTAAGACACCACTATCACAAAACTCACACTGTAACCTGATACTACCAGCTATGACAAATAGCCCTATGTCACAAACAAATCGCCCTCATTCTAGATTCTTTACCTGACTTTCAGGAGACTGGGGTATTTCCTGTTCTACCACACACATTTTATTTCTGCTTCTAATTGACACATAACTAAAGGCAAGGGCTAATGGAATGTCAAAGCAGTGTCATCACAAGCCCTTAATTGATATGAAGGTGCTTGCATAACTATTCAAGGCAAAATGATGTTCTCACTGATGGGAGATATAGAATGTACAATTTGCATCTCATCAGAAAAAAAAAAAACCCCTCTGGTTTCCTTTACAAAGCACTGATGTCCTCAATACTGCTGACTCTGCTATTTTGAGAAATAGCCATCATGCCTTCCACACAGTTAGAGCAAGAGGAAATATTGCCTCTCCAGGTGTCAGATTTCCCTTCCATAATGGAAGGATGTATGGGACAGCATTTCAAACACAGTCACAGAGGAAAAGTGAGGCTGACAAGTAAGATGGATGGATGAGAGGGAAAACGTGTGTTGAGAAGGAAGCTGTCAGATGTGGATCCCATTTGTGCATCAGAAGTGTCCTAATTAAAAATGCCCATCACAAGAGCCTTAAGGAGGCAAAGCAAAAAGTAATAATAATAATAACAAAACAAAATAAAAGGAAGCCTACATCGTTCCAATGCTAGAGGGTGTGGAGATGAAGGGGGGTTCTGGGGTACATTGCTAGTCTGGCATCTAAGATACTCACTGCTTCTATGTCTCAAGCCAGGAGGTCTGCCTCTTCATCAAGAATGCTTTTGTTTTGAATGAACATAAAAATTAAGTTGAAGTATGTTACTTGGAAATATTGGGGTTTTGCCATACAATTTGAGGCTGTATTCTATTCAATTCATCAATAATGATTTCTTTCTTTCCTATAATTAGAGTCCTGAACCTTCTGTGTTTACAGTGACATTAGTCAATTCCCCAGATGCCTGAGCCAAATTAAATAAAGGACCGCAGGGAAATTTATCTATAGAACATGAATCTTTAATGAGCCCTAGTCCCTATAACTCTTACAGCAAAGACAGACATGCAGGAACTGATCTAGTTTCCCTCCCCACGAAGGCTGGGGAACAGGGATAGATAAATGACTGTCCCTACTCCTCCTACTTCCCACATAACAGAAGAGAAGTCAGTAAGATGATCACCGAGGTCCTTTCTCCTCTGACCTTCAGACTCCATCATCCTTCTGCCACTTCCCTCCTCCTCCTGGGAAGTGATACAGGCTACTAGTAATATATGGTGGGTGGGTGATGAGAGCATAACGGTGGTCCTTAAGAGTGCTGGTTCAACTTTAATATCACTTGTATTACTTACTAGCTATGGGACTCGGAGTAATCTACCTAGGAACATATGTCCTTGTTTCTAAAGTACCAGCCTACCTCCTCCTTATACTTAAAAGTAAAGACACACTAGGTTCATTCCTGTCTATGATTAAACTTCTGTTTCTCAAGGATTCGACTATATTCCATCTGTAACGTTAACTGCAAATGGTCTGTACTACCTGCTCCAGGAATGGCAATCAGGGTCTTTGTTTCAAAAAGTTGTTTATAACCATTTTGCAGCCCTACCTTCCTTTCAAAAGGTTTGTATGACCCCTTATGATCACTTTTTATGACCACCTCTTGTTTTGACAATCTTGTTATCCCGACCTTACAGCCAGTTCTTTGTTTCAGTGGGGACTAATTTGGCATGCTTATGTTCTAATTCCCCATTTGGAGACCCCCTAACCATGAGCTACAGAAGCCTTGTCTTCCTCACATTCAATGCTCACCTCTCCAACCTGTCCTTAGGGGGAAGCAACTTATGTACACACGCTTGCCACATCTAACGTGAGGACCTGAATTTTATCCCTAGTGCCCACATAAAGATCGAAGAATTCCAGCACCAGAGGAGCAGAAATAGGTGGATCCTTGGAACTCACTGGCCAGTAAGCCTAGCCTAAATAGTAAGCTCCAGTGAGTGGTGAGAGACACTGCCTCAAAAATAAAGGGGACGCTCCCTGAGGAAATACTCCCAGTGTTGACTTCTGTCTTTCATAGGTTTGTGTTCTCATGTGCATATGCATGAACACACACACAGGAACACACACACAGGAATACACACACACACACACAGAGAGAGAGAGAGAGACAGAGACAGAGACAGAGAGACAGAGAGAGACAGAGACAGAGAGAGAGATACACATACATCCAGTTCAGTATGATTCATTGAATCATAATGCAAATATTTTTGGAGACAAAGATTTTTTGAAAGGGTCACAACCCACAGGTTGAGAACTACTAATTTAGATGGAGACCATGTACCAATGGTCTTTTGTGGATATTACACATGCAGAGACTCTCTGCACCCTTGGAAACAAAGGGAAGAATCAGACACTGTCATCACTTGGCCACTTTTCCTAAAGCATATATTGTACACTTTTGCTGGAGTGTGACACAGAGACAATGATATCATATCTGCACAGAGATGAATGTATTTGTAGAGCAAGGCTAAAGATTTCAGATTTTTTTCTTTTCCCTTTCTGTATATTTACATGGTACTCAAAGAAAGATACCAAAATACAAAGGCTATTAGAACCAAGACAATGCTTGTAGCAAATATCGTCAGTCTTTGCAGGAACATTACACTAGGGGCAGGGAGGTAGGGAAGAATCTAAGACTCTCAAGAGTAAAAAATCAAACAAAACACAACAGAAAATAAAAGTATTTATAAAACAAGCATTGAACAGAAAATGACAAACTTGAAGGTATGCAAAAATCCAAAGTTCACACAATTGATGTTTGGACAAACTAGAAAGTCTGGAATGAAAATGTTCCCTAAAGAGCTAAAAGAAGAAAATATTCTTGATATAGAATAGGACAAAAACCTGTAGATGAAAAGATCGCATCTTCTCCATGGGAGATAATTCCAGATGATAATGGAAACTTATCCTGGTTCCAGCTGGACGTTGTGACTTGGACATCAAATTAACCATTAGAGAAAAACCCCTCAGGCTGGGACTAAGCTTTTCAATAGCCATGACCAGTGCTAATGTTGCCCCTTTCCCTGCCACACTTCAAACACTGATTAGAGCAATTTGAGCCCCCATCTCCCGAACTACAACTCATAGACTCCAAATAAAATTCTTAGTTTCTGAACTTGAATTCCTTGGCACTGCTTTCAGATTCCTCATTTACACACGTGGATGAGAAGAAATTGGCTCACTCAGGCTGCGACTCCCTTTAAAGTGGTTCAGGGTCTACTGTGAAGTCCCTTACCTCATACCCACAGGTACCTGAAGCTCTCTGAAGCCCCTGAAACAGTGTGCAAGGTTGAGCGCTCATAGACACACTTCCTGGAGGAGAAAGGTTGGAGATATTGTAAAACTCTAGGCTCATGATCTAGAAAGGCTTAGGGAAGGTGTAAAATTAATCATTCACAAACTGACCTTTGGATGTTCTCAAGGGACTGGCTGACTGGGAGGATTCTTCTAGATTCTCGTGTGCCACCCTTACACCAAACTGAATCGAATGGCAACAGGTTTCAAGAGGGAACCTGGCTGTTTACAAACCTTTGTTATAGCACCAGGGTAGACTGCCCGTACACATAGTACAGCCCATACATGCAAAGCCCAGCCATACAGCATGACATGGAGTAGGATATAAAGAGAGGCGGAATAGAGAGAGACAAAAGCCCAGAGGCAAAAGGTAGATGGGACTAATTTAAGTTAAGAAAGGCTGGATAGAAATAAGCCAAGCTAAGGTGGGCATTCATAAGAAAGAATAAACTCCTGTGTGATTATTTGGGAGCTGGGTGGCAAGTCCCCCAAAAGAGTAAAAGAGTTTAAAAAAAACTTACAGGGATCTGAGGAACAAGCTAGTTGTCGAGATGAACCTTATTGGTGAACTCTGGCTTTGACTGAGAGATCCTGCCTCAATGAATAGTGTGGACAAACAATCAATGATGTTTCCTAGCATCAACACAGGTCTTCAAACATACAAGCACATACATGCAAGCACTAGGGCTCATACACATGTGGGAGCACACACAGGCTCATGCACACACACACACATACACACACACACACACACACGCACAGATGGAAAATAAATTTAAATCTAGAAGGAAAATTGGTTGGCTTTCCTTTAGGGAAGGGCTTCATAAACCCTTTTTACAGAAAAATAAAAGAATCAAGGGAGCATTGGCCACACTATGGTCGTGCAAAGGATTAATATTCCTAAGAAGCATAAAGCCTGTAAGAGAATGCATTTGTGTCTAAAAGCAAATGACAGAGAAGAGATGCAAATGAATCTGTGTGTTCCTAGTGAACACCTGTTGGTGCCTGCCATGCTCAGCTGAGAGCTCAGAGATATGCCCAGAGCCCTCCTGGAGTTTATAGTTACTGGAGAAAGAACATTCTAGCAAGTGGAATCTCAGCTTACGGTTAGTTCCTTAAAATTGATTGACCCCATAAAAGGATTTACAGTAGTGTTCTTTTTTTATAATCATCTAAGGCATTTTCAGGCCAGCTGTTAAGTCATAACCACTTTGGGTGCATTTTTACAACAATGTCAATGCATATGACAATGGAAGTGCATACCTTGGTCCACACTCCCTGCCATACCTTAAAAGTTTATTATCATTCTATTCTCAGAAAGACAGGGGATTACTTTTAATTTTTTTTTCATTTTACACATAGGAAAACCAAGGGGCTTCAGGAGATTTAGCAGGTAGTCAAATCTCATCCATTAAATAGCTAAGGCATAATTGAGAAACCTCTCAAAGTCCATGAAACCCAGAGACAGGACTTTCTAAGTGTAACACTGAGGAAAGGCATGTCTACAGGTCAGATAATCAATCCATAGATAGAATCACCTTCTATGTACAACATAGCAGCTTTACCAACATAGACAGGGCTTATACATACACATACATATACATATATATATATATATAATTCTTGGACCCCTATAATATATTTTCACTTAAAGATATATATATTGCTTTCATTTTTGCTGATTTCATTTGGCCTATGTTAGTCATTATTGACGCAGTCTGATTAAATGTTACAGTTGCTCTTGAACTCTTTCTGTAGTCCAAGGCAGCAGAGCAAGAAGAAATATATGACACTAATGCCATGGCAGCACAACTTTAGGCCTCCTCAAGAATTATGTGGCCATGGTAGTGATTTGTTAGTAGTCAATTCTGTGACTGCGCATTCAGAACAATAGACTGATGGTCTCAAAATGTAACCCTACAGGTCAGCCAAGCAGCCCCTCTCAAACAGCACACACAGCGCCTGTGTTTCCCTTCACATGACCACCACATTTAGACGGTTCAGATCAACTTAGCATGCAAGACAATAGCGCAGGCCTCTGCCCTGCAAATGGAATACAGCACAACCATTAGCACACTCAAGTTCATGTGAATAGAGCTGTGAGTTTGTATATGTGAGTGTGTACACACCCTCCTCCTCTTGCACTTTCCACACACGAAACAGGAAAGTGTTCACTTTATGGCCATGGATAGATCCATATGTTCCACATTGGAGTAAACAACAGCTTTGCAGATGTAAATCTGTGCACTTCAATTGCAAAAGATCACCTTATCACCCATTGCTGGCATAAGAATTTCTTCTTGGTTAAAATCTGAGGTGCTCATAATTCTCATGACTATTACATAAAAATCTCTTTCCAGTTTGCTGGGTTTATTTTTTCTGGAGAGCTCTGCTGTGATAATAGATTTTTACTGGAGGAGGCTTTACAGTCTAGCACGTTTGCAGTTGATTATCCTGAGCTCACACTGGACCAATTCTCAGAGGCAGTTTGCATGACCTTGTGAAAGCAAGTGTAGGACAATGACTGTGCCTTGTGACCTCACTAGACCTTATAGCACACATGTTCACAGTGTACATCACACAGTGAGGAGAGACACGGAGGGACTAAGGTCCATGTTCACTCATGAAAATGACATAGGGCTTCACTTTGCACGGTGCTGTAAAATTTCTCAGTGGCTTCCCTTTATCTTGGACACACTGGACATCATAGCCTTGAAATCCAGCCCCAAAGTGTCATTATGTCCTACCACACACGTGTATCACTCTGTAGAACGAATGCATTTTGGTGTTTAGAAATGGCTCCTTGACATCAACTCTATTGCTGCTCATTTGATAAATGTTGCTGTTAGAGGAAACAATGGAGCTCTGCTGTCACAAAAGGCAAGGGTTGCTGGTTATGAGGCTGTAACCACAACTGATCATCCTTGCCCTGTGCTGTAACTGCAAAGCACATTGTGCTAGACCAGATATAACTTTGTAATCAGTCGCTGTGCTTTCTACAGCAGCATTCTCACAGGTATACGAAAACACAGAAGCAAGATGACATTTTAGTAAGAAGGAAAATGACTCTTTAGTGTGAGAAGAGGAGATAGTGCCAATACTGGTATTCATCAGCCATCACAGACCATGAACAAGGATAGACTGTTGAAGATAGCAGCCAGGGAATTTCAGAGATGGTCCATCAACCACCCAAATTCTATGACCTTTGACAGTCTCTTCAGAGAAGCGGACTCTGACCTTATACCTCCTGCACAGCTAAAGCACAAAGGGATTCATAAGATACAAGGAATTTATGGCCTGAATTCAACTATACTTTCACCCCACCTCTCTCCCTCCCTCCCCCCTTCCCCGCCTCTTCCCTCAGGGTGTGTGTGTGTGTGTGTGTGTGTGTGTGTGTGTGTGTGTGTGTGTGCGCAAATACTTTTAGAAGCCAAAAGATGAGTCTCAGACATCATTATTCAGGAGTTGCTGTCTACACTGTGTTTTGAGATAGGTTATCTTCCTGGGACCCGAGGCTTCCTGATTAGTTGTGAGTTGCTAATGAGTTCTGGGAAAGGAAGAGAGTGAATAGGAAAAGGAATGAAGGAAAGGAGGGGGATAAGGGAGGTAGGTACAGAGGGAAAGATGGGAAGAAAGGGGAAGGGAAGAAAGGAAAGTTGAACATGTGAATTATCATTAAAGTCTTCAAATTCTTACAATATCACGTCTTCAAATATCAGTTAAAGTTCAACACTGAAGCACACAAAGTTACCACCAGAAAGAGACTTTTTTTCCAAGCCCTAGTTACCTCACCTGTGCAATGGATATAACACCACCCTCTCCTAGAATTGTTGTTACTATTACATTTTTTTAAATGCCTAGAAAGTTCCACAACCAAGTTCCTAACATACAATAGGACTTTAAGAATTTTAACCAATATCATTAACTAAGCCATTAAAGTAAAGTCATCCTTTTCACTTCTAATATCCAAATTTTGCATGAGTTAAAGTTTGTTTTGTTTTTGTTTTTCAATACAGGGTTCCTCTGTGTAACTTTGTAGAACATGCTGGCCTTGAACTCACAGAGATCTGTCTGCCTCTGCCTTCTGAGTGCTGGGATTGAAGGTGTGAGCCACCACCACCCGTCTGAGTTAAATTTTCAATATTCTTTATTGCTTATTCTGTTAGAAAGTTTTTGGGGTTGGGGTTTTGGTTATTTTGTTCTGGTCTCCTTTTGATTGTGTATGTGTGTGTGTGCTCATGTTCCATTATCCCTTGATATAAATTATTCTGAGCCTTCCCTCAGTTTTTCTCTTTTCTAAATGTGAAAAAAATAGACAGAAATTCAGGTGCCTGGTAACTCAGATGCCTGGCAACTCCGTTGCCCTGTAAATCAGGTACCTGGTAATTCAGGTTTCTAATATCTCAGGTGCCCAGTAACTCAGGTGCCCAGTAATTCAAGGCTGAGTAACACACATGTTGAGTCAGCAGAGGCTGATTTAAAATTATGTCCACCGACATCATCCTCTGTAAATATTTAAAAAACTGATGGAAATGGCTGCTTCCACTATTCAAAATTACCATATGTGTCCGTCACTCAAATGTTTTCCCATTCACAAATAAGCTTCATGATGTTATTCTAGAAGGGAAAAAAGGAACCATGAATCCAAATTTCTATATACATCAGTCTTAGTCATTATCATTCCCATCAAGGATTGGCAAGGGAAGGAGAGGCTTCTGAATGGATGATGGAATAAATTTGGCTTAATCAGTAGGTCAGTGATGTCTTGAAGCATATTCAGAGCTAAAGGTCAGGTTCCCAAAAGTCAAAAGTTATTTCTCAAAAACCTCAGCCTTCTTTCAAGATCACAGACATTCTTATTTCCAGAAAAGTCTCAGGGATTTGCTTATCTAATAAGGACAATTAGAAATAAAGTTAGCTTTAACATTTACTAATTTTAGAACAGCATGGTACTCCAGTTAGGGCAGTCCCTCATTTGTGCCACAAATACACTATGCCCCATCCACCTGCCTGCTTTTGACGAAGCTTCCCTGGTCCTCTGACCTACCATACTCTCATTCTACCATGAAAAGACTTCCAGACCAAGGATAACAGATGTAGCTCTCTCTAAACCTCAAGTTCCTCATCCATAAGATGGGGAAAGCCATCTATTGTGAATGGTTCTGTCATGACTGTACGAGGATTCATAGGTTCTGTGGCCCAGGTACCCACATGTATACCATGTACTCCATGGCCACAGCTGCACTGCTAATATCATTCTGCCTATTCCAGCCTACCCAAGTCCACCCACCCACAAGACTCACTTCACAGATTGTCTCCCCCACTACGGCTCCTACTGTATGAATGTCACTCAACACTAGGCCTATTTATTAATCATATACACACAGAAATAGTTGTAAAGGTAAACATATAAACACATCATTTCATGAAATAAGAACCTGTCATGGGGCCATCTGCCAAAGAAATGACAATCTTCTTGTTCTCCTAGTTATATTTCTGATGCCACCTATATACTGAGAAAATGATTTTTGTTCTATACAAAAAGAGCTTTGGTTTCCTGGAGAATGCTATGTGGCAGTAATGGAAACACTAGAACAATTCAGATACTTAAGCAACTATTGGCTTTATCTGGCTAAATTACATCTAATAATAGTCATGGAATAGACAAACTTATCAAATGCTAATTTTGAATGGATCCAAGTCAGACTCCAAGACCTAGGGGGTCGTGGCAACGGCAAGACTAGTTCAGACATCTGCAGACAAGGTAAGAGAGGGCTGGCAGTCATATAGGAGGGAACCCAAGATCATGCAAGGATGTTTCAAATGTGGGCGGGAGCAGAAATGACATAATAAGGTTCTCTTCCAAAAGTTCCAACATTTAACTGATAATCAGAACCAACAGGCACATGTTTAAGAACACAGATTGCCAGGCTGAGCATCTGATACCTTCAGAATCCCCCAGGATAAGGCAGAGGCTAGAATGCATGTGATTACCAACATTGCCAGTGGAGTCTGACCTAATGTAGGGACCTCTACTGCATTTTTCTTATGCAATTTGGGGATGTACCATATCCCAGAGAGACACTGAAGGTGCTGCCTGCCCTGTAAAGGCACCTGGAACCCTAGGAAGACAAGGGGAGACATTGGGAGGAGCTGTTTCAAATTCCCCTCCTGCCAATTGAGAGTGGTAAACTAAGAGGAAGTGAATTAAGAGCTCCAAGGAGAGCTGGGTGGTCCCAAGCATCAGCTTTAATTGCATAACTCTCTTGCCAGGTGTTTTCTTCTGGGACAGACCTCCATGTGGTTGCCGACAAACCTGAGAAGCATCCTTGAGACTCTTTCAGCCTTGAGTTATCATTTTACTTATGTCAAAAGGAAGTTCAAGGCAATGTAAATAATGTATATCTCTTCTTTTAAAAATCAATGTAAATATTTCATAGTCTGTAGAGTAAATAATAAATACCTCTGGAAAAAAACAATATAAATATTTGATAGTTTGCAGGGCAACTGCTAAGTCTGGAATTACATATGAATGTTCCAATAAATGCAATAAATTCCCAAATTACACACAAATGGCTCAGAAGTGACCCATGCACAGCCATGGGTACAGTTTTTAAAACTGCTGTGTTGGCTTCTTAGCCAGGAGAGTGTTAAATCAAGATGTCATGGTATGTAACAGCCTGCATTGTAAAGCATCCAAAATTTTGGTAACTCCCAAGCTCTAGTACCTTCTGATAACACTTGGCTTACATCTTGAAATAATAAAAATGTCCACTGCTTATGAGAGAAGTGCAGGGATACCACGCCACACAGCTGCTGTTTTCAATGCAAAGAAATTTCCAATCCTGCAACAGCCACTCTCAAGGAAAGACAGGAAAATCAGCATCAAATGCCTCTTGCAAACAGGGCAGACACAATTGTCTCACAGTCATTTTTGGGTCAAGGCTTTGAATAAAAAGCTTTAAACAGATACATTTTTTCCAAGTTCCCAGGGACTTGTTTTCTATTCATAAAGTGATCAACCATCCTGCTGCAGACTCTTGCTCCTGGATCTGTCCCGTTTTCATGCACCTCAGCACTTCTATAATTATACAGAGCTCCAGGCTCCTCTGTGCACATAAGCTCATCTACGTTCTCACCCACTTCTATTACTTCCTGTCATGTGTGCCCTTGAAGACTTAGTCCCAGTACAGTTCCCCTGAGACATCATTCTCAATGAACCTTGCATGTGCCTTCCCTGTAGCAAGCGCCCTAGAGAATCAAATAGCTGCTTGCATTATTTATTCATTCTCAGTACCCAGAACCTAGAAGGGTACCTGGCACAGAGTTGGCTCCATAAGTATTATTGGGTAAGTGAATGCATGCATGAATGCATGCGTTTCTGTCTCACCTAGTGTCCAAGGACACTATTTTTAGACATCATGTCTTTAGAGCCTGACACAGACCTCATGTACACTAGGTGCCCAATAAAGATATATCCAGTGGATAAATAGATCTAATCAGATAATGTGCCTGTGTAGTGGAGGATTATGTGTTGTGTGAAAGAATGGAGAGAAGAGAAAAGAAACAGACATCTTTATCTTGTGCCAAGATAAAGCTTCCCTCATTGAAACACATCCCTGGGGGAGATTAATATGTGCATGCCTTAACAAATGTTTATAAAGAGAATGAGTATAGTTTTTTTCCAAAATAAATCCCCATAAGACTTTTCAAAGGCTCCTGGTTACACCCATGTAGTATTTCTATAGCACATACTTGTGTGAAGCTAGAGGCACAACCAGATTTAGCACATTAAATTTTGCAACGAATCGCCCCTGTGCACTTGATGGAGGCAATTTCTTCACATTTTCTCCTTACAGGAAGCAAAGGCAAATGAAAAAAAACAGGCTAATGACTTTCCCAGAGGCACATGAAGCAGCAACTGAGCCCCCTTCCTTGCTGTGGCACTGTTGAGCTCAGGGCTCTGAGAGTTTTCAGAGCTAAGACTAAAGCAATGCTGCTGAAGCTGTCTGTAACCTACCAGTCCATAAGCAGGCATGGCAGGTGAATTCCATGGAGGCCTTCAGCAGTGAAGGATACTCCAAGAAAAATAAGACATGACTCCTGGCTTCAGGGAGTGATGATCTAATTGATTGATGGACTAGCAGAAGAGTAGAGTCGGTAAGGACAAGCACTCAGCACTTTCATCTTGATGCACGGTGTTACATAGCTGCCATCACTACGTGGAAGATGTGCTGTGTCATTCAGAGTTCCTCCCCTGTATGTGACTGGGGCAGAAAAGGACTTTGATGTAAGTAGACAGGAACCCAAACGATAACAAAAAAAGTTCTGGGTGCTCTGCAGTGTCTCAGTGCCAGGAGCTTCTTGAGGGCCAATACAGTCTCTCACCATGACCAAGAAATGGGTTTTCTTTAGTCCAGAAATCTATTCTATTCAAATGTCAAAGTCTCAGAGAGATAGTCTGATCACTGACCTTGTGGCTCCACTGGGGTAAAAAGGAAGAATTTGGTATCTATAACATTAGGAACTCAATGGCCTCCTGCCCAGCAAGAGGCTCCTGTTTCTTCACATCTCTGTGTACTCACTGATGAGTCATTCTCAGAAAGGCAGCAAGGAGTTGTCAGGAAAAGGACAGGAGGCAAATGCTCTTTCCCAACAGATAAGAAATAACGAGAGGAAAGAATAGGTCATGGGGGAACAGGAAGGTTGAGTTGGGTGTAGAACAGGGGGGAGAACAGGATGAGAAATACCATAATAGAGGGAGTCATAGGTTTGAAGAGAGATCTGACACCAATGAGACCTCTAGCAATCTACAAGGATGATACCAACTGACAAGCTAAGCAATAGTGGAGAGACTACCTTAAATACCCATTCCTGATAGTGAACTTGATGATTACCTTATATGCCATCCTGGAACCTCCATCCAGTAACTGATGGAAGCAGAAGCAAACACCCACAGCTAAACACTGAACTGAACCCCTGGAAGCCAGTGTGACAGAGAGAGTGGAGTGATGAGCAAATGGGCAAAGAATGGGCTAGGGAAGCCAGCAGGGATGGCTGACCTGAACAAAGGGGGGAGCCCTTGGACCCCCGACCGACAGCTGGGAGGCCAGCATGGGACTGATCCGGACCCCCTGAGTGTGAGAGTCAGTGGAAAGGCCTGGGCAACCTGTGGGGTCCTGGGCAGTGGATCAGTGTTTATCCCTGGCATACAGATGGACTTTGTGTGTCCATGGCACGGGGAGGGATGCTCTCTCAGCCTGGACTCTATGGGGGAGAGACTGAACCCTGCCCTGAGCTAGGTGACAGACTCTGGATATTCCCTGTGTGAAGGGAGGTGGGAATGGGGTGAGAGGCTGGATGGGGGATGGTGGGGAAGTGCAGGAGGAAGGGAGGGAAAAAGAGCTGGGATTGACATGTGAAGCAAACTCTTTTCTAAAAAAAAGTAATAAATTTTTCCCCAAAAAACTCAGGGAAAAAGCTGGACTGGGGATCCATATAGAAATGTTCCAGCCTGAACCCTACCCTGAGGGAAATGACAGACTCTAGATATCGCCTATGTAGAAGGAATTGGCAATAGGGTGGGAGGATGGGGGGGATGGGGAGTGTGGAAGGAGGGGAGGGAGAGGGAACTGGGATTGACATGTAAAACAAGCTATTTAAAATTAAAATTAAACATTAAAAAAAAAGAAATGTTCCAGCAGTGAACCAGGAAACACAGGAGAAACACTTATAATCAAGAGGTAAAGCTGGGGCAACTGCTGTAGTTGAAGGAAGTCTTTGGGACTTAATATACATTAATATAAATCCATTTTAAAATCTGTTTATTTGATTGCTAGGTAAGAGAACACACACTAATGAATGAATGTACCTAGTTAGCTAAGAAGTTAAAGATAGAGGCTTCAAATACCTGTACATGGCCAAATCCTGTCTAAATAGCGTGGACTACACTGATAAATCTAAGCTATGTGCATGACCGTTCACCGTCTATGAATAGAAAAGGAAGAGTTTCCAACAATTTAGAAGCACTGGTGTGAGAGTCACTCAAGTTCACTCTTCTCTGGGTTTTGCTAGTTGTAAGAAGACATAATATTCACTTTCAATGCCTCCTAGACTAGAGTAAAACAATTCGGTTTAGAGTGTGTGTTACAGTAAAAATGCTTTGTATGTATGCATCATCTAAACATTTATCAGTTCTTCTATGAATATTCACTCAGTTGATCCTTCAATGCTATGCCTATATTCTCCATCTCTGTTTTTTGTTTTCAGGAAAGAACCAGGCTCAAGGTAAGAATCAGGGTCAGCCACTGACTGTGTATTTCTTCTTTCAAGTCATGTGCAATAAAGTGTCAGCCATATAGTGCAGCTTGTGTAAATTTTTAGTAACTCATGGTCTCTAGGGTCCAGACTAAATTAAATAAACTAACAAACATTTACATTTTTTATAATAATGATGAAAATCTTTTGATTAAGAGAATGTTTTTTCAATGGAAGAATGAGTTGTGGAGAGCATGTGTCATCAGTTGACAAACTCTTCCTAGGGCTAAACTCCGCAGAGACCCTCCCCCTAGACAAGTCATGGCCTGTGACTACAGAGCTGGAAAAAACAGTAGAGGCAAATAGCAAGGAAGTCTGAGGAAGAAACACAACCCACTATGTAATGAGAGTGAGGGATCCAGGGCCATGGTGGGGACAAGGGTGGGAACCGGAGAACCACGGGCAACTGTCCCAAAGGTCCTCTACAGCAGGAAAGATTTAGAACAACAAGGCCAGAGCCAACAGCCAAGCAGAAAGGGAGAAGAGAGTTTCTGGAAGATGAAGATTCCAAAGACCTGCTCTAAAACAAGAGCCCCACCTCAGAGAGGATAGAAAGATACTGAGGGAAGATGCAGAGGAGGCTCCCAGATCTGGGCGCATAAGAGATGTGTGAAGACCCCCAAAGCGATGCTCCTCAAAGAGTTCCAACTTGAGCTGCAAAGAGGAACACAGGTAGCATGGCACAGAAATCCCATATTAAGCAAACATTGGCATGAGACCCCAGTGGAGGGAAATAAGAGACACTCTAGACTAGGGCAGTCTTACAGATATGCTACCCAGGAATAATACAGAATGGGGAAGATGTCCTGGTGCCCATTTTTCTTGCTGATTTGCTTTGAAGTGTAACTCCAGACTTAAAACTCATTTCTCAATTTAGCACTTATAGGAAGCATAGCCCTTGATCCCTATAATTTTTTTCCTATACTGGACAGATTCTCTGGGAACCAGCCAAAGAATCAGATACATTATCATTTCTTCAGCCTCATACAGAGTGTCCCTGCTCTGTGGTTGGCTCTGTACTATGTGCTAAACTTGGAAAAAGTGATAAAGTAATGTCTTTGTCCCCAAGGATCTGAGTTATTGGGACTTAGATACGTATACACAGATGTTTAGAAAACATGGTAAAGAATTATAAAAGTAATCAGAGCAAAGGTTAAATGCAATGAGTACTGGCCTTGGTGGGGGGATTCTTTCTTTCACTTATGAGGAAATACTTGAGTATTAATCAATTGCTCAGAATTGTGGTTAACACTTGGAGTCAACTATATAATAAACCATGGCCCAGCTATCTGAATAGTCTGTGTCCTAATTTGGGGAAGTCACTGAATTACAGGGTTTCTGACTGCCTGCTGCATGTGAATTATTATGTAAGCAACAACTACTGTCCTTATAATTGCTTATAATATTCATTAGTCAGTCCATTTATGTTATGCAATTGACTTTCAAGTTAAAGAAGAAAATGGAGAATACAGTTTCTTGAGATACAGAGAAAGCGGAAAATTGGCTGAAAATTTCCCACTTTTTTCAGCTCAGACCTATGTTTTCTCTCTTGGCTATGAAAACAAAGCTAGCTATTAAGGACAGCAGATTCCTTGTATGTACATTTGTGCATATATGGGCATTGACTATTTAATGAGGGCTGTGGGCAACTATCAGAGCAGCTTCCAACTATCATTTCTTTTTATTCACATATTATATGTATGTATGTAAATATTTTTCAGAGGCAAAATCTCACTATGTAGATCTTGCCAGCCTGGAACTCCCATGTAGACCAGGATAACCTTGAACTCACAGAGATCTGCCTGCTTCTGCCTCTCTAGTGCTGGGATTAAAGGCATGTGCCACTATGCACTGTTGGAGTACCTTTTGGTATTACAGACAAATGTATATCAAACAATTCATTTCTTTGGCCAGGTCTTCTCTTTATTCATTTTATTCTAAGGCTCTAAATGATAGCGTGTGTGTGTGTGTGTGTGTGAGAGAGAGAGAGAGAGAGAGAGAGAGAGAGAGAGAGAGAGAGAGAGTGTACAATAAACATATATGTCTGAATGTTCATTCAGCAACAATGGTACAATTTAGGATTATAACTGGAAAAGAGGTAACCTGTTCAATAAAAGATGCTAGGGAAACTGGTTGTCCCCCACAGAGAATAAAATTAGGTGCATATCTTACTTTGTAAAAAATCAATTTAAATCGGATCAATGACTTTAACTGAAAATCTAAAATGCTGAAGCACCTAGACAAAAACATTGGGAATATTCTTCAAGACATCAGGATAGGCAAGAACTTTTTGAATAGAATATCAATAGCACAAGAACCAGATCCAATTATCAATAATTGAGACAACATGAAATTAATAAGTTTCTGCACAGCAAAGGAAACTATCAACAGAGCACACAGACAGTCTATGAGGTAGGAGAAAGTCCTTACCAGACGCATTTCAAAAAAAGGGGGCCAACATCTTGAATTCACAAAAAATGCAGGAATTAAATACCATGAAAATCAAAATGTCAATCAACAAATGGGCTAATAAAATGAAAGACAATCTCAAAAGAAAACACATAAATAGCCAATAACTATTTTGGAAAGTGTTGAATACCCCTTGCCATCAGGATAATGTAAATTAAAACTACTTTGAGATACCACCTCACCCCATTCAGAATGGCCATCATTAAGAAACCTGACAACAAAGTTAGGAAGGATGTGGAGAGAGAGATGAGCCCTAATTCACTGCTGGTGACAGAGCAAATTAATGCAGCCATTGTGGAAATCAGGTGAGGAGTTCCTCAAAAAGTTAAAAATGTAGCTACCTTATGACCCACTTATTTCATCTGTGGGCACAACCCCAGAGAACTCTGTACCCTGCCATAGAAATATGTGTACCCCATGTTTATTGCTGCTCTATTCACTATAGGAAGGAAATGGAAGCAACCTTAGCATCCATCAACAGTTTAGTAGATAATGAAAATGTAGGACATAGAAGAAAGAAAACTATAAATCCATTATAAACCAACAGGAAATCACCAAAATTTGCAGGGAAATGGATGGGCTTTGAATGAAGAAAATGATAATTTGGCCATGTTTTCTGATACATCTTTCTTGTCAATAATCTAAACCTCCTTGGCCCTGACCTTAAAGATTGTGATGCTTAAGAAAAGGGGAGAGAGAACTTAGATGAAGTAAGGCTATGGCACAGATCACTTCCTATCACATGCAAAGGAGAATGCTTAGGCTCTCTTAGCATTAAACAGGAAACCCAAGGAAAGGCGAGAAGAGTAGGATGGTGATGATGTCCACCCCAGTGTCTGGTCCTCCCTGCCCTCCAGAGGTTAGCCTCCCAGGTAGACAGATGTGGTGAGAGTTCCAAGGCTGCCTTGACTGATCCCTAAGATGGGGTCATTCCTCGTATTTCAAGGCACACACTCCTGAAAGATTAACTACCCTGAGAAGATGGATTTTAGGTTCATAAACAAATGTGAGTGTGTAATCAGAGCTCAAAACTCTTAGCAACTCTGCCAGAAGGGAGAGCTATGGGGACCAGGTTAAGGACCCCAATAAGCCTGGGGCTACTGGGACTATGCACATAAGCCAAGGTGTAGACTGTGGTCTTTGGCTATAAGGACAGCACAATGTCCCACACTAAAAGACTCTAGCTACACTCAACAGGTACCAATACATGGCACCAGTATCCAAGTGGGAGAAGGAACCCCTCAGAGGAATCCAGTAAAGTCCCAGAAATACCCTCTTCCTCCCACCCTCCATAGACACTTCCTTTTACAGTCTATGACACTAGAGGGAAAGAGGGTAGAAAACTTCTCTTTAAAAGAGGACAAAATTTGATCTGATTGAACATCCCTTCCAAGGGCTATTTGAAAGAAATTATTATAAATGCCAGACTGGGGATATAGCTCAACTGGCAGGGTATTTACCTATAGGAATGGAGTCCTTGGTTAAAACCTATCCTTGAATAAACCAGTAGTGATACAAACCTATAATCCTACCAATCAGGAGACAGAGGCACATGTGTCAGGAGTTCAAGGTCCTTTGCAACATAAGGAATTCAAGGCCATGATGGGCTCCATAGAGCCCTGTTTCAAAGATGTATAGGCAGACAGACAGACAGACAGACAGACAGACAGAGTGAAAAAAGAAACACCACACATGGTATAATCTTTAATGGAGAAATCTAATTTCATATTCTACCAGCCACATATTTGAGGGGTTATGACAAGCTGAGGCTCACTAGCAAGTACATGTTGCCAGTTTTACAGGCCTCACTGAAAGGCTGTATGTAGAGAGCCCATACTTCCAAGAACAGTATACCTATGGCTTCTGGGACAAAGAATATTATTTATAAATAATTATACTATGTTCCCATAATTTTCTTTTCCCTTAGAAAGCAGTATTATCCCAAGAGTGTGTTGCATTTTTTAAAGGATAGAATCATCATGTTTCCCTCAACTAAAAGAAAACATGACTGAATACATAGGAAGTGCACATCATCAACTTCTCCCAGCACTGGAAACATCTATTCCAACAAAAGGCTACTCCCATATGCTCTGGGGAAGGACAGTTTCCTTTCTGGCACCCTTTCAAATGAAAGTAAGGCCTCCTCTGCTGCATATACATTATTTCCAATTTTGAAGAGAAGCCCAGTGCCCAATATAAATATTATAGCCAAGAAAAACCAGGAAGAAAGAAAATTATTACAGAACCCAAAATGGCAATGCCCACAGAGGTTGCGAGAGCATGCTTGTGTGCCGGTGATGCTCTGAGGACAGAGAAGCATGGTAAAGCCCTCTCACCCAGAGTCCTTCACAAAACAAAAAGTCCACCACCCGTATATCTTCCTCCGCAATTCCCCCAAATCCAGGCGAGCCTAGCCCTTGTCCAGATGGGTTAAGTCTACTTTGCAATAATGCACAACTGGAGAGATGAAGCAAACAACTAAACAGCCTTCTATTTCTTTCCAGAACCTGAGATTTCCATTGCAAATGCAAAATTAAAAGCTTCATAAATGACAACTTTCCTTTTACATAGAAACACACAAACTGAATCACAGGTGTTATTTTTACTTTTTTAAGATAAAATGCAACTTTAAGGTAACTGTGCTTACAGCTGGCTCCATATATCCTTCTGTGAACTCTGTGATAATATGGAGTCATCCCCAGTTTCTGAATACAGCACTATCACCCCAGTTCTGAGAATTAAGCCAAAAACCTTCAGAAAAAGCAAATGGCCTTGTGTACAAAGATATTTACTGAAATATTTTCCATACTGCCAAACCAAACAACAAACTCAAACTGGAAACAACTAAACATCCCCCACATCATTTTATGATGCATTAGCATAACACTCTGCTTCCTTGAAATTACTGGTAATGAGAACCACATGAAAACGAGGAGCTCGGCTTATTTTTTAAACTAGCAAATGAAAAAATGAACTAGGAAGATGTACCTACCCTCTGACAGAAGATGTGAAAAGCTTTGCATGCAATGTGAAAACCATATATTTAATTTATCTAAATTGTTGGCCTGTTGTAAAGAATCCTTAATGTTTCTATTTTTTTAATGTATTTTCTCTTTTCAGACCAGGAATCCTTTAATGAAACAACATGTCTGTGATAGAAATCATTGTAGCATCATGCTGCTTCCTAGGAATTCTCCCTCAAGTGTAGACAAGGTAGAGATTTTTTTTACCTTTTATTTTTTCATATTTAAATTTTTTATTATAATTTTAAATAGCTTGTTTTACATGTCAATCCCAGTTCCCTCTCCCTCCCCTCCTCACGCACTCCCCTTCCCCCCCACCCTCCCACCCTATTGCCAAATCCTTCCCCATAGGGGATATCTAGAGTCTGTCATTTTACTCATGGTAGGGTCCAGGCACTCCCCTAAGAGTCCAGGCTGAGAGAGCATCTCTCTTTGTGCTATAGGCACATGAAGACAGTTTGTATACCAGGGATAGACACTGATTCACAGCTCAGGGCCCCATAGGTTGCCCAGGCCTTCTCACTGACACTCACATTTGGGGGGTCCAGATCAGTCCCATGCTGGCCTCCCCACTGTCGGTCTGGGGCCCAAGAGCTTTCCCCTGTTCAGTTCAGCTGTCTCTGCTGGTTTTGCCAGCCCATTCTTTGCCAATTTGCTTATCACTCCTCTCTCTCTGTCACTGGGTTCCTTGGGTTCAGTTCAGTGATTAATTGTGTGTTTGCCTCTGCTTCCATCAGTCACAGGATGAAGGCTCCCGGATGGTTATAGACATCAAGCTCATTATCAGGGATGGGCATTCGAGGTGGTCCCTCCACTATTGCTTAGCTTGCCAATTGGTGTCATCCCTTTAGATCACTCGAGGTCACTCTGGTGCCTGATCTGTCTTCGAACCTATGATTCCCTCTTCCCCCTATTCTACTCCCACCCCCTCAACTTCCTGTTCCCCCATGACCAACTCTCTTCCTCTTCACCCCCTCTCTTCTTCCCAGGTCCCACTCCCCCCACCCCTCGCTGTGTTCCCCATCCATTCAGAGGATCTTGTCTCCATCCTCTTCTCTTGGGTACTATGCATATATGCATATCTTTTAGGTTCTTTCCTGTTTCCCAGACTCTCTATCTGTGGAAGTGCAGACTGGCACTATCCTGATCCATGTCTAAAATCCATATATGAGTGAGTACATACCATGTTTGTCTTTTTGCGACTGGGTTACCTCACTCAGGATGGTTTCTTCCAGTGCTATCCATTTCCCTGCGAATTTCAAGATTCCATTGTTTTTTTCTGCTGAGTAATACTCCATTGTGTAAATGTACCACATTTTCTCTATCCACTCTTCAGTTGAGGGGCATCTAGGTTGCTTCCAGGTTCTGGCTATTACAAACAATGCTGCTATGAACATAGTGGAGCAGATGCCCTTGTTGTATGAACCTGCCTCATTTGGATAAATGCCTAAGAGTGGAATTGCTGGGTCTAGTGGTAGATTAATTCCCATTTTCCTGAGGAATCTCCATACTGATTTCCAAAGAGGCTGTATGAGTCGGCATTCCCACCAGCAGTGGAGGAGTGTTCCTCTCTCTCCACATCCTCTCCAGCATAAATTGTCTTCAGTGTTTTTGATTCTAGCCATTCTGACAGGAGTAAGATGGTATCTCAGAGTTGTTTTGATTTGCATTTCCCTGATGGCTAAGGATGTTGAGCACTTTCTTAAGTGTCTCTTGGCCATTTTAGCCTCCTCTACTGAGAATTCTCTATTTAGCTCTGTACCCCACCTTTCAAGTGGATCCTTTGGTGTTTTGGAGACTTGTTTCTTGAGTTCTTTGTAAATTTTGGAGATTAGCCCTCTGTCAGATGTAGGGTTAGTGAATATCTTTTCCCATTCTGTGGCCTGTCTTTTTGTCTTTTTGACTGTGTCCTTTGCCTTACAGAAGCTTTTTAGTTTCAGAAGGTCTCATTTGTTAATTGTCGATCTCAGTGCCTGTGCCACTGGTGTTATGTTTAGGAAGTGGTCTCCTGTACCAACTCGTTGAAGAGTATCTCCCACTTTCTCTTCTAAAAGTTTCAGTGTGGCTGGATTTATGTTGAGATCTTTGATCCATTTGGACTTAAGTTTTGTACAAGGCGATAGACCTGGATCTATCTGCAGTCTTCTGCATACCAGTACCCAGTTATGCCAGCACCATTTGTTGAAGATGCTTTCTTTTTTCCATTGTACAGTTTTAGCTTCTTTGTCAAAAATCAAGTGCTCATAGGTGTGTGGGTTAAAATTAGGGCTTTCGATTCAGTTCCATTGGTCTACCTGCCTATTTTTGTGCCAATATCAAGCTGTTTTCAGGACTATAGCTCTATAATAGAGCTTGAAGTCAGGTATGGTGATGCCTCCTGAAGTTCCTTTATTGTATAGGGATGTTTTGGCTATCCTGGGCCTTTTGTTTTTCCATATAAAGTTGATTAATGTTCTTTCCAGGTCCTTGAAGAATTGTGATGGAATTTTGATAGGGATTGCATTGAATCTATAGACTGCTTTTGGCAAGATTGCCATTTTTATTATGTTGATCCTACCAATCCAAGAGCATGGGAGATCTTTCCATTTTCTGGTATCTTCTTTGATTTCTTTCTTTAAAGACACAAAGTTCTTGATATACAGGTCTTTCACTTCCTTGGTTAACATTATCCCCAGATATTTGATGACAAGGTAGAGATTAACATCAATGGGCAGGGAGAGGGCTGGACAGAAGCACAATCGTGGGACCAAGTCTGCCTTACTGGCAACATTTCCTCAGAAAGAAGCCATCGGGGAACAGAATTTGTATATTTCTTCCCAGGTTTATTTGTTTGTTTGTTCTCTGAAGGTTTCTTTCATTTAATTATGGAAGGAGATTAAGAAAAAAAGAATAAGAAGGAAAGATTTACAAAAAAACACAATCTCTTTCTGGTGAGTGACTATGGAAATGCCAACTCTGAATGGAGAAACAAACAACAGTTTTGACAAGAGTTAGTAGCCAAATGAGGCTCTCACACCTCGGAAATGAAGGCCTCCAGCAAAAATGCCCACAGGAGCTTTCAAAATCTAAGCTAAAAGAAACTTTCTGTTGGTCATGCATTGGCCAGAGCCCAGTGTTTGAAGGTTAAAGTGTTTTCTAAGGAGAAAATAGAAACCCAACTCAATTAAGTTGAGATGAATAGTAAATTGAATTTAGTGCTTCAAGGTGCGTTATTCTTAAGGCTTGAACTTTACATGGCATGGTGCAATGGAAAAAAAAACCCTGAATCAGACTTCAGAGTTTTGGGTGCTAATCACCAGCTCCCTAGTGGCCTCCCAAAGGGAAAATCACAACTCTGCATGCTTAGGGGTTTTATTCCATCTGAGGATTGTAAGGAATTCACATCCACTGGCCAGATCTACACCCAGGACAGATCTGTTCCCTATTGGGGTGTTTAGGGATTATCAATCAAGTCAAGCTTTGTCACAGGATGAATACCTCATGGAGGTTAGAGCTCCATGTCCCATGTGTCCCAGCTTAAGACCACCAGAAATGCAGCTACATTCAAACCCAACAGCATCAGACTGCATACACACAGGGGACAGGCATTCCCATGAGAATGAATGACCTGGTAACAGTATTTGAGTCCTTAGGTCCTTCTCTGGAAGGGTCCAGGCAGCAAATGGGATCCTAGCAAGAAGCAAAGCAGTTCTCGAATTGGTTCTATCATTAAGTATCTTAAATTTTTTTCTAATCAACCAGAGGATGAGGGTCACTGAAGTGATTTATAAAGGATAAGCAAGCTGCAGTCACTCATATGAACCCAGGGATCTGACTATTTAGCCATTTTGATTTATACAGCATTATTGTTTTTGACTGTGTTCAAACATGTTTGCAGGGAGCTCTTGCTCAAGCCGTGATCAGAGAGAAGAATGGTCTGGTATTGATATTCTGAGAAACTGTTTATGTCCAACAGTTCACTGTGGTCTAGCTGATACAGAAAGACAAGCTCCAAGCTGACAGCACTCAGGGGCTGCATTTTTCCTTCTGCCCCTGAAGAAAATAATTGACTCCAGGAGTAAGTAATTAGCTCAGAAGCCAGCAAAAAGGAGACCCCGGACTGGAAACTATTGAAAGGTAGTCAGTCCGTAAAGCAGATGCCCTAGGGAAATGAGCCAGAACTCAAGGATACTAATGTGGACAAAAACAAAACAAAGTCAGACACACCAGATAGCTGCCCAGCTAACCTGCAGAATACAGTGCCTTCACCTGGTTTGTGCACCCAGGCTACTGAGTTCATTGCTAGAGTGACTTTTAAAGTAACGAAGCTCCATCAGGTATCATAGCACCTCATGCAATTTTGCCAGTGCAACCACCTGTAATTTAACTCCAGTTCCAAGATACCTGACACCTTATTCTGGCCTGTCTGGCAGACACACACACATACACATATAATTAAAGGTTGAATAAACCTTCGGTCTATTTTATAGTGTGATTAAAATGGAAGACTATCAAAAGCATAGAAAGAATATTACAGAGAAAAATCACTGGGTGAAAATGAATATGCATTTCAGATCACAAGATGCCTTCCTGGTTTCAGAGGTAACGTTCATTTCTCAGTTGGTATTTCTACTCCCATCAGTATAAAATGTCTTGCTAAGCCCAAACCACCTAGAGACGCTGCAGTCTCTAATAGAGAGTTGGTTACACAGTCTGGTAAACATCTGTAAAGGAGGAGTTTAGATAACTTAAAAGCACATTCTGGGACATAAGTCACCACCATGCCACCCACCCCATCCACCTCCATCACATCTCTGGATTTCCTAGGGCATGTGTTGAGAACACAGTGACATTAGACACTGCATAGCCATCAGTATCCCCAGAAGCTACTCAACAACTCTTGGAAGCTGCAGAAGTATTTATGGCCTGGAGAATGAGAGAATTGAGACGATGCTTGTTCCAGTCATTAACTCTGCTTCATGAGAGACAGGGAGGCCCCTGCAGAGGACATCTGATGCCTTTCCTCAAGGGGAAGTCACACTGGTACCTGGCTGAATCTGTGATCTTTGGCAAATGGAGTAGCATGTGGGTATTACCAAATCCAGAAAATGAAGATAATAAAAGAAAAGCAATTTTCTGGGCGAAATTTGCATAAACTGAACTGCCTGCAATAGTTCCTCAGAGGGGTCATTACCACCTGCATGGTTCCATGGATCCTGACACAACTTTTTCTAAGAAGATCCATGACAACAGTTACCACACCAACATGGGTGGAGAAATCACACAGGGCCCTCTCACCAAGATGGACAGTCAGAGGTCATTAAAAACTTCTGAGAGAAGGAGAATTAATCTTTCTTGGGGATGAAAAGCAGTCCTAAGTGGTCATACCTGAAAAATACACATACAATCAGCACTAAATGAATTTGGCAGGTTGCCTTTATGTAGTTACTCACATACACTTGAAAGAAAAATAGAGAGTTAGAGGCTGGGAATCTGAAAGATGTGGGGGTGGGGGACATTGGAGTTTTTTTGAGAGAGTTGAGGAAGGGGGATAAATTATATAATTATATTTTAATTAATTAAAAAGCCAAAATAAGACCCAACAAATAGGCAGTTACCCTTAGCCATTCAGGCCTTGTTTTCTGGTCTCTGCTTTAGGAGGTGTGTGTGTGTGTGTGTGTGTGTGTGTGTGTGTGTGTGTGTCTGTGTGTGTGTGTGTGTGCACCAATATGCACATATGCACATACATTATATACATATATATGTGTGTGTGTAGTTATTTTTATTTATACCCATTGTAATTCTTATTTGACAACCAATAAAGAGTATGCTTCTCTCTAAGGGAAAACCACCATAAAACCATTCTGAACACAATGTTTGTGAAAGAAATCTTGTGATTGGGGGCTAGGCCTCCTTATGAATCCTACTCAGTAACATTTCTTGTATTTAAAATCATACTGTGTTTCTTTAGTCCTCTCTGATGGTAGCTCTGACCCTGAAGATGCTGTGTGAGGATTATCTAGGAAAATGCCCCCCACACTTCACACTTGCACTTAAGACCCTGATTCCAAGGACATACCTGCCCTCCAAGAAGGCCACATGAACCATGATTTAAGCCCATGATTCTCACACTAGGCTAACTAAATATTAGAGTCATCAGAAGAGCTGGGGATATGGCTCAGTTAATGAACTGATTCTGTCTCTCTCTCTCTCTCAATCTCTCTCTCTCTCTCTCTCAAATACATACACACACACAGGCACTGAAAATAAACAATGAATTTAATTCTCAAAACATATACTTTTTCTAAAACAGTTCATTGCATGCAATCTCAGTATTAGGGAGCCAAAGACAGAAAGCTCCCTGGGTTTTGCTCTTCAGAAAGTATAGTTAAATCAGTAAAGTCCTGCTTCAAAGAGAGACATTGTCTCAAAGTATATATTGGAGTGCAATTGAAGAAGATTCCTGGCATTGACCTTTGGCCTACACACACACACAGAGAGTTGCCTTATAAAGCTCCATTCCAGACTGTTTACAGCAGAGTCTCTGTTGCTAGACATAGGCAACCAGCAGTTTTTAAGGCTCCCCAGATAATTGCAACATGCCACCAAGTCTGAGAACCAATACTAGGGGAGTAAGCATCTCATTGTGATTACTTGGTTGTAATGGAACCAAACTAACTCCCTTGTGATGTTTCAGGGCCAGCCATTGTCCTTGGGGAGGAGATGAAAGGACCCTCTGCAGTTTGAACAGGGACCAGCTGACTATTGCAACTTATTTGAGCAAAATGTACTGTTGCTGAGGAGCAGGGCTGACTGAGCCTTTAAGAAAACAGAGCATGCCACCAAAACACCAAATAAGACAAATCACTATGGAGATTCCTCAGGAAAATGGGAATCAGTCTACCACGAGATCCAACAATTCTACTCTTAGGCATATACCCAAAAGATGCACATTCATAAAACAAGGATCTGTTCCAGAATGTTCACAGCAGCATCATTTGTAATAGCCAGAACCTGGAAGCAGCCTAGATGTCCCTCAACTAAAGAATGGATAAAGAAATTGTGGCACATTTACACAATAGAGTACTACTCATTGGAAAAAAACCCAATGGAATCTTGAAGTTTGAAGTTTCAGGCAAATGGATGGCACTAGAAGAAACCATCCTGTGTGAGGTAACTCAGTCACAAAAGACAAACATGGTATGTACTCACTCATATATGGATTTTAGACATAGAGCAAAGTATTACCAGCCTGCAATCCATACCACCAGAGAAGCTAGGAAACAAGAAGGACCCTAAGAGAGACATACATGGTACCCCAGAGAAGGGAAAGGGACAAGATCTCCTGAGCAAATTGGGAGCATGGGGGGAGGGCAGAGGGAGCTGGGAGAAAGAGAAGGGGAGAAGAGGAGTAGAGAGAAGGCCATGAGGGAGTAGGAAGATTGAGTCAAGGGAAGAATAGAGGAGAACAAAAAAAGAGATACCATAGTAGAGGGAGTCATTATACATTTAAAGAGAAATCTGGCACTAGGGAAATGTCCAGAGATCTACAAGGATGACCCCAGACAACAATCTAAGCAATAGTGGAGAGGCTACCTTAAATGCCCTTCCTGATAAAGAGATTGATGACTACCTTATATGCCATCCTAGAGCCTTTATCCAGTAGATGGTGGAAGCAGAAGCAGACACCCACAGCTAAACACTGAACTAAACTCCTGGAATCCAGTTGCAGAGAGGGAGGAGTAGTGAGCAAAGGGGTCAACACCAGGCTGGAAAAACCCACAGAAACAGCTGACCTGAGCAAGGGGTTGCTCATGGACTCCAGACTGATAGCTGGGAAACCAATATAGAACCATCCAAGACCCCTGAAAGTGGGTGTCAGTTAGGAGGCCTGGGCAATCTATGGGGCCTCTGCCAGTGGATCAGTACTTACCCCTAGTATAGGAATGGACTAAGGGAGCCCATTTCACATAGATGGATACTCTCTCTGTCTAGACACATGGGGGAGGGCCTAGGCCCTGCTCCAAATGATGTGACAGACTTTGAAGATCCCCCATGGAAGGCCTCACCCTCCCTGGGTGGCAGAAAGAGGATGGGATGGGGGGGCATGGGAGGAGGGGAGGGAGAGGAAACTGGGATTGCCATGTAAAACAAGATTGATCCTAACTTAAATTTTAAGAAGGGTGGAAAGGAAAAGAAAACAGAGCATGCTGAGATAGATGAAGGGAGTGCTCCCCTGTGACTCTCTGAACCCTTGGAGGAAGTGATTTCTACCCAAGCCACAACTGATTGGGATCATTAAAGCTCCCTGGGGTATGACTGTGGTCTATGGTTAGGATACTCTTTTTTGTTGTTGTTTGTTTCCCTAGGACTTCCCTGTGCATTCATCCCAGCTTGCTTGCTGTTTGCATGCTTTCTTGGGTACCAGCCACTGGGAAGCAAAGTCACAGTGACAGATGTTGACTTTAAAGAGCAAGGTATGTGGATGTACCCAGATTGCAGTAATGGCTATCAATGATAGTCTTTGAACCCCACAAAAACACTTTGCCAAACATAAAAGTGTATACTTGAGCTAAATGTTAAGTTTGGGCACAAAAGAGTGTTATTCCCAAATCTGCCATAGTGACTTGTCATTTAGTAACATTCCTAAGATCTACAGTATCTTTTACTATAGTGATCCAGGTCACTGGCCCCAAATCCAGTTTTCAGCTCTTCTGGGTGATCTCTTTCTGTTGGCACCACAGAGGCACGATCCATCCTTCAGAGCATCCTGCATCTCCACTTGAGAAACTTTTATCCAACAGATGAAAAATAATATTGTTCTTATTAACAAGGCATTTACATGTGGCTACTGGTCTAACCACTTTGCATATATTAGTTCATTTAAGCCTAATTGTGCCTTTTGATGTCAATACTACTGTTAGGCCTATTCCAAACATCAGGCCACTAGAATTCAGAGAAACGAAATCATTGGCAAACTGATTTCATATGGCTAGAACAGTACCACAGAGTGGGGGGATCTGGGATTCTAGATCAAGGCAGGAGACTAGGCAGTGACCACTTTGGGAAGAGCCAGGAACTAGTCTGTGTTTTTCTTGCTCTTCCTTTATACCACATACTTCCTAATACGCAGCTAAGTTCTCCATCAAAAGTATTTCTAAGACTCTGCCCTGGTCCATTTTGCATTGCTATAGCAGTATATCATGCCTTGGTGGTTTCTATATAACAGGTGTATTGTTCACTGTTCCAGATGCAGGGAAGTACAGGATCTGGACACAGGCATCTGGTCCAGGTCTTCTTGCTGTGTGATAACATGGCAAGCAGCATCACATGAGGAGAATGGGGGTGATCTCTAGTCTCTACTCCTCTTCTTACAAAGTGGCTAATCTCATCACTTGGATACTGCCCTCATGACCTCAACTAACCCTAATGTGGAGCCCAATCTTCAAATACCATCAACCTATGAGCATAGGCATTATATTTCCAATACATGAACTTTAGCAGGTAGGCATTAAAACTACAGCAAGCACCATAAAGTTACAGGGAATTACAACATATTGCTTAAGTGTCAAACAGAATTTCCAAAGCCATTCCTCCCATGATGGACACAACACTTACTCTGACACAAACAGAAATCAGGGAGCCTCTTAATTTGTACTCATTTAGTGATGATTTTACAAAGTATTCCATGGCATCTACCCTAGGTTTGAAACTTGGAGTGGAAGGCATTCACACATTTCAGTTTCCATGTGCCACGCATTGTCTGTTACCATTCAGGAGCAGTTAAACACTGCTCACTCCTGTCACTAATGCTTGACAATCATGCTGTACCGATTCTATGACCAAGTGAACAACCAAAAACAATTTAGAATCTTTTATTCTCTAACCACCAATTCTCTACCTAAGCCCCTTTTAGCATAAGCCAATTTTCTTCAGAATTCTTGCAATTATTTTTACTCTCACTAAAAATAGATTATGTATTACTTAGCCTAGTTAATACCACATTCCCAAACCCCAGTTATAATTTTAAATATGATTTCATTCTGTGAATAACCCATAATGTATAAAAGCTACCATGTGTATTCTTGTTTTCTATACAACAATAACTCAAAATTAATATGAAAGTTATAATACCCACATTCCTACAGAATACATACAGATATGTTCTTGCCAGTGGTGCCCAGCCCAAGGAACCACATTAAGAAAGGTCAATCTCACTAAAAAGTGTGTTGGTTTTTAAAGGATTGGGGTAGGGTGGGTCTCAGGAGCAGGGGAGAAGAAAGAATAAAAAGAAACTATTCCCAACATTCAAACCAACAAAAATGTGCTGGCCAGATTCAGTTGGCAGGAAAAGATTTTTATAATTTCTTTTCCATAATTTAGCCTAGCTGGATAATTACATTTAGAAAAATAAGAGCGTAACCACAGATGTATATGTAATGGAATTTTTTTTAATGCAGATATGTCCCTCATGGAATTAAAAGGGGCAATAAGAAGGCTATCATTAACAACTTGAGAACAAAAGTGGTATTCACTCCAAGCGGAGGAATAATTAACATCAGTCAGGAAGACACAGAATGCCAATCTTCTCCCCGTGTCATTGCACAAAGCTGCCTTGACAGTTGTACACCCACTCTCGTTGACAGTCAAATGCATTTCGCAGGAATAGATCGGCTTCCACAGGGTAGGCAGTAAAGCTTTCATTTCCAAACCAGTTCCATCCCAAGAGTTCAGAACTCTGTGTCACGAAGTTGCTCTGGCTAAAGCCATTTCTGGTTCTCTAGAAACAGTAGGAAAGCAATTTTCTATACAGACTTCAGGACCCCTTGGGAGCTAGCTACACTGACTATGTGAACCTAGGGGAACCACTTAATTTAATTTCTCTTTCTAGAGACTCCAGAAGGGAGTCTGCCTGTGCCTTTTCTAATTCCAGGGATCACCTGCATCTGAGGGCTCCTAGCCTCTCTCAGCGATCCCTTCACCACACGCCATCATCATATCTCCTACTTCACTGATCCTCCAGGATCCCTATGCGATTCTATAAAGCCCACCCAGATAACCCAAAATAATATCCCCAGATCAAGGCACTGAGGTCACAGGTACCAAACCCACTTGCCACAAGGTCACTGATGCAAGGAAGTAATAAGGAGTCATCACTGGAGGAAGTAGTTGTGTGCCCTGTGGCAGGGGGGCACCTTTGCTAGACCGCAGACTCCTCCTCTGTCAAATAAGAAATTTACCTGACTTTAAGAACTAAATCAAATAACAAGGCTCACAGAACAAGAACCCAACAATCACAACCCACATCAACATTGAACATTAAAATATGATAACATAAAAAATATGAGTTCTGTTCGAATTATCTTAATTTTTCCACTGCCCACTCCTTGTATCCAGCCATATTTCAGGTCAGAAAGAATAACATGGAACTTAGATTTATTTAGCTATGACCAGAGTAGTTTTTATCACAAGACAGGAAGATGTCTGAAAGCTTTTAATAGGCTAAAAGGAAAGCCTACTACGAAAAGATTATATAAGCCTCATATAGTTCAAAACAGAGATGAGGACCGGAGAATGATCCAGAGACAACAAAAAGCCTTGATATTACACATTTGTAATCTGCTACCTCATGACATTCAAGAGTATCCCCAACTCATACAAGAAAAGCTTGACTATATGGTTGTTTTTAACAATAGTCTTCATTCAGAGTAAAAGACAAAGGAATTAACTTGTTTTATAGCAGGGGAATGACTTAACAAATAAAGCCTACATTAAAAGAAGAAAAGGAGATGAGGGAACATACTAAATATTTTTAAAGTATTGAGTCACGGAGCATTGCGGGTAATTTCGTGTCTCGTATTGTGTCAGCTTTATGTTCCAACTTTCCAGTGACTCACTTTGTCACAGACCAAAGCCAATCCTGCTAGTCTGTAAGGTTTTTTGATTCTACAACAAAGGAACAGGTTGAGTTTGGATCTGACTGGATGGAACCCGCCCACAGATAAGCAGGCAGATTATCAAATCTGATCCAGACAAAAGAGAGAACAACTCCAGCTCTCAGGATTCCACGTGCTACATTTGAGCTGTAGTAAAAGCAAGCAGGATTCAGAGCAAAGCTAAGGGGATCCTGGATGATGCTGATAATGATGACAATGATGATGATATATAATAATAATAACAATGATAACAAAAATATTTTCTAAAAATTTTAAATCCCAAGTTGAGGCAGATAGAACTTGGGTGGTTAGATAAAAATAAGAACTATGAAGGAGAGTCTCACATATTCAATACCATTGCTGGTGTTCAAGCCCATTCTCTACCCCTGGATACACATACTGACTGTGGATTCTATTGAACTCAGAACATTGACCTTCTTGCCTTCTGGAGGCACTGAGGGTGAGCATAGGAAATGCAGAGGTAGTGTTGATGATACACCCCAACAAGAGAGAGGAGAATAATAAGATCGTCCAAGTACACAGGTGTCTTCACTGGTCACCTTGAGTAGTGACCTTGAGTTATCCTCTTGGAGTGCTGTTATTGCCAGTAGTGTTGCTAACTTTTATTCTTAGAAACGGCAGGGGGGGAAGCTTGGGGAAGGAAGATGGAAAGAAAATGCCCAAACTCTTGCTTAAAATCAAAATGATGGATAATTTTATCTCGTTTATTGTTAATGAGAATTCTATTGTCTGCTAACAGACTGAAAGTTCCTCCATTAGATGGATTCTAATGTAGTTCTAAATCATAATCATCACTTGTGAGGACTTCAAGAGTGACCCAGGAAACCGGGGCTCTCAGGGGTGAAGATAATGTAGAACAGCCAAGCAAAGGCACACCCACAGGACAGAGGAAACCAGGGCTCCCCACTCCACCAGGAAGCCTCAGCAAGTGCCACCTGGCTTCCTGTGACTGTTCCGGAAAGTTAAAGGGGTGAGTATTTGACCTTACTGCTTCCTAAAGCTTCAGATGGAACCCAAGGAATGGGAGCACTCATATTCCTTTACTACTGTTACTCTAACTTAGCTTCTTAGCGAGACTATGGAAAAGAAATAGCTAAGAAAGACAGGAAGAGATCTAGATTTTTCCAAACATGGTGATGAAAATAAAAACCTTCTTTCTCATTCTCAGAAAAGGTGATACCTCCTCACTCCTCCGTCCTGTTTAACAATGGCATCCACCTAGAGAGCATCACCTACTGGTAATATGAAGTACTACATGGGTCCCTTAGAAAATCTTGTTTGGAACAGTTTGCATGGCTCAGTGGGTAAAGGCTCTTGGAAACCCAGTTTAAAGAAAAAAAAAAAGATTTCTAGAACACAGGTAAAAGCGAAGGCGAGAACTGATTCTGCAAAGCTGTCGTTTGATCTTCATGTATGTGCCACAGTATATGTGTGCATTTAATTATTAATAAATATTTTAAATCTTGTTTAAATTCTCACCTGACTCCAAGTAGGTTTCAGTGATACATTTCAAAGATAGTGAAGATGTGATCCAAAAATGTAAGTAGCTCGCCCAGAAGCTCATGCCTGGCCACAAAGCCTGAAATTGACCAGCTTGGCTGCAAAGCCTTCTTTACAGTGTGGGTAGAAAATCCACAGACACAGAGTTTATTGCAAGAGCCACTAGAAACGGATTCAAAATCAGAGCATTCACATTGTAGTCAAATACCCCGTGATTTATTCCCCCTAGCTAATTATTATTTGTAATAAATGCATTTTGAGTAATAACAGAACACAATTTCTTTCTTCAAAATGCCTTCTGAAGGTCAGGCCCGCTAGCAGAGGTTGCTATTTTCTATTTTGGTCTGGCTTTAATTTGAGTAATAGTCTGATTGAACATAGATATTTATGACATTTATTAAAAGCTTTTATTACTAATTTTGCCCAGAAAAAATCCTAATGGAGATGTATTAGAGAATTTCCATAAAATTAATGTCCAGACTTAATGGATGTCTAAGGTATCATTATTAACGGGAATGTTCCATATCCAAAGGATTCTTTGATTAGAGATTAGATACAGTTAGATCAGAACTTATTTAAAACTGGACAAATGCCAAAGTATCCAGAAATTCAATTTAAACACATTCTAGAGGCTAATGCTTTATTTGGGTTGAGATATTATGATGCCAAGTGAAAATCAGCAGTTACAAAAAATCGATTGATTTGGTCAGCTGGCCAGCTACAGAATGATCTGAAGGCCATGGCTCCCTCAGTTTGATTCCTGCCAATGCCTGCTTGAAGCCAGTCAGTTGACTCAACATGAATCTCCATCTGTAGGAACTGAAAGTCAACTATCCAGAAAGATTCTCACTGGGTGAATAGTCTGAGTCTTGAACAAGTCCTCACTGGCCCATACTACATTGATGAGATCATTTGGGTTTTTTGTCTTTGCTAAGTCCTCAAACTCCACCACTGTGATTCTGCACAAAGTGAGAAAATCTGTTGTCTCCAGACTCCTTACAACTTCAAAAACAGCAGATTTTAGTCCCAGCACTGGGGAGGCAGAGGCAGGTGGATCTCTGTGAGTTTGTGGCCAGCCTGGTCTACAGAGCAAGTTTCAGGACAGCTTCCAAAACAATACAGAGAAACCCTGTCTCAACTCCCCCTCCAAAAAAAAATGTCATGGCTAGCATCAACTGTCAACTTGATGCAACATAGATTCACTTGGGATGAAAGTTACAAAGGAGAGTTTTCTACATTGGGCTTGCCTGTGGACATGTCTGTGGGAAGGGTTGCCTTAACTGAGCTAACGGATGTAGGAGGACCCACTATAAGCAACACCATCCCCTAGGTAGGCCATTCTAAAATATATAAGAATGGGGAAGCTGATCTTAGCACAAGCAGGCACGTGTTAGGTTCTCTCTGCCTTTGACTGTGGCTGTGATACTATTCTTTGTTTCAGTCCCTGCTGACTTGGTTTCTCCACACAATGAACTAAAATCTGAAATGATGAGCTAAAAATCAGCATTTTTCCCTAAGTTGCTTTTGGATGTAGTATTTTATCATCATAATAGACTAAAACTATGTTACTCTGCCTTCCTTTAACCTCCAGATTCTAATAGATCATCCAATCTATTCATTGGAAGTTCTCGCTAAGAGTCAGCTATAGAGTAATCATTCAAAAAAGGAACCTAAGTAGGTAGAGATGTCATTCATTTGGTGAGTGACAACACCAGGTGAGTAGAGGCAAGAAGATCACTAGTTCAAGGTCATCCTTGGCTATAAAACAAGTCTGAGGCCAGCCTGAGTTTCATGAAACTCTGTCTAGGGGAAAATGCAGAGAACATAAGCTCATGTGTGTCAGTACTCTCAAAAGTCCTAAGCCACTCACCACCTGAAGTAAATGAAAAATAACCCCAAAGCAGCAGAAAATAGCAGAGAAAGTGCCTCTTTATTAGTCCTCTTACTACCTGAAGATAATCTTGCTGGTGTCAGGTTCAGTCAGCTACCCAGAGAAATCATGATAAATAAGGCAGAGGTCAGTAAGTACCACAGTTTGGCTAAGTCCCCTGGAATCCATGTATTGGGATCTTAAATCCCTAAAGCCACATATTGGGGCCTATCCATGCGTGATAATGGTTCTGCCCTTATGCCTGACAAATCTATTCTTGAATTCATGTGGTATCAGGTACTGGCTTCTCTATACACATGAGCTCTCTCTGATACATGCTGGCTCTGTGTCAACATGTGATGCCCTCTGCCATGTTACAGAACAGAAGGGATGCCCTCACTGAATGCCAAGGCCATGTCTTTAGATTTTCCAGGCTCCAAAATTATGAATTCAATTAAAAATTCCCTGTCCTTTTTCCTAATTATCAGCTATGGTATCAATTACAGGAACAGAGAGATGGGGTGAATGATTTCGTTTTTTAAAAACATTTCCAGAAGACCGCCATTCTTCAGATTTTGGTCATTACTTCCCTGTATTAAAACAGAAGCCACAAACCAATGACCCACAGATGTATTTTGTCTAGCTCACAACACAGTGGCCCAAATAGCACCTAAAACAAACTAACGAAAACAAAATTACCTGCTGACTTTCAGAGACCATAAAACTTGTAGAAAATGAAGGTTCCTGGCTTCCCAGAGAAAATCAGAACGCATAGCACTGCTGAGCATGTGTGTTCCATACGGCAGCATTTGGCATCATCACTTAGGCTACTGAGCCCCAGCTCTTCTCTACTCCCCCCAGCATGCATAGTCAAATTTCCCAGCATTCAGTTTGCTTGCTGGCTAGCATTGCCTGACTGGTCCCCATGGGGATCTAGTTTAAGCTAAAATTTCAGTCTTCTCCAATCACCTCCTTCTATAAAGAGGGTATTAGAGATCTAGGGAGAGGAACCAATTTAATTCTGATTATCCAAGTTGCTGGTTGTGAAACCGGGACTAGGTTCAGGTCTTGCATTAACACACTGATTTCAACTCTACTGGGCTCAGCCTCACTGGCTTTTAAGCCTTCATTTCCAGCATTCGGGAGGCAGAGGCAGGCAGATCTCTGTGAGTTCGAGGCCAGTCTAGTCTACAGATCGAGTTCCAGGACAGCCTCCAAAACAATACAGAGAAATCCTGTCTGGAAAAAAAAGCCTTCATTTCCAAAGATAACCATGACTGTGAACCTTGCACCAGGCTTACCTCTTTTGTTGTACGATCTCATTCCATACTTATAATTTCCATACAAGTTGGTTGTTCATGTGAACCCCCATAATATGAATAGGGCACTGAGAGATTAAGAAATCAGCCCATTGGTACACAGGGAGGGGCAGATCCATGAATGAAATTCTAGAGCTGAGCATCTTTATTGAGCCTTACCCTCCCTTTTGTGTAGTTACACGCATTCCCTTAACAAATGTGTCAACCTATCACATCTTCTGCATGGCTCTGGTTAGAGGCTCCCACAAAGCCTGTGCTGCCCCATCATCATTACTAGTTTAATTGTATGAAATCTCTCAATGAGCAAAATATTTTGTTTATATATTCTGCCAAGCTCATGAATTTTTCTTCTCAATGCAGAGATGATCTCCTTATGGGAATTCTGTACACATTCCTACCCCAAATACAAATGAAAGCCTAACAAAAAAAGACAACACAGCAAAAGCCAGGCTTTCATTCTCACAGGGATTTCGGCAGAAGACCAGGATGTATGCCTATTGCTTCTATCTGTTCCTCCATGCACAAAAATGTTCATACCTGTTTGGCAATACTTGGCAGACACTGGCACATCCATAGGCATCCTCCCAGTTTTCATCTTACCCTCATTACGGCCATAAGATCTTAACATTTGGTCCATGGAATAAAAGGATAAGCACTTGATACTATTCACAGAAGGTAACTCTCTTCTCTGCCATGAGAACTACAGGCCCCTTTCCCTCAGATAGCCACTTAGTCAATCTGCTGATGGATGCCAATAGGCACCAGGCAAAGCTACTAGAAGCACCCATATGCAGTTGGATCAGAAGAGGGTGCCTGATTACATCCTGCCCAGAAGAGAGCTCCTCTTTGCCCAGGAAGTAGACTAAGTTCCAACACCCTCCTGGTGATGAGCTCATCTGGTATCTTTGTGATGAGCGTGCCTCTGGGCCCCCAGCTGACAGCTGACAGCCCAAGCACAACTGCTGAACCCACAGACCACAAGTGCCCTTGTGCTTAGCAATGCTGATGCCAGAGCCCAAGTAAAGCACATGGAAGGATGGTACACACAGTTTCTGGAGTCGTGCCACAGTCACCTGTGCTGACTGTGAGTTTCTTCGATCAGCTGAAGTCTCTCCACAGCACTTAGTGTGCTAACACACAAAGTGTATCATGAAGGAAGCCACCTGGTTACTTCCCTAGAAACAATTCATCTCTGAATCAGTGTCTATTCATCAAAACCCATTTAGAAACCAAAGGAGGAGCAAGGGCCTAACATGCCCCCCAAACACATATGTCCATCAAGCAGGGCTGGTCCTTCTGTGACATAGCTTTACGTGGTATCCTTTAGGGTCACATTTTAAAATTTTTCCCGCAAGCACGTTCTTAAATGGAAGCAGCAAGAACTCTGGGACAACATGGACCTAACACTTCATTTCACTTTAAGTATTATGTTTTCTTGCCATTCTCTAGTCCTAAGCTATTTATTTACTGGCAACTCCTTTAAGTTCAGTTTCTCTGAACAGTCTGTAAAGTAAGCAATTAGAGAAATTATATTCATGGGTGGGCCAGAGTTAAAGCTTGAGCATATATGTATAAAATTCCTAACGCAACTATTAATGTACAGAAAAACCCTCGATCAAGGGGGTCTTTGATATTAATTTATTATAGTATCAAATATTTTTATAAAAGTGGAACGTTCCCCCAGATACAAATGTGTATGTTGATAAAGATTTGATTTTTTTAATTCTTAAACACTCTTAGCAAGAGTCAACATATTCTGGAAAACTTTGAGTTGATGCTCAAATGATTTGACATAAATTGGCTACACAAGGCAGCAATTATATCCTCGTTTATATACAATAAAAACGAACATGTATTCACACAGATGCTTACACACCAGTGTTTACAGTGGCAATAGTCACACCAGCCAAATGCAAAACAACTTAAGTTTCCACTATCAGAGAAACAAATTACAAAAAGTTATGAGATCTCAAAAGCGGATGAGGCTTTGCCATGTAAGTAATGAAGTACTGGCCTGTGCTACAATATCCCCAAAATGTGAGAACACTGCTAAGTGAAAAGAGTTACCAAAGACAAATACTGCATGTCACAATCCATAGGGAAGTCTGGCTATGGAAACCTAGAGACATAAGGTAGATTAATAATCGCTTGGGGCTAGGAGGAGGCAAAGGAAAGCAGAACAATAGCTCAGTGACTCAATAGTTCTCTTGAAGTGAGAAAACATTTAAAACTGAGTGTGGTGGTGGCTGATTGTTTCCATAAACATACTGCAAACCACTGAACTGTACACCCTAAATGGCTGAATTGAACAAAATATGAATTGTACCTCAAAGTCATTTTGAAAAGCAAATTTTTCCATTAAAAAGAAGAATTGGCTTTTGCCTGTCTTATTGAAGACAGACTATTAGCAGAGTCCCAATAAAAGCTGTGTAAAAAACATGGACACGGAAAAGTGTTGTTTGATTCTATTTTCTATTTTCTGATTACTAACAATGGCAAGCTAAAGATAATGGCATTTGTATTATAACAAGAAGAAGCAATGGGGACTGCTTTAAAATATGCTTAAATCAAGAATAATAAGAAAATAGTCTAAAGATCTCAAGAGGGATGTTATTCAAAAGAGGCAAGAATTAAAAGTTATAATAAAAATTTTTCCAAGTCTAAGAAAATAACAACTAAAGAAAACAAAAGATAGGATATAAATAATTTGATTCATCAAGTATAAAAACTACAATACAGGTCTTTCAGTTCCACTGCTAACAAAAACAAGAGCACACACACCAAATAAATAGCAAGAATAAAAAATAAAAACCAGGGGCTAGAGAAATACCTTGGCTGTTAAGAGTATGTAGCGATCTCAAAGAGAACATAAGTTTGACTCTTAGCAACCACAATGGGCAGATCACAAATGTCTGGCTACTGCAGGCACACATACACAAGCAGAAGACACCTAGGATACATGCACATACACATGATCAAAAATTTTTATTACGGATATATTGTTTAAAAAATAAAAGCCAAGTTAAAAAGTTACTTGAATCCCATCAACAACATCTCAAAATTTATGCATATATGTAATTCAAACTTTCCAAATAAGTTTCTGAAAAGTCACAGAGACCATACTAACTGCAAATTCGGTGTGATAATATAATAGCACATGAGAAAACGAAACACAGAAATGATGGCGCATCTGAATGGCAAACCTGATGGTCAAGGAAAGAAAGAAAGAAAGAAAGAAAGAAAGAAAGAAAGAAAGAGAGAGAGAGAGAGAGAGAGAGAGAGGAAGGGAAGGACGGAGGGAGGGAGGGAGGAAGAGAGGGATAGAGGGAGGGAGGGAGGAAGATAGGAATCTAAAACTATGAATGCATATGATTTATAACCACAAAACTAGCAATCTTGAATTTACTGGTCTTCGTGATATTAAGATGTACTGTACAGTACTCAACTGTTGTCATTCAAAGACATCAGCTCCATCTCTTTACTGTGCTAGAAACATAGTTTCTAGAAATTCCTCTTTCTAATCGTCTGCAAGCACAAAACTAAACTCAGATAGCAAGTCATATCTGCACTCAGCATTTTGTGGGATGCTTATACATGTGTATAAAATGCAAATGGAAATAGCTTCAGAATCTAAATTATTCGAACACAACAGTATTTTCCATTATTCAAAGCAATTTCCTGTTGCCATTTTACATAATGTGTAGGTTGAAATATAGTGTTCAGATGCTCTTCAATTTGAATAGAAAAGCAGTACCTGCACAGAAGGTGAGGGCTGATACCACACTTACCTGTCAAGGAGTATCAATACATAGACTTCCTGACATCGTCATCAGGTCATTTGGGGAATGTTAGGATTTGTTTGAATCCTTTATTGTCAACTACGTTGGCTTTCTAAAAATTATAATTATTATCATTTGGCTTGCAAGCTACAGAAGATGAATGTTCACATAAGTCAAAGCAATCACATGCAAAACCCAGCAGACCTTTAAGTGAGCCATTGGAAACCCAAGATGCCACTTTTTTCTCTGTAACCGCCTTGTGACTCTGTAAATCAGGCTGGCCACCAACTCATGGAGATCCCCCTGCCTCTGCCTCCAGAGTCCTGGGATTAAGAGGGAAAGGTAATGGGGGAAAATGTATAGCTTGATTTTTTTAAAAGCTTCAAAAATGAAATAAAACAAAAAAGGAAAACTTAACAACAACAAAAATGTCTTCCAAATAGCCATGGTTTACCTTAAGTACATCCATGAATTCAGCTTAGGGCTTCGCCACTTCCTGGTAATGAAATTCTTTATTTTCAATTCTGAATTCTCAAGAGCAGGTTGGTTAGACCTAAACAGAGGAATGAAGGTCTTTGTACTGTAAAACATCAGAGTTGGGGACCCTTTTCTGTGTTTTTTTTACAAGCAATTCACCAAGAAGACAGACTTGAGAGAGGCAAGCTGCTGCACAGGGAGGTTACGATCCGACGCCCCTCCAGCATCTCTTCACACACACACACACACACACACACACACAGACACACACACATACACACAGAGACACACACATACACATACACACACATACACATACACACACAGACACACACACACACATACACACACAGACACACACACATATCCACACACAGACACAGACACACACACACACACACATACACACACAGACACACACACATACCCACACACAGACACAGACACACACACACACATACACACACACACAGACACACACACACACACACACACATTTGACAACACATTACCTTTCTTCCTTGCTGCCCCACAAATGCCTAGGAGACACGGGATGGAGGATTTACTTTCACACATCTTTGAAATCTTGTTTTGACTTGTTGAGATGGGATCTCACCAGCAGCCCAGGTAACCCTCCTATTCATGATTCTCCGGCCTCAGGTCCTCCAATTCTATGAGCAAGCAAGCACATACTGCCAGCAGCTAGTTCATTGCTGAAAACTTTTATATCAACTTTGACATGTCTGATCAAAGTGCACAAGCCACACCTGTATAGACAAATGAACATTTTATAGTCAACATACCCATAGCATTACCAAGCATGACAAAATATTACAGAACCAGGAAGGTCTGCTTGTGTCATATGGCTTTCCAAAGAATTCATTTGGCTTGTATCGCTATATATTGTTAAAAATGTTTTAACATTACACAGAGTCAGATCCTATCAAATGTTCTCACATGTTGTCATCCTTTACTCAATATTAGATCTTTAATGTGTAGCAGTTCAGTTGTTCACATGAAATGTGCTTTACTGCTCAATAGTCAATTCTGTCTGCATCCTGATTTGTACATTTTTTATTATGATTAACAGGTTCTTGAGTTGTATCTAGTTTGTCACAACTAGAAAAATTCTAATATTCTAAAACACTATTATACACATTCTTCTGCATGTCTTGATTTTCATAAGTATTTTCTATTGGAAAATGGAAAGTTGAATCACATTTTGATAGTACCAATCAATTGTATCAATTGATATTCCCCACAGCAGTATATGACAACAGAACTTTGTCAACACTTGATATTAGAGGTTTTCATATTTGTTTTGTTTTTCCATCTTCTTTTTCTCTTCTATTTTTTAATTTAAATTAGAAAAATTATTGTTTTACAAATCCCAGTTCCCTCTCCCTCCTTTCCTCCCCTGGCCCCCCCTAACTCCCTATCCCATCCCATTTCTGCTCCCCAGGGATGGTGAGGCCACCCATGGGGGATCTACAAAGTCTGTCATATGCTGTGGAGCAGGGCCTAGACCCTCCCCCATGTGTATAGGCTGACATAGTATCCTTCTATGTGGAATGGGCTCCCAAAATCAAATTGTATACTAGAGATAAGTACTAATCTACTGCCAGAGGCCCCATGAATTGCCCAGGTCTCCTAAATGACACCCATGTTCAGGGGTCTTGGATGGTCCTATACTGGTTTCCCAGCTATCAGTCTGGAGTCCATGAGCAACCCCTTGTTCAGGTCAGCTGTTTCTGTGGGTTTCTCCAGCCTGGTGTTGTCCCCTTTGCTCATCACTCCTCCCTCTCTGAAGCTGGATTCTTGAAGTTCAGTTAAGTGTTTAACTGTGCGTGTCTGCTTCTACTGCCATCAATTTCTGGTTGAAGGTTCTAAGATGGCAAATAAGGTAGTCATCAATCTCATTATCATGGAAGAGCATTTAAGGTAGCTTCTCCACTAATGCTTAGATTGAAGTTGGTGTCATCCTTGTAGATCTCTGGACATTTCCCTAGTGCCAGATTTCTCTTTAAACCTATAATTGCTCCCTCTATTATGGTATCTCTTATCTTTCTCTCCTCTATTCTTCCCCTTACTCAACCTTCCTGCTCCCTCATGTTCTCCTCTCCCCTCCTGTCTGTCTCTTTCTCCTAGCTCCCGCTTCCCTCCCCGCCAAGATCCAAATTTGCTCAGGAGATCTTGTCATTTTCCACTTCTCTGGGGGAGAATGTATGTCTCTCTTAGGGTCCTCCTTGTTTCCTAGCTACTCTGGCAGTGTGGATTTTAGGCTGGTAATCCTTTGTTCTGTATCTAAAATCCATATATGAGTGAGTACATACCATGTTAGTCTTTTTGTGACTGAGTTACCTCGCTCAGGATGGTTTCTTCTAGTGCCATCCATTTGCCTGAAATTTTCAAGATTCCATTGGTTTATTTTCCACTGAGTAGTACTCCATTGTATAAATGTATCACATTTTCTTTATCCATTCTTCCCTTGAGGGACATCTAGGATGCTTCCAGGTTCTGGCTATTACAAATAATGCTGCTACAAACCTGGTTGAACAGATATCCTTGTATGAATGTGCATCTTTTGGATATATGTGTACGAGTGGCATTGCTGAGTCTTGTGGTAGACTGATTCCCATTTTCCTGAGGAATCTCCATACTGATTTCCAAAGAGGCTGTATGAGTTGGCACTCCCACCAGCAGTGGAGGAGTGTTCCCCTTTCTCCACATCATCTCTAGCATAAACTGTCATTGGTGTTTTTTATTTTAGTCACTCTGACAGGAGTAAGATGGTATCTCAGAATTGTTTTGATTTGCATTTCCCTGATGGCTAAGGATGTTGATCACTTTCTTAAGTGTCCATCAGTCATTTTAGACTCCTCTATTGAGAATTCTCTATTTCATTCTGTATCCCACTTTTTAATTGGATTATTTGGTGTTTTAGAGACTAGTATCTTGAATTCTTTGCAAATTTTGGAGATCAGCCCTCTGTCAGATGTGTAGATCTTTTCACATTCTGGGGGCTGCCATGTTATCTTATTGACAGTGTCTTTTGCCTTACAGAAGCTTCACAGTTTCAGGAGGTCCCATATATTAATTATTGATCTTAGTGTCTGTGCTACTGGTGTTATGTTAAGGAAGCAGTCTGCTATACCAATTCATTCAAGAGTGCTTCCCACTTTCTCTTCTAAGAGGTTCAGTGTGACTGGATTTATGTTGAGGTCTTTGATCCATTTGGACTTAAGTTTTGTGCATGGTGATAGACATGAATCTACCTGTAGTTTTCTACATGCCAACATTCAGTTATGCCAGCACCATTTGTTGTAGATGCTTTCTTTTTTCCATTTATAATTTTAGCTTCTTTGTCAAAAATAAGGTGTTCATAGGTGTGTGGCTAATATTAGGGTTTTCAATTTGATTCCATTAGTCTACCTGTCTATTTTTATGCCAATACCAAGCTGTTTTCAGGACTGTTCTTTCAAGGTATGTGAAGAATTGTGCAGATATTTTGAGGGAGATTGCATTGAATCTGTAGATTGCTTTTGGCAAGATTGCCATTTTTACTGTGTTGATCTTACCTATCAAAGAGTGTGGGAGATCTTTCCATTTTGTGGTATCTTCTTTAATTTCTTTCTTTAAAGACTCAAAGTTCTTGCTATACAGGTCTTTCACTTGTTTGGTTAGTGCTATCCCAAGATTTTATGTTGTTTGTGGCTATTGTAAAGGGTGATGTTTCTCTGATTTCTTTCTAAGCCCATTTATCGTCTGTATATATAAGGGCTGCTGATTTTTTTAGTTAATCTTGTATCCTGCCACTTTGCTGAAGGTGTTTATAAGCTGTAGGAGTTCCCTGATAGAGTTTTTCAAGTCATTTATGTAAATTATCATATCATCTGCAAATAGTAAATGTTTGACTTCTTCCTTTCCAATTTATATCTCCTTGATCTCCTTTTCTGTCTTACTGTTCTAGCTAGAAATTCAAGTACAATGGAGATATGGAGAGAGTGGACAGCCTTGTCTTGTTCCAGATTGTAGAGGAATTGTGTTGAGCTTCAATATAGTTAGTTTCATGTTGGCTATTGGTTTACTGTATAATACTATTATTATGTTCAGGTATGTTACTGTTATCCCTTATCCCTCCAGGACCTTAATCATGAAGGGGTGTTGGATTTTGTCAAAGGTTTTCTCAGCATATAGTGAGATGATCATGAGACTTTTTTTTCAGATTGTTTATATTGTGGATTACATTGATAGATTTTTATATGTTGAACCATCTCTGCATTCCTTGGATGAAGTCTACTTGATCATGGTAAATGATTTTTCTGATGTGTTCTTGGATTCAATTTGCCAGTATTTTATTGAGAGATATTGGTCTGTAGTTCTCTTTCTTAGTTGTGTCTTTATGTGGCTTGGGTACCAAGGTAATTGGAGCCTCATATAAAGAGTTTGGCAATGAACCTTCTGCTTCTATTGCATAGAACAATTTGAGGAATATTGGTATAATTCTGTACTGAAGTTGTCTCTCTCTGGGCTGTTTTTGGTTTGGAGACTTTTGACAACTGCTTCTTTTTCATTAGTGGCTATAGGTCTGTTTAAATAGCTTATCTGCTCTTGATTTAATTTTGGTAAGTGATACCTATCCAGAAAATTGTTCATTTCCTTTAAATTTCAAATTTTGTGGAGTACAGGTTTTCAAAGTGTGACCTGATCATTCTTGAGATTTCCGCAGTGTCCATTGTTATGTCCCCATTTTCATTTCTGATTTTGCTAACTTGCATGTTCTCTCTCTGCCTTTTGGTTAGTGTAGATAAAGGTTTGTTTATCTTGTTGAGTTTTTCAAAAAACAATTCTTTGTTACAGTGATTCTTTGTATTGTTTTCAGTTTCAACATTATTGATTTCAGTCTTCAGTTTGATTATTTCCTGGCATCTACTCCTCTAGGGTGAACTTGCTTCTATTTGTTCTAGAGCTTTCAGCTGGGCTATTAATTCTCTAGTATAACTATTCTCCAGTTTCTTCACGTGAACACTTAGAATTTTCCTCTTAGTACTGCTTTCAAAGTGTCTCATAAGTTTGGGTATGTTGTGTCTTCATTTTCATTGAATTCTAGGAAATCTTTAATTTCTTTCTTGACCCAGGAATGGTGCAATTGCGTGTTGTTCTATTTCCACGAGTTTGTAGGGTTTCTGCAATTTGGGTTGTTGTTGAATTCTAACTTTAAAGCATGGTGGTCCGATAAGATACAGAGGGTTATTCCAATTTTTTGTACCTGTTGAGGTTTGTTATGTTGCCAAGAATGTGGTTGATTTTTAGAAAAGGTTCCATGTGTTGCTGAGAAGAAGGTATATTCTTTTGTGTTTGGATGGAATATTCTATAGATATGTTAAACCCAATAGGGTCATAACTTGTATTAGCTCCTTTGTTTCTTTGTTAAGCTTTTTTCTGGTAGTCCTGTCTAGTGGTGAAAGTGGAGTGTTGAAGTCTCCTACTACAAGTGTGTGAGGTTTTATGTGCGATTTGATCTTTAGCAATGTTTCTTTTTATGAATGTGATTGCCTTTGTATTTGGGGCATAGATGTTCAGAATTGAGACTTCTTCCTGATGGATTTTTCCTGTGATGAATATGATTGACCTTCTTCATCTCTTTTAATTGATTTTAGTTTGAACTCTATTTTGGTAGATTATAATGATATTCGATACTATATAGGGAAAAACAATATATTTATTTATCAGGGAGAGAGAGAATTGCACTGACCAGGAGTCAGAAGCGTGGCTGGCTTCCAGGAGAAACAAGGGAGGTTCCTTCTTCTTTCACTTCCTTTTATATCTACCTGTGTCAGTTTACATGTCTCCACCCTCATGGGTGGATAGCTTTCTGGGGTTCACTTCTACAGTAGATAGTAGGATAGCTACACCAGCTTGATTCTTGGATCCATATGATTGGAAAATCTTATCCCAACCCTTTTCTCTGAGGTAATGTCTATCTTTGAAGTTGAGGTGTGTTTCTTGTATGCAGCAGAAGAATGGATTCTGTCTTTGTATTAACCTGTGTCTTCTTATAGGCAAATTAAGACCATTAATATTGTGGGAAATTAAGGACCAATGAGTGATAATTCTTGTTTGTTTTTTATTTGTTGTTAGTAGTGGTATTGGGTGAGGTTTACCCTGCTTTTTCTTTTGGCTTTTGGTAAAGTGGGGTTATCTATTGCCTATGTTTTTGTGAGTGCAATTAACTTCCCACTCTCCCATCAAGAAACAGCTACCAATAATGTAAAGACTACCCCAAAGACTCCACCTTGCAAAGGTTTCACTTCCTGCCCCATAACATGGTGGACTTGGAACCAAGACACTAATACATAACCATTTAAGAAACAGTTAAAATACAAACTACAGCCTCCTACTATGTTGGACATATTTCTACTTTCTGGTCTTTTAACAAAATTCTTTTAAATTGTTTTTTTTAAGATGCCATGGCCTGAATCATGTCCCCCAAATTAATTTACTGACACTCTGCCTGTGACTGTATTTGGATGCAGGACCTTAGAGGTCTTGGAAGAGGAGAATTAGGGTAAAAAGGATCATAAAGGTAAAACCTTGCACATATAGAAATCCTGCCCTTGTGATTGAAGAAGCAGCCACAGAGTGCTCTTCTTCAGCTACATGAGTAGACAGTGAGATCATGGTCTCTACCCAGTAAGGAAGCCCTCACCCAACACCACACCATGCCACAACCTGACATTGAACATTCCAGTCTCCAGCAGCATGAAGAAGAAATGATTTGTTGCTGTTGTTATTTAAACCATCTAGTCCATGACATGTTGTGGTGACAGTCCAAGGAGATTAACACAAAGATTGTTTAGATTTTGGTTTTTGTTTCTAAAGATTTATTGTATTTTAAATGTGTATGTTTGTAGGGAATGATCCTGTGTGCATATGCACATGTGACTACAAGTGCCCATGAAGGACAGAAGAAGGCATGGTGTCCCTTGCGGCTGGACTTACAGTTGCTTGTGAGTCACCCACTGCAGATGCTGCGAGCTGAACTTGAGTTCTCTGCAAGAGCTTCAAGTGCCTCTAACCACTGAGGCATCTCATCACCCCAGGCCCTTAGTTTTGCCTTTGCCCTTTAATTTAGAAACAGGTCTTTCCTTGGATTTTGCTCTACAAATATCTGTGGCTTGACATTTCAACTTCTTATCAATATTTTTGATGAGTAGAAATTCTTAATTTTAATGTATGTCAATTTAGAAATTTGACATTTCCTAGGACATACTTTTCACATTCTTTTTATGAAAGTTTGCCCACTATAAACTCATAAACACTTTGTCCCTTCAGCATTCACTTTCCATAGTTAATGTCCCATCTGAATTTGACTTTTTGTGTGTAGCAAGAAAAGCAAAGGTGTTTCTCTGATTTCTTTCTCAGCCACTTTATCATTTGTATATAATAGGGCTACTGATTTTTTTGAGTTAACCTTGTATCCTGCCACATTGCTGAAGGTGTTTATCAGCTCTAGGAGTTCCCTTGCGGAGTTTTTTGGGTCACTTATGTAAACTATCATATCATCGGCAAATAGTGAAAGCTTGACTTCTTCTTTTCCTATTTTTAACCCATTGATCTCCTTTTGTTGTCTTATTGCTCTAGCTAGAACTTCAAGTCAATATTGAAGAGATATGGAGAGAGTGGACAGCCTTGTCTTGTTCCTGATTTTAAAGGAATTGTGTTGAGTTTCTCTCCATTTAGTTTGATGTTAGCTGTTGGTTTACTGTATATTGCTTTTATTATGTTCAGGTATGTTCCTGTTGTCCCTGATCTCTCTAGGACATTTATTATGAAGGGGTGCTGGATTTTGTCAAAGGTTTTTTCAGCATCTAGTGAAATGATCATGTGGTTTTTCTTTTGCAGTTTGTTTATGTGGTGGATTACATTGATAGATTTTTGTATGTTGAACCATTCCTGCATTCCTGGGATGAAGCCTACTTGATCATGGTAGATGATTTCTCTGATGTGTTCTTGAATCCAATTTGCTAGTATTTTATTGAGTATTTTTGCATCGATGTTCATGAGGGAAATTGGTCTATAGTTCTCTTTTGTAGTTGTGTCTTTGTGTGGCTTGGGTACCAAGGTAATTGTAGCCTTGTAAAAAGAGTGAGCCTCCCACTTCTATTGTGTGGAACACTTTGAGGAGACTACCTTAAATGCCCATTCCTGTTAATGAACTTGACATCTACACTATATGCCATCCTAGATTCTTCATCCAGTGACTGATGGAAGCAGAGACAAACACCCACAATTAAACACTGAACTGAACCCATGGAACCCAGTGACAGAGAGAGGAACGATGAGAAAATTGCCAAAGAACGGGTTGGCAAAACCAACAGAGACAGCTGATCTGAACAAGGCAGAACTCTTGGACCCCAGACTGACAGCTGGGAGGCCAGGATGGGACTGATCCAGGCCCCCTGAGTGTGAGAGTCAGTGAGGAGGCCTGGGCAACCTATGGGGCCCTGGGCAGTAGATCCCTGGCATACAAACGGACTTTGTGTGTTTATAACACAAAGAGGGATGCTCTCTCAGCCTGGACTCTTAGGGGAGTGCCTGGACCCTTCCCTGAACGAAATTACAGACTCTGGATATCCCCTATGTGGAAGGAAGTGGCGATAGGGTGGGAGGCTGGGGGAGGATAGTGGGAGTTGCGGGAGAAGCGGAGAGAGAAGGAACTGGGATTGACATGTGAAGCAAGCTATTTAAAATTAAAGTAATAAAAAAGAAAAACAAAGAAAAGCAAAGCCAACTGAAGAAACTCACTGGAATGTCCCTTTTGTTGCCACTGTGATTCCAGAACACAGGAATTATTGATCAGGTGAGATCTGTGAGAGCCTATTTTCAGATTCCCTTATGTTCTGTTGCTCTTTGTGACATCATCCTGTTTTAATTCATCTGCTTTTAATTAAATTATGGGATCTGTAGTGTCTCTCTGATGTCTCTTCCTTTCACTCTTAAAGTTACTCACTTGTGTTTACTGTTAGTTTCCTAGGGGTGTCCCAAATTCATTAGTGACTTCTGAGAATAAACTTTGGTCTGTTAGTCCTCTCTACAACATGTTTACTTTGTACTTAATCAATTGCTTGATTTATTTCTTCCTTCAATCTCCTTTGCTTTTAATTTTCCTTGTGGTTATGTTTTAAAGTTTCCTGAGATGTAATACAATGCCTCTGCTTTCCTGTTTTTTCCTTCTCTGATGTGTCCACTGAAGGCTGTGAGCCTCCCTCTTATTCCTCGGTTACTTTTGCTACAGAGGTTTTATGTTGTATTTTATCAGTGAAAAAAAATATTGTATTTTTATTGTGATTTCTCCAGAACCAAGAGGCTACTCAGAAATGTATTTTATATCATTATTAAATTTTTGAGGGTTTTATAGCTATCTTTATGCACTTACTTCTAGCTTAATTTTATAATGGCTGAAAATGCATAGCATGTCATTTTAATCTTTTAAAATTTGTTGCTACTGCTTTATCCAGAAAACATGGTCCATGTTGGTAAGGAAGATAGTCAAGTCAGTGTGGAATTTGCATGTGTAGGTAAACTCAGTGATAACAGAGCAACTGCTGTTTCCTTCATACCCTTACAAACATATTATCTGGAGATTACAAGAGTTGTGTTAGAAACACTATATTAAAATAACTGGTTATTTTAATACTTGTGACCATTAGCTCTTCAAACCCAATTTTGAAGACAAGTTTGTCACTATCTCCTTCACCTCAGTGTAGATTTTGATTTATGTATGAGATCTATACAAGTTTAGAATTATTCCTTGTTTTTCTTTGCAGTTACCTCCTTAAACCACATCAAGTGCCTTCATTTAGCTCCAGAAATACTTTGTTGTTGTTGTTGTTGTTTGAGACAATGTCTCATTATGCTGTCCTGAATGGCCTGGAACTCAATATATAGACCAGGCTGGCCTCCAACTCACAGAGATTCGCCTTCCTCTGCCTCCCAAGTGCTGACATAAAAGTATGTGGCTCGGAAGGTCCTGGAAAAAAAAAAGTGTGTGGCAAGCACAGCTCTATGTATCTATCTGTTCATCTACTTTGTCTGCTGTTGGTATAACCATTCCAGATCATTCTTGGTGACTGTCTGTATACCCTGTCTTCTTTCTGATGTTAGTCCAGCTTTTCAGTATTTTGATATCTAGCACATGGATCTTCTGATCAGCACAGAGCAGTTTGAAAGACTGGGTCCCGGGAGCTAATATAAAAATCATTTTAAATAAAATAAATAGTAACATTTCCTGCACACCTGAGCTTAATAAGTATGGTCCATATTCACTGTACTTTATGTAGGTATGGGAAGGCGGTAGAGTTCCCCACCCAATAACAGGAAAGTTGGGACTAATTAGAACACCAAAAAAGTTAAGAGCACAGCCTGCCTCCTGGCTCTTATATACCTTCTACTAACTGTGGCCAGGACAGGTGTTTCACAAGTTATTTGTTAAAGCCAGAGAAAGTCATAGCCCTGACATGTATTGGGATTAGCATAAGGAGATGGAGTTCTCTGACACTAGGGCAACTTATTTGTCTAAAATAGCATGTATCCAATAGCAAGGATATATATCTAAAAGGAATAAACGTTCCTGTTATTATTCTCTTACAGTGAATAGCTGATCATACCCTAGCCTTATGGAATTTTTAATTCACAACTCTCATATCTGACTCCATGTTATATCCAAATGTTAAGATTTATAGTCATAACACTGTGAATAATGCATCTGGCATTAAGTTCTAGACCTGCCCGATAGTTTCACATCACTGCTAGGGTGGCCAACCCTCATAATGGCATAACAAAATTCAGAAAATTCTTCTTTCTCAAGATATAATTTGATGTAAAAAAAAACCTGAAAAGTGACAATTGTTCAGCCTCTCCAATCATAATATGCATAAGCACAGCCACAGTGTTAAACAGAGACAGACTACATTTTATGAGTCTGTATGTGTGTGTGCATGTATACACACAAGCATGCAATGTGATAAAAAAGACCAGGCCCATCTATATAGGTTTATTTGCAAAATAGTATGCCCAGAAATATTTGAATGCCCTAAGTTTGTCAAGGCAGCTGGATGGTAAAATGTTATAACCTCTGAAGTCAAGAAATTTAAATTTATAGTCACCACATTAAGCATAGATGTTAAAGCATTAAAGTTAACACCATACAGAGTCATATAAAATATTGCATGTGCAAAGGGGCTGAGTTACGTTCATACTGGGAACCATAATTTAGAATTTCCTGACTTCTGAACATGCAACACATCACAGTAATTGATCTAACTCCTTGGCGCTAATATAAAATATCTTGTTAACATGTTTTCTGTCCAATTCTTTCATCATTTACCTTTTGGCTCTTGGAGAAACAATCCATCATGTTAGAATGTTTTCACACACCTGCACAAAGCTAATATAGCAATGGAAAAGCCAATGCAACCAGCATTGAGTGAAAAGCATGGATACTATGTCTGGATCATGCAAAGCAATATTTCACCTTCATCATTAATACTGTTTCCTTTGCCTTGCCATGATAATGGCTTCATGATTATTCTGAGTACTATGGGTACAGGGCATCAATGTACTTGTGCATGCAGAATATAGACTGCTAGTTTGTAAAGCTAAACTAATATACAAAAGATAGGCAGGGTGGATTAGCTCATGATGGGATGTATCATGTTAATCTCATGATACTACAAGACAGAACTACAATAGAACCACACTCCTTTTTTAATATGTGAGTGCATGCTGTGTGATCATGTCCTGGCTGGGGACAGGGGTGAATGTGCATGTGTCTGAGTGTATGTGGAGGCCAGAGGACAGGAATGTCAGCCACCTCTTTTGAGACAGTGTCTCCCACTGGTATGGATCTTACCAATTAGGCTAGACTGAATGGCCAATGAGCTCTAGAGGTTCTCTTGTCTTCACCTCCCCACACTAGGATTATAGGCATGCACCACCACACCTGACTTTTTCATTGGGTTCTAGTGAATGGACTCAGGGACTCATGTTTGTGTGGCAAGTACTTTACTAACTGAACAATCTCCTCAGCTCCTAAGAATCACACTATTTAAGGCCATTCTCTGTCAAATGAGTGCCTTCTCCCCACTCACCTCTCATCTCTTGCTATCCTTTTCAATGGACAAGTCTCCAATTCACATTTTTTTTAATTGCAGAGACCTTGTGCCCTGCTCCATGCCAGGCAAAGAAAACCAATGACCAATGGTGTTAAAGAGATTACTGTGTTCATAGCAATGTTCAAAGCCCCATAGATACATTACCTCACTGAAAGAAATAAGATAGCATTGACTAGCTACAATTCACAGAGCAAATCTGACCTACAGGCTCTTTGGTAAATAATGAACTTTCCAAATCTAACCTCATTCATCCATCTGAGGGTTTCCATGGTTGTTGCACATGACAACAGTAGAGTTGAGTTGAGTCATTGCAATAATCACAACTGATGAAAAAATTGAGCAAGGAAGGAAGGAAAGAATAAAGGAAGGGAGGGAGGGAGGGAGGGAGGAAGGGAGGGAAGGAGGAAGGAAGGAAGGAAGGAAGGAAGGAAGGAAGGAAGGAAGGAAGGAAGGAAGAAAGGAAGGAAGGAAGGAAGGAAGGACATTTACTATCTGGTGTCCACAGGAAACATCTGCCTGTCCTCCAGCAGATACTCCTCCTCTATATGCAGAGATTCCCCCCTCTTCAGAGAGAAGAGTATCTGCAGCATATTTCACCTTTAGAAAAGAGAGTTTTCAGGGAAAACACAGTTTTCCACTCCTAGTGTGTGTACCTTAGTCCTGCCTCTACCATTCCTAGGAACCAGGGAATAGCCCAGGTCATCAGTTGTCACTCTTTTATTCTGTCCCTCCTACATTGACCTTGGACTGACTTTGCTTTTTGAAGTTCATATCATAGACTCAACAGTGATTACCAGCAACTTGAAGGACAAAAAGAGCAAACTTATTGAATGCCATCTGTTGGTAGCTCAAAGAAAAAAAAAGCTATGTATGTGTTGTAAATCACTATGGCACACTGCATACAGAGTCCTATTATTTTTCAAACAAGAAAAATAAAGGAACACACACCTCCTTTGCCTAGGAGAGAAGCAGTTTTTTTTCTGTCCCCTCCCAGAGTGTCTGTTTTGCCCAGAAGCTACTCTATGGGGGAGCCTTGGGGCCTCCCCACATGTACATTTTAGCTACATCATCACCTTGCCAAAACATCTGGGGTGAAAAATACATTTAATCATTCAAATTATTTTCCCCTGAAGCAATGCCAAACATCTGTCTAACTAGAAACATCTGTGTATTAGTCAGCTCTGGCTACCATAACAAAATACTACAGGCTGGGTGATTTAAACAACAGAAATTTACATATTCTTGTGGGATACAAGTAACAATGTTGTCAGGTTCTGGTGGGGACTCACCTCCTGTCTTGCTCAGGGTTACCATCTCTGTCCTAACAAGGCAAAAAGAGAGAAAGATCTCTGGTGCTTCTTCCTTTAAAGGCACTGACCCTGTCATGAGAATGCTACCTTTATAATTTTATCTAGCTCAATTACTATCAAAGGCTTCATGTCTAAATACCATCACATTCAGGGGAATCATTATATAGGCTCGAACAGGGGCCAAGGATTTTAAACAAAGAATCAGTGAGCCAAAATACAAGATTCTGAACAATACCCCCATGGTTCCTTCATAGCTACTCGTCATGTCTTCCTATGTATTTCTCTCTGAGGGATGCCATATATCACAACAAAATCCATGTGGGTGACACCACATGCTTGGTATATATAAAAACTTTCCATGGGGTTAGCATAATTCTTGGCTGTCTAATTCAAGATAGATGTGTATCAAACACTTCCCTACTTTTCCAGAAACACAAACTTGGGAAATAGATAATTCGAATTCCAGAAAAAGGCAGGAACAGGATTAAACACCTTTAGATTTAGAGTCACACTAATTCTGCTGTTGCTGAGTCATAAACCATCCCAAATTGATCCAGAAAAAAAAATCAGCAAGCATTTTTCATTACCCATTTGGACCAGTTAGTCAATATAAGGTAGATGTGTCTGGCTTCTTCTGGTCTTGCTTCTATATTTACACTCAGGGAGGAAGTGGGAATGGTCTGGGACAACTTTAGTCATAAGTCTGAAATTTGTTCCATTGTCACATGGGATGACAAGGATGACTGCTGTGTGGATGGCATAGCTTATTCTTAAGGTGGTGGCATATTCTAAGACATATAAGTCCCATGAGACAAAGATGTAGCACTGGTTACAGAGATCTCAGTCAACCTCTATTAAGTACTGCCATTCACAGAGGTAGTCTAAATTCAAGGACGGGAAACATATCCCTCTTGTCAACAGAAAAGTCATGAAGCCACATAGTAAATAGAATGGATACAGGATGGGTTAAAAAGGAGTGCTCAAATTTGTAATCTACCAAAAGAGTAACACCCAGGAAATGGTGACCGCTCAATAAAGGAATATGCACCCAAAGGCCAACACTCCTTCCCCTCCAGACATTTTTTCACTAGGGAACCAACGTGGAGCACAGAGTTTAAGAAAGGAAGACAGAAGCCAAGTAAGAGATGCAAAGACCATAATCTTTGCCACTTTGATCTCAATGAGCTATGTCACTTTGATAATCACTCCCCTCCTTTGAGTCATCAATTTTTCATTCTGAAGAGAATAAGACAGTCACACAATCTTAAAGGCTTTTATCACTTATAGATCCTACATATAAATTAGGTCATTCCCTAGATGCTTCCTATTAAACACCTACTTAAATCACTATGGAAGTAGAGAGAGGAGTATATTTTAGCCATTGGGACAGTGCTTTTTTTCAGAGTCCTGCTGAATAAAGTGGTTGGTTGGGTTTTCTTATGCCTCTTCCACTGATATTATAACTGAAATCATAAAGCTCAGAAAACACAAATCTGGGAGATTTGTTAAGAATTAATTATTTTTCTGAACCTCCACAAGATAACTACACCCCAGCAGGGTGAGAGTCTTCATTTCACAGTCTGGAGGTGAATTATGAACTTCTAAGAAGATACCAGTGCACCGCCCCTTCGCATAGGCTCAGGCTCAGTGCACTGCCCCTTCTCATTGGCTCAGACTCAGTGCACCGCCCCTTCTCATTGGTTCAGACTCAGTGCACCACCCCTTCTCATAAACTGAGACCCAGTGCACTGCCACTCCTCATAGGCTAAGACTTGCTTATTTTCTAGACCTCATTTTGTCTTGTAATATGAAAAAAAATTGACAATCGACACAGCATCTAGGGTGTAATTGTTATACCACATTCATAGATTTAGGAAGTGTGAGACAAATGCAAATATTTGCAGTTTGTCCCCCAAACAACCAGCACACTTCTCATAAATGTCTTCACACTGGTTTCATGACTTCCTAAGATTCTGTGTCCTCTAAAGCTCACTGCCACAACTGGCATATAAAACATGTTCATTAAATATTTTGTAAACTTGTCTATTGGGATGAAAAACAATTATTTACTATTAAAGTTGTATTTGCAAGTTGCCTTAACATCTGGCTGAAGAATGAAAACTCCAGTCGCTTTGGTGCCTAATTATGGCACACATTCAGACATCTGGGAAACATTTGGAGTATTCTGCTTTTCTCCTGAACATGTTGGTGTCCTACAGAGGCAAGCCTGGGGAAATTACTGCCGGTGTTTGTGGGGAGAGGTGGGGGTGATGTGGTTGGTAATATTTTGAAAGTGACCCCTGGGAGGAATACTTTGGTACAGTTGAACTGAAAATCTGTTCACCCTTCCTTGATGATGCCATATTTAGGCTGTCATTTTGGACGCAACAAGGCAGTCAGCAGCAGGAATCATCACGGTGTCCACTTCCGTAGGCAGGAAGCAGAAAAGATGAACTTGAAGTAGTCTAGGCTATAAGATCTCAAAGCCTGCCCCCAACGATGCAATTCTTCCAACAATCTTTCATACCCAGATCAGTGAAGCAATATTTATTTATTTGTTTGTTTGTTTGTTTAAAATAGGAAACATGAAAACTTCAAAGAATATGAAAAATTATTTACAATAAGTGATTGGATGGGGGTGGGGAACAGAAGATACACCATCTCCCACCCTAGCAATACTATTGTTAAAGTATGAATGAGCAATGCCTGGCATCCTCTAAGATCATAACTTGTTTGGTCAATAACCACGTACCAACCCCTCTCAACCCATATTGTATTGCTTACACAATATGAGGAAGTAAAGTTGGTATGCCTATTTGTTTTCTAAAATTTTTTATAGTACAAAAATCATTGGAGTAGAACCGAATCTGGTGATTCACCATTTCACTACTTTTATCAATCAGAAGTTGCAAAGGAATCAAAACCCCCAGATTTTCACTAAGGGAGCCTCTTGACTACTATATTTGGGGAATTCAAGGTGTTCAAACTGTGCGTGGCAGAGAATGAATAAGACTTGTTCTAAAAATAGTACAAATCAGGCATCTAAACTACACACAGGCATTCACCTCATGTTTTATCAGTTTTCCTGAGGTCACTGATGATTGAACTCACCCTCAAAAGTTAAAGACTCAGAGTCAACAAATGTAATATTCATTCAAGATCAATCCCCCTCTTCCTTATTTTGGTTTTATAATGCTTTACTACAAGGTGTATCTGGTCATATTACTACACTGGTTACTTTTCTGTTGCTATGAGAAAGTTACCACAGAGAAAAACAATTTACAGTGTTTATTAGGATTTATAGTTCTGGAGATGTAAAAGTTCATCAATGTAGGAAGCCATGGCAGCAAGTGGCAGGAGCAGAAAATGGAGAGATCACATCTCAGTTGCAAACAGAAAACAGAGAAGATGTAATTGAAGTGGGGCTCAGCTATGAACTATCAAAGACTAACCCCAGTGACGTATGAACCTTTGCCAATGAGGCTTCATATCCTAAGAATTCCATGACCTCCTCTAACAACACCACCAACCAGGGACCAAGCATTCAAACACATGAGCCTATAGGAGGGGGTGGTGACTCTCTCATTCAAACAACCACAGCTGCTTATGAAGGGCCATCAACAGGAGTTGACATAGGACTTCATGGAAGAATTCTAGTAGTATAGCTCACAGCGGTTACCACCTTTTATGATATCTGTCTATAGATAGATAGATAGATAGATGCCTAAATGCTATTTCTTACCAACTGTCTTTCTGCTATTTACAGCTACTGATTAATAACCTACATAGAAGACCCTAAAAGCCAGAACCCAGTGCATTATCTCTATGTGATATATTCCAAGTTAACTTAGAAGTTATACAATCATCCCCATTTTAGATCATAGTATAAGAAGTTTATGATCTCAATATCCCCATTCAAGAAATGGATATATTGTTTAAGGACAAAATGAAAGTTTTTTTTAATCACTTCACCATGGACAGGGGGAACTTGGCACATCTCAAAACAGAGAATAAAATAGCATTGAAGAGAACTAGAATTTTCCACAACTTCAATTGCACTCCATTTTCCAAATGTGTACCCTTTTAAATGATTAGGGTTTTTAACAATCCAGGATAAAAAGAGCAAAGAGTAAAGAAAATAAATCTCTCCCTATTCAAATTTTGTAATATTAAAACTAGCCAACAAAAACACAGAATCCCTTGGACCCAGCCCTGCGCCATAATTAAATTAGAATGTGTTTAAATTCTTAATGGCATGGTATTTTACACAGAGTTTGAAACATATACCTAAACACTCGAGCCATCAGGAGTTAGTAACATAAAGTGCCCAATAACTGGAGAAGGACTACAGTGTATTATCACTCCTCCCTGACTAATGAAAGTGGCTCTCCTCTCCGGCGTCTCAGCCACACAAACTAAAATTGCTCTTTGTGTAGCTTGAAAGCTTTCAAAAACCATTCAGGCAGCTAAAAGGCCGTCTTTCTGCCTGATAATACAGGCTTGTTTTTACTAACATGTATATGTGTGTTTTCTTTTATAAGCTTCCTGTCTGCCTCTGTGTAGAATAAAAAAATATATATAAAATAAAACAAAACAAAAACTATTCAGATCTCAAGAGATCCACACAGCATAACCACAGTTGTATTAATTGCCAGTGTAAGAGGGGCATCTGTCACAGAAAGCGGAGGCCTCCTGCTTATTTACCAAGCTTATTTTGATAAGAATTTAAAGTGTGTATAACAAATAACATTTGAAATTAGGCTACAGCAGATGGGAAAATTCAAACACATGGACATCAGGCACACATGAGGTGCACATGTCTTACAACCATGCAAATATTCATAAGCATAAAATAAAATAAATAATTGTATAAAGGGAATAGTGTTAAGTATCACTGAGCATAATCCAAGCTTACCTATAACCCTAGTGCTTAAGAAAAGGAGTTTGAAGATAGACTGGGCTACATACTGAGATAATGATTCCTGAAGAGAAAATAAGAAAAAAGAAGAAGGGAGGAGGAAAGGAGAGGGGAAGGGGGAAATCAGTGTAAGTAGCAAGCTAACTATGCAATCAAACTTTTATTAAAATTAGGACTGCCTAAACTCCTTAACCAGCAGTATTCATGGGCCAGCTCTGGGACTCAGGGCCTTGGCAAGAGCTGTAGTCCTTCCTCTCTAGACATTCTGGCACGGACCCAGTTTACTCTTGCCAAAGGTGTCTCACTGAGCTCTACCCATTGGGCTAATACCCCTCCTAATCACTAGACCAGGCCCTGAAAAGCAATCTTCATAAAAATGGGCGCCAGAGAGTTATAGAGTCAGAGTGGACACAATTGCTAGAACTATGAGAGCAAGTGGTAGCTACCAGCCTTCTCGCTGTGAAGACAAAGTGAATTGACCTTATAATCTTCCTGTTAGTCTAGTATGCAAGGCAGAAAGGAAGGTCCTTCACTTAAGGAGCTAAAGTTGGCATCCAAGAAGGCATTTGGTAGCAAATGAAATTTTTGAGAGAATGAAAAGAAAGCAACTTGACAGAATATGGACTTTCTCATGAACAAATCCAGACCACAGAATGGTTTTATCCAAAGCCACCATTGGAAGCCCAGTGAGGCCAAGAAAAAGGCAAAAGCCTATGGGAGTCAGAGATGATGTCACATGTGAACAGAGTTGACACACTGGATCTAAAGGATCAGGGTGGTCATGAGCCATTTGTGTTTCACATGAACGCAGACCCAGGGATGTAGAACCAAGCTGAGAATCCAGGAACCATAAGGCAACAAACAAAGCAATCTATGAAGGATCAAGAGAGGCAGCAGCAATAAGCAAGTCATATGACTGATGAAATCTGGGTCAAGGGTTAAAGGCTCATATTTATTGAATGTTTGCATCTTGGGGCTGAGGCAGTGTGCTCCTTTAAAGGCACAGGGTTGGCTGGAAGATCAGTGTTGAGTTGTAAAAGGGTCTTATGACAACAACAACAAAAATATTAATGACAATTACTGACTAATTTCTCTATGCTAAGCATTATTTAGAAGGTTTTTTCACAAATACACACACACATATATATACATACATATATATATACATCAAGAAGAGTAACAGTCATTGAGTACTTAAACATGTTTGAAACTATGCTAATAATTATCTTTATTCATTATTATTGGTGCCTGTTGGGGGTGGGGTGGGGTATATACACTTACACATGTGTCATGGAAGTCAGAGGACAACTTTCATAAGAGGGTTCCCTCCTTTCAACACTGACTCCTAGAATTGAACTCAGGTCACCAGACCTGTGTGACAAACTACCTTAATCCCTGTGCTATCGTCCCAGCTAAGAATTCAAAACATGTTCATTTTATTTAGTCCTTCAACACCTCTGCAATGTCATCATAGCCTTTAAAACTCTATAAGAAAAAAGGAAGAAAAGAAATTTTTAAAAAACTCTAAGATGACACAGAACTTTTTCCTTGTGGTTACAGACAAGGTTGAAATGAAACCCAAAATCACATGCTAAATTTATGTGAACATACTATACATTTTAATAATATAAATTATTAGCTCAGGAAAGATCAAGATAGAGAGAGAGCCTGAAGGAACTGAGATGAGGGAGGACAAAGGAAGGAAGGAAGGAAGGAAGGAAGGAAGGAAGGAAGGAAGGAAGCAAGCAAGGAAGCAAGGAAGGAAGGAAGGAAACAGTCACTCAGTTCTTAGAGGCTCAGTGAACTACCAACCCTGCAGAAGAAATATTTGTCCTCTTTTCAATAGTGAAAACCAAAGCCCAGAGAAGTCACACAAGTAACAGTGGTCAACCACATTGTCTCTTTCTATTTGTCTTGAGTGGGAAAAGACAAAGACAAAGCAACTTCAACTATGGTTGGTGGATGATGTCTGAAAGAGCAGCAAGGCTTTGAAACCTGCCTAACACCATAGGTTGTGGCCAGATCTCAGCATGTAAAAATACATTATCACGGCAGAATGTTGATGCAGCTGATGCCAACAGTCATTTCTGGTTGCAAATGTAATAACTCATGTGAGATACACAAGACCTTTGAAAGAGTCACCATTCCATATTAAGCAGGGCTGGTAGATACATGTGGGCCTTGTTAGCATCAAAGTCTTCCAACTAGCTCGTCCAAAATTTGCAGGCACACACCAGTGTCAAGGGTCAACTGAATTCCACTTACTATTGCATAAATCTCCCTTAGGCTGGAAATGTACTCAGTTTGTGGAATGCTTACCTAGCATGTACAAAGCCCTGAGTTCATCTCCAGCAACAAGTAAACTGGACATGACAGTGCGCACCTGTGATAGTAACACCTGGGAAGTAAAGACAGTAGGATAAGAAGTTCAACAGCATCTTCAGTCATGTCATAGATTACATGAAACACTTAAAAAATCTCTTCCCAAGCAATGGAAAAAGGAAACCCAAACTTTTGACCTGTGAGCAATTGTAAAGATATACGTCCAGACAGAGATCATGAGGGAGATTCTAGAGGTTCACCTGTCCCCCACTGATCTGAGTACCTTCTCTCAGTGACCATGTCCCCCCCGACACACACACACACTGTCTTCTTTGTACCCTCAAGAACTGTGACCCAGGAGAGAGTTTCTAATCCCTCTTGAACAGCTGTTGCTTGCCCATGGTTGCTTCAGTAGAGAAGGTAGTACCTCCAATCATAGCTGGGAAGTAGAAAAATGCTTATAATTGCAAATGCAGAATGTCAACAGCAGCCCATGCTTGTTTTTATTGTATTTTCCCCAAATTTGACTAGAAGGAGAGACAAGAGGGTAAACTATTACTCTTAAGGAAAAGCAGGATAAATCACATGACAATTAAGAGTAGCCTAGTGGTCAAACAAAGACTTAGTGGATACACTTAACAATCCTTTGAGGGGATATTTAAGTCACACCTCTTTTTCCTGCAATCTCAAGGAAAATGTAACTATTCCAACATGTGTTGTGAATAAGTTAACTAGGCCCCAACTTTCGTCTCATAACCCAGTGCCCCAAACCATATTTCATTTTAGGATTGTTTGGGGCTGAATGTGCCCAACCTTCAAATCCTAACCATCAGTATCCCAGAATGTGACTGTATTTGAGACAGATTCTTTAAAGGGGCAATTAAACTAAAATGACATTGTTAAGATGGGCCCTGATCCAATGTGACTGAAGTCCTAATAAGAGAAGGCTGTTTGGGCACAAACACACACTAAGCTAAAACCATGTGAAGACATGGGAAGAAAGAGGTGCTCTCAGTCAACCATACTGACACCTGGATCTTGGACTTCTAACCTCAAGAATGGCAGAGAAAATAAATCATTATTCAAAGCCCTCAGGCTTACCATACACCATACTTGGTACGGTGGCCCTTGCAGAGTAACAGCAAATCCAGAAGCCTAGATGTTTGACAAGGACAGATCTGTGGCAGTCACTGAAATCAATCTACAGTGTGACTTACCTCCCAGGATCGATTTTATTCAACCCTCAAAGTCACTGTCATAGGGCATAGCCACCTGGAATTCGATGGGATAGCACCTCCTCTCACACAGCCAGGGGCCCCAGGGATGAATGCTTTCAAGCAGGGAAGAGTCAACGTGCCTGCTCTTCAGTTTAACAAAATGCCATCGGCCATAATTAATCCTTCATTCTGGCCAACCCAACAGCTGCTTGAACCATTTCCTCACTCCCACTCCTACTGCCTCCAATCCATTCTCCAGTCTAGTAAAGTGAACTCTTCTCATGTACAAACCTCTGGGTTAGAAGCCTCATGGGCTTTGCCTTGAACTAGAAATGCAATCCTGGATCCTTGGCGCAGCACTGACAGTCCCGCCACGAAAGTGCCATCAGCCCACCTCAGTCTGGCACCCTAAGTCTGGGCTACTTTCTGCCTTTGGTCTGCACCTGCCCAGAGCTTTCTGCAGTTACTTCCTGCAGGGTCTTTGGGCACAGAGACTGTTCCCCTAGGACTCGCCCTTTCCATTTCTACATGTGACCAACTCCTGTCAGCCTTTGGGATCTCAGCTGCCTCAGGTTGGCATTCTCCAACCAGTCTCCTGACACCCACGTTCCTCACCACACCTTCCCCCACCCTATGCCAGGCTGCCTTCCTGACTAGGAAGAACCACACCTTATAAGTATTTCATCCAGTGCCTTGCTTGTCTCTCACCGTGAAGTCAAGGGTTATGTCTGATTTATCACCAGGGTAGCTCCATGGTTGAATGAACGGATGAATAGGTAATTTAGAAGGTAAGAATGCACTCTAGTCCTATAGGGTTACATAAATGCTAATTACAATCACTAGATTGTAAGGCCTGTTAGAACAGAACCTGCGTCTTCTTTCCTCCCCATGCCTCATTTCCTCAGGAGAAGGTAACTGAGTTGATTAATGAATTCATTATTTGAAAATCGCATTATGAATGGACTGTCATAGCAAACAACTTATGATTTATAGCAGTGGGTGTGCTTTTCATGCATCTCGGCTCATGTTAATCTTAATAATGGCAGTGTAGCCATTTTACTCCCATTTTACAGAGGAGGAAACTGAGGCTAAGGTGTCAAATACACTACTCAAGTCTAAATAGGAAAAAAGCCCCATAACTATTCTATAATAGCTATGCCAATCAAATTACTTAGTACTTAGCTTTTCTCAGGCTAACGGGGATCAATGAGAGACAAGCGTAAGGGATATCTGTACACAGGTAAATAAGAGATTGTCCTGTGGCACTACTTCCCATCCCCCAGCTCTCACAGCAAGCATGGTTACAAACACGAGATTAGTCTTGTCAATAGTGCACCATGGATGGGGGAGGGGCTTTTATAAGACCCCACCCCACCCCCACCCCGAAGAGTCATAGGCAGTTAATGGTTGCTGCAGGAAATGGAGCCACAGTTTTCAGTGGTGCAGCCACAGGTACATTTCCCTTAAGTGAGTAAACCCCAGAGCCATGCTCAGGCTGCAACCCTGACCGAGGACAGTGGATCACAAAGCAACACAAAAAGACATGGCCATAGAAGGCAGATTTGTAATAATGAACTCAATGGGAGAGGAAGGATGACTAAGAAACTATGACAGGAAGGGCTTTGCTCAAAGAACAATATCTATAGGTATGATATTGTGAAAAACAAGTTGTTCTTTAAAAGAACGTCCTGTAGACTGGTTTAGTAACAGAAAGGGGGGCTTTCCCAGAATGTGACTTTGTTGGGACACAAAGGGACAATTTGTCTATAGATTCTAGTTTCCTCTGTCTATATCAAATCTCAAATGCGTGTGTATTCTGATATTTCACTCTAATCCCTTCATTTTAATCTAATTTGGGTGGAATTTCTATGAAAACTTCTTTGTTGTCTGTAACAGTCTTATTCTTTTGCCTAATGAAAAATTATATTACTATGCCTTCTAGGGTTGGCCTCTCATTTACCAAATTAGGTATGATTTCCAGAAGATTGGACCCATATTCACAACAGATTATATTCTCACTTCATATGATATTTGCAAAGTAATTTTTCTAAGAAAATAATTTTGCCACACAGGTTGAAAGGTGATAACAGACTATGTCAAATAAAACATTCATAATACATGTAATAGTTGAGGTCAATACTTCTATTGTGTTAAAAAAAATCCTACAAATAAATAAGAAAACATTAATATATAAAAATGAGCCAAAAACATGATCAAGAGTTCACAGAACACACTGTTGAGCTAATAACAAAAAAATGAAAAAATATCACTAACAAATTAACACACCCAAAGAGGTTCTAGTATACAATTTTGGTTCAAGAAACCCAAAACTTTAACAGTTGAAAAGGTTTTGAAGGACAAACTATAATCATAGGTAAAAATAACTTTATAATACCAGTCTATACTTTTATTTCTATCTCTGTTACCCTGTCTTCTTAGAATATTAATATAATTATATATGAACAAATGAACCATATACATATAATATTTTTACATTTGACTCAATAAACAAACACCATTTGTATCATTATATTTGCCACCAGGTGTATGGCCAGATTGGATATAAGTTTTTCTCTGGAAAATGTACTCAATCAAAAGTGATATGAGGATTAAAGAAATATAGCTATTTAAATGAGTCTGAAACAACAAGTGCCCAGATTAAGCCATGAGAACATTTGTGGGATGCACTAATTGTGATTAAGAGCCCTGTGGCCAGCTCCTGGAGACAAAGTATATGGAAAAGACCCATTAGTTTGGAGACAATCATGCAGGAGTTCTTGGTTCTGATGCTTGCAACCTATGTACCTTTTAGATGACTTATTCACATTTCTGAGCTACATCTTTAAAAAAAAAGAAAAAGAAAAAGGAAAAACAAATTCAAAGTCAGGCGGTAGTGGCACACACCTTTAATCCCAGTACTCGAGAGGCAGAGAGAGGTGGATCTCTGTGAGTTCGTGACCAGCCAGGTTTACAAGAACTAGTTCCAGGACAGCCTCCAAAGTCACATGAAACCCTGTTTCGGAAAAAAAAGTTCTAGTTGCTTGCTAGAAGAAAAATAAGAAAACAAAAATTAGGACATATACACAGTAATCAATTAATACTAGTCCCCATGAACATATTCAAATAGAGTGTAGACCAAGGATCTATGCAGAGGGGGATTGTTGAGTTTGGATAAATCCGTTCCACACCAGCAGCCTCTCATGTTTTCATTGCCCTGTAAGTGTTGCTCACCTTGCTGGAGAGGTGGGCGCTCTGTTTCAGGGGCACAAAATGCAATGGGCAAACTGTTGAGGAATTATCACAAGTGCCTGGTAGCATATCCTGTCACTTAGACATGGAACGAATTGCTCCTGCATACTAGTATAGAAAAGAATTCTCTCATGAGACCAGGAGAACAGTTTGTGAAAATATATTCAGCCCAATGTGTGTGGGGCACTGACTCGCTCACCTTTTGTGGACTAACTGTCTACTCCTTTCAACCCTGTGGTGAAAGTTTTATATTACTGTGCACATACTGATGACCAAAGAGGAAGAAACCTGCTATTTCAGGGTAACAAACTGACCCAAAGCTTTAGCTGTGACTTAGCAAAGTGGACACCCCAGTTCACAGCAAGCAGTTTTAACCTAGACTTGTGCCAGTTCTCATAAAGACAGGCTATAAATCATGGTGATTCAGAAGGAATGCTTGGTCAAGAAGAATAAAAACTATTACCTTGATCAAAACCAATTATTCAAACAATTCACCAGGTCCTGGGCAATACCTGGCTTACATCCCAGCCTGCTTGACTGGGTAGCTAACTCGTAATTCCTACAATCCCCCCAGCCATCAAAAAAAGAAAAAAAGCACCTGAGTCTAATAGACTGGTGGATATCCCAGTCCAGAACTGTTCATTCTACAATTTTTGGTGAAGAACTCCTGTGTACCAGCTATTCCTCTAAACACAGAGGACAGAGCAGTAAACAATATGCATCTGTCTGCATGGGGGTTATATTCTCACACAGACATAGAAACACAAAAGTAAATACATACAATGTGAGTACCATCTGCTGAAAGTGCTGTGAAGAAAGGGAAGTAGGGATAGGTGCCTTGGCCCTTCTGCAGCAAAATAGCACACAGCAGGTAATTTGTAAGCAACAGAAATGTATTCCTCATTATTCTGAAGGATAAGAAATCCAAGATAAGTTGTCAGCAATGTGTCCAGTGAAATCCCACTCCTCACAGGTACAACCATCAGGGTGTAATGAGGACAAGCCTACCCCTTCAAGCCCACACATCAGGCCTAACCTCATCCATCAACTTTCTCACTTCATGACATAATCACCCTGTAAAGACCTCACATTTTCATTTATTTTCCAACAGATGTATAATAATTGTACATGGAGGTGGCAATGCAATCACTTTGTCCACTCAATTCTAATGCATAAATAATGAGAGCACACATTCAGAGACCATAGCAACAGAAATGAGGAGCTCTCATTGGGCCAGGAGGGATAAAAGATGTTCACCCACATCCACAACCTCAGTGAGCTGGGAAGGTCACACCACATGGGTAAGTGTACCAGTTATTCTCCCAGGTACAAAACAGATAGAATGATATTGGAGATGGTGAAAAAGATGAAAAAGAAGACATTATCTTTTTTGCACCAGACTTTGGTGTAATAGTCTTGATTAGTACTGTACGCACGCAATCAGCTTTATAGGGTGCTTTAAACATTTACAAGAATGTGATAAGTTGAGCTTGCAGTTTTAATTAAATATTTAGGAACCTTAGTTTTCACCAGCATCTCTTATTTACATGTTTGGGAAAATATAATTTGTTAAATTCATAACTTTTAAATTTATTTGGAATATAAACATTATATCAAGAATTCGAATACTAAGCTTTTATACTTTAAGAAATACTTCCTGATTAATAAATTCATAAGACTAATACATGTGTAAAAGCACAATGAGACTTGAGTGTTTATCTCCAAAAAGGCCCTCAATTATGTTACCTGTTACCTGTTACCTAAAATAGCAAAGTTAAGTAATTTAGCCTCATGAGTGATAAAATCCCCAAAGATTTGACCATGACAACTAATATCTTTCCAACAAAGACAGTAAATGTTTAAACTGATTAGCACAACCTAAGTCAAACTCCTGTTAGTAGAGGGATTGAAGATCCCATGCAAACACAACAGTCTTTCAAACAGTGTGAGCTACTCCCAACCAAGAATGTTTCTCTTCTCTCTTCCTTCATAGCACAAACGCTCATGCCATTTCACCCATTAAGAAGGACTAAGTTGGCATGTGACCTACAAATGACCCTCTCTTCTCCATTTAGCACTGTGGGTAGTTATCTCCCATCAGACTCGAGCTGTCCCCTTGATGCACTTACAACATATACAGTAAAACAGAAGTGAACTTTGAGGTCTCTCAAAGCCAGGTTAGAAGCCCTTGCACAGGTTGAATGGATCTCCTGGAGCTCTCTCCATGTGGGCAAACAAGCCAGCATGAGAATAGAGTGACCACTGTCTGGACTTTATCACATCACAAGACCTCTGTGCCATGCAAAAGATAAAGACAGCCTAGCACTGAACTAAGTGACCATCAGCCCTTAGGTAGCTCAGTCTTTAGTGGGGATGTATGTCAGTAAATCCCTTAGGCCATCTCTAATTTTAGCTGCTAAGGTAACTATTGTCACATAAGGAACCTCAGCAAACAGAAACTGCCCAGCTAAGGTCACTAGCCCCAGAACTTGGAGCCATCAGAATAAACCACTGTTTGAAAACATTTTGTTTGTGAGTATTGTTTGGTTTTGGTTTTATTTCCTATGATGAATAAACAGTGATTACCCTGCAAACACTCCCTTTGGCATTTTCTCCAATGTATTTTTTAGTTATTAAACACTGTATGTACCTAGGTGTTAACTTTCTATCTTTAAATGGCCAGTCAGCTGTATGTATTTTCACTCTACCCATACTCAAGAGTAGCAATAACACATACGTTATCTAGTATTTCAAAATTATCACCTATTAAGATACCCAGACAAAGAGTATTTTCTTTCTCCTTTTCCAGGAAACAGTTGAAAACTAACTTAAGAATGAACATTCTCCAAGCAACATTCCACTCTAGAACTCATGGGAGTTTTAAAATAACCCCGAACTAAGAGGGTGGAATGGTTCACCCTTTAAATTCTTTATATCTTGAAGTCTTTGATTTAAGTCATTATTTTAAAAAAATCAAATCACTCAGTGCTCTTAATAAAGCATTATTATTTTAAGGAAAAGGATAAAACTTTCCAAATGCAAATGTTTAGCAGGGGTAGAGCTAAGACATTAGCCAGGAGATGGATGGCTATGTTATCACAAGATCACTGGAACCGAATTCCCATTAGATTAGTCTTTACTTGGAATGAATGTTTGTAATTATGAAATGAAATAAGTTTTAATTTAAAGTGCCTAAAAAGGGGAAACCAAATATTGTGTAATTGCAGGAGAAGAAATCTGAGATGGAAAACAAGATAGTGTTATTTACAAGTAAAAGGGCTTTGGGGGGATTATGGGGCTTTAATGTGCATATTTGTAGGATTTGGGGTGGCAGAATTTGGAACTAAAATATTTTTCATCACTGCTTATTTACACTGTGCATGCAAGAAATGGAATCCCAGACACATCTGATATTGGGCTGATTTAAACCTTTTATATCCCTACTAAATCTGAAAAGACTCAATGTTAGCCACACATAATGGAAGTAATCATGGGGTGTGATAAAATGACTATTTGAAAACCACATGCAACTTTTAGGCTCAAATCCAGAACTATAAAATCCACCTAGAGACATAATGAGCCTTCCTTTTAAAAGGAATATAAGCAGCAAGGGGAAATATGTCCTTACTGTCCCCACAGCCCTTACCACCTGAGCGCAGCCCCCTGCCCCCATGGCTTGGCAGTGCTTTGTTGCAGAGCGGCCCACAAATGTCATTTTGCCCCTCTGGAGTACAGTCAACTCTTGTGCTTGGCAAAGGGAGCCTTTCAGTGACTTTTTGTCTCTGTTTTCCATTTCCTCCATCCTCTTTCTCAAAGCCTCACTTCTTCCAGTGCGTCGTCATAAGAGACAGGTCTGTCAAGGACCTTTCCCCTGTCCTTCCTGCCCAGCTCTGGGGGCTCTTAATCTTTTATGCCAATGTTTTTTGAGATGAAACACCAATTTCTCTCTCATATGGGGATCCTTGATTTCGAATTTCATGTATGTGTGTGGATTGGTGTGGGTACAGGCCATAAAACTGGAAAGAGACCCTAAGAGGGGGAGAAGGGCTCTGGAGAGACAGAGGGAATGCACTAGGATAGATGTGACACAAAAACAGAGTGGGAACTACTGGGGATGGGGAGGAGATGAGGAGAAAGTGGCAGGAGGATCAACAAGAGCCAGGTATGTATGAAAATGCCATGATGGGGCCAGCAGGATGTGTCCATGGGCAAAGGAGCTCATCACCAAGCCTGGAGATTTGAGTTCAATGCCCAGGATCCATGTGATGGAATAAGAGAATTAATGCCTGCGAGTTATTCTCAGACCTCCACACGCATGGGTGGACTCTCACACACACACACACACACACACACACACACACACACACACACACTTTAAAACACACTTTCTGATTAAGGCTCTCCTTTCTCTTGCAAGAACAGCACAGTGTATACTGAACCTCCCTTTCCTTTCAAGGCATTGTCTCCTTTCAAAGAACAGCAAAGACAGCTCATAGGTCACAATGTGTTTCAGTTCCTCTTAGGTCATAGCACAGTTGTCATGAGAAAAATGGGAGCCTACAAACTAGGGTGTGGGAGTACAAGTCTGTAATCTCAACACTTTGGGGACTGAGGAAGGAGTGCTGTGAGTTTGGAGACAACCTAGTCTCATAGAAAGCTCCCAAGGCACCTTAGCAAATAAATAAAGTGGTGTCCCGGCCAGGTACTACATTTCCCAGGATCCCTGGTGGCCTAGTGTGACTGTGACTGGATTCTAGCTATGGAATCCAAACAGATGACATGAACACTACTGTTAAAATCTGGCCCATACAATCTTTTCATTAAACTCTGTTCAATGCTCCTTTCCCTTTATGCATACTGGAAGAGAGAGAACCCAAGATGATTTGCCAAATCTTCATTGACCTGAATCATGGTCACTGTATGTCATATGTTCTCTCTCTAAATTGAAAACAAGCAAGAAATGCACATCTGGGAGTTTGGTTATTTTTGTTTCCTCTGTGTTAGTTTTGTATTTGCTTTGAAATTGCAATTATACTGCCCTAAACACTAATTAAGTCAAAGGAAACTTTTCCTAATGCCAGAAACCCAGAGAAAGATTTGGGAAAGTCAAAGAAACTTCCTGCTTCCCTGCAAATTGGTAGCTTCAAAAGTCACCTAGAGACCTGGGAGAATAACTCATTCTATAAAGGACTTCCTGCTCAAGCATGACGTCCAGATTTTAGATTCCCGTAAACCACTTTAAAAGGCAGGCACCACAACACACACCTGTAATCCCAGCACTGGGAAGGCAAAGAAAGGCAGATCCTAGGAATTCACAGGCCAGCTGGGCTAGCTGAACCAACCATCCCCAGGGTCAGTGAAGACCTTGTCTGAAAAGCAAGGTGGAAAGCAATTGACAGACACCCAATATTAACCTCTGGCCTCCACACTCACGCACATATATACACAAGTCACCTGCAGGCATGGAAAGATGGCTCAGTCAATAAAGCATTTCCCAAGAAAGCATGAGGACCTAAGTTTGATTCCCAGAACCCATGTTAACGAAAGTAAGAAGGACAATCTTTTTATGGAGGTATGCATTTGATATCTAACACTGGAGAGGTGGGGAGAGTGGACAGCTTGGACTCAATGGCCAACTGGCTCTGCCTTATCAGGGAGATCCTGGCCAGTAATAATCCATGTCTCAAACAGCAAGGTGGACAGCTCCAAAAGAATGACACTCAAAGTTGTCCTCTTATACCCACAGACATACATACATACAAACCTGTACACACACACATGTACAAAGAATAAATGAAGAGTCATCTGTCTACACACAGAATCATTTTAACATTCTTGCCCAAAGAGCTCTTTAAGGTAGTTCTTTTCTGCCCACTTTAAGCAGTCATTGTTGAGACTATTCAAAAATCTCCCCAGTATTTGAATTTCCACAGCCTCATGTTATCATCATTCACTCAATCCATCAATATTAAATATCTCAACTGATTAAACATCCCAATTATCAAGCATTGTACCAAGAATGCATTGACTAAACACAGACAGCTTACTTATCACTGCTGCCAGGAGATGGGAGAATGGTCATGAGAACACTAAACTGTAAAACTGTAAAACACTAAAATGGGGTCACAGTGCAGGCCCCACACTGTCCAACATATATAATATGCTAGACACCATGCTCAGAGCATGATCTTAACTGTTTTAATCAGTCCCACAACTCATCCCCATTTAACAAAGAAATCAAAACTCAGCAACAGAAAGCAGCACAAAGAAGCTGCATGGATAACTGCTTCATTATTGGCCTCTTTATCAACACTTAAGTGAAATACCTGAGGCTGACTAACTTTATAAAGAAAAGAGGCTTCTTTGACTCTCGGGAATTAAAGAGTGTAATGTCAGCCTAAGCTGGTAAGGATCTCATGGTGTCCAGGCGCCAAATGATGGGAGTGTGCATGGAAGAGGTCCCATCACACAACACAAAGTCAGAAGGCAATCTTGGGTCAAGCTTATGCTTGTCACAACTCACTCTCAGAAGATTTCATAGTCCCAGGAGAGACACCTTAATCTCATCTGAAGTGTGTTCCCTCTGTGATCTGAGGCTCTTCTACTGGCCCCCACTTCTTAAGGATCCCAAGCATTTCTCAGTATCACCACATTAAGGAGCAAGCTCCCGATCCTGAACCCTTGACTGCCATCCTGAAACCATCTGCAAGCCATTGAAACTACTGTCAGAGTCAACAGTGAATATGAAGCTCTATCTGATTCCAAAGTCATTTACTAGTTGTGTGATTCAGGACAAATTGGTTAAATGCCATAAATCACTATTTCTAATCTGAGATGCCATCTCATTCCTAAGGAAAATAATTTCCACAGCAGTTAAGTTGCAGGCTTAGCTGTTTGCACACCATACTGTACTTATACTATGTTCCTATGCAACTTTGTATATGTGCAAAAATCTGATCCCATGACTGAGCTGCTTCTGGAATGGCAGGAAAGGCAGCAGAGAAAGAAGAAGCTTAAATGAAAAATTAGTGTTTATATTGTGACCAAATACCCCATATGGTGTTTCTTACAGAACTTCTTCTGAAGCAATGGGTATATCTCAGATGGTAGAATACTTACCTAGCAAGAACAACGTCCTGGGTTTTATCCCCAGTATTGCATAAAATAGATATAGTAGTACATCTATAATACACTATAATATTATAGTGGTACACACCCATAGTACCAGCACTCGAGGTGAAGGCAGGAAGACTGGAAGTTCGAGGCCATCCTAAGCTACAACGGAAATTTAGGTTTATCCTGGACTTCATGATGTCCCATCTCAAGGAAGAGGTTGAGAAGGAGGGAGGGAGAGAGAGACAGAGAGAGATTGCTTGCCTTCACACATGCTAAAACCTCATTTGATTATGTCCAGTCTTCATCTTTACAGTAAAATGCAGTCATGTTAAGGTGACTGCCAGCACTCATGTGTCACAGTAGGGCTCTGTTTCATGAGCCTGTGTGCAGCTTCAGCTCTAGAAGGTTCCAAAAGAGAGCAGCTCCTCTCCCCTGAGTTTCTGTGATGTAAGATGGATCCTGTCAAGAGCCCTCTCAGGAGAGCCTGGCTTTGTGTCATAGGCCACTTAACTGAGTCACCATACTCCATGTGCTTATCAGGGCTCAGCCATGAACTGCGAGCTAAGAAAACCCTCGAGAACTGAGAAGTACACATGTGGAAAAGAGTCTGAGGCTCTGCTGAGAAAGAACGGAGAAGGCATGAGCCTGAGAAACCTAGGACAAAGCCGCTGAGCGCCTGTGGACCAAGGCCTTGGAGACTTTAAGACTCTTCATCTCGTGCTAATTCTTTTAAACAATATCTGGAAAAGATTTCAGTTGAGCTGGGCTCCGATGTGTTTAGGAGTGAATCTTTGGGAGTCCATTTTCTAAGATAAAACCTTTACCAGTACCTAATTATGAGACACTGGTCAAGTCTCTTTTTTTTTTTTTTTTTTGGTTTTTCGAGACAGGGTTTCTCTGTGGCTTTGGAGGCTGTCCTGGAACTCGCTCTGTAGACCAGGCTGGCCTCGAACTCACAGAGATCTGCCTGCCTCTGCCTCCCGAGTGCTGGGATTAAAGGCGTGCGCCACCAACGCCCGGCTCTGGTCAAGTCTCTTAAGCTCTGTAAAGCATCGCTCTCGTTACTGTAAACATGAAGTATAATCAGACCTGCCTTCCAGGGTTAACAGCAATTCAGTTCGAAAACACTTAGCAAGATGTCTAGAATTCAAGCAATGCTTAAGCAACTGCAGACATTTCCAGAGCAGGTTTTAAATAGAAAGCAACTGAGTTTTACAGGCTGGGAGGGATCCAAAATTGAACACACAATTATCCTCACATCCCCCGACACAGAGTACTTGAGGAGGAAGAAATGGAGTAAGAAAGGCAGTGATGAGGTTAGCTTAGACAAACTGGTCCTCTTCCCCCTACCACCCAGAATCGCAAAAGTCTTCTGACCTTTCTTCCTACAAACATATTCTGGTAAAGAATATGTTGGCATTATACTGTAGTGTGGTAGTAAATGGCCATGATTATTCTTTCAGGGGTATTGACATTTTAAGACACACTGTCAAATGCAATCTGTTTTGCTTTGGAGGGCTGGGGGAAATCTGTTTAGGGGAAGGGTCATGATTAACGTATGTGATAGAGTGTGAGGTGGTAGCAGGTAGTTAAAGGGGGTTCAGCCTTCGAACTGACAGAGGGTCCCACAGCAGCAGCCTTGAAACCACACCATGAAAAGCCCTAATGGAATAAAGATAATAGGCACTGCCATGCTCTAAATTGGGGGTTCCCCCTCATAAATTCATTTATTGAAATTCTAACTCCCAAGTTGATGGGCTTGAGAGTTGGGACCCTGGGGAGGTGATTAGGTCATAAGAATGGAGCCCTCAAGGATAGGATTAGCTCCCTTAAGAAAGAGGCCCAGAGAGTAACCCTGGCGCGTCTTCCTTGATAGGACATGGGGGAACAGAATCACCTGAGGAGCTGGAAACAAACCATTACCTGATGGGGACTCTGAAGCACCTTGATCAGTGGCCTTCCCAACCTCCAGAACTATGAGAAATAACTTCCATTCTTTCTAGACAGTGTAGTCTATGGCATTTTGTCATGGAGGTACAAACACACTAGGCTACTCCTATTTGCTGGGTGCTTGCTGTGGAACAATAGTTTAACAGGTTTTCCTGCTGCATACTCATTTACCTACCACAACCAGGCTTTGTAGCAGTTAATTCCACTTGTATGAGTGAGGAAACCAGGCAAGAAGGAAAACTAGAAAGCTCCAAGCCCACTAGAAGAAAATCGTTCTTATAGCAAAGACAGATAAGTCAGAAGGAGTTAAATGCAGGCTGGCTTTGGAAGACAGTGTCAAGTCTCAGTCACTCTGACTCTGTCTCTCTCTCATGCAGTAGGAAAGGCTTCCCTAGGAGGACTGAAACTGACACCACACTCACAGTGTGTTTGGGGCAAGACAAACTCCACTCTGCTTTGTGGTAGGTCTCCCTCTTTACAAAGTAATATGATTAGATTAGACTGCTGAGGTCCAATCCTGTGGTCCAGATAAAAAAATTAAAAATAAGTAGATGTGCTGACTAATTTTATGTCAACTTGTCACATGCTAGAGTAGTGGTTCCCAACCTTCCTAATGCTTTGAGCCTTTAATACAGTTCCTCATGTTGTATTGACCCCCCCACCATAAAATTATTTTTGTTGATACTTCATAACTATAATTTCTCTACTGTCATGAATCGTAATGTAAGTACTTTTGGAGATAGAGGTTTGCCAAGAGGATGGAGACCCACAGGTTAAGAAGCACTGGACTAGAGTCATTTGAGAGGTAGGAACCCAAATTGAGAAAATTCCTCCATAAGATAGCACTGTAGACAAGCCTTTAGAATATTATCTTAACTAGTGATTAGTGTGGAAGGGCCCAGTATATTGTGGGTGGGGCTACATCTGGAATTATGGTCCCGAGTTCTGTAAGAATGTAGGCTGAACAAGCAATGGGAAGCAAGGCAGGAAGCAGCACCCCTTCATGGCTTCTGTATCAGCTCCTGCCTCCAGCTTCCTGCCCTATGTAAGTTCATGTCCTAACATCTTTCAATGATGAACAATGATGTGGAAGTATAAGTCAAATAATCCCTTTCCTCCCCAACTTGCTTTTGGCCATGATGTTTCATTACAGCAATAATCACCCTGACAAGGGCAGTAGATTTCATGTACTTAGTAACATCCTCTTAAAGAAATCTAGCCAACACTGGAAATGTGACACGCCTTTAATCCCAGCACCTGGGAGGCAGAGACAGGTGGATCTCTGAGTTTGAGGCCACCCTGGTTTACATAGTATGTTCCAGGACAACCATGCCTACACAGAGAAACCCCCTCTCTCTCAAGGACAGACAGACAGACAGACAGACAGACACGCACACACACAGAGGGGGTGGGGGAGAGAGAGAGAGAAATTCAGCAACATGAACTTGGCTCTAAAGGGATCCTGCTGCCCTGCTCTATAGTGATCTCCTGCCTCAGACTTATTCCTTGATGGGGAGGATCAGTTTGAGTAAGACAAAAGAAAGTAAGCATCACATAAAGGTACAACTGCCACTCACTGCCTGTTGCAGGGGTTCTCTTTTCCAGCTTGGTTCTGCTACCTCTTCAGCCGTAAAAAAGCACAAATCTGTTGGCCAATGACTAGAGCTTCTTATTGGCTAGCTCTGTCTTAATTATTAACCCATAACTACTAATCTATGTATTTCTACATGGACTTATCTTACCAGAGAATGTGTGGCACATCCTATCTTTCAAGTCAGCTACATTGTCTACTTTTGGCGGGTTCCATCTACCTACCATTCCCAGAATTATCCTCGTCTCCTCACCCTGCCTATCTTACTGCCTCTATTCATGAAGCAGGATTTTACTCATCAACCAAAAAGAGAAACACATATACAGAAGGACATCCCTCATTAATCCCCCCTCCCTGACTCATCCTATTCAATCTTATTCCTCAGTGAAACTGTTAAAGTCAAGGAGGGGAGCATCTTGAGAGCTCTCCTAAATGTCTGGCTCTCATTCTGTTCCAAAGTTCAAGTTGGTTCTACCAAACTGGTCCCCAGTTCCTTTCACATAGTTTTCAGCTAAGAGCTGGGCTCATAAGCACTTGTTAATTGATTGACCAAGAAAGGCAGGGCATTGTGTGCCCTAAATTCTCTTTTATTAAGTTAATCTCTATTGGAATAAAGATATAGTTTGAGATTTGCTCATGAAAAACGCATCTTCATCATCTAGCAAGTCAGGGATTTAGCAGACTGTTTCTACATGCTCTGACTGACATCTTCCTGGACAGATCTAACGACACATATACCAACCCCTTTTCTTATTTGCTACTCAAACTGTCAGGGGGGTAATAAGAAATGAGACTGTCTAACCACCACCCCAGACCTCTGAAATAGAATCTGCATTTTGACAAGTCTTGAAGATGATTTGTTAGCTATGAAGGCAAGGCACTGTTTAGACACTGCAAAAGAGTAGCAACCTTCGCTTGATGTATAGGAGTGTCTAAAGGATTTCTCTAAAAGAGCTTGGGACAGAGAACAATGGGGAAAAAAGAACACTTGCCCAGCTTGCACAATGTCCTGGATTTAGACCCAAAAAGGGTAAAGAAATTAGAAGAATTTCTTGCTTAAATCTTGAAACTTGATTTACATTTCTGGAATTAATTTGAGCCTATATGGGCACACAAACACACACACACACACATGAATGCATACACAGGTACATACAGACACACATAAATACATGTACACACACACAAATCTGCATGTGCACAAATACCTAGAAGTTTTGTTCTTAACTCTTTAGTCTCCTATCTGAGAAAGGATATGTATGTTTTCTATTGGAAGAAAGAAATGGGTTAGCAGGGAAAAAGAATGGTAACTACCACCTGTTATGATGGTCCAACAATGTGTAAGACAATGATTAAAGAAATCCCTTGCTTTACATGGGTTTGTCAGGAAGTCTGGGAATATGGAACAGGAACATAGACCTTTTATATTTTCAGTTATGGGGGAAAAAGATTGTTCATATAGCTAACATTGTAGGTACAATTGGCATCAGGAGTAGCTGTATTTCAGAGGCTAAATTGTGTCCTCAGAGGTATAACTGTTTCTAGTCCTTGTAAATTCCTCTGACTCAACTTTATTCTTAGATAAACACTCTTAATGAGTGTATTACTGTGACTTTGGGCTGGCACCCACCTATCAGATGAACAAAAGATAAAGTCTCTTTTTCCAGTCACACCTAAAATCTCCTCCTCATGTCATTTGACCAGCTCTGAAGCAGTGACTCTGGCTAGTGGAGCTGCACTGGTGTAATGTGCATTCTTCCCACCAGTCTGGTCCCAGAGCTGAGTCAGTCCCAAATGAACACACAGGACACTATATTAATTATGAAACTGTTGGCCATTTGCTATAGTTTCTCATTGGCTAGCTCTGACTTAATTATTAACCCATAATTACTAATATATATTGTTATAAGGACTTATCTTTCCGAGGATGCCCTCCTGACACATCCTCTCCTCCTGGAGATCTCACACGGCACTCTCTACTCTTGACTACATTTCCCAGAATCCTCCTTCTCTTCTAGTCCCACCTATCTTGCTTCCCTATTGGCCAACAGTGCTTTATTCATCAACCAGTAAGAGAGATATATTTACAGAATGACATCTCCCATCATACTGGGATTCCCACTCTGACTTATTCTTGTAGTAGTACAATCCTGTTCAGTCTGTGGTAGTCTCAGATAGTGATACCATTACATAACAGTAAAGCAGGGGTACTCATAAATATAAACATGATTATCACCATTACTATTGATGTATATTCTTGAAGAAATACACTCACTTATTAAGAGCAAGGACTTTTTTTTCCTTTTCTGAGAAACCCTCCTTTCTGAATAAGCCCACCAAATAAGTCTATAAATACCTCTATGTACTTGACAGGAAGCCCAAAGTAAAATAGTTAAACCACCTGGGCCAGTGTGAGACCAGGTTTGGTGAGCTACTCCAGACTTCACATGGATTTTAGATAGAAAGTTTTAAAAAAGAAGTAAAAGGAGGAGAGGGGGAGGGGCATGACAAGAAAAGAAAAAAGGAAGGAAGGAAAGAAAGAAAGAGTTAAGCGTCATTTTTCTATGGCTTCCATAATCATTTCCAATTCTTACTGGGGTCTAGATCTTATTCTATAAGAGATGATTTATGAAAAAGAAAAAGAAACAGATCCTCTTTCCACACAAGGATCTCAATTCCCACCACTGCATTTCTGAACCTATTTTCATTTGTTTAGGTAGACACTAGAAACCACATCTGATTGTTACTGTTCCTCCCTGGATCTCATGATGGACAAGCAGCTCTCTATTGCTCCTTCTTCAGCTCTAGAGAATGAAGCCATGGAGGGAAAGGAACTAGAAAACAGTATTCATTTGGTCAGCTAGACTTGTGGAAGGGTGACCATGGTCCCTAGCAGTATCAACCAATTCTGAACATACCTTATAGACTGCTGTCCAGGTGAGGCCTGGTCACAGTTCCTCATCAACCCAAATAGAATGGAATCCAAACCTGGTTCTCCCCACACAAAACAGGCCTGATATACTTCTACCTGCAGCAGTAACTGTTTGCATGAACTTGAACTCCTTCCTGCTGTGGCAGTCAGAAACAGGTGGATAAACAGTATTGTACTAGAATTCCATCAGATCCACTCCTGGGGAACTGAGAGAGTCTCAATTAAGATGTTCAGGGACACACAGTTTACCCCCAGAATCCACAAAACTTTAAAAATTAGAAAAACTTAACTGACAACATAGCCAGTTTGCTACAGATGAGTGCCTTCCTATCAGAGAGGACACAGGGGGTGAGGACAGGAGGAGGCAGGGACAGGGACTGCTCCCCTAAGTAGCATCATCTATCACATGCATCCTAAGGACCTTTCTCCTCCCAAGTTTCCGCCCTTCTACTCCCCATAAAGTGCTTATTCTTGCTGGAGGATTAGGCTTACTTCCCTATTTAATAGAAGGGAGAAAAACAAAGGAGAAACACTAAATGAATAACAATGATGACCTTCAAACTGCTGAGCTTAGAGGTCCTGCCTGCCTCTGGGCTTCCAGCAATCTCTCAACAACTGATTAAAGGATTAACTATGCAATTTGTTCAAAAGAACACAAGATTCATATACTTAGACGGTCCGGGAAGACATACACCTGAATTAGCATAACAATAACCTAACTAGAGGGACCAGAGAGAAAGGTAATTCACATTTGTAGTTCAAATTTTAAAACTAACTATAAAGTTGAAATAGGATCTACCTTACCCCACGCTCTAACAACAATAAGAATATATGTTGATATTATCCCTGCTTCTCAAGCAACCAGGTCTAATTAAGAATGAGACTCATACATCCACAGACATGCAGGTTAACAACAGGCTTATCTACACATTCTATTAATGTGTAGATTAATATTAATTAATAATTCATCTTAAAGGACTCCATCTGATTGTGACTGGCATGCAAAAGAGGTGAATTCCCAGTTGCAACAGAACCCACAGGCTGGTTAGCACCAGCCTGTGCTCCAGAGGTCAGACTGGAAGGGTGTCATCTCCAGCAATGAGCTCACCCCAAGGAGGTAGGTGCTAGACAAACAACATAATCCCAGGCTTTTGTTGTTTAATCTGGCCCCACCTCTATTGTGCAGAACTGTTTACTCAAAAGGACTAGAATCACATTCCCCGTGTCAGTACAAGTGAAATGCCCATTTGGGGAGGATCAGATGACAGGGTTCAGGTATGGGAATTGGATGATCAGCTCCTAGGGAAGTCTCCACAAGCAAGTCAATGCAGGCAGATGCGCCCCTGGGAACTGGCAGTGGACCACAGGCTAATCTGTTTGTTGATATGTGACAGTCCTCACAGGGAGATCAAAGGGCAGGAAAAGAACCCACAAGTACCAAGACTTCTGATCTAACACCAAATTCCACCTTGTGAGACTTGACCTCTGTCCTTAGCAAGATTTAGCTAAGGGGAAAGGAAGAAAAATGGAGATTTTAGTATCACAAAGTAAGGCCGATTTCTACAAGTAAGCAGACTGAAAAAGCTAATTTCATCAGGTGTGTTGACTTTCCTCAGGTCAAAAGAGTCTTGGCCCATCCTCCCCAGTCTTCTTCCATCTTGTCTGCTAATAAGAAAGTTTAACCAGTCCTTGACTTGGTTTTAAGTCAGTACCTCAAGTATATGGTCTAGGGTTTCCTCATCTTCCTCTGCCATTCAAAGTACTGTTGAAGGTCTTCCCTCATTCAGAAAATTCAGAAAACAAGTTTACATCCCCTACTACATTCTTCAAAAATGTCACCTTTGCTTGGAGTCAACTCTCTCTCCTTAGATGTACCCTCATGGCCCTGAAATGCAGTCTTTCTTCTCCTAAAGCCTCTCTTAAGTAAAAGGAAAGCAATCCTTCCAGCAGTTTCTACCTCTACCATACCATTGCCTACACAACTCCCTTGAGTGGTAAACCATCCCTATTTTTCTCAGTTGGATTTGGTTATTTTGTGGGGTCTTTGCTAATGTTTAAGTGTCTCTTGTACGGGTGGAGGTCACATCTTCAACCCCCCCACAACCTCCATATTGCCCCCAACCCCCCCCTCTCATCATTGTAGGACCCACCCATCTCCTTTCTGTGATCTCAGCTAGCTAAATAGCACCAAGCCCTGCTTCTGTTTACATTAAGATTAAACCTACAAATGACGGGCTTGTGTGTAGTGGGTAGATCAAGGACAGACCGAAAGGAACTAATCCAATTAGCATCAGCCAGAAGCTTCTTCTAATTCCAGCCAGTAATCTGTATGTAAGTAGTGAGAACAAATGACTTGGGTTTTGTTGTTGTTGGGTTCAGTTCTGGTGAAAACATGTAGGTCACATTGATACCAACTTGTTTTTAATTTTTTTTCTCTTTACTTGCCTCTTGAATCTTCTTTCTAGCTATTAAAACAGACCAATAGTCATTGCTACATGCTAGTAAGGTTGTAGGGAAAACGGGCTCTCATTCACTATCGGTGAGAATGTAAATCTATGTAGCCATTCTTGAAGTCCATATGGAGAATCCTCAGAAAACTAAAAATAAATCTACTATATGACCCAGCTATATCCCTCCTGGTCCAAAGGCCTGGTCATCCTACTCCACAGATAAATGATCAACCATGGTCATTGTCATCTTATTCACAATTGCCAGGAAATGGAAACAGCCTAAATGTCTTCCAGCAGATGAATGGATAATTTAAAAAAATGTGAATCATACACAATGGAATATTAGTCAGCTGTAAAGAAAAACAAAATCATGACATTTTCAGATGAATTGATTGATCTAGAAAATATTATACTGAGTGAGGTAATCCAGATGCAAAAAAGACAAACACTATATATTCTTTCTCATTTATGGTTCCTAGCTCCAGATGTAAGTATATAATGTGGAGTAACCACAGAAACTAAGAAAGCATACAGGGACTGTGGATGGGGGACCCGGGGTAGTGCTTGAGAGAATAACAGGCAGATACAAGTGATAGGAAAAGGGAAACAGAAAATGAGGAGGGCCCTAACTGGAGTGAGCTGGGGGCAATACAGACAGAAAACTCTAAGGGCGTTTGATACAACCTCAAGGAATCATATTTATATTTACCTAAAGTTACACATAATGCATATAAGTATGTGAAGGCAGGGTAATAATGAGTTCACTAGACCCAAGATAAATGATAAATGGGTGTTTTATTGGGGAACAATTTACAAAGATAATAGTAAAGAACCACCGTGGTGTTCCTGCTCCAGAAGTCTCAGTCTCTGCCCTTCCAAGAGAGAAAGCCTGCCCCACGCTTCTCTGCCTTTCAGTCACTAACACAAATTCACTGGCAAGGCAAGATGCTACTACAAGTATGTATATACATATATATGTACATATTGTATATATGTAAATATATACAAACATACATGTGGGGGGTGTAGGTGTGTGTGGGGGGTGTTTATGAAAGCTCAACCACTTGGGCTGATAGTGTTCCCTATAAGAACCATAGGCTAACAGAGACCCTAATAGCCAGGCACAAGAAACCTTCTTTCGAATGGTTGGTCAGGGTAGTCTAAGTGACTTCCCAAAAATACGGACTATTGTTGTTGCCCTTGGCTACCTCTCACAGGTTGAAAGTAAAACCCCCAATTTCTTAAGACATCACACACTTGAGAAATGGGACTTGAATGATTTGAGGTGGCCCTAACCTGAAAGCGTCTTTCTTATACTCTAGCTTCCATGGTGCCAGAAACTATTATGCAAGCTTCCAAAGTGAGGAAGCAATCAGGCCTAGCCGGCTGCAACACCAATGAACCACAACAACGATCAACATGGCAAAGTAACCATAAATATGCAACAGTGGCACTTACATGTTGGTGGTAACCAACAGCTATCTAATTGAACTTAAGATCCACCAAACAGGAGAGAAATCAGGGCTGGTACAGAAAACCTAGGCAGCTTCCCAGGAGGAGTATAATCATGAATCTTAAAAGAGAATCTCCTACCACCATTTTCTAGGGCAGCATAATTCCTAACTACATTCTAAATCTTACCCTCAGATAAGTGTAGCTACCTACCACTGCTCATCAAAGAAGCCGCTCTTTACAGCAAACGGAGACTGCCACAGAAAACCACAAATCCAGAGACCAATGGATAATGAGGCACCAACCCACAATGGATACCTGCACATCACAGCTCCTGAACGGGAAATACTGCAGAAGAGGGGGCAGAAGGATTGGGTGAGCCAGAATGTCTTCAGAAGCAAGCCTGAAACACTGACAATATCAACAGAGAAAGTGAGACGCTCACAGAGTCCTTAACTCTATACAGAGAGCCACAGGCAACTAATGACTGTGCAGAGGCAGGACTAGCCTCTCCCAGAGATGAGCTCCTAATTGATAGCCCAAAACAAAGTGGTCAGGGCCAAAATCACAGACACAAACAACAAAAACGGACTCAGTGGGTTGTATTTATATATTTATGTAGCAATAATAATCAAATCAAAAGAGGCTATCAATTTGAGAGTGGAGAGCACAAGGAAGGACCTGGAGTGAGGGAAGTTGGGAGGGCTGGGAGGGAGGACAGTGAAATCGAGAGTTAAATTAGAATTTTAAAAGATTGAGAATTGATTATTTCAATTATTATAAATGTATTGATTTAATTAATTAATTTAATTACGTCATCATTACTATATAAAGTTCCAGACCAACCTAAGCTGAACGAAACACTATCACAATTTTAAGATATATGTAATTTTATATTTATATATTAACTTTATTTATTTATAAATAAAGTTTACATATATACGTAAGTATATATATACATATATATATAGTTAAAATTAAGTCTTGTTTTTACTTTTTCTGCACAGAATTCTTCTAGTACAATTAGAGAATTTGGCAACATTCAACTGGCAAAAATCAAAAACATGTGATCATAACAAAGCAAAGAAATGCCATTTAACTCCCATCATTCTTTTCCAGGGTCACTTAGAACATAAGGCTGGCCAGTGGGAAGCAGTATCCTGAGATGACTGAGGGATGAGCTCTCAGCCTTGTTTATTCTGTGTGTCTGCCCCGATGACTCCTTTGTCACAGAAGAAAACATGAAAGTATGCACATTTTTGGAATGAATCCCTGGCACCCTCTCAAAATCAACGCAAACCCCATAGGGGTTTGCTGCTGTCAGGGTGGACCACAGCCAGCTGAAGGGACAAACAGCATGACATTCTGAGCTTCTGTGAATGGGGAAATAAGAACAAGGTCACTGGGAGTGGAAGTTATGGGGAGGCAGTGACAGGAAGGACAGCTCAGACAGACTTTCCCCAGCCAGCACCTCTCATTCCTACAGATGTGAGAGCACCACTGGGGCTTTGCAATGTAAGAATGGCCAAAAGTAATCCTGTGTGTGTGTGTGCAGATCAAAGCGATTTCCCAGCAGGGTGGTTTTGAAAAGCATCACATAAGTGTGAAATCTGTGCTCGCAGCCACCTCCACCCCAGGCTCCCCAGCCTCTCTGGAATGAGCAGGCGATTTGCCCAGCAAGCTTAGACTCAAAAATTAACTTTCAGCAAGTACTTGGGGAGTACTGAGGAGTATATGTATATGCGTGTGCATGTTTGTTTGTGTGTGTGTGTGTGTGTGTGTGTGTTGTAGTGTGATGTGTGTGTGTATGGTGTATGTGTGGGTTGGTGTGTGTGGTGTGTGTGTGCTATGTTCTGTGGTATGTGGTGTGTGTGTGTGCATACACATAAGCACACACACATTTATTTATTTGCTGTAGACACAAATGGATTTAGATAGCATGACTTTTATCAGACAGTAGGGTAGGAGTTTCAATATGAAATCCTTTGCTGCTCATTTTCCACTAAAGAGAATAAAGAGATTAATTGGCATGAAGCAATTTCCAAGGTCAACTTGGTGACTCTGCACTGAAGGCAAACTATATTCCTAGCCTCATAGAAGTTTAAAGTGAGACAGGGCCTTGGAGATCAGCTCACCAAATTCTACATTTTCCAGATGAGTTACCAAAATCAGAGAGAATCAGCACTATTCACAGGCTGATGTGATGTTATTGACAAAGGCAGGATTAAAACAGACATCCCAGACTTGATGTGGACACTCCGTTCTGGCCTGGTACCTAAGAAGCCCCTTAGACTGTCTAGGGAAAACACATGACTGCTCACTTGAAGAGCACAGGCAAGCTACAGACTACTCAATATTACAAAAGTCCCACCAATCCAGATATTCCCAGCTAGGTTAATAATTAAACTGTTTCTATTAAGAAAATGTAGGTATGTTTTAATATCTGAAGTTATACATTTCTGCCAAAATCATAGGCAGATTCATTATTATCCTAAATACTAATATCATAAGAGATCCCAGGTATGTAGCCATCCCTTCCCCTAAGGAGCTGTCAAACGTCTGGGGAGACATCTACTTATATATCCTCTGGGTGTTCCATGAAAACAGAAATTACTTGAAGAATGCAAATGCTGATGTAAACATTGAAAATCATTTTTACAAACACTGATCAGTTCACATAAAGCATATCTTCAAAATCAACTGACCACTGTGGTCTTGTATATAACATTTTAAAAATAATTTTCCAACATTTAAGCAATTCCATCTATTATAAAATAGCAGCTTTAGTATCAAGTGAGGCTAGAACTTGGAAGACCTATGATATTAAGGTGTTCGGGCTCTTCTGCTTGCTGAACATCAGCTTCAGTTTGCTCACTGGTGACCCCCTGCCTCTCACATACGTTCCTAACCCTGGATGCAAAACAGCTGCCACTTATCCCTACCTTAACTGTGGGTGGCAAATGCTAAAATCCAAGACCTTTCCCTTTCATGTTGTCATCTGAGCAACGAGACAGCTGCTCACCTTCCACTCAAGACATCCTGCACAAGCTGAATGTGGTGATGTCATTTTCAGTGGCTTTAGATGATGACCTTCCAGCCTGTACTAGCATTTGGCTTTCAAGGGTAAATGAAAGTTAACATTCCATTCAGTGAACCGTGTTCAAGCAGGTCAAACCCTTCTCCTGCATACCTTTCTGTGGTCTCTGGATCTCTTCCTCAAGACCAGTTTCCCAGCTGCTTTGTCTTCCCTCTGTTTTATGCTTTTAAATTGGTGATAAAGGGGAAGTTTTGAAAGAAAACAGAAGAGAGGTGGGCTAAGTGACTGAAGCTCTTCAAGGCCTCTAATGCTTATTTGATGGGGCTTGTGTAGTCTGGGATCTTTTGGTGTTTGTGTGGGGGGAAGGGGATGGAGAGAGGAAGAGGGAGAGAGAGATGTATACTTTAATTGTCTCAAACATTGGACACACATAAAGTAATAGATAAAGGTTACTAAGTTACATCATTCAGTAACATTTGCATTCATTTATTTAGGGTTAAGATAGCAAGATGCATCCTTTGTACTTTATGGAAATATTTCATTAAATTTTTGTTGTTGTTGTTGTTGTTTTATCCCAAGAAATTACTTACTGTTTTGTTGACATGCTGCAAATCTAGCTTTGAGGATGGAAGGGTAGGGAAGAGAAAACTCAGAGGAGAAAAAAAGGGGTGAGATATATCATAGAAAAAGGTTAGACCAGAACTTAAGAAGCATGTAGATAAAGGAAGCCTCAACTAGATCAATGACTCACTTTCACTCTTAGAAATGAAGACATCTTCTATCTTGTTCTTGTGGAGGATAAATGGTGTGGCTATAAAACAACACTCTAAAGACCATAGAACACCAACAGCAGCCAGTGTAAACCAGAAGTGCTATATGACAACATGTTCAGGCTGGCTGCATGTGTTCTTCCAAACATGGCTGTGATTTTTAATTGCTATGACTTTAGATGTACACATTAAACTTCATGGGCTTGAATATCCTCATCTACAAAATGGGAAGCACAATAATGACCATGTTTCAGGGATTTAAGGATCAAATGAGATTATTTGTAAACCTAATACACTATTTAGTACCTAGAAAGTATTTTGGGCTATTGTGTGTCATCACTGTTATTGTTTTGGTAACCTGACAAAAGAAAACAAACAAGTACTAAAAGTAACAGCATACTCATATGTGGTACCTACCATATTCCTGTGCTAGGTGTTTTATATATACAAATGATTTAATAAAAATGATTACCCCTACCTGCTAGAATTAGTCACAGTATAGATTATTCCTCTCTCTAAAATTGTGAGCCCTGGTTCAGTTCTTTTTCTCACATCTTCACGGGAGTGACATACACATTTGACTATCACAGAATGTCCATTTGGTCCCCACAGCCATCAGAATCATGATGATCCACACTTATAGTCTCCATTACTCAGGATGCTGAATAGAAGGAATCACTTGATCTCAGGAGCCTGAAGCCAGTCTGAGAAAAATAATGAGACCATGTTGCAACAAGAAAAAGCAAAAACCAAAACTAAACTAAGCCTAAAAGTATGTTCTTCCCTGTCTAGACTAGGGAGAAGATGAAATGGTAAGGGTTAGAAGATGACGTGACTACAGAAGTGCATCTCTTTCAGATGATAACCACCAAACTGTCCATGGTTCTCTAGAAGCACCAGTTCTCCTACACTTCACACCAAAGTAGATATCCAGGCATCAAATTCAGATTTCACATTGCCTACCTGGATTTAGCACCGGATCCTGTAAGTTCAAAAGACCCAGTGATATAAAGATGGTCCTTCCCATAGATGCCAATCACAAGCTATGACACATCTATATGTACTTCTATGAGTTTGGGGTTCACATGACCCACCCCTAATTTGATAACTTCCTAGGACAACTCAGCAAAAAACTAATGTTTGTAATAGCCGACCGTGTTTTCGTGTCAATGGGACCTCACCTACTAACAACTACAAAGGAGTTAAGCCATTCCTGGCATTGTATAATTGAAGGCCACATATCCAAGAATATATGGGAAGCACAAACTTTACTTGTGGGCTTTTTTTTAACACAAAATTGGTTGGATAAAGAAGGGGGATGGATCTGGGAGGGAGAAGGGGATGAAGTGAATACGATAAAATGCATTGTATGTAATTCTCAAAGAACTAATAAAAATGAGAAACATGCTAATGTTTGTTAGCAAAAAAAATACAATTAGAAATGGCTAAGTGTGTGGAACAACTGTGCCATCTCTAGGTACACCACCCTCCTAGCAGCTGAGTGCATGAGTGCACAAACCCCAACTTAGATGATGACTAAATCCATTGTCAGGCATGATATGGTTTGAATTCTGTCCCTCAGAATTCATTTTCTAGAAATTCAATCCCCAAAGTCGTGTGTGTGTTAATGGAATTTGAAGGTGGGACCTTTGGAGGTGATTTGGTCATGAATCATAGAAGGAACAGATTGAGCTGTCCATGGATTAATGGATTAATAGATTAATAGATTAGTGGAGTAATGGGTTAATGGGTTATTGAGGGTGTGGCTTTGTTGCAAAAGTGAGCTCTCTCTGGCATGCTTGCTCTGTCTCACCATCTCACCAAGTAACTATTGCTCTGCCTCTCTGGACTCCTCTGAAGTCCCCACCAGCAAGCCACCCTTGATGGATGTTAAGGCCCTAACTTTGACCTTTCTAACCTCCAGAATTTTAAGAAATAAATTCCGTTTCTTTATGAATAGACCAGTTCTGTGCTATTCTGTCATAGCAATAGGAAAACAAAACAAAACTAAGAGAGACACCAGTGAAGAGATCCAAACAGATTCATCTACTGAAAAACAGATTTCTGTGAACTTGAGTATTATGTGCTGCCATAGCTTAATAGGTAGCCAAATTTACTGTGTTAAGATATACCAGGTAAACAAATTCATGTAACACTGCTGACTCAAATACCCCCAGACTTGACAATAGAATCCTCATTCCTACACCTTCATATTAGGAGAAAACAAGTTGGAAAATACTAAGCTGAAGTATTCCTCCGCCACCTCAAGTAACATGGACTTTTCCCAAGGGTATTTAATGCACTGTTAAATATAAAATGATACACAAACTATCATAGGGAAATGCATTCCCCCATCCCCAGCACATTGTATCAGGACTACATTTTTTTTCTAAGCACATAGTAGGATTGCACTTATCAACCCTTTTATATCAGGCTTCACCATGTCACATTCATGTGACTCTTACAGAAAGGAGTTGTCAAAACTAGCGTACAAGGCTATACAATATTTTCTCATTGATGAGGTGGCTATCAAAACATTGTGAGCTGTCAATTTTATCTCATAAGTTTCTCCCCATGTATATCATGGTAAACAGACCCATTTATAATCCAGGATTGATGTGTTGACAAAGAGCACATGAATCCATATGACTATGAGTCAGTAAGATTTGGATATTGGTTGTTACCTTAGCTGAACCTAGTCTACTACATACTATAAATTCTCCGTTTTCACCAGGCTATTAGTGTCTATCTGTCTTTAGTCTCATTTTCAACCAGAAATACCATCATGATCCATGGACTGAGTTCCTCCTCAAACTCTCTCACCTCAAGAATATGGGCAAGAGGAATTTTTAATCCTCAGCAACACCCCACTCTCTCTGTTCCATGTTTCTCCCATTGTGTGGAGAGAATGAGACTCAACAGTTTAGAAAGATTCATGCCTAATTTTATTGAAAAGGGATCTGGGTGCATTCCCTTTGTAGATGGTGTGACTGAATAATTCATTGAGAGCTTCATTATCTATAATAGTGATAACACACACTTTAAAACAAAGTATCGCACATATCCAATATCCTTGATACATTTCCCAGCAAATATGTGCACATATGTAATCAGCTGTGGTAATCAACCACACATCAACAAAGCATCGGAGTGTTTCAGGGGTGTAAAGATGCCGTTACAGTGAACAATCATTTGGCAGTGTGGCTTATTTTAATAGACACATCGCTTTAAAATAAGTCTTCACCATCTGCTGCAGCCTCTAATTACAAATGCAACAAGAACATAATTCACAATTGCATCATTAAAAAGTAAGACATACGGGATTTAATGCATGCCTATGTCCTTTTTTAATGCTACAGACGTCTGTTCATCTTGTGTTTGAGGCTCAAATTGGCGGTAAAACTTTCTTTCCCTCCGTGTTGAAATTTCCCCAAGAGTGAAGTGTTGCAGAAGTCAACAGGAAATCCATAGGAGGGAGCTTAGCTGTCATGCATATTCATGGGCTATAATCCTATCCATATTAGATTTACTTGTCAACACTATTTTTCATATATAAAAAAGCTTTAAACAATATATATATGGAGAGTTTTTTTAACCTGTGTTCAGCAATGCAGATAAGACAATGTCATCAGATCAATATAAAATGCTTAGAATCTCATCTTTAGGAGTCTTACCATAGACTGCCCTTTCTGCATCCCACTTTCCAAATGGTACACAAAATTTCTTTGATAATTCAGGCCTCAATGAGAACAGTAATTGGTGTAAGAATAAATACTGCTAAAGCATTGTTTTTACAGTCATTTTTAATTTTTTCTTCCAGATGAAATGTTAATTACTCATAGTTCCAAGGCAATAAATAAATAAAACAAAATAAAAAATAAAAAAGCTGTAAGCTATCAAATGCTACCTAAATAATTTGTCTGAAATAATAGCATCCTGTATCAGATAAATGAGAATTATACTTAGAGCCTTGAAGTCTGAATAGTGATATTTAGGGAAAGATATAATCTACTCGACTTTGGCTTCACAAATAAAAATCATAGTAAACATGCATCATTCCTAAAGACTTAAAAACTAGCATTTAACTTCATCGCCCAACTCTACAGTAAATTTATTAGAACCATGGAAAAGGAAAAAAAACAAGCATGCATGTGCACGAACATGTATGTCATACCGCCCTCCTCAGAATCTATGGAAACTGGTTCTAGGACCAACCTATGCTATTCAAGTCTATTACATAAAACACAATAGTATTTTCATATGACATATGTTTCTTCCTATAATCCTTAAATCATCTCTAGGTTACTTAAAATACATAATGCAGCATTATTGCTAGGTAAATAGTTTCATAACATGTTAATTACAGAATAATGACCACAAAATATTGCACATGTTCATGGAGACAATTTTGTTTTTAACACTTCTGACTTAAAGTTGATTGAGTTCTCAGGCTAAAAATATTCATATGCCCCCTTTGGTAATCCCTAGGATAATCCTAAACAAATAGTAATAATAGCTTTTCCTATCCCTAATAGGTTTCCCCTTGTCTAACAAAATCATCTTACAATATTTAAATGGCATGCATAACTATTTTCAAAGTTAAGCAGACAGAGTAATATCCATTGCCTTCCTGGTGTGAGATCATACATGAGTAAAGCTTCATGATTTCCCCGAGGTAGTTTGCTTCATGGTACATAGACTGGTGGCATAGAAGCCATCCTGCTATTCTCTAATTGAAATATAAGACAAATGCTCTTACTATAAACTTTGATTAACAAAAACTGCTCTACCATCCATCTGCACTTACTATTAACCCAAGAGATGGCCAAGGGTAGCATAGAATTCCTAATACATGTATCTGAAAAATCCATTAACCTCACCCACAACCATGAGTGGGCTATTATTACTTTCTCAGAAGTTACCATGTTTACACTCACTGATCTGTTATGTCTTCTAGCATTTCCCAGGATTCCAAAGAAGGCAATGGCATAGAAACCTCCTAAAATTCTCTCTCAGGCTCTCTTGCATCCAGTTTCTTTCTTACTAGACACCATTCCTTCTTCTTTCCTCCTGCATGCTACATTCTCTTGTCACACTTCCTACACCTCACCTGATGTCTCTATGCCATCAGGCAGAGAATGCAGATCTGCCTCCCCAGTCATCAGAAGGAGACTGTATACCTACCGCTGGTATCCGCCATCTTGTTTCCATTCCAGCTGACCTTGTCCTGTCTAAGAGTCATTTCCTGATCTCTAAGATGCTTCTGGGGAACTCCCATTCCACAAAGTCTACCACTCCACCCTTTCTGGCACCATTTTTTAAAAATTAAGATTGATAGCCCAAGCAATCACAATAGATCAATCAAATGATTTTCTTCTTCTTCTTCTTCTTCTTCTTCTTCTTCTTCTTCTTCTTCTTCTTCTTCTTCTTCTTCTTCTTCTTCTTCTTCTTCTTCTTCTTCTGCTTCTTCTTCTGCTTCTGCTTCTGCTTCTTCCTCCTTCTCCTCCTCCTTCTCCTCTCTCTCTCTCTCTCTCTGTCTCTCTCTCTCTGTCTCTCTCTCTCTCTCTTCTCTCCCCCTCCCTCCCTTGTGTATGTGGTGTGTGTGTGTGTGTGTGTGTGTGTGTGTGTGTGTGTGTGCGTGTGTGTGTGTTTGTCAGGGATGGTAGTATAGCATATGGAGTATGAGTGGGTGTGTGTGATACCTTACATCAGCCTGTGTTTTCCTTCATAAAGCTAACATTTTTGCTATTAGAGTCTCATTTCTACTTCTTAAGGTTTAGGTTCTTTCCCCTTAAGTGAAAACTTCCATTACTCCAAATAGCAGAACTTCATTCCAGAACCAGAATTCAAAAGTCATAGAATCATGGAGACACAGATCAAAAGGAACCCTTACAGAGGCAATGAGTCCTGACTCCATGCTATCCTCTAGACCAGTGGTTCTCAACTTTCCAATTTTGTGAACCTTTAATACAGTTCTTCATGTTGTGGTGGTCCCCAACAATAAAATCATGCTGCTGCTACTTCGTGACTGCAATTTTGTTACTGTTATGAATCATAATATAAATATATGTGTTTCCCAATGGTCTTTGGCCACCCTTGTTAAAGAGTTGTTCAACTCCAAAGGGGGTATGACCCAGAGGTTGAGAACCAGTGCTCTAGAAACTACTAAGATGTCCCCCAATGCCCATCTTCCATCTCCAATTCACAGTGATGCCTTAGAGGACTTTCCAGCCCCTCTCTATTCAGCATGGGAATACTCTACATTTTTAGGAACTACCTTTTCTGTGTTTTGAGTTCCTCTCTGCTTTTCCTTCTCATGATTAAATACAAGAAATACTTCTATCTTGTCATTATTTCCATTTTGCTGACACTATTTCATCAGCATCCACACTTTTCCTCAGAAATTTTATAAAAATATTTTTAAATTAAGTTTCTTGGCCATATCAAATTTGAAGTTATGGCTTCTGCCATTTTGAGTTTCCCTTATTTCTACGAAGTCCACATTTTTCTCAGATCAAATTTTACACATCAGAATTTTGTCAGGAAGATTTAATTTTGCCATCAATTTTATAGCCAACAGCACATCCCACCATGTGTTGTTTTAGTCATTGTCAGTTTCATTTTGTTGTCTTCAGTCCTACCAGTAATGGCCATTGTGAATTTGATAAAAGAAAGATAGCTTGTGTTTATTTCCTAGCTAACCCATCATAAAATATTTGTGAGGCAAAATAAACAGAACATAAAGTAGAGTGACAAAGGAAAAGACCCCAAAAGTTGTTGAAATACCCACACCAACCAAAAACAAATTTACAACTCTATTTAGTTGACAGCTCTGCTGGCCAACGCATGGGGTGGTCAAAATATTCTCCAACGAGAAGGGCATAATCCATACACAGAGTCAATGTCAGTAGACTATTAGATTGTGGGAAAGGAATCTGAAAATCGTATCCTACAAATGTCTTGAGCAGTGTGAATTGGAGACCAGCCTACTCTATATAACTACATGGTCTCAAAAGAAAGAGAGGAAAGAAATAAGAAAAGAAGGAGGGGAACCTGGCGTTGGTGGTGCACGCCTTTAATTCCAGCACTTGGGAGGCAGAGGCAGGCAGATCTCTGTGAGTTCCAGGGCAGCCTGGTCTACAGAGCAAGTTCCAGGAAAGCCTCCAAAACAATACAGAGAAACCCTGTCTCAAACCCCCACCAAAAAAGAAAAAGGATGAGAAGGAGGGGAGGGCAGGAAGCAGAGAGGGTCCAAGAGGGTCCAGTCAGGTTTTGTATCTGTGAGTTCATCACCCTCTAAACAAATCTGAGATGGTCAGAAGGCTCAGTGCTTAGTGTTAACAATGCAGGAGTGTAGCTCACCCCAGTCCCTGACTGCTCTCATTGGCACAATAGACCACGTAATGGAACACACAAATATATAAACACACACATATTGTGAACACATTTTGAAGGGGTAAATGAGGTGGTACCACAGAAGCAATAGTAGGAACAGACTCCGGGGCAGCTTGATGGGAACTAGACCCTGACATTCAGAGCTAGGCAAGCAGAGAGCAAGAACCCTTGGGCAAGGGAAGGTTCATGAGGCTCAGGGACAGAAGGAAATTGGGTGTGTTTCAAGAATAAACAAGCTTGTGAAATATTTCCAAATAAGTTATCTCCCTCCTATGAGCGTAAATTCCTAAACAAACATTATATTCACTTTCATGACATTCTAAATCTTGTTATTACAGAAAAATGAAGAACTTAAGTTAGAAACATCGATTCTACTTTGTTTTCTACCAAATTGACTTTCTGTTCAGCACACGTACTCAAACTCCCACCACTGTGAGCACACAAGTCATTTTTCATATTAACAAATCTAAGATTACATATTTGAATCTGCTTGAGGGATAATTGGAGATCTACCCTTGCTTGAAGTTCCTGAAACATAATTTTCCCTCTTGGTTTAACTCAGTATGTGAAACCCTGAGGAATATTTCAGAAACAAAGACCTTTTCCCCCATCAAACACAGGAAGAAAACTAACTTCATTTCCTCCTGTTCCTTCCTGCCACAAATCTACCTGCATATCAGAAGATAAACTGCCCCCCAAACACAGGTGTAATTCAATATTCTATTTCAAATGCCATCAGATTTGAAACTCAAGTAATTAACAGCTCTCTAGGGACTCCACTGAAGTAAAACCAACTTTGATCCTATTCCCAAATCCCTGGCAAAATGGATGGGCAACTCACCTCCCCCTGCTTTCCCGTTAATTGAAATGAATAACTGTATCAGAAGAATGCAGTGTGCAGGAGGGTAGCTAACAAGGGGGGTGTTTCTAGCTTGATTATTGAAGGAGTTACTTTAAGAGTTGGCATAGGATACAAATTGACATGAACAACTTCTATCCTGAGCTAAGCCAGCATCTTAGCTCTCTGGCATCCTGGAAGAAGAGGAGGCATGTGAGATGTGAGACATGTTTGCTTTCAGGTGCAAACCTCTGTCTTTTTTACTGTACCCCAGAGAAGGGCCATATTTCATTCTGCCATTTTAATATAAAAGGAATGGCCTTCCTGCCCAGTGAGTGACTATAACCAAATCGGGTGTATATAACAAGAAAATTCTCAGAAACTTGTATTTCTTTTTTTTTTTCTTCAAGTGCGCTGGTTATCCACTAAGTATACATGGTATGGTTCCTGAATGCTTCTACTTTATTTGTAGGTGCTGTGTGAATGAGGCTGGCTGATAGTGGTTGAGCATCGTCTTGAAACAATAAACTGGGAGTCAAAATCAGTCAGGTTATGTCTACTCTATAGTAATTGTGATCATTTGCTCAGCTCCTTCTTTTTGCTGGCATTATACTCTTTAGTCTAGGTTGCTTTCTTCCCAGCTCTATTCTTAAGTACCACTTTAAGGCGGCATCTCCTAGCTATGACATCAGCGTGACAGTCATTGACCTCAGCTCTACCACTTCCTTCCCTGTGACCTTGGGTGAATCATTGTGTCCCCTCTGAGTTTCATTTTCTTTTACTAAAAAACAAAAATGGGCAGAAAAATAAAAACCTACCTAAATGAGTCACTGTGAGAGACAACCAAAACCTAAAAAACATATAAGGCATTTTTAAACAAAGTTCTCTTGAAGTGTAATAAACATTATTACCAACTAGTATTTTACTAGATACTTGCAGATTGCCTAGTATGGAGGCAGATCATCTGCAGATATCTGCTCTGATCTCTGCATGGAGGGAAGTAAGGTATTGTCCCCATCTTCTAGAGGCTAAAATGAGTGTGCAAAGAGGAGAAATATTTTGCCTAAGGGTTAGCTAGAATAAAATCATCATCAAGCACAACAAAGAATTCACAGAAGCTTTGCTGACAAACAACTCACTTCAACATATACTGGCTTCTGGATTATTTTTTTTTGAAGTTCCTAGAATCAAGCTGCAAGTAGTGTGTGTGTGTGTGTGTGTGTGTGTGTGTGTGTGTGTGTGTATAGAAAATAAATGCACCTTTGCAATAAATGCATTAGGCTATCATGCCTAAATAAAGTAAAATTCATACCCAAGATGTAAAAACTCATTGATTCAACTGGTGTCTCCATGGACTCCCTGGAGACCAATTAAGGAAAAATATCATGTGCCAAGGTAAAGAAGGTGAACTGCTCGCGTTGTAAATTCCCTTGCGGTATCAAAGGCACAGTGACTTCTGCTAAGGTGTGTCTTCTCATCTGCTAAAATGGCCATTGCTTTCCAAATGGCCTTTGTCCTTTTGGGACCACGTAAGGGAACAATTGAATTCTGTGACTGTTTATGCCCACTTGCTTCCACGTCTTCTGACAATTTAAAAATTCCTATACATGCTCTGTCAGAATTTCTGATGTCTATGGAAGCTTACAACAAAGAAGAAAATAGAAGGTACAAGCAAATCATGTTATCCTAGGAACTGCACGTGCAATTTTATGAATTTTTGGTCTGTAGCATTAGTGAACAAAGACTGTGATGGATTGGAATAATAACCCCTAAAACCTCAGTAGATAAGTCCACCAAAGGTACATTTGCCTGTCTTTGACAGGTTGGAACAATGCTTCAAACCATTCTCTGTAGCTCTGGAACCTCTGAGTCATCAAAGCAGATAATGAAAAGCTGGAGGGTCCCACGTGACCTTTACATTGCTTCAGCCTACAAGTGTCATGAGCTAGTATTGCTCCTTTCATTGGCTGTATGTTCTTGTACAGCCCTGCTACATGCAGTGGGCAGGAAGTCCCAAGTTACATCACCCGGAGAGGAGAAAAGAACCTGTGAGAGCGCCCCCTCTTCATTCATCTCTCCACTCCCTGTGAAAGGCCCTTTTCTAGGCATTGTGACTCAAGGATAAGTTAGAGGCAGTGTCTGCCCATGAAGGGCCCCCATCATACGGAGGAGACAGGCATACCCAGAGTTTACCATAAAACACAGTGATTTGTTCTCTAACCCAGCAGTAAATATGAAGCACTGGAAATGTGGAGAAAGCAGCAATTAATTACAACGAGGGCGAAAGAAAAGAGTTCCCAGAACAAGGAGCATTTGAGTGGCGATTAAAGTGATTTTTATATGCCATTCAACCAAAGTACATTAGGACAATATCTAAGAAAAGAAAAGCATAGGGAGTGTGAGGGAATTGTGTGTGTGTCTCTCTTTCTCTCAAAATGGTCTCCAAAGAAAAGTGAGTGGGCACTAGAAGAAAATTCTGGAACTGCCTGCCATGCCCCATCATACCATCACATTAAATCTCACAATAAAAATACCCATTTCTCTATAATTAAAGCTGCAAGTACAGTTAGTAGTGAGTGATCCACTTTTTTCAGTGATTCCCAGTCGCCTCAAAACAATGGGGGTGTGCCTCCCTGAGGGGCGTTAGGCTCCCAGGTACAAAACACCAATTTAGAAATTGTCTACAGCCTCAAGACCAGCATTGTTCTGACTCTGCTAAGAATGAGCTAGGTGCAGAAACAAGAGTCTGGTCATGTGTATGTTCACCTGTATACACACAGACACACACACACACACACACACCATCTTCAGAGCCGTATGTGTCTGTGTGTGTGTGTGTGTGTGTGTGTGTGTAATCTTCAGAGCCACTTTGTGTAATATATTTGTCTTGAATGAGATCATTGCACTGAAAGTGTGTACGGCAAATGCAGCAAAGCCCATCCATGGCAGAGGTGGATGCTGCCAGCCAGCTCTGTGCCTTCCATTCTCTGTTAGATACATTGAAACCCAAAGGCTCTATGTCTCAGAGTCTCCAACAGAGCAGGTATGGCCTGAAGCACAGCTGCATCCCCTAAGTGTTCAAAGACAAGAGTGAGGTGGTGAGCACGCACCCGTTACTCTTGCCATTTTATTCCTGGCAACACGATTCAGGAAACTTGAGGCTTTCTTATATCCAGATTCCAAGTCCCTCCTCCAGCTTCGTGGGCAGCACAGGATCATGGCAGTGATGGTAGCTTCTTGATTCCAAGCATCCAGATTCCTGAATCACAGGTTGGATGAATTTTAGCTACAGGGATCGTAGCTCCCTAAAGCTTCCTAACAATCAAGCCTGGTAGTTTCTGCTCAAGGGATTTTTATAAGCACTCTATTCCTTCTATAAAAAGCCCTGTTGTTAGAACATAGTTGCAGTGGTCTCTGTTTAATCCATCAATTAAACAATCTTCAGCCCTCCTGGCTCTTCTTGACCTCAAACTATGTCTATGGAGGACAATAAACTTGAAAATGAATGATCCCTTGGAATGTGTCTGGGCCACCTCCAGAGCCAACTTCATGAAAAGTAATGAATAGGGAAGGGCCTCACCTAGTTAGAAAGAAGGGAAGCCAAGACAACCCCGAGGCAGAATTCCAAGCAAAGTACATTAGGAGTGAAAGGAAGAGAGCACCTGTGGTCAACTTGAAACCCAATAGGGGCATATGCTCTACCCTGTCCTCCCCAGCTCTTTGCCTATGGTAGGAAGTCAGTGGGATTGCTAGGATGTGCGTGTCTCATGCTCTGGACCTTCAGCTAGATATAAAGTCACATAAACAAGGGTGGGACCCCAAAAGGAGACTGAAGATTTGTTTTGGAAGGCAATGGATGACTTGAATGTTCCTTCCAAAAAGAAGTTGCATGGGCTGGAGAGATGGCTCAGTGTCTAAGAGCACTGGCTGCTCTTCCAGAGGTCCTGAGTTCATTTCCCAGCAACCACATGGTGGCTCATAACCATCTATAATAGGATCTGATGCCCTCTTCTATCATGCAGGCACATGTGTCAGAACACTGTATACATAATAAATAAATCTTTTAAAAAGGAGCTGGGCATATAAGAGAAGGGCAAGAGTGCTAGCTCATGGGGGATAAGTAGTCTCATCCCTAGGAACAAGTACATACCAGGGAGCAAGCAACGCAGACTCAAAAGCTGCAGTTAGATTCATGCAGAATAATGGTAAAAAAAAAAGTCAGTCTGTAGTCAGAGCTATCATTGGACCAGTATCTGTGGTCTAAAGAAGTACAACTAACAATTTTTGGTGACCAGGTAGGATTCCATAGATCAAGACTGAAATAGCAATGACTAGGTCTTCCATAATGCCTATCAAGAGAAAGGAAGGAACCAGAATACAGTATACAGGAGTCTTCAAGCAGCTAAACCCCGTTTCATCGGTGGCATTGAAAAATCTCAGTAATGCCCAAAAGACTGTGGTCATGTAGGGACTCTGGCCTCAATATGAACTCTGACAAGGAAATCTCATGACAGCATCCATAAAATATTTCCATTATCTCTGATTTCTCAGGATGTTCTGAATGTAAATGGTGGGGTGTGCTATTCCTCATCCAACTAACAGATTTGTGGTCAGCATCTGTGCAGCTCTTGAACTACTCCATATGATCTATCATTGGAGGGTGTCCTCTGGAAGACCCACAGAGGAAGGATGCTCAAAGAGGAGCTGGGTTTCCAAGGACACTAACTTATAGCCTGAACCACAGTCTAGATAGCATGCTCCTCAAGAGTACTGCCACTGCTCTGGTCCAGGCTTCATTTCCAGCCCTGAATTTTTCCATCTGCTCAAGAACTCCTGCAGAGTCCTAGTAGTACAGCTTTCCATATCAGGCAGGCAGACAACACCCCCCAGTTCACTCAATGCTTGGGACTCTTTTTAGTCACTGACAAGACCCACACATCTAGATTTCATTTTATCTATTTATTATCCATCTATACCTAATTTATTTGGGGTTTTATTGAGACAAGATTTCATATAATCTAGGTGGGCCTTCAACTGGCAAGATAGACAAGGCTATCTTTGACTCTCCTGCCTCTACCACCCAAGTAAAGGCGTTAACCACAACTGCCTAAAACCCAAGTAAAGGCATTAGCCACAACTGCCTAAAGCCTAACTTTGAGCTGGACCTTCTTTATCTAGGTTCATGTAGGATCGGGCTAAATTCATTTCCCCCCAAAACCTTAGAAACCTGTTTTTATAATATATCTTCCAAGGGAATGTGCTAAGTAGTTCATAAGACCTAATTCACTTGTCTCTCACCCTAGACACTAGGATAGTTCACAGAATTAACCTGGAAAGTGTAGTCATACTCTCCTGCACAGCACTGTGAAACAGCGCAACCATGACTGGTAGGGAACACTTAGCTGAGGCACAGGACCCAGGCAGCCCTGGTTGCTGAAAGCAAATTAATCTTTCTGGCCTTCAGTTCTTGCCTTCTGAAGTCCACTTCTGTAGCAAAGTCCAGGTAGGAATGTTGGGTTCCTAATAAAAATAGTTGAGACCAAGGAGAACAAGAGTGTCAATATTTCCTCTTCCAATGGTCTCCTGGATCCCTTCTATGGAGACCAGATACCAGATTGTCCTAACAGATGAAACAATATGTCCTAGGGAAGTCAGGTAGAAGCAGAACATCACATCTCATTCGAAACTGTTGTAAGAGCAGCATGTTGTAAGAGCTTTCTGAGCCTCCTACTCCTTTAAAGCACTTGGAGTATTCATCCGGCCCTTGATCGCCTGTATTCCCTAATAGACATATCAGAAAACTGACTGCAACCTTTATGTGTCTAGTGTTCTACATACGGTAAGATCTTTATGATCAAAACTGCCTCATCTCCAGACTTCTGGCTTCCGATCTACCCTTTTATTTCTTATACACACAACATTTTCTGAGAGTCCCCTGAAAGATGGGCATGATTCAACAGGTCCTGCCTGGCAGGGCAGCAACAACTTTCCCGTCAGATTGGAGGTTATCCCTGAAAAGGCACACCATAACAACATAGCACAGATACACCTTAAGGGAAACTGACTTAGTTTTGCCTGGAGGTGATTCAAAAGCAAGGAAGCATGCTAAACCCGTTTAGACATTTAATTCACAACCAAACCCAGTTGCCAAACAGCAGAATTCATTTGTAAACTTTGGCTGGAAAGCAGGCTGTCCGTGGATGCTAGTCTTTTGGGGACCATCCCCCACAGTTAGCAGCTCTCCTCCACCGCCTTCCCAACATGCTTTGTCTTCCCCCAAGCCCTCTCCTTCCACTGCCATTATCTCTAGATTCTGTCTCCATTACCCCTTTCTCTTCTCTCTTCTCCCCTAAGGAGCTGGTAAGACTGTGTGTTAAGCCAGCGTGGCATTAATGAGGATTAGATACTTAGGAAACAAAATAATTTGCAAAAGAATAATTTCCTATCCATGGGATTCACTTCTTTATTCCTTCTTAGCCAGACCCAGCTAGAGGATTATATATTGGTTTCACTATTTTTCTTTCTTACAGATGTGCTTAAGAAAGTCCTGTGCTGTGGTATATAGTTATTTGCTGTTGCCCATCCTGCTATTTATCTGTTTATTTTTGCCAAATGCTTCCATGATTTTTTTTCTGTAATTGGCTTGTTAAAACCTTTCTGCATTCTTTCCTTATAATGAGAGTCCAGGCTGCCCCCATCTAGTTAGCTGCATCTTTTGCATATGCGAACAAACCGGGAACATGAAGTGAATGCAGGCTTCTCTCTATAACCTGCCTTTGGGGCTCATCTGGAAAGCAAACTGTGTAAGAACGATGTTAGTTTTTGCTTTCAGAACTCTTCCAGCTTTAATTAGCTATTCTGATGTTACATTGCACATTCATCTATTACAAAAATCCCAGAGTCCTAGTGGATCACCATGGGTACCTCATCGCATGCCCATACCACCCAAGCAACACTCAGATAGGTCAGTAGGATTAGCAGTTTACATTTCTCTGTTTTGAATCACAACCTTTTCTTAGCCTCAGTGTCCCAGGGTGCCTAGAAATCGGTAATTCAGGGTAATTGAGAGCAGTGTAGCTGACTTCTTGGCCAAGGGGAATGACAGTCTTCACAGTGCAGGCAAAGTCAACTCATAGAGTAAGCAAATTCCAAAAGAATTCCTAATGACCCTGATTAGTACCAAAGAAGCCACAATGCTCCAGTGGCATGAAAATTTGTGTAGGAAGAGGTGTGTGTGTGTGTGTGTGTGTGTGTGTGTGTGTGTGTGTGTGTTATTAGGGTCTACCTACCTCAAGGAGGAAAACTGATACCCAACAAAAACCAGGGAAAGCATGTGGCACAGGCACAATGACCAGCAGAACTATTTATTTCCATGCCCACATAGTTTCTTGAGACTATACAACCTCAACCAACAATTCTGAATGAGTCACACTAGCAAGTGCTTATTAACAATTTTTATGGAGAATAACAATTACCTTCTCTGCTTACGATTATTCACAATGAATGCACAGACTGGCTCAGCCACAGATGTTATGCATCCCAATAGTATAGACATAAATGTTTCATTTTTAAAAGATACAAAACCTATGAACAATTAATAGCAGCATCTTCTACCTCCTCCAATTGCTGGTTCCTAAATTCTTCTTGAAAACAGGGGGCAGGGAGCTCCAATTATCTCCTACAAGGCAAAATTGATTTCTATGCTAAACTTTGTCTCAAAAGGTACTATTTCCCAAGCATGGCATCTTGACAGATTATAATGCCTTGTATTTAAGCCACTCCTTTTCATCTACAGAGCAGTTTTATATTTCTCATCTCATTTTTATTGTGACTCACACAATGAGCCTGTGAAGCAAGTACTGCCATGCCCTTCATTTCATAAACTTCAGCCTGAGGGTTGGAAAACACTTAAGTATCACACTCAGAGCCTATGTTCTCTAAGGAGCAAAGCTGAGTCTCACAGCCCAGGCTCTCTGGCTTTAAAGGACAGAACTTAGTACACTCTGCCATCTTTAGCCCCTGTAAATGTTATCATGAAATATATGGATGATAACCTATAGACTTCAGGCCTCGAGCCTCCTCAAGGAACTCAACACTCTACACTTCTTCTCAGTAGCTGTCAAAAATTACTTGCCCCTATACTGGGACAACACATTACTAAACAGAAACTTGACCCAACTGAAGGATGATAATAGAGATAATGGGGGAGACAGAGGCCACCCTCTCCTGGATGGGATACTCAAGTGCTCCCCCGACACCCTGTCAGCTGTAACTCATATTCCAGAGGCCATATTGCAAAGTTAATGGCATAGGTGCTATGAAGGGGAAATGGAAAACACTAGGTGGGAAAACTTACCTGGAGAAATGGGAGGGATAGTAACACAGGGAGAGAAAAGGAGGAGAAATAAATAACCCTAAGGATGTTTGGGAAAGTCATAAGAAATCACATTATTTTGTGTTGACTTACAACTACACACACACACGCTCTCTCTCTCTCTCTCTCTCTCACACACACACACACACACTCGAGCGCACGTGCACTCACACAAGTGCGTTGTATGTCTGTGTATGTCAGGCATGTGGAAGTTTCTTTAACATTGTTCAGGGGAATCCAGGTAACACCCCTAAAATGATAGGTTATAGCAGTAGCATTTGGTACCAGGAATTGAAGATAAGACCTTGTTGCTCAAGACAACACAGAGGTCTTGGAGAAATCAGGTTGGAAGTCTCCTCCCTGAGGACTGGCTTTCATATCACCAGCATGTTCTGCACAAGCTGCCAATGAGAAAAGAAAGACACCAATAGTCCTCCACAGTCATAATGCCTACAGACCACAACAAAGGCCATAACCGCAAGATATTCTGAGGGATGCCAGAGCCACATCAAATTCTGAGGGGAACCAACAACTGTCTAATTAGACTCAAGGCCTGCTCAAGATGAGAGAATTCATGTCGGATATGGTAAATTCGGCCTACTACTTGGCCAGTAAGGCCACAATCCCAGAGGAGATCCTACTACTGTCACTTCCCTAAATCAGTATTCTAAATATGTATCCATATATATCCTTATATACTGCATTCTAAACATGAATCCTTATGTATCCTTACATATTGCATTCTAAATATGAATCATTATATTCACAGGTAAGTGCAGCTCTCAATTTTCATCAAATAATCATCTTTTTGTAGCAGACAGAGACCATTACAAAAAGCCACAACTGGTCAAAAGGCAGAAAACAACCGGCCATGGGACACCCAACACCAGTTGCTACATCTGCTACACAATGTTTTTATCTAAGGCTTGAGAAACATTGCATAAGAGGGTGTGGAAAGATTTTAAGTGCCAGAGAACACGGGCATCTGCTGCGAGATCGTGCCTTCTGTGCTTGATAGGGGAGCTGTACCCATGAAACCTCAACAGCATGGCTGCCCAAACAAGACCTGAAAAATTACACCATTCATTAACACCGCAATGTGGATTAGAGGAATCTCACAGACCCCACCATCCGATGAAGAGCTACAGGCAGTTAATGAGTGTTGAGAGGGCAAGAATTAGTCTGCTCCAGGGACAAAACCCCTAGTAGGTAATCTAATCCCCAACTGTCAACCCTGAATGCATATGAATATTATATGAATTCATCAGAATGTACTTAAATATGTATATATGTGCATATGTAATGTATATATAATATATGTGTGTGTAAAACAATAATAATTAAAGAATAAAAGGTCATGAATCTGAGGAGTGGAGAGATATAGGAGGTAGGGAGGCACCAGAGGTAGGGAGAAATGATGTAAATATAGCAATCATATCTGGGATTTTCAAAATATTTTTTTTTAATTTTTTAAAAGCTAGTGCCAGACCTTAAGCCTTCTTCAAAGAAGAAGAGTCTTCCCCAAACACGGTCCTGAGTCTGTAGAAGTCAGGAGACAAAGGATGAGATCAAAGATTCTGTCACCTAGTCATCAAATGATTATGACTGAGTATTCTCTGTGTTCCTAGGGAGTTGGGGGAGACATACTGCTGCTTGTCCTCTGTCCAGTCACCAAGATGAAAGGCAGTTGTCAGCATGGCTTAGTAAGAAATGCCATTCATACATCTGTATCTAAAAAGATGGGAAACAGAGGGGACAGAAGATGTGAACAAGAAATTAGTGAAGCAACTGCTAAAAGCTGCCTAAGAAAGAAGAAAGGAACTGGGGGAAAGAAAAGTCATATATTAAAACACTGGAAAACACGGCTGTGTTAGTTAAGATGGAAAGTGACTTCCGGGGCTTCTGTGTAAGGGCGCCCCACTCCTTCTCCTTCAGGCAGGTTAAACCCCACGGCTGTTCCGTCCTTTCTTAAGCCCTGAGTGTCTCAAGAAGCTGAGAGTTTGGGGGTAACCCACAGTCAAATAAGACAGCAATTGATGCTTAATGCATCAATGTGGTATGGTAGCATATTATTTTAAGGTATATGATTTTTGTTTTTGCTGCATTTGTCTAAAACACCTGATGGTCTAATAAAGAGCTGAATGGTCAGTCGTGAGGCAGGAGCAAGGGTAGGCAGGGCTGGCAGGCAGAGGGTATAATAGAAAGAGAAATGAGGAGGAGGACTTCAGGGGCCAGCCATCAAGCCACCCAGTTAGTCACACAGAGTAAGAAGGAAGGTAAGATACGCAGAAGTAAGGAAGATAAACCCAGAGGAAAAGGGTACATGGGTTAATTTAAGGAAAATTGACTAGAAACAATCCAACCTAGAGCTAGGCATTCACAAAGTGGTAAGACTCTGTGTGTGATTTATTTGGGAACTGGGTGGTGGGCCCCTCAAAAAGCCAAAAGAGTAAAACATCACACAAAAACTATGTGTTTATTAAACTGAACCTGTCTGCTTATGAGTGATTGAAAAATCTACTCAAAGCCAGCAGAGCAGCCTTATACTAAGGTGCCAGCAGTAGGAGTGTACCCGGAAGGCGCTGTTTCCATGAGACTAAGGAGTAAGGGTACTTGGATATTCTACTCAGCTTCCTCTCACATTCTTTCTCCATACAGCCTGCTTCTTGCCACTCTGGACTTTAGTCAGCATGGGCTCCCTGAAAGATGGTGGGCTAGAGGGTTCTAAATGCACAGTTACTCGATCCCAGACTGAGACTATCTCTGCCACCCAAAGGGTAGTGGGTATGTTTTAAAATGGTATGGGAAAATTCGCATTCCCTGGACTTGAGATTCTAACCCACTCGTTGGCCAACTGTCACCACCAAAGGGATACAGTAAATGGGGCCTTAGTCATATGACTTTGCCTCTATACCACGTGCTTTCTATAGCTGTCTGTACCATAGATAAACTAAAACAGTGGGAGACGTGTACCTTTCTGCTCCTCTTCTATTAAAAAAGAGAGTAATGATATCAGAATCAGGCTTGGATAGAAGAAACAGCCAAAACCAAGTGTTCTCGTCAAGCATGGTGAGAACTTGGGTCATCCTGGTTTCCCAGTTTAAACTCACTAATGGAAAATGAAGAATGAAAAAACAAATGCACGTGACTCAAGCATAGCATGCTAATATCATCCATTTTTTCCTATTTCTCATTAAAGAAAAGGCAAGATATTACCCTAATATACTTTTGTTAGAACCTAAGTTGTCAAAATTTGATAAATCTCTGTGGCTCAGATTATATCCTAATTTGATATTAACAACTCTGCAAGAATAGCACTTGTGGAAGCAAGAAGAAAGCAAAGGCTCCTGGCCAGGTGCACTCTTTTGTTTGGAAAATAGATAGGAGCATTTACAATTAAGGTGAGGTTATGTTACTGCTCCGTAATACATTGGAATCAGACAGAGCAAAGCCAGTGACAGAGAAAGAATGGGAGAGCAGCTGCTTTGAAAACACACATTCCTTAAAAGCTGTCCTTGGTAGAGATCTCAAAAGTGACACGTTTGTTGGAAAACTATGATGAAAATAAAAAGAGTTAAAGTGGGTCTGAAGCTGTACTAGGAAAGGAATGGGAGGCTGCAGAGCTCTCCCATGCTTGTTCTCCAGAGCTGAGAGTTCCAGCCCCGTATCCCTGGCCTGCCCCCTAGGCTTCACCTCCTGCCTTTACAAGAAGCTATGTTTTCTCTGATCCAAGATGTTTGTGCCGCCAAAGTGAAATGGGGCATTAAGGCCAATATTTAGATCCTGGAGGTAGAACACACACAGAAAGGAAAATCTAGGAAAAGTTCAATTCACTTGAATTAACTGAGGTAAGCATTTATTTTGTGTTTAAATTGACCCTGTAATTGTTTCTACCCTCATCCTCCTGAGGTATGTGGAGACAGAACCTCTAGGGCTAGTCCATTTACAGCAAGAAAGGACTCAGTGCAGCTCGGATGCCCCGTGTCATTCACCCATGCAGGACATACAATTGATTCTTGTGCAGAGAGGCCAGCCATATGGATTGATTTAGCAGCGTTTTGCCAGCTGCTGAGAGACAGGGCTTGAGTCATCCTGTATAAATTACTTAACTCTATCACAAAGAGGGAAAAAATGTTTCCTTGCCCAGCAGTAGCAATTAATGTTCAACATGTTTATAGAGTTTAATAATATACAGCCCAGCACCCATCTCTGTGTGCACCACCATTATGCAGACAGACAGACCTAGGTGGTATCCTCTAGTATACAAGACACAGATGACTGATTCATCAATAACAGAGCCTGGCCTTATTACAGCAAACAAATTAGACATCTTGAAATATATGGCCACATAGATAGGACTTCCTTCTCCTTAGCCCTGTGTCATAATTGATAGTAGAACCCTTTCAGCAAAACTGAAAAACAGCTTGCAATTAACAGGCTCCCTCTTCCTTGAGTACCTGCACACATTAGTGCCATGGTTCTCAACCTTCCTAAGGCTGTGACCTTTTAATACAGTTCCTCATGCTGTGGTGGCCCCCACACACCATAAAATTATTTCTGTTGCTATTTCATAACTGTGATTTTGCTATTGTTATGAATAGTAATGGAAATATCTGATATGTGACCCCTGTAAAAGGGTCATTGGACCCCTAAAAGAGTCAAGACCCACAGACTGAGAACCACTGCATTAGTGGATGCTCAAATCTTGGCCAAGATCAGTGGAATGGAAAGAGATCAGGGCAGGCTCTTCCTGGGAAGGGCTTTCCAGTAGAACCGCTCACTTCATCTGTCCCACATTTCATTCCAGACTTGTGCAGGTAGTAACTCGGTGAGTGAGCCAACAGGTGCTTTGTGAGAGCTTGCTCCATGTCAGATGCTATTATGGGCCCTGGGGAGAGAACAGATGATAAGAGAACAGTGGTAGATGTGTGAAGAGATCAGGAAATGCCTTTCCAGCGCTGGTAAGTGCATGCTGAAGGCAAATCAAGTGCTCTCAAATCTATGTATTTTTACATGCCAAGTACAGATGTTAACAATGGGAAAGAATCTGCACTCAATACCCATGTGATTAAATAATCACCAGTGTAAGCAAGACTTGTTACCTCCGTGCCTTGAGACACTCCAATTTTTTTTTGTCACTGAAAACAGAATTTCACCATATGGCCCAGGATAGCCTCAGATATGTGACCCTCCTTCCTCTGCCTTCTGAGTGCTGAAATGGCAGTCATGTGTCACCGCATCTGACTCCCCCCATTTTAAAAGATGCATGTGAATTCTGAATGTAGATGGTTACTATTTTCAATTGAATCATCTTAAAAGGTGACTCTTAAAATGATTACTTTGTAACTTGTAAAGCTCAAATTAATACAAAAGGGTACTTGCTTAGTGCTACAAACAAGCATGAAATTTACTGTTTATGTATATTCTCTGTGTTTGCAAATATGTAGGACTATTTTAGATGTGTTAAACAAAACTGTAGTTTGAAAACAAAACTGGTACACATGAGAGTCACAGAAGTAACAATGCATACACATAGATGGAACTCTTTGGGGGATGTAAGAGCCGCTTAATATTTCATTCCTGTGACATATTTATCCTTGTAGTATGACATAGGTAGTGATGTCTATCGAAAGACATTAAATTTTATCGTTAAGGTATCAAGTAATCTAATCCCATGAAAGGATCATTTAAGCTCCATTCCTTAGCTGCTTGAAATGAAAAGTCTTTTTCACATGCGTGTCTGGAATTGTCCACCAACTTTCACACTAATAATCTTCCAACTATGCCCTTCTGTTCTCAGCCCCTCTGTGACACTAAAGTGGCATGCTTCTCTTCATTAGGAAAACTTGGGTAATGTATCTGCAGTAACCATCTTTTTCTACATTCCGATAATGCCACTAGGGCTTTTGTGAGTCATAATGTCCTTCGGGCATGAAGACTGAGAAGAGGTGACCATTCACTGGCAGTGGACACTGTGACATCCATGCAGATGTGGTCTACAAGTCACCATCATCCGTTGTGCTTGCCAGTCAAGTAAACAGTCATGAGCAACTGCACTCATGGGACCCCCCCATCTCCCAGCAGGAGGATGGATTCAGGGTAGAAATCAAGAGGAAGCATCATTTTTATCCTTGTTTTTCTGCTTCAGGCATCGTCTTTGGAAGCAGAAGTTCCAGTCATCTGTACTTTGAACCTGCTTGGGCCAGCTTCTCTTTGGCTGCCCCAGTGTATCCAGAGTAAAGTCTGGTTGAAGGCATAAACAAATGCAAAAGGCGCATTAGGCAGCCTTCTTTCCCATCTCTCCTTTATATTCCCAGCAGGATGATTGCCCTAAGAACTCTTTCATCACAGGCCATGTCATTAGACAGATTTCCAGCTAGATGTAGCCACTGGAATCCCCCAGCAGGAGGATGGATGAAGGGCAGAGAGCCAGGGGAAAACATGGCATTTTTCTCATTTTGTTACCTTAGGCATCAACTTTGGCAGCAGAAATTGCAGCCCTCTGCACTTTGTTCCTGCTTGGGTCCAGCTTCTCTCTGGATGCTCCAGCACTAGGGTGCTAGTAACCAACATCCTACTCTTCTTCCTCCCAGATTGCCTTCACTGCAATATTTAGGTTCTCTGCTTTCCAAATTTGCAATAACGTCCATCATCAAATCTTCGGTTTTCATAACTAAGTAGCTTCTTTTTTTCTTTTTTCAAAGAGTCACTAAACACCAAACACGTCATTCTTTACCTGGGAAACAAATACATTAAGGTATCCCAGCTGCTTTCAAATAGCTCTGAATCTAGTGAACAGATCACTTGGAGATTGGCAACAAGAGCAGGACAAACAAGTACATAGCCTGGGAGCTATGTACTTCAGTGCCTGGCCTTTCTTTACCTGGATCTGGAAGTCGGGGAGAGTTTCCTGGAGGAGACAGCAATGGAGCTGAATGAACCTGGTAAAGGATGCTGAAAGAGCCTTCAGATAGAGGGGGCAGCATGGACGGACGCACAGAAGCATTATCCCTGGATGCCTGCTGTTCTGGGATTGGTGTTTAAGGCGGAAAATGATAGGACAGGAAGTAGGGAAGCAGGGCACCACCTCAGGGCCACGGTATGTAAGACCCAAGATGACAAAGCAGGTTAAGCCTCTTCAGTGTGCAATTAGGAGTAATTAATGACTTTTAAATCAGTGAAATAACATGGGCACATTCTCAATTTGTAATTTAGATAGATCTCTTGAGCCAGACCATAGTAAATGGTAGGAAAGGATAGGAGAAAGGAACAAAAAATTACCTGTAACAGATCATACAATAACTCAATGGAGCCTACCATCATTAAGCTCTTGGTGTTCAACTTCAGCTCTCCTTGTAGGAAGGAAACTGTGAAATTGCAAGGAGTATACCATAACCACTCTACATGTTTGTGGGTGCCTTCAGCATTTGCCATGTGAGACTCTTGAGACCCTAGTAAGTCCATGTTTTCAGAACACAGCAGTGAGTTTCAACAGGTATTAGGATATATCAAGGTCATATATAAAGACTTGAGCCCATTCAGCCTTCCAACTGCTGAACTTAAGGTGATTGGCAGCCTCTCATAATGTAATAGGATAAATTTCAGTTAAATATTTAGTACCTAAAGAAACAATAGGAAAAACCCCATATATACACCAGGCTATTTCAAAATTCATGTGTGCTTGACGGGAGGTTATCCATATGTTTTTGTTTGGTTTATGTTTTACTGCCTTCCCCCAAGACAGATTCTAGTTCCTTAAAGAGTAGACAAATAATCACAGGTAATTGATTCAATGTCTCAAGACTGAGTCTATGAAGACCACAGATTTCAGAGAACAGAATTTCAATGAGTATATTAATTACAGTGTGTCCTTCAAATGCCCCTTCAATGCAGCAGAGGTATAAAATGGAAGGTATCATCCCAAGGAACGTAATCATACCAGAAGAAGAAAATACAGGATGTCAGGCCAGCAAGCTGGCTCAGCTCGTAAATGCACTTGTCATGAAAGCCTGACAGCCTAAGCTTGATCTTGAGAATCCAGGGTGGAAACATGCAATCACTTCCAAATGTTGTCATTTGAACCCAATACAAGCATCATATACACATCACACACAATAATGAAAACTAATAAAAGAAAGAAAGAAAGAAAGAAAGAAAGAAAGAAAGAAAGAAAGAAAGAAAGAAAGAAAGAAAGAAAGGGAATTATTAACCGGGTGATGTTGGTACATGCCTTTAATTCCAGTACTCACCTCAGGAGACAGAGGCAGGTTGGTCTCTGAGTTTGAGGTCGGACTGATCTACAAATCTAGCTCCAGGATGGCCAGGACTACACAGAGAAACCCTGTCTCGTGAAGCAAAACAGAAAATCTAAAAATATGACAGAGAATACTTTGCTCTATCTAAAGTCCTTACAGTCCTAAGTGAAGTCTCTTTCAACTAACGAGAAAAGGACAAACTGATTAAACTGTCCCTTCAACCTCCATCAAGAAGGGTAATGGATCAATTCCTCAAAGTTGCTCATCAGAGGACCAGCCACAGGCCTTCCCAGATTTTAGGACTAGTCTTGACTCCTGTGGTACCACCACCTCTCAACCAAATACTAACAATGCATGGTGAAGCTGCATCCTCAATCCCAGTAAAGTTTAAAAGGACTGAAAGGAGACAGAAAATCCCATCATGTCACAGTTGCCTTCTATTTCCTAAGACATCTACTCCCAAGCCATCCATGAGCATGCTCAGCACCTCCTGGTTGAGAGCCAGTGAGAGCTGACAGGCTTATCTCTCCCTATCAACTGCTCTCAGCAAGAGTGCTTCATTTAGGCAGCCATGATTCTGCCCACAGTTGAAAATTGCTCTTTTACTTTTGTGGGTAGGCATTCAGACTTCCCATCTTTGTTATAAATCAATCAGCTTGCTATCATTGCAGAGAGGAAATAGATGTTGTGATGGTTCCAGAATGATATCACTTGCCTCTGGACCACACATGCCATGGCATGATAAGATTCCAATCACAGCATCACAGCATCCTTTTCTTGGTTTTATGTACTCTGTCTGTCCAACCATCCATCCCTCCCTCCCCCCAATCCCCAATCTCTCTCTCTCTCTCTCTCTCTCTCTCTCTTTCTCTCTCTCTCTCTGTCTCTCTCTCTCTCCCGAATGTTACTATGTAGTCCTGTAGGCCAGCTGGCCTCAGACTCATGGAGATCAGCCTTCCTCTGCCTCCTGAGTGATAGGATTAAAGACATTTCCAGCACAGCCTTTTCTATCTTATTCACTACTGTCTCTCTCCAATACCTGGTACATTCTCTGAATGTAACTGGGACTCAATAAATGATGGTACTTAATATTTATTGACAAGAAATATGCCATTCTTATGAGTTATAAGCAATGCACACACAAGCTCATTTTCATCCTCCCAGCAGCCCTATGTTATCATATTCATTATAAAATACAGAATTCACATTTAGTTCCAGCTCAGCCAGTGCTGACTCTCTTTTTTAACAAATGACAATAACTAATTATTGATAAATTCTAATAATGTATGGTAATAGACAGTATTGCCTTATGACATACAGGATGCCAAGACTTTGGGATCTGAACTCAGGCAGGCTGACCCAAAAGTTTGATTATCAACATTAGACGATTCTGCCTTTCATTGATTACACGGTTGGGCACCTGGTCTGGGATGAAGATTGTGCTTATCTTCCTGGCTTCTGGTGCTGCCTCATGTTGGATCTGAAGAGGTTAAGGGTGCATTTCAATATTGCATTCCGTCCAGGTACCAGCCCTTTTCAAAGGAATTTTACTCTCTTGTTTTCTCGGTAGCTTTCACCATGGGAATAAAAAACCTTCAGTTTCCCAGCGCTTGCTTTTTCCTGTCTGAACGTGCACTTTGCTCTGTCTCCAGGTTCCCTGGCTATGCACAGTTCCTATACGTTCTCTGAACTAAAACAGGGATGCTACATGGTAATCTGTTACCTGCAGCAGAGCCAGCGTTGTCTTTGAAGGTGGTAATACAGTTCACAAGTCTCTTCGTAATGGAGTTCAAGGAAGACTCAGATGGAAAAGAAAATCTCTTTGGATATGAAACTTCCTCCTCTCCAAATAGCTCTTCTTAATTCTTATCAGGTTAATCAGAGTGGGGAAAACTAAGTGTTCTCAGCTTGGGCTGAATTTTACACTGCAGGGTTTCCTATATTGGGGAATGCCATGATCTTAAAATGTATGAGTGTGTCTTGTAATGGTTACCCAAGTTGTTTTAACCTCTCCAGAACATTCATGTTCTGATCCAGATTTAAAAGAGATGATACTACTAAAAGGCTGCCTTAAACTTGAAAGCAGACACCCGACGCTCAGAGGAAATGCTTATGAAGAAGAAAGCTGATGTTTGACCTACATAGGATCATGTGCGATCAAAGTAGTTACTACTCTTCAAGAGCCCTTAAAAATAGAAAACGTTTCTGGAATTGAAGAGAAACTTCAGAGACACCATACTTCCTGAATCCCGGACACTTCCCCTTGTTTCTGGCAAAGTCACACTATACCAGGCATCATGCTTATAATTTAAGCTTGATCTCCTAAGTTCTCCATGAGAAAAACAGCCAGGCAGAGCCCAAATAACCCAGGCAGTAGCTCCCAGAGACCACCTTCTTGTAGAATGATGGTAGATGTCTGAACCTGGCATGCAAGAAACAGATTAGTTCATCCTCTGAGATCTTCTATTTCCCGAGTCTTCGTCCACTCTCTAAGATCTAGACACAGCAGTCCTGAATCCATCTGCCTGTCTTCCCTTGTAACCATCCCAAGTTCAAATCCAAGGGAACCTTTGTCTATACGTGGAATCATGCATTAGGTAGTCTTCTTTCTTTCACTGATTGCAAACACCATAAATGATCTTGAGATCAATCCTAGTCATAGCATGTGTCACCGCTGTTTCTTTTTGTTGTCCAGTGACATGCTACCATCTGGGTTACTACATTCTGCTTAATTGATCCCAAAATGATGGACATTTGGACTGTTTCCTATTTCTGACTAGTGTGAATAGCATTGCCATGAACATCCATCTGAACGTGAGTTCCTATGTAGAAAAGTTTTCACTTCTTTTGGGAATTGCTAGGTCACATAGCAATGCTGTGTTTAACAGTTTGAGGACTTGTCACACCATCTTCCCAAGGTGGCTGCATTCCCATGCAGGCATGTATTTTGGTTCCAGTGTCTCTATATCCTCTCTGACAGCTGCTAATGTCTGTCATTTTCATATAGCTGTGCTGCAGGCAGGAAGTGTTTGTTGCGATTTCTGATTTGCATTTTTCCTAATATTAATTATGCAGGGTCTCTATCTGCTGGTCGTTTTCATATTTTTGCAGAAATATCTGATCAGATTGTTTTTCTGTTTTTTTTATCTTGGTTGTTAGTCTTTTTAAATACTGAGTTGCAAGAAGCTTTTCTACATTCTGAATGCTCAACTCCTTTCTATATATAATTTATTTAACTTTATTTTGTGTGCATTGATGTGTCAGATTCCCTGGAGCTGGGGTCACAGACAGCTGTGAGCTGCAATGTAGGTACTGGGAATTGAGCCGGGGTCCTGTGGAAGAGCAGCCAGTACACTTAACCACTGAACCATCTCTCCAGCCTCAAGAATGCTCAACTATTAGCAGATGCGATATTTGCAAATGTCTTCCTCCATTGTCTAGTTGCCAGTTCATATTCTTATTCTTAAAGGAGTCATAAGCAAAAAAATGTTGTTGCACATTTATTTACTCATTTTGTGTATATGGGATGGTGAATGCATATCACAACAAGCAAATAGAAGTCAACTTGCAGGAGTCTGTTCTCTCCTTCCCCCTTGTGAGTTCTAAGGATCAAACTCAGATCATCAGTCTTGACAGCAAGCACTTTTACCATTTTATCAGCTACAACATAAAAGCTTTTAATTTTGATAAAGTCTAACTTTAATAAAGAAGCAATTGTTATTCTTTGTGCTTTCAATATCATATTTAAGATACTGTCCCCTAACTGGACACCATGACTATATTCTTATGGTTTGGGGGGGACTTTACTGTGCTACATCTTCCACTAGTAGATATATTCTGAGTTGGGTACAATTTAATTCCTTGCAGATGGGTACCCAGTTATACCAGCACCATTGGTTGAAATGACTCTTCTTGTTCCTTTTTCTTGTTGAGCAGTTTGAACACCTTTGTTGCAAGTTAGTAGTGACAGATGTAAGGACAAACATGCTATCTAAATTCTGTTCATGAATTCCTATAGCTCTTCTTATCCCAGTGCCAGAGAGCCTTGGGGGCTGTAGCTTTGTAATGATTTTGAAGTGAGCCTTCAAACTTTGCTCTACTCCATATATGCGATACTGTATGGACATTAATATACAGATACACATACATCACTAAATCTTGTTGTTTAATATGTTCATAAAGCACATATATTTTAGATAATGAGTTGAGAAGGCTATTTTAACAATTATATCCTAATATCATTATTTTTCATAATTCACTAAATCTTGTTATTTGATGTGTTCATAGAGCACATATATTTTAGATAACAAGTTAGGAAAGCTATTTTAACAACTATATCCTAATATCATTATCTTTCATAATTTCATTTCCATGTAGAACCTTGGGGAAAGATTTCAATAAAATACCTTCCTTCAAATCCACTTTGTATCCCGCAGCCATAACCCTACCACTTCTCAACTGAATCCCATCCATTTCTCCAGTCACACTGAATAGAATTCACTCTCCATCCACCGACTCTCTACTTCTACTTTCCATACATTACCTATCCTCACCAACTCATCTTTGTTTTTAAGATCCTAACAGAGTCTTCAGTTCTGAATTTTCACTCAGCCCTTCACCTTCTTCCTCCCAGCCACCAAAGTGTACAATGTCATTTAACCAGATCTCAGCGACTGAGTAAGCTTACGACTAATGCTGTGATAATCACTCCTATGAAAGTACCACAAAGGCTATGGACTTCTTCTCAGAATAATATTTTTAGCAATCTAAAACCACAAAATTACAAAGAAAATCAGTACTGGAATGCAATTATCAAATTGTTAATGAAATATATGCAAGTAATAATATCTGAGATTCTTCTTTTTTTGCTTTTGTTGTTTTGGAGACAGGGCTTCTCTGTGTAGCCCTGGATGTCCTGGAACTCACTCTGTAGACCAAACTGGTCTCAAACTCAGTATCCACCTGCCTCTGCCTCTTGAGTTCTGGGATTAGAGTGTGCCACTGCCCAGAGTATTTGAGCTTCTTTACTACTATTCGTAGATTCTAGCTCTTGGTTCATAACTAATGCAATCTTAAACTAACAAGCATAGAAAAGGCATTTTAAGGCGTCTGCAAACACCATGGTGGGCTCTGAAATGACCTGAGAATTTTCTACTAATGTCACCACAGTATTGCCCTTGCTGCTTCAGTGTGCTGTCTACATGCATAACGGAATAAAATCTCTACATCTAGATTAGAGATGAGAGAAAACGAAGGGGCCAGGGGCTTGTGATCTGTTTTCCATGTTTGTTTCATCATCAAGTTAAAGGGAACATTGAATCCTGTCCTGGCTTAAAGCTACAGTTACTCAAAAGTGAGCTAAGACGCCTCCCTTTCAGCATGCCTTCCAAATAAATTGACAGACAGCATTACAGAACCAGTGGATATGGAGAACAGGTAATCCCACACAGGCAGGCATGCGCGCACACACACACACATATACAGAGAGAGCTACCACATTATATTTAAATAATCCAAAATACTAAAAATGGAAAAATTAAAATTATTTTAAGGTAAAATTATATTTTACTTTAAATTCTTTATAGCCCCTCAAATTCCATATTTAATATGGAACATGGGTCAAATAGTTGGATATGATGAGAAGTGGGACTTCTTAAAGTAGGAATTCCTTAAGCCCATGGAATGCTTTCAAACCTTAGAACCAGGAGGCAAATAAAATGAGTGGGGAAAGCTGTAAAACAGTGGCCAGCAACTGACACCAGCCCCAGTTGTGAAGAAGTGCTATGTAGCTTCTCCTGAGAAAGTTGCACTTGTCACAGTGCTAGGTCACTGTCGGGTACTGAGCAAAGGGGTCCCGCATGGCCAGACAAATGTAGAAACCAGAATTCTTATGCAAATATTTCAATTTCCAGATGTCGACAACTGAACTCAGTAGATTTAACGGTCTCCAGACCACAAGCAAAACTGGGCTACTCCGAGTTTTGGAAACTGTGGTGCTGAGAAAGAATTCATACCCAGGACTGAAAATGTAAAGAATTTACCTCAGGGTAGATGAGGACATGCAAGTTCTCTGACATGAGTTGGGACGCTCAGCAGGCAAGCATACTATAAATGACTTAAACCTTTATTTATAGTCCCAGGATTGGGTTCCCGGTGAATATTATAGAATCATTTGAAGAATAATTAGTTGGATAATGAGTGTGCAGGTGAGAAGCATCTGTTTTGCCCCTGGGCTCAGGGTCACTGTCTCTGCCACGTGAAGAGTCAGCAATAATTAGAAAAATCCACGGTGCCAAACTAAATTAAAATCTCTCAAACCGTTATTCACTGTATGATATAATTCTGTTTCGTGTTCCCAGGATGAGGAAACTCAAATTAAGTCTCTATTCATTACAAAAATAGGCTAACTAATTTAAGGCTATGAGCTATCTGTTTGTCAATGGTATTGAATGGTTTCTATCTACTGGTAGCAGATCATTCTGCATTAAAATAAATGGCCGCTGATTATGTGCCAATGGTTTATTTAACAGCACTCAATCCTACTGAGCTCTGAAAATGTAATGGGTCTCAGTGGACCCTCTTGCCTGCTATTTTTCTGGAAGTAAAATATTGATGTAATTGGATTTCCCACCCACATTGATCCCTGAATGTACAGACGGAACCAGTTTAAGCAAAAATGTTAAGAATTGAAGAAATGATGATAATCACTGAATAAAGATCCTCATTTCAGATACTTGGGTATGCTCAGTTAAGATACCCTGATATCCATGAAAATTTTGGAGTGGGTTTTCTGAAGTTCTGAGATTGTTGTGTCGGGACAGAGACTAAGAAGAAACCAAAATTTACAACTGGACATTGAAAAGCAAAGAGAAACAGCTTTCAGGAGCCTTCGTGGACCACAGCCTTGTGGAAGCAAGCCCAACAGATTGGCACTGTCAACTCAATGAGGAAAAAAACATGCCACAAAACCCGCTTCTCAACATGGTTTAGGAGAAAAAACACAACGGTTTATTAATTGCACCCTCCACGTTTCAAGCTAGTGTTTCACTGTAGCGTGGGCACAGCTTTGATCACAGCCTGCTAGCAGCTAGCTCATCCCAGTGATGCGATGGTGTCAGCAAGACCACAGGGTTGAGCTCTTAATGGGATGGGCTTACTCTGCTGCAAGCTCTTTCGTCTCTCTCTTAGTTCTTCCTCTGTTCTCTGTAGTCACCGCCTTCTGCACTAATCCTGTTAGTAGACTGATCTTGCCTGATGTTTTAAATACCTCCTCTGTTCCAGTCCAACTTAAGCAACCAAATGGTCTCTTTCATCAGCATTCAAAAGGAAGCATTAGCAACAGTCATAAAGAGAGCTCAAATCCCTACTGATTTCTTCCCCATTATTCCTAAAACAAGATAGACAAGTCTTGGGTATATTCAAGTTCTCAGCATCTGGGTAATAGCATATTGTTTCCTCTTAAACATAGACCACACCTTTAAGAAAGGGGGATTGGTTAAATAGCACCATCCTAAGGTTATCTCAGGGTCTGCCACTTTTTCTACCATTAAAAAAACAAAAATGCTTCCTTTCCTTCGATCTTGTTATATGAACAAACATTCCTGGTAGAGTCCTATTTCTAAATGATACTACTAGTGACTTGTAAATTATATTATATTGGATCCTGATAGGACATATCTGTAAGATCGGTACTTGGAAGACAGAGGCAGGAGGATCAGGATTCAAAGCAAGCCTTCCAGGGGTTTGAATTCAAAGCTAGCTTGAGCTACATGGGAAAAAAGAAAGAGAGAAAGAGAGAAAGAGAGAGAAGAGAGGGGAAAGGGGAGAGGGGAGGGGAGGGAAGGAAGGAGTTATTTTAGGTATACCAGAGATCCCATAGTTTAAAAAAATTAATTATGAATCTTTTATGAATTATGATTTTTCTGTGACTTTTTCTTTAAGTCAATACACTAAAAATGTACACTTTTATCTCTCTCCAACTGATAAAATGTAATCAACAAAGCAAGATCATAGTCAACAGAACCTAAGTTTTAGTCTACCTCTGGTTTTAGATCTTCCAGATGACACTGGGAAATTTCTGACTTTCCCTGGACATGAGCTGTCCTACTCTAATTCTTAGAGAGCATTATCTAATTACTCAAAAACGGGACAAAAGTGATGATCATGTACATGCCTTCATGGGTATTTGTACACTCTGGTAGTGTCTTAGTGTTATACATTATACTTTTGTCCATAATAATTATGCTCAGGTGTAAAAGAGAGGTGCATGTGTGTGAGCGTGCGTGTGTGTGTGTGTGTGTGTGTGTGTGTACACGTACCCCATAAGGAGTTTAAAGTTGCTACCCAGTCCTACAAGCACCACCATAAATAACATTCTCAGTTTAATCAGAGTGGTCAGGGTCACTCTCCTGTCCCCCAAGATAACTTTAAAATGTCTTATCAAATACCCATTCTGGAAAGGATTCTCCCTGGAATTATATTGAGAATGTGAACACCCACATGAGCAAGCCTCAGCTGTATCATTAAGGTAGTGTGTGAAAGAATCCCATGTGTATCTTGGGGCAAATTAGGGAAAGTATAGCTTCGTGTTTTTAACATTTTAGTAGTTCGTTTCTTTTGCCTCTAGAGAATCATATGTACGTTTTCTATAACAAAGTAGTAACTGGTAAATATTTTAGATTTTTATTTTTCCCCCTTGATCAATGGAGAAACGGGAGTGTGGTGGGCATATAGGCATCCAAATGTTTGCCAGGTAGATGGGGAAGTTTATACAAATTAAAACACCAAGAATCTAATATTAATATTAACAGGCAAGCTGGATTTATTCCTCCAATTGTATGACTGGAAAGAAAAATGTAGCAACACCTTGTAAAAGTCTGAATTGAGGCTGTGTTAGGGCATTGTTAGGGCATCTTTTGAGTCCACTTAACGGGAGAAGAATGACTAGTTAAAGAAATCTAAAATTAGTTTCTTACACCAGGACTCTCAATAACGCGGTAAAAGCAGGCATGCAGGCAGCCCCACCTTGCTGGCTAAGCCACTCTTCTGAGACCTTATATAACCCCCTAGGACTTATTTCAACCATCCCTGGCTCTCCAATCCACAATTAAAAAGAAAACTGAGTTTACATTCCCGAGCCTAGAGAATCCAAAGGATGAGTTACAGGCTGTAATCTGAAACTAAGTAGTAGGTAAAATGCATGGTCCGGCAGAATATAGACTGTCACCGAATCAAAGAACTTAGCACATGAATTCTAGAAGGGCATTCAAATAAGCCACTGATGGTCTGGTTTACATCAGTCTCTTGCATTTGTACACTGATCATTCTGAACTCATGGGCAAAAGTCCAATTGAGGACTTGAAACTGATTGTATTCAACTGTCAAATAAAGTGGCCTCAGCCTCACCAAGGTCCTGCTGCTGGGACAGACCCTGCCCCGAAGGCAGCGTTCATGCCACGGCACCCACCACCCATTATTTCCACAGCATCTTGTAGTCTTCTCTCCCATATGACAGAGTCTTGGAATTTACAAAGCTTTTGATGGGGTTGGGTATAAGAGGCCTCCACAGACAGAGGAAGAATGTATTTCTGCGTCACTGTGGCTTACAGTAAGTGCTGAAATTCAGACTAGAATCCTAGCAAGGAATGCCAAGTACTAGTTTGGCCACATGGCTTATTAAAGATCTGAAATTAGGGGATTATACTATTTCCTTATAGCACCCCAAAGAGCATAATACCCAGAACTACCTGGATCAGATAGTATGCATTAAGTTAATACTGTCTGAATGCCTGAGAACATGCTGGAAGCTCTCACACACCCATCCTCTTTGCTAAGGATGACTCAGAGCCCAAGTGGGTAGAGCCTCAAGCCTTTCCTCACAGACAGTCCTATTCAGTGATAAGGCTGGCATCCTCTCCTCCCGAGACAAGGCAGCAGATGCCCTATTCAGAGGACATGTGGTTATATTATTTTGGTTCAATTAGTCCAGCTCCATGGCCTCTCTCCACTCTCTTTTGGGCCCTCCCTGTTGTCCATTCTTCCTACTTCTGACTGACATGATGCACCATTTCTTCCATTCAGCCTTAGTGTCAGACCTTACAATGCTGCCTGCTAATCTACTAATTTTGTTCCCACACATCACAGATAGATACACACACACACACACACACACACACACACACACACACACACACACTGAAATGAAAAACCAAAACACAAAGAGACATTGGTAGAGTCCAGCCCTGTATCTCTTTCAGAGCTCCCTTATTATCTCTACAGAATATGAATTTGCATCAGTCTCACCTTGCAGATTAGAAAATGGAGACTCAACACAATTAAGGGCCCAGTCAAGGTCATGTAAGTTAATAAAATATAGGACAAAGTTATAAACCAATTCCAAGTCTAAAGCCCTATCCAAACTGAGATCCCAAAAATGCTTAACATCCACTGAAGCTGAAGAATTCCTTCCAGAACAAGGTATTTTCGGAGCATATTTGAATAAGATTGGAACAGCTTATTGTAGTATTTAATAATTAATTGCTTTAGGTATATGAAGAATGACTTTTTCTTAATGAAAAATTTCAGGATGATATTATAATGTTAATATTCTCAAAGTACTCTCAGGTGACATGAGCCTCAATGGTAATAGGAGAAACTATATTCATATTTTTTAGAGATAATTCTTGAAAGCCAGAGCATTTAAAAGAACCTTCATTGAGGCACATTTCAGTATATGAAAAGTAGCTTCTGGCGGGTATCTAAGAACTTAATACATCTCTCCAGGAAAAATGCTGGCTTCAAACGGGCATTTCAAAAGGTATTAAAAAATGCTGTTTTCTTGTATTTGTGTAACAAATAAAGGAACCTTGGGGAAATGGGGTCTGGCTGTGAGAGGCAAGAGAAACCAAGAGTGATCACTTTTGCATTCTTTGGTAAGCCCTATTGTTTTACCTTGCTCCTGTTTAACTGTGTGTTTTGCTGCGTGTAGTAGATTCACAACTAGAGAGTCTTGCGAAGAACCCCTACAAAAGTGTGCCTTTCACCATGCTGTGCTCTGCAGGAATCATGGCATGGAGACAAGCTTGGAGAGAAAAGGAGATAACCGCAGAGAACTGGGCTTTGCTGACGTCCCATTGTTGACGTCCCATTGCTGACGCCCCATTGCTGACGCCCCATTGCTGACGTCCCATTGCTGATGCTCCATTGCTGACATCCCATTGCTGATGCTCCATTGCTGACGTTCCATTGCTGATGGTCCATTGCTGACGCTCCATTGCTGACGCTCCATTGCTGACGACGTTCCATTGCTGACGCTCCATTGCTGACGCCCCATTGCTGACGTTCCAATGCTGACGTTCCATTGCTGACGCCCCATTGCTGACGCCCCATTGCTGAAGCTCCATTGCTGACGTCCCATTGCTAACGCTCCATTGCTGACGTTCCCTGGTCCTTCTGCTCTTCTGCCTTTTGTTTTCACTGGCTTCTGTGCCACTCACATTAAGGGATGCAAAACACGATTTTCTATTTTCACTATTTTTCAACGCACACTTTAGTAGCATCAAGTGTTGTCACATAATCATTCTCCACCTCCCAAACTAAAGCTCTGACACCATTCAGCACTTAACACTCCACACCTCTCTTCCCTGGTCCCTGATAAAAATCATGATTTTGGAGTCTATCAGTATGAATGTGATTATTTTGATGCCTCAGATAAGTGAAATCATATGCTATTAATCCTTTCCTCATTCTGTACTTCTCTGGACTGTTGCCCTATATTCTTTTTATTTCTTTCAAAGGAAGGAAAATTCTCTAGTGTGGCAGATTACAGCTCTGATCATGTGAAAAAGCATTCCCCCCCCCCAGCACTGAGTTTATATACTTCACAGTGACAATGCTGAAGAGTCAATAACACTATATCAAATTATCAAACGTGTACCATTTGGTCTTTTCAGAATTTAAAAAATAAAATAGCCTAGGAACATTATTAAGCGCCACTGTCAAGGACAGTGAGTGAGAGTTACCACAATCATGCTTGCGAATTGCCTATAGTTTCAGGAGCTGTAGCCAAGGGAAGCTGGCATGAGAACACCGACCCAAAGGAAACATCATGATTATTCTCACAGCCTTTGGTAAACTTCTGTAACATTGTGATTTGTGTGTTGTTTGTCTTCTTTTCCTTGTGGTGGTTATCACACACATACACACACACACACACACACACACACACACACACAGAAACCCCCTAGATATGGAAGTGAAGGAGAGAGTTGGGAGGACATCTATATGCTCCCTGACCATTTTGCAACCTATCTGGGGAAACCCCAAGAGAAGCAAATGGCCTGGCCTAAAGACCTTTAGGGAGCTGACATGTGGCTACTTCCCCGTAGTCTGTGATAAGTATGGCCACAGAAAAAGTATGTGGCTGCAGTCTAGATATCAGATGCCCACTGAGAAATAGTTCTGGTCTCACAATCCTCCCAGAACATCTGTATCAGGACACTGGCAGTATCACAGAAGCCAACCTGTGAGTAGGTGTGTGTGTGGGGGGTGTGGGTGTGTATGTGTATGTGTGTGTGTGTGTGTGTGTGTGTGTGTCTGTCTGTCTATCTGTCTGTCTGTCCATAAAGGTGTATGTACACCCATGTATGTGCTGGGGAAGGGAGAGGTGAAGGGCTCACATTTAAAGAAAACTAGTGTATTTGAATGCTTTGCTATCATCCCCACCTTGAACTACCTGACATCCCATCAGATTTCAGCATTCATCTTTCCGGTGTAGACACTTGAGGATGGAGTCTGAGGATCAAGTTGGTACCATGATATACGGTACCTGGGTTGCTTTCTAAGAATTCCTATTTTTCCTCTCAAACATTGACTTCTCTGACCCTGCTTTAGCATATGGGATGAGGGGAGAAATCAACAGGGAGAAACAATGCTGATTGGAGCATTGGTCAACATACTAGGCTGGGCCAGTTCCTACTGTGTTGGTAGAACGGCTTTGCTCACCCAAGACTGGTAGCACATGGACCAAGGAGAACTTAGTCAATCCTCAGTTACAGGGATTCCTCCTCAACTTTCGCTCTATTCCCCACGCTCCTATCAGAGGTCTCAAATTGTTACTATCTACAAAATTAGGTCTGCCAGGGCTATGAGCTTGACTCATTACAATCTCCCGCTCCCTGCCAAGGAGAGTTGTTGTGGTATCTTAGGGTTAACATTACAGAATTGTATTGCCTGACAGTTCTGCAGTCTGTAGAGTGTACAAAGCCAAGGTATCAGTAGGCCACACTCCTTAAGAGACTCCTGAAACAGTCTCCCTGACTTATTAAAGAATCTAGTTTGCCTCACATCTCTAACTTAAGGTATTTCCTTCTTGTAAGTCCACCAGTCATCTTGGATTAGGCCCCTTCTTAACCTGATGTCTAAATCTTTAATTTGACCATATAACAAAGATCCTATTTCCAAATATGGTCCTGTTCACAGGTACCAAGCTTAGGATTTTAACATATCTCTTTGTGGGTCATAAGTCAGCCATTAACAAAACTCTAAATTCAAACTCTTGCCTCTTTTAGGGTCCAGCCTCCTTGTCTGGATTCTGGCTTACTGGTTTCGACTCCATTTGTCAAGACTTTAATACAGTTACTCAGTCCTTTCTTTTGTGGTTTTGTAACTCTGGGCAGATGAGGCAGACATCAATGTGCTGATCGTAAGACCTGGGAACCTTTCTGGTCTTTTACTGTTGCTCTGACTGATGAGATATGAAGGCTAAAACATGCAGTTTCAGAAAATAATTTGGGCCAGTTCCCATCCATAAGGCCATGCCACTACCTCTGGCCCACCAACTAGACAAGCCTTTCTGAGACCTCCCTTTATTCCATCAAAAATCAGCCTCCATTACCTGCTGGGCCTGATGTAATCCAACAAGAGCACTAACTTTTCAAAACTAATTTTTTCGAATTTGGTTTTTTTTTTGGTGGGGGGGGGGTTCGAGACAGGGTTTCTCTGTGGCTTTGGAGACTGTCCTGGAACCAGCTCTTGTAGACCAGTCTGGTCTTGAACTCACAAAGATCTGCCTGCCTCTGCCTCCTGAGTGCTGGGATTAAAGGTATGTGCTACCACTGCCTGGCTTCTTTTGTTTTTATGTACTTTACAACCAGGGTGGTGTTTGTGATATTGAAGAAATAATCCACAGACACTTTGCCTCATGTAGCTGGTATACAGCTTTGAATAACACTTGCACTTACTTGGAGAAGCAAGAGAAAATATTTAACTTTAAGAATCATCATTAATAAAACAATTACACTAGTGGATGGATTAATTATAAAAAATTAATTTCTTCAAAAATCAAATGAACTAGCTCAGGTTTCCATTAACAAAACATGTAAATGGAAAGTTGGAGCATTTTTATTCTAATTTTGTATCATAAAATGAGTCTATGTCACAAAATACTAGATGGAAATCTTTTCTTTTTACTTTAGTTAATACCTTTATCTTCCATTTACATGTTTCCATGGACCTCATTTGAACTCAGTAACACAACCAGGGCCAATCCAGTATCACACCTCTCTTTCTAAACAATGGAGTTTGGTCAGCTCTATATAGACTTTGAGGTCTCTCAGGTCTATAAACAGTTGGGTATTTTTTGAAGGAACCACAATTTCCATTCCTTCAGCACAAAGAGATGGCCAGTGGTGGAATTAAACAGGCTGAAGTTGCCAATATCCTTGTCATCTTATAGCTGCAAAATATCCCGTAGCTCACAATTTACAGAAAGATTAACAGCTTGGCCATGCTTACAGTCTACAAACATAAACTTAATAACCTCATTAGAACCTTCCAACTGGCCGCATCCATGAACCCAAAGAAGAAAGCTGACCATTTTCCCCGCTACCAGGCATTCTGGTTATTGATATGCATGTGTGCATTTCTCTCATCTGCCTTGTGGTCCTCCCTTGTGGAATTCTAAAATGAATCATCCTCATTAAATGGAAAGTAAAACTGACCAGCACATGCTTATTGCCGTCCAAACTCCGCCAAGTCTCCAGCCACTATTTCTGCTCCTGGGGCCACCAGAGACCAAATGGACTATTTCCATCCCCTGCCAGGAACACATGCCAGTATTTACTAGTACTTATGCAAAATGATTTTCCAGAATCATTTTTCAAAAGCTGAATGCTCAGTTGACTTATAAAGTCTAAAATGGATTAATAGGAAAGAGATAGACAGTCCCAGATGCACAAGTTATCAATTTTATGCACAGGATGAGTAAGCCTTACATATTTCAGCTAAGCTGGAATTACAATAACCCCGTTTCTCTCAGGAGAAATGGTGGCTGCCATAAAAATGAAGATGTGCTTTGTTTTACTCGCAAAACAGGAAGCATTCTTGGCTGGATTAAAGTGACTGGCATGATGGCTCTGAGACACTGCCTTATCGAATTTGTCACTGGTGCTAAACCATGTACGTCTACATGACCACAGTAGCCAAATGACGGAAGATGATGTATGTGCTCAATTGTTCACTTAATTTCTTTATGCAGATAACATTCACTGAGGATTTACCATCAGTAAGATATCAAACTAGACATTTGGACACAACAATAAAGAGCAAAGAGTTCCTCTTGCACAAGCTCAGAATCTATTTCCCTTGCTATCCTAAATGTTTGTATCCATTGCCTATAAGCAACAGAAACCATCTCAACCTTGCTTACAAATATGGAATGAGGAGCAGCTGGCAAGGCAAAGAACAAGAGGATAAAAATCAAATCCCTCATAGGTTTTGAGATATTAGGAGAAATATAAATGGCTTTTAGGTGTTTGCTCTGAAATCAGGGTTCCATGACCCCTTTCCTTCCACTTAGCACTGTAAAAAGTTTATTGTACCACACGATGATCCCCTGACTGCAGACTCACTAAGATTGGTTAAAAAGGAACAGAAGCAAATTTCTTAAAGTGAGTGCATGCTAGAAAAGCACTGTTTCCATACCCCAAGGCATATTTTTCCCACCATAAAGTCACTGGATCTTTTGCTCAGAGATAATATCACCCTAGGCTTTGAGAGAAAGCGAGAGAGGTTGGTAGCTCAGAATAATAAATAATAAATCATCCTTGCCTCAAGGTTCACTTAACTCTTTCTTAACCCAAGACTCCAGAAGCTGGATTCTGCATTGTTACCTAGGACCCAAGTCTAGGATATCCTTCCTTCCTCCTACTGGAAGCTCTCATACTACTCTTGACTGTGAGTTTTGCAACTGAATGGTTAAGGAGCAACACTCTGACTCAGAAAAAGCTATGTGACTTTGTAGGCACTACAGCTTGATTAACTTCAAATACTAATCCATAAAATGGGTTCAATAATATGTTAATATTACTTATATTAAATACCATATACCTCATTAGGTAGTGGAGATTAAATGAGATTATTTGGTTTCTACAGATAATGAAATGCTTCCTAACTAATCCTTGGTCCTTTCTTAAAGCATGTTTTAGAGTTTTACTGCTCGTCCCATTCTTGCTCCATGGCTGGCTGAACTTCAAGTTCCAGCTTCCATCAACCACAAAGTCTTGTCTGTTGCTCTGCTTTAACTTCCTCGTTCCCTCATCTGAGACTGGCCCTAGCAAGCCCAGATCCAGACTCCCTGCCTCTGCGGTGGCCACACTTTTAACACCGCATCCCACTTCAGTCCCTTCAAATCAAGTGCGGTGCTCATCACTCCAGTTCAGTGAAGTCAAGCGTCTACATTCTCAGGCTTCTCCTCCCAATAGCCACAAACAAGAGTCTTGGTTCTATTAGGAAAGTTGGGGAAACAGCCATGTCTGCTTCCATAAAGCCAATTCTCCTGCGGCTACTCAGTACTCCTCTGATTGCTAACTAAGTTGTGATTTTTTTTATAATTATTTGACTGAATCCTTGGTTTCCTAAATGCCTGAAATGATTTCTTCCCTTTTCAGCAAATAGTGTCTTTAAATACATTGATTACCTTAAATGTTCCAGACACTGAAGCAAGCAGTAGATGGAGGAGATATCTATCGCATGATTCTGCATCCCACTAAAGACAGTGAGAAGACCAAATGCGCGCAGACACTGATGCCATGCCTAGTTAGCATCTTCCATGTAACTGATGAGCAGTGGTACCAGAAACAGCCTTAGATAGATAGATAGATAGATAGATAGATAGATAGATAGATAGATAATGGATAGATAAAGACTTCTTGTGAGGGTTTAAATGGTCTCATAGGCCCATAAGGAGTGGCACTATCAGGAGGTTTGGCCTTGTTAGAATAGTTGTGGCAGTGTTGGAATAGGTGTGGCATTGTTGGAGTGGGCTTTGAGGTCTCAAATGCTCAGGCCTGGCCCAGTGTGTCACTGTCTACGGATCTAGATGTGTAAGTCTCAGCTACCTCTCCAGCACCATGTCTGACTTCACACTACCATGAAGATAATGGACTAAACCTCTGAACTCTAATTCAGCCCCAATTAAATGCTTTCCTTTATAACAGTTGCCTGGTCATGGTGTGTCTTCATAACAATAAAGCCCTAAGACACTGCTGAAGAATGGATAATGAAGACACCATTTAGGCTGGGTTCTAGAAATCACCCTGTCTATTGAATTTGCAGAGAAATGCACCAGACACAATTTATATCTCAGTTTTCACATTCAGAGTGTGATCAGGCACTAGAGCCTTGCCCAAACTCCAGTAGTCAGCTCTGCACCAGGCTGAAGATGAGCACATTCAATCACACCCTATGATTTGCAGCCCTTCCTCTTCATTAGAGCTGTAGACACATGGTGGACTCAGATGGAGCAAGTAGCTTAAGGGAGCTCGCGTCCATGTTTCTGAATAATACCCTTTTGTATGCATACTTAGCACTTTATTTTCCCATATTCCCAAGATGCACATTCTGTTTCTAGTTTATGGTTTATGAATAACATTGCTATAAGCATGCTGGTACATGCCTTTGGGTGAACCATAGGTACTGTTTTTCTGTTGAGTTTATATCCAACAAGTAGAATTGCTGGACCATATATATACTTCTGAATGGTTGACTTCCTCTGCATGTGTTTTGAAGGAGGGTGCTTCTGGTATTCTAGAGAAATGGCAGTTCTACAGGGAGACCTGACCCTGTGGTACCTAAGACAATGACTGTGCAGAGCTCAGAGCTCAGCCCCTTCCTTGTGTTTGCTCTTTGCACTCAGGAGACTGTTTTTATTACATGCTGGGCAGTTGCATCATTAAACAAGAATTTATGCATCTCCCAAAAGCCTGATGGGGATTCCTCAGGGCAGAGACTATGGTTCCTCACATGCATACACATGGTTTTAGGAGCCTCCTGATGGCAAGTGAGTGAGGATACAGCCAGAGAGGCAATCAGAGGGGTGGAGTGAGGTCAGAAAACCAGATGGAGAATCCAAAAGCAGGTCTCCAGGGACAGCCTGGGAACTAGTCTTTCTGGTCCTAATTGGTAGCTGTGAGCAACTCACAGGCTCCCAGCACTTGGGGCTAACCAGTGCTCTGCCAGTACTGCACCCAGCACTTGCCCTAGAGCAGAGAAGATGATTGACAGGAAAGACACCAAAGTAGCAGGTGTGTGCAGCACCCTCTTCATCTGATACTGCATCTACTTGGACTGAAAAAAAAAAAAACCAGAGTGACCCCAGCTTCAAGAACAAAGAAAGTCAGGAGCTTGCTAAGGAGAGAGGCAATCCGTCCAAGTCACCTGACCTTAGGGACACTGAAGCTGTTCAGAAATTCTTCCCTGAAGAAACACAGCTTAGTGAAGAGTTGTTGGCGCAAGGGGACCGTGACGGGGGTGTAGACCATCTGATCAATGCAGTTACTGTGCGTGGACAGCCTCAGCAGCCACTTCTAGCATTGTGGCAGGCTCTCCCAGCACCCCAGTTGCAAATGCTCCTAACCAAGCTCGCAGCCGTCAGTCAGAGAACTTTAAGTGCTCAGAACTTGACCTAGGATGGTGCGGAATGAGCCAGATGTCAACACAATAAAATCTCAGTGAAAATTATTCTTTACATTCTTAACTTGGCTGCCGAGTAGCTCTGGTGTTAATACAGGCAGACACGATTGTTATGGACTGTCCTGCAAGTGAAATTTACCAAAATCAGTGCTTACTTGGACTAGATCCACAATCTGTTTTAATTTTTCCCAGTGAAAATTGTACTTTAATAGAGGTTTTCATTACATAAATACTCCATGAGTTGCAAAAAGAATAAAAACAAGGAGTGAGCTATTAAGAAAGAATTATAGCAGTCAGGCAGGAAGGCTAGGGTGACTCCTGGGTTCACAAAGCTGACCTCCAGCAGCCACCTTGTCCCTGTTTTATACTGTGTTAGTGAGGAAGTAACAACCAGCATGGAAACAGGAAAGGCTGATGTCATTCCTCTTAACTGTATCACCACCTCTCCAAGACAACTGTTGAAATCGCCAAATCCTGAAGCTAAATTGCCAAAGCCCTTCTCCATGCTGCCAGAGCTCTGAAGCATCCATGTCTCCTGGTCCAGTCCATCAGGAGGCAGCATAGCCATAGACATGACCCATAAGATGCTCACACCCATTAAAACAGAGAACACTGCTGAGGATTATTGTAAGGCCATGGTTCAAAACAGAAAAAGGAAAGAAAACCAATGGTGTGCTGAGATATGAAGGCTACTTTCTAATATTTGATAGTGTAGAAAAATAGCTTTGATTGACAACGGCTCATTGTATACTTCAAAATAACTAGTGTTGAAGATTTGGTTGTTTAGAAATGAAAGCTTATGGCAAAACCCAATATCATTACATATCATCACAAACGCAAACTGAGTGTCGTACACTCTACCCACAAACATGTGTCAGTTTTAAAAAGAAAAATGCATTAATTTGTTCATTGTAATTATAGCTATGATTAGTTTTCCTTAAATAAGGAAAAGCTTAAATGTCTACAATAGTCGATGGGTAGGATGACTCTCATGAAAGCCATTACAACTTGTTAAAATTAAATATCTCTGCAAATGTATTGAAATTGAAATAGCAAAGTACAAAATTTGTAAAGACATTAAAAATGACAATGAAATAAACAGATACATAAAGACAGTAAAGAAAGTTGATAGCAATAAGGATACTAGCTGGCATTCATTCCCAGACCATGCTATCCCTGCTCTGAATGATCAATATAAATTAGCAATCCATACAATGAACTTCTGAGGTAACTGTATGAGGAAGGAATTATGGCATAAAGGGCAAAAGTGTTCAAGGCACAGTTCAAGTGTTTTCATCTCTAACTTCTAATACACAAAGTCTTGTCATGGAAATACAAAGCATTTTAGGAATGTGAGTCTTGACCCTACCTATCAATGTTCTGTGATCTTCACTAATTGATGCCTCCTTCATGAACATCATCTTATCAGATGTCTCAAGAATCTAGTTACACTAGGATGGTTATCTTTCTTTCTGGAGAATAATAAAATAAAGGTTATATCACACACACACACATACACATCAACTACAAACACAAGAAATTGAGCCCTACAAGTTCCATAACTTGACAAAATCTCTAGTGGAGAGAAAAGAAGTATGACAAAAAATGTAGGGAATATGTTGGAAATTTTCAGAGCTTTAAAAATCAAGTAACATGAATAAATTATCTAAGGAAGACCAAGTGTCCATTAAAAAGAAAGCATAACAAATGGCTTGTGTCAGTAAGCTAGTAAGCTTTTTGTTACTGTGATAAATACCCAAAATGCATCAACTTCTAAAGAAAAAGGGTTTATTCGGGCTTACAGTTTTATAGGTTTTCAACCATGAGTGATCAGGTCTGCTAGTCTAGCCTTGTGACTGCACAGTACAGCCTGGTGGGAGTGCATGATATTGCGCACATGTACGTGGATGTTATAGTTGTGGGATTTATCAAATAAATAAAGTACCCCTCCACAGATTTTCTAGTTCACTGACCTCCAAAACTATCCCCCCAGGCAATAACATGAAATGCCTGGGGACTCATCACCCAGCCCCTATCACTTTCACCTTAGAACAGAATAGCCTGTGAGATATGGCATTGGTCCAAAAGGAAACCAGTAGCTTATACCGAAGACTGAATTGAAGGAAGCAAGGAAGGGTTTCTTGTCCTTGAAATTCAACTTGTTTCTCTTGTAATACAGATATGTATCTTCCTGGACACCCATCTCATGGCAAACTCACATGTAGTGCCTGGAACATAGTAGGACTTCACCATTAAATAAACTACTGCCAGATGACAATAAGGAAGAAGAAGCCATGATCTTATCCACCAGGAATCTGTGAGCAACAAGAAGTGATGACCAAGCTGGGGTGGCGACATGTGCTGTCATCCTGGCACTCGATCAGTGAAGAGGGGAAGACTAGATGTTCAGTTAGACACCAGTCCGGTTCTATTAGGTAGGGAGAGCCTGCATTCCTCACCTCAATATAAGAAAACAGAGATGTAGCTCAGTGGTCGAGAATACTTATGAACCACTTACATGGCCTTAAGTTCAATCCCCAACACTGGAAAGAAGAGAAGTGGGAGGAGAAAGAATGAAAGAGAGGAAGGGAAAGAGGGAAGGAAAAAAGGAGGGAGGGAAAAAGGAAGGAGGGAATGAAGAAAGAAAGGAAGGGAAGAAAAGAATGGAACAGACAGAAAATAGAATAAGAAAGGGGAAGAAGAGGAAAGTGAAGGGGAGGGAAAGGGAGAGGAGGGGAGGGGGAAATGATGACTAAAGTTAAGTCTGTCTATCAAATTATACTGCATACACCTGTACCAAAGAATAGGCATTTCAAAAAAATTAAAAATAAATAAAAATAAAAAGAATAGGCATTTCATATATTAAAGGTCTAGAAGACAGAAGGGTTAGTGGAGAAGTAGGACAGGGTGATTACTGTAGAAGTGCAGATTCTTTTTTTAAGATTTATTTTATTTATTACATATTCAGTGTTCTGCCTGCATATCAGAAGAGGGCAACAGGTCTCATTACAGATGGTTGCTGGGATTGAACTCAGGACCTCTGGAAGAGCAGTCAGTGCTCTTAACCTCTGAGCCATCTCTCCAGTCCCAGAAGTGCAGATTCTATCCCTACTGATTTGAGCAAGTTCTGGGTGTGTGAGTCCCCTACCTTCTCTGAATCTCTCAGTAGGTATTAGAGAGAAGAGCCTAGAGATTACCTAGGATCCAGGAGTGTTTAACCACTTAAAGAGATGATTTGCTCAAATCTTCAGTTTGGCAATAGACAATTGGGATCAGGGGCATAAAGTGCTTCCTCCACCATAATGATCTACTCCTGAGAGAGCTGCATCTAGAAGTACTTTCTTGGAGACTCAGTGAACACCTACTGTATTTCAGTGAAGGTATCTAGAAGGCTGTATATACAAGGGGCAAACTGTAGCATCACACACAGATGTGGAATCCATGACACAAACAGACGATGTGGCGAGTGAGAGAAGGAAGGAGTTGGACTTGCTTATGTGTGTAGACAAAGCCCAAGGCAGGCAGCACATATAAAAATGCTACAGGCAGACTGGAATATATAAATCAAAACAACTGGGCATAATAACTCAACTATCAACTGCTAGCTAGCCCAACAGAAAGACATTTCCTTGGGAGGAAAGGGCAACAGAAAGAAATCTTTGTTATGCATGGTGCTCAAATCTATTGAAAACGTCAAAATAATCTCATTAAAGTGTAACACGCTCAAGCAAACACAAAGAGTCCATGCAGTCTTGAAAAAAAAATCTGTTAAGGAATTTCACTTAATCCTCTCCTTTAGCTGACTTCTTTTTTCCTTTCAAATTTGCCTGTAAACTAATACTTACATCATTTTATTGAGGGTAAGGGCCTGTGCCTGCAAACAGTTATTAAAATAAATGTTCTTTCCATGACCCAAAAGGAGCAGTTGGTATTAAATCAAACTTTTCTAGTTTATCTGGTGACAGCCCTTTCAGAAAACCCCAAGAGGTGACCTGTCGCCTCATTCTTTAATAAGCAGTAGTTTTCTTTTTGACTCGGAGGTGATAAACAAGGTCACTTTGAACACGAGAGATGCATTTACATAAACCAACAGCATCCAGAATATGCAATTAAAAAAACGAATAGTTAATGAGCCTGCAAAATCATATGCACCCCTTTCTAGAGTAAATCTTACCGGATGATGAGTGATGGAGTTTTCTACGCTTGAATCTCTTTTTTAATTGAGTAAATAAGCTAAGGTAAGAATTAAAGCATAAATTAAAGCATGGGTATGCACACAATCTGTAGGGGAATGGGGGATGGAGCTGATCCAGGAAAACAAAGGCAAGATGAATTTGGATGGATTTTAAAGCGCCTGTGTCTCCCTTGCATTTCACATATGTGCACACATAAGCACACAAAACAAGCTAGCATTGACCTTGCGGGTCACCTCTCTTTGGCCCGGATCACTGCATTCTGTATTTCTGTTCCTCATCCTACAACCAAGAAGAAAACAATAGAACTTACTATACCCTAGCATGGTGGGTTGCATCACTGGCTTCAATTCTTCACCCACCCTTGCACTCTCGATTGATATTTATCTCTGGTACCCACTGTGGCCAGTGGAGTAGCGGGGATGTGACAGTATGTGATTTCCAAGACAGGGTCTTTAGACATCTTAGTTCTTAGCAGCTCTCTCTGATACCTACATGTAAAGGTTTTGTCTGGAAAATGAGGATTGTGAGAGATCTATAAAGGAGAAGAAACCTGGCCATCTTAGAATAACCAAGTCAACAAAGCCCCTCAGCTATCTGTACCAGCTAAGCCGTCCCCAAGCTTCTGAGATAAAATGATGATATAAAAACAGTGTGTGTGTGTGTGTGTGTGTGTGTGTGTGTGTGTATGTGTTTGGGAGCATTTCACACATGGTCTGAAAGTGAGCTGCATCATTTTGAACTGAGGACTTGAATGACATAAAGGGGAGAAGGGTTAGCAGTTTGAATGGCAATGTCCCTCATAGGTGGTACTACTGGGGGGTGGGGTTATGAGGAGGTGTAGCCTTGCTGGAGGAAGTGTTTCAATGGGAAGGATTTGGAGTGTATCTAGTGTATCTAGTCTTACCTCACATCCAAATGCGTTTATGTGTTTGTGGTTAGAGATGTGAGCTATCAGCTTCCTACTCCTACAACCATACCTGTTCCTTGCTCCTTGCCATGGGATTCTTATTCCTCTGGAACCCTAAACCCAAATAAACACTTTCTTCTGTAAGATGCTTCTGGCCATGATGTTTTATCACAGCAACATAAAAGTAGCTAACATGGGGGTTAACTGGAGAAAATGAGCCGAGGGTCAGTGTTTTGCTTTCCCTGTTTCCTGGTCTACTGTGATGTGAACGGCTCTGCTCTGCTCCACTGGCCCTGCCATGATTACTGACTGACACCTTGGAAACCAGGCACAAAACCCTCTCAGGTTGTTCATGTTGATTCCAATGATGAAAAACTAATCAATGTGTATGTGGTATTATATAGTCTAAGAGCAATAATAATTATGTAGGAATTACATGACATCTTTTGAATTGGGCCCCTGCTTCAGGATGGGTTACTATACAGAAATAGCTGGTAGCTGTTCAAGAAGTGCTCAGAGACTTAACAAATAAGAGCTCGCCCTAAATGTTGAAGAAGATAATTCTCTGTTCATGGTACAATGTCCACTTGAACACCACAGCAAACATTAGCGGTACCTTACAACTTCAGGAAATGTGAGGGTTCAATGCCCACTAGAAAACTCACACAGCTCAACAGAAAGGATCAATTCTGGAGAGTCCCACATGGAGTGGGAAGGAGGAAGGGAGTGAAAGAATAAGGGACAGAAATAGAAGGAGAAAATGAAGATAAAGAGGAAGGAAGAGAGTGAGGGAGGGAACAAAGCCCTTTCTCTGGGGGTTATTATATTACTGTATGTGTTATTTTATTATTGTGACAAAATACCTGGACAAATTGACTTAACACAGGAAAAGTTTACTCTGGATGATAGTGTTACAGGAGTCAGTCCACAAAGGGTGGGGAAGGCATGACAGCAGGTATGGGAGGCAACTTGCCATTATACCAGGACTGAACAGATTAAGTACTAACTACTATCTCACCCTGCACTTAAGGTTAAACTTCCCACAGGAAAACTGTTGGCTGAGTACATGCTGGGATGGAAAAGCAAGCCTCTCTCGACTGGGTATGCAACTGATCAGAGAGAACTCTGTCAGGTAAGCGACTTCTACCTGTCCATCGCTGGTAGACTACCTATTAGAGCCCTTAGCTCTGTCTTCCCTGGCTGGCTCTTAGGTCCTTTCAGTTCTCTCCCTTCCACACAAAGGGTAACCGCTGATACTCTACCCATTCTGGAACTGATTTTTTTCAAATGTACTACACCTTAAGCCAGGCACTCACACACATGCAAACAGAGGCAAGCTGTCAGATCTGTTTTACATCACCATCTTTCCCCTATGTCCCACTAAACACTCTCTGTGCAACAATTCAGCATTTGTAAGAACCTAATTATAGCTAGAACTCAAAGACTCCCAGACAAAAGAGCATAAGTCACAATCCTAAAGTATCTTCACAGTCTGGACTTACTACTGTATCACTCATCAGAGCTGAAATGAAAGATAATGTGTGGCAAAATGACACCCCAGGTGTCCCCCTGTTCCTGCTGGAGGGAGGCCACCTCATTTGCCTGACAATGTCACTGTGTCCTCTTACTTAACTAACCCTTCTTTCACAAGGTAAATCCTCTTAGTGTCTTAGGAGAGCAAATAGCCTATCAGTGCCTGGAAACTTAATGAGAATGTAATCTTGTCCAACAGAAAAAGGATGATGGCCAAGGAATGGCTATGTGGCTGGCTTGTAAATCACGAACTACTTGAAACACTTCAAAAGGTAGTTAGAGGGCACTCCCGCATATGGGTTCAGAAGGGTCCATGTGTTCCTGTACACTGAAAAGTACATGAGACAACCAGGTAGGAAGAGAATAACAAAGTCTGGGAACTAAACATGGATGGACGGTTCCAAGATGGGAGCCAATCACAGCACATCCTTGGGTTTTAGGATTCAGGTCTTTACTCGAGTGATAAGTATTGGGATGGACACAGGGGTACAGCCATTTGGATGGAGCCTGGAGTATCCAAGAGTCCCAAGGACACTACTAGCGGCAAGCTGCTGCCTCCATGTAACCTAATCTTTTCTGTGTAGCCACAATGTGAAAATAGTCTTGCTGTAGTTCACCCTGAGTAAGCGATGGTAAAAGGACAAGAAATCTGGGGATGTCGAGACGGTTCTGTTACTGAAGTATTTGCTTTACAACTATGAGGACATGAGTTCAGATCCCTCATAAAAGACACAGATCTGCAACCTTGGTACTGGTTAGGCACAAACAGGTGAATCCCTAGACTTCATTGGCCAGTCAGTATAGCCTCAGGTTCATTGGAAGACCCTGTCTCAAGAAACAAGGTAAAAAGAAAGTGATTGAGGAATACCTTTGTCCTACACACACACACACACACACACACACACACACACACACACACACACACGAACAAAAAAAATTAATATCTCAGGCTCAGTGATAGACCACTTGCCTATCATACAAAATGCTTTAGGTTTCATCACCAGCACCACAAAAGAATTTTTTTCACCATAGGATGCCACTTTCAACCATTTCCAAAGCCAGAAATCTGGTTATCTAGTCCAGCTTCCTGCACTCACACCCTCATCTTCTCATCTATAAAATCTACACATGTCAGCCATTCACGTTCCTTCTGGCTCCAGATATTCTGCTGCCTCCCTGACCTCCACCACCAACATTCTGGCAAATTCTACCAATCCCATCCATGGATCCACTCTCTGTCCCAGCTTCAATGCTTCCTTTTCAGAGAGGTCAGTTTGGGCAATCGAGGTTCATCTCAAGTTGCTGTTTTGGTTCACTAGCTCATTAACTCATGTAGCAAGAATCTGGAACCTGGGTGATGGGTTCACATCCCAACACCATTGCTTCCTGTGTAACCTTGAATCAGTTACTTTACTTCCACTTGAGAAGAGGAAATTAATAATCATGTGTCCATTTCAAGAGTTGACTGAGTCTGGGCCTGGAGAAATGGCTCAGTGGTTAAGACTCCTTGCTGTTCTTGCAGAGTACTGAGTCCGTTTCTCAACATCCTTGTCAGGCAACACACAACCACCTGTAATTACATCTGTGGGAGCTCTGATGCTCCCTTCTAGTCCCAATGGGCACCTGCACTCATGTGCACATATCTCCCCACAGATGCACATGCACACATATAATTAAAAATAAAGACTTTCAATACACTTATAAAACATTGAGTGAGTAAATGATTTTTATGTAACAATGCCTAGAAAAAAAAGACACAATAAAGCAGTAATAATAATTTCTTTTTCCTTTTTGGCTTTTACCTTTTAACACATTCTCACCATGTAGTCCAGGATGTTCTGGAACTCACTGTACAGTTCACACTGGCCTTTAAGTCCCCGCCACCTGAAAATAAAATTATGATTTTGATGATGACTTTCTTACATATGGGACAGTGTCAGCGGCTAGCCGAGGCCATTCTCCTGCCCATGTTGGCCTCTCTGGTGCTGTAGGGAGTGCTAAGTACAATGCTTAGCCTAGCAGATACTCACATAGCAAAAGTGCAACATACAGGTTAACTTATGAACAGGAGTACTCTGTTTTGTTTTCAGTCCCATCAGATTTTCCCTTATGATTATTTTCAAAATGGAAACTTTCTGCCTCTTCAGCTTAACCCATGGCAAATGAAACCAAATATAAATATCCACAAGAGAAATCTTACTATTTGGACAAGCTGCATGAATATGTTTCTCAAAATTTCTTCTTTTCAGCTCCCCAGGTTGAGTGGCTCTTAAGGAATTACATTTCAGGGAGCCAGCTATCATGACCAGCAAGAAAGGGAAAAGTCGAAGCTTTTATTTATCCATTGGATTTCCAGATGTTGAGCACGTCTTAGTTTTGCCTGAATGGTATTGACAATTTATGGTTGTCTTTGGAAAATCATTTGATAATGATCCAACTATCTAGAACCTCTTTATTTTATGCCCGTTAAAAGAAAAGAAAGTTATTACCCAGGAAAATTTCCAGACTGCCATAAAAGAAAAGCGATTGCTGCCAAGAAACACCTGCCATAAAACCTCTCCTAACAGCTTCTTACCTTTATGTATCTGTAAAGCGGCCTTTTTAAAAATGAGAAGAGACCATCAATCATTTCTTTTTAAGGCTAATTGCAAATGTTTAGTGCAGAAATTAAATATTATAAGATGTGAATAAGGTGTGTGGCATTCTAGAATTACATGTATGTATCACCCAGAGGGGGGAATACAAGAAACACCCAGACTGTGGGACAAGTGATGCCACCAACATTCTGTGGGGCCCTGAGTGAGTCCTTTGAGGCCGCCTTTCCCATTAGGCCCCTGTCATCCCTATCTACCAAAATAGCATGGCTAGTGGAAGCTCCAGTGACTTAAAGGGTTTTTCATGAGTAGAAATGAGATAAAAGATACGTGAGCCATTTGAAAAAACTAAATGTGGTCCTTTGAGATGCCTTGGCAGGTAAAGGCAATGGCCAGCCGCCAAGCCTGACAAGCTGAGTTTGAACCTCAGGACCCATATGGTAAAAAGAAAGAATTGACTTCAAGACATCTTCTGACCTACATATCTGTGCTATGGCACAAACTTTTGCATGCACATACATGTGCGCTTACACACACACACACAACACACACACCCCTCACCCAGAAGTTAAATGTGGCACGACAGCCAGGTACATGTCTGGAATCCCAGCATGAGGCAAACTGAGAAAGCAGACTAGTTTGAGGTGATCGTGATGAATTTGGACCTGTCTGGGTTATAAAGTTTAGACTCTGTCTGAAATAAAAAACGAAAGACAAGTAAATGTGACATGCAACTACAAAATTGTAACCTTTTTAAATAGGAAAACAAATAACATGGACAGTCCCATGTTTACACAGCATTCAAAGCTATTGCAAAGAAGAAGTAAGTGAAATCCGAGTTTGGACTCTAGGTCAGTGGTTACTAAATCTATCTGAATCTTCAATGCCTACTTGATAAAAACAAGCTGCTCACACTGCTATAAGCTGAACAAGTCAGAATCTCCATACACCTATTGACCAGGAATTTGTATGGTGGAACTGGGAATCTATTTCAGCAAAGTCTAATAAATGGGGTCAGGGAAATCCTGGGCCAAATGATTCTGAGGGTCCTCTGCCACAAGAGTAAAAAGAAAACCCAGTTATTTATGTGATCACCTTCAACAGTGTCTGCTTACCAAACTAATTATTACATAGTCAAATTCCACTCTGCCTTACCCAGACCCAGGCTTGTAGATCAGAACACACAGATTAGAGAATGTTACAAACACCAGCATCCCCTCCCTCCCCCACAGCAGGGATAAAAAGAAAGCTGCTAATGGAAATAGAGTCAGGCACTTCCCCCCACATCTGCCCACATCCATGATTGCAACCTGAGGGCATCTTGGAGATGGGGCACACTATCACAGCAATTTCAAAGGTGTGTGTGTGGAGACTGTGTTTTTAATCCTGAATAATTAGCTACTGATTATTGAAGGGAGAGCCTTTCCTCTCTCCCTCATTTCCTGTTTCTTTCTCTTTTTTTTTTTTAAATATTAACCTCTTATGTGTTTGTCACAGGCCAGGCCCTGTGCTAGACTCCAGTTACATACTGGACTAGTAACACTCACAAACTGTTGGGACAGACACCAGTGATAACAGCTTCCCTGTCCCTGAGAAAGGAATCTAGAAGGGAACTCAGCTGTAGAGCCCTTGCCAGGGGAATCTGCTGGGGAAGAAATGACCAAAGAGACAAAGATGACAGGGACTATTGGGCAAAGCTGCCAAAATAAATCAGGGAGAGGAAAGAGTCTACACTGATGTGCTAGTATACCAAGGCCCACAGCAGCATCCCAGAGAATGAGGCAAGAGTCGGTGACACGAAGTATTGCCAAAGAAGCAAATCAATGCCTTGTGAGTGGTTCATTCAATACTTCAGACTTTATCACCTGAGCAATAGGAAGCATTAGAGGGTGGAATGCAGTGAAGAGAAAGTAGCCGACCAAACCTGTCAGCTTGAGGACAGGAACAAATGTGGAAACAGGATCATTGAGCCAGCCATATAACATGACTGCGGCATCAGCCGTGAAGACGGGGGACACGACCGTCTTAGAGGATAAAATTAGCAAGGATGAATTAGCATTTTTACTGGGGACAAAAATAACCACAACCTATTCCATCTTGGTTGGAGGACAGAGTACAGTTGGAGCTACGCTGAGATGACCGTACAACATGAGGTGTGAGAACATGAGATCTAACCACCTTCCTAACACACGGAATCCTGACCCGGAGATACTAGCCACTACTTTAACGTGGATTGAAGATTGGCTCTTTGCAGAGCAAAGGCAAGAAAACTTCCAATCCCTAATGCATAGGATCAACACAGGCAAAACTTAGGACAGCAAAATCAAACCAGATGGAGCCAAATACAGAGTCAGCCTGAAACCCTGCCCTGTGATGCTCTGGGAAATTGAACTTTGGATGTTTAGAAGTGTGAGTCTTCCCCTTTAATGACTGAGCTGTCTCTCCAACTCTGCAATGTACTTGGAAAGAAAAGAAATAGACCCAGTTGCTCCTGGTTCTCTCAGCCAGCCCGGACCTGGTAAAGGCTCCTGCACTGTATTGTGAAAATTAATATAGTGAAAAAAGAAAAGAACCAATGGCATCATCTCAGAATGTGAGGATGGCAGTCCTCCCCCATACCCTACCACAGCATCATATCCAAGACAAACGCAAGTCCTGCTTCCCACCCACCCACTCAGGCTGGCCTCTCACACCTACTTTGCCAGATGTGTTCCTGGGGCTGATGGAGCACAGCTGGATGTACAATGCCCCTACTCCCACATCATGCATGTCTTGGGCTTCGCAGACAGTTTCATAAATGGAGGCAAGAGGCTTCTTGTGGTATACATTACACTCACCTTCAGCCAAAAAGATGGGCCAAAGGAGTTAGAGACCCCATGTGACATCTGAAGCAGGCCGCCTCCTGCAGACTCATACTGTGGCTTCCATAAGATTAATTGTATTTTTCCTGGAACAAAGCTGGAAATCACTCAAAGGGCAATAAATGCTGAAATATGTCTATGCTCTGCCAAAATTTTAGACAAAAAGCCAATAATGCATTTTTTACCTTATGTACTTGAATGGATTCTCCCCCTCCTCCACTCCCCCAAAAAACATATCCTTTCTAATGCAACAGACTAAAGCAAGCAACTAGAGAGCTCAAAAGACATGTTCATTTTAGTTTAAAAAATTAATTTACTTGGGTCAGCCAAGACTTTTGTTGGCATTTGTCATCCAAGAGACTCCCTAACTCACATATCCTAGTTAAATATTGTGAATGAATACTGTTTGCAGGTATGTGGACAAAACAGAGCCTCTGAAGATTGCCTTGTGTCCTATAGGGAGGCCAACAATGCAAAGGCTGCAGTCATAGGGAACCTGTTAGCCACAGCTACCCCAGACATTACAGAGGTTGACATAAAGTCTCATCCCGGCATGAAATGAAAGTCCTTGGGGGTTCCCTCAGGTCAAGTAGATAATGACAATAACCTGTGCACTATGAGTATAAAGAATTTATGGGTTACAAAGAATGTTAATATATCATCCTTATCCTCCCAGCACACCAGGTAGTTGGGTATTACTAATGTCACCATAAAGGTGAGGCTACTAAGGACCCCATGCTTTCAACAGGCTTAAAGAAATTCTTTAGAAGAGATGGCCATACATGTGAAGATAACTAAACACACGGCTGCATTTACAAGTGATCATGATGAGGATCTGAGCAGAAATTTAGCAAACTTCAAATAAAATAATTTTAAGTTAAGAGGTGGTGCTGGTGGTAGCGCTGGTTTTTTGGTACTACGGATTTGAAACTGGATCTTGTAAATGATAGACAAGCACTCTTCCAATAATCTACACTGTGTATAGATTATTATGTATAAGACACTATTTCTAAAAGTGAGGGACAGATTTAGAAAGGACACAAAACACACATTGGTACTCCAGGATTAGCAATATGACTGCTGTATTTTTAAGTCTAAGTGGATGCCAGAATGTGGGGAGAATAAAATATAATAAAGGCAACCCTTGAGTTCTGTGACTTTCATTCAAGGCACTCAGTGACCTGGGGAAACAGGTATGCCAGTTACCTGGTTCCTTGTGTTATCCAGCTTTATGTTACTGCATCAAATACCCGAGAAAACCAATTTATAAAACCCAATGGTGTGTTTTGTTCAGTTTTGGCATTAGTTGGCCTGTTGTCCATTAGTTGGCCTGTTGGTTTGGGCCTGTGGACAGGCATCACCTCCTGGAGGGAGCTCACAACTGACCTCACCATGACCTGAAGGCAAAAGACAGAAGAGGCAGACACAGGATCCAGGACTCTACGGTCCCCTTTGATGACATGTTCCCAATGATCTAGAAGCTTCCACCACAGCCCTTTTCTTATAGATTTGCTGTCTCGCAACAGTGCCATCTTGAGGAATAAGCTTTAACATTGTGGGTCTTTGGAGGACACTCAAGACCTAATCTAGAACAAACAAACTCAAACAGCAAGGGAATAAAGAGAAACTGAGGTGAGCCACATACCTGAGCATCTTGGAGCAAAGAGTTGCAGAAAGGAGAAAGAACCAGAGAAAAAATGGCAGGCAAACATACTTAAACAGATGTCTTAAATGTCTGGGCTATTTTCTTAAGGGCAGTTGCTATACACTCATGATCACTGATCTACAGAGCAAACTCTGGCTGACCATCAGAGCTCCGAAGAACTGTACTCCAGGAGCAGACATTTTCCAAGCTCTTGACATCCCAGGACCACAAAAGAACAGTGCTGGTATCCCTATCACACATTCAGAATTCCAAGTTCACTGATTTCAGTGCTATACAGAAAACTCTTGTGAGGTTTGTTGTGTTGTTTTGTTTTGTTTTGTTTTGGTCTGAGGGTAGTTGCTTTGTTATGTAGATCATGCTAGCCTCGAACTTTATATGTAGCTCAGGATGACTTTGAACTTCAGATCTTCCTGTTTGATCTCTCAAATTCTAAGATTATTCCCAGGATCCACAACACTCAGTTTTATATGGTGCTAGAAATTAAGGATCTAGTGTGACCTCTGTCTTAAACAGGAAGACATCAAGTCCTAGGAAACTTACGTAGCTTGCCCAAGATCAATCAGCTAAATAGATAGCTGACAGGACATGGATGAAGATTTGTTTCTTGGAGTTAATTAAAAAGATAGAGAGCTAGGTTATGCTTATTTGCAAAAGATACAGAATAGGGACTCATCAGTACTTACTTATGCTTAATGATAATGTCTCCCATTGAGCATTGTTGTTGTTGGTTTGGTTTTTCAAGACAGGGTTTTTCTGTGTACCTGTAGCTGTCCTGGAACTATTTCTGTAGACCAAGCTGGCCTCAACCTCAGAGATTACACCTGCCTCTGCCTCTGCCTCTGCCTCTGCCTTCAGGGTGCTGAGTTAAAGGCGTGTGTCTTTGCTCAAAATCCTATAGCACAGGTATCTTCTACTGCACCAATACCTTTTATGTCTGAGTTGCCACAGTCTGCCACAATGATGGAATGTGTATTCTGATTATATGCCCACAAAAAGGACATGGGAATTGTTGAGTATTCAGTTTCTGTGCAGGAACGAAAGGTTGCTCTTCCTGAACTCTTCAATCCCACGGCCCATGCCTAGGTAGCAGTAGTGGAGGTCCAGTGTTGGATCTAAACAAGCCTCTATTCAAATTCTTTATTTTATTCATTATAACTAGAGAATAAAATCCAATAGAAATGCTTACAGTTGATATGGACAGACTAGCACAAAACAAGATGAAAACCTTACAAAGAGGCCCAGTCTCCAAAGTCAATTTCTCTCTTCATTTCAGGAGTACATGATAGCTAACTAGCCAGTATGGTTCCTGCTCTTACTGACTCTATATTCTATAGAATGCAGTGCTGTGGTTTTGAATATGAAATGACCCCCCACACACAGACACACACATACACACAGACTCATGGGTTAAAATCTAGGTTCCCGGTTGGTAGTAATGTTTTGGAAGGTGTGGGAACTTTAGGAATTAAGGCTACAATGGAGGAAGTAGATCATGATGAGCAAGATGCCCCATGAAGGACATCTTGTCTGGGCCCTGCCCCCTCTTCTGGTCACTATAAAGTGTCACCACATGCTCCCACCACCTGATATTTCTGTCTCTCCTCAGTGCCAAAGCAATGGTTCCATAGGCCAGAACAATCTTTTCCTCCTTCAAAGTAATTTTTCAGCTGGTATTCTATAACAGCAATGGAAAAAAAGACTGACCCAGGCAGCAAGGTACTTCAAAGAGAATCACTTTCAGGCTCCCTGGGGTCAGCCCTCTCCATCTGACTCCACTGCCAGAGTTTCCTTGTCTCCTTGCAAAGGCTACTGTACTTTGTTAAGATTCCATTTCACAGTGGGGCAAAAGGATAAGATGTATCTTAATTTACCTGGTGTCCTGCCTACCTAGCTTACTTAGATTTTCAGCCTGCTGAGAAGGAATTAGTCTTTCTTAATGATCAGTTCAAGACTTAACCTGTTGCTGGCACTGGAATGTATTCTAGCCCTGGTTAAAATTCAGGGACAGCATCTGGTCAGGCAGCCTGGGGGCACAGGTTCTTTCTAGCCCTCTTGTCATTACTTAATTTTCTGCCCAACAAAGTCAAGAAAATAGGACTTGTAATGAGATGACATCTGAACCTAGGAAATGTCACTCTTTGAATTCCAGCTCCCACTTTTAATGTTTTTTGGCATGGGTGAGCTTCCATATTTCCAGCCTGACACCCAAGCTTTGCAGCTCCTCCAGTTTCCAGAGCTTACTGGTTCTCAGCTGCCTACCATCCACAAATTATTAGAAATTAATTTGACTTGGTTCAGCATTATCTGACAATCGCACTGACCCCCCCATGAACCTTTCTGACTAATTTACATCCCCGCCATGAGGCTTAATGTCTACGATGCCCGCACACATTATTTTAAGCTCATGCCAATTATAATTTTTAATATAGTCTGAACATCATGCTGTTACTTAGCAACAAAGGTCACTCCAATAAATAATAATATCCTGTGAGCCTATTGATAGCCTCAGTTCTTTTTCATGGGGATGAAGAGTGAGTAGGGAGGCCTTTCCAAGCTCCTGCTAATGTTTGAACTCTTGACAGCAGCTCCTCTACTGCTAGGTCACTCCCTAGCCTGTTCATCCTGCTTCTCCTCACTACAGCTGCTCAAAAGTGAATGAGGGGGACTGTCTAGATGTCCCTATTCCCACTCCTCCTCTTACTGCTCATAATATTGAAGCAATATCAGAAAATCCGGTTAATCACAGATCCAAAGAGATCAAGAGATATTGAGCTTAAATTGGCTTATTAAATTGTTTTATTTCAGAAGTCAAGGGTTGAAATTCTACCAGGGATGTCATTCTTCCAGGGATGTCCAACTTCTTGATATCAAAACACCTGGAGAAACACCTCAAGTCACCAAAAGACCCAAACCAAACAACGATAACAAAAATGCCCTGAAATAAGACTCTCATATTTTAAGTAACTTTACAGTTACTTAAAACACCTTCATAACTGCCCTTGGCTATGGGTGGCCCATAGGCTGCTGGTTAGACAATTCTCTGTCCCTTAGAAAATGACATTTTCTGTAGGCTCATTGCATGGGTCTATCATGGGCAGCCCCAAAAGTAATCAGGGTCTAAGATTTCCACAGTATAGCTGGACTCCCTTAGGGTCTCCCTGCCTCCTACACATTCATGGCTACATCCTTTCAATGGAGGATAAAAATGCCCTTCCTCTCCAAGCAATGGGGAGCTGAAAGCTACCTGGGAAAGAAAGTATTCATGGGTGTTCAGAAACTGTGAAGTTCAGTATAAATAAGGGAATTCCTATTACCAGCCCTCAGAAAAGACCAGGCATATCTTCTCAAAGCTGCTAAGCCTCTAGTGTAGGAAAACTCCAGTACTCTTTCAGTTCTCTTCCCAATGGCCAGGAGATTGCCCTGTACTTTGTTCTCAGAGAAAAGAATAGTGAGTTTCTGTTCTGCCCAGTCATGCAGCCCCTTAGTCCCAAAAAAACCTGTTTGAGGGATGACTAAGGTTTCTTATTGGCTAACTCTCTCTTAATTATTAACCCATTTCTATTAAACTATGTTATTTCCACAAGGCAATGGCTTATGGTAATGCTCTGACATGTTACTCCTTCAGTGGTTACATGGTGTCTCTCCTGAGACTCACTCTCTGTGTTCCTCTTTCCAGCATCCCTAGTCTGGTAGCCCCACCTATGCTTCCTGCCTGGCTACTGGTCAATCAGCATTTACTCACCAACCAATAAGAGAAACATATTCATAGCATACAGAAGGAGATTCCCTGTCAATTTCCAGCTTACTCCTTCTCCATCAAGATGTTCTGTCATGATGCAGCCCGACAAAGATTTTCCTTCTAGGATTTGACACATTTGAGTCTTTGCAGGTGCATATAAAAGGGATATGGTTCTCTCTCTCTCTCTCTGTCTCTCTCTCTCTGTCTCTCTCTCTCATTCTCTCTCTCTCTCCCTCTCTTACACAAACACACACACACACACACACATGCACACACACTGCATACTTTCTATTCTATGGAAATTAAGCCCAATGTTCTTCGTTCAAATTAACTCATCATCAAGTACTAAATTCAACACTTTACAGGTTCACTTTTTTTTTCCTTTGGTTTTTACGAGACAGGGTTTCTCTGTATTGTTTTGGAGGCTGTCGGTCCAGCCTGGCCTTGAACTCACAGAGATCCACCTGCCTCTGCCTCCCGAGTGCTGGGATTAAAGGCGTGCGCCACCACCGCCCAGCACAGGTTCCCTTTTAATCTGATGACCTATCCACATCTTACAAAGAGAAACTGAGGAACAGAAGTATTCTGAATTATTTGTTTAGCATGCATCAGGGATATTATATATGAACAAAGATGCTCACTTCAAAACCCTATGCATTTTACTGACCCCGGCTTCTAGTTTCTTTGACTTCAAGAATACAATGAAACCATTCCCATACACCTATTTTAGGGTGTCTTAGTTAGAATTTCTAATGCTGTGACTAAACACCATAACCAAAAGGTAACTTGGGAAGGAAAGTGTTGATTTGGCTTACCCTTCAGCATTGCTGTAGGAAGTACGGACAGGAACTCAAACGGGGCAGGATTCTGGAGGCAGGAGCTGATGCAAAGGCCATGGAGAGCAACTGCTTACTGGCTTGTTTTCACACGGCTTGCACAATCCACTGTCTTACAGAACCCACAACCTGCAGTCCGGGGAAGGCACCCACCCATCGTGGACTCTGTCCGCCCCCACTGATCACTAAATGAGAAAATGCCTTACAGCTGGATCTCAAGGAGGCATTCCCTCAGCTGAGGCTCCTTCCTCTGATGTCTCTAGCTTGTTTCAAGTTGACACTCAGAAGCAACCAGTGCAATGGGCCACAGTCGGAAATCATAAAGGATCCTGAGTTCCACAGAAACCTGCAACATAAAGTCACAGGAGATCTTGACCTTTCATTCGGATTACCCACAATGCATCTCAGCAAGCAAGTGAATTTCTCATTCCTTGACTAGTTTTTCTCTTAAAGATCCAGCCATAACAGCATAATTCTGCACACTGTCCTCTTGCAATATGCTAAGCCAGACATCAAAACAACAGCAAATGTGGACACATCTGGTTAGGGTGTGAACCTATGTTCTATGGCCATGAGCATGTGCACGGGTTAAAAACACTAACTGAACAGTATATTAGCACCATGGAATTCATCTCTCCTATAATTATCATTCCACTTCATTCCTATGGATTAAATGAAAATGAAGCTATCAATTAAGCTGATTTCTTTCCAGACCAGTGCTTCTCATAGCAAGATAGAAGGTCAATGATCTGCTGAGAAAGGACCCAAGTTGTGTCATTTCACAAACCCCTGCAGGCCCTCTCAGATTTCCTCTCAGCACTGACCGACCAGCCTCTATTTTGCTGATAAGCTTGGTGTGACTAGATGTCCACAGTCATTGATGCTGGTTCAGGAGGTGCTGCTGTGCAAGGGAATGCCCCTCCATTATTTCATTTGAATTAAAAATCATTTGCAATTCCATTCCTAAGCCAGAGTACCCCAGGGCCCCTTAAATGACAGCTGTTAGAAGCTGCCTTTCCCCTTCAGGCTTCTGCCACACATCACTTGGAATCAGGGTAGAGACCCACCGGCCTCTGGTTCACCCTCCAGCAGGAAATTGCTTCCTGCACTCATCCATGGGACAAAAGCCAGCCACACCATCAGGAGCCATAAAGAGGCCAAAGGCAAGCAGCCATCCCCGCGGATGTAATCCTCTTCCGAATCTCTGCTTTGCTATGCTGCTCCCTTTCCCTGCCTGGTTACATTGCTAGTAACTTGATTTCTAAAATGTGGGTGTGCCCCATCCCTCAGTGGTTAGCGTGTTTTCTTCATCTTTACCTTACCCTCAGCCCTGGCATAGAAAAGGTGTCTCAAAGCAAGTCTCCATGCTCTCGGCTTGTCATGTACTCGTAGCCTAGCCACCCACCCAATATTTGCGAAAGGGAGTTCAATGTCAGAGTGTGCAAGATGTCAAAGGTAGGAGTGAGTATAATACCCGTGTATTTGGGGGAGTTGAATGATATAAAGGAGCCAGATATTTAAATCAATCACTGTAGCACATGCAGGGAGTTTCCTTAAAACTCCAAAATTACACAGAGGAAGGTAAGACAGACCTGGGCACAATGTGGACACCTACAAAGAGGAGTAAAAGGGGGACTATTGTACTAGGTCCTAAGGACTAGGTAGGGAGGGTTCCAGATAGGAACATCAGTATAGTCAAAGGCAAAAGACTGTGGGTGTCTAGGTGTGCTCAGGAGACTGCAACAAATTCTTCAACCTCTGAGTGTTCATTTTTTACAGAGTATGACACATGAAGGTAGACAGACAACAGGAAGCAGATTTTAGAGAGCTCTGTGTGAGCCCCTAGTGCCTTTATCTGACAGTATAGGCAGCTAACAAATTTTAAGCTGCGCAATTCATTGAACTTGTATTATTCCACCTCAGGAAAAGAAGTATTAGACTGAACATTAAAAAACTCACCAGTGTTCCACACCTTGACCAAGGATGTGTAAATCCCATGGCCAAGCTAGTGCTATTCTTATCTTCATTTAAGAAGCAAGGAATTACAGCACCTTCATGTTTTACCCAGTGGTGCGCAGCTGCTAAGTAAGGGGTAGTTTCAAACCCATGTGTTTTCAGAGGAGGGGTCAAATTTTAGATAAGAAATTAGACGATCTCAAGGAAATAAGAGTGGGCCAAGTTGGTTTCCTAGAGCAGAGCATCACGGGAAGAGGAAAATGCAAGTACAAATTTCCTCAAGCATAAAGATATCCAATATGTCCTAGGAACCCAGGAGAGCCAGGGGGCCAGTGCAGAGAGAAGAGTTAAGAGAATAGAAGATACACAGTATGTCCTAGGAACCCAGGAGAGCCAGGATGGCTGGCATAGAGAGAAGAATTAAGAGGATGGTAGAAGATGAAATCGGAGCTGTGATATGCCATGAGATTAGGTCCAGCTTTATAGTCTAGTGAGACAGGAGAATGAACACAGATACTTATACTACTCCTAAATAAGAACTAACTTGAAAATGATATAAAAATGTAAACAGAAGAACCAAATCTGTCAAAGTACCGAGGAAGACTTGATGCTATTTCTCAGGAAGAGTGATTTCTTGGATATGAACCCCAAAGCATAAGAAACAAAAGAAAAAATAAACAAATTTTAGTTGCATCAAATTAAATATCTTCATGGCACAGGAAACAACTGACCAAGTAAAGAGACAACACATAGACTCAGAGAAAGGATTTACAAATTATACACTAGATAAGATACTGATATCTAAAACATATAAGGAATTCAAATTGCTCAATGATGATAAAAATAACCACATTTTAAAAAATGAGTAAAGGGTTTGTGCTTACATTTCTCAAAAGAGAGCTGTGAATTGGCTGGCAGATAGATGTAAAACCTGTTCAGCATATCTAAGCAGAACAGAAACTAACTGTACTGAGGAGTCACCCCACCTGATAGATTTGCTAATACTGAAAACACTAAAATAAAAGGCGATGCTGAGTGCACGGAGAAGGAGGCGCTTTCCACAGAACTGGCCATGGTGTAAATGGATGCAACCATTCTGGAGAACAGTCTGGAGGCCTCTCAGGAACACTAAAATTGGATTGTATAATCCAGGCATTGTACTGTCGTGGGGAACAAATCAGTCTGTTTGAGCTGGAAACAAAAGATTTCCCTCTTAGTTCAGGTCTCCAAGCTCATGAACTAACAAGGTGAATAGCTGTTCCACACATATCAACCATCCCTAGTGGATGCTGAGACTAAAACAAGCAACCCCAGAGAATATCATGTGATTATCAGTGTGATCCCATTTCTAGAACTGGTCCCTTCCCCTCCCAGCTTCCATCTAGCTTTCTTTCCAGCCTGGAAACGGCATACTCTGGGTCACCTTTACATTGTTGGTCTTAAGAATTTCATACAATGTTTTGTTCATATTTTTCCTCTCGCCCAACTTCTCTCCCAGATCAGCCCTCCCCACCCCAAATTTCTCCCTCCCTGCCCACCCAATTTTATGCTATTTCTCTCAGAAAGGAAGGGAGGGAGGGACGGAGGGAAGGAAGAAGAGGGGAGAGGAGACAACACAAGACAAAAAAAAAAAGCACAAAAATTGACATGGAGTCCAGTGTGCATTAGCCAACTACACGTGATCATGAGTACCCAGTGTCACCTCACTAAGAAAAATTTCCCCTCTTCCAGCAGCTGTGAATTGGAAGCAGGCTCTTGACTAAGGATGGAACTTCATGTCCACCCTGCCCCGCCCTTCTCCATACTGGGACTGTGTATGGCTTGAGCTTGTATAGGTCTTATGCATGCCTTCACAGTCTATGAGTCCCTGCACGCATCAGCCCTGTGTTGTGTCTGGGAAACAGTTTCCTTGGGGTCATCCACCACCTCTGGCTCCTGCCATCTTTCCTCTTCCTCTTCTACATAGATCCCTGAGCCTTCAGGAGAGGGTATAATAAAGGCATCCATGTAGAGTGGAGTCTCTCATTCTCTACACATTGTTCAGTTGTGGTCTCTGTGTTAACTACCATCTCCTGCAAGAAGCAACTTCTCTGATGAGGACTGAGCAATGCCCTGATCTGTGAGGATAGCAATATGACATTGGGAGACACATTATTATGCTCCTTTAGTCAAATAATAGGATAGGTTTCCCCTAGGGCCCATGACCTATCCAGTCACCTCTGTGATCCCTGCTTCACAAGCCATGCTCTCATTCACTTCCCCATACAACCTTCTGTTCTCAGGAGCATTTTCTCCTCCAAACCTTTTGTAAAAGAAAATTTGACAATCCACTGAACACAAAGTCAAACATCTATATGTTTGATTGTGAACACAGATACATGTAATGCAAGCATGAATGCGTTCCATATGTTTCCTGGAAGAATATGGCTCTACCAGAACAAGAGGGCATCCAATATTAATCACACACATGGATCTTGCATAACAGTCTGCCCATGGCTTTGATTTCTGAGAGAAACTAACATTTTAGTCTATGTAAATAATCTTTGCCACTGAAAGAAACAGAAGGGATTTTTTTTTCTCCTGCTGCAACAGAATTTGTCTCCTTCTGGTTAGTAAGTGCCACTTAAGGTCAAGGGAAAATTTCTTCTCTAGCCTTGCAACAGTCCCCTTGGCTCAATATTGGTTAAAATCTGGATCGGTTAACAGCTGTGCTCTGGCGACATGAGCCTCACTCTGTGTAGGGGAATGAGCCAGCCTTTGTGAGAGAAGCCATGTCATTTTCACGTTCCTTCTCAGAGATGCACACAGAGGACTGGCAGGGAGCTGTTGCTACAGCAGGTGGCTCTCTCCTGTCAATCCCCAGGAATGATGGATCTGCCGAGCTTTTATTTGATATTCTGTAGACTTTCATGCACTGTTATGTGATCATGTTGCCTTTTACATGTGTTAACATGTGCAGTGTGCTGTCAGGCGCGAACACTGGCTTGAATCTGCTCCCACCCTCTGTGATACAGTGGAAAAGAAAACGATTTCGGTGATTCTCTGAACTTCCCTAGTGTCGCCTGATAACTCCCACTATGGTCTCTGGAAGAGGGATCTGACTTTGCTGTCACTCTTCACCTAGGAAACTGACTCTCAAACAAAATCGAAACCACTTCCTTTTGAGAACCCATAGATCCCCCCTAGAAAAACAACTTCAGAAGTCGATGACGTTTGGGTTGTTGTTTTCCTACGAAACTAATATCTGCATCTATAGCAGCCATTTGCTCACAAGTCTTTTGATGTGTAGTCATAACACCAGTTAATACCACCAGGAGAATGGCATCAGCTGACTTCAGCCTACTTGTGAAGTCCCACAAAGTGACTCAGTCCTAGCCCTGGAGAAGCTTTGGGAAGTGGGCAGATAGGGCACCTCACTACCTGGTTGAGAAGCACTCCAGTGTGCTAAGTGTCAGATCAATGATAGTTCTTGACACTCTGGCCTTCTGAAAATGAAGCTTTCAGTGCAAATAACATTAGCAACACATCCAAAGACAAGAGCCTAGGACAGTCGAGCATCCAATTAGAGAATACTCTGGGGTTGGGATAAAGAACGAGAGAAGGCTATTGTAAATGGGAAAAAGAGGAAAGCAACGAACCCAAACTGAAAAGGCAGCCCTATTTTTTTTAAGGCAGATCAATGTAGAAATGTAAACTGAGAATTGCCATATGTTCATGGGTAAACAACTATAATGAATTGTGTAACACACCTCTCCACTCTTAGAGTTAGTGTGAAAAGTGCATTTACACATCATACGGCTTTAGTATGGATTGTTCCACAGTGACTGGGGTACACTGAAGCAGAATCTTCTCTTTATCCAGTGTTCTTTGTTCTCTACAATGAGAAAGCACTACGTGAGTATCTTAGTTGGGGTTTCTATGGCTGCGATGAAACACCATGACCAAAGCAACGTGAGGAGAAAGGAGTTTTGTTGGCTTACACTTCCCTAACACTGTCCATTATAGAAGGAAGTCAGGACAGGAACTCAGACAGGGCAAGAACAGGGAGGCAGGAGCTGATACAGAAGCCATGGAGGCTTGCTCGTCATGACTTGCTCTCTCTATTTTCTTATAGAACCCAGGACCACTAGCCCAGGGGCAGTCGCACCCACAATGAGCTGGGCCCTGCCATATCCATCACCAATTAAGAAAATGTCCCACAGGTTTGCCTACAGCCCAGTGTTATGGATGCATTTTCTCAGTTAAGATTCCCTTCTCTCTGATGACTCTAGTTTGTGCCAAGTTGACACAAAACTAACCAGAACAGTGTGTAACTTTGGAAATAGATAAAACTAGTTTATTCATTTACTTCTTCAGGACTCAAGGGATAGACAGAGATGGCTCAGTGGTTTTAGCATTTGAAGTCTCCGGAATGCTCCGGAATGGAACTAGTTGACTTTCCACTATTCCTCCCCCTGCCCCATATTCATTCCTCCCGTTCCTCTTATAATGAAATGTTGCAAACTGAAAATGTGCTTTCTTAACCTCTCTTGTAGGTCCACAAAGCCAGATAACGTGAATAATGAGACATGAATGGATAGGCAGGGAGGAAGAGGTGGTAGTTAGTACCTTTTGTCCTTGCTTTGAAAAGATAAGATACCTGGAACCACAGCAGCTAGTTTGCCATGCGAAGTGTCAAGGCTAAGGGAACCTCAGAGGCCAGGCCACATGTTGTTCAGCTACTAAACAAATACCAGCAGCTGCCTGCCTCCAGAATCCTTAACATTATTAGGAAATATAAACCTCTGTTAGTTTAAGCTACTGTTGAGTATTTTGTTGCTAACAGCTATATTCATTCCAAACTAACATAAATGCTTACTATGTGCTGGTAAAAGTCAAGCTAGAGACATCTATTTTACAAGAAAGAGGAATAATCCAAAGCAGCACAAAATGACCAAGATTATAGAGAAGAAAGATGACATTCTAAACATAAAGAATAGGCACAGAAACGAGAGTGTCGTGATTTCTTTGGTCCCCACCTCAGGAAGAAGGAGGGACAAGTGATTCAAGTCATAAAAACAAGAAGTCTATTGAGCGGATTGAATAAGATATAATTTTTGGAAATGGTTTATAAATGCAGTAACAGTAAACACATCTAAAGGCTAGTGAGGGGGGTTCATATGTGGTTAGGCTGAACCATATATGGATAGTAGCTAAAATTTCATATTCTCTCATACTACTGGATTTAAATGTCTTGGTATTCTACATGCAAAGATATGGATCTCTGGAAGATTACGTCATTTCTCCACACTTCAATTTTGTAATATACAACTGGTATCCCAATAGTGATTATTTCCATGGGACCATGGTAATAATTAAATAAAAACCAGAGGGTGTTGTACAGTGTACTAGAGGGTTCTGTCATTGTTGTATCAGATGACCTCAGTGGTATCTGAAGGCCTTTATCCATCAAAATGTGTGTTCATTGCCTCCCTGTTACTCAGAGAAAGACCCACAACAGTTCTGTCTGGCTTAAAGAACACAGAGAGCCATTGCTATTAAAGAAATGCACTGCTCTACTAAGGAAGGATAAACTTGGATTTCCAGAAGTATGTTGAGGGTAGCAGGAACAAACAAGAGAGGTACTAAGGGAATCAGACAGAGGGCTGGAGGCTCTCTTTGAAAGAGATAAGGTGTGGGTCCAGGGGAAGCAAAGGAACACACAAATGATAACACTTCAGTACAGAGCAAGAAACATCCCAGCCATCAAGAGATTGTCAAAGAGTCATGCAGAAAGGATTAGGGAGATGTAAAAGTCCAGAGAGATGTGAGAGGGGGAAATGACCCAAGAATGTTCAGGCAGACAGGGAGAGCCACACTTCTCTTTACATAAGCACAGCAGAGCAAAGGGCTATCACAGGGAAGGGGAAGAAGTCACGTGATCCAAATCATGAAAACAAGAAGTCCAAGAGCATATCTGTCATAGCCTGGGCACGGAGACCACAAGAGGGACCAAAACAAAGACTGTGGGAGGGCATGCCATTGAAGAGGAGGCACCCAAGTCCAGCACACTCTGAACATGGAGGGCTTCAGACAGATGCAGAGGCAAAGCCTGGAAGTAAAAGAGGGTCATGCAGGGGGCAAGTGAGTCCAGTGATCCGGGCCACGTGTTGACACAAATCAGCAAATACAGGGCAGAACTCCACGGTTGAGCAAATTAGGAAGCAGAGCTCAGCCCAGCCAGTGGGGGCTGTGCTAGTGACTCCTACAGGTGATTACGGTGAAGACCTATGCTAGGTTTTGTCAGTGTGAGCAATAAACTATTAGGCCAGATAAAACTCAGGAGCCCCCACAATCAAGGGGTTGAGGACTTAGCTCAGTAGTAGGGTACTTGCCTAAGCACGTCCAAGGTGCTGGGTTAGGTCCCAGCTCCAGTAAAAAAGGAAGGGAGGGAGAGAAAGAGGGATGGGGAATAAAAAGAAAGAGAAATGGGCCGTGTCCCACCAGATGGCAAATCCTCTTCAGTTCTGCTGTAACTCATTGTCACCTCCACTTGTGAAAGTTCACATGCTCATGTCTTACATGTTGTAAGATCTCAGCCGGGAGAAAACCCAAGACAGCAATTTTCCAAAAGGGAAGGACTGAGTGCTTTTAGGGGCCAAGTGCACTACCTCAGAAGGAAGATGGGGGATGGCAGCCATGGGCTCTACAGGAGATGGAGAGCTAGAGAGAAGGTGATCTGTCCAGAGAGGTTTGACCCATTTTTGATCAAATGATGGGCTTGGCTTCAGCTGAGCTTAAGTAGTTCAATCTCCTAAATGCTAAAGCAATCTCTCCTGTATACATAGCTCTTATGAACAGCAAGGTCAGAATCAGCAAGCAGCTCTTGGCCATGCTCAGATGTCTAAGGCTCAGAACTCTGTGATCACAGACATAAGGAGCAGCTCCAAGTACAGACCTTATTCAGATGGCTAGGGCAGGAGCTCATACCGAGTATTTGGGTGGAGGTGGGCTTCAGATGGTCTTTAAAGATAGATGAGACTAGAGAGGATTGCTAGAAAAGAACCACACAGACCTAATCCTAATTAGAGAACAGCTTTATGCTTTCCTGAAACAAAGCAGTCTAGGCTACACACATGACAAATGCAAGGGTGTCCTCCTCTATCAGTCTTGAGAAAGGGTTTCTCCCAGAACCATGGCTTGACGGTTCTTTCCAGTAGGCTGGCAGTGATCTCCTAGGACCCCCTGTCTCCTCCTCTACTGCCAACCCCTAGTATTATGGTTATGGGTGCCACATGTACAGCCAACATCAGCTTTTTACATGGGTGCTGGGGACCCGAACTCAGATACTCGCATCTGAAGGGTAAATGTTCTTACTCACTGACATCTCCAGACCCATATCATTGTGAAATTTTAAAGCAGAGGGGAGGTAAAAGGAGATAGAAACTTGGAGAAAGTCAAGAAGTCCTCAAAAGGAAATACAGAGAGGGAAAGATCTGGAGACAAAGAAAGCAAAATGAGGGGGCCTACAAGGGGCGCAGCAGGTGTAGCTGGGTGGACAAGCCTCATGCTGTTTTCCTGCTGCTTCTGTAAGCACTGGACAAACTTGAGTAGCTCAAGAAGTCCTGGGTTTACATATGAAAATGATGGGGGGTGGCTCAGAAACAGAGTTCCACTCTCCTTTCAGGAATGTCAAGCCTACACTCCTGCCTGTTGTCCTGTGACCCAAAACAAGTCACACTGCTATTCTAAGCCTTAGTTTCTTTAAGTGCAAAATGGGGTCAAATTGCCTGCTTGAGGGCGGGGGTAAAGGACTTGTGGAGGAAGATATAAGCAAAGACCAAAATTGCTGGGCGCAAAAGACAAGCAAGTTTGCTCTTGGTATTTTGTTTCTTAACAACTGTGTAAAGACAAGCAGCTTGTGGCCAGGTGAGATGAAGGCTCGAGCTGCAGGTGTCATAGAGACACAGAGACAGTTTGGGTCTCACCATAACCGTTCACCTAGACCGGTGAAGTGTTTTCGTGAACTAAGCCACAGCACAAATATACAATGAATGCTTCATAGTAGTAAGAGATCTTATGTTCACCACTGTCCCCACCAAACACTCTCTACCAGCTGTAATTATGCCACTGAAATGTCAGTATCTTTTCCCTCTATATCTGAGGTTGAAAGTAAGAAGATCTCCTATTAAACTGTTACTGTCATCTGTAAAGCAAAACCTATCAAGCTTTTATCAACTGTTAGCACCTCGGATGTCATGAGTTTAACAGATTAGCTACTTAGTGATTTTGCAAGTCTAGGAAATAGCTGCCCTGATATGCGCTCCTTACTCATGCCCTGAGGAGGGGCCCCAGAAGAGTGTCATCCATGGGAAGCCAGATGTTGCTGAGCTGAAGACAGAGGAATCCCCTTGGGAAGCTGCGCTGGAGTTCCCGAGGATATCAGAACTGTGCCCACAGAAAGTGAGGGAGACTGGGAAGAAACACAGAAGTCACCCTGGCTTTGTGGAGGTGGTTGCAAGAGACAAGTTGGGAGTCAACTGTGGTGTCTGGACGACAGCCAAGCTCAGGGTCAAGGATCTGTCCAAAAGTTGGGTCAGGTGGTTTAAGAGTTCAAGGTGCTTTCACGTGAACCAAGACTGGGGAAGCAGAACTTCCATAGCATGGATCCATGGCATCCTCAGCTTCCAAAGGTAGACCTCCAAGATGTGTGTGTTTGCTAATTCTGAAACTCCAAAAGGCCTGGTGAGTGGAAGCAGAGAGAGACAGAGATTGTCGTTGAGAAATCAGGTTTGTGGAGTCTGCCCAAACCTGTGTGTAAAAGAAGGGAAGGAACTGATAGCAGTCATCTTGAAAGAAAAAACAGGTTGGGCGCTCAGTAAAAGAAATACTCATATCTGCGTGATTGTGATTCATCTCTACATCTCCCAGGGCTGGCCCCATCTCCAGAGGCATAACACACACAGTACTGGCAAGAGTAAAAGTGAACACCAGCTATTTAGAACGTGTCTTCTCTAACCAAGAGTGCTGCCTTTTCTTCTCCCCGAGGCAAGTAACTATAAACTGGTCCATGGGTGAGATCATAATCAATAAAAAGAGGGACAAATGGACTCTCAGAATGAGGACCAGTATGTGTGGTGAGGAGGTCACGATCATTGGAGTTGCTTGGCCAATGAGCTCTTGTAGAGGCCCCGAATCTCCTTGACTGTCCTTCTATGTGAGCGACTTCTGAGACTCAGCCCCTAGTTGCCAAAACTTCTATTGGGCTGAGCACATCGCAGGAGCTCTTGTCAGGGATGTTCCTTTCCTGAAAGCTAATCCTGTAGATGAAAGGGAAAGCCAGAGCCCTGCCAAAAAGCCAGCTGTCCCCACCCCCAGTCCCTGCTTCTCTCCCATCAGAGTACCTGAACAAGTCCATCACAGGCTTTTTCTTCCCTAGCTTGTCCCAAAGCTAAGTGGCATTTCAAAGGACGTGCTTACCTCCTAGCAGTGACTGTCTCTCATACCATCTTATAAAATCAGACCAGACCACAAAGCTGATGGGACTGATGTGCTCCGGTGGGTGTGGCTCAGGAGCTGCTCTACACTGTGAACAAGGAGCATTTAAAGAAAGTGCTTTGAGACAGAGAGAGCCAAAATGTAACATTAACAACGAAGAAAGGGAAAGCTATGAAGCCTTTAATTGACATAGTGGAAGGGGAAATTCAAGAGAACATATGGAGTACAAGGAACTGGACACAGCTTCGGGTAAAATCTGGACCTTGGTTTCCGAGAAGCTCTTCCTTAATACTCACCAACATCTGGACCACATCCATCCTGCCACGGACTGTCCCTGGGAAATGTAACTGAACAAATCAACTGTTCTGTTCCTCATTTCAAACACTTTCACTTTTATGGTGGATGGGAGAACTGTGGCAATCACAGCCAGAGCCATTTTATGTTTTTGATTTTAAAAAATCAGCAGGTAAACAGACTATAACAGCTAAGGCAAATCCCAGAGCTTTCTATTTGTATGCCACCTTTGAATTCCTTAGGCCCAACTCAGGTCCACGAAGGGTAGGACATAAATGGGACCAACACAAGCTGTCATTAGACTCCAGATAGGCACATCTTAGGAGAAATTAAACATCACCCATGGGTTTCTTATTCCTTATGTTTTCTGTGACAACTGGTAGGCTCATTTTTCCATTCTTTATACTCCATGAGTGGAAAAGAAAAAAATTGATAGCTGCATTAATTGCCCAAATAGACATTCAAAAGTAGCATGGCTATGGGCGATGGCCCCTTGCCAACCAAAACAAGTATCTACTAAAAGTTCAAGATCAATTTTTTTCTTCAATTTTGCCATAGAACATTCACAGTTAGCCTTGGATTCAGAAAGTGAATTCACTTTTCTCATCCTTAAAAATAAAAATATTGGAGTAGGCAACCCTTCAGGTACATTTCCAAGACAAATTCTGTAAGCTTAAATACATGTATGCACCTATCTTTATTTACATACACAAGGATACACAATATATATACAAAAATCTAAGTGCAGAGATATATTTTCATGCATATCTGTGTACATATATATGAGTGTACACATACCTATGGAAAAGGAACATGTTGACCTACCAGCATCATCCTAAGACATAGATGTATGGTCCCATGCATCTGACATGGATTTTGCCTTTGGAGCTTTTTTCTCTGGGCTTAAAAAAGAAATTAAGACTTGGAATCATGGGTGGAAAATGGGTTTTGACTTGCTTGCCAAATCCTATCCCTTGCCAGAATCATTATGTTGAAAAACATTGGTGAAGCTGTGCCTGGGCTCAGCATAAAAGAGTGCTTATATTTATAATGAGTATTTATATATATGGGGAGTATTTATGATGAGTAATTAAAATATATCATAACACAAGTCAGATCATACATGATAGATATTTCTGCTGCCTTCAGTTAGTCCATTAAACACTGAATCAGTGACTCTCAACTGTCCTAATGCTGAAATCCTTTAATACAGCTCCTCATGTTGTGGTGACCCCCAACCATAAAATTATTTTGTTGATACTTCATAGCTGTAATTTTGCTACTGTTATAAATCATAATACAAATTTTTTGTGATAGGGGTTTGTTTGCCAAGGGGCTGTGACCCACAGGTTGAGAACCACTGGTCTAAATCCTATTCCACTTCTGTGAAGAGCTATCAATCACAAGGACAGAGAGAGAAGCTAGGGTTAATGTGGTATACCCATTAGGGTTTCACCACCAAAGAAAGAGCATCCAAAAAATGGAATTTGTCTAGGGTCATAATTCAAACCTCAGGACTGCAAGTCCAGATGTATTAGCTGCACACACCACCCATCAAGTCCCACAAAATGAAACAGCCATCCATACCCAGCAAATCAGCCAAGCAGAGTCCCCATGATAAAGAAGGAGTCTCTCATCTCTCATTACTTCAACAGAATAAATGCAATTATGAAGCTGGTTGCATCGATAACTCAAAAGGCAAGTAACAAAACAGGTGGAAAAACCCAGGGATGAGTAGCTTCAGAAAGGGACAACGATCCTTCCCTTGAAAGGGCACAGGAAACATCCCTGAAATAGCTCAGTTGGGAGAGCATCAGACTGAAAGGACACAGGAAGAGAAGGCGATGAGCCTCCATTTCAGAAGCCATGTTGCAACGGTTGATGCTATTGACGGAGAAGCTATGGGGAGCTCGAACCCTGAAAATGAAAGCTAGAAATGCCTGCTTCTCTGTGATCCCAACTTAATCTCCAATTTAATTTCGCAAGCAGTAGAAAGGAAGCCCTGGAAAACTTCTCATTGATCAAAGACACTCAGACAGAATTTGCTGAGAAAGCCATGGAAACCTAGCCACATAGTTCTAAGAAAACAGTGATGAAGTAGTATATTGCCAGGGAAGTAGATAGACATAAGACCTTAGGCCATGAGTTTAAGATCATGCATCCACATCTTCCAGGTAGACTTATTTTTTATTTCTACCTAACCCATTAACTTATTCCTAGTAGTGCATTATTCCTCTCTCCTGATGGAGAAGGCAAGGGTCCTTCCCTTCCATCTGAGAATATTGCCTCTAGATTCAGGGTCAAGGGGCACCAGCTGTTATAGAAAAGTCTTGATGGAAATTCAGAGGCAAAGTACAGAGACATTCTCCAGTACTGATCCTTCCAGCTCTCATATGAAGGCTTAAGCCACAAAGAGAAAAGAGAAACTGGCAGAGAAGATAGCCCAGGAACATTAGCTCTCCCGGGAGACTCGTAAGTTAAATGAAAATGTCATTAAAGTGGTAGACTGCAGATAATTCTGGAGCTATGAGATCTTTGACTCAGTATCAGTTGGTGATTTAATAAGACAATGATTCCCAATGCATGGCCTGGCTATCTATATCCTAAGTACTTTGAGTCTTTGGCTAAAGATTTAAACTCACAAGAACTACCAAGTCTAGACATAGAATCTGAATACAGTATTTTGGGTAGTGCCTCAGACATGCTATGAATGAGGTGCTTAGCATCAACTAGAAGCTATTGGCACTCCTTCTCTTAAATTAGACATAGTTCTTAGTGATCCATGCCATCTGCAGCCACCAAGCACTTGCTGCTGTTTGATAACTCCTGAGAAGACCTGTCCATTGCCCAGTCTATCCTTGGAAAACTGTCCCACCTCTAGACTGTGTTAATAACACTTTCTTTTATCCACTCCCCTCAGGAGAATCCTGGAGGTGATTACTTGTCCCCCTTCCCCCATCACTACAGTCCTCTCCCACCCCCTTCTCTTCCTCCTTGCACAGACATCCACGGGAGAGCCCCTCCTGAAATGAGGGTCTGAGCTGCCAGCTTGCCTTGTCTCCTACATCCCTCTCAAGTGGCGGAGGAAATGACTATAGTAGGCACAGCTGCCTTAGCTGTGGGTCAGGGAAGCTTGCCTGTCACAGGTGGTGAGTGTCTTGTCTGCTCTGGGATTGACTGAGGCTGAATGGTTCCAGTTGGGAGAGGCAGCTTTCACTCCCCAGACTTGCAAGTCCCCCTTCTTCTGGGGAAGGACTGGGGAGCAGCGTTTTTATTTGTGTCTATGGTAATGGTGTTTCTTTTCTTTTAAACAATCTACAGAGGCCACCTTCGTGGGAATAGAAGATGAAAAGACAGTGAGATTACCTGCCAGGACCATTTAGGCTTTAATGATTTTCACGTGAATGTTTCTAGAATTACCATGCAGCAACCAAGTCATAGGGTGCTGTTCTAATAAAATTAAAATTACTAAAATAAACTGCCAGGCATCTGGAAAGCATGGGGGAAACACAGCATATTATGTAAACTGACAGCCAAATATTGTACACCTACATGGTCCTTGAATTACAGCAAAGGCATTATGCCTTTTTCCCCTACATTTTAATTTCCTTATAAGTAACTTTTAATCACTAGATACCAAATCATATTCAGCATCAATTCTCTTTATGCTGTCCAATGGGTTATAGTTTCCTTACATCAAATTCACATTCATATATATTCTATATGAAGGCAGAAAACAAGATGGAAATCAAGTTGTTACAGATATGCAAATAAAGCATTACCCTCCTTATCCTGTCCTGGCTATCCTAGGATGTATGGCAAACAGATTTAACATAGGATTAAAGCTCTAAATATGCACGTTTTGTGATTCCATGAGCATCAAACTCTGCACATAACTTTTTAGAAAGAGCACCAAACACCAAATGACATTCAGTTTGATCATGAATATTGATAATATTATATTTATTTTAAATATAATGTATTCATCGGTACTCAACCAAAAGTAAAATTAAACTCATCAGGATCAGAATAACTGTTTGGTTTTGAAAAAGTCAAGGACCCTTGTTGGGTGGCTTAATGACTTCTTGTTTGTGTTCTGTTTGCATAAATTACCCATCAAGTGCAGCCATCACTCCGGATGCAGCCTGGTGCTTACAGAGGAATGAGAGCCACATCAGGATACTCATTAAAGGGAGATGCGCTTGGAATGGAGTTCATTCCCTGCCTGGCAAGGACCTGCCATCTCCATCCTTCCCTTTGCACCGATTCCATTTGCACTTGGAACTGGACTCAGAGACCCAGATTTTTGAGAAGCCATGGATGCAATCAAACAATAGAGGTTGTAAGAGTCAGCTACTGCTCCCGAAGCCAAATGTAATAAAGAAAGAGGAAAAACACAGTTTAATGGAGTTTGAGGCAATCAGATGAGTCTCTGAGAATGCAGGTGCTGGGTAATGTTCTCTCTGTTCATCTATTTATGTGCCTCCCCCCACACACAGACACATACACAAAAACATCCCCTTTTTCAATATCTACACACATTCTTTCTACCTCATAGTGTTTCTCCCCAATAAACTGGGTATGGATCAGACCCAAGTCATGCTGTGTGTAATACTAATTAAGTAAGACAGCAAAAATAATGGCCTCCTTGTTTCCCACAGCACGATCATTGTGTTCCAGTCCGGACACATCCTGCAGCTATTCTAGTAATTGTGTTACTTAACTCAGGAAAACTCTGAGAATGCTGTTGTCTAGAAAAGGATAATGCAAAATGAAGTTGTAGAGCATGAAGGAAGTTCCATAAGAAGGGGAGAGAAACTTCCCAGCAGAGTGATAAGATGCTATGTCTCTGAGCAGGGCAGACTTGAGCATATGTTGTACTGAAATTTAAAAAAAAATGCAGGTGAATTCAAGGGAAAGAATAAAACACATCATTTCTTGTTGCAGTCTTAAGCAAAATTACCTATGTACCTAGAGATAGTTTGGTTGGTTCACAGACCTTCGGTTCTGAAGTAAGAAGAGTATTATCAAATGACAATCATCAGTAGAAACTGGCCTTAGCTAAAGCTGCCCTCAAGGCTGAGACACTATTACCTGAGCTTATGTTTGTCAGAAATGTTACGTGCAAGACAGCATAGTCTAGCAAGATCCACATAGCTGGAGCCCGGAGTCGCACTATAGCTGGCTCAGTTGGCTCGGACTGGACGTTAATGCTCTACACTGATGCCCTAATCAGCTGACATGTGATGTGCTGAGTAATAAGGTACATCCTCAGGCCAAGCCATGCCTCATAATCCAACTTTACAGATAGGTTCAAGTACATGAAGGGACACCAGGCACAGCGGTAACAGGGAACAGCTGTGTTCCATTTACACAGAGGACAGGATAATAGGGAAGGGAGCTGAAATTAAAACAGGCAGGTGTGGCAGGGAATAAGACAGAAGTATGAACAATGATGGTACCAAGCAAGTGGAGAGTCACGATTAGAGGCTGAAGATGAAGGGACTTTCAGGCACTGGGTGTGAGCATATGCATCAATGGCATATAGAGCAAGCAGCCTGAACACACATGTTTCATAAAATAGACTCTTGAACAATATGAAAGTAGCATTCTGGTAGACCTCAAGTGGTCAAAATCAGCAGTTCCATGTGGTTCAGTCTAGTTTGACTTCTGCCTTGACTCAGAATCTTGAATGGCACATTGTCCTAGCCTCATTTCTGTTTTTGTGATAAAATAGCCTGACCAAAAGCAATTATAGGGGAAAGGGGAAGGGAGGTATTCAGCTTACAACTCCATGCTATAGTCCATTATAGCAAGTCATGGTGCAACTGCTTGTTCCATCTAGCTCTCTTCTCTCCTATACACTACACCACCACCCCACACACACCTTCACCTGCCAGCCTAAGGAATGGTGCCACCCACGCCGCAATGGGCTGAGTCTTCCTATATCAACACTCTAGACAGCCCTCCATGTCCCTGCCCATAGGCCAACCTTACCTAAGCAATCCTTCATTCTTTTTCCTCTTCACAGGTTGTGACAAGTTGACATTTAAAACCAAGCACCACACACCTAGAGCATATCAGGCAACTAATAAATAACTTTAGCATGAATGGGTAAGTAAATTAATTTTCAAGCATTTGAAAGGATAACATTTGACTGAATGACCAAGACCTTCCTACTTTGTTTGGCACAGAGAACATTCTGGCATAGATTTCTTTTTTACAGCTGTACATTTTCATGGGAGAGGTCACCTTCTAGTCCCTCTTTGAAGTCATGCTCTCTAGTGTCATATAGACATTAGTCATTTATAGGCACTGTTAGGAATTATCATTGTTGCTCCTTTAGGTCACCAGCAATCATGGCCAGTGATAACTGTGGCCCACATCCTTTTCTAAATTTTTTGAATGATAACAGAAAAGGTAAATAAATAGAAGAGAAACCAATGATGTTTAGAGTCTGTTTATCTGGTTTATAAGTATTCACGAAAAAGTTCATCTTCCCTGAAGATGCTTGCATTATGTTGTGCTTTCAGCTTCTAGAGACACATGGTACTCCCTCAGCATCACAACATACATAACTTGTATAACCCTTGCAGTGATCCTTAATTTTTCCTTTGTGTTCTTATACCCCATATCCAATCTATCACCAAATCTTGAAGCCCCACCTACATTCCAAATAAGTTACTCCCCACCATGTCTCTCTATGGGAATACAGACACCAAGTCTGAGTTAACACTCTCTCATGATTACCCCAAGAACCACTAACATGTCTCCCTAGTTTTACTTTGCTTCCTACACCTTAAACCCCATGGAACATAGAATTATCATCCACAGAGGCCAGCCTGGTCTACAGAGTGAGTTCCAGGACAGCCTCCAAAGCCACAGAGAAACCCTGTCTTGAAAAACCAAAAAAAAGAATTATCATCCACAAAAGCTTCTATTAACTCCCATTTCCCTCTAAGGAAAAGCCAAAGTCTGAACAATAGTTTCTCAATTAACCTGCTATTCTTCCACCAGCACCAACCACATTAGGCCCTCCAAACTTCCATTCCAGTCTGACCTTCTTGGTAAAGTCTCTCCTTGTCACTCTGACAACAATAACACCTACCCTTCACAAGCTAGTTGTTTCTCACCTCTCTGATGTATTAGATTCCCCTAGAATTTGTGTGATTGAACAATAGCTCTTCTTGCAAATGCAGAATTTACTTGGGGACTCTTCTTTTAACAAACAGAACATGTAGAAATGACTTCTGTCATATAAAGGTTGTGGATTTCTTCCTGTTCTTGGAAGCCAGTATGCGAAGAACAACGGGGCATCCTATAAAAGCATCCTCCAGCCCCAGGAAACCATTTTAGCACAGACCTGGTCAATACTTTTATTCAATCTCATGACAAGAGTGTGAACCACACACACCCAGCTAAGCTACTCTCTGACTTATAACTCACAGAAGCTGTGAACAAATATGCTATTAGTTTAAGCCTTTCTGTTTGGGGGAAATTGGTTACACAGCAATAGATAGCTATCATAGCCCTGTTGTCATCTGGGCATGTCCTAAATCTTACTCATCTATCCTACTGACTGTGTCCTCCAAGGACTGAATTCTGAGGGCAAGGATATTTATCTATTTTGTTCATTATTGAGCTCCCAAACTCCAATACAGTTACATAAATCATTCTTCTGTTTTTAATAATGAATGAATCCAAGATACACACATATTAGAAGATCAGCAAAAAAGTACCATTCATATACACAGTATGGGTTCAGGGTGTAGGCAGAGTAATTACCCTTGTCACACAGCAGCCACCTGTTGTGACAGTGGTACTAAATTAGTGACTACAAGAATGACCCTATTTTCCTACTGAATGCTAAAGATGTGCTCTCATGGAAAAACAAATCAACTAGTCGATTACGTACAAGCTATTGGTTTTTCAGACAGGCGAACAACAAAACCACTGGCAAAGCATCCTACATCATCCTGGTAATGTCTAGAAGGAGGATCCAGTCTCTTTGGCTATAAACAAGCCTCTAGAGTATTCCACTGTACAACTAAGACTAAGAGTCTCCTGACTACGTGGTGAACAACTATAGTTAATAGTTGGATTCACTGTGTGGTTGTGCTAGAAGCATTTCATGGGAACACAACCCCTCTGAAGTCCTCATTCTCATTCGTCCAAGTTGTTGGGCGCTGCACTAAGTCCTGAGAGAGCACTGAGCTTGGCAGAACTTAGGACCTGAGAAAGGAGACATCCAACCCACAAATACAACAGTCAACATCCAACCCAGTCCCACTTTTCCCACCATCCAAGCCTAGGCTCACTCCACACAGACACACCAGGCTGAAAATTGATTTGGCATGCATCATCAAAGAGACACAGGCCAGGCAGCAACAGATTACAGAAGAGAACTGAGGTCCCCTATGGAGAATGTGCATCAGGGGAAAGAGAAGTTCTAGAGGGACCTTTGGGAAAGCCAGCATTTAAGGACTTGCTGAGGAAGAAGAGCCTGCTGTGACATCTACATGTAGGTTCTTCAAAGCTAAAAGGAAGTCCTTCAGACAAAGGCACGCCTTCCTCCAGCAGAAGGGCTGATAGAACCTTGTATCTGTGTGAACTGTTACCACACATGCTTAGGTATATACATTTGGCATTCTGCAATGTTAGTTTCATCTAAACTAGAAAAACTGCTATTCTACTAGCTAATAGTTTATTTCATCCTTGGCTGACAAAAAAACAAAACAAACAAACAAACAAACAAAAAACACACATCTAGGACTCTGCTACCCTGAGGCTTCGGTTCTGGTCTCCTACTAACCATTGTGGAGTTTGGGAAATAATCTCAATTGTTTAAGGGTCTCTACTTCCTCCTCTAGTGGTCAATACTGCAGAATAATAAATTCTCTTTAAAGTTAGTTATTCTTTTTCAGCTCTCATAGTCAGTTAAAAACCGTGTGTGTGAGAAAGGGGGAGACCGTTACTAATACTGTTCTCTGGAACTGGAAAGCATTGTATGTAAGAGAGGTTGTAACTGGGCTTCGTTGGTGGGAGAAGCAAACAGCAGGCATATGCTGATTTTCAGAGTAGTAGCTGACAGCATTATTCTTCATTTGGAAAGTATTTCAATACCAATTGGATGAGTTAGAACAAATATCCTCAGGCATTCTTGCAATACCAGGGAGCTGTCAGAGGCTGAGATTAGATCCAGGAGTTCATTTGGGTTACACAATGCCCTGGGCTCCCAGGCAGCTGACAACACAGAGTACTAGCCCTCCCACTTGGTTGTTCACCACTCATCATGGTTCATGGAAGGCGTCTAAAAGCTGCAGACTCACACCAACAGTACCATGCAGCAGTTCTCCACCTTCGGGCGTGGCGTGGGCCGAGACATAATTGATGCTGCAGCAGGTGGTGAGCTGACGGACGTGGGAGGTAGGAACTCCTTGTTCCCTCTGCCAATTAATTCCTAAGAAACATTCTAAACAGAGATTTCCAGTCCTCTCTCTGCTCTTTCTAGTGGGGAGGGGAGACCAGAGATTCAGAAAAACAAGGAGAAAATGATGACAGAAACAGTTGTTCATTCCTGCCACGCTTGGGAGCAAGTTTTCTCAAGCATGCTCAACACCCCAACATGTGGACATTTGGACCAGATTGTGATTGGTTATATGGTTATAGGGATTCTCTGTGTATTCTAGATGATTGCAAGCATTCTGATCTCTACCTATGAGATGCCAGAAGTACATCCTTCCAAGTTCCAATGATCGGTGCCATTACCTCCAAAGCTGTGTGTGATAACATACACTTATCACAACACTTGGGAGGCCAAGGCAGGTGAGCTGGGGGTTCAGAGCCAGCCTTGACTACAAAGGGAGACCCTTTCTCAAAAGAAAATCATTCTGCTAAAGGACACACACACACACACACACACACACACACACACACACACACACACACACAGGACCCAGAAAAAAACAGGCTGGCTGAAAGCAGTGTTACCCACAGTCCACACTAACATTTCAGTCCATGCTATCCATGGGAACTGATGCTGTTTATGTTGCTTATGCAAAGAAAATAATAAATAGCAGAACCTCTACCAACAGCACCACCTTGCTCATTCTGGAATCTCACACACAGGCAGTAAAAATACCACTCGTCTTCAAGTAAGCCTCATGGTCACCTCATCACATGGCAAACCTTAAATCCCTATGGTCCCCATTTCCGGGTGTCATTCCAGCCATGCTGCCTTGACTGTGAATGCTAAGGTTAAGTCAGTGAGCACAGCGAGTCATGATGACAACCTCCCAGAGGCTTACTTTTTCAGTGAGAGGAGAGTTAGGTGTGAGTAAAGAATGAACAAACAGGAAGACATGACAAAGAAATTGCTGTGTTCTGGAAGCCAATAGATGCTGTGGAGGAAAAGTAAGCAAAGGATATCCAGGTGTGTTTGTGTGTGTGAGCATGCACATGTGTAAGGGGACAAGGACAACTATAGCTTGACATAGATATTATAGATGAGAAGTGAGATTTAGACAGAGATGCTGAGGGAGGTGTCTCTGAGCTTCCTGGGGAAGGGCATTCCAGACATGGACCATCCCACCAAATGCTTTAATATTCAAACATCAACAAGAGGCAATCATGTTGATAGGTAGAGTGAGCTAGGGGAAGAGTAGGAAATTGAGTTGGATGTCTCGCAGGAAAGTACCCAAGCAGCTTGCAAGGGTGGAAGGCACTACTCCATGATAACTAGAGTGGAAGTCACTGGGGATACAAATCAGCTCTTGGGTCCCTGCCATAAGAAGCCAGCAAGCCACCAGGGGGACATGTGGTACCAGAGAAGATGGTTTACTGGGGTCCAGAAAAACTTGACTGGATTCCAAGACAGTGGTCTTTTCAGGACTATTTTATAGGCAAGGAAGGAGGCAGTGGCAGTAGTCTCTTTTCTATTCTATCTAAAATTTATTCAGGCGTCTCAGGTACCCTGTAGGTAACTCATCTTCTACCACTACCCTCCCAAATGGTAGAGTGTCCTGTATCTGGTACACTTGGTGGTGCACTATGAAAGATAGATCTTCAACTAAGATGGTTTCGTCCTCCTTCTCCTCCTCTTCCTCTTCCTCCTCCTCCTCTTCCTCCTCTTCCTCCTCCTCCTCTCTCTCTCTCTCTCAGACTTAGATGTTCAGTCTGATTAAAAATAAAATCCAGAAGGCTCCAACTCTATAGCAAGAGACCCAGAACCAACAGGAGCAATGAAAGGATTCCAGGCTGTGGCTTCCATACTGGGTGAAGCTATCTCAACCTTGCCTCCCCCTTCCCCAGCTCTTTGCAGAGATGTCAGTATGGGAACACACAGTTGGCTTTGTGCCTAAGGGAGAGGCAGGATAAAGCAGTGGGGGACGTGCCTCTCCCAATAAAAATTAATGGAACAAAGCACCCCTGTGTGCTGCATGAGTTTTATCTCCCAGGGAATTTACTTTCCATCGTTCTCTCACCAAGCCCTCCTTCTGGGCTCTCCTGTCCCCTGGGTGTCTTTGGCATAGGTTAAAGAACGATCATTAAAGGCATAGGGCCCTCAGATTAAACCAGATAGGAGTGAGTTGCATACACTGAAAACATACATGCACATATAAACACAAGACAGCCATGTACACATGTACAAATATATATGTTCTTTACTGTTGCTTTTAAATAAATGAGATCATTAGCAATACCTAGAGGAAAAGCATTACACCACAATGGTGGCAAACAAGAATTATACAGAAAGAGATGAGGAAACCTATTAAGGGTTTTTAAAAAAGTGGAGAGGCTCTGGTTTTCATTTTGAAGAGAGGGAGGGGGAGGGAGAGAGAGAGAGAGAGAGAGAGAGAGAGAGAGAGAGAGAGAGAGAGAGAGAGAGAGAGAAATTCAGAACCCCATGCTTCTCTGCAGAGCATCACATCTCATACACACTCCGTTCCATTCCTCAGAGGCATTTCCCAGAATTCCCTCTCCCTTACAGTTCTGATTTAGAGGATGCCAAAAATGACATGCATGAGATCTAAGAGGCAAACCTGAGGTTGCAGACAATAGCGTCTAAAGGATATCATTGGTCTAAAGTAACAGGAGACAAAGCAGGGGTACCAGCCAGGTCTAGCTTATCAGGATTTCTCCCCTCACCTCCTGATCACCAGGTGACCGCAGATGCTTCCCTGTAAATACACAGAGATGGAAGCCACTAACAGGTAGCAATATGGAGCCTACCTATGACAGGTGATGTGTGTACCAGAAAAGATACGATCTCCACACAGCCAGAAAATTCCAGATACCAAGAACCTTTAAACAAAGAGCAGGATGAAGAGCACAAGACAAAACAGGTGAGGAGGTACCAGTGCAGGGTCAGAAAGATTGATGATTGGGACAAGAAACCCAGCAGGAGATTGCACTGAACTGTGGGAGGCATCAACACAGGCATACCCTTTTAAGGAGGGGTATTAGAGAGTAGAATGGTGGTATTAACAATTGAGAACCCATCCCAGTGCTCTCCATGCCATCCCCTAGGAAGAGTCCTGAGGAAAGGCCGAAATAGATATATAGGCATGCCAATCCAACCCTCTGCCCTGCACCAAGAGATGGGCAGGCCCAGCAACTTTCAGACTGTTGCTATCTATTATCCAGAAATCTGGACAGTCACATAAATAGAACATCATATGCCTAGGTCATGAAGCAGTGCTGAATAGAATACCATATAGCCATTAAGTACAATTATGAAGACTCCGTAGCACTTTAATATGAGAAGATATCATAAAATACGTAGTTACCTGTAAGTACAAATTTTCTCCTGTCTTCACGGTATAAACATTGTAAATTTCTCAAATTAGCAGCATCGTAATATAGGAGCTGGAAGATTTTGATAGATTTTTGCTGTCTACTTTTAATATTTTCTATCTTCTAATGCGCTATTTTTACTATCCTGTAAATAGTTGAATTAGTTGCTTATTTGTTGCTGTTATAAAAATACATAAAAGCAGCAAATTAAATGGGAAGTGATTCAATCTGTCTCATGGTTTGGGGGAGATCACAGTTTATCACAGCAATGAAAACACACATCAAGAGTCACTAGAGGCTATGGCAGCAGGAGCAAGGAGATGGGCAGCTGGTTACATCAGATCCTCAGTTAGGAAGCAGAGAGCAAATGAGACCAGCCTATAATATCTGCCAGAGATGCCCCAAGTCCAAAAGGTTCACAACCTCCACAAACAGTGCCAACAGCTAGGGACCAAGTATTCAAATACATAAGTATATGGGGGACATGCTACGGTCCAACCAAAACAATGAAGAGGGAAACTGACCAGGGTTAGTCTAGGTCCCTCCAACAGTGTTTGCCCAAAGTGAATGTGAGCAGTACCCCTTCTGAGGAATCCAATAGGAATAAGCATAGCACATACTCAACGCAACAGACAGTGTGCACCACACAAATGCACGCTATGCACGACACACACAATACCCTACACACAGCACGTGTCTCACGAAGGCTTTCTGTCTCGAGTGCATTCCACAAGAGCATCAATTGAAATATGAGTTTGCTCCTCAGAATCCTTGATGGACTGAGACAGCTGGGTATCTCTCTCTTCTTTGCCTTTATGGAAAACTGAAGAGTGATCTCTAAGATACTTACACCTGAAACCAAATGGGAGCCCTAAGCCAGTTCCCACTTTGCAGACTAGATTTACTTGAGAAGACGGTTGTAAATGTGCCAGTGGTTAGACACAAAGCCCAAAGACTACTTCTAGACAAGCCGCAACCTGTGTGAGAAAGCCCAGCCCTCATCCACCCGCACAGGCGAATATTCCATCTTGTTTCTCTTGGTCAAAGTGGCTCTGTTGCTTCCTCTGCTAGAAGGAGGTGTGCTCACACATGTGAAGCTAACCCATAATGGTCGCCTCTCATTTATGATGCTGGTATTAGGCTTACTGAAGTCTTCCAGCATTGGATATTAGGCACGGTACATTGCATGTCTATAAATCAAATTAACATACACTGTCAGTGCGCGGCTGAGCAGCTGTATTCTTTGTGTTAAATTTCATAGTTAAAATGAAACACTTTTCCATTACCAGATTGCAGCTCCACTGGGTGACTGCAATGGTTACCTGCCAGAATTAAGTTTTGTAATGCCAGCCCTGTCTCAATGTGGCACATGCAAACTGGATTTATAATGTGACTTAGGAGTTGCTAATTGCCACCAGAATAAAACAGTGAGGTTGATTCAAATCTTTGAACCAAATGTTTGTGAAAACTGAGCTTATGCAGTAAGTGCATGCCTGGTTTAGCTGATCGCAGAAAACTCTGTGAAGGTCAAGGTTAAAGTTCAGGTGGGTAGTTAATTTCGCGGCTCATAGTTAATATTTTCCACCCTCTTATACCAGTCACCCATGTTAACCTGTGCTGAGTGTGCGCAGTGCAGTTAATAGACATTCTGCATGCTGTTTTGTGGTTTGGTTTGGTTTTTAAGTCAGTTAAGAGATGCTAAGTTGGTAAAGCACTTGCTGTATAAAGATGAGGACCTGAGTTTGAATCCGCAGCTCCTACAGTAGAATCTGGGCATAGCAGCACATATCTGTTACCCCAGATAGAGGGTAAAGAATGGGGACAGGAGGATCCCATGAACATGCCTGGCCACTCTAGCCAGATCAGTAAGCTCCAGTATAAGTGGGACACCCTGTCTCAAAAATTAAAGTAGAGCAAGTCAGTGGGATGGCTCAGTGGGGAAATGCACTTGCCAGGTAGGCCTGGCAACCTGAGTTTGATCTCTGGAACCCATGTAAGAGTGGCAACAGAGAATTAACTCCCTATGGTTATTTTCTGACTAAGTTATTGTATCTACTCATGTACATAAACCACATCCACCCACCACACACACACATAAAATAAATAAATAAATAAATGCATAGATACATACATACATAAGTGAGTAAATACAATTTAATTAAAACACAAAGTTGAAAACAACCAAGGGGAATAACAAACAAACAGATGTTCACCTTTAGCCACCATACATACATACATGCACACATGCACATCTTTGCATATAATGGCACACATGCCAACAAAACACATAAACATGCATATACTACACAATAATAAAACTAATTAAAAGCCATAAAAGGTATTAGCCCCATGACACACATAGGGAAATTGAGATTCGGGGAGACAGTTGGATTTAGGATACACTAATAAACACTTTAGTCAGGACTCAGAGCAGGATGTAACCAAATCCAAGGCCTCCATCCCTTCCTCTCCATGCGCTGCAGCTGGATGGTGTGTGCAGATTAGTGACTGCTGGAAAGAGCAGAAACACTCAGCACCTGCTTCCCTGGTGAGCAGTCAACACTGACATCTCCCTGAAGACTACTGTTACATCACCATTACTCTTAGCACTCAACACCTTTCCTTAGGACCCAGGTGCCCTGTTCCTATGGTTCTGTCACCTGTGTTGACACAGGAATGCAAGAGACAAAGTTTCTATCCCAATATCCCAGTGCCCAAATAGAAAGAATGCCCCTTGCCCCTCACAGACAAGCACTTACTTGAACATTCCCCACAATTCTTGGCATTTCACCTTCAGAGGGGCTTCCTTGGCCCATAGAGGCAGCCTCCAAATCTATCCATACCAGTGAGAATCAGTGTTAATCCGGATATAGATTATATCCCAGATATAGACCAGAGGACAGGACTCTACAAAACTGGGTAATATATGTTGGGACAAGCAGAGTTTGAATGGTGACTACTCAAGAGCTCCACCTCGTTTGGGAACTTGATTGAAAATTCCAGTGTAAGTTTTATCTCAGCAGAAAACACACAAGCTATGGAAATTGAGCTGTCCAGGGAATGCCACTCCATAGGTATGTGATTGTAGACAGGTCACTTCAACCCAGCAGTTGCCGTCAGGAGCTGTAGGCAATGCAGGGTGGTAGCAAAATCCACAGATCCTGGAATCCACTTATGCTATGTCTGACAACAGTCAAGTTGTGTAACTTCGTATATAAAGTGTCTTTAAAAGCAGTGCCGGTGTTTCTTATCAGAGTGATGAATGTTTGGGTACTAAATAGAAATGCTTACACGGCATTGCTAACATGTGAAGTGATGCTGAATCACTCCCTTTATAAACAGATAATTTCATAATATGTTCATTTTATCTCCATAAAAAGGATTCAATTAATACCCACATTTTTAGGTTATCGTAATGACTCAAAGGCGTTACATGTAAAGTTCACAGGGCAATACTCGGCTCATTGAAAGTTTTTGCAGGAAAGACACCAAGTAATTTGCATACATTGAATTCTGGTAACAGCCACAAAATAGTGTCTGCTGTTATTACCATTTTCGGGTGAGAAAACTTAAAACATGGAAAGATAAAGTACTAATACATATGTAATTTCTCCATCTGTATTGAAAATCAATCCAAACTTGTTGGCTAAGGGTGCCTTTTAGTGGTGGCCTGTGGTACCTGTGGTCCAGAGATTCAGAAGGAATAAGAAGGATGGCTTATTGCAGCATCTCTGTGTCTGGGGACTGCCTAGAAGACTCTAGGCTGGAGGCTGGAAGCTTCTGGAGTCCTATTCACTCACAGGTCTAGTGGTTAATGCTGGGAGACTTGCTTCCTCTCTATGTTGTCTTTCTGTGAAACATCCCTCACAACATGATGGCTGGGTTCCAAAGAAGGACATCACCATGCTGGGGTGATAGGCACTGTGCCACCTTCACAGTCCATCTGAGAAGCCACACAGACCACTCTGTTCATGGAGGCACATGCCACATTCTGTTCATGGAGGCAACCATGAAAACTTGCCCAGGTTCAAGAAAAGGGAAAGTAAACTCTTCCCCTTCATGGGTAATGGCAATATTCTAGAAGAGAAGGTAGGAGGGAACATATATATTGTAGGGTTGTTATAGACAAACTGAAAGAACTCTAGCCATCTCTAGTATGGCAAATATGGCTCTTCTAGGCCTTGCCCTCCTCCCCCATTGCCTCTGCCTTGCTAAAAACCATTAGATTACATTCTTAAAGCTAGTCACCAAGATCTTTTCCTTTATTTGGCCACTTCTTTCTCCTGAGGCTGACCACCAAAGTCCAGGTGTCCAAGTATTGAAGTTCAGCAACCAAAAGCCCCCTTTGGCTCACCTAATTAACATTCCCAATTAAAATTAAACCCTTCATCCTGAATGAGGTTTCTGCTTTTACCTTTATAAACTGCCATTTGCCTATGGGCCACAGCTGTCTCCTCTCTATCCAGAAGTAGTCCTCTGTCTCTCCAGGAAAAATATCTCTGCCCCCTCCCTTGTTCTCTTCCTCTTCTCCCTCATCCTATATTTCCTATCTTTGACTCTTATCCCCTGCCCTTTGTCCCTCTGGGCAAATAAATCTCCTTTGTGCCCAGAACTTGGTCTTGGAGGTCCTAAGCCTATACTGATCTTTTACACAATCCACTCAGGAATGAGACATATTGGGGCCTAGGTTACTGAACTTTTAAAATGTGAATAAGCATTTTAATTTCTTCAGTTTGTTATGAGGATTTATTTATAGTCAATAAATAAAAATAATAAAGGCTAAGGAAGGATATAGCTTAGTTGATGGAACACTTGACTATCATGCACAGAGTCCTGGGTTTGATCCCTAGCACTGCATAAACCAGGCACATGCCTATAATTCCAACACTGGGGAAGTAGAGATAGGTGTATCAGAAGTTCAAGTTGTCCTCCATTGTGTCATGAATTTGAGGCCAACCTGTAGATAGATAGACAGATAGATAGACAGACAGATAGCATATTTGAATTCTGATACTAAGTGGCCAGTATATCCTCTTGCCCATAGACAAGTCTAGAAGGAAGATGAAGTTGAGAAGCTTCTTTGCTTAAGATACTCTGAAAGGATGAGATTGGCTCTACCTCAGGAGAGGGAGAGGACTTCCACCTTTGCCCCATACCCTACAGACAGGATGCTGGTAAACCGGAACTCTGATCCTCTTGTGTTCTTTCAACCTTTTTGCTGCAACATCACCTGTGTGGCACTTAATTGGATTGCTGCTTGCCTTATATTACTCATGGTATATGGTGTCTCCCCAGTGGGGTTTGCAAAAACATCCTAGTCAGTGAAAATCTAAAACCATTAAGGAAGATTAATGTCCAAGGAGATTTTAGCGTGCAGCTAACCCGTTACAGATGAGTTCTTGTTGGTTTCCCTCTAGGCCAGGGATGCTTTCCGGAGAAGCCTCTTAACTCGAGGCCCTGGCTCCTGTGCAGTCTGTGTCTCACTTTAGCTCCGTAAATGAAGCAATTGAGTCACTGCCACTGCCGTAATAACACATGCTGACAAAAACATGAAAGATAGTGTATCTGTGCCTTAACTCATGTGGGTATCAGGAAAGGGGAAGAAAGTAAATTCCTTTAAAATACAGACAGAATCTTTTATCAATGGAAAACTGTCATGTGGTCTTTCTTATCTCTTTGTGCAGTGACAGTGGGATTTATCTTTCTTAGACTCGAGCCTCCAAATGAATATCATGCCTGTTGTGCCAAGGTGAGCAGTTTTTCATCTCTGGGCAAGCAGACATGTTTTACATAGATGTCATGGTGCACACAAGCCATCTGTCATCAATCCTCATGCCCTCCAACGTGTCCCAAAGACATCAGCGTCTGCCACTTCTCTCACAAATGGAAGAGTCCTATGCTCAAAGCCTGTTTCATAGACACAAAATGAACAAAATCCTCAGGAGACCAAAGTACCAAAACTACTCTGTATTACATAAACATTTATTATTGTACAATGCCAAGAGAGAACCTTAATGTAAACTATGGACTGTGGATAATAGTTCAGAGTAGCTGGTAATAATAATGAAAACCCATTGATTGATACAAATATTTAAATGGGGTGTTCATAGCTGAGGAGGCTTCCTGTGTGAGGTCAGGCATATATGGGAAATATGTGTCTCATGTTCATTTTCACCGTGAACCTAAAAACTTACCCAAAACTTGAAGTCTAATAATATAAAATGGTTTCATGGGGGGACCGGAGAGATCATTCCATTGGTAAATCACTTCTATTCCAAGCATGAAGGGCTCTGTTTGATCCCCAGAATTTATATTAAAATAACCCCAGGTTTAATGTTACACATCTGTAATCCCAGCACAAAGAACCTGTGTGACACTCTAGAGACCCTAGCCGACTTAGTGAGTTCTAGGCCAGTGGAGACCATATCCAACAAAATAATGACAATAACGGCACCCCGTAGCCAGACCCACATGAACTTTCACATGAATGCTTACACAGAGACACATGTACAAGTGTTCTGTGACACAATTTCTGTTCTTGGCTATGTTCATTCAGCTATAGTTGCTAAACCAGCAACTAGAAGATATCTTGACTGGAAACCCATCTTTCATTGGAAGGAAAGTCTAGTTTGAAGTCAATATTAGGAAGAAATATTACTTCCAGCAAAAAAAGCCTACCATCCATATACCTCTGTGGGACACAACAAAAGACAGTTCATTCTTTGATTATATGGTAAAGGCTTTTTATTTCCTGCCAACCAAGCTTCAGAATTTTCTCCTGGGTTTTCTGACTTGGTGATTATAGAAGGGTGATCAGTACCAAAATGGTAATACTAGTGATGATGGGTGGATGGATGGATGGATGGATGGATGGATGGATGGATGGAAAGATGATACTAGACAGATTGATGAGAGGGATACAGAGAGATGGATAAACAGATATATGGGTAGATAGATAGACAGCATTTATTGAGCACCTACTATATGCTAAGGACCTTTATGAGCATATTATATGTCTTATTTAATCTTTATAATGTCACACAAAAGCATGCTTACAAATTCCCACCTAATACAAGGAGAAACTGAACACAGAGTGGCCTCAGGGAGACCACATAGCTAGAAAGCAGCAGAATCGAGATGTAGAGCCTGTGAATGTTTCCAGAACCTGCAAATCTCAGCCTCCAACTCTGCCTGCCCAAGACTACAAAAGGAGTTGTTCGTAATTCTCTGACAATTTTCCAAACATCCCAAAAAGCTACACTCCATTAGGAAGGACTTTCACCGAGACATCAGTAGGTCTCCTGTCTTTTGTTCATAGCAGGAGCAATGACTGCTAATGAGCCCAATATTTAACTAAAACTTCTGTAGCTCAGGCCAAATCCTCAGGGACCTAAATTTTCCAGAATTTAGACATTCTGCTTGCTGGGATTTGGGAATGACTTAAAACCCAAGGAGGACTTATAGTAAAATATTGAGAGACCTTTAGAACTAAAGGAAGAGGAAACCACAGACATCAAGAAGAGGAGCTGGGTGCTCAGGGAACCAGTGAAAGAGCATGAAGATAGTCTTGGATGGACAGTCTGGGATGATGGCTGACTCTAACAGTCAGTCAGTCTGGCATGACTCACAAACTGATACAAAGTCCGGCGAAGGATGTCTTGGTGGCTTCCCTCGGGATATGTGCTGAAGCTTAGGAGTCCTCCAGAGAGGTCATTCAAAGGAAACCTCAAAGTTAATCCTGACACAGAGTTAATCCCCAGAGGGTCTGCAGCCTACAGTTTGAGAGAGACCACAGTTCACCTCACTGCCTTGTGGTACATTTCGTAAACCATGGATGGACTGAATGCTGCCTCTGGAAGCCTCAGACTATTGTCGAAAGTTTATGGGAGAAGCATTACTTTCTACAGTTCAGGACCCTGAGACATGGAAACTTGAAGTCATCCCCAGAAGACACCTAAAATTCACTGGGGTTCTCGACCCAATTAAACCCCAGATATCCTGAGCTCTGGATGGTGTCTTGCCTCTCCCACTTTGTGCCCTGCAGAGTTTTACAAACCTTGGGTAATTTCAGTCTCCTCCTGCTTTAGTATGTGGAGTCTTTGTTTCTGTTGCTCTCTCCACCTAACATATACAGGCATGCCTGCAAATCCACTCATTCTGAAGCCCACCCACTGCTAAGTTACATGTGGTGCAAGGACCCCCCCTGTAGGAAAAAGAAGGTTAAACTGTGGAATGTTCCTTCCTACACAAGCTTTGTCTGTGCTGCCTGCCTGGTCTGTAGACCTGCTCTGTCTTAGAGAGAGATGCCAGGCTGCGAGTCCCAACCTCTTCTATACATGGCTTCTGCAGAGGACTCGCCCAGGACACACTTGGGTCTTCTTCCCCAGAGCAGGGCTCAGAGAGGGGGAGCTTATTAGATGCAGCATGGTGCATGGCTCAGGGAACAGTTGAGTGGTTCTCAGTCAGGCATGAACCGGTTGGTCTGCAGCTGAAGGTTGGGGGAGGGAGCAGTGCTCTCTCCCTTGCACATCTGGGAGAGCACCTGGCTGCACCCCCAAAATGCAAAGCCAAAGAGAGAATCGGCCCTGATTAGGACCCCATCAGATTTAGCACGGTAACATTCACTTATGCTAATGGGCATCAAGGGTTCATTCATCATTACCAGTGGAGTGGATTGGCCCAGGACAAGCTGAAGTCATAAAACACACTTCAAATCTCTGCCTCGAAATAGGCAAGGGAAGAGAATTTATTATTGTTGTTTCTCAGTTAGAAAAGGAGAGGGAGAGAGAGAGTAAAGTGAAGGTCACCAGCCCCATTCCAGTTGATGACTTTCTTCTTTTCTCTTGCAGTCAGAAACAGTGGTGCCACACGGTTTTGTTGGTGCCTTTGCTTTGCTCAGGATGAGAAGGGCCATTCTATTCAAATGGAGCTATTCTGTCTAGTACTTCTTGCTCAAAATTTAAACATCATTGGAAACATGTGTCAGCAGAACTAACCTATAGCAGGGATGATAGGAAACACATTAGCACAAAAATAATAATCCCAGGGTGGGAGAGATGGCTCAGAGGTTAAGAACAATTGCTGTTTCTGCAGAGGACCTAGCTTTAGTTCCCAGAATCCACATCAGGTGGCTTATGACCTCCTGTAAATCTAGTCTGTGGGTTTCAATACCCTTTTCTGGCCTTCGTGTGCATCGGCATGCAAATAGTATACATGCATATATTCAGACACACATAAACAGAGAAAATAAAAATAAATAAATCTTGAAAAATAATCCCAAGTACACCTATACTTCAAAGTTTTTTAACATTTAAAGTTCATTTTTCATTATTTTATATGTATGAATGCTTGCCTACATGTACGTCTTGTGAGTGCTTTGTGCCCAAGGAGGCCCCTAGAACTGGACTCACAGAAAGTTGTGAGCTACCATGTTGGTGCTCAGAATCAAGCCCGGGTCCTCTGGACGAGAAGCCAATGTTCTTAACCACTAAGCCATCTTTCCAGTCTCAATGTACAAGACTTTAATATGCATCTACATGCCACATATGCATCTAACATAAGTATATCTAAAGATATACATTATATAATGTTTAAATATACCAAATGTATATGAAATATTTGACCCTCATACCATCTTGAGAGGTATATGGGTAAAGAAATCCACAGTGTGAATAACTTACACCAAGACATAGAGTTCAAAATGAAAAGCATTCCACTTATTTGTGGGTTTGTTCTGTTTTGTTTTGTTGGGTTTTTTTCTGATTTTGAAACTAATACTCTCTATCACAAAATATTAATGTTCTTATGAATTAGGCCAGGAATCATCCTGTGCCTTCTCTAAAAGACTCATGTGAGAAATCTAGCTCTATATGGCTACAATAAATCAGCATATAAACAAACCTCATATTGGTACATATCCCTCAGGAGCAGCAAGTTCACAGTCAATAGCTCTGGAAACACAACTAAATAACTAACCAACAGCATACATTTGCATCTGGGAAGGGATTTGGTTTGAAGAGCAGTTAGAAGTATGTGAACATGTAGAGATCAGAGCCCAGCCTTGTAGCATGCCTGGCCTCAGCAAGCAGCTTAAGTGGAGGGTCACAGGAGGAATGGGTGACACTTAGCTATACCTGGGGCTTCTTGGGTTTTCTCTCCAACAGCATCCTTTCTTCCAGTGAAGTCCCTTTCCAGCAGCCTACTCAAAAATGTGTCTGAATGCTGGGCGTTGGTGGCGCACGCCTTTAATCCCAGCACTCAAGAGGCAGAGGCAGGCGGATCTCTGTGAGTTCAAGGCCGGGCTGGACCAATAGCCTCTGAAACAATACAGAGAAACCCTGTCTCGTAAAAACCAAAAAAAAAAAAAAAAAATGTGTCTGAGTGTAAATGCTGTCACTTTACAGTAAAGTCCACATTTGAAAGTCAAAGACCTCTTGTTTGTTCTCCCACCATGGCAGCCTTTCTTTAAAACACCCCTCAGTTACTTTATAAAAGTCGTGCAGTGTCCCTAATACCTCTTGTCTTGGTTAGTGTTGTATGACTGTGAAGAGACACAATAACCAGAGCAACTCTTAGAAAGGAAAACATTTAACTGGGGCTGGTTTACAGTTTCAGAGGCTTGGCCCGTCATCATCCTGGCAAGGAGCGTAACAGCAGGCAGGCTAGAGAATTAGCTGAGAGTTCTACATCTCAATCCACAGGCACAGGAAGAGAGAGGAGAGAGACACTGGAACCAGCAGTCTTGGGCTTTTGAAAACTTCAAAGTCCACCTCCAGGGACACACTTACTCCAACAAAACCACACCTCCTTATCCTTTCAAATAGTGCCGCTCCCTGGTGACGAAGCATTCAAATATATGAACGTATGGGGAGCTGTTCTCATTCAAGCCTCTACACCTCTCAACAAGTCATGTGTGCATTTCTTCCGGCCTCTTGGGCCAAGTGTGGGACCATGGGCCATGGAGTCAGTACTTAATGGAGATTCTTCCGGGCTTAGTCACATCCCCTCAGCTACCTTCTACCACATGGGGACCCCTGGAAACAGAGCTACATGGAGATCTGTGAGGAGTTGGAAGAAGTTTTGTGTTCTCCATTCCTCTATTGCCTAGGCCCCAAACTGATGCACTGAGTATACTTAGAGTCTCCTAAAACCACAAAGAATAGAGCTCTTTCAGACCAAATTTCAGTCTGTGTCGAGAGGTAGCCCATGTTCTCATGGCGTAGAGAACCCCACACTATGAAAAAAGTCTTCCTCCCCTTTTAACCAATCTGGTTTACTGGCCATCCAAGTTCCCAGGCAGCCTTGGCCAGGTGAGATCGGACACCATGTTGTGCCTTCACTCTGAGAATAGACTCAGGAGAGCCTGAGATGATGCTGGAGGGCATCTGAAGGATATAGCACTTTAAATTCTTAAAGAATGAGATTACAGTGAGATGATCAAGGATGGAATATTGAAGCCCAAGAACCTCTTTGTCCTGATCTGTCCACAGGAGATCAATTAAACACACACACCCTGAAACCATAAGTAAGCAAAATAGAACTAAGCCATCAGGAGAAAAAAATCACACAGTTGGAAAATCCAGGCCCTGTGCACACTGACCAAGCCAGGAGTCTCCCTTCATATGTGCTGGGCCCAAACACGAAGCAAATGTTGAATCTAATACGATGTGTCCCTTGCTCCCTTGTGTTGCCCTACTCTCCAGCTTTTGATAGCATCTTTGACTGGCACCATAAGGGTAGAGGGAATACGCTTTGGAATATGATACTATAGTAAACCACCCTGGGGATGGATGAAAAGTCAGCCTCCAAAGTCCTCCAGCCATGGATTGTATCAGAGCCATAAGGTCCCTGGGGAGATCTGAGATAAGACAGAATCCGGCATCCTCACCACAGTACAGGATGCCACTCCTGAGCCCAATGTTTCAAAAATAGTCAGGCCCCTTTCCCCAGGCCCCCAGCCCACATTCTTACAACTTAAAGCTTCCAATGACTTTAATGCAAGTTCCATGCATGTGAGGCCTGCAGGATAGGACCCTCTGGGAGTGTAAGGTGACAACATAATAGAGAAAAATCACTTTAGCAGGCAACAGTGACAGCTGGTCAGGCATTAGAAAAGAGGGAAACGGCCTGAGTTTAGACAAATTACTGAACTAAATGAGCAGATGAAAAACCCTTTTTACAGCTGCCACTGAGAAGCCCAGAAAATATAAAACATGTGAAAAAGTAAATAAAAGGAGTTTGAACCTTTTTTTCCCATTTAAGGTGTGGTAAATGGTTAAAAGGTTCTAGAAAGACCCTTAGTGTTCTGAGTCATAGGCCCAAATGGAAAAATATGGCTATCTGGGTTTTACATGTCAATTTTGATACAACCAATAAAACATAAACAATGAAAGTGCTCCAAAAATCCTGGAAAATTCCAGAGCCTGCATCAGAGGCCCCATGATTATACACACCCATCCTCTTCTTTCCGTGACTTCTGACATCTCATTACCCTGCATTAGACTTTACGGACTCATTTTCCAGCATATATAAAAACGACTTAATGCACCCTCAAAACCATCTCGATTTCCTAATTGATGAGAGCTATCAGCCACTTAAAAAATAAAACAGACATTTCCTTAATAAAAAATAAAGACCTTGGGGGAGAGGAGGATGGAATAAATCCCGTGTTGGCAAAAAAGAATATTACATGGAAGAGGAAGCGAGATCGTGGAGGGTGGGGTCCCCAAGTGGTGTTAGGAGATTGGGTTTCTGGTGTGGATTCTGCAGCTAATTTGCTGTGTGATTTGGGGCTCTGTTAACCCTCACTGGGCCTGGTTTTCCAGATCTGGAAACGGCACTGTCAAAACCGATCCTGCACAAATGGCCTGAGGTTTTGAAAGCTGCCCGGAACAGAGACATTTCAGAGTGAGCCCTCAGGACCTACACATTTTCAATTTTAGACACAAAACCCTTTTTAAGTTCCCTTTGGTTGTGTGTGTGTGTGTGTGTGTGTGTGTGTGCGTGTGTGTGGTGTATATGTGTGTGTGTATGCGTGTATGTGTGTGTATGCGTGTATGTGTGTGTATGCGTGTGTATGTGTGTGTGTATGCGTGTGTGTGTGTATGTGTGTGTGGTATGTGTGTGTGTATGTGTGTGTGGTATGTGTGTGTATGTGTGTGTATGTGTGTGTATGTGTGTATGCGTGTGTGTGTGTGTGCATGTGTGTGTATGTGTGTGTATGCGTGTGTGTGTATGCGTGTGTGTGTATGCGTGCGTGTGTGTATGCGTGTGTGTGTGCGTGTGTGCGTGTGTGTGGTGTGTGTGTGTGTGTTGCTTTATCTTGCTTTGCTTTCTCTTCTACAACCCATTACAGAATAGAGAGAGAGAGACTCAGTGATAATTTTTTCTGGGTCAAAATCAACTTTATATAGTAGTTCCCAGGATTATCCCAGATGAAAGCACTTACAAAAAAGTCCCAAGTTCTCTAGAATTCTCCAGTTTGCCACTGGACTTCCAAACTCAAGTGCTAAACTGTTCTTAATGAGCTCCTCCAAATCTTGGTCAAAGCCAAGTGAAAATTGTCCAAAGAGGTCTACAGCCTAATTAGGTACACAAGCTTCAGTAAAAGGGGGAAATAGACAAGTGATTAACATATCCACATTCAAACAGATATACACAAGAAATGCTTGTGTCTGGAGTGGTAGTGTTTTTAAAGTTCTTGGAAGTGGCCTGCTGCCTGTTTTGGAGAGAGGAAGAAAGGAAAAGAGGGGAAGAGGGACAGGTAAGAATACTACTTCCAGGTCACTGATGCTCTCTGAGCCCAAGGGCCTTCATCTTTTACAACACATTGAAAATTATGTGAGGAGTTTTAAAATAATTCTAGAGGCTGTGAGAGGGCAGGCTGGCTGAAGACACTGGCCTCACAACCCTGATGACCTGAGCTTGACTTCCAGAAGCAACATAAAGATAGAACCAATACAAGTTTTAGCTTCCATACATTTGCTGTGGCACCCCTACCCCACACACAGGATAATAAAATTTTTAATGGATGTCTAGCGCTCACCTTCTGTGGTTAAGTTCCATTGTTCTGGGGTGTCACTTGGATACTGAATCCCAGAGCTTCTAAAATCTCCCCCAGATTGATTCAATTGAGCAATCAACTTTAAGTCACTGGTCCAGCCATACAAACCACAGGGTCCTTCAACTTGCCCTCACAACCACTAGAGGAGTTATCATAACATGTTTTTGTTTTGTTTTTAATCTTGCTCTCAGAGTTTTTGACTCTGGCTTCTATGGGATAAGGTCTCCGAGTACATTCCCAAGTTGATCCCTAGTGACACTGAAGCTCAGGCTGATGGCTTAGGGCCCACACTTTAAAGTGAGTGTTCTAACCTGACAGTTTGGTTCAGTGATGACAGGTCCCCTCAGACAATCCTTCTTCACTACCCTTGATCATTACCCAATCCATTCTGTTCTGGCGACAGCAGGCCTGTTACTACAGACAACTGGTCAAAACCCAAGACTCAAGGATGCCTGAAGGGCAGCAGAAAAATAACTGGCTTGACTTCTGCCAGCTGCTTTTTCCACTCTTACACAAACCAAAGGGAAAATCTTTATCCTTCTGAGAACATCATGTTCCATGAACATTGTACACTACTTTTAGCAGAACAGGAGACCACATGGAAAGAAACCTTGGTGACAGAAGCATGGTCCTGGGGCAGAGGGTAGAGAGGCCTTGGATGGTTGAAGGCGTTGGCTCTCTTAAATATAGAACTTTCAAGTGGGTGTAGTGGGTCATGTCTGTAATCCTAACATTCAGGAGGCAGAGGCAGGAGGATTACCATAAAATCCAGACCAACCTGGGCTACATAGAATAACCCAGGACATCTTGAACTATAGAATAAGACCCTCTCTCAAAAAGAAAAATGAAGATAAGGAAGAAAAGAGATGAGGGGAGGGGAGTGAGTGGGGAAGTAAGGGAAGGAGGAACAGAAAAAAAAGAATGCTGAGCAAAAGAAGAGACAGTTACAAAAATAAGAGTTCCAGTAAACCCCAATGCTATTTTTCTGTGCACATACATTCATTACTGAAAACAAAATTGTAACAGCGCAATATTTCAGTTGAATAGTGAGAATGAACATCAAAAAGAAAAATTACCCTCTGAGCTACAAGCCAAAGCCCATAGCCCCCATCTCTCGCCCTTATCATTGAGTCTGGTCCTACATTAAGCATGCTGATATGATTGCCCTATAACAAAAGCTATGCTCTATAGCAAAAGCTATGGAGTGGTGCCTCAGGTTATTTAGATTGTGTTGCCCATGAAGACCTGGAAAGTACTTTATTTGTTGTTCAGGTTCTTCTGTCCACATTGTGAAGAAACATTAATAAACACAGGCAAGACAATGTGATCAGACATATACATTCCATTACAGTCTGTCTTTGCACCCTCTACTTATAATAACGTTACTCTTGGAAAAATTACAGATCTCTTAGTCTTTGTGTTATCCTTGTTCCCCCAGCACTCATAAGGAAGAACCTGGGACACAAGCTTATACACTGGTGGTTTAATTTTGGAAAGACTGAACAATATGCTGGGGATGTCAATATAAGACCATAACCTTGAGCTGGCCATCACCATGGAAATTGGGCTCTCTTTGTGCATGATGCCTGATGGAATTGTCACAAAGGAGAAAACAGTACTCGGTCACGTTGCTCCTGTTTCCTTATTAGCAAAGTCGCCCCACTGGACAATAATTCATTCTACTCCCAGGCAACATATGCTTGTGTGTCAAGTGGCCTTCAGAGGTGTCACAAACTTCACTGCCATAAAAGCAAGTCAAGGATGAATGTTGTCACTGGAAAATACCCTATCAGGACACATCTAAATGAAACTGGTGCCACAAAGACATAAGAAAAGCAAGAGAATGTGTTAGAACGTAAGGGTGTCTAATGCTGGCCCTCATAACTCAATGGAAATGGTAAGCCAACATAATACCTAACCCTCTCTCAAGCATGTTTGTCTGTTTGTCTAGAAAAATCAGGGGCTGGAGTGATGGCTTAATCAGTGAAGTTCCTGCCATACAAATATTAAGGTCTAAGTTCATAACCTGAGACATGGGTGTAGCATTGTATCCCTGTGACCCCAACACTAGGAGACAAACTCCAGGTTCAACGACAGACCTTGTCCTATGGGAAGACAACCAGTGTCAACCTATGGCTTCTACATACATATATGAACACGTACACACACACACACACACACACACACACACACACACACACACCACCACCACCATCATCATCAGTGAAGACAATCCATTCGTCACTAATTAGGTCTTGAATATATTTAATAACAGGTAAAGTATACCATTCCAAACCCTGGACATCAGGTTACCCCTGTTTGTCCTCTGGCAACCAACAGGCAAAGCCCCAATAACCCAGCTTCCACTATCCACTTCTGAGTGGTTGAAACCTACACTGTATACCCAGTTAGGCTGTTTAGCTCATGCTCAGAAGATGAATCTGTGTAGAGAAGCTTGGCTGATTGTCACTTTGTTAGCATCAATAAAAAAATCAAATCTCTGTTCTATTTCAGAACGTATGGCAGATAGAAGTGTAAAGGGAAGCCTTCCCGCCAGCCTGGTTCCAGAGCCACATCAGTCCCAAATAAACACACAGGAGGCTATATTAATTATGAAGCTGTTGGCCTTGCTTGTTTCTTACTGGCTAGCTCTGACTTAAGTATTTATCCCATAATTGTTAATCTAAGTATTTGTCTTACCGGAGAACTTTCTGGGCTTCTTATCCCTATGTCTTGGCTCCCTGTGTTTCTCCTTCCCAGAGTCCTCCTGGAATCCTAGTCCCACCTATCTTGGTTCCCTATTGGCCAACAGTGCTTTATTGACATATACACAGGACTTCCCCAACATTTCCTCTTTTCTGTCTAAACAAAAAGAAAGGTCTTAACTTTAACATAGTCAAATTATATATAACAGAACAGTTATCAAGTAAGAACACAGTTGCAATATTTTGTCTATCAACATTCAGTAAGATTTAAAGAAAATATCATCCATCCCATTCTTGTGAGTCCAAAATCCTATATGTAGCGTATCTTTTATCATAACTAAGGAAAACTATAATTATAACAATCTGTCTTCAACTCTATCAAAGACCACAGAAGGATAATATGTAAACACTAGAACTGACAGAGACATCTCGCTTCCTGGACAGTCACCCGGAGTTCCTCTATAACATTGGGGCATCCATCTTCAGCCCATAGGCCACAGTGTGTCTGGAACACTTCTCAGCAAAGCAGGAAATTTCAAACTGTCCATCTGCATCAACAGTCTGTCCCTCATTTTTCTGTGTCCTGCAGAAAGTCTCATAGATGCTTCCTTGAAGCAGGAACCCTGAAGGACTGTTTGAGTTCAACAGTCACTTTCCTGTGGGTCCTGAATATCCAGTTTATACAGAAACAGTCAAAGAGTCTAGGCATGAGCAGTTTTTTGCCCAAATGGCTAATCTTGCCATGTTGAAAGTAAACTCCATAATGAGTTTCTTCAATGCCCATCTTCCTCTCAGATGTAATTGGTGCTGTCAGGAGCAGACATTTCTTATTGTCAAGAAGAACCCTAAACCATTTAAAATGCCATTTTCTGAAAGTCTTTGAAAGGTTTGAAGGCTGTCTATCTATCTCAAATATATTTCTGAATATCTAGAAAACCTAACTTACCTAACTATAAGTTCTGATTATTATAAGTAACTATCTATAGTCTATATTTAATTATGCATTACATTTTAAAAGATCAGTATAAGCACAATACTTAATCAAGAGGAGAAATGTACATATCACAAAATTGACCTTGAATTTGTATCAATAAGCGAAAAACTATACCAATACAAAGTACTCATTTCCATACCATATAGAAGGGTCCAGCTTCCTCCACAACTGCAAATGTTAGTTCAAAGCTCTTTGCTCTCGATTCCTTTGTAGAGCCAACAGCATCAGACTCACCCTAGCAGAACCCTGAGCAACCCAAAGACATGACCACTAAGAAGAAACATCAAGGTGTGCCTGATGTGTAACAGGGCCTGAAAGTCAGGACAACCTTTGCAACTCAGCCTTCGGGCACTTCAGCATGAGCTTCCTACAACTCATTCCAGAGCTAACCCTGTCACTCTCAAACCCCTCCTCCTGCCTGCACTCTCCCCCAGACACAATGGGCCAATTAGTGCTCCAAAAGCACCTTTGGACTGTGTCAATCCCGCATGAGTAGCTTTAGGATTATGTCACTTCCAGGTTCAAATAGCACTTGAGTTCCCTATGGTACAGAGAGTAGTAAATACTTCAGTCTGGCACCTGAAGCTTTGGTTTGATTTTGCAAGCTTATTTCCCTTAATGCCTACAACACAAATCCTAGGACACAGTCCGTAAACATCCCCCAACACACACACATGCACACTTAGAGATTTGCCCTTCTGAAGCCTGACCAATAATTTTAACCCAAAGCCCCCACCTCGGGTCTTCACCCCTCAGATACACATGTGACTTTCCATGTCAGAAGGAAGGCTCAGTCTCATTCCCAGTCCTGGTCCCTGAGACGTGGCCATGAACATCTGTGCACACACATCTGTGCAAACACAAGCTGCCTACCTTCACTGTGGATCTAGAAACACAAATGAGGAAGATGGAGTTTCTGACCCAAGAAGCTCAGTGCCCAGTTGAAGAAGCCAATAAGAAAACATTCACAGAACACTGATAATCTTACAGAAGAAACAAAGGACTCCCTCTGTGGGAAGAGCAATAGGGGATCTACAACACCTCCTGTGAATGCTGGAAATGGAGAGGCAATTTCCAGCAGCTGGGGAGAGGAAGGAAGGCATGGGAGAAGTAAAAAGAGCAAGGCAAAGGACCAGGATGCTTAGGATTTGAGAAAGAAGTCACATGTCCTTCAGACCCTGGGTTAAGACTCCATTCTAATTCTGTTGGCCCCAGGAACCCTTGCGGAGTTACAGGAGAGAGCTGCAAGCTCATATAGATGGTCACACTATGGAGGGTACAGTGGGTATTAAGGTGGCTTGGAGAAGAGAGAAGAGATCCAACGATGAATTAGAACAGCCGCTGAGGAAACAGAGCTGGGGAGGGAGATACTGTGAGTTTGGGCAGGGTTTTATAATACTGCAGGGCCACTTGGGCAACATATCAGGTAAACCATGCTTTGCAAGTGGTTTCTATTTAAAGTTCCAGATTTGGATCCATGGGAAAGTACAGAGTCTTCTAAACATCCCTCTCATAAATGAACATCTAGGCACAGACTGTCCCTAAGCAGGACACTACTTACTTTTATCAGGTCACTGCCTCTGCGCCAACAAAACACAAACATAAGCTACCCGATGTACTCTTTGTTTGGGGAATCATGATTAGCACACCTTGATGTTGTGAAACTCAGAAGGATTTCTAATTATGGTTTTATTTTAGCAAATACCATCTTATTAATTTATGCATTTCTGATTACCCTAGTAAAAGACTAAATAAAATAAAGTCTTTCTGAATAGCCTTTGGCAAATGGAAAAACTGGTCAGTGACCAGGAAAAGATGTGGTAGTGAAGGGGAGAGAAACACAGAAAAGGGGGTCCAGTGTTTCTCCCATGGCCATGAAACACCCGGAAGAATGGGAAGGGAAATGAGACATGGGTCATACTGACAGTTCCATTGCTTAACAACAGGGGTCTGTCCTGAGAACTGTGTCCATCCTTAGGCGATTTCACCATTATGCAAACATTATAGAGTACTTATAAATGCCTAGATAGTGCAGGTCATTCGCTGCATGTGGCCTCTTGATGGCCATCAGAGGAAACTGTAAACACAAGATGGATGAGCTGCTGCCAGCAAAACACAGCAGACCACCTCACAGCAGGTTTTTGTTATATAAGTACAAAGTGTCCATGCAGTACATGATTAAAACTGCAGTACAGGAAAACAGAAGCCAGTAACAGAACTGTTCATCACCAAGTATCACATACTGTATGCGATTATGCTGCTATGCTTTTCCATGCCTAGAAGGACAGTGGGTTTGCACAGACCAACAACATCACCACATGCACAAATAATACAGAAGTGCTATGATGCTGTAATGGGCACAGTACCTTTAACCAATGGGAACCTTTCAGCTCTATGTCACTCTGTGAGTCTACTGGTATATATGTAGTTCATTCATCATTATTATCCCAAACACTGTCATATATTACATGACTGTATATATGCATCTACTGTCTATTTAGTTCTAGTAGAATGTGGTTTCTATCAGAGCATAGATCTTATTTTCATGACTTTCCACTGTCTCTTCCAGCTAAGAACAGCTCCTGCCACATAGTGTGTTACCAACAAATATTTTGCGAAATGAATATCAAATGAGAGAGATTGAGGCATAGAACACAAGGGCTGAACCATAATTGCTTCTTGAATATAAAAATGCAAGTAACAGAATAAGATTTATAAGACCATTCCATTAAAGTCATTTAGAAAAGCAGGCTGGCAAGGCATTAAATTTTTTCTCTACATTGGCTATGTAGAGGGTGGGAAGGATTGAAGCACTGGAATGAAAACATCAAGCCACACTTGGAAATGAGCAAGCAACTGATAAGCCACCATAGCCGTGATCTGAGCTAGACAAGGGGAACCAGAAGCACCTAACAGACCCACACTGAGTCATTAATTTACATATAGATCATACATATAAACTAAGGGATCAAATTAATGTGTTGGTAAACTGTTTACTCCCTAACATTGATTCATTCAGCTCATCTTTTGCTTTCTGTAACAAAGTTCCAAATAAAGACTCCCCTATAGGGGCTGGGAAGGGGAGAACCACAAAGTGCTTGGCCAAGTGGGCACTGAGGCCAGGTATCCTCTGCCCAGACTAAGCAAGCCAAGGAAACTGCACTCACTCTTTAGCAGACCGACAGTCCTGCCTGGGACCTTGGTCACCTACAGATCCATGCATGGATCATAATGCCCACCAGGGGCTTACTTGGGACTGCTTTTCCTCCTTAATCAACCTGTTTCAATTTGTTTCTTTGGTTGTCATATTCCAAGAGGCCACTTAGAAGCAGGAGCCATCATGGTGCTCAGGGCTTTCTGGGACACACATAGTGCAGCAGAGTAAAGCAGAGGATGAGACAAGCTGCAGGTGCAGACGTGGCTTCCCATCCACCATGTCAGGCTATTGACCACCTTAGACTAAAAAGCATCGGAACAAGATGACACTTTCACCAGTCTTGGTAAATAGATATCCTCACATCTGCACACTCCAGGCAAACATGTCTCTACAATGAGCACATGGCAGTGCCAGACTTGGATTCTGATTTCCTAACGCCCCCTCCAGTGACCTCTCTTGAGGACAGAAGAGGTCCTGTTTATGCACAGTGCCACTGTTGGCAGACAATATATAGAGATGAGGCCATACTTGACACAGATGCCAAAGGATGCTCAACCACGTGCTGTGCTTTTTAAATATATGGACCCCTCTCAATCTAAATTGAAACTCTTCCTTTGTTTTTAGCTATTTATAAAAAAAAATTAGAGCAGTCAATATGCTTACTGATTCTATATGCTGGTTTATGTATAGCAGCTCTCCAAGTAGAATCCCTTCTTGTATTCCAAAACTATTTAGCAACTGGTTAAGTTTCCCCGCCCCCCAAGATTTTTCATCATAAACAATGCGATCAGGACTGCACGTTCCAATAATCATTGTCCCATGCTCTCAACCAACCTTATTCTTGCTAATGCAAAAAGGAAAGGGGCATAAAAGGAAACTCAGTCCTCTTAAGATAACTGGTTGGTGACCCCTGGTAACTGACAGCCAAGCCCAACTTCAAGGGACTTGTGACTTGAAGCTTGAATTTCAGGCAAACATCTTCCTGCATTTCTAATGAAAAACGGATCTTTCCCCCTGCTTTTGAAGTCCTCTTTGGGAATTGTTTGAGTGTTCTTTGCAATCTTTTATACCCAGCCTAAGGACTCTGACAAACTCTCTCTCTCCCTTCAAAGGCTCGTTAACTATGTGATGAATACACCTGTCACTTCCAATTCCAACCTTCCTTTCTGTTGTGATGGCTATAGAATCTGGTATCTATGGCAACTTTTCAGTGACTCAACATCGATTAAGAGGTGATTGGCTTATCAGGCTTGCTTGGTTGATTGATGGAAATGATCAGTTGCTCAAAATAATCACAGCAGATAAAGTTGCTTGATTAGCTGGCATTTTCCAGATTCAGAAACGTGAGGTTTCATTACCGTCTTTTTTATTATTTTCATGCAAAAATAACTAGAATTCGATTCCTCTGGAGTAGTTACAAGTTAATTTAAACTATGCCCATGAAGGGGGTTTGATTCAATTCGCTTATCTTACTTAGAAGTCAAATTGCACATTTTACCTAGTCTAGAAAATCTACTCCTTGATTTTCTAATATTCTAAGATTATATATATATATATATATTAAATCAAGTTCAGTGCTAAGTAACATTTTGAGGTTAGAGTGCTTACAAATTAACTGGAAAGCTTTCATTATGATGGCTTCCTCAAGTATATAAGCCCAGGAAAGACTTATTGAACAGAATTTGTTAAATCAATACCTTTGAACATATAGTAATGGACCAGTGACAGTAAACAAGATCATTTGGGGGCAAACCATTTTTTCTTAATTGCAAAGTGCTTATTTTAGTGTGATATTGCTGTTGTCAATCATATTTTAATGTATGCATGCATCTGTGTGTGCATAGACATGTGTGTACATATGTTTGAGTGTGTGTACGTGCATGAGGAGACCGGAGACTGGCATCAAGTGTCTTCCTTGATTACTTTCCACTTAATATATTGAGTCGAGGTCTCTAGCTGAACCTGGAGTTCACTGTTTCAGCTCCTCAGTGGCCATCTTACTTCCGCCATCCCTCATCTCTGCCTCAGGCCTGCTAAGATTACAGGCAGGCTACCACCTCCACATGGCTTTTCATGTGGGTTCTGGGGATCTGAACTCTGGTCCTCATGCCTCCACACCAAGTGCTTTACCCTGAGTCATCTCCCCAGACCCCAGTTTTCAAAAAGGTAACAGGTAGGACATTTTGGCACGTCTTCAGTTCCTATAGGGGCAGGTAGATTTCTGTGTATTCAGGACCACTCAATATGACATCCTGAGTTCCAGGTCAGTCAAGGCTACTGAGTAAGAACCACCTCAAAGAGGGTGGAGGGGAGCACCCTAATGTGGCTTACCTTGTGTCTTGTACATTTAGTTATGTCTTTACTTAAGAACTGGGGACTGAGCCCAGAACTCTGCACATGTTGAGCACATGATTAACCACTGAGCTATACTCTCTAGCACTTACCATATATATATATGTATCCCCTGGGGTTGCCATACCACATATTTTAGGAACATACATGTACAAGTGTCATAGCTCTGATGTGTACAGTTTGACATCACAGTGTCTGCAGAGCAACAGAGCAATGCTTGTTCCAATACCCAAGGAGGATGCTTCCTTGACTTACCCTCCTCCCCTTTGTCAGCCACTGCTCCTCAGCTTGCAGCTGTACCACCCCAGCCATCCCTTGTCATCTCCATCTCCATATGACCGTCTTATTATAAGATCTCTAGTCATGCAGGATTAGGAGTGCATCGTAGTTCGCTATGACCTCAGCTTAACTCCCTGCAATGACCCTGCCTCTAAATAAAGTCAAATGAATTTTGAGGGGACACAATCGGCCCACAATAATTACCATATTAAGCCTGTGATTTCACAGATAATACTCCTCTGGATGAGGCTAAAACAGTTTTGTTTTTCAACTGAAGCTGCATTTAAGGCTCTAATAAGGACGGGATGTGAATGTGCCAACATCTATCAACATTACACCCAGAATGACTGAGCTGGGGGAGGGGCATTATTAGTATGACCATGTGACTCCCTCCACCGTGTCTGTGCCCTTTCAAAACATGACCGTACAATAGCTCTATATAAGACGTCTCGTTTTTCACCCTTCTTTCTGGTTGACCTCGGGGTTTGCTTTGGCCAAATTAGCAAGTCTGCGGTCAGCAGCCACTTAAAAAGTGCCTGCTCATTAGGGCCTGCCCTCTCGTCCAGGCTGCCCTGCTGCAAGACTCAAGAGACCCTGTGAAGTAGACAAGAGGCCAACAGCTGGTGGTCAGTCCCTAAGCTGACCCAGCTGCCGACTGACTGCAGACACATGACTTGTGTCCCAGGCCAGGCCACTTGACCCTTACCATACAGACAAGGAGAGCCACTCAGTGGAGCCCAATCAAACTGTCACTGTGCAAAAGCTTAAGACAAACAGTAAACACGTTTCAGTTTCATATATTTACTGAAAGTAAGGGTCGGTAGTACTCTGGAGTCAGAGGCAGAAGGATTATGAGTTTGGGCCCAGCCTTGGCTACCTGGCTAGACCCTGTCTCAGTGAAATAAATAAATGACCGCCTAAACTTTCTCTTTGGTTTCTACTTTATTTTGATTAATGGTTATAATAGTTTTGCAAATATTTTGCTTTTTGACAAAGCTGACCCAGAAATGTTGGTCTGAGCAATAAACACTGAACTCACTCAAAAGCATATTAAGAGCTTGAGAAGGTAGTATCTAGCAGAATTCCACTTTGAAGTCAACTATCTTGCCTTCCATTCTCTCATCTGCCTGTGGGGCTGACCAAGAATAGACTCCGAGACTAAGAGAAGAAGTCAGCAGACATCAGTTCTCAGCAATGCCATGACTTTCTACAGAGTGGGTTTTTTTTTTTTTTTTTTTTTTTTTAGTTTTTGTTGTTGTTGTTGTTGGTGGTAGTGAATTTTGATTTTGGCAAAGTCAAGAAATAGATCTCTATAAATAGTGTCTCCACTTGGTGGTCCAATCATGGGCCTTTAGGATCTTATGTGAACATTCTTCCAAGAATCCACCCTACCTAAAATCTCCTTATCCTTCAGACCCAGCTCTGAAGCACTTAATGGAATGCAACTTAGGCTCTAAATTAAGACCGCTGGGGATTTTCCTGCACAGGGATTCAATATCTATTTTTCTCCCCACCCTACTCCCAGTCACTTTTCCATACAGAGTCATAGTTCTAAAACATACAGCTGGTATGGTAACCCCACTTAGACATGCCAGTTTCCTATTGCTCTTGGTAACACCAAGTTTCTTTTATAAAGCAAACATGACTATATTAGTCTGCTTAGGCTACTGTACCAAAACATAGGCTGGGTGGCTTAAACACCAGAAATTTCTCTTTCGAAGCCCTGGAAGTTGGAATTCCAAGATCAAGGGTCTGGCTGAGCTGATAACTGGTGAAAGTTCTCTTCCTGGTTTAGAGGTGATCGCCTTTCTTCTGGGCAAATGCTCTCTTTTCTTACAGGGACAACTACTGAACCTTCTCTTACAGGACATCTTATCAGACAGTGCTATAAATTGGGGCTCTTACCCCTATGACTTCTTTGAGGGGTATCTATCTTCTTAAAGGTCCTGTCTCTAAATACAGCCACATTGGACATTGTTCAAGACTTGAATTTGGAGAGCTAGATCAAATGTGGTCTATGCAGCAGCTTTGCTATCCTGTCCTCTGGTCACCTCTGTAGACCCTTTGTCACTAGGCAGGCAGTACCCTCCTTCCTGCGGCCATCCTGCCTTGGGCTGTTTCATGGACTATACCATTCTCCTCACAGTTGTCATTGTATTCCTACCCAGGTGACACCCTCACCTCAAAGCTCCAAGACAGCAAGGAAAAACTGCATCTGCTCTTGTTCATCTGTATCTGTGGGCTCAGTACTTAGCACACTTTAGGCTCTGACCACAGACTGCAAACGGAACGAAACTACAGTAACAAACTTGAGAGTGATTGGAACCACTTAGGTCAACATGACTGGCAGATAGATGCACGATTCTCACCTATTCATGCACTCTTGTGGTATATTGGATCCAGAGAACACAATCATAAATGACAGGCAAGTGCCACACCAAACCCTCTGCAGGTTATGGTCTTATTGAACCATGTGTCCTATGGCCCTTCAATCTATTTTGACCTAGACATAAATAACCACTGGGAATTTTTTAAGTATCATGATTGTTGACATTCACTACAGATATGTTGATTTAAATGTTAGAAATAAAAATGTTAGAAATAAAAATCATTCCATGTCATTAAAAGTTTAAAAGGCAATTATCATGATTTCTAAGAGGTGCCCTGGTTACAGTCCCAGGAAAATATCAGTAAAATTTTTATGGTGTTACAGTAGCTCAAGAGAGCAAATACAGCACAGGTAAGAATTCTAAAATATGAAAATATTTGAAAGATACATATTAATTCCAAAAATCACAGAACCAATGGGACTAATTAGCACATGAATCACACGTTCTCTCAAAACATGAAATTCATGTAAGATGAATCAAGGGAAAATAGACGTAAAGTGCGAGTCAAACACCCACCCACACACACGCACGCACACACACACACACACACACACACACACACACACACACGTGCTTAAAAACTAGCAAAGCATATTAGACTGAGTCAGGGAACCGAGGCTCTGTATGTTCCTTTAAGTTTGGAAACAGCAGCTATTGTATGATATTTACCCGAGCCTCAATTTATAGGTGATACTTCATCTTCAGTCCGCGGCCAGTGAACAAGAAGTCATCTTCCTCATCTCACAGGAAGCACAATTTCAAATCAAAAAGTTGCCAGCACACTCAGTAAGGTTTTAAACCTTTGGGTCAAACTGAAGCCTGCCTGCCTGCCTGCCTGCCTGCCTGCCTGCCTGCCTGCCTGCCTGCCTGCCTGCCTGCCTGCCTGCTCTTGGAGTTTGTCCCAGGATGCCTCCAAGCAGACAGAAATACATGTTGGCTGACTCCCTTTGTGGAAAGTCTGGGATAAAAATAGGTAAATTAGATGAATTAAAGTAGGCTGTGTCTCTATTTTTGACACTGGGGATGTGATCTTAAACGCCTCCCAAAGTCCAAAGAGAAGAAAAGCACAGTGCCTCTGGCCTTTCATCCATCTTCAGAAAGCAATTCAGACAATTTCCGCTTTGGAAGAGACAACTTTAGTGTAGGCAGAGAGGGACACAAAAGCAAAAGTTGGATTGTCTTTGCCCAGAAGACTTGGAGACTGTCCTCTCTCTGATGTGACCAAGTGAGGTCACATTGCTGGGACCAGACTTTCTCCCAGTCCACCCAGTCCACTAGAGGCTCTAGGAATTCCATCAGGGAAAGTCACTCCTTTTGGGTACTCGACCCCACCACCATCAACTGCTTGTCCTTTAAAATGCACAGGACACTAGCAAGATAATCCAGTCTAAATTCTTTAGCTTCTTAAGTCTGCTTGAAAGCAGGTAGTTAGCCAATCACCTAGCAGGCTTTAAAGGACACAGCCCAAAACAAGCAAGTTCAGGGTACAACTGCCTTTTCCCTTTATTATAAAGTTGCCCGAAACCAGCCCGGGCTATAATACAAGTAAGTTTTCCTCATGTCATTCTCAGTAAGAGCTGTTTTGACATTCCTAACTGTAAAATGGGCATGAACATAATATAATAACCTTGAAAAATTGCTTTGAGGTGAACTGAATCAAGCAAGCAGCAGACCCTGCTTTGCACACTAAAGAGAATGCCAGAAGCCACACCTGGTACACAGGGCTCCCTCGGTATGTGGAAAAGCTGGGAACTCTCCGGACCTCAGTTATCAGATTTCTAAAGAGGAGGTAACAGTGCTCTAAACTGGAAACACCTGGCTTCCCTTGCCGCCTCCAGCAAGTAGTTACTGAGTTTCTACTGCTTGACAGCCATGCAAAAGGGATCACAATACACTCATCTCACAAAGTCATTGACCTTGCAACATAAGGGACAAGCAAGACTTGTTGGCAATGAAGGACAACTAAAGGTGACCAAATTTTGACTGGCATTGGTACAGTGCTCTCCAGGTAAGGCACAAGACCTAAGGGGACCACAGGCAAGTCTCTGGAAGAAAATGGCATCCCAAGAAACTTGAAGAAGAGGTGCTAGATCTATGAATAGTGGGGGGAGGGGCTCAGAGAGGACTGCCTCAGGCAAGGATCACTGTAGGTGAAGCCTTGCAAGCCAAGAGGCTAAGTACCTCTGAGACAAAGAGAAAACCAGGAGGGAAGCCAGCCCGTGGAAAGGAAGGGGCAAGGTCATGTTCAGGTGCAATCAGGGCTTGGAAGTCAGACTGGAGGTTCTGATTGATATCCTCCAATAAACAGGAAGTATGAGCAATGTGAATCACTTGTAACTCAGTGGGTGTTAAAATGAGGGAGTCAGGCCAACAGGATCTAAGCAGTCCCTCATTGAGACTCTCTTCCCAGGTGACTTTAAATTGTACCAATTTGATAATTAAGACAAACCATCAAAAGGGCACATAGAAAATGGCCCAGTTGTACGGTCTCTTCTTTCCCTCTGTAAATGGCCTGGTCCTAAAGCACATAGTGACCAAGGTAACCCTTGATCTCAGGAAAGGACTGTATTTTGAGTCCATTTCTCCAGACTATAATAGACATTATTCATTTCCAGAAACAACGGCTGGAAGGAGTCAGTCTGTACAGATTGGACTCTTCCTACTGGGGTCCGACTAGTGTTTGCTACAGTCTCCACCTGTAATCACGTTTCTCTTCAGGGATCGTGAGCAGTTAACTCCAATGCAGAAGGAAACTTATTCAAGACAAGCCACAAAAGAGCTAAGATCATCGTTGCTTCCATCAACAAAAACTGCTGGTGTACAAAATGGCTAGCACAGTCAACTCACAAGAACTCAGACAACCTTGGTCACTCCTGCTCACGCAGCTTGAGGCTACAGTAAAAGTGAGCCCGCGGCTGTCCTCAGAATTATCTGATCTTAATGGCCTTTGTCCGGATCTCGCCATAGCTTGGAGGCCACTCATCCAGAACGACTCAGCTTCCCTTCCCTTTCTTTCCTTCTGAGATTCTCCTCCTATCACAGTTAGGTCAATGTAAATTGTAAATGTAAGATGTTCTTGTCAGAATAGCAGAGGTTTAGAAGACTAATACAATCAAGTGCTGGGGCAGATGCTGGGAAGTGCAGCATCACTGTTCATTTAGGGGATGTGTAACCCAGCGATGCCTTTTTGAAAAACAATTTGGCAGCAACTATCAAAATGCTAAGTACATTTTGACAGTAACCCTTTTGACTGGGCAGTTCCTCTCCCAGGAATGATGTTTACAGAGAATTTGTGTATGTACACAGAATGAATGTTTAAAGGTCATTCATGCCTATTTACCATAGATAATGGCACAAAACTTACTGGATAGGGATTTAAATAAACTTTAGTATATCCATCTTATGGGATATGATGACATCAGTGAACACAGAATTAAGTCTAATTGATGTGGGCTGTGAAGATGGCTCAGTAGATGAGAATACTTCCTACAGAGAAGCATGAGGATGTACACTCAAATCCAAAATACCAGCAGAAAAAGCCAGATATGACCATGCTCATGCCTATAATTACAGTGGTTGGAAAGGCATGTAAGGATGTGAGGAGACAGGGAATCCTGGGGCTTGACCACCAGTCTAGCTACTGGTCAAGTGAAAGATCTTGTCTCAAGGAAATAGAGTAAATTTTGATAGGAAAGCGCTCTCGCTCTCTCTCTCTCTCTCTCTCTCCCTCTCTCTCTCTCTCTCTCTCTCTCTCTCTCTCTCTCTCTCTCTCTGTGTGTGTGTGTGTGTGTCATACACACACACCTTCACATATATTCACATATATACTTACACACCCATGTACAAAACAAACATATTTCTAAGTAAACATAGATGATTTCCAGGGCATGTTACATGAAAAGAACAAACTGTAGCACAGTCAGAAGATTCATGTCCTCAATGGTCTTTATTGATTTATTTTTACTTAAAGGGAGACGCGTGGTATTACATATGTATAAATAAAAAGCTAGAGGGATGTTCTACACTTTTGATGGTTAGTGTTGATAAAGGTAGAACCTGGGATTTAGGGAGTGAAAGAGGAATATCCACATGCCTAGGTATCTTAGGTACCTAGACCAGTCAAATTCATGGAGAATAAAAGTGCTGACCAGTAGCTACAAGGCATGGATAATGGGGATTTCATGTTTGGTGAGTACAGACTCTCTGTGTGGGATGCTAAAAAAATAAAAGTTCTGAGAAATGGATGGTGGAGATGACTTCAGACTGTTGTGAACATATTCAATGCAATATTAAATGTGATATCTACTTCAAATGGTTGGAATGAGTTACTATAAACATTCATATATTGTAGTAGTTAAGAGCACTTGCTGCTCTTGTAGAAGATCTGAGTGGTTCCCAGTACCCACATCAGTCATCTCTCAACTGCCTACAACTCCAGCTTAGGGATCTAATGCCCTCTTCTGGCCTCTGCAGGCACGTACACTCATGTACACATACCCTAGCAGAGACACATATCCATATCCATAATTAAAAGCAGAATGAATCTAGGGGGAACAATGCATTCATATATGATCCACTATGTATAAATACATCTTCAATTTTCATTTTTCATGAGTGAAATCCCTAGAGGAATGTAGCATTTCATGATAATCACTATTACAAATTGTCAAGCCATTTCCCAATGTGTCAGTGTAACTTTTATACCCAGTACATATGTAGAATTATGATTGCTGAATTATATCTTCACCAACCTTTGATTGTTGGTCTTTTTAATGCAAGTTATTCTGAAACTCTGTAACAGTAATTCACTGTGACTTTTGCTTGTGTTTCCTTGCTGAATAATTACAATGAGCATCTTTTCAAATGTTTCCATACCATCTACCCATCTTCAACAAAATGACTATTTAAATAGTAAATGCCTGTAACCCCAGAACTATGGGAGCAGAGACATGGGGAAATAGATCTAGCAATGACTTATGATATAAATATACTCAAAACCATACATTTAAAATGGCTAAGTGGTGACTTCTATACTGAATATTTCACAACAATAAAAACCTGAAGTTAAAAAGGAGGAGGAATACTGGTGACAAAGGGGTACAGCAAATAAATGGGGGACAAGGACATGAGGGAGGAGTTGGGGAAGTAAAGAAATCAACCAAGAAGAAATATATACAAAGACCCGTGTGGAAACCTATTGCTTTGTAAGCCAATTTTTTGCATTTTGAAAATTAAAACAATAAAATGATATATAAAGCAATAAAAAGATATATAAAATAATTGAAATGGTTTGTATTAGGTATATTTTTGACATGATGATAAACACAGTAATTAACAATAATAATTTCATTGGAATTGAAGTCCATTGTCAGTAATGTGACAATGATGGAAGACTCTTTGTTTTAACTAAAAGCACTTAATTCTAGGTGGCCACCAAGAGATGTGCATATCCTATGCATGGGGCCCCATTGGCAGGACATTAACAAAGTATTTACAGCTTGGGACCACCAGTCCAAGCTCCCAGCATCAAGACTCTTTCAAATGGTCTGCTTTATTGACACGACCTTCGTAGCTGTCTATTTCAGATGGTGTGAAATGAGAAAGAGAGACTCATAACTGTCATGTACGAATGAAGGAAGAGAGAAGGAAAGAAAAGAGGCCATGATTTTGGCCAGTTCTTAAGTGTTCCTACTTGAAGTCAACAGTTAAGTGAATGTTCCAGCATTTTTATAGCATGCCGCTTCATTGTTGAGTAGTGGTTGTTTTTCTAGGTCAGCTGGCTTCTTGGAGACAAACACCCTAAGGACACACAGTCAGCTCTGCAAATGAGACTAGAATTAAACTACCTGGTGCCCAGACATGTCACATTTGACATCTGCACACCATTACTCGAAACTGCTACAAAGGCAGAGGGACATCAGTGATTACGTCCAGCTAGAGCACTTTGTAGAGGAAATCAAATAAACATAAACAAGCCTCTGCCTTAGAATGTTTCACTGCTCTTCTGCAGGCATCTGTGGGAAGAAAAGAGAGATGTTTATGCTGAGACAGGAAGTCCAGGTCAAAGGTGAAGGGAGAAAGGCTCCACTACTTGTTGGGAACCCAGGGCAGGAAAGCAAACGCTATTAGGAGAAAGTCCATCATTGCCACAGGTAACCAAATACTATCAGCCTTTGAATTTTACAGGCCGCTGACTTATGAATCATGACAAAACAGAGAGGCTGTTCCTTAAGCTAATGCCCATTTAGATGAGGGGATAAACTTTTGTATTTATTCCCAGAACTCTTAATATCTTAAATGAATACTTGTGAGAGATTTGTTTGTTTGTTGAAAAGCAGGACACCATTTTCCACTGCATCTTGTGTCATCTGCGTGACCTTGCACTTGAAACCTGTGAAGTAGGATTGAACTCGGTTGGCAGGAAATTGCAAAGTCTAACTTGGTAAACTCAAGCTACCCAGGGTACCCATTGAAAAGAATCCAGAACAAAGCATGGAGGAAGATGTGAACAACAGCATTGACGAGAGGGGAACAGTCTGAGAGTGACCAAATGCCGGATACTGCTTTCATGCCGGATACTGCTTTCTCAACCCTAAGCAGCAGAAGAAATACTGCACTTTCCATCAAAAACATAACTTTGACTCTGGGGCTGCCTGCCACCAGATCCAGCAGACAGTGGCTTAAACATAGTACCTAGGAGTGAGGTGAGGACTTTGTATGTTCTGCCCTGTACCTCACCCCAAGAATGCTTTCTCTCCAGGGCCATGACAGGGCCTTAGAGCTCATCTCCTCGCTTTGTGGGGACCCACTCATGAGCTGAGAAGGAAACCCTCCTCTTAACTTTTCTGTCAGCTATAGCAAGCCAACACCAAAGCCATCTTTCTTGTCTCTGATGTTTTGGAAAACAGTGATCACTTTTTACTAGCTAGTTAGTTAGTTATTACAAGTTCTTCTCTAAGAAAAAAAGAAAAACCCTAGGGTCCTTGACTACAGTGATATTTGCAAGCACTAGATTCCTGCCCCAATATCCTGGTCAACATTTTCATCCTTTTTAGCCAGTGAGTTTCTTTGAAGCACAAACTTGAAAAAGCAAGCAAGGCTTCCTTTGCTCCTCACTAATACCTCTCTAAGCTGTTAATGATCAATTACCCTGGGTTTGCAAGAAAGCAGAGCGCCTGCAGCAGACTTTGAACAGAAAGGTTAAAGAGGAGAGGGAGAAAGAAAAAAAAGCTGGAGGGCAGGAGGGAGAGGCCAGGAGAATGAAGACAAGAAAGGAAAAGGCAGAATGACAAGAAATAGCTTAGTCTCCATCACAATTGTGCCCTAATGTGATATGGTGTGGGAGGGCCCTCTCTCTCTCTCTCTCTCTCTCTCTCTCTCTCTCTCTCTCTCTCTCTCTCTCTCTCTCTCTCTCTCTCTCTCTCTCTCTCTCTCTCTCTCTCTCTCTCTCTCTCTCTCTCTCTCCAGTGAATGCATGCCCAAGCACACACAGACCCCATACTCATTAAGCATTAAGCAGCGCAGACAAACAGCCTAATAACTTAGCATGCCACCTGACGTTTTCCCTCCAAACACTAACAACCCCTGCATTTTCTCCATCTAACAGCTTAATCACTCTCTCACCATCTTCTGTCTCTGTAGACCTGGAGACAACGTTTGCTTAAAGAGCTTCACTTTCTTTACAAGCGCACCAATAAAGATAAGTGGAAATATATACATATTTTTTAATCTCTGTGAACTAAAACCTCAAGCTGCAGAGATTCCTCACATAGGAGGCTTTCTAATTGTGACCAGGAGCCAGATGGAATAACCTAATAAAAGTTACAGCCAAGGGCGGGCAGAGCCATAATGCATATGGTCAAGTGGTCTGTTCTGATATGGAAATTTCTCCTGCAGAATTCAATAGTTCTATGGGCGTTTTCCAGACTTTCATCTCCTCTGACTGACTTTTCAGCTGCAAGTCTCTCTCTCTCTCTCATCACCCCAAATCTGTCCTTACGACCCATCAAACCACCTCACTTTTTGCAAGTCTTCCACCAGAATGCTACTAGGAAAAGGCAAAGCCCTCTTCTAGATGCTAACACCAAATATAACTTAATTACTTATTTACTAGCTGCATAATATAACTCACGCAGGACTTTCTTTCCATGCGGAGTCTCCATGCATGATATCATTTCAGTGACTTTCTTTCATAGCACATTGCTTCCTTCTCAAGCAAGTGGTGATGAGAAGAATAAATGGAAGAGGCTCCGAAAAGGGGCTTATGGATTATTCTGCTATCATCTTTGTTAAGTAAAAACGGTGACGGCATTTCACGTTCATGACGATCTTACAAAGCACTGGCCCCCCAAATGACCTTGAGTCTCACATGATAGTCCCGAGTGAGAGGAGATGGTCACTGCCTCCATTTTACACAAAAGAATATTGGCAATCAGAGAGGCCAAGGAATTTTTCTTTTGTTATTAGGTACTTAGGTACATAAATCTGTGCCTCGGTTTCCCTATTGCAAAGAAATTAGGAAGTAAAAACTAGTGATAGAAAAGAGATTTTTCAACTGGCATAAGGGTGGGGATCCAATTTTCTCCCCTCCTGCCTGCAGCCATGTTTCAACTTATAGAAAGCCAGAAGACAAAGGCTAGAGCATATGCAAATTAGGCTGTGAGACAGGTTAACTGAAAAGAAGGGAATCTGGGCCCCAGGCTGCCTCTAATGTCTTTGATTTCTATTATAGAAAAGGCTCTGTATTCAAGTCTGGGCTGAGCAAAATGAGGTCTTAAAGATACCTAAGTTTTGAAAGAACAAAGAAACCAAATGTTTTGTGAGAAGTAAGATCTCCATCTATTCCAGACCTGGCATAGTTCTTTGTCCTTAAATCTATTCCTTGGCTGGATGGACATTGTAAATTTTATGCCTTTGAAGGTCAGGTTAAACTGACTCTGATGCTGATTAAACTCTACATGTGGAAAAGTTGGGAGCCTGAGAGAAAAGTAGAGACTGGCTCAAACATCTCAGCAAAATAGACAGGCACACTCATCTCTCTTTAGCATATTGTCTCTCCCACCAGCCTTACACACCCAAACACACGGTGAACCTACCTTAGAATTCCCTTTGTCACTGTTTTGAAAAGCCACTAGAAAGCCTGCCTACTGCTAGCCTTTTGTAACACGAGAAAACCTAAACATTTCTTGGAATTCACAATCTTGACATACCCACACATTCCATCAGCACAAAATTTTGATCAAGGCTCAGCTATTTCTTCACTTCACCTTCTTTGTTTTTTCTGTTCCTCTCCTCTACTGCCTGTCCCTCTCCTGCTGACTCGTTTTCAATGCTCAACTCCCAGGTGTCCACCAAAGTACCTTACTGTGCCCTCCTTCCCTCCAGTCAGTGACATGATAGTCACTGGATAAGTGGCATGATAGTCTCCTCCAGAGGTAGCATTCTTAGTGGAGCTTAAGCACATGAAGAAACCTACCAAGATCCAAAACTAGTCAGTGATGATATCTGAATTTAAAGCCAAACAGGTGTAATTTGAGGTCATATGAGTACAGTAGAGTCCCCAAAATCCCTGATACTACCATTGGGAAGGAACATTCTGTGTAAGCATCATTCTGGAGTCATGAATTCCCAACAGAAAAGAGTTGGGTGACCCTTCTCATGGTCCTGAGGATGGATGTCAAGAGACTCACCTTTAAAGATCCAAGGACAGAAGTAGTGTGCCTTTAGAATAGTCTCTACCACGGGTGATGGTGACGCTGTTTCCACCAAGACCACCAGCCCTTGTTTTCCCCAGAATGGATTCAGGATCTCAGTGTGAACCAGCTACTGATCATTGCTTTCCCAGGCCTCTAAGATTTCCTGTCTCTGATATTGTGAATTACACCTGAAGCCACTGAGACAGAAGAACAGAATGGGGAGTGATGTCTACAAGGTGGGTGCAAAGTCTAACAAAATCAGCATGTGAAAAAAATTAACAAAGAAGTAAGTTGGAACCACCTTCCAACACCTCACTTCACCCCACCTCTTGGGTGGGTAAGACTGGCTGATGTCAGTGGTTCAGATACAGCTGTATTCCAAAGTATAAGGAGTATCTACTGAAATATGCACACCCATAGAGAGTTAAAATGCTAATGAAATGTGTGACACAGGAAGCTGTAAGTAGGACTGCCGAGCAAGCTTGGAAAAGCCCAAGTCATATGACATAAAAGCCTGAATCCTGATTGGAATACTGTCTCTTCCTCCAGCTCATTTCTGTCTTGGAAGTACATCTGTTGCTAATGAAATATCTCTGCTTCTACTGTAACCATGCTCTGCTCCATTCATTGTGAGAAACACACGAACCTGGAGCCCTCCTGGAGATGCCCTCTGAACACCAATGTCATCAGCTGACATCATGATGACAGGCTCCAGGGTACAGACCTAGCATGTCCAGGACTCTACTTCTGCCCAGATCCTTCAAACTAAAGTCACCAAAGTAAATAAAATTGCCACGAATGCTTTTAACTAGGCTTTCAATAAATTCAGGGAACATTCTGGGTTACTCAATGAGAGCTTATAATTTGGCACACACTACAAACTTGATGATGATGCCAATCACTTAGGGAACCTTGGTTCTGTGCCATGCACTATGATAATCTCATCATTACCATTATCTTATTTACACCCTATTAACCCCAAGAGGCATGCACTGCTATTACTCCCATTGCAGGTGAGAGAAGTGGAGCCAACAGTGATTTAGAAATGTTTCCATGGTTAAACAGCAGTCAAGCCAAGGTTTGGCTCCTTGCTGTCTGATGATTAAAGTCCTGCATCATTAAATCAGACCCACCAAGGAGAGTTTCTGTTCTGGGACCCATCAAGATTCTGTATAACACAACTTGATCTGTATACTTTCTGGAACAGTCCTTTTCTGGAACTTTCTTGGGTATAACAGGTATGAATACATTCATCTGCTATAGGGAGAACAGGAGACAAAGCATGGAAGAAACACTTGGCAAGTGGTGCTAATGTGGGTGGGGCTGGGGAGGAGTAGTGATTAGACTCTTCTTCTTTTGGAAGGAGTAAAACCCATCCTATCTGGCTTAGCTATTTCCCAGACTCCTCTAGCTTCTTGGTCTAACTCCTCTGTGTGTGTGTGCGCGCGCACTTGCGCATGTGCATGTGTGCATGTGTGTGTGTGTGTGTATGTGTGCATGTCTGTGTGTATCTGTGTGTGTTTTCACATGGAGGGGGAGATGCATGCACACTTATGCATATGAATTTGGGTGCCAAAAGTTAACCTCAGAAATCTTACTGTGGTAATGACCAGCAATTTATTTTGTGACAGGGTCTCTCACTGGCCTGGAACATGCCAATAAGCAAGGCTAGCAAGCCTGAGAGCCTTGGAGAAGCGCTCAGTGTCTGATCTCTGTTTCTCAGAGCTGGGGTTGGGAGCATATACTACCATGATGCCTTTTTTGTTCTAATGTGGGTTTCATCTGCAGAGCAAATGTCTATCTTCGTGCTTATAAACCAAGCACTATACCCACTTAGCTGTCTCCTCAGTCTATCACCCCTTCTCAATCCAATACTTTCCACTACTGTTTGTGTTCCATTATGTTCTTTGTCCCTTGTAACAATAACGATGGTTTAGAAAGAGACTGAACTATACCAGGAGGAAGGAAAATAGAGTCTACAAAGTCAAGGTACTTTATGATGAATCTCAACAAATTTACAAAGCCTCTACTCATAAAACAACAAGGTCAAGGCAAAGGATAGAGTCTACCCGTGGATAATCAACTCCGGATTCCAACGGTGGCAGTTAACAGTTTGAATCTGAAATGCCACCATCGGTGACATTCATGTTTTAACCTCTCAGTTCCTGGCTCTTGCAGCTTTGGAACCTTTAGCTGCTGTGAGACTGGCAGAATTAGGACAGTAGGGGCCTAATTTTGAAGGTCCCACATGTTCCCGGCCTCCCACTGTTTCTGGGTTAGCCTGATGGAGAACCCTCACCATACACTTCAACTGCTACAAATACCACCACACCTTCCAAAGCCACCAGGGACTGAAAACTCTGAAAGGCTGAGCCAAGATTAAACCCTTCCTTTTGGAGCTGTTTCTCTGAGGTATTTTGTCAGACAGTGATGAGAAAACCGACTATTACATCCACTGACTGGGTAGGTCACCTCAAACTTCCCTTCCTCTGACGACAAGATGAAACAGGATCAACCTTCACACTCCTCCTCAGTTTTGATTCCTGGGAGTTTTTTTTTTTTTTTTTTTTTAGCTAAAACAATGACCTGGAATATTCCTATACACTAATGTTTGATGTTCTGTTTTATTGTATCACACAAGCTCCAAAAAACACTAATCACTCTCCTCCACTAGAATGACTGATCTAATTGCTTGTCTAATATTAACACTGTAACACCAGACTAGATCATTTAGATCTCCTAAAGTAGCTGTTTTTCTCTTGATATTACACTTTGAGTCCAGTGAATTCCAAAACTGCCAACTTCTGTTTTAAGTAGGCAGGGACATACCTATAGACAATGATATTTTCTCATTTGAGAAAGGTTTCCAAGCAACAAGGGTGAATAATCTTTTCCAGTGGAGTGGAAAATCCAGTCGTGCTAGAAGAGGGTTTGGGCTTGACAGGATCTCCACACTAATGTTGTTTTTTGTCAGACTTCTCAAGGCAAAGAGACACATAAAGACAAATAAGAATAAGGAATAAAGTTTCACTCTAGATGTATGTTTTCTTTTCAATCCATCTTGGAGGTGAGCAACCTCTGTTCCCCAGAAGGACAATCTCACCTTTTAAGTGTATCACCAGTCCTGGGGCAAAGTTACAATCTGTTAACAAAGAGCCATTGTAATCAAGGGCATCCAGCCCCAGGCTCTCTATGGCCTCCTGCTTGGGAAAGAAAGTTTTTCTTTCCCTAACTAGTCATTAAAGTACTTAGGTTTAAACCCAGGATTTTTCAATGACATCAGCATATGGACCAACCCTAAGCCTTTGTGAAAACTTAAATTACCACTTAAAAATGTTCTGTTAACTTTCAATTTTCTTACATTTTTCATGTTTAAAAAAAATACTTTGCTACATTCTCTTGGAGTGGCTGTCTTGATTCAGTTAACCAAGGGAGCTTTTTTTATTTTTTAAAGAAAAAAAGTAGGAACTCAGGAACAATGATATTCTTTGAACTCAGTTGAAGGTAGCTATTTAGAATTTGCTAAATTGGATGGACTGAACATTTCAGTTCTATTGGGCACACTTATCTGATAAGTCTTTGATGCATATCTCTATTGGTTTGTGGTAAGGGGAAAAATTAAAGGCAGGTGGGGAAAGTAAGCCAGGAGCCTATGAGGCAAATCTAGAGCATGTTAAAACATTGTTATTGTTGGCTGGGGCCAGAGCTCCGCATCACTCCCCAGCATCAGAGGTTAGATTTGTTTGCTAACACAGGGCAAGGCCCCCTTAGTGGGTTTATGCTTGGGGACAGTGAACTGAAAGAAAGGACTGGAGCCCCAGAGAAAGTAGATCCTGGCGGCCAGAGGACTATAAGCATTGCAGGGGGACAGTTGATGACCTCCTGGCCTTCTTATTCCTTTTCACAGCTTGTATCCTCAAGAAAACATCATCATTCCTGGTGTTCAGTGAGCCTCCTACTGTCTGGGAGATATCCATTAAGTTCAGTTCTAAGACTGAATGTAGCTTTAGAAGATCTAAAAGTACAAAAATCAGAGATTTTAATTTTAAGATTATTTTTGTTTTTGTTTTTAAATTATGTATACGTTTGTGAGGTGGAAGGTAAGGTCCATACACATGTGAATGGGTATGTCCCCAGAGCTTCAGACAGGGGTGTCAGGTCCCCTAGAGCTAGAATGAGAGGAGGTTGTGAACCACTTGGTATGGATACAGAAAACTGAACTCAGGTCCCCTGTAAGAGAGGTGCGTGCGCGCGCGCACGCGCATACACGCGCGCGCGCACACACACACACACACACACACACATGCACACACGCACACACGCGCGCACACACACACGCACACACACATGCACGTACACACGCACCTACTGAGCCATCTCTCTCGTCCCAGGCATTTTATTTTTAAAAAGACAGTTTTTTGCTAGGCCCTTGTAATTGTTCCCTCACCTCCTCACCCTTTTCTAGCAGCAGAAAGTTCAAGAAAAAAAAGGAACGCAAGGAAAGAGACAGGTAGACAAGGTTAAGCTGCTCTGGGCTCCCTCCTCTGGCACAACGCCAGGAGACCCCAGCCACTAGCCTGGCTGCCTTGAGTTTTCCTCCTCTGCGGAGGAAAGCCTCGCTTACTTTACTCTTTAAGTTTAACCCATATTTCCTGGTCAACAGGTTACCACTGAAACAAAACATTCTTGAGAGCTCAAAAAGACTCGATTCAGGCCTGGAGAGTCAGACACAGCCCTAGGGAGGAAGGTCTATCGCCTCTGTGAAAGCCAGTGTTCAGAGTCTTGCACACAGGAGAAAGGAAGGTTTGTTTCATATACTTCATGCCTGCATTATTTGTACACAAACTTTAGTAGGTGCCTGAAAAATAAATAAACAAGCCATTGGAATCCTAAACAAAGCTCTGGCATAGAGAACTAACTAGCCTTCTAGAAGCAATGGCCCCTGTGTATGAATCATGCCCATGCAACCATTCCCATGAGGCAAAAGCCAACACCTCAGAATCCTGGGGGCCACCCAAGAGATGGTGTGTTGAGAACTACACGGAACACATGCCAATGGATGGAGTGGTTGACTATGCGGTCCATGACATTATCAGGAGCCCAGGAACTTGATGATGAGTTACCTCTGTGGCGCGAAGTAAGGATCACTCCTCTCTCAATGAGACTCCAAGTTTGGATCCCACTCCACAGTACATAGTACTGTCACTGCCATTCAGGGACCCAAGGAATCATGGGAGTTGTCATGGGATAACTTTTCTTCCTGGCCATGCAGAAGGAGGAGGAGGAGGAGGAGAGGTGTTCTGCATAGCAGCTTCACTATTTTACATCACACAAGCAGTACACAGGGCCCCAGCCCCTGGACATCAGCATGAACATTTGCTGCTTTCCTTCTTTAAGTTCTGTCTGAGCACGTCTCCGCCATCTCTCCTTCCCTTTGTCTCAACAGCCCTCACACCAATGAGAGCTCATTTTTGTTCAAGACTTAACACAGTCCAGAGATTTTATGCGAGGCGAAAGTGCTAACCTGTTGTGCCCACTGCCTTTTTAATGGCGAAGAAATTGATGCTGGAGGTTAGCAACCTGTTCAATTGTACAGAGTGAGAAAATATAGATCCTAAGGCAGGGTTTTGTTTTTGTTTTTAAGCTACTCCAACTTGTATCCTTAGGTGACTAAGGGCAATGGAAGTCATTGATGACACAGGGACTGCCTGTGATAGTCCTTTATTGGAAGCCTGACTGACAGCTAAGGGCCTGGATGGGGAGGATGTCTGTCCAGGATGCTAAGGTAGACCTTGGCAAGAGCCTGCATCACCCACCTTCCCCTTGGCACAGGAATTCTAAATAGTTCAGTCCTCAGGCCAGCCTGGTTAGTTAGCTTAAACTCACATTCCTGGGTGCTACTTGTACAGCAATCCAGTTGCAGAAGTTGGTGGGGCCCAAGGATCTGCATTTTTAACAAGCTCCCCATGCAAATCTTACATGCTAGTTTCTGAAAACTTCACAAGTTGGAGAGGCTCAAAACTTCTCTCCAAAACCTGAGAACCTGAATCCAGATCCCCAACACCCAGACACAAGCCAGGCATGGCTGCCTGGGTTGTAATCCCAGCTCTAGTTGAGGAGGTCAGACAGAATCCAGCCCCTCCTAAGGGCTTACTGGCAGCTGGTCTGGCCAAAATAATAAGATCTAGGTTCTGGGAGAGACCCTGCCTTAAAATATAAGACGGTACCAATAAAGAAAGACATCCAACTTTGACCTCTGCCCTCCACAAGCACAAGCTCATACAGGCATACTCTGTGCACAATTGTGTGAGCATGCGCGCGCGCGCGCACACAAACACACACAGACACATTTGTATATATACTCAAAATAATGTAGGAAGCAGAATTTCTTTTTTATTTTTTATTTAACTTTTTACACATGTCACTCTCAGTTCCCTCTCCCTTCCCTCCTCCCCTGACCCCCCAATCCTGGCAATCCCCCACCCACTCCATCCCCCCTCCGATCCCCAGGGAGGGTAAGGGTTTCCATGAGGGATTTTCAGAGTCTGTCATATCATCCCAGGCAGGGCCTAGGTCCTCCCCTAAGTGTCCAGGCTGAGAGAGCATCCTTCCATGTGGAATGGGTTCCCAGAGTCCATTTGTATGCCAGAAATAAATACTGCTCTACTTTCCAAGGTCCCACAGATTGCTGAGGCCTCCTCTCTGACACCCAGGTTCGGTGTGGGGCGGGGGATTTGTTTGGATCAGTCCCATGCTGGCCTCTCAGTCATTAGTCTGGAGTCCATGTGTTCCCCCTTGTTTAGGTCAGCTGCCTCTGTGGGTTTCGCCAGCCTGATCTTGATTCCTTTGCTCATCACTCATCTTTGCAACTGGATTCCAGGGGTTCAATTCAGTTTTTAGCTGTGGGTGTCCACCTCTGCTTCCCTTAGCCACTGGATGAGGGTTCTAGAATGGCATATAAGGTAGTCATCAATCTCATTATCATGGGAGGGCATTTAAGGCAGCCTTAATGCCAGTTGGTGTCATCCTTGTAGATCTGTGAAGATTTCACTAGTGCCAGATCTCTCCTCCAACTTATAATGGCTCCCTCTATTATGGTACCTCTCATCCTTCTTTCTTCTATTCTTACCCTGGCTCAACCTTCCAGCAGGATTTCTTATGCTAAGGTTTTGTTGTTGTTTGTTTACATTTTGTACTTTGAGGAACTGGGTTTTTGTTTTGTTTTGTTTTAGCAGTGAGGAGAAAATGGGGAGCATTTTCCAGTGCTAGTCCTATGACATACAGATCCAGTAGTAATGACTGCTCCTCAAGCAGGACTCATTATTTCTTTCCTTAAAACAGTTTTAAGAAGAAAAATGGAAAAAAAAAACCTTCCCAAAGAAACAAATATATCGAAAGTGGGGGTAACTCAATTAACTACTCAGCTACTTGGTTTGTTTTGGCTTTTGCAAGTTTTGGTTTGGTTGGGTTTGGTTTTTGGTTTGTGTTTCCCCCACTGCCTTGAAAGATTTTGATTATTTAGCCTGCAGGGCCCACATTCCTTACAATGTTCTTAGCCTGAACTTCTTTGGGAAACTCTGGGGCCGGTGGTCCCACAGGAATGATGCCAGGGTTTGTTCCAGAGAACTGCCCATACACGCTCACAGCCAGTGGAAGACGGGGTTGGGCATGACTGCCAGTGGATGGTAAGATATAATCAACCTCATGAGGCGGGATTGTGTTTTAGAGGATTTCAGACCTGAATTATCTGGTGGAGACACCAATGGCTATGAATGAGAGACATGAGGGTCCCACAGCAACTTCTAAATCCTGTGCCAGATTTTGGGAAGGACCAAGTAGTGTTTCCTGAAGGTCATTTATTTATATAGCCCTTCAAAGTGTAATTTCTTTTCTGCTTCCCTTTCCCATCTGTGCTATTATTAACATCTCTCTTTAAATAAGTTTATGGCCTAGTTGTTGAAGAAGCAAACTCTGAGTCCTTGTTGTGAATGGAAGAGCAATACTAATTGTTGGAAATAGGCTTCAACTCTCTCATATGAGGCCCCTGGATATTAGGAACCAGACAGACTTAACAATCAAGACACCCTGTGGCTAAATTTTAACCACCGAATCAAGTAGCCATCTGGGACCCCAACCCTGAGTTGTCTCCCTCTTTGTCTAAGGTATATTAGCAAGTGTTAGAGGACTGCTGAAGCTACCTCCTGATCAAAAGAGATGCACCTAGAATTATCTGCGGGTTAAGGGATACTTGAAAGAGGATGTCACTTAAAACAGAATGCCCACCTGACTTGTACCACTCTGGGCCACTAGTAGGACCCATTCTTCAGTTACTGGTACCTGTGAAGCCTATGTCACACTCTCCCACCACCTCAGGTTCTTGTGTCCTCTCCTATTGACCTGAGTCTGTATTGGGCATAGATGCTAGGTCCTGTCACACAGAAGAACCAGCAGTGGTCACCCCCTTCTAGGCTGACAACAAGCTTTATTCCCTTGAGAGTGGCCATCATGCTTCAAAGCAATAAAATGTACACAGGTGTCATACCTTAAACCACTTCTCTTCTCAAACATCTTCTCTCCTGCTGCCTCTAAAACAACGCACAGATCCCTTCATGCAGCAGGGGAGACTTGCATTCACCTGATCTCAGCCTGCTTTTCACAGACTTGAAACCTTGAAAGTTATAGTAGAGACTCTTCTAACACATTGAGCCTCAAGTGCCAGTCTTTGTGAACCTCATATAAACCAGCATCCCCCCCCCCAACCTCCCCAGGCATGGGCAGTGTTCCACCTCCATGACCTGGGAAGCCTTGGGAACTCCAAAAGGCTGAGCTGTACCCAATCCCCACATGTGTTCATTTCTTTCTCATCACCATGACCGAAATACATGCCGTAAACAGTATAAGGAAATAACGTTGGTTTTGGTTCCCAGGCACAGGAGGCTGTAGTCCAGCATGGCAGAAAAGGCAAATGGAGTTTATGGCAGTGGAAGCATGTGGGAGAGGGTGTTCACATGATGGCCAACTAGGGTATCTAAAAAAGAAAACCATTAACAAGGGCAGCACAACCTTCAAAGGCCTTACCCTAGTGGCCTACTTCTCCAGCCAGGGTCTGCTTTATAAAGACATCCATGGCTTTCAAAATGGTGCCACAAATTTGGGAATAAGCATTTGGGGGACAGTTCAGATTAAGACAAACAACTATACAACTATGAGGTAAAACTTAGGAATCATTAGTCTGAAAAATCCTCAGGGCTCCTAGACCTTACCCAGATACACCCAACCTTTTGACACAACATGAAGTTATTGTCTGCAAAGTTTATGCTTGAGAACTGCACAATTTTACACACACACACACACACACACACACACACATTTCATGATGTTTTAAGTATGTTTATGGGTTTTGTGTTGGGCTATGTACACAACTGTCCTTGGACCATGAGTTGAAGAAGCCTGAATCACAGGCTGTCTGTAACACACAACCTTTAAGAGTCATACCAAGGGTCCTGTAGTTTAGACTTGGGGACCATTTGGTTTTGGCAACTAAGTTGAGTTCTACCTCCATAGCATACAGATAAAGCCACAGAAGCTCTAAGTCGCTGAGTCACACAGCCCATTTCCAAAGCTCAGTAGTAGCTGAACTAAGAGGAAGATCCATTTGTTCAAATTCTCTGTCCCATACTCCAGGATGGCATCTGCCCAGCTTTCCAACCTTTCATCACTACGAGTTTTGGATATGCATTCTGCCTATCTGCCTATCATGTATTTTATCAATGGCCCATCTGTCCCTGGATGCCGTAATCCCTACAGACTTTTACCATGTTGGTGTCACTGGCCCTGCCTGAAATAACAATAGCAAATCTGCCACTTTAACCTGGTTCCGCACTTGACTTTAATGTCGGCCTCACTTCCTGTGTAAGCTTACTTAGCCACACTTCAGCACACTCCACTTCAGCTTTCTCTTGACCCCTGTGTGCTCACAGGTTAGCACTGAGTTATTCTTTAACAGCGTAGGATAGACTCTCCCAGAGGGCAGAGACCATGGCTTCTGCTCTCATATCCACCCAGTGCACTTAGAATAAACACACAGCAAACGCTCTTCCACCCAGACAGAAAGCCTCAAGGCTTATTCAAGTACACCTCCTTCAGAATCACCCTTTAGACCTCCTTCAGAAATGTACTGCAAGGCGGGGAGGGGATGGTGTAGAAAGAATTACTCTATATTTCCCTTTTCCTATTTCATTTGGAAAGAACGGCCTTGAGGTTTATGTCACTTGCAATCAAATGGCAACAAACCTGATGCCCACAATATCTAACTTTCCAAGAGACCAGCATGATCTATGCATAGATATTATATGTGTCTCCTTTAGTGTGCTATCTTTCTGCAAATGTCAATGGCTTTTCAGAATAATAGACAATCCTGGGTGATTGCCACACCTGCACGTGTCCTGCTAGCAGCCACGCAGAGCTAGAAATAAACAGAAAATCCCCCCAACGCCTCCAGGAATAAAGAGGCACACACGCAGCAGCTCCTTTATTAGCTCTTCTGCACTTAGCTCCATCGATGTCTTCAATCTGGTAAGTGGCTGAGCCTCTGAACCTGAGGCTCAGGTTTAAGATTTCTCATTAAGAATACTCCCTGTTTTCTAATGGGTTTTATTAGAGCTTTTCCATACTGTGTGAATAGTGTGTGTGTGTGTGTGTGTGTGTGTGTGTGTGTGTGTGTGTGTGTGTGTGTGTAGCCAAAGTATAAATTATCTTGTAAGAGATTAACAAAGAGGTTTCCATGCTGGTAGAAATGGATAAGGGTATGGTCTCTTTGGAAGAGAGAATTGCTGGAGGGCCCAGTCAGTCCAGTCTTGCATGTGTAGCCAAGAGAAATGAAAGCATATGTCTACACAAGAACATCTATATAAATATTCATAGAAGCCTGATTCATAATAGACGAAAAAGTGGTAACAACATAAACGTTCATCAGCAGATGAATGAATGAATAAAATGTGATTCATCCATAAAATGGAATGTTTAGCCATAAATAGGAGCACACGATAAAACACACATGAACCCTGAAAACACGCTAAGTGAAAGAGGTTACTCACAGTAGACTACATATTTTATAATCCCATGCAGTAGCTTAATAATTCACATGAAATAGTAATTACCACAGTCAGAAAATAGCTTCATGGTTTTTAGGGCTGAGGGGGAGGGACAAGTTGGGCAGACAGGGGAGTGTCTACCGAAGGGTACCAGGCTTCTTTATGATGGGTGAAAACGTTCTCCAATCCATTTGATGGTTGCACAGCTGAATACACTAGAAACCATCCAACCACTTTCTTCTTTCTTTTAGAAGCACTCTTATTTTATATATCAATCCCCCCATTCCCTTGCCCTCCCATCCTCCTATGCCACCAACTGATCCCCCAACACACCCCCACCCACTCCCCAAGGATAGTAAGGCCCTCCATGGCACACCATCAAAGTCCTTCACATCATTTGGGGGAGGGCCTAGGCACTCTTTTGTATATATGGGCTGCAATAGTATCCTGCCATAGGGAATGGGCTCCCAATGTCCATTTGTGCACTAGGGATAAACACTGGCTCCACTGTTAGAGGTCTTATAGACTGCCCAGGCCTTTTAGCTGGTACCCACAGTCAGCAGGCTTGGTTTGGTGCAATGCTGGTTCCCCAGCTTTACGACTAGGATCTCCATGCTCTCATTATGTCATGTCAACTGTCTCTGCAGGTTTCTCCAGCACAGTTTAGCTCCTTTGCTCATGCCTCCTCCCTCTCTGCAACTGGATTCCAGGAGTACAGCTCAGTGGTTAGCTGTGGGTGCCTGTTTCGTCTTCGATCAACTACTGGATGAAGGCTCTAGGAATCTCAACCAAGGTAGTCATCAATATCATTATAGGGGAAGGGCATCAAAGGCAGCCTCTCCACCACTGCCTAGATTCTTAGTTGGGGTCATCCCTGTGGATCACCTAACATTTCCTCATGCCAGACCTTTCTCCAAGCCTATACTGACTCCCTCTATCAAGGCATCTCCTTTCTTGCCCTCTTCTTCTCCTCCCTTGTCTCAGTCCTCCTGATCATTCCTGTTCTCCTCCCCCCTCCCCTTCTCCTTCTCTCCCCTTCACACCTCCTTTCTCCCTCCCACCCCCATGTCCCAATTTGCTTAGGGGTTCTATTCCCCCTCCCCTACTACAGGAGACCATGCTTTCTTCTCTTGGGGTCCTTGATCTCTAGTTTCTCTGATGGTGTGGATTGTGGGCTTGTAGCCCTTTGTTCTATGTTTAAAACCCATACATAAGTGAGTACATACCCTGCTTGTATTTCTGTGATTGGGTTACCTCACTTAGGATGTTTTCTTCTAGTTCCATCCATTTGCCTGTGAATTTTAAGATTTCATTGTTTTTTTTACCATTGAGTAATACTCCATTGTGTAAATGTACCACATTTTCTCCATCCATTCTTGGGTTGATGGGCATATAGGTTGCTTCCAGGTTCTGGCTATTACAAACTGTTTTTAGGACTATGGCTCTATAATAGAGCTTGAAGTCAGGGATGGTGATGCCTCCAGAAGTTGCTTTATTGTACAGGGTTGTTTTGGCTATCCTGGGTTTTTTAATAGAAAATTGAATATTGTTCTTTCAAGTTCTGTGAAGAATTGTGTTGGAATTTTGATGGGGATTGCATTGAATCTGTAGATTGCTTTTGGCATGATTGCCATTTTTACTGTGTTGATCCTACCTATCCAAGAGCATGGAAGATCTTTCCATTTTCTGGTATCTTCTTTAATTTCTTTCTTTAAAGACTCAAAGTTCTTGCTATACAGGTCTTTTACTTATTTGGTTAGTGTTAACCCAAGATATTTAATGTTGTTTGTGGCTATTGTAAAAGGTGATGTTTCTCTGATTTCTTTCTCAGCCCATTTATCATCTATAAATAGTAGGGCTACTAATTTTTTAAAATTAATCTTGTACCTTGCCACCTTGCTGAAGGTGTTTACCAGCTATAGGAGTTCCCTGGTACAGTTTTTGAGGTCACTTATATAAATTATCATATCATCTGCAAATTGTGAAAGTTTGACTTCTTCCTTTCCAATTTGTATCCCCTTGATCTCCTTTTGTTTTCTTATTGCTCTAGCTAGAACTTCAAGTACAATATTGAAGAGATATGGAGAGAGTGGACAGCCTTGTCTTGTTCCTGATTTAAAGGAATCACATTGAGTTTCTCTCCATTTAGTTTAATGTTGTCTGTTGGTTTGCTGTATATTGCTTCTATTATGTTTAAGTATGGTCCTGTTATTCCTGATCTCTCCAAGACCTTTATCATGAAGGGCTATTGGATTTTGCCTTGTGGTCTATCTTTTTCAGTTTATTTATATGGTAGATTATATTGATAGATTTTCATCCCTGCATCTCTGGGAACAAGCCTGTTTGATCATGGTGGATGATTTTTCTGATGTGTTCTTGGATTTGATTTGTCAGTATTTTGTTGAGTGTTTTTGCATCAATATTCCTGAGGGATATTGGTCTGTAGTTCTCTTTCTTAATTGTCTCTTTGTGTGGCTTGGGTACGGATGTAATTTTAGCCTCATAAAGAGAGTTTGGCAATGTCCCTTGTGGGGACACCAGACCTTGAACAGAGACCCACTTTCCCTTCGGCCTGGGAGCAGGCAGCTGTGAGATAATGTTTACTAAAAACAATTCAGTGCTATAAAGCTCTTGATAGGGCTCAGATAAGGGCTTGCTCACTGAAACACCATGGCTTTGACACCCTCTATGGCTAGATGCTTCTTCCTGTCCCCCCTGATGTTACTCCCCGATTCTGGGGCAGGAGATTAAACCACCAGCCAGGAGGGTGAGAAGTCTGGGAGAGTTATTGGAAAGAATTGTATGTAGATGGATGGCAGAAGTCCTTAAAAAGGGAAGCGTTTTTTCTTGGAGAGACTTCTCTCTCCTAAGCCGACTTGGGGAGCATAAAGTTTTCTTAAAGCAACTGACCCGGTCTCTGTGTCATCTATCCCGACCACCTCGCTACACTCTCAGATGCAGGCTACACAGCAGGTGCGACATCCCTTCTGCTTCCATTGTGTGGAACAATTTGAGGAATACTGGTATTAGCTCTTCTTTGAATTTTTGGTAGAATTCTGCACTGAAACCATATGGCCCTGGGCTTTTTTTGGCTGGGAGACTTTTGATGACTGCTTCTATTTCATTAGGGTTTATAGGTCTATTTAAATTGCTTATCTGTTCTTGACTTAACTTTGGTAAGTGATATCTACCGAGACAATTGTTCTCATTTCCTTTAGATTTTTTAATTTTGTGCGGTACAGGTTTTCAAAGAATGACCTGAGGATTCTCTATATTTCCGCAGTGTCCTTTGTTATGCCTCCTTTTCATTTTAGATTTGTTAATTAGCATGTTCTCTCTTTGCCTTTTGGTTAGTTAGGATGAAGGTTTGTCTATCTTGTTGATTTTCTCCAACAACCAACTCTTTATTTCATTGATCCTTTGTATTGTTTTCCTAGTTTCTACTTTAATGATTTCAGCCCTCAATTTGATTATTTCCTGGCATCTACTCTTCCAGGTGAGTTTGTTTCTTTTTGTTCTAGAGCTTTCGGTTGTGATGTTAATTCTCTAGTGTGACTCTTCTCCAGTTTCTTCATGTGGGGACTTAGTGCTATGAACTTTCTGCTTAGCACTGCTTTCAAAGTGTCCCATAAGCTTGGGTATGATGTGTCTTCATTCTCATTGAATTCTGGGAAGTCTTTAATTTCTTTCTTTATTTCTTACTTGACCCAGGGATGGTGCAATTGCCCATTGTTTAATTTCCATGACTTTGTAGGGTTTCTGGATTTTGTGTTGTTGTTGAATTCTAACTTTAAATCATGGTGATCCCATAGGATACAGGGAGGTTTATTCCAATTTTTTGTATCTGTTGATCTTTGTTATGTTGCTGGAGTATGTGGTCGATTTTAGAGAAGGTTCCATGTGGCGCTGAGAAGAAGGCATATTTATTTGTATTTGGATGGAATGTTCTATAGATGTCTGTTAATCCCAGTTGGGTCATAACTTCTGTTAGTTCCTTTGTTTCTTTTTAAGTTTCCTTCTGGTGGTCCTATATAGTGGTGAGAGTGGGGTGTTGAAATCTCCCACTATAAGGGTGTGAGGTTTTATATATGATTTGAGTTTTAGTAATGTTTCTTTTATGAATGTGGGTACCTTCATATTTGAGGCATAGATGTTCAGAATTGAGACTTCATCTTGATGGACTTTTCCTGTGATGAATATGAAATGACCTTCTTCATCTCTTTTGATTGATTTTAGTTAGAAGTCTAATTTGTTAGATATTAGGATTGCTACACAAGGTTGTTTCTTGGGTCCATTTGATTGGAAAACTTTTCCCAACCCTTTACTCTGAGGTAACATCTGTCTTTGAGGTTGAGATGTGTTTCTTGTACGTAGCAGAAGGATGGATTCTCTCTTGGTAGCCTATGTCTTTTTATAGGCAAGTTAAAGCCATTAGCATTAAGGGATATTAATGACCATTGATTGCTAATTCTTGTTTGTTTTGGATTTGGTGGTGGTGGTGTTATTGTGTGTGGATTCCTTCCCCTCTTTTTTCTTTTGGTGTTTGGTAAAGTGGTATTTTCTCTTGCCTATGTAATTGTGAGTGTAGTTATCATCATTGAGTTGGAGTTTTCCTTCCAGTACTTTCTGTAGGGCTGTATTTATGAATATGTATTATTTAAAACTGGTTTTGTCATAGAATATTTTGTTTTCTCCATCTATAGTGATTGAAAGCTTTGCTTTGTATAGTAGTCTGGGCTGGCATTCATGTTGCCTTAGCATTTGTAGAACATCTATCCACGACCTTCTGGCTCTCAGAGTTTTCATTGAGAAGTTGGATGTAATTCAGATAAGTCTGCCTTTTTATGTTACTTGGCCTTTTTCCTTTGCTGCTCTTAATAATTTTTCTTTATTCTGTAAGTTTGGCATTTTCATTATTATGTGGCAAGGGGACTTCTTTTTGTGGTCCATTCTATTTGGTGTTTTGTAAGCTTCTTGTACTTTCATTTGCATATCCTTCTTTAGGTTGGGTGAGTTTTCTTCTATGATTTTGTTGAATATGTTTTTCTGCACCCTTGAGCAGTAGTTCTTCACCTTCTTCTGTGCCAATTTTTTTTTGGTTTGGCCTTTTCACGGTGTCCCATATTTCATGGATATTTTGTGTTAGAGATTTATTGGACTTGAGATTTTCTTTGGTTGATGACTGAATATCCTCTAGTGAGTCTTCAACACCTGAGGTTCTCTCTTCCATCTCTTGTATTCTATTGGTTATACTTACATCTGTAGGTCCTGATCATTTACTCAGCTTTTCTATTTTCAGCATCCCCTCATTCTGTGTTTTCTTTTTTGTTTCTAATTCAGCTTTCAAGGCTTGAACTGTTTGAATTATTTCCTTCACATGTTTGGTTGGTTTTTTGTTTTGTTTTGTTTTGTTTTGTTTGGCTTTCTTTGCATTCTTTAAGAGATTTGTTTATTTCTTGAATTGTTTGGGTTGTCTTTTCCTTCATTTCATGTATTTTTGTTTGTTTGTTTTTTTCTTCAACAAGTGATTTTCTTGTTTTCTTTTTAAGGGTCTCTATCATCTTCATAAAATAGTTTTTTAAAGATCCTTCTCTTCTGCTTTATCTGTGTTGGGATTTTTAGGTCTTGTTGGTGTGGAGTTCCTAGATTCTGGTTGTGTCATATTGATTGGTCTTACTGCTGTTGAGTGTATTCTTACAGGTCTTCCTATCCCTTCTTCCAGTGGGTGCAGGTGGGGTCTCTCCCTCTCCTTTAGTCTCCTGGTCACGTAGGTGGCCCAAGACTTCAGTGTCGGTAACTTTGGATGGCCTGGCATCTCCAAGTGTTCTCCTCACTAAAGCAGAGGGCATGGGGGGCCAAGACTCAAGTGGAGGGTGGAGGGCAGATGGCAGAGGGGGGGCCAAGACTGAGGTGTGGCCGGACTCTGGGTGGTCTGTCCTTCTGGGACGGGTCCACTAAAGTTCCAAGCAGGGGATGGCGGGAGAGCCCACACTCACCTGAAGCAGAGGGCAGAGGACCTCAAACCACTTTAAATAGGTGAGTTTTGAGATGTATAAGTTATATCTCAATAAAACTGTTACCAAAAGAATCTTTAAAAAATTTTAAAAGATTGACAACTCCAACCATTCCCTCTCCTTTCTTCCTCCTTTTTTTTTTCTGGCAGCACTTTTATTTTCCTTTACACAATGTTGTTGGGGACTAATGTCCTCACTGAGCAACAGAAAACCAAAATTTGTCATTTCTTAAAGAATTGAGCACAAAAAAACTTACATAAATTAAAAGGATGAATACATTTACAGGTGTCAATGCAAACATTACCAACTCAAGGCAAATAACAACCCATGGTGGTCAGGAGAGAAAACACCAGAATGGAAACTGGGTCCTAAGGCTCACCATGTTAGACCGGCAAGACTGAAGTAGTAACTGGTTCAGGAACCCTTGCCAGCCTCAAGAAATCCTGGAAGTCAGCTGTTGGTTAATACCCTACACAAATCACTGCACAGTGCTCACAGATCCACAGATCCACAGGCTGGGGATTTCTCTTCCACAGCATGCTCTCCCCAGCCACTAAGTTACCGAGCCACGTGACTAAGGACTAAATCAAGATATACACAGGGTATTACACATATACCAAGGGAACAGTTAACTTGAATACAAGGTCAAAAATCAGCAACAAGTTCTACCATTCAGTGCTGGTATTGGATACAAACTTCAAGAACAAATTTCTTTTCAAAGGCTTATTCCAGTTTCATGAGGCTAGCATGAGGTGTGTACATTTGCCAGGGCAAATCAATACTTCGGAATCAGCTCATGCAGCAGATGCCTGGCACCTGCTCAGTCCATCTAGATGCATTTTCCATACATGATGGAGGGGCCTGACTCGTCATACTGCTGCTCACTGAATCACATCTGCTGGAAGGTGGACAGTGAGGCCAGAATGGAGCCGCCAATCCAGACTGAGTACTTGCGCTCAGGGAGAGCAATGATCTTAATCTTCATTGTGCTGGGAGCCAGGGCTGTGATCTCCTTCTGCATCCTCTCATCAATGCCTGAGTACATGGTGGTGCCACCAGACAGCACTGTGTTGGCATACAGGTCCTTGCGGATGTCCACGTCATACTTCATGATGGAGTCGAAGGTGGTGTCATGGATGCCTCAGGATTCCATTCTCAGGAAGGAGGGCTGGAAAGCGCCTCTGGACACTGGAAGTGCTCATTGCCGATGCTGATCGCCTGCCCATCAGGCATCTCATAGCTCTTCTCCAAGGAGGAGGAGGATGCAGCAATAGCCATTTCCTGCTCAAAATCCAGGGCAACATAGCACAGCTTCTCCTTAATGTCATGCACAATTTTCCGCTCAGCCATGGTGGTGAAGCTGTAGCCTCTCTCAGTCAGGATCTTCATGAGGTAGTCTGTCAGGCCCTGGCCACCAGGTCCAGACACAAGATGGAGTGGGGAAGGGCGTATCCCTCGTAGATGGGAACTGTATGTGTGACCCCATCACCAGCGTCCATGGCAATACCAGTGGTGCGCCCGGATACACACAGGGATGGTACCACCTGAATGGCTATGTACATAGCTAGGGTATTGAAGGTTTCAAACATTATTTGCGTCATCTCTCTGTTAGCTTTGGAGTTCAGGGGGGTCAGAAGCACCGGGTGCTTCTCAGGGGCCACACGCAGTTCATTGTAGAAGGTGTGGTACCAGAACTTCTCCATGTCATCCCAGTTGATGACAATGTCGTGCTCGATGGTATACTTCAGGGTCAGGATACCTCTCTTGCTCTGGGCCTCGTCACCCACATACACGTCCTTCTGGTCCATGCCCACCATGACGCCCTGGTGTTGGGAGCACCCGAAGATGGAAGGGAACACGACCCTGGGGGCGTCGTCACCAGTGAAGCCAGCTTTGCACATGCCAGAGCCATTGTCAATAACGAATGCAGCAATTTCTTCTTACATTGCTATCAGCGAAGGACGGGGCAAAGGAGCAGCGGGAAGACACACAGCGCAAACCAGCGGCAGAGTGTGAGCTCCTTTCTTCCTTCTAACAACAGAGTCGGGTTCTCCAGACCTTGCTCCCTCATCAGTGAAAGCTACTTGCATCACTTTCACGATTAAATAAAACAATCCACATGGGTGATTTAAATTGATCTATATTTTCTGTTAGTCTCTAACTCCTCTAGTCTGGAAGCCTTCTGCTATGGGAACTGAATTCTACTGAAGAAACCAAGCAGCAGTAATTACACGGAGGAGGGGACTCAGAAAAGAGGAGGTTTGAAGAGATGGCTTTGTGAATAAAGTGCTTGTCCTGCACGATGCTTAGTTTTAATTGACTTGATACAATCCAAAATCATGTGGGAAGAGAAGCACAGTGAAGGACAGTGTAAATGAGTTTGGAATGTGAGCGTGTCTGTGGGGGATTGTCTTGATATGTTACTTTAAGTGAGAAGAACGAGCCCAGTAAGGGCAGCATGAGCCCCTGAGTTTGCGTCCTGGGCTATAAAGGAATGGTGAAAGGGGACTGAGCACAAGTGCGCATGTGTTCATCCTCTCTGCCCTTGGCTGTAGATGTGATGCCACTAGCTGTTGTTAAGTTTCTGTCACCTTGAGCACCCTGCTATGGAGGACTAGAACCTGGAATTGTGAGCCAAATAAACCCCTTCTCCTGTAAGATGCCTTTCATTCTTGAATTTTGTCACAGAAACAAAAGTGAGAAGAGGACACACATGCAAGCATGAAGACTAGCGTTTGAATGACCAGGACCCATGTAAAAGACAACAGGGTAGCACGTATCTGTGATCTCAGCGCTCCTTTGTTGAGATAGGAGATGAGAGACAGAGATGGGAGAAACCACAGAATCTTAGGGGGACCTATGGTTTATACAACGGCGAACAACAAAAGGGAGACATCCTGACTCAAAGAAAGAAGGCAAGGACTAACACCCAAGGGTATCTCTGGCTGCCACATATATGTGGTGGCAAGTGTACACATGCATGCAAATTACCAAGTATAGACACCACACACATATACACATCATACATATGTACAAGTCACACATACACATCATATATACATACCATACACATACAGCACATATAGCATACACACAAAAAAATAACTATTTCTCAAAATACTTTTCCTGTATGCTTCAGCATGGCACCATTCCTTGCAATGGGGCTTCAAAGCTCTCCTTCCCCTGCCAGCATAATTTCCACTCTATAATGTCATTTAAGCTGCCACAGTCGTACCTCTGGACTTCTGGAGACTTGGAAGAGCTAAGAAGAGAAGCAAAGTGTGCTTAATCAGAGTGATGGGTGGAAGGCAAACTGAAGGAGTCTTACCTGCCAGGCACACCTCACACATCTTCGCCGACCGAGAAAAATTCCATTCTGAAGGGGACTGAAGCTATTGCTATCTGGAGCAGCCAGCCAGTGAGAAATTATGTTCCAGGTTTCAGCTCAGGCAGCTTTCATTACTGTTGAAGAATATCACCTCATAATTCAACCCAGCTCAAGCCTTACCTCCTCTCTGAAGACTTGTTGGCCATCGCAGTCCTCAGCAATTACTCCCACTGCCGAATTCCTCTTGGATGGATGTGATAACATATGAAATCAACCAGGACTGAGGCCAGGACATTAGCAACTACTCAAAATCTATCTATCTCCCAGACATCTACCAGCACTTATTATTGGTGTAGGTCCTTGGGCTCACAGCAAACTCAACCTGCATTGTTACCTTCCATTTCCCCAGCCCATCTGAAAGCCACAGGAGGACAAGATCCCACGGTACCCTTTCCCACTTCCCAGCATAATGAGTCCCAACAAACATTTGCTTATGGAGATACTACCCACTCCCCCAAGCCTAGCTTAAAGAATCCCTTTGAATGGGGGAGGAAAGGTAGTACATCAAATACTCTGTGATTTAAAGGCTTACTCAGCCACTGAGGCTTCCAGTCGAGCTTTCTGAATAGATGAGAGGATTGCTTTTCAGAAGAAGGCTGTGCTTAAAAAATGACAAACATACTTCAGCAAAGTTTCTAGCCTTTTGCTCTGATCCTCCCCCCAGTCTCTACCCAGTTGCCATTATGAACTCAGAGCTGCTTCTCCAGAGTGGCAGGGTGAGATGCATTTCAGTAGGTTGAAAAAATGAGTATTAAGACGTGAATTTTCAAACTATCCCAGCCTCCTTCTTGATGGTCACATTACAGAATAACTCCAGTCCTCAAGTTTCTTCATGTGGCCATTGCAAGATAATATAATCCATATCTACTCCCATTGCAAAAGGAAAGATGCTCAATAAATGACAATTAAAATCACCACAGTGTTTTAATCAGGAGATCTTGGGAATTCTGTATGTCAAAAAATCTGTCCCCAATCAAAAGGAATAAATAAGTATAGTTCTCATCTTATTGTAGGAGACAGAGGCTACCAGAGAGATCCATAGCTGCTCAATGCCAAGAACAAGTACCTCCCTTAACTACACAATGAGAATAATTTCTACCATTTACTTCCTGTGACAAAGACCATGACCATCAAATGTCTGATAAGGGTATTGATGAGACTCAGGTCCCATCAGTAAAACAGACACACATACAACACTGTATGACTTCTCAGTGACAATCATAGAAACCTTCCACACTCACTTCTCTATGTCCTCTCCACCCCCTCTATCTAGGTGTTAGTAGGTATGTGTTCAAGCAGGCAGATCTTCTATCTCTCTGAGTCCTTGAATATCTGGGTAAAGCGGAGATCCCACTCATTCTTCCAAGCCATCCTTGACACCATATTCTAATAACCAAACTGAACTGTAGGTATAGAAAAAAATAAACTGTGTATTAAGTCTCCAAAATATGGGGTGTTGGTTGTACCAGCTTTTCTGTTAATCCTAATACTTACCATATAGATTTTGCAAATGATTAAACAAAGTAATTACACATGAAATTTCTGAGTCATAATAGCTGATGGGCTTGTTGCCCACCTGAAAATACAATATGTTTTCCTGAAAGATGAAGTTCCCTAGGAATATCTAAAGGCATGCCCCTTCACTTAGTGGATGGAAGGCAATTTCATATCTACTGTATCTAAATTTACCTATAACTCATTAGATATGCTATAATCATATAGAAGACATCTTTCTTTCATTCTTATTGTGACCAAATCTTTTATGGTGAAATATTTTCTCATAATTAGAAATCCCAACCCTGCAAACAAAATTTAAAATCATTACTTCTGCTCCAAGAACTCTTTGTCAATATCTCAGTACAGGACTTCTAAATATCCATGTGGAAGGTGAATTCTGACCATGAAGGAGAGCATGATAGGATGGCCAAGATGGAGAATGGAGAGATGGGAGGAAGAGGGATAGAGAAAGGGAAGCTCCAGAAAGTTGGTACCGACGAATTGAGATTGCCTTTATAAGGCAGGAAACGGTGGTTGTCTAACAAGAATCAAGAACGAATCAAAGAAATAATGACATTGGCCATTGCTATTCAATGGGAAAATGATTTTAAACATACTGTTTATGTTTACGGGAGTCAGGATTAGAGCTAAAAGTTAATCTGGGTGCTTCCTTTTCCAGCCTCTGCTCTGGGTTACCATGGCCTGTGAACACAATGGTCAGAGAAGTGAGTGACCAGGTTAAAAATCCCTAGCCACAGAGTGACCTTTTAAGGCACAGGTACACCAGGAAGCCTAACAAGTCACACTCACTCCTCACTGACATTCTCAGGGGCCGGTGTTTGTTTAATGGGTTGGGGAACGCATTGGAGAGGGGTACTCACTTTGAAGCTCCATCTGAGGTTTCTGTGAACTGCTGGGGTTACTAGTACAGTCTTTCCAAATTCTCCAGGGAGGGCTTAACTACCCTAAACAACTCCTCACAAGACATGCCCATTGATTGGACTGTTCCAAGTGAGATTCATTTTTCAGGGAATGTCAGGGAACAAACTTGAAGATCAAGACAGCACCCCTAATTTAACCCAGTCTTCTTAACCACCGGTCATACATCTCTCTTCTGGAGAGTCTGCCACAGCGATTGCTAGCTGACTTCCACACAACCAAGCATGGGATCCCACCCCTACACCTAATGCTTCACATTGGAAAAGAGGGAATGATGAGGCAGAGACATAAAATCTTCATGAGTGGGGGAGAAATATTTCCAGCAAAAGTGTCGATTAAATTAATATAGCACTCTCCTGAGAGCAGGGAAGCAACTCAATATTGAACTAAGGCAGTGACAAGGAGTCTCAATGATGACACAGTCTGCCCCTGGGACTCTCTCTCTCTCTCTCTCTCTCTCTCTCTCTCTCTCTCTCTCTCTCTCTCTCTCTCTCTCTCTCTCTCTCTCTCTCTAGTTCATGTTCTTCTGTTCCTCAGCCTTCCTTCTGGACGTTTTCTTCTTTCAGAGAGTGTAACTGTGCACTGGTGTGAAAATATCCAAAAGTGTGCAAGCGTGTGCATGTCTGTTTGCAGGAACTATAGTTTCAAGGCTCTCGGGTACTCCAGTATGCTATTTTGCTAGAAGGTACAGACAATGGATTCATGACAGTGTTTTGATGGCAAGGTTAATGCTTACAGAGAGAGTGATATATATTTTTTCAGGTGTTTGTGCCTGATCAGAATTACTGACACCGTACAAAATCATTGCAGTGAAGATCATTTTTGTGACAGATCACAAAGGCCTGGGAAAGAGAGAAAAACAACTTTAATTTGGAAAACTCACACTGTCTAGACCTGCTCCATGATTTATAAAGCTCTAAGTCATTCCACTCTGATTTTCAGTTCTGAAATTCTAGGTGGCTATTTCTTCCTTGGACTGAAAATATACATGTAATTAATAAAATTTAATTCTTTGCTCTTTCTTTCCCTCAAAAAAATAAATTACCTGACCTTCAAAACATGCCTGTGTCTAACTACGTTAAGGGTTTGCCTCTGTGTTTTCTTTTGGTAGAAGCCTGGTGGTTTAGTCCAAGCTGTCACTCAAAGTCTCCGGGTTAAAAGGTCTCTATGTATTTATCTTAGTGCTCATATTAACTAGTTAAATGGTTGGATAGCAGTCAAAGACTGAGAGAAACCGATATTTGAGAAGTCAAACATTTGGTACTTGAGAAATGACAGAAGTGCTTTGGTGGAGTTTATTGCTGGCTAATTATTGAATAAGCATAAGAAGCTGTATATTTTCCCAGCACTGGCAAGAAGTCATTGAAATCCACGCACACCATGTACAAACAGTAGATAGAAACTGTTCTGCACACCTATCACAAAGAGTCTCCAAGGAGCTTTTTGATTGTTTTTTAACTGTTGACATCTAGAGACCAGAAACTGACTCCATCAACCCTTTCCTCCCCATGAACATATACATAGACACATACACACACACCACACGTGCGCAAGCGTGCACGCGCGCACGCGCACACACACACACACACACACGAAGACTAGCCTCAGTGATGCTAAGCCACCGCATGGTTACGCAAGTAAAGGAGGTGCTTTCTATACTCCTAATACTAGGACCCACCTTTGAAATCCACCAGCTGCCCTCCCAGAACAGGTCACCTTCCCACCTTCCTCTCATCTGTCAGTAACTCTGCCAGGCTCTGAAGCAAGAAATCAGTCATCATCGCCACTCTCTGGCCTTCAACCCCTTTGTGCAATCTGTGACCAAACCCTGTCAACTCGACTCACAGCCTCTCAGTTCACCTTCTCTTCCACTGGGGGAGGGGAAGGGGGTATTTTTAGCACAAACAAGCACAAAGTTACTGTGAGGGTACATTGTGCAGCCTTAGCAGCATTCCCCAAGCTGACATCAGCCCCAACACAATCCTACTCTGCCTGTTCTGAGGAGGCAGGCCATGGAGACAGGATGGACCCTGGAGGTTCACAGGAGGAAGCAGCTTTACACCTCAACAACTGGACTTCAAACTGCAAACCTCCAGCCCCATGAGAGCATAACTTCCCAGTGTTCCAGCCACCTAGTTTATGACATCAGCCCAGGAAACTAAGATGAGGGCAGACAGAATTATCCAGACAATTAGTAGCCTATCTAAAATAGGTTGCTGTGCTGCCATAAGCTCTGTATTTACCTTGGTTCTCTTCTTTACACTGTTCATACCTGAGATATGTAACAGCCTCACGCTGTATGTTATAACGATGGTCAATACTGTCACCATTTTAACCACTGTCTACAAGGTGCCAAGTCCTAGCTGTATCAGTTACCCTAGGCTCTTCCCGTCATTATCAACCGTACCCTTTAAAGACATTGGGTAGTAAGAAAGGATAACCTGGAAATAAGTTCATCTTCTTCCTCTTGGTATTTGCAGAGTTCTTCCCACTGGAAGCATCAAAACCTACTTTTCATGCATTTGTTTCTCATGCCATGGGAGCTGGGAAACCTGTCGGTATCCTGTTCTATACTTGCCTGTTGAATACCTGCGGCTGGTCCGCACTGAGGACATACTCAGGCTTTTCCTCAGAGGACAGCCTGGCCACCCAAGCACATGCTATTTGTTTGGTTTGACTTGGTTTTGATGGAGTCTGTCTCTGTAGCCCAGGCTGGCCTCCAAGCCATAATCTTCCAACCTCAGCCTCTCAACTGTTGAGACATTTTTTAAAGATAAGGTATCTTCTAGCCCAAGCTGTCCTGAAATTCACTATGTACTCAAGGATGCCCTCAAATGTCTGATCTTCCTGTCTCTACATCCCAAGTGCTGGGATCACAGGCAAGTATCACTATGCCCAATTGATGTAGGGCTGGGGATTGAACCCAGAGCCTTGCGTATGTGAGGCAAGCACTCTATCAACTGAGCCACATACCAGCCTTGGGGTCTTCGTTCATAGTTCAGTGCCACTAATCACTGTCTTTCCTAGACTCCTTTCTATCAAAGAAGACAACTGAGAAAGAACACCCACCCAATCCTTGCATACGCCCTGACCATTTCTGTAAATAGCACTGTTCTGACAGGAAATGACAAACAGATGCCCCTTGACCCTCCGTGACCCCAAAGTGACTGATTATAAGGTCAGCACGTGGCCTGTTCATTTGGGAAAAGTCAAAGCCCAGGCTCCTAAATTTAGAGTGTCATATGTCACAGCTGTGATAGATTAGGGACATCCTTTCAAATGAAGCCTTTTGGCTGTCACTGGGGCTGTTGTTCTTATCATGGCTGGAGGCACGCAGGAGGAAAAATGCAAACTTATTAAGAGAATCAGGTAAGAAACAAGTGTCCTTCGTGACTGAATCACAGTAGGAGGTTACATCACCACTGAGCATCCCACCAGGCACAGGGAAATCCCCCACAGAAAAGAACAACCCAGACACAAGGAGAAACCCTCCACTATGGTAAGCTTCAAGCCAATTTAGGATGGAGACTTCTCTGCTGGTAAGCTGACAAGTTCTTAGGAAGAATATTCTGAGTAATTCCAGCAGTTAGCAGCATTTAAACCCAAAGCAAATTTATTAGAGGCAGGATTCCGTTTCCTCAAAGGAGAACACTTGGGGGGGAGGTGGGGACCATTCATTTGGTATCTTTGCTCACTCTGTTGGTTTCCAAACATGGTGTATGTGCCCAGTCCTCTGAGCATCCAATAGCATTGTCTCCCAAGCCACAGGTTTTCTTTTCTTTTTCCTTTTTCTTTTTGGAAACTGCTAAATCTTTCTTCCAAATGTAAGTGTGATTATGTGAAACCTTATATTAATAAAACAGAAGAAAAAATTGCAGAACTGTTCCATGTGCAGAAAGAATAGAAACAGGGCTGAGGAGAATGTTCGGTTGGTGAGTAAGGTACTTGCCACACAGGTTTGAGGACCTGAGTTCGATTCCCAACATTCATATAAAAAGTCAAGCATGGTGGTGTGTACCCATAATCCAAAAACTTGAGAGATAGAGAAAGGGGGGTCCCTGAGGCTTACTGGCCAGCAAGTCTAATCAAATCAGCAAGCCCTAGGTCCCAGTGAGATAGATTGTCTCACAAAACAAGTGTACTCAAGTTTGATCTCTGACCTACACACACACACACTCACACACACACACAAATTTAAAAAAGTAGACAGGATGAGCTGGTTCCTTCAAGGCAGCCCACCTTTGACTCCAAAACATCTCTTCTTGGAAATGGTCTCTCTATGTCAATTTATTTACTAGGTTCTGGGGAATTACAGCATTAACTGTCATTCCTTGATGGCTTCTATTCTAACTAATTAGAAATTCACTTATGTGAACAAATCTAAGTATAATTTCTAAGAAGTGAAGTAACCACAAAGCAGGTAGACTTTTATAATCTCTCATTTCAGCATGCCTTAGGCACTCCTCTGCCCTCCTGACACCCACCTTCAGTGTGCTGAAAATAATGCATGCTTATAAAGCAAAAATTGGAAACTTTGATTCTAATTTGCTACTTTGAGCCTAGAAAATTCGATGGCTTAAGGCCAAGATTACATTCTACACTCCTAATTGTACACAATGTGCATCTTTCTTGCAAATAGTCAGAAGTTACGATAGCCAAAAAGCCAAAACCATGTACATAAAATTGCAAAAAGCATTTGGATTAAAATTCCAAGTCATCAATAAAGGAATTTGTGTCTTGCTGCATTAAGGCTGCTGTTACCGAATGTCTCACACTGCTAAGCAGCTGGAATGTGTTGCTGAAGGTCCCAGAGGATGGGAAGTTCAAGATTAAGGCAGTGACAGATGTGGTGTCTGATGAGAACCTGTTCCTCATATTTAGTGTGTGTGGTGTTCCTCTGTGTGTGAGTGTGTGTGTGTGTGTGTGTGTGTGTGTGTGTGTGTGTGTGTGTTCTTCCAAAAAACCTGGGTTTGATTCCTGGAACTCACATGGCATCTCAGAATAATCTGTAACTCCTGTTTCACCAGGCATGAACTTGATACACATACATGAAGACAAAACACTCGTACAAATACATTCATAATTATAAAAGTTTAAAAAGAAACCCATTATTAACCATTTTAAGCATGCGCAGTGTCATGTGTTCAACAGATATTAATGGAGTGCCCACCTGACAAGGTATTAGCCTGTGCAGCACGATGGAGATGTACAAGACAGATAAGATGTCTGCCCTTGTTGCCCTCTGATCCAGAACCAAAAATATACTCCTAACTTCATCTTTGGAATGGATGTCTTTAACTGAAATGGAGAGGAATCAGGGGAAGGGGATGGTGAAGAGCCCCAGAAATGTTTCCAAAGCCATCTTGCACTCCACAATCCCCACCACCTCCCCGCCTCCTTATGTGGCAAAGACGCTTGAAAAAATTCTATCCCTAAGATATCAATTCTGTGTACCTTAAACTAGGATTCTCCAAGTCTGTCCCCTCAGGTTTCTTTCTCTCTTTTTTTATGGCAGAATCACCATGAGCTGAAAGAGACTCTGGTATACACACACACATACAGAGAGAGAGAGAGAGAGAGAGAGAGAGAGAGAGAGAGAGAGAGAGAGAGAGAGAGAGAGAGAGAGAGAGAGAGAGAGAGCTTGTCCAAGTCCTCAAACTGGCTGCAGCAAGAGCCAACTGAAGTGTGTGCCTCCCGGGTTCCAGCCCAATGCTTTCCCTACCAAGTCCCACTAATGCCATCAGCCTTGGATGCTATGCTTCAGCAACCTGTGAGAATAGCATGGGGGAAAAAAACCTCAGAGCACTGCAGAGATTTGAGCTTCACTCACACAGCGATGGCTTCATTCGGCAGCCGTCCAAGGACCCTGCTAAGGCTGTTTTCCTTGACTCAATTAGGGAGAGCACTGGGGGAAGATCAGGCTGAGAAAGCCTCTGGACTCTTCATCTGTTAATTGAAGGCACTGTCAGATTTTCCACACTATGACAAATGATCAAAAATTTTGCTCTCTCTTTCTTTATCACTCTCTTGATTTTAAGGCAACAGAGAGCTAAGTTACAAGTAAAAAAAAAGTACAATCTGTTTTTAAATGAAAATAAAACAGTCGAAAGGGACATAATCACTTAGATATGTTCAGAGTTTGAAGCCAAGAAGCATCCATTTCTCAAGGTAGAAGAGAAATCTCATTTAGGACTATTGCATAGGATCCTATGAACTGGGTGTTGGCACCCAGACCCTCCCTGCCATGTCTCAGTTCCCTGCTGTGTAAATGACATACAATGGCCTTGGGACCTTTGAACATTGGATGCTTCGGTGGCTGGCAAATTACCAGCCTGTATCTATATTGACATTCATGTTCTTGATTTAATGGTTAATTTACTTAATGAGAAGCTTCCATCCTTCTAAAAAGAATGGGATGTCAAAATGTACTGGACTGGACGTTATGATAGACAGGAGGATGGGGAGGAACTCCTCATTCCCAGGCCCAATTGTGTGCATTTCATAAGTGTTTGAATTTTAGTTCCTGATGTGGTTGGGGTATAGATTGTATCCCCCCCCAAATGTATTGAGTCTTTTCAGTCCTGCCAGTCAGCTCCAAAATAATGACATGGAGACTTACTATTATGAAAGCTTGGACTATAGCTTAGGCTAGCTCTTATAACTTAAATTAACCCATCTATAATAGTCTGCATTCTATCACATGGGGTTACCTCTCTCCCATCTTGCACCTCCCGTTTCTCTCTGGCTGACTTGTGACTATACCCTCTTCTTCCCAGAGTCCTCTCTGTCCCTGGTAGTCTTGCCAAACCTCTTTCTATCTATTAAATGTTCAGCTTTTTATTACACCAATCACAGCAATACAGCTCCACACAGTGTACAAATATCCCACAACACCCCAAGAGTCACATACTGGAAACTTCATCTTCGGTGTGGTGATGCAAAGATATAATGGAAGCTTTAAGTGTAGGGCATGGCCAAAGGTGGCATGATTGTGGGCCCCATCCTCACATGGGCTTAATTTTCTCTCAAGAGTCTTGCTAGTTAGTTCCTGTGAGAATGAGCTATAAGGCTACTTTTTTATTTTTTAAAAAAATAAGCAATCCTGGTATGGTAATTTGAATGTAATTGGCCCCCATAATCCCATAAGGAGTGTCACTATTAGGGGGTGTAGCTTTGTTGAAGTGGGTATGGCCTTATTGGAGGAAGTGTGTCACTGGGGACAGAGGCAGGCTTTGAGGCTTCCTATGCTCAGAATACTGTCCAGTGTGTCAGTTGACTTTCTGTTGCTTGCAAGATGTAGGACTCACAGCTATTACTCCAGTAACACATCTACCTTCATGCCCCCATGTTCTCCACCATGATAATAATGGGCTGAACCTCTGAACTGTAAGCAAAGCCACCCCAATTAAATGTTCCATTCATAAAAGTTGCTGTGGTCATGGTGTCTCTCCACAGCGACAGAAACCCTAACTAAGACACCTGGCATGTGATTCTCCCTGGTTTCCTGAGTCCACGTGGTCTATTTCTCTTGCACATGTTCCAGCCATGATGTCATCTGCTATGCTGTGAAATAACTAGACAACATCTACATGAACCAAGTAAATGTTAGTGTCATGTTCTTGGGCCTCTAGACCTGTGAGATAACTAAACCTCTTTTCTTTATTTATTGTTTCTCACTGGGTATTGTGTTATAGCAAACAGCAAGAGAAGTGAACTGACACATTTCCTATTATTTGAATGCCTGGTCCCAGAGGAGGGCAAGTGTGAACAGCTGAAATGTATACCATAAACCCCCCTCCAAATTCACACCACACCCATCCAACAGACACCCTAAAAGGTAGTAATAACCCACGATCTTGCAGTTCCTGAAGCTCTCTGAGTTAAGTAAAGATGTTAAAAATGAAAATAAGCACCAATTTGTGAATTTCCTGGCTATTCGTAGGCATTATTTGCCAACAATGGAAGAAAATTTAAGTTGAATTGAGGTGGAATTCCAGAATGACTGATGTGTTTCCTGTCACGACACCCCACCCCACAATAAGACCACTAGTGGATAGAGAAATTGCTCAAAGCACAGAACCTGGAGTCCAGCCATTGGGTGTGAATCTTGGCCTCTCTTATTAGTGTGGTTTTGGGACCAGTTGTCAATCTTTCCTGTGTGTCAGTTTTCTCGTTTTTAGAATGAAGATAGAAACAACACTTTCCAGCATTGCTGGAAGGCCGGAATACTTAGTAAAACGATGTGTGGAGATTTGTCCTGCCCTAAAGCCACAATGTCACTGAAAAAGTTTCCTGTTATAAGTAGATTTTCTATTTCCAGAAAGTTTCCCATTTTGGGATCAGAGCCACAATGGAGCTGACTCTCAGCCTCAAGTTTTAAATGTTCTTTTTCTGTTCTTTTCTTTTTTATCAAAGAGAAACTCTAATGAGGACCAAGGGTGTATTACAAAGTTCAATGAGCCATAACATTAACATAAAAGAAAAATGACAATATCAATACTTTAGGTTTTAAAATTACATTTATTTATGAGAGTGTATGGAGTGGGCATGGGCACATGGATGCCATCACATATGTGTGGAGGTCAGAGTTTGGCATCAGGCCTCTCTACCCACAGAACCATCTCACCAGCCCTCAGTATCTCCCATCCCTTCCTAAAATGCTTTCCGTACCTTTAAACATGTGTTTATGAATAAGACTGTGGACTCCATGGAGGTGGAAAACGCTACTTTTTCTAATATCTGTGGTGCTATGCACCTGGAATACAATCACACAGGGTGAGCACCCAATAAATATTCCATTAATAAATAATTTATTCTAGTTGGAGGCCCCATTCTACCTTTTGTTTTGGATATTGTAGATCAAACCCAGAGCCCACACATACTAGACAAGAGATCTATCACACTATATATTCACAAAACGGTAAATGAATTTATGGATAACACTGATATGTGTATAGATATACATATCATTTTATAAATACCCCCAAAGAGAACAAAGGACAACAATGGCTAGTATGAACAAAGTTGGATGGGACTCTGGGTCCTACTCCACCTGCATCAGGAAGCAATTTCCAGGGATACAGGTGCTTCAGGGCAGGACAAAGAGCTGCTCTTTTATATTCTAATCTCTGCCAAGCTTTCAGAGCTCAAAATTCTAAATTCTGTGCTCCTCAGAGAGGTATGTATGGCTGTTTCTAGTCCAAGGGGCACCGGTAAGTCTAAATAGAATTCATCATGGAGCTAATGCCTCAAATCCTACTTATACAGGTATAGGCACAGGAAAGAGGTCAAATAAAAATCACACCAGATTTCTCCTCCCACTTACAGACAAGACCATCCCTACTGCTTTACATTACCCCTAACAACTATAAAGTCCCTTCTCAAGGAAGATAACTCTTTTCACACTCACAGCACGCATTCATCAGAGCTCTGCCCTAGATTTCTACCCATTGACATCTCTTGAACGTCACCTCAGGAAGCCCAGATGTTCAACCATGAGAACTCCATGAAACTCTAGCATGCGCAGGTCCAGATCAGGGCCAGTGGTCTTGTATAGTCTCTGAACTCACAGGAAGGGAAATTCAGACAAGAGCTGTATGTGACAAAATGCCAAATGTCCTTTTACCAAAGATGAGTAGAAATGTTAATAAGCTTAAGGAGCTACAGGCTATAATGTCTTCTCTCATACAAAGCCTCTAGGAATAAAGAGAAATTTAACAAGCAGTTAAAGAGAGTTTAAAGTCAGGCTCTTTTAGTTACTCAGAAAGACTACTCCAGATCTCTGGATTAGGAGGAGAACCACCCTATTTGTGGTGCATGCTTTTAATCCCAGCACTCGGGATGCAGAGGCAGGCAGATCTCTGTGAGTTCAAGGCCATACAGGTCTACAAAGTGAGTTTTAGGACAGCTAGGACTGCTACACAAAGAAATCCTGTCTCAAAAAACAAAAACAAAAATGAATGAGAGAGAAAGAGAAGAAACAGAAAATAGGAAAATATGTCTGGAGGTTTAACTCAGTGGTAAAGAGCTTGTCTAGGCCATGGGTTTGAGCCTCACTAAGCACTAAAGAGAGAGAGGAAGGGAGGAAAGGAGGGAGGAAGGGAAAGAGAAGGGAGAGAGAAGGGAGGGAGGGAGGGAGGAGAAGCTTCAATATGCTAAAAACCATTTGTAAGATTTCTAGTTCTATTTTCTGTGTTTTTGTTTTTCCAGTTTGCCTTGCATTCTTGTTAAGGAAACAGATCATCTTTTTGGTCAAAGTTTAGTTTAGGGACCCTTGCTAATGTCATCCAGGAAGCAGCCAGAAATGCCTATCAGTCCATACCTATACTGCCACCTGATGCCAACACACTAAAATTGCAAGATCAGATCTTTAAACCAAAAATGTCTTCTAAACAAAATTTGCATAACAAAGACAGCTTTGTAACTGGGGGGAGGAGTAAACTTTGATTGACACTAATGCAAATGAGAACATGTAATGACTTAAAACAACAACAACAACAAATAAGGGCATAAAGGGGGGAGAATCTTCTAGTCTCAGGAAATTACCAATATGAAATCCCACAGATGTGAGCCGCAGCGTTACCCTGCAAATTGCTACACTCTTGTTCTGCTTCAGCAGACGTTTTCCCAGCGTTGTGAGCATGTCCTTAAATAACCATTTAAACAATTGCATGGGTCCAGTGACTACTCTACAGTTGCTGTCAGGAAGAGACCCAAAAGCACAGTGTCTCACAAAAGATAGAATTTTTTCCCCTCATGTTAAAAACAAAACAAAAAAACTGCAAATATTTGCTTCAAATCGATTAATTAGTGATTCTTTTCCTGGGTGTGAGACCAGTTTAGTAACCGTGCTTTGGTACGTGCCTCAGTTTTAGAAAGGGTGTAGAGAAGAGGTGACTGGGTTAGGAAGCCCAGGGTTGCCGTGACTGCTTAAAAATTAATTACCAGGGACCTTGATCAGATCCTTGATCCGATGCATGCCTGCTACCTGCTCCCACCCTTCCAATCCTTACCCTACACTGTAATTACCAAGCAGACAGCTGGCAGGGGTGGGGGAGGGGCTATGGGGTAGAGATGACTCAGTGGGTAAAGCACTTGCCTTGCAATGGACATTGCGACCCACACATAATCCCAGGACATAGGAGACGGAGAAGAGAATTACTAAAGCAAACTGGTTAGTCATATAAAAGAATAGAATAAAAGGAAAACCCATTCTTTCCTCTTAAGGACTTAATCTTGAAGTCCTTGGTATCTTCCTCTATTACTTCCTTCTCATTGCCCAAGATTTAAGCCACATGGCAACATCTAAAGGTAGTCTGGGAAATAAAGTGTTCGAACAGGTAACCATGGATCCAACTAAAAATTCTATTTGTATGAAATTCTAATCACAGAGATTAAAGGAAAGCTAGGGACCTCAGTGATATTTTGATTATCTCCTTTAATCTGTTCTTGTGGCTTGTAAGCAGGCACTGCTTTTAAGTCAGACTGGGAAACCCTACAGAGTAAAGGGACACAGAGAGGCAGCACCAAACACAGGGCAAGGTCTGGCTGAGGTTAGCACAACTGACAAAACAGGACTCAGGCCTGTGGGTCAAATAATTACACTGTGTTAACACTACCTTCCTGAGACTGGTGATCAAACCGTGCTACTGTGATAGGGTGTCCTTGATTTCAAGAAACACATCTTGAAGAATTGACAAGGACAGAGCCATTGTGTCTGCAGAGTTTTCTCAAGCAGTCAAACAAAGGCAGAGAACAAAATGGCAAAATGTTAACATTTGGAGCCTCAGGATGAAAGGGATAGAGAAAGACTTTGTGAGGTTCTTCCAACTTAGCAGTAACTCTGAAATTCTGTCAAAATAAAAAGTTAAAAACAGTACTCTCTTAGCTCTGACTGGAATTAACTTATTAGATTTTTTTATGTGGTTCATTTGCAGTTTAGTCATTATATAATACCTTAGTTGAACCCAAAGTGCAGACAATTTAGTAGCCCTTGTTCTATATTGAGGGTTAGGTCTGGGGATTGGACCCAAGGCTTCAAGCATGTCCAGCAAACATTACACCACTGAGCACTCCTCCTGGCCTCTATATTTGGTTTAATTTAAGCCCTTTACCCCCACATACTGCAGTGACTGAGGTTAAAATAGGGATAGTATTTGTATTTGCAACACTGGGTATGATAAGAAGTCAAGGACGGTCAGGCTCGCCTGTGATCTAGCATTTAGGAAGCAGAGACAGAAAAGTTCCCAGTTGAAGAGCAGCCTGGGCTACATAATGAGACTCTATCTCACTGAAACAAGACAGGGCAATATGAATGCAGTTAGGCACACCACCCTCAGAGATGCGGCAAGAATTCAGGACCAAGTGCAGCCTGCCCAGCTCCTTCACCCATATGGAGAAACTCGGCAGACTTGCTCTAGTTTTCTCAGACTTAACATCCCCATGACACTAACACTCTGTGAGTTTCCATTCTGAGACACTCGGGTCCTCTCAGTTCTTAAACACACTAAACTTGTCGAGGAGCTGGACCCATGTTAGTGTCACTCATAAACGTGAGAGGGAAGCCCATTGGGGAGACAAAGATGGGCAATTCCCTCTTTATGCATAGCTAGGGTTAGCTGTGCATTTTTTAATGCTTTGAATACATTCAGCTAATAATAATGCTCTAAATTGCCAGATAAACACACATACTGCCTTTGAATTTGAGAAACATGTATTTCCAAACACATACTCCCACAAATTGATTTTAAAAAAAAACACTGATAGAGATGTTCAGATCCCTTAAATGTTGGTTTATTGAGTTGTATGCCTGCTTGTTGCCTCTTGTGGAGAAATGCTTCACTGGAAAGTAAGATCATTTCCCCCTCAGCTGTCTCCTAAGACCGACAGCAGCTAGGTGGATTGAAATAGCATTCACAGAGCCACAGACAATAATCTAGAAGATGCCAAACAAGCCCGAAAGAACAAAGGAAATGTTTTCTTTGTCTCAACCCTGAAGATGGATCTGTCTTCCAGTTTTAAAGCCTATTGTTAAGCCTGATTGCATTCAGGAGCCCTGCACTGCCTTGCAACAGTCATAGAAACAATGGTTCTAACCGAACACACACACACACATACACACACAACATACAGACACACAGAGACATACACACAGACACACACAACACACATACACATGCACAACACATAGACACACACATACACAGAGACGCACAGACACACACACACACCCCACATACACATACACACACACACACACACACACACACACACACACACCTATGATCAGATTTCAGGGCTCAGGTTCTTTTTTTGCCTAAACTTGTCCAGGAAGTAGCTCTCTTCCCGGCATGATCATTGAGCAGATGAGGAGAAACTGCCTTGGCAAAAAGCTGCTGCTCCATTTCCTAACCACAGCCACTTGCAGCTCTGAAGGATTCACTGGGAGCCTCCAATGAAGAAATCTCTTCCCTCTACCAATAATGAGCCCATTCCAAAGGAGAAGCCTTCTGGGAACACTTAGAACATTCCAGAAAGTGAAGTCTATCAGTGAAGACAAAATTACTCTTGGTTCTGATCCTGAACACACCTTTCTGTCACACTACTGGCTCAGTTTCTAGAACCTCCCTCTGGCTTTTAAAAGACACTCCCCCTCTACCCCCAGATCCAAGAGGTGACAAAGGGCTTGCAAAGGCCACACCCATACTCCTGAGTACACATCTGCTAAGACTGACATTTTCTAGCTCAGGTGAAGCAAGCAGCACTTGATGAGGCCACAGCTTGTCTGACCTCTGCTAAGTGACTGCCATTGTCATATAGGAAGTCACATCTCTGTGGTCTAGAAGACCCCCCATGAGCAGAGAGCACATCTGCAGGCCTAGAAGCATTAAGCATTTGAGGGACCAAAGAACTAATTCTAGCTGGCACCATTCAATATTTATTCAGCATTTGTTTACACAGCAAGGTGATGCATCCCAAGTATTCTGTCACTTATTGCAATGTGACGTTCATACTGCCTTTTCTTCTAGTTTTAAGACTCTGTGTGTGCCTGTGTACGTCCCAGAAAAATTTATAAAATTATTACAGATATGAAACAGTATTATGTCTGACATTTTTTGTTACAGAATCATTTCTGTTACTGTGATAAATCATCCTAACAAAAGCAACTTAGGAAGGAAAGAAAGATTTACTTCAGCTCACAATTCCAGCTTAGCGCCTATTATAGCAGGGAAGCCAAGGCAGTAGGAACTGAAAACAGCTATTCACATCATAGCCACAGCCCAAGGCAGAGAGAAGTGAATGGCTGCATGCTTATTAGTGCCCAGCTTACTTTGTTCATTTTCATAAAGTCCAGGACACAAGCCCAGGGAATGGTGCCACTCACAATGGACTGGCTCTTCCCACATCAATGTAACCAAGACAATCCCTCACCAATACACTCACAGGTCAAACTGACACAGGAAATCCTTCATTGAGATTGCTTCCCCACCTGATTTTGTCAAGTTGGCAATGAAAACTAATGATCACACCATATGCAGACTCTTAGACGATGAAGAACAGATCAATAGTTTAATAAGTCTCCTCTGCGACTTTATCAAATAATTTCTCCTTCCTGGTCCTGTTTCATCATCTATGAAATGAAAGAGTTGAAGCAAATCAGGTCTGGGTCCCTACCTGCATCAACAGCCTTAACCTAAGCCACACAAAGAAATAAGCTAGTCAAAGCAGTGTGTGTGTGTGTGTGTGTGTGTGTGTGTGTGTGTGTGTGTGTTTAAAGACTATACTCTAAGATAATAAAGAAAATGCAAAAGAAATAAGACATTATTCATTTTCCATGACACTTCTTCCTCAAAATCAGACGTGCCTTCATAGCCATTAACAATAAGTTTTAATGCAGTGTTTTTAGAACAAGATTTTACACAAATCATTTATAGAAAGCATCTTAGTTGCAAGTAGACTAATGATTGAGGACTACCTACAATCTCACATCTATACATATCTATGGGCAGACATGTATGAACAAACACACACACACACACACATGCACACTCCTCATTGATCCTCATAGATACCAATGTCCAAGAAGGTAAGGTAAACAGACGAGGGTGCTTTAATGTGTATGAAGCAACACCCCCACAAATATCCATTCCCATTATATTTAAAGTATTTTTCAATAGATGGGAAAACTGAAATATTTGGAGGGAAAATTAATTACCTAATAACAAGGGCTCTTCAACAACCAGAAAGGCAGGTCACCTGACCTGATGACAGCTTGTATTCTATGATGATAACTGTTAGGCCTTTGATGGGGGGAGACCTTCTGTGTATATGTTTGTCTGATTGGTTGATAAATAAAGTACTGTTAGTCAATAAGGAAGCAGGATAGGTGGGACTGGCAGTCAAAGAGGATTCTGGGAAATGTAGTCTAGAGTAGAGAGTTGCCATGTGATCCCAGGAGGAGAGGATGCAAGTCTGGCATTCTGGGTAAGAGAAGACCTTATAAAATATATATTAGTAATTATGGATTAATAATTAAATCAGAGCTAGCCACTAAGAAACCATAGCAAATGACCAACAGCTTCATAATTAATATAGTGTCTCGTGTGTTATTTGGGGGCCGAGACAGCAGCAGGACCCAGGCAGCTGGTGGAAAAGAGTACACGTTACAGGCCTTAACATCCAAATTGATCATAAGTTCCAATACTTCACCCACTGGTATTATTTCAAAATTGAACATTTGACTGGCAGTTCTGCTGTGCTCAGAGTCTGCATAAGACCTCATCATAGTCCCTTTGCATTATAAACTTTCTTATAGCCTTTCTGTCATGGTATATATCAGTACTAAGGCAAAGCATGGGGATCACAAGTTCAAGCCTGCCTGGGTTATAGAGTAAAATCCTGTCTCCAAAAAGAATATATCCTATACCGTATATGTTGCATGAGGTGAATAAATGTTAAATTTTTCATTCATGAACCACATTCCCTAACTCCTGTGTACCAGCCATTTGCTCACAATTCTGTTTAAATTTCTTTTTAATTAAGCTATAGACATAAATTCAACCTTCAGCTTGTTATTTTAATAATAATCATAACAATTAACCTGTAAGTGTTTTTATCACTAACAATTATTAAATAGTAACGGTGTGCTCATTAACATAATAAGTCTCATTAATTGCATGCTGTCTCACAATGAGATTAACCTGTGATCAGACAGAAGTATAGGTTAAAGCAGAATGGGAGAATAGCTTTGGCAAATTTTCAAAAAGTTAGGCTTCACAAGGTAGGGGTAGGACTTGAGGAAGTGAAGGAGACACAGTGTCAAATTAGTGCAACAAGATCAATTAAAGTGAGAAGTGTACGAAAAATATTGGTGTCATTTTGAAAAATAGAATATTAGGTATGGTGGTTTGAGTAAAAATGACCCCATAGGCTCACATATTTGAATGTTTGGTCCCCAGTTGAGCCATATAGGAAGGATTAGGAGATGTGACCTTGTAGGAGGAGGTGTGTCACGTCACTGGGCACAGGCTTTGAGGTTTGAAAAGCCCATGCAATTCCCAGTTAGATCTTTCTCTGTCTCATGTTGGTGGACCAGATGCAAGAGCTCTTGGCTATCACTACAGTACCATGCCTGCCTGCCTGCTGCCATGATCCCTGGAATGACAGTGTTCATGGACTTCCCCTTTAAAACTGTAAGCCCCAGTTAAATGTTTTCTTTTATAAGTTGCCTTGGTATGATGTTTTATCACAGAGATAGAAAAGTAACTAAGATATTAGAGAAATATTACTAGCTATACATTTCAGGAATGATCATAGAGACAAAACTTTGATCTTCGGTGTAATAGAAGATTCGCTTCCAGTCACATAGCTCCTGGGATCCATATATAATATTTGCTTGCTGGATCTCCCAGGTGTTGTATCTTAGTCCATCCAGCTGCTACAACAAAAATGCTTTGGGTTTGATAATTCAAAGGCAATAGAATTTTAAAAGCTGAAAGTGTAGCTCAATGGTAGAGTACTTACAAGGCTCCTGACTTCAATATTTAACATTCCTGGGTCTCATTAGGAGGCACCCACTCTGCAATTCATCTTCAAACTATTTTATGGCCACTTATACCACCCATAGTGGGTTGGAATGACATTATATTATTTAAATATCTTGTTTCTAGAACTTCTGTGTCATTCTTTTCCAATCAGTTGATCATTTTGAATGGCCTCTTCTTTCTTCCTCATACTTTGGATGTGTTCTTCTGCCACTGTGAACTCTGCATTCAATAACTCCTCCATCTGCAGGGCTTGTGGGCCATGCATTATTGCTCTATCTGGCACTGGTGGCGCCTTACTTCCTCAGGGGCCTTGCTAGCTGTGTGTAAGCTCACCTGCAGTAGAACACTGCGTGGGAAGTTATGTGACACCTGGATGCACGTGTCAGGTGGTTTGTTCCTCTGGGAAGGAAAAGCGTTTCCGGCTTTCCGATACCCAGGGGTACTGCTGACTTGAATGGATGTTAAACCTCATTCTTGTGATCTTCAGCCCTCCCACAGTATGAGGATCCTGGCTCCAGATCTGCAAAAGTTGGGTTTGTACTGTCAATTCTCGAGAGATAACACCCCTTATCCAAGCCAAAGCTGGGATAGCACATCCTTTGCTGCTGTTTGAATGATTTCCTTCCTTGGTCACACTTGGATTGTGCACAGTGTCCTCCAGGCATCTTGAAGTTTAGGGGAGGCATTACAACCCAACTCTTCATTGTCCTGAGCTGGGCTGTCCTCATTCTTCTCCCCATGTGGCACTACACAGTGGTCACTGAGATCAGATCTGATCCGTTGCTGTTGTCAGCTCCTTTGGTATTGTCCCAGCCCTCTGGGGGTTGTTTTTGTTTTCACTGTGTTTGATGGCCCTGACAATTACCTTTCCTTTCTCTCCATTCTAGTCATACATTGAAGAGATTTTTTTTTCTGTTTTATACAACATTTCTGGCTGCTTTGGCATAGGTTTTCCAGATGTCTAATTCACACCAGTTCATAAAGCAAAAGACCTGTGATGGATAGTGTCTTTCAGCTGTGGCTCTTACTCGGAAAGCCTTGCTATGACTAGAGTCATTTTCTGTAGAGGTTAACAGCAAAGCCTTTTGGGATTGTAGTTCTATACACCCTTGGCCCAAGAACTCAGCTTCTCCAGGCAGTGCTCCAGAGAAAGAGGGTCATATGCATATTTTAACCTAAAATGTTGAAGAATAAACATCTTGGGTCTCTTTAGGCCATTCAGTCTCCATCATAACTACTCTGACATATGCAAAGCCCTCCAGCTTACATAAACACACAAGTACAAGCGTGAACCAATAAGAGTTTACTTTTATATGCTGGAATTTGAATTTTACACAATTTTCACATCAGGAAATGCTATTCTTCTCTATGTTTTTGAGATTTATGTTCACATGTGGGTGTGTTTTGCCTGAATATGTGTCTCTGTCTGTGCACCATGAGTGTACAGTGCCTGCAGAGGTCAGAAAAGGGCATCAGGTCCCCTTAGAACTAGAGCAACAGACAATTGTGAGCTGCCATGTGGGTGCTGGGAAAGAAACCAGAATCTTCTGCAGGAGCAGTCCCTGTTTCAAACTGCTCAGCCCCACTTTAGAACTACCATTTAAAGGGTGCTACAAAAGGAACCCAAGATTGTCTTATCAAAAGTAAGTTTACATTCCACAGGTAATTCTGATAAGCCTCCTGTATTGGTCCACTTTCCACTGAAACAACAAAATACCAGAGGCTGGGTACTTTATAAAGTAAAAAGGTTTATGTAGTTTAACTTGGAGGCTGGTGAAAGCCCATACAGCATGGTGACAATTCTGGTGCAAGCACACCTAACCACAGCAGATGTCACCATGGTGCATGCCAACAGGAGAGATCACATGGCAAGACAGGAAGTAAAAACCACAACCTTCTTGCCGAATTAATCAGGGTCCCATGAGACATATCTTAAATCCCTTCCTAGAGTAGTCCCTTTCTTGATCTAGTGACCTCTCACTAGACCCCACCCATTAAAGGTCCATCACTTCTTAATATTTCTATACTGGAAGAATTATACCTCTCAACACAAGGTTCTTTGGGAGAGTCAAAATCAAATGACAATTTAGGGTATCATAATTCATTTTTTCAGATTTTGCTTTTATTTGGTCTTCAGAAGGATCCTCCAACCAACACAATGAATTGTCCATCGTCACCTCATTTCTCATATTCCAAACAAAGTCACCAATTCCCTAGTCAGTACAAAAATAAATCCATGAATAAAAAACATTATAAGATACGTAAGGCCAGCAAACACACACACACACACACACACACACACACACACACGAGGACGCGCGAGCACGCGCTAATGTTTGATGAAGGAGACATCACAAATCAAAAAGGAGAAAGAATTCATCAGAAAAAAAATAGTTTTGGAATTTGGAAACCAAAACATTTTACATCCCTATCTCACACCACTCACGGAAATAAATACCAGATGCACTAAAGGGTAAAATGTGAAAGAATTAAGCCAGAGGAAGAAACTGAAAGGCAATTGAAGCAAATGTTTGTCAAATCTCTGGAGTGAAAAGGAATTTCCGAGCTTAAAAGCTTAGAAAAAGCTGCAAAGTAAAGCTCTGTGGGCTTTAATGGCATAAAAACTGTAAACCTGTAAATAATGAGATAAAGGAGCTGATATAAAGAAGTAAACTGAGAAGCATATTTGCATAGCTAAGGAAGTCAAGCTGGCTGGCAAAACACAGGAAACAGAGAAGCTAAGTAGTAATCAAAAAAATCCAAGTTAATCCATAATAGCCGTAGCTCATCTGTCCATTCAGGAATGAGCCTCATTTCTGACAGGGCTCCCACTGAGCAGCCAAAAACACATGTGTCCAAATGTTGGTATCTGCAGTCTGAGATGGCAGAAATGTAATGAAGATTGAGATGAGGTTTCAAAATGTGCTCTCCAGCTGATGGCAGGACACTTGCAAAGGACCAGATCTGAAAGCATCAAAGAAACCGAAGCAGTGTCAAAGATCATGAGACTTTTACATATCATGTTCACAAATACCATAAAGCAGGTTGGCATACACTAAATTAAGTGGGAATGTGAAAAATGAAGCCGTACAAATTCTAAGTCCCAATTAATGAAATTCAATTGCATGAAAATTTAATTAACCTCTGTGTAAGTGGGAAAGAGAAAAAGAAGCACACAGAATATTAGCAGCATTTGTGCCGACGTGTTGACTGGCTCTTTTGCTTCAGATTTTGCTTAATAAGATTTATTATGCAGAGCTGGAGAGATGGCTCAGTGGTAAGGGCTCTTCCAGCACCTGGGGAGAACCTAGGTTAGGTTCTCAGCACCCATGCAACAGTCACACAACCCTCTGTGTGACTCCTGTTCCCAGAGATCCAATGCTCTCTGCTGGCCTCTACAAGTATGCACACTCATACACACACACACACACACACACACACACACACACACACACACACACACATAATAAATAAAAACTATCTGAGTAAAAGTGATTGCAGTATGCTTAGTTTTTCTTAAAGATAGCTTTTTAGAAGGAGAGATCCGCATTTAGTAATTGGGATATGGGGCTGGAAAGATAGCTTAACAGGTAAAGTCGTTGCTGCCAACCTAATTTCAATCCCCAGAACCCAAAAGAAGAATAAAGAGAACCAATCAACTTCAATTTGTCCAAACTTGCACCCACATACATGCATGCACAAATGAACACTAAATAAATAAAACATAATAGAAAATTTGGAGTGTGGTGAGTCAGCAGAAGGGAAATGGTAAGCATTTCAAAATCCATGTTTTGAAAAATTGATGTTGGAAATCCTGATTAAAGTAAGACACGTGGCAAAAATCCCAGAGCACAGAGCTGAGAAAGGATTACCTCTGTCCTGTGCTCTTTGCACTTGCTATATTATTGAGACTATAAAGTAAATAGCTACTGCTATCACTGATAACTAAATGAAGCCTAATTGTGCGGTTTTAGTCTCAATTAAAATGGTGAGAAATGTGAGATGCTTTCCAATGGTCTCCCAGATAAATACCACTCTAAATGCATAGCCTTATATTGGAAACTGTTTAACATTGCCTTAGCTTTCTGGAAATCTCTGCACATGGATCTTAAATGTACCCTCCTTTGTCAAAACTCCACACAATCCCCATTTGTTAAAGGACATTTGAATTTTAAGACAATGTGCAATTCTTTAAATGACAATGACATGCAATTTGAGCAGCCAACCCAAATCTGCCACCAGCCCTTTGTCTTCTACCAAGTTCTTAAGAATGAGCTTTCACAGGGTTTTCTTGGAAAAACTGAAAGAAAAAAATCACAAGATCTCCCCTAAAATATAAAGTAATGCCCCGCCTGACCAGTATCTATTAGAACATAGAGACATAGCAGCCCTCAAGAGAAAGGTCGCTGTGTTTTGTTATGCTCTAGTTTTGGTTTTTAAGACAGATCCCATTTTGTGTTTGTAGCAAAGGCTGACCTTGAACTCAGGCAGGGACTTGGCATCCCAAGCTTTGGGATAGCTCTGCTCAAAGGGCAACATCGGTGTGTGTGTGTGTGTGTGAGAGAGAGAGAGAGAGAGAGAGAGAGAGAGAGAGAGAGAGAGAGAGAGAGAGACAGAGAGAGAGACAGAGACAGAGAGAGACAGACAGAGAGAGAGAGAGACAGAGACAGAGACAGAGAAAGGGAGGGAGGGAGGGAGGGAGGGAGGGAGGGAGGGAGGGAGGGGGGGTCAGATAAGTGATTCCCTGCTCTCTCCCTCTCCCTGGTGCTGGGATTACAGATGTGTATATCTGGCTTTTTACATGCTTGTCAAGGATCTCAAGTCAGGTCCTTGGGTCGTCGCCTCTGCCCACAAAGGCTGTATTATGCTAGGATTCTGCACTATCTAGCTTCCTACTTCTTTTATTGAGGCCAAACAGATCCTTCCAGTGCTGGCTTCTTGGAGGGGGATGCATTTCTCTGGGTGGCCCGGATGGAAATGGCCTTGCACACAGACTGATAAACACCATGCTATGAATCTCATATGGAGTCGGAGTCGAGTCTTCCCGGAGACTGTGCTTTAGGGCTTTGCAATGTGAGGGACTGTCCATTACAGCTGGGCACTTAGGCCTTCAAAACACTCATTTCTTCTTATGAGACAATAAAATACTTCATGCACCAGCAGCAGGTGAGAGCAGAACACGTCTTAAATATCTGACCTGAAGTGCCAAAGATGCTTAATAATCTTTAAAGTTACCAACAATATTGTTTCCCCCTGTTACCAGGATGTAGTAAAATGTCCTAATTAGTCTTTATGTTAATGCCGACACCTCCACAGCACATAAAAAGCACTTTTAATTTTTAAAAGGACAGCTCTGGTTGGTTTGATTTTTATCTCTAATTGGCCTATAATGTCTATCCCTCTGGCACTCCAGTCAGGCAAACATTAATTTAACAAGGAACTCATACTCCATGGGAGACCAGAGAATCAAGGGAGGAAAAGACGGTTCCTGCATTCTGGACATGTAATTGGCTCCATTTGCTTTTACCTCCTGGAAGGTGCTAAACAGCTTGTCTGCTGCTCATACAGGGGGACCTTTAGATGCAGCTGCTTCCTGGGCACCTTCTAAGGTCATTACAACAAGCCCCTATTGAAGAATGACCAGAATTCATCCAACTCTTCAGACCCACCTTGGTAAGTGATCCAGGAGAAGCCTCACAGGAGATGCAGAATTTGTGGTGGTGTGTACATTACCAAGAAACTGAGACCAGCCCAACCAGAGAGCTAAACCATCTTTCCTAGGATCTCTTCCTCTATGGGAAAATGATAAAGACTCACTAATCTCAGAAGCCCTTTCTAGGTTTAATACTCCAATATTTACCAGTAGGCACAGCTCTACCAGCTGCATGAATGAGGAGTCCCGGACCCTGCTAGCAGAGGCTGGCTCAGGACACTAAGAAGCCACCAGCTAGCTCTTCAGCAACATCCAATATGATGCTAAACATACTGTGGCAGCCCAGCTTCTCCAGGCTACCCAAGACCGTTCAGAATAGCTTAGAGCCAGGGGGCCTAGTAGAGATGGCTAAAAATGCAGGTTTGCCTCGCCTCTACCAAAGAAACATATTTGGGATTTCAGCATATTTAGCTCAGTGGTGTCAACTGACTTCTGAGTGGGGAACTTTCACAGTGGATCCTCTAAAGCAAAGAAGCACATGTGCATAGGAAATACAAACTTCATGGCATTCCTGGAGATGCATGGGAGTCTGTATGTGCGCAGGACAAGCCTCAAGGATTCCTGCTGCAATGGAGACATGACAGGGTGGACACAACATTATTGACCCCAGATGATTCCAGTTGTTGAATAATGATCCACTTTCACCCTCCCCCTCTTTCAAGCCCCATTCTCCCCAATGAGCTGTTGGCAAAGAAAGTTAGAGCTGAATGGAGTAACACGACTGTTGAAAAGCTTTTTTTCTTTCCAAACGAAGAAAACTATGACAACCTTTTATTTACATTTCCAGCGCTAAGGTTGGAGTATCAATGGTAATGGTGCTGCCATCTCCCTAAACACCCTCTGTCATAATGGCGCCACTGCCAGGCATCACACACAGCTCATCAACAAATCCAAAGGGGCAGAAACCAGGCCACGGAAGTTGTCGTCTTGCACACACTGGCGACTCAAAAGGAAACATGTTCCCAGAGCTTGATGTACTGTCACTGAAAGACTAGATCTCTGGCTGGTTTCACTGAGAATCTGCTAAATCAATCAAGCTGTTAAATGCATTAACATCACACACACACACACACACACATAATTTTTTCACTCCAGTATTCTGAGGTCTGAAATGAAACACAAATACAGTGAAGAAATTGTGAGCCAAATTTTCACTTAAGCCTCAACAATGACTCCCCTCAACCTTCAGCTGTTCTACTCCATTGATAGTCCCCCCCTCATTCTCTTACCCCAGACTCCAGTTAACTACAGGGCAAGAGGAAGGGAGGAATATACATTAGAGCAGTGGTCAGGACTAAACATTTTCTTTGTACAACCTTGGATGACACGCTAGCCTTTTCCTGGTGAAAGTCACTACCTTTGTGTTCCTTTCTAAGCCATATGGTAACCATCGATCTTAACTTCAAATTTAAATTCCTTTTGTTCTGTGCAGGGGCCACTCCAACCACTACTTCAAACAGAATGTAGGATATGTTGATTTGATTTTCTCTCAGTCACCAAGCTCTGAGAGAAATACGTCCTATATAGAGATGTGGACTTCCTTAAATGGTAGAGTCATTATCTCTACAAACAGAAATCAAATTGGGAGAGCCCAATTTGCAGAGCCATTAGCCGCTGATCTTTAGGTCACCACACGGGGAAGCTTCAAAGAAGGTGACACTCTACACTGAGTGAGTGGACTCTACACTGAGTGGACTCTACACTGAGTGAGTGGACTCTACACTGAGTGGACTCTACATTGAGTGAGTGGACTCTACACTGAGTGGACTCTAGACTGAGTGGACTCTACACTGAGTGAGTGGACTCTACACTGAATGGACTCTAGACTGATTGGACTCTACACTGAGTGAGTGGACTCTAGACTGAGTGGACTCTACACTGAGTGAGTGGACTCTACACTGAGTGGACTCTAGACTGAGTGGACTCTACACTGAGTGAGTGGACTCTACACTGAATGGACTCTAGACTGATTGGACTCTACACTGAGTGAGTGGACTCTAGACTGAGTGGACTCTACACTGAGTGAGTGGACTCTACACTGAGTGGACTCTACATTGAGTGGACTCTACACTGAGTGGACTCTACATTGAGTGAACTCTACACTGAGTGAGTGGACTCTACACTGAGTGAGTGGACTCTACACTGAGTGAGTGGACTCTACACTGAGTGGACTCTACACTGAGTGAGTGGACTCTACACTGAGTGGACTCTACACTGAGTGAGTGGACTCTACACTGAGTGAGTGGACTCTACACTGAGTGGACTCTACACTGAGTGGACTGGCCTTTAGAGAGGCCCAGTTGGGGCCCATGTGCCACCTCACCTCACCGTTTATTCTCACATCCATCAGTTTGTTGAGCCTCAGTTTCTTCATAGGAAGCATAGGTTACTGTAGAGCTTTGTCGGGATTGAAAAGACTTAAATGGAAATATAGAAAACATCTCACAAAATAAAACAAAATCTATGGGTGGTGCTGTTATTATTAAAAGAGAAAAAATAATAACTAATGAAAATGTAAGCATTCATATCGAGAAGAGGAATGAGAGAGCCCTTGGAAGACATGGGTTGTGGTACAAATGCCTCCTTCAGGAATTTCACTGTAACCTTTGGCCCACTTTTCTGGAGCCAAGTGCTATCCCTGGGATCATCCCAACAGATGCCTCACTGAGGAAAGGGGAACCAAACTAACCTACAAGTTCCTTTCCTTTATTATCATGAGAAGACAAGAAGGAAACCTCCATTCTCAAGGCTGTGTAAACAGCTATAGAGACGTTTTGCCTCTGCACATGGCATGACTCCACTGGCATCAGAAGCAGTAGGACCTACAGTCTTCTAATCCTCTCTTTGGCATGCTATTAAAATTTATCTATCAATTATTCTCCCTTATGACAGTACCATCATCTGGCTAGTCCAAGCTCAGTCATGGACCCCAAACTGGTACCCTGAGCTCAGATGTTCTCCATTGCACTCTCTGCTTTTAACCTCTGTCCTTTCAACAGACTTTATTTCAGTCAAGAGTTTGTTAGAAATGGACCTGGTGACTATTTTAGGGTTACTATTGTTCTAATAAAATACCACGACCAAAAGCAACAACAAAATGGTTTATTTCATCTTACAGCTTGTAAGTCATCCATCCAGAGAAGCTGGGGCAAGAACTCCAGGCAAGAATCTGGAGGCAGGAACTGATACTGAGGGCTGGGAGGAGTGCTGCTTACTGGCTTACTCTCTGTGGTTTGCTCGGTCTGCGTCCTTTTGTAGCAACCAGGACCACCTACCCAGAGGTGGCACCACCCACAGTGAAGCTGGAACCTCTCACATAAATCGTCAATCAAGAAAATATCGTACAGACTTGATTACAGGCCAATTACGATCCCTTCTTACCAGCTTACCCTTGCCAGCGCAGTGACTTAGAGCAGAAGCACGCATACTGAAATCTGCACTGTTCAGACTGCTAGCATTCAGTCATCCCTGCTGAATCCCACCCCAAGGTTCAGACCAGTGAGGTTCCTCAGTGGGTAAAAGCACGTTGTGCATCTGCCTGGCAATCACTCTGAGCTCCATCCGACAAACCATAAAACGTAAGCGTGGAAGAAGAGAGTCAACTACACAACGTAAGCATGGAAGAAGAGAGCCAACTACACAACGTAAGCATGGAAGAAGAGAGCCAACTACACAACATAAGCATGGAAGAAGAGAGCCAACTACACAACGTAAGCATGGAAGAAGAGAGCCAACTACACAACGTAAGCATGGAAGAAGAGAGCCAACTACACAAAGTTGCCCTCTCACCCCCGCACACCTGCCATGCCGCCCCCTCACACACAAACACATCGTGCACACACATAACAACAACAATAAAAAATAATAATAAATGTGGAGGTGTGCATCTGCGCACGCACGCCACACAAGTGTGTGTGTCTGTGTGTGTGTGTGTGTAATAAAAATATAGACAAAGAGGTCATAAATTTGAGATGGATTCAGGGAAGAATTAGAGTTGGGACGGGAGCGGTGGGAATCATTTAGCTGCAGTGCTGATGCATAAAATTCTCCAAAAATAAATTTTAAAAAAGAAGAAATACAGGTAAACAAGAAAATAAAGATAATTTTTAAGATAAAAACATCACTAGAGACAACTGGGTCACAAAGGTCAGAACCCAGTGACTCTGTCATAAAAATAGTCACCTCCTCTGTCAGCCATAACTGGATCTGACTATCCCCACCGTGCTCCTGAGAAGTTTCATCTGAAGAACCGGGTGACAGTATGACAAGACCAGCTCACCAGCAACAGTTCTTGTGACGTCTGCTTTACTGACAGAAATGACCTTGTCTAGAAACTCATATACAAGGCTGAGTGATTCTAGGGATTTCCAAGAACTTATGGAATTACTCTGCCGGTGAGAACAGATGTTGTGTCTTCTTTCAGGGAGGCATGTCTATCAATAACTAGACATCACTGGGGGTAAGGAGCTCTCCACAGAGAATCAACCTTATACAATAGAAGCATGCCACTTAGGCAGCACAGACATTGCTCACCCAAATCAGAGCTAGGAATGCCTATAGCAACCGAGAAAGTCTGTGCAACATCACCATCCTGGGATGTCTGCTTCCCTTCCTATTTGCAGAATTTCAGTGACAGCATCAGCCAGATGGGTCGCTTCCCTCTTGGATGCCAGTACAACTGAGACTCTTCTACCAAACCTTTGAGGAGCATAACATTAGTGCTCCACCCAAACAATAGACCAACAAAGTTGATGATTTTTACAGAACAAGCTTTCACACATAAAAAGAGAAAACAATACCTATCAACTGCAACTTGTTTTTTTTTTTTTTATTTCCAAGTTAGCTTTATTCCTGAGATTTGCTCAGAATGCCTTCCAAATCACTCAGCATCATAATTACTTTAGAGTCAGAGCCTCCTAGGGATTGCTCTGGATTTTAAGCCAATTTAGAATCAAAATCCTATATTGCTCTTCCCAACTGCCAGCTGGAATTGTTTCCATCTAGGAAATCATGATTTCCCTCTTTTATAGCTTAATTCTGAAATAGCTTCTCACAGTTCTCTGCCACATTCTCTTGGAGTACACCTTTCCTTTCTATAATTTAAGCAGAAAGGAAACAAGAAAATGATGTCAGAAACCACTACTGACCTTCTTGGGGATTCCACCTTCCTTCTCCTTCTGAAAGAAGCCCCAGCATCTTTGGAAAGGATTTGAAAGTCACCCCCCCCCCCATCTTGCTTTTACCCCTTATTTGTCCTTGCTTATTTTAACTTCTTCTCAATCTTGGCTCTTATTTAAAGAATTATATTACTACTTCTCTCAGTTACGGATGGCCATCTTTGATGTTTTAGTTACACAGCAAAAGCCTGTTCTGAAGGAGTTCAACAGTGGATACACTGGGCTGTCCAACCGATTCATTTCTTCACTGTTCTTTCCATGCTTTCCAAACCCAAATTTCTTCGGGTGCTCCTAATACTGTTTCAGTTGTTTAAATGGTGCAGAGAAAGGCAGCTCACCCATAGCCCAAAGATCCACTCACTCTACTGCTGACAAAGTAATTCTTTGCCAAGTGTTAGACTATAGATGTTCTAGCCAATGAGACATGAAAGACTATCTACCAAAAGGCTTCAAATTAAAGTTGATTTTCTCTGTTCTAAGAAGGGAATACTGGGAAGGAGGGGGCTATCTCTTTCTTGGGAGAGCTCCTATGTACAGTCTTGATATCTAGAAGTGCAACAGGTCTCTTGATAGCAAAGAGTGGGGATATGGGATCATTATGAAGACAAGGTCAGGGTATGCTGGAGTCAAGACTGTGATGAATTCATTCCAGAGCCTGACTGGCTATTTTGTTCTTAGGGGAAATAATGCATGTCCTTAAGGTTCACCATATTAAAAGGTGTCTGCTCAGCTACTTGAAGCCCAAACATCCTACTTGATACCTGTGCCCTAAAGCAAGTGGGAAAGTTTGGTGATGGTTTGAGAACACAGACTTGATTGTATGACTATTTTCCTTGTCCTAATTCACAGATGGTCTAGGCAGTGTACAGGTAGAGTTTGTGGTGGACTCTTACCATTGCACTTCTCCTAAATGCTGGATAGTGGAGTGTTTTGTGAAAATAGTCTACTGTAGAATGTTAGGGTTTTTTTTTAAGGAAAGGTGATATAGTCTGAAATTCCAATGACTGAAAAATTCCTGAGATAAACCTAGAAGTTACAGCAATGAATTCCAAAGAAATAGACACTATAGCAGAAGCATTTCTTTGGTAGAACAAATGCTATTTTGTTAGAATACAGGAGTCAAGGGAAAGGAATAGAGTCAGTGACAGCCATGTAGCCTAGAGTTGTATGACGTCCTTGCTCATGACTCAAGCCCATTACATCTCAGAACCTTCTTTATTAGGATATCTTAAAATCAGAACCAGGACCTGAATTTTACTAGAATGTTGCTTGAATCTTCTTAAGGTCTAGTATTGCTCCATATATATTTCTGTCAACAGTCTTTAACATTTGTGTAGAATTTGTGATTTTCAAACTCCTTTCACATCTATTACTTCTCTTAATTCCCCCCATATGCCTAACTAGATAAAAGTCACCACTGTCATTTTATCAAAGGACTGAAAGGAAAATAAATACATTAAGAAATGCATTGAAGGACCAAGATGCCACTAACAAATGAAAAGGACCGAAACCAAGGCCTCCTGACTCTCAGTTCAAAGTCTCCCCTTCACTCTGGTCCTCCCCTTCTCCCCATCCCTGTAGGCTGTAACAAATTTGAAGTTATGCTACTGATCAGCAGCAATTGGTTTGAAATAAGCAATCTTTGTATTCAAATATAAACATGAATGTTAGAAAATTGCTAATTTGGGCCAAATGTTGGACTTAAGATGATTGCCAACCCCTTTTGTGAGCACAAACTCCCTTAAACCATTTGTTCTCATGTAACATTTAGTCTGAGATGTAATACACAATACACATATAGTGTTTCCCATGTACAATGTTTTCCAGCTTCTAATTCACTTAAGGCCATCAAAAGAGAACATAAAATAACCCCAGAGCTCTAGACTTCTGCAATTACCTTGTGGAGAGGGAAAGGGAAGGCCGGGAAGAGTTTTTACAACTGAGAAAATCCAGATTTCTTATTAGTCATGGTCTAAAAATGACAACCCCCTGCCTATGCAGCAGGATTCCCTCCACCCGCCCCTTACCCACAAACTGCAGCTGGCAAAGCCTGCTGCAGAACACATTTTTCTGCCTGGCAAGCCATCTACAGACCTGAGCAGGGAACCCATTTTTACGCAAGCTGGACTGCTCCTCATGGCCTCAGGGGCAAAGTACCACCCAAGAGAGCAGGAATGGATCGTATGAACGCAGCCAGCTGCAGTTCAAGCCCTTGGCCATGGCATCTAGCCAGCTGTGGCCCACCAAGAAGTGGCATTGACACCAAGGTCCTCAGCACATATGAGCTTCCTCTCCCTACCAAGAGCTCACGGGTGAACTTAATAAGTTTTCTTTGAACTCTCCCACATTCACCACGCCCAGTAGCCTCTGTTTAACCAAGCTGACCGCAGTCAGGGAATTCCGTTGAATGAGAAGGCCAAGATTCCCCAACCACCAGAACTGAAAGAACACGGATGAATCACAACTTGTAGCTCAACAGGAAAGGAACATGTGGCTTCTGAAATGTCAGAAGGGGCCCGCTGCCTCAGGTATATTTTTCCAACAATTGTTCATCTACCTGAACATAATATAGTGAAACTAGTGTTAAAGAAATAAAACCTAAAGGCGGTCCACAGTATCTTTGTCAGAATTCTCCCTCATCTTCTGTCTCCCTCTCCATCATTCAATTTCTTCCCACTACCTCTTGCTATAAACTCCTTCCCTAGACAAGGCACAACCTAAATTCTCACAGCACCGCCCCAACCTTTACCTCCCCTATTTCCCAAACTAAGGAGTTTCCCCTTAGGCATATAATAATGATTGCTCACAAATTTAAACCCCCAACTGAGGCCTGGGCTCCAGGTGCAAATAGCTCAGAGCAACGTGGTTAAAACCTTTTTATACCCTTTTCCCAGGAGGACAGAGACATTCCGTCCAATCAAGGTTCTAGGCCTTGGCTTCGCATCCAAGCACTGAAGCACTAGCTTGAGTTTGTGTTTCCACTTCTGCACTGTCTTAAACTGGGATGCTTGGAAACAGATTCTGAGATGGGCAGCTGCCAGAGAAAAGTTTGCTGGAGAGTGCTGTCAGGGCATCAGGAAGGGAGGGAGGCAGGATTGGATGAAGAGAGCAACTATCCCACAATGTGGCTATGATGGAGACTTCAGGAAGTCCTCTGATGGACTCTGAGTCTGTAATAAGAATCATTCCAAATGGACATAAGAAGCCAGGCCTTTTGATTTCCCCATAAGTCAGTTATTGGCCATAGATTATCACCTAGAATAAGGTACATACCTTGGAGGCATAGCTATTCTGTAGGGATATGTGCAATTCCTTCTGAGGTATAGGAATAGCCACCACTATTCCAGGAGCTGAGGATGATACATCTTTTGTGAGCAGGAATCTGGAAGGAGAAAAAGAGTATCCATTATATGCCTCCCCTTATGTGTTTTAATAAGAAAATTGCCCCCTCAAAGGAACTTTTCCAGGAGTGTGGTTGATTGTGTTTCTAAAACAAATTTAAAGAATGAACTTGTAAAGAAGGAGGAGGAGGAGGAATAAAATCTTACTGTTCAGCTGATTTTTGATTTTAAGATTGTAAGGAAAATCTATTGTTCCCCTCTTTCAACACATTTATTCAAGATTCCCTTCGAGGCCTTTAGGTCTGTCCCCATAGCTGTTCTTCTGGCTTTAACTTCTAACTGTGGTCACATCAGTCTTCTTAATTGAGCCATCAGGCCACTAGCATTTCTACAAGACTCCCTACCCCCAGTTCTCTGGGCTTCTAGGGGCTTATCTTTTGTTACAATTCTTATCCACATTGGTATCCCTCTTGGCTTTCCTATGAAAAGAAGTCAAATGGGAAGACCTCCCGTCTCATAGCCTACATACACTCTAACATGCTCCCTTCGCTTCTGGGTCTTTTATTCCTTCCCTTTTCCATCTGTCAGATCATCATCACCTTCAGTTAGTATATTTGGACCTTAACTTTCTCCATAGTTCCAGGTAGCCACGCATTGTCATCTCCTGAAATCATCGGCAGTATATAAAATTTCATATCACTAAAGTCCATATTGGTAAACACTCCCCTATCCAAATCTATGTTCTACCTATCCTTTAAGATACAATCACTTGCATTCTCTCTAAGTTCCTACTGAAATATATTGAGTATATGACTCCTGTGGCCTATAGTTTTCTCCTCTTTTAACATATCTAGTTCTTTCCAATCTGGTAATAGAAAAATTCACCCCTAGTTATTGGTTCAGTGGTGAAGAAGAAAAGAAACAAAGGTATAGTGAAGTATTGTTGCTGACTTGCCCCATTTGAGCTCTGCATGATCGTCAAACTAGGGGAGTAAGACAAGTATTTCATAACCAGGAGGTAACCTCTCCTATGGGCCAAGTTTGGAAGAATTTAGAATTCAAAACCTTAAGCACACCAACCCAGATATCCTCATCCCATATGGTAGGGTACTTTCTTGCCTGTCAGGCCCTTAATCTTGGCAGCTGAGCCCTTCTAGGCTTTGAAGGCAGTCTTCTCGGAGGCTCTACTCCCCCCGCCCCCAAAAAAACCAATAAGTTCTCTACTCCATCTGCTTGCCAATTAGAGGAAACTAAAGTTTCTTTAAACACTGCTAGAGAACCCTCTGGCTTTCATATCTTGCCTTGAAATGATAATTCATCACTCTGGGGTGGTAATTCTCCCTCTTTGAGGAACTGATGGCCCTCAGCAAAAGTCCCTCAATGGCACAGAGGTGCGATTATAGTCCCTTTCCATTGCATCTCATTCTGGTTAAGCTGGTGAAGGCCAACCCCTGTACTACCTCAGTCTGCTAGAGACTACCCCACTGGCGATGGACATGGACAGCCACCAGTGAGTGGTGATTTGCATTCCACTTAACAGTCATCTTCCTGAAGCCTTATTCCGTACTGCCTAGGTTAGATTGAATCACCTACAGTTTCTAAAAGAGGGTTTTGTGGGAAGGTTTTCAGGGTTGTGATCATAAAGAAAAGTTAAATATAGTAGCTTGTGGGAACACCACACCTTGAGCAGAGACCCACTTCCCCTTCTGCCTGGGAGTAGGCAGAAGTTCGGGAAGTGGGTCTCTGCTCAAGGTCTGGTGTTCCCACAGTAGCTCACACCTAATCTCAAAATTGGGAGACCAGAGGATTGCTCTGAATTCAAGGCTAGCTTGGGTCATATAACAAGTTCCAGGTTAGTCAGGTTTATGGATCAAGATTCTATCCCAAAACAAACAAAGAATTTAGGATTAGATGTAGAAAATCTACAAGGAGCCAGAATGGTCTTTGAGAGTTAATTATCCAAACTGAGTCAAGAACCCATTATTTTTTATCCCCGTATCAGTCAGATCTATCCTGCTCTTTTTTGTGTTTGCTTGCTTGCTTTTTGAGACAGGGATTCTCTGTGTAGCTTCATAGACCAGACTGGACTCAAACTCACTGAGCTCTGCCTGCCTCTGCCTCCAGAGTGCTGGGATTAAAGGTGTGAGCCACTGCCCGGCTAGCCTGCTCTTATGAAAAGAGAAAGGAGCAGAACCTTGAGGGTGTTCTGTGGGGTAGAAATCTCAGTAATATGTTCACCCAGGACGTTCCATTGCTTTGGTGGGCTCACCAGCACTGAGGGGAAGATGTTAACAGAATACTGCATACACACTACATTGACTCTGCAGTAGGAAAAGTCACCGGTTTTCAAAAATCACCTCAAGTCTCTCCCTACTTCATTCAACCCCCCTAAGCTGTGCTAGCCTTGTGCCAGCTCTCAGGACCTACCTGTTGCTGCCTGGACCTGAAGTCCTACTTTCTGAGTCATCATATGTCTTGTCATTACTCACTGGCTAGGACTTGGAGAGGCCTTTCTTGACTACCCTACACGTGTCTGGTTGCTCTCACACCTGCCATTATCCTCATGGTAATACTTGTATGTTTTCTACCCACTTCTCACCGTAATCTGTAAACCCTGTTGTTCACTTATGTGCCATCTTATTTCTCTCTCTAGAATAGAAGTTCTGTTGGTCCAAGAACCACATTTAGCTATCCATTACGGTATTCTCAGCTCCTGGATTATAATCAGATGGGAGCACAGTCAAAGTTTGCTGAATGAATGAACCGAAGCAGAGAAATGACAAGACTGATAAAGACAAATGAGTGGCAGATAATAAACAACAAGGTTATGTAAATCAATTGCTGTGTTTGCGAAATTCCTCTGGGACTATGCAGGCCCATGTAAAGGAAGTTGTCACTATCCAGCACAGGTTAATTCTAGAACTTCTGTCATCCTGCTGTGTAGACAGGAAACCCCGAAGACACTAGGCTAGAAGTCATCTGTTTTTATCTATGCCAGTGACAGTTCAGAGCCAGAAAAAACGTTGTCCTAATGTTACTAGGACCATATCTGTACCCACTGACTGATGAGGTCTGTGGAAACCTAAAGTATGATGGCACAAATTTGAACCAATATTTTCCTACTAATATTTTTCTCTTCAGCCTAATGTCTACCTATGAATAAAAGAAATATCCTCATTGAAAGCAAAACCTAGTAGGCATGGGAAGCTTCAGAGGAAGTCATCTGTAGATCACACGGTGTCCACTGGTGACTGCCACTATCCACTGCTGAAGGGACCATCCCTACCATCAGTTCACTTCAGTCAGCAGACAGCATCAAAAGGTTTGATGGCCTTCATTAGCCATTGAGCAGCCATTTAACTCCGTGGTAAGGCAACCTCTCCAGGATTCAGTTTCCATGCATGAAAGACAAGAGTTGGGGATGGGCATGAGCCTTTGCTCTGCCAGATTCCTTTGTGGTCTTCCATGGGAGCACCATCACTCTAGGCTTCAGCATACCATCTATTGGCCAAGGACAAGGTCAGATATCTTCCCAAATTCCACACAATGTAAATGATCAATATTCTTTCTGTGTATGTCTGCAAGCCTACTAAACAGGAACTCAAGCCTTACTAAAAGTGAAATAGAGGCCTACTCCAGAATCTTCCTCTTGCAAGGTTTCAGGTGTAAAGAAAAGGAGTCCTTACTGAGCCCTGTCAAAGCCACATTTGGCAGGACGTTGCCAGGAGTTATGAGTTTCAAATACAGCATTAGAATTTTTAATGGACTTGGAAGCTCATTTGGAGATTTCCTCTCTATTAATATCCCCACTGATTCTACTTTACACTCCAAATTCAATGAAAATGCTATTTTTATCAGTGTATTTATTACTCATTTGATGGTATGGAAGCATCTTGTATAGATATACAGAGATGCTTTTAAGTTACTTTGAAAATTACTATTTTTATTCTGTGGAGTTAATTGAGCCTGCCACTATACATCTAATTTATGGGAGTCACAGAGACAGCAAGTTGCGAAACAAAAGTGTATTTGGTGCATAATATTGGGTTTTATGCTCTCTAATGTGATGGAATGTGGGCTATCAAAATGATCTTTCTCCCTAACTGTAATGGCTGATTCTTATTTATGGCTGTGTATTATATATATTTGGATCTATGTAAGCTGATAATACAGTCAGATGCAGCAATTTTCTCTAGTAACACTAGGAGATAAAGTTACTTAAGTCAATATTTTGGTCATTTAAGCACTGATAACCACCCCGTGTATGTATTAATGATGATCCATTTCACAACACATCATTATCCGGATCAATTTGTCTATTCCCTCTTTATATAGATTTAACTGGCTCAGCTTCCATTCACAGATGTAAAGTGCCATCAGTACACATTACTTCTTGGTACTTATTGCCTCAAATATTGATTTTTAATTTTTTTTGTCAAACAAAATGTGTGCTTTCATTTTGTGCTATCAGAATACACACACACACACACACACACACACACACACACACACACACACAGGTTGGGAATGATCACACCATATAAAATTTTCCATAAAATGAAGGGGCTCTTGGGCTTGAACATTACTATTTTTGAGTTATGTTTGTCTCAAGAAGTAGAAGCTGCTGAGGAGACATTCATTGGAAAGATTCTGGGTTATTACCCAGAATGCAAAGGGAAATGAAAGCAAAGGAGCCAAGGGACCTCCTGGGCCTCAGCAAGAGATAAAAGGCACTCAAACACCGAGTCTATACTGTGTAACCAGCACGGCCTACACACGTCAGCAAGAGATAAAAGGCACTCAAACACTGAGTCTATACTGTGTAACCAGCACAGCCCACACACTTCAAGGTGTTCTCTCAGTCATCAAGACAGTGTCATGAGGTGAGTACCACCATCTCCACTCTAAAGAATAATCCAGGGAAAGAGAAATTAAGAAACAGCCCTGTCTTAGTTACCATTCTATTCTGTGAAGAGACACCTGATCAAAGCAACTCTTATAAAAGGCAACATTTCATTGGGCACTTGCTTGCAGTTTTAGAAAGTTAAGCCATGATCATCATGGCAGAAAACAGACAGGTATGGCACTGAGAAGTAGCTAAAGGCTTTACTTCCTTTCTGCAGGAAAATAGAGACTAGACCTTCTCTGGGGCTTTTGAAACCTCAAAGCCCACCCTCAACAACACACCTCCTCCCAAGGCCACACCTCCTAATTCTTCCCAAACAGTTCTACTCCTTAGTGAGTAAGCATTTAACTATATGAGCCTATGGATGCCATACTCATTAAAATCACCCCAAGTCACAAAGTTACTTAGAGAGCTAAGACTGAGCTATTTCCTGTGTGCTGTTATCTTTACAGTGCATGGCCAAAAAGTGACAGTCCCACTAACTGCCATTCTCCTTGTGTTTTAAATTTAGGTTTATGAAAGGGGTATTTTCCCTCATGAGAAAGAGAGAACCATATGCTACAACCCTGGAAGTCAATCCTTATAATTTAGGCATTCCAGCCAAATGAGGTAATTCTCTGCACAGCGGTATTTTGATCATTGACAGACCTCAAATATGATGGTGATCCCATAAAATTATAATGAATGAAACATTTCTATCTCCTGAGGACTCTGAAGTCATTATTAATGTCATACCACAACACAGTGATCATGTTTGTGGTGATGTTAGCATAAACAAACCCATCACAAATCAGTTACTTGAAAGAACAATGCAGACATATATGAGACATACACTTGATAATCAACAACCATACAACTGCTTTACTATTTACCATATTATACTTTTATCATTATTTTTAGAGTGTATTCCTTCTATTCACAAAAAGAAAGTTTGAAACTGGAGAGATGGTTCAGCTGGTAATGTTCTTGCCATGAATGCATGAGGACCTGAGTGCAAGTCCCAAAAGAAAAATCTGGACATAAATGGCATGTGCTTAGAACCCTAGCATAAGAATGCAGAGACATGTGGATCCCTAGAGCTGAAGGCCTAGTTTATTTGCTAGGCTCCAGGCTAAGGAGAGGCCCTGTCTCAAGAAACAAAGGTAGGGATTATGCTAATTTAGTAAAGCAGCAATTGTAAGGTTCTCCTCCAAGATCCTGGGTAGTTTGGTAGGTTTCTATTACCAGCATGATTTCCCTCTTGCTGAGTGGGTCTTAAGTCCAATTAGAGAACTGTTGATTACTGCGAAGGTATGAATGCCACTACTGCACCATTAGGGCACTTTTCAGCACAATTATTGTGTCATGATGGTTATTGTTGTGGTTCACAGGCATCATAGCAGAGTAGGACTTTTGGTTGTCTCCCTCCTGGTCCCATGAAAGCTAGTCTTCAGGGAGGAAGCATTTAGGTCATTTCCAGCTCAGGGGCCTCTGGACCCTGTTTTATAAATGCATGGTATCTTCAACAAAAGGCCTTAACTTCCACCTCTAGGGGTCAACCAAGGACAATAGCAACAGCCTATAATGTTTTGGGATTCTCCTGGACAATCCTAACAAACAATAAAAGAGGGCTTCTCATGCCTTGTATTGAGGGTTTAGTTAGGTATATGGTCTTAAGGTCTTGGATGGAACATTGTCAGCCCTAATGGGAAATTTTCATTTAAATTATATATGTATATGTATACACTTAATTATGTGTATTACGTGTATTTTAAGGTAGATAGTTAAGAACATGATTCCTTATTCCTGTTTCACACATCCTTACTGCTATTTTACTCTCCTCCTTCTATATTTATCTCCTTCCCACTCCTAATTACATTCTAAATATTTGTTCTTATACTCACAGATGAATCCTCACCCTCCTCACCCTACATCAAGGAAACTTTTCCTGGCAACAGATAGAGACCATTATAGAAAACCATAATGAATAAAAATGCAGAGATCGGGAGCCCAGTCCTAGGTAATATACCTATCCACTGCTGGCGGGAGTGCAAACTCGTACAGCCATTTTGGAAATCAGTATGACAGTTCCTCAGGAAAATGGGAATCAGAATACCACAAGATCCAGCAATCCCACTCTTAGGCATATACCCAAAAGATGCACATTCATACAACAAGGGCATCTGTTTAACTATGTTCATAGCAGCATTATTTGGAATAGCCAGAACTTGGAAGCAACCTAGATGCCCCTCAACTGAAGAATGGATGGAAAAAATGTGGTACATTTACACAATGGAGTACTACTCAGTGGAAAAAAACAATGGAATCTTGAAATTTGCAGGCAATTGGATGGAACTAGAAGAAACCATCCTGAGCACTAGTCACAAAAAGACAAAAATGGTATGTACTCACTCATATATGGATTTTAGACATAGAGCAAAGGATTACCAGCCTACAGTTCATACCACCAGAGAAGCTAGGAAACAAGGAGGACCCTAAGAGAGATAGGCATACATGGTTCCCAGGAGAAGGGGAAATATACAAGATCTCCTGAGCTAATTGGGAGCATGTGGGGAGGGGAGAGGAAGTTAGAAGAAAGAGAAGGGAGAAAAGAAGGGTAGAGGAGGAAAAGAGAGAGCAGGAAGATTGAGTCGGGGGAAGAATAGAGGAAAGCAAGAAAAGAGATACCATAGTAGAGGGAGCTATTATAGGTTTAATGTGGGAACACCAGACCTTGAGCAGAGACCCACTTCCCCTTCTGCCTGGGAGTAGGCAGCTGTAAGACAATGTTTAGTAAAAACATGTTTACTAAAAATGATACAATAAGTTCCTGGCCACTTCCCCTTCTGCCTGGGAGTAGGCAGCTGTAAGACAATGTTTAGTAAAAACATGTTTACTAAAAATGATACAATAAGTTCCTGGGAAAGGCCTTCCCACGGAAACCGCCCTGACCTCGACCTTGTCCAAAGACTAACCGCACCTTCAAAAACCCACACACATCCACCTCGGTCAGAGCAGAACCAGCCAGGGTAGAGGAGAGAGCAGAAGCTTCTCTGGTGGGAGCTTTTCTTAGGAAGTTTTTCTTGAGCCTTTTTGGGGCCTGCTTAAAGTTTTCTTTATATCATTGAACAAGTCTCTGTGTTGTCAATCCCTGACACCCTCCACACGTTCTCGGACACAGGCCGCACAGCAGACGAGACAGTTTAAAGAGAAATCTGGCACTAGGAAAATGTCCAGAGATCTACAAGGTTAACCCCAACTAATAATCTAAGCAATAACGGAGAGGCTACCTTAAATGCCCTTCTCCGATAATGAGATTAATGACTACCTTATACGCCATCCTAGAGCCTTCATTCAGTAGTTGATAGAAGCAGAAACAGACTAAACACTGAGCTGAACCCAGCTGCAGAGAGAGAGGAGTGATGAGCAAAGTGGCCAACACCAGGCTGGAGAAATCCACAGAAACAGCAGACCTGAACAAGAGGTTGCTCATGGACCCCAGACTGATCATTGGGAAGCCAGCATAGGACTGTTAAAGGCCCACCTGAATGTGGATGTCCGTTTGGAGGTCTTGTTAATCTATGGGGCCTCTAGTAGTTAATCAATATTTATCCCTAGTATACAAATGGACTTTGGGAGCTCACTCCACATAGAGGGATACTCCCTCAGCCTTGACATACTGAGGAGGGTCTAGGCCCTGCTCCAAATAATATGACAGACTTTGAAGATTCCCCCATGGAAGACCTCACCCTCCCTAGGGAGCAGAAAGGGGATGGAATAGGGGGTTAGTGGAGAGCAGGGGAGGAGGGGAGGGAGAGGGAACTGGGATTGACATGTAAAAGAAGCTTGTTTCTAATTTAAATGAAAAAGGGAAAAAATGACCCTAAAAACAAAAAACATGTCAAATTATAGCACAAAAAAATTAATAGTTTACTTTGTCTTTAAATGTATTTCCATTGTACCCTTTTCTTAGAAAATCAATATGTCTTATATGTATGGAAAGTGTTTATTAATTATGTTGTCATATTTCTTTAAAGCAACAATAAAAGTACAGAATTAAAAAACAAATCTGCTCCAAAAGTACAGGGATTACTGCAGAAAGGCAAGGCAGAGATTGTAAGAGTCAGAGGAACTGAGGGTTTGCTTTGCAATTGTGTCTCCTCCTACTGTGGTAGTTTGAATGAGAATGGTCCCTTAGGCTAATATGTTTGAATATTTGGTTTAGGTAGGATTAAGAGGTGTGTCCTTGTTGGAGGAGGTGTGTCACTAAGGGTAGACTTTGAGGTTTCAAAAGCCCACACCATTCCCATCCATAACTCTGATTTTTTCTTATGGGTAGATGTAAGTTCTCAGCTATTGCTCCAGTGCCATGCCTTCCTGATGCCATGTTCCCTGCCATGGTGGTCGTGGACTCTAACCCTTTAGAATTGTTAGCCCCACTTAAATGCATGGCATTTTGTCACAGCAATAGAAAAGTAAGTAAGACACCTAGGAATGAATGTCAGAAGCTACACCCATAAAGTCTCACCAACATGACTGCCAAAACACAAGCTATGCAACGATGACAACAATAGACATGCCAAAGCAGACAGGGAAAAACACCTCACAAAGTGCTGCAGGCAACTAGGGAATGCAGGGAATGGGCAAAGTAGTCTTCACTGAGGAGGAACCCCATTTGGTTACCTAATACTAAGTGGTCAGTCCTGAAAACATACAAGCAACATTATAGAGACTGAGAAAGTTATACTTATGTATTTAGGAAATTTATTTATTTATATATACTTATGTGTGTATCTGTATACATACATATATATATAGTGTAGTGTGTGTGTGTCTGTGTGTGTCTCTGTGTGTGTGCATGTGTGCGTGCACATGCACACATATGTGTGATGGCTATTCTTGGTTGTCAAATTGATTATATCCAGAATTAACTAAAGCCTAAATGACTGAACATACCTGTGAGGGATTTGTTTCTTAATTACATCATTTTACATGGGAAGACCCACTTCCAATCTGGATCTTTGAGGTAGGAATATCCATCTTTAATCTGCACAACACCTTCTGATGGAAGTCTATATAAAACACATGGGAGAAGGAAGCACACTCTCTTTGCCTGAATGGTGCTGTGCTCCCCACCATAATGACAATGGACTAAGCCTCTGAAACTGTAAGCCAACTCCAATTTAATGCTTTCTTTTATAAGAATTTCTTTGGTCATGGTGTCTCTTTACAGAAACAGAACAGTAACTAAGACAGTATGTAACAACAATTAATGAAAATTTAAAAAAAAATAAAAGAGGCCATGAGTTTGAAAAATATGCAAGGAGGGATATGTGAGAGGATTTGGATGAAGAAATGGTAAGGGGAAAATGAAACAATTGTATTATAGTCTCAAAAAATTAAAATAACAAAGAGGTAGGCAGTGCCTGGAGTCATGACATCAGAGATTGTCTTGTGACCACAACCAGAAGTAAGTGTGTATTGGTGCACACACATTTGCTATTAAGTTATTGTTGTTTCCTGCTACTTTACTGAAAATGTGTAGCTGCTCTAACAATTTTCTGGTGGTATCTTTAGGGTTTTATTATCATCTGCTGATAGTGATGCCTTGATTTCTTCCTTTTCTATTTGTATTCCTTCTATTTCTTTCTCTTACCTTATTGCTGATTGTGAATTCAAGACCTACATTAAATCATAATAGAAAAATCCAATAATGACTGTCGTGCTGCAAACTTAAATTGAGCTCCCAGCCTAGAGCCCAGGCTGGCCCAGCTTAACCTGAGGTGGCTTACACACAGAAGATATAAGTATTGTTATACCAATGAGGGTTTATGGCTGCTTGTTATCCTTAAAATGATCGGATCTATTTAAAATATTTAACTTAATTATATGCATGCACTCTTCAAGATACATACATTATTAATAATTTATATATAATTATAAATTATTAGTAATACAATGCCCAATAAACTCATTTCATCAAATAACTGTCTTAAAGTATGCACAAATAATCTGGACAGTGATTATAGAATTTTCTAGAAGAATTATTATTAAACTTTCTCTAGAAATTTTACTCCAACTCAAATACCCAGTCTCAGTCCCATGACTATAGAGCAAGATTTTCTAGCTATCTCTAAGTAGGTGGCTTATTGTGACATTCAATGCCCATGAGGCTATAACCTCTGGATTACTTAAATTATTAATTCATGTTAATTTCTTGCCTCTTTTTAAAACTGCTTTATTTAGATGATTGGCTGGCACTAATCAAACTCTCTTCAAGATAATATGTCTGTCAAACTGTTCTCTACCTGCCAGTGATGCGCTCATTCTCTCCAATTACTTGATGAGTTTGTCACAAAGCCCAGTCGAGGATTCCTGGCAATATTCACATGCTCAACCACATTTTGAAGACATGCAAAAATCAATGTTAACCTCAATATGTTAAAAGTAGTAAGTCCTCTGCCCTTATTGCTCTTATTCTTTGTCAAGCTTTCCCTGGGTATCAGGTGTTGGAGTGGCCATAAGAAAGCATTTTATAGACCTACCTAAGATGCATTTCACGTGAATCTGGCGTATAGCTACTTCTGCACAAGGCAAAGCCAATTTTAGCCGTCCTGGTGTAGCGACAGCTCTTAGGAACACTCACTGGGCCAACTTATCCGGCCCCAGGACAAGAACCAGATGTCATGTCAAAAATACCCACAAGATGTATGGCACTCAGCATGAAGTATGTGATACTGGAGAAGAAACATAATTTGAAATGTATGGAACCAGAAGCTAGTCTGTAGGAAATTCTTCCAGTCATCAGAAATGTAAAATTGCAAGTAGAAGATTTGGTTCTCATTAATGTCTAATAAGAACAGAAGTTCACTCTTTTTGAGGAAATATACTCAATAACGCAGCATATACAATTATAAATGCACCATTTATTTCTTTTCTTTTTGATGGGAAACATATGAAATAAATGTATCAGAATTCCTGGATCTACTGGGGAAAATCCAGAGCAGTCCCACAAGCTAACTCCAGCAGCCACAACAGCTCAATTACAAATGAAACTCGCCAGCGTTTGCTCAAATCTGACAACCAACTTGACTGTAAATGACATTACCAAGAACAAATTATGAAATTCAAAGGGCTTTTTCTGAACTATTTCTATTATTTTAATTCCAACAAGCTGAATTATCTTTATAGTCTCATGTGAAGGACAATATTACAAAGTCATTGTCAAAGAAGAGTATCTTGCAATGTTTTTAGAACTCAGATTGTTTATTGGATTTTAAAAGTGACCCCACCCACCTTATTCAAAATTACTGTTCATGGGTAGGTGAGTTGGCTCAGTGAATAAACGTGTTTGCTGCTGAACTCAAGAAAGCTAGTAACAGAGAGGGAGGACTGATGACCAAAGGGATTAAGACTGGGCTGGTTTAACCCCCAGAAACAGCTGGCCTGACAAAGGTTAACTCTTGAATCCCAGGCATCAGCCTGGGAATCCAGCATGGGACTGATCAAGACCCCCTGAATCTGGGTGTCAGTGAGGAGGCCTAGGCAACCTATTGAGCCTTGGGCAGTAGATCAGTACTCATCCGAGTATACACACAGACTTTGGACTCCCATCCAACAATGTGAGGTGCACTCTCACCCTGAACTCTTGGGGGAGGGTCTAGGCCCTGCCCTGTATGAAATGACAGACTATGGACATCCCCATGGAGGGCCTCACCCTCCCTGGGGAAATGAGGGGATAATGGGGGGGTCTGGGGGGGATGGCACAGGAGGAGGGGAGGGAAAAGGGACCTGGAACTGACTTGTGAAGCAACCTTGTTTCTAATCTAAATTTAAACTGAAAAATAAAAAAGTGTTTGCTGCACAAGCCTAATAACGTGAGTTCGATTCCTGATACTCATGGCAGAGAGTTCTGATTCCTTAAATTTATTCTCTACCCTCTACACATGTGCCATGGCACACACATCCTCATACACATACATCAAAGATACATATACAGCATAAAAATAAAATTAATTACCTTTTCAACAAACAAAATAATCTCTTACCAATGAAAAAATTTCATGGCCTTCCTTTTAAAATGAGACCCTAAAAATTGATTGCTAAAAGGTTTGTTTCACTACAAATGATCATGACAATAGAGCTTGGGGTAAATCAATGTTTGTGCTTTAGGCCACTGAAATTATAGTCACAATTCCCTAACCAACCCTCCTCTCCTGGCTCTTCATTGGCATCGCAGACCAATGGAGAGGAAGACAGAAAGGACAAATGGACAGCTACTGCCAAGGATCAAATACTAGTGCCTCAATTTGTATCTACATATTGCTGGGTAAATAGCTCTGTGAAAATGGTTACTCTACCCCTCTTAAGGAGGAGTTGTAGGGCACTGAGTGATGGCTCAGTGGTTAAGAACACTTCCTGATTGCCCACCAGTCTGGTTGAGTGACTCACAACTGCCTGTAATGTCAGCTTTGGGGGAACCAATGCCCTCTTCTGGCCTTCAAGAACACTGCATGTTCATGTAAATACAGACAAACACACACATACACACACACATACACACATACAAATTAAAACTAAATATATAAGTATGTGTTTAAAAATCCGTTGTATTAAAGAATTCACTGATGGAGTGGATCTAGATTAACACCTTGCACAAGGTGATAAACTCTCACCAGAGGCTAGCTATAGTCACCCCATCAGCCAGGTCAACCCTTCATTCAGTTCTGATAACTACCCTTATTTCCATATTGTGAAATACAAGGTCTGTTTTATATAATTCACTCAGTATCTTATCCAGGAGATATGAGGAGACATGAGAGAAGTGAAAATCCAACCCCATGAAGATATATGACTCCAACAAACCCGTTTCCAGTGCCACTATAGACATCAAAATTGATTTTGTTCTCACTTCACATAAATGAAAAAATAGATGATGGTTGCACTGAAAATTTGACATCAATTACCCTGAGTAAAATAATTGATGATTCGTTTGTGAAAGGCTTGCTTGTTTTAAATAAATAGAAAATCAAAAGCTATTGAGGGAGCCTTAAGTCTTGGCAATATTTGTTATTTCATACCCTTTGCAAATTTAAAGTCATTTGATTTGGGAACATAAAAGCATATTTTACATGGATTGCTTTCTTGAAATTAGCCTGCTGCATTAAATTAAAAGGCATTTTTATTCAGACAATTCTGAAATTTTTTCCAATTGCACGACTTGCGAGCTGTTTTTCACTCTTGTTACCAATGGAACTGCAAGTTGCTGAATGTCACAGAACCCAGCATCACTTCATATCTTTTTTTGCCAACTTATGTGAAAGCAAGGCAAAGCATTCCAAACACTAGAGTATAACCACACTGTAGCAAAACAAAGGGCTATTGTGTTTCATTACAGTAAAGGGAAGAGACAAAAAAACACTCATTTTCAGAGAAAGAATTCAAAGGAAGAAAGGACAAGCTCTGCCCCCTCCCTGCCGGCTCCTGGTGGTATGAGCACAATGTCTGCCATGCGGAATATAATAGCTTTCTAAGTATCTAGCAATATATGAGTATTGTCAGTTTTCAAAGAATGGTATCACCTCCACAGAATCTGGAAATCTTCCCAATTCTTCAAACCCCACTAGTAAATATTTTCATCACAGTAATAAAGCAACATCAGCCCACAGGCTCAAGTAGAAGTTGAATACAGGGTCCATCACAGTGTCATGCTGCCCCAGAGGCTTCTTTGGACCCACACAGTGAGCTAAAAATTCTCCAATGTACTGCCAATTAAAATCTGAGAGATTTCACATTAAGGCCTGAAGTTCTGGGTTTTCTTTAGGAACTAGATCATCTGATCATCCCTTCATCATACTAACAGTCAGTGTATTTTGAGTGATAGCTAGGTGTCCGATTAGACAGAGCACATATTCTGTACACTGTCACAGCCTAGCCAACTCTTCACCATCGCCTCACAATGAAGCACAGCTTTATCTGCCATTCCTCAGTATTCTGGAACTCCTGGGCCTCCTTTGAAAAGAGGGAAAGATAGTTTAGCAACTAAGAGTGCTTGCTCTTGCAGAGGACCCTGGTTCAATATTCAGTACCCAGCACTCACAGCTGTCTTGAACTCCAGTTCCAGGGGACTCTGACACCCTCTTCTGGCCTCTGTGGGCATCTGCATGCATATGGTACATATGCATACACTTAAGCAAACAGTTACACATAAACACTTCTTTTCACATCTTCGTGTGTGTGTGTGTGTGTGAGTGTGCAATCGCATGTATATGCATACCATGACACATGTGTGGAAGTCAAAAGACAACCATACCAAGTCGTGCCTTCTATCTTATTTGAATCAGAGCAGGTCTCTTGTCACTGCAAAGTACACCAGGCCAACTGGCCTGTGAGCAGCCAAGACTCTCCTGTCTATGTCGCCCATCTTGCCTTGAGAGTACCAGAATTTTAGACAGAGGCTACCACATCCAACTGCTTTAGGGTCCTGAGGATCCCAATTCAGCTTCCTGAGCTTTCATGGCAAGCACTTTACCCACCGAACCATTTCCCCAGCCCTGGACTTCTTAGAGAGCAGGACTGGAATCCTAAGAACCTTTCATGTTCTTAAAAATCATTAATCACTCCAGGCAGTGGTGGTGCATGCCTTTAACTCCAGAACTCAGAAGGCAGAGGCAGACGGATCTCTGTGAGTCCCAGGCCAGCCTGGTCTACAGAGCAAGTTCAGGACAGGCTCCAAAACTATACAGAGAAACCCTGTCTCAAAACACCAAAAAAAAATATATATTAACCACACAAAGAACCCCTGCTTATGTTTCCTATGACTAACAGTGCTTAGCATATTAAAACTAAAACTAGAAATATTAAAATACAAATAGACTCCATGTTAACAGTAATAATATTTTTAGGAAAAATACTATCTTCACAGACAAAATGATCCCAGGATTACTTGCATTGTTTTATATTTTTCAAAGAACTCTTTCATACCTACATGAACTAAATCAGCTGTGTTCTCAAATATATTTCTGTATTCAAGCTCTTGAGATATATTAGCATGCTTAAAGCATGTATGTAAAAATGGCATCATACAACTGTACAGTTAATGGGGGTATGGAAGGGTCTGAACGGTCGCTTCAGATGGCTGGGGCTATTCTTTGCTGCTTCACCAAAATTCAGCAAGTGATCAAGCCTAATGAAGAGCCAACATGAAAACCAAAAGCATAAGAAGGAATCCACCATACAGCCTTACATTAAAGTCAGTGGTCCGTCCCTTGCTCTAGATGAGTTTTTTACCCATGCAAGACTATCTAGCTCCATTAGTCATTTGTAAAATATCAGTTCACTGAGTTACAGATTTCCCAAATGTTGACACATTTCACTTATAATATTTTTTAAATAATCACATTTGTTTTCACTGTGATCTCATCAGGAAAAACAATTTGAAGTACTGGGATGCTGTCGGGCTCACAGCAGTAGAGTCAAGTTTTCCTGAATTTTAATAATGCTCTCAAGCTTCAACTCCATCACTGCCAACAAGTTATGACAGTTGTTTTCCTGGAAGTGAGAGGCTAGCTTCATTCACGTTTGTGAAAATAGCTCCCCAATGCCCACGTTTGAATAACCATAATTAACTGTTAATCACTCTTTCAGGTAAATATGATCATTAGAGGAAAATGGAGAAACAACAACAACAACTCTAGTGACTGCACACATATTTTCCACCTCCGGTGTACAGAATCGCTTTCTCTACACGGGACTTAGGAGTACAACTCACAGAATACACAAAGAGACTTAGAAGTACAACTCACAGAATACACAAAGACACGTACAGCGTGAATTCCAGTGGAAATGGCATGTTGTTTCACGTAGGCACATGGCAGTGTGGAACACAATGGCTCCTAGAACAAATTGTCGCCCCTGCCTTGGTTTGTGATGGGAAGCTATGAGTTCCACCACCCTTGTAGCAGACTTTTTCTTTTGGGTTGCCATCCCACTCGAAAATCATGACACAGAGACGTATTATTAGTTTTGAATGCTCGGCTTAGCTTAGCTCTTTTCTGGCTAGTTCTTTTAACTTAAATTAACTTGTTTTTCTTTATCTACCTTTTGCCTTGGGACTTTTTACCTTTTTTTGTTTTCTTTCTGTGTGTCTTACTTTCCTGCTGTCTCTATGTCCAGCTGGCTGCAGCTGCCTGGCTTCAAGCCCCAGGAGGTATCCCTCGTTCTGTCCTCCTCCTTCTCTCATTCCTCCTTTTCCTCTTGAGCCTAGGTTTTTCCTCATGTTTATTCTCTCTGCCTGCTAACCCCACCTATCCTTTCTCATACCTAGCTATTGACCATTCAGCTCCTTATTAAATCAATCAGGTGCCTTAGGCAGGCAAGGTGAAACAAATGCAACACATTTTTACATAATTAAACAAATTCAGCATAAACAAATGCGACACACCTTTACACAGTAATGTTCTGCACCATAAGCAAATGTAACACTTCTTTGACTAGTTAAAATAATATTCCACAACACACACTAGAGAGGAGAATACCAACACCATGGAAACCTTTGTTTTGTTACAAGAGCAAGCCCATTTCTGGTTTCATGTTTTGAGACATGTCTTTCTTCCATACACATTTTTATCACTGCCATCACCATGATGTAATGTAGCCAAAGAGGGGCCCTCACCAAAGGACTATACGGTGCTCTTTGGACTTTTAGCCTCCATAGATGGAACATGAGAAAACCCCATTTCTTTATGAACTTGGCCTGCCTCAAGTATTACCATATAGAGTACGGAAACTGCTAAGATAACATTGAATTTTGCAACAATGGCCTACACCCGTGTTCCAATGACTACTGCTACCAGACTACTTCCCCATCTAGAGTAACCTCACTTCAGGCTATCAGTATCCTTCATGCCTAAGGTAATTAACAATAGGGATTACACTCTGATGGCCCAAAAGAGATACTGTTTGGAATATGAAAAACAGTTTCTGGGTTACCAAACGCATACTTAGCCTAATTTCTCTATTTATCCAGAAAAAATGAGAAGAGTCCTGTCTACAAATATTACTATGTTTATTAAGACACTACTAGAAGAGATGCAGGGATAGTTCAGCATACATAAATCAATAAATATAATCCACCATATAAGCAAACTGAAAGACAAAAAGACACATGATTAATTATTAGATGTAGAAACGGCTTTTGACAAAATCCAACAGCCCTTCATGATAAAAGTCCTGGAGAGATTAGGAATAGAAGGGTCATATTTCAACATAATGAAGGCAGTTTACAGCAAGCCCATAGCCAACATTATCTTAAATGGAGAAAAACTAAAATCAATTCTACTTAAACAGGAACAAGACAAGGTTGTCTACTCCCTCCATACCTATTTAACATGGTACTTTCAGTCTTAGCTAGAGCAATAAAACAACTACAAGAGAGCAACAGGATACAAACTGGAAATGAAGAAGACATGGGAGAAAGAAATTGCAGAAGATATCCAAAGATGAAAAAAAAGATCTTGCATGCTCATGGATCAGTAGGATCAACATAGTAAAAATGGCCACTGTAGCAAAAGCAACCACAGATTCAGTTCCAACACAATTTTTCATAGACACTGAAAGGGCAATGTTTCAGCTTCATATGGAAACACAAAAAGTGCAGGATAGCTACAAATACTCCTTAACAAATAAGAGAATTTCTAGGGGTATCAGCATTCCCTACCTCAAAGTATGTAGTAATGAAAAAAATATAGCATGGTATAGACACAAAAACAAATACATTGGTCAATGGAATTGAAGACCTAGACATAAATCCATACACCTATAAACACCTATAAACACCTATTTTTTCCTTTTTTATTTAAATTAGAAACAAGCTTGTTTTACATGTCAATCCCCTCCCCTCCCCTGGCCCCCACCAATCCCCTATCCCATCCCCTTTCTGCTCCCCAGGGAGGGTGAGACCTTCCATGGAGGATCTTCAAAGTCTGTCATATCATTTGGAGCAGAGCCTAGACCCTTCCCCATGTGTCTAGGTTGAGAGAGTATCCCTTTATATGGAGTGGGCTCCCAAAGTCCATTCATGTACTAGGAATAAATACTGATCCACTACCAGAGGCCGCATAGATTAACCAGAACTCCAAACTGAGATCCTCATTCAGGGGGTTTGGAAGAGCCCTATGCTGGCTTCCCAATTATCAGTATGGGGTCCATGAGCTCCCTCTTATTCAGTTCAGCTGTTTCTGTAAACACCTAATTTTTTATAAAGAGGCCTTTATACTGGATAAAATAAGTCAGTATCTTCAACAAATGGTGCTGGTCAAACTGGATGGCTGCTTGTAGAAGAATCCAAATAAATCCGCACTTATCACCCTGCATAAAATTCAAATCCAAATGAATCAAAGACTACAGCATAAAACCAGATACACTGGACCTAATAGAAGAGAAAATGGGGAGCTCATTGGCATTACTAAAATATTTTCTAAATAGAACATCACAAGAATGGGCACTAAGATCAACAATTAATAAATGAGACCTCAAGAAACTGACAAGCTACTGTAAAACAAAGGACACCATCATTCAGACAAAGTGGCAGCCTACATAACAGAAAAAGATTTTTAACAACTATACATCTGATAGAGGGATAATATCCAAAATATTTGAAGAACTCAAAAAACTGAGTATCAAAAAAACAAATAAGCCAACTAAAAATAAAGTAGAGCTCTAAACAGAATTCTCAAAAGAGGAAATTCAAATGGCTGTGAAACACTTAAATGTTCACCATCTTTAGTCATAAGACAAATGCAAATTAAAAATTATTTTGATATTTTGTCTTACACCTGTCAGAATGGCTAAGTTCAATATAACAAATGGCAATTCATGATGGTGACAATGTGGAGTACGAGGAACACTCAAGGTGGAAATGCAAGCTTGGACAGCCACTCTGGAAATCTGTGTGGTGGTTCCTTACTGAGATGGGAATCAATCTACCTCAAGTCCCAGCTACACCACTTGCAGTGGTCTGAATGAAAATTATTCCCATAAATTCATAGGAAGTGGCATTATTAGAGGTGCGACCTTGTTGAAGGAAGTGTGTCACTCGGGAGTAGGCTTTGAGGTTTCAGAAGGTCAAGCCAGATCTAGTGGCTTACTCTCTCTCTCTACTGCCTTCAGATCCAATGTAGAGCTCTCAGCTGCTTCTGCAGCACCATGTCTGTCTGCATGCCACCATGCTTCCTGCCATGATGACAATGGACTAAGCCTCTGAATTGTAAGCTAGCCCCCAATTAAATGTTTTCCTTTATAAGAGTTGCCATGGCCATGACTTCTATTCACAGCAATGAAACCCTAAGACACCACTCTTGGGCATACACCCAAAGGATGTTTCATCCTACCACTTGCTCAACCATGTTCACTGCTCCTCTATCATAAAAGCCAGAAATTGTAAATAACCTAATTTGACTTAAGACCCACTTGAAGAGATGGAACCTCTACCTCACACTGCTTGGGTGACCAAGAGCCTGAAACTAGATAGCCAGGGACCTAGGGTGAATCAAATACTACTGGTCTACTAGAAGAATGTAGCAATAAAATGACTCCTAATTGCATTCTGCTATACCCATAGGCAAGTGTCTTACATAGTCATCATCAGAGAAGCGTTCTCCCGCAACATATGGAAACAAATACAAAGACCCACCACCAGACAATATGCAGAGAATCAGAGACCTTGGAACATGTAGCCCTAAATGAGATGTCTCCATCAAGTCCCTCCTCTCAGGGCTCAGGGTACCCTGCAAAGAGAGGTGGAAAGAAAAGATCCAGAGAGGATGGAGGACACCAAGGAAACAAGGTCCTCTAAATCAACAGAATCAACACACATGAATTCACAGACACAGAGGCAGCATGCATGGGACCTGCACAGGTTCTTTGGGTGTATATTATGATTTCCAGTTTAGTATTTTTGTGGGATGTCTGAGTGTGGGAAGAAATGGATCTCTGCATCTATATCTGTTTCTTGTGTCTTTTCTTGGGCTCTTTTCCTTCTGTCTATTTGTTTTGTCCAATTCTGATATGTTAGTTTTTGCTTTATCTTGTTATATTTTATTTTATTCCATTATTATCCCTTAGAAGCCTATTTTCCTAATGAGAGACAGAAAAGGTGGTCGGTCCAGATGGGAGAAGAGGTGGGGAAGAACTGGGAGACATAGAAGGAGGGGAAACAATAATCAGAATATACTATGTGAGGAAAATCTATTTATTCAATAATATTTATGCACAAGCTACAATTCCAGTTTTGAGGGCAGTACAGTGAAAAAACTTGGTTCAGTCCCTTGTGTAAACTTTTGTTGTTTTTCTAATTGGCATACAAAATGATGGACTTAATTAGACATTTTCATACACATATACCATCATACTTTGCCCTCCTTGATCTCCCCCTATTAATTCCTCCCCAAGAGACCACGCCTCTGCTTTCATGTCATACACACATGGGTTTTACATGAATATGAACAAACATATATTGAACTGCAGGTCAATTGACCTTTGTTTTATATAGTTCACTCTAACATCACTGTGAGGGAAATATTAGAACTACTTCATAACATGAAGAAATTAGGTTATTTTTCCCCAATTCATAATGTCTCCTATGACAGGAGTAAGAATTCTCTCCCAAAGCTGTCTGCCTCCAAACCTCAAGTTATGACAATGCAAACCCTTTCTGCATATGGAGCCCAGGCAAAACAAAGCTCCCTCACCTGCAGACTATGCCTGCATGCTACTGAACTCTGTAGATGTGATGCAAATCTAACTCCATGATTTGCCACTGAGAAGGCTCGTTTCCTTCGATGGTAAGAACAAAGACAGAAAACCTAGGTGAAGGGTAATTCATCAAAGTAAGGAGAGAAATGGAGAAAAGAGAGAGGGCCCTGCCTCTAGAAGCTTCTCCCTGGAGTACAAGCTAGACAGGTAGACTCTAACAGCGAGTCCCCTTAGGCCATAGTGTCAGTTCTTTATTTTCCTAAGTATGAAATACTACCAATATGCAAACTATCCCAATGCACGCAACAGAAGAGGAAGGCATGGGTTGCAACCATGCCTAAAGGGGAAAAGCAAGAAGAAAAGTTCTGACAGTCCCAGGCACCCTATGTCCTATCTTATTTGACCTTCTCAACACTCCATGAGGCATGTTTCATTAACACTTCTACACACAAGGACCCTGCAAATGAGAGAGCATAACTCTAGAGAATTCTAGAGATGATAAAGCAGTTCCTATAAATCAGGGATCAACAACTATCGCCTACAGGCTAAACTCAGCCTACTCTGCTCCTGAAAATATAGTTTTATCGAGCAGCGTCACACCTACTCTTGTTTGTGTACAAGGCTGATATCACACTACAAGAGCCTGAATGATGGCACTGAAGACCCTGTGGTCTGCACAGCGAAAAATGTCCTCTCCCCCTTTTCAGAAAGAGTTTGTTGTCTCCTTGGCAGTTATGCTTTTGGTGTGATTTCATATTCTTACAGCGCCTGGTTCTGTTTATGTATGTGCTTTGTTTTAATTTGGTATTGTCTCTTGAAAGCAGCCATAAGGAGCTACTGTGTGTATGAATCATGAGTGAGAGTGAAAGGATTTATATTCAAAAGGGGGAAGGGGATGAAGGAGGGAAGAAAGGAGAATCAGCCATGCCTTCAGGGAGACAGCTCAGTCAGTAACACACTTACCCTGCAAGCACCAAAGCCCAAGTTCAACCCCCAAAACAACAGGTTTCAAACTGCTGGACATGTTTGCGACCCCAGAGCTGGAGAAGTGTAGACAGGTGGATCCCTAGGGCTGGCTGGCCAGAAAGCTTAGCCTATGTGGTATGTTTCAGGCCAGTGAGAGACTCTGTCTCAAAACAAACAATGCAGACAGACAGATCAACAGTGGAGCAGAATCAGAGGAATAATATCAAGGTTGTCCACTGACCACTACACACACAGATATACACATACAAGTGTGCATGTATACACATGTGCACACACACACACACACACAAAATCAGTGGGCCTTATCCCTTAAGCTTACCTCAAGTGTGGGAATTGACTGATTTAAAGACAAGTTCTCAGAGAGATAAACTCCTTAGAGACCAGAGAGCACTGTTAGTGTGTCTGTGGCCAGCAGCTGGAGCGGGCTTGGAGTTTTAGAGCTGATATAAGGAACAAGTAAAGAGCATTAGAGCAATCTCACCGGGAGGAAGCTTTAATTAGGCCAAAGGTGACAAGTTATGTCTGGTCTGAAGAACCAAATAACTTGTGTCAGGCCTCAGGCTGGATGCAGAGGAGACAGCTCCTCAAATAAACGTCTGACAGCTGTTTCCTCAACTTACGTCTTAGCAGGGTCCTCAATGGACAGATTTTGAAACGCCAAATATCACTAGCATCACATTTATAAATTCAGATTTGCAAACGTGTACTTAATGGAAATTCAAGCACTAACATTTTTGAACAATAGATTTGAGTGCCGTATTTTAAGGGAGTGCGGAGGAGGGGCTTCAATGCATTCTACCAGCCTCAGTGTGCAATTTAGTTTTCTGTGTACCTTTGCTGCAGGGTATCTGAGGCTGACCCAGACACTAGAGGAGCAATGCTACGGAGCGTTTGCTTTCTAAGTAAAATTGTTGTCAGTTTCACCATCTCTACCCTTAGTCACAAAATCCAGTCATGCAGATAGAAGGCAAGCAATAAATATTTATTGGATGGATGGACTGAAAACTGACTGTGATGCGATATGGTTAGTCTTTCACTTATTCCTGGATAATATAGTCAGAATTCAATAAGCACCACACTTGCTTGCCATGTGTCTGGCACACAGTGTAAATAAGATCCCTCTTCTGGGACTTTATAACCTAGTAGGAAATGTAGACATGCCAGAGGCTTGCCTGGGTCTGGCTGAGCAAGTACAATCATCTGCTTGGTTTTACAACCTTTCGAACAAGATAACAGCAAGAAGGGAAGAGAAGGGCTGGGGAGAAGGCTTAATGAGCAGAAGTGCTTGTTGTACAAATGTGAAGACCTGAGTTCAAATCTCCCAGAATGCTGGAAAAGTTGGATGGATAGAACAGGTGTCTGTGAGTCCTGTGTTCCTATGGGGAGTTGGGAGGTAAAGATAGGTGACATTTCTGTGCCAGCTAGCCTGGTGTGTGTAGTGGTGAGCTGCAAAAGAGAAAAATATGTAGATGGAAAAACTTCCCGAATGAGAAAAGAGGCAAGTCAGAGGGCAGAGATACGGAATTTTTACTCAGCCCCCCCCCCCAATTCCTCTGCTGGAAAATGGGAAGAATGACTTTTTACATAGCACATTCTTTCGGATTATTCTTGTACATTATCTTTATTTAATCCCCCTAACAATCATTTGAAGCATAATTAGTGTTTTCATTTTATAAATAAGACTGAAACACACACAAGTCATTAATAAATCAAGGACCAAAATTCAAAGTAATCTTCTCTGCTTTGTTTCTCACTACAATCTAGGTTTTTCCACAGTCATATGTGATGCGTGCCGCCCCCTCGCCCCCCCTCACCCCACCACCCCCGCTCCCAGGGCTGCGGGATGCACAAGCTTGAGCTAGGTGATGGCAGCAGTTCGGAAAGCTTTCCTGAACTAATCTGGGTAAGGCACTTGGAAAGACTAGTTTGATCACACACTGTCAAGTTGTGGCTTGTTGGTTAATCTACTTTCTCCCCTCACCCTAGAAAGAAAGAGAAAATGAAGGCAAAGAATACGGATTTTGATCTCCTGTTTGTCACAGAGAAATAAACAGGAAGTGTTTATTACCAGCAGTAAATTATAGCAATAAACTAACACTCTCAGTTTTAGTGTGTGTGTGTGTGTGTGTGTGTGTGTATGTGTGTGTCTGTGCGTGCCCGCATGCATGCATGCTCCTGTACATTTCCACATGCAGGTGAGTGCAGGTATCTACCAGAAGATGGAGGTAGACTCTTTGTAGCTGGCAGTTGGCAGCAGGCTGATGTGGGTGCTGGGAACTGAACTCGGGTCCCTTAGAAGATAATAAAACACACTCTTAGCTGCTGGCCCATCTCCTCAGCCTCCAAAATTAACATTTTTGATGGCTTTTTTTCCCTCTCATGCTAAGAACACCCTTCTATCTCAAGAAAAGAGGTTTAGAATGTGCCTATGAATAAATGCAAAGAGATATGTGACATAATGTATGTCACCTCAAAGATGCTATCACCCAGCAAGCTACTTTTGTCTCCCTACAACATACAAGAAATTAATCATCGATCTTGTCCTTTACTGAGATCTCTCACAGTACACAATCCTCACTCATGGTTGTATAAGTTGCTCACTCTATAAAGTTGATGCCTGGAACTAGTTGACACGGCACAGATTTCATGGCTCTGTCTACCTGTTAGGATTTCTCAAGCTTAAACATTAGGTAGAAATTTTCTGACAGAAAACCCTGACAGCTGCTTTCTCCAATTTCTACACAGAAACTATGTGGGCTGGTAGCGTTTCTATAGGGAATATTCTGGTTTCCTATGAATCTCAGACTTTGTATCGGTTAGTTACAATGGAAATGTACTGCTTAAAAACTACAAAAACTTTCAGTAACAAAAAATGGTCACTGGAAAAGAAAGAAAATACTGTTTGTGCACCTACAGACTCACAGTACTCTGCTGGCCTCAGCTGTACATGAATCTGGACCAATTTATGATCTAGACCACAGGTCAAGTTTAGTTCTGCTCTGGGGTCACATCTGAGATTAGGAAACAGCAGCCACAGCTACCGGGAGCATGCTTCTCTCATGCAACAGCAGGAGCTTATGCCAAACCACACAGACGCTTTGAAAACTATACCTAATGTCACATCCTCTTACCTGGTGCACACCAAAACAGGCTTCATAGTCAAATGCATCAGAAAGGGAAGGACAGATGCATACCAGTCTCATGGAGGTGGAAAAATGAGCGGGAATTTTTATTAAATGAAACACAACAATCCACAAACCTGCTCTGTGGTATCATGAAACAGAAGAAAGATGTGTTTTGGAAAAAACTCACTGTTGCTGCAGCCAAAGACAATTGAACACTTTTTCTAGATGGAGACAAGCCACCTCCACAAAGTCAGCAGGCTTTGAGCCTATGGCTTTTGTTGTGTAGCAGATTCCTCCAAGATCCAAACCTTCTATCTTGGAGGGAAGTTCCTTAAGACAGATGATGTAGAATGGTGAAACAATAGGATGTTCTTAGTGAGGGGTGGAACTCTCCACAGTGCAGGGAAGCATGCTAACATCAAGAAGTAAACAACTCAAAGGTTTCAGGAAGGCCCTAAAACTGACCAATACATTAGGTCCCTCCTTCTCCATGAATACATAGGTAGTTCAGACTGCTGAGAGAGGTAACTCTGAGACCAGCCAAGCTACTGAGAATGGGCAGAGGCCAGCCCAACCACCTGGAATACGTAGAGACCAACTGGGCCACCTGCAAAGGACCCTCTCCATCCTGTTAAGATGCTGCAGGTTGTGCAGTGTGCCCCAGGTTTCCAGCTTTTGTAAGCTGTCACCCATGGTGGGGTGGGCTTTGTTTTTTAAACTGTCTTTTAGTAATTTCTAATCCTGGAAATTACTTTTAGTAATTTCTATTTCATCCCCATTCCTGTAAAACTTATTGGTTCACCAAAATCAGCCTTGGCAGTCCTTACTTAGGTTCATCATGAGCTCCATATCTGGGGTGAGTAGGCATTTGTTCCTATTGCTCCAGGAATGGTGTCACACCACAGTTTTACATGCTATTTTAAAATCCATCTTACGTGTCACCTTGTTATAGACTAGCGTAACGGATTTGGGCACTGATAAACACTGCCTATGAAGAACCAGATGGTAAAATATTTTTCCTTTGCAAACTGCATAGTCTCTGTCCCAAGGACTTGACCCTGACATTGCAGTACAGAAGCAGCCATCGGCAACACTTAAATAGTCATACCTGTGTCCCAGTAAACCTTTATTTACAAAATTAGATAATAGCCTAAAGTCGATTCCAAAGGTGGCGTTTATATCCCCTGGTATAGAGTCAGCGATAAAGGATGTGTGTCTCCTGTTTTGAATATCTGTTGCTGCATATCACACCACCCCAAAACAAGTGCCTTGAAACTATTTTCTTTTCTCATGATTTTGCACATTAATTAGTTGAGACAGGTGATTCACTGCTCCCTGTGATTTTGCTGCATCTGCAGGCATATGGGTATCAGTGGGGCTTGGATGTTCAGGGTGGCTGGCTTACCTGTCCATCCCCTTGGCAAGACTGGCTCGTATACTCTAACAGCTGCATTCCAGATGTTAGGCCTCTCCTGTTAGCCTGCCCTTCTAAAGCCAAAGGCCAGACCTGTCATTGCTACAATATTCTGGAACAGAGTACCTCACCCTCATATGTCAGCTGTGATCCATATTACCCAGGCCTCCAACAGGCCTATGTCAGAATTCTGACTTCCCTACTCCTAAGTCATCATATGAAGTGAAATTATTCTCACATGCAAACATAAGATGATTTCTTATGCCACACAGCAACAGCCAAATGCCCTGCACAAGAGTCTGGAGAGATTACTCAGTGGTTAAAAGCACTTTTTGCTCTTGCTGAGGATCCTAGTTCGGTTCCCAGCACCACAAAGGGTTCACAATCCTATGTAACTCCGCTTCCAGGGAATCTGATACTCTCCTCTGACCTCCCTGGGCAAGGGTACATAAACTGTTCACTTACATAAATGCAGGCAAGACACTCATGAACACAAATATTTAAAAAAACAATTCTAAAGACTCCTCATCACGCCCCAACAAATGGTGTTCCAGTCTAGCCACAGATAAAATTAGTCAAGCCAACTCAGTGAAGAAGGGAGAGAGCAAGCACTTAGTTCGAATCCTGCTGGTATGAATTAAACATATCAGACACTCATTAATTGGGCCTCCTCTATTAATAAAAAAGACATATACCCAATGTCTCTGGTTCCACTGCATACCACAGCAGAAGAATAGTGCATCATGTCTGGATGTGGCAAAGGGCACAACGTGTAGGCAGAAACAGGGAGCTCCCTGTGCTCCTGAACAGTGGGGAATCCAATGTTTCTCAGCAACATATAGGCTTAAGTGACACCCTCATCCTCATACATGAATTCCTTGAACGTTGTCATTTTAGATTTTGTGGTGGACACACTGCCATTCCAAGACTGTAGTGTAATACTGGTAATGTTGGATGCTCTCACCAGAACTATGAGCTTCTCCTGCACTGGACTCCTGTCTGCTGCCATTGAACTAGTCACTCTCCAACCCTCGGTTGCCACTGTTTGACCCTGTCCCAAAGTCACAAGGACTCTTCAGCCTCTCCTCAAGTAAGACCGAGCTGACTTTTGCCTGAAGCCACATCATCCAAGGGCATTTACCTCCCTGCACCTTCTCCCTGTTCTCTGGTCTGCTCTCCATGAAGACCTCCCTGTGCCAGCTGCTAGCCCAAGATAGGAAGTTGAAAGGGGTCAATAAAAGAAACAGATCTGTTTTCCAGATCCCATCATGCAAAGCAGTTGACCAGGAAGAAGACAAAGTAATCATGCCTTGTATATAAACATGTCGGAATGCGCCTCTAGGAAAATGAGGCTACCCCATTCAATTCCATATGGTGGGGTAGCCCTGGGGGTCGGTGCATGGTAAATAGGCCCTTGTGTATCCTAAACTTCTAATCCCGTGACCGTGTACCTGCACTGTATCCTGTGTGTTGTATACCAGCCAGACCATAAATCTGAGCTGTCCACACCCCAGCAAAGGTCACAGCAAACATCCTGGACCCCACTCTCCATAATCCCTTTCTAAGCTGCCCTCCGTCTGGCCACCGACTCTTGGTTCTATCTCCCATTTCTAGCCCTGTTGGCTTGACAGATGGGTGAGTTGCTCTGGGCTCTCAAGGCACTAGTTTGGCCTTGCTCCTCAGCCTCCTCATTTTTCACTTTCAGTGTTTAAGCACCCCCTGAATCCTTCACCAGCTTCAGTTACATCTACCGGAATCTTTAAGATAGGATTGGAGAGTCAGAGAGATGGGCTCTCTTGCTATGAGTACGCAGCCCAGATCAGGCACTTCTGAGTGCTACAGACAGACCCTGACCTCAGAAGCAGCCGTCCCAGCAAGCGGAGACAACTGGCCCACCACAAGCTATTTCTGAACAAGCCCTGACGAAAGGTGACAGACACCCAGAGGAAGACTCCAGACTGAAACACTTAAGGAAACAATGCATCTTTGAGAAATGAAATTAATTAACTGCTTCCAAAGGGGTCAGAAAGTAGGAGGCTGGGAGAGGGTGGGAATTTTTGTCCAAATTCCTAAAGAACAAGGAACTTGAGAGACACTGAGAATTTCAAGCTTGAAATAAAAAAAAAATGCCTTCCAACATCGTGGCTTAGCAGTATGTGTGAGGCACTCAAAATTGGGTTCAGGTTATGTGCGAAGGAAGACTCTGACAGAGAAAAAAAACAATATTTATTAAATGCATAAATCGAGGGGATTTGGGCTTTTTAAAAGTTAGGGCACAGTATTCACTGAGGGTGATTTTAGACTAGACCTTGACAGGGTGAGATCGTGAATATGAAAGTGAGCTATTGTCAGTCAGTCAGAAGGTTCCTCTGTAGCAAGAAGGCTCTCCTGAGTAACCAGAGGGAGTTTCAAAGATCTAGTTTACATTCTCTGTGTCTTCGAGCCCATTTCCTTGGGATTTAAGAAACCATAAGGATTTTTGAGGTCTTGAAATAGCTACATAAAGTGCTGCTTCGCAGGAGACTCACGACTACAGCACCCGTCAGGGACATTTCAATTCTGTCTCCTGTACCAAACTCTCAGACTCACCACCCCCTCCCTACCAATCCTCCCAATATTTGCCAGCTTCCAAGTACAGAGGGAATGGCCACATCTCGTCTGTCCACCACTGATCCCAGGAACAGAAAAGAAGAATGGGGACAGGCCACCAAGGGGGAGGGGAGTCTGAGGATCCACCCCAGGAAGGAAAAAAAAATATTTATGAGGTCACATGACTGTGATCATTCAACCAGAAAGGGACTTTGCCGCCAGAATCTGAGCTAAAAGGAGATTCTCTTAAAGGGAATAACTTGCCTTTATCAATCCTGTCTGAGAAGCTCTGTGTGTGTGTGTGTGTGTGTGTGTGTGTGTGTGTGTGTGTGCGCATTTTCTCTGTTACTCGTTCTCCTTTTCCCTCTTGAGTGTGAGGTTTCTTTGTGCTTCGTTTACCTAGCTCCTTGTGGGCCTCCCTCTGTGCCCCCCCCCTCTCTGAGGCTGTGCCTTCATCTCCGAGGTTGTCCCCAGGCCTTTGTGTCTGTGTTTGTACATTTGTCATTTGTTCTTTTGGTTTCTCTGCTTCTTTCTTGGTTCTAACCTTCCCCTTTCTGCACCTTCACCCCCTTTTTCCTTTTCTGAATTTCTTTTTTCTCTGGACCTAATAAATATGAAAATAATTTCATAAATAATAGAAAACAAATTAAAAGGATTTACTGTGCTCATCAGAATATTAATCAAGAATGTTAAATGAATTGTTGGGATTGTTTAAGAAATACATTTTCAAAAGTAATAATATTGTTATGATTCCATTAAAATTCTTATGTTTGCAATTCACTTAAAAGGGCAAGGTCAAAATATTTTACACTTGAAATCATGCGGCCATAAGTGCCTGCAGCCTGTGTGGCCCATTGCTGCAACACTGAGTCTGTTGACTGGCTGGCTTCAGGTCTGTCAATAGGGCACTTCTTGAGTGACAAGTGTCTTTGAGGCAGACTCAGTCTCAGAAGTCATCCCAGTATGCTCCCATTCAGTGGGCCTCAGGACGACTCCAAAATGCTGTCTCTACAAAATCTAAAACACTAGATGCCCAGGCAGCACAGCAACCCAAGACACTCCCGAACTCTTGCCATTTTCCTCCTAAAATCAAAAGGGAAGAGGAAAAGAGACTCTGTCCCCAGGACACCTGAATCTCAGGCTTTTGTAGAATACTCAGCACTACTCCTTCTTTGCTCCATTTCCCCAGATTCCTTTCTCCCAGAACACAGCAACTTAGTTCTTTCTCCTTACACACACATATATGAATTCTTACATATACATGTACCCATGCAAACAAGCACATATATAAATTCATTCATAAGCATACATGTGCTCATGAATGCATTCACATACATATGTATCCATTCATGCATTTATGAATACATATATACACTCACATATATACTCATGCTTGCATGCATTCACACATATACACGTTCATTCATGCACTAATGCATAAAATATACATTCATAAATATATTCATTTATGTATCCACACATACACATACATTCAGGAAAGTACACATGTATTAAGGCATACATGTATATACATGCACATACGTTCATATAGTACACACAAAAATTCATGAACATGTACATATGCATTCATGTATTTATGTATACATACATGCATTCATAGATATATGCATTCATGCACACATATGAATATATCCATAAATATACACATGCATTTGTACATATACCCTCATTCATGCACTCATGCATAAATACATGCATTTACAAATACACACAGGCATTCAAGAATACACATACATTTCTTTGTGGACACGCACATATACCTGTACTTGTATACTCATGCATGCATATGTACATTCATACATACACACATGTATTCATGAACATATACACACATGTATCTATACCCTTACACACAGAACTAAGTTTCTTCCTAGCTTTTCGTCCTTATGGTCACAATTGTTAATGCTTAGTAAAGGTTGCTGTCTCAATGTCTGTGTTCCTCTAACATACATGTGTGAAAGTGAATCCACACACAAAAGCAATAACAAGTAGGACCTTTGGGGTGTTGGTAGGTCACTGGGGCCTTCCCTTTACAGGAGATGCAAGAGAGAGCTCCCTTCCATTGTCTGGGGACACTGTGTATGAGGGGAAGACTTTACCAGAAGCAAATCTGCCTGTACACTAATGGGAGCATCCCAGCCTCCAGAACTAAGTGCTAATTCTGTTGCTTACAAATTACCCACTCTATGTAGTCTTGTTATAGTAAGGCAAATGGACTAAGTCAAAAGCTAACTATAGGCTCCCTGTGGTTTGAAATACCTGACACTCAGTTCTCACACATCTTAACTTACAAAGATAATGCTGCTGTCTTTGTGCTCCAGGCAAAGAAACTGAGGCACAGAGGTTGTGAGCAACCTGTCAATATCCATGCAGCTAGCAAGGAGAAATCCAACTCCGGAGGGTAGGCATAAACCACCTCCCCACATCACCCGCACCAGCTTGTCTGTGATTAGTGGGTACATGTACCACTTCCTCTAGTCCCTAATGAGCACTCACCCAACCCCAGTTACAGCAGGCTTCTCTTAAGATCAAGCAGCTTCAGTGTGCTGAGGAGCATAGATGATTCGAGGTCATTTTGAAGGCGTGCCGGCTTCTTTAAGTACTTGAAGGCAAAAGGAATCACAATTCGCCTTGACTTTTTATTTAGAGAATAATCAAGAAACTTTTCCTCCTTCTCTCTCACCGAATACAATTTATCTTTATCAAACCAGAGAAGAATGTAAGGCTGGCTAGAAGTTTCTTACAAAGCCTGTGAGATGAAAGGTGCCATAATAGATACACAAAGCAGTAGCTTTTTATCTGTGGAGAGCTGGCTTCCTATGATCCTTTCATAAGAGTGAAAAAAAAAGAAGACATTGTGTTTATGTGGCGAATACATTTGTCTGCATCACAAAACATGGGGGAGTGTGACCATCCTCCAGACACCTAGATCCTTCCCTGTTTGCATTCCCTTCTGTCCAGGTGTTTCATAATAGCGAAAAACCTGCTTTTTAAACACCTGGAGTTTAGACCAAGTGGCCAATTGAGGCTCAAAGCAACTACATTTGTTATCTGTTCCAAACAGGAGCCCACCCCATACTTTTTACTCAGCTAACGAAAGGGAACGCTGAAATTTTAGGAAGCGGGACAATAGATGGCACCTGGCTTTGTGTCAAGCAAAAGCCAGCCTCCACATTGGAAAGTCCTGACCTTGAGAAGCTGGTTAAATGAATGCTGTGTGGGCTGCTGGCTGCAGAGCCTGCCAGGAAGTAGGTCAGCAAAGCTATAGGCTGGATTCTGTCACGCCCAGTCTGAGCTTGCACAATTCAGAGTGGAGGAAAATGTTCTCAGAGGAGAGAAGAGACTATGCATGATTCTGGGTAGCATGTCATATTGACAAGCCATTGCCACCAGATGTAACCATGCACGGAGGCTGTCCACAGGCAGGAGGCTATTTTCTGCTCCTTTAATTGATTGAGATCACCTTTTTTCCAGGGATCTTAATTTATTTATTTGTGTGTGTGTGTGTGTGTGTGTGTGTGTGTGTGTGTGTGTGTGTGTGAGAGACACATAAGTGTAAGTATGTGCCTGAAGAGGGTTTGTGATTCCCTGGAGCTAGCTAGAGTTGTGCCCAGATATGAGCTGCCCAGCATAGGTTCTGGGAAATAAACTCATGTTCTGTGGAACAGCAGTAAGTACTCTTACCCACTGAAATCTCTCTCCAGCCCCTCAGGATTTTTAGTTGTTTTTGTTGTTGTTGTTGTCGTTGTTTGTTGTTGATTTAAGATTCCAATTGGAGAAACAAATGTTATCATCTGCTTTCTCTAGACCTCACCACACACTCACCTCTTACAGCTGCCTGCCAGCCACTTAATGACCCTGCCAACATGATAGACACAACAGCCTAAAGAGATTGCGGATTTCAAAGACTTTGGATCTGGGTGTGGGAATGCCAAGGTCAGGAGCATCCATCCACCCATCCATGTCACTGGCTCTCAGAGGGGAGTGCCATGGGCAGTCTAAGGGTAACACTTCTGGAGTTCCCAGAATTCACCTACTCTGTTTCCTAACTTGTGAACTGGGGCGATATATGCGCTTACTCTATGGGGTCTGCTCCACAGTTAACAAGTAGAAACTCACAAGGCATTTGAATGGGCATAATCCAAGGGTTTAACTACAACAAACAGACAAACAAGCAAACAAACCTACTGACAAAGAAATCTGTGTATCCAAAGCCCAAGGGAAGAAACAAAGGTACAAAGCTCTGAGGCTGGCAACAAGGGGAGCTATTATGATCCCTAGGCCTGAAGGGACAGGCCCCGGGAAAAGTGTGTTCGTCAGTGTCCATGATGATAGCTATGAATCCTCCACAGAGGGATACTAACCCTGTGATACTAGCCCTTGGGGATGATTCTGAAGGAATAAATGCATCGAAATCACCCTGCTTCCTCCCTCCACTTCTCCATATGCCCCATTAGCTGAAACCAGAGCACAGAGAACAAGGGGAATCTTTCGTATATTCTACAAGGAGTGTGTCATGGGCACCAAGAGAGAGAGAAGGGGGAAGGAGGGACAAATGGGAGGCATGGAGCACCAAGAATTTGATGAGGCAGTGTCCAGCGCTTAGCACAGTGCCTAGAACACACATCCAACACATGTTAACAGTGCGCCTCGGTTATCCATTGCTGGTGCTGTTGCATCAAGCAGGCATCTTCGAGGGAACTGTGGCAGAAAACGACCCCTCAGCCTCTGCAGATGATCTAGAATCTAGTCATCAGAGACCTGCCACCAACTCTAGAGCTTCGGCAAGTGTCCTCCCCCACCCCCATGCTGGCCTTTCATTTCCTGTTAAATTAGGGTATTGTGGGGTGAGAGGCCACTCTGTGAACTCACAATGGAAAGACAAAACTCTCAAATACAACACAAAGCAGAAGCCACTACTGATTCAGCCTCTGCCACCTCTCACCTCCACTTGGTGTCTGACCACCACCAAGTACCCCAGGCTACGCCCTAAGGCTGGTATCCCAGCTAATGGTGAAAATAATTCCCAAAACAGCAGAAGTTTAAGATTTTTTTCTTCAGTTTAATGTGTCATGCTTTAAGGCACTTGAAGTCATTTCAATTGGTTCCAATTTGTTGTGTTTTTCTTGCTCCAAAGATGAACTGCTGCATTTGGGTGGCACAACAGGGACGGCAGGTGCCTGATTCAGGTGCACAGCCCACAGCCGTCCCAACCCAGTTCCAGGAATTCTCCCAAGACTGATGCCACAGTGTCACACCTACTTTGTTCTAGGAGGAAGCAAGGTCACAAAGGAGCAAGTGGCCTGAACTCCTCCAGTGTCTATCAGCGCTTTGCACTGGAGAGCTCATCCACTCATGACATCTACTTCTGCCCAAAGATGCTTTTAGGAACACTTTACATATGTACCCAATATAAAGAATAACCAGGATCAGGTGGCTCATCAGCCTCTATGGAAGTAGAGGTCACTCTTCAGAAGCCAAGGGCTCCAAAGAAGACAACGGAGGACCCTAACACACAGCATCCCCCAGACATTTCTCCAGACATGTTTAGTCCCTCTGCAGAGTCTCCCCTTCCCTCCTGGATGCTGAACCAGTGGTCCCTAACCAAGAGTCTTTGGAGACTGTACAATAATCATAGACCCATAACACTGGTAGGTGCTCAACTAATTACAAGTCCTTTCATGCACATTGCTTCCTTCCATCCCAGCAAAGCCTGTGGATCTCCAAATTCACAGGAAGGCAAGCAACTCAGCCGTATCTGGAGCTTTTTCTATTTTTACTCAAAGTCCACATTGCCCAACAGTAGCTGACGCTCAGAGACTACAGGCTAGAGACCAGTAGATTTGTTTGCGTTGTCTTGGGTTTTTAAAATTATTATTTCTATTAATGTCCACGTTCTCCCTTTCTTCTTAACACTGTCTGAAATTGTCCCCATTGACTTATGCATTGTCTATCTTCTCCCCTAGAATGCCATGGCAGCTGCTCAAAATGAAGGTCTCGCAGCACCTGTCACATTCACGGCTATGTCCCTAGTACCTGGTCCTCCGTCTGACATTCAGAATGCACACAGCACACATCTGCCAAGCGAAACTCCAAATCTTCCGTTCCTTGAGGTCATTTTTCCTAACTAGGTTTCAAGGCACCCAAAGCTAAAAATAACCAAGTTTTGACTCAGCAACTGGCAAACGTCCAGCTCACTTTTAGCTTCAGAGGTTAAGGAAGAAAAGTGGGCCAGATGAACGTGGGGCAAACTGCCTGACAGTGCATCCCTGCGCAGAGAATGTTAAAGGGCCGTGTGCAACGATTATTGACAAATGGTTCCACTTACTTTCCCAGGAGTCCCAACCTTAACAGCCAGCATTTCTAGAAGTCTATGGTTCTCTCCCACAAGACTGGGTGCTCTCAAGGAACAAGGGCTGCACCTTACTCATCTTTGTCTCTCTAGCAATTAGAAGTGAACCTGGGTAAGCCAGGCCCTGAAAAACAATGGGGTGAATGTCATTAGTCAGCAATGACAGCCAGATCAACTGAATATATACGAATGGAATCCTGATATGTTAAAACACAGAGATTCCCATAGCCATCTGCTATGGTTTTCATGTTCTTGCCTAAGGAACTGGAAGCAGAACCTTCAAGAGGCAGAGCCTCATGGGAGAAGGTTATGCCACTAGGGTACCACCCTTGGAATGGATTAACATCTATCTCATCAGGGTAAGTTAGGTCTTACCTGCCTGGATGAGCTAAAGCATAGGCAAGTTGTTCACAGGCAGATCTCCCTCAGTTACTTCTTTGTTTCTCCTCTCATGTGTTCCTTCTGTACATAGCCACTTAGCCATTATATTGTGACATACAACCAGGGGTTCACTCCAGCTGCTGGATCATGCTATTTGAACTGTCCAAGCATCAGAATCAGGCACAAATAAACCTCTATTCTTAAAGTACCCAGCCTTGGGTATCGTGTTGCAGCAACACACAAAATAGATCATTTGGATATTAGCCATTATCTGTGTCTGGCTGTTTAAATGTAAGTCAAAATTAGTTGGAATTAAATAAAATTAAAATTATATTCATTTACCACATTAGACACTTTTCCAGCACTCGTGGCTACCCTATATCAAGTCACTGATGCATTAACTTCTTGGACTCTGGGTTAAGAAAATCTGTGCCACTTAGCCTAATCACCTCCTGATGCTGAAGTTTCTGCAGAAGGTTCTAGAATATGATCATTAGGGGCCAACTACTAACTCTAGGACATTAAACAACTGCATGGAATTCTAGGGGAATGAGGTGACCAGAGCACTGGCTGGTGAGTCCCCCGGATGGCCTTGAGAAGGAGCTCATCTTATACGAAGAGAAGTGGATCTCAGGGAGACAAAATAATTTCCCCCAAGTGACCCACTATGCAAGAATCAGAGACTCCTGGTTACCGCCTGGTATGTTTTAATTATAATACTTTACTCAAAACCTGAGAGTGCCTCACATCCAAGAGGGCAACGCATCCTCTTCTTTCAAGTCGGTGTGGTTTGGAGATCTGGGAAGAAATCCTAGATGCACTTAGAGAATAAATGTAAGACCCATCAAGCAAAAGATGGGAAAGCCTAGCTTCCCACAGAAAGCTGGAGGCCAAGACATCTGAAGCATGCCCAAATGTGGGTTGTCTTTTTTTTAAAGCTTTTCAAAATTGTTTTCATTTCGATGTTGGAGGTTAATACCCAAGATGGACACTCTTTTTGAAGAGTCCCTTTTGATTTTAATTTCTTAAAGTCCTCATTTGAACTCCCTTTTTGTTTATATTATACCCATCCACAATTTTCCTTTCTTTCCAGGTAACTTGATCCCCGAAAATGTGCAGAATCCATTCATGCCCACTGCTTTTAATTAAACATCAACTCATTCTTTCAACTGGGTCTTTGAGGATTTCTGCGTTGTCTTCTCTCGATGTATTTGTCTTTTCCTGAAATTACATCAAATCAACTTCTCAAAAATGCATTTCTTAATCTTTAAATAGCTTGGAATGAATTTTGGCAGCATCTCAAGAAAACCTATAAGAGAGAAGAAGCCAGCTCTACCCATCTCCCTCCCAAGTAGAAACCAGGCATGTGCAGTGTGTTGGGGCCTGCACACAGGCATCTCACAGCATCAGACTGAACCCTGCACACCCTAGCTCCAGATCCCACAGTTAAAAAGAATTCTGCATATATCAGCTCAGAATATTACATTTGTACTGTTACTTTTACTAAAACAACTCTGTGAGAAGAGGTGTCAGGGAACCAGCAGCTGCTATGGACCCCTGGACTTCCAATAGAAGCATTTGTCACTCAGCAGTCACCCTAGTGCATGCTGGGAACTCAAGCTCCTGGAGTCAGGGTGTTTCAACAGCAAGCCTGCATGTGCGTTTGGGTGGGGAAGGTTCTCCTTCTCCCAGACAGAGCGAGGAGGCTGCAGATATTTTGGAATCTGCAGAGGAGACCCTCCTGAGGGGCAAATGGGGAAGGGGGGGCTAGGAAAATTCCACTGATGTGTATGACTTCTTTCTGGTATGTCTCCTAGGGTTTCTGAAGATTTCATTACCCTTACAAGCGAAAGTCTTCAGATGACTGCAAGAAGGTGCTTATTGAAACCTATAGCTCACCATCCCTCTGCAGGCTTTGATTTAAAACATTCAAAACACATCCAACAGCCTCTTTTTCCCTGAAGATGGGGCTTTAATGTTTAAAAAAGACAGGAAAAAAAGCAGGTCTCTTTACTCCAGCCAGTTCCCTCCTCTTAAGGAAAAATGTTGTACAAAAAAAAAAAAAACAAAAAAAAAAACGAAGGTATTGATGTTAAACTATGGTAACAACTTTTAAATTATAAGTCCTGTTTTTTGTTCCTAATGAACAAAGAAACATGAGTCCCATAACCCGGAGCCATATGATCACATGACTTCCAAGCAAGAGCCAGCATTGCAATCCAGGCTTCCTCCTTTGTAACTGCCAATAAGGAAACTGAGGTCCAGAGAGGTTAAAGAATTTTAACAGGCAACGGGTGGTTAAACCTGGGCCAGGTGTCCAGACTCCACAACTTTTTGAACAAAAGAAGAAGAAAATCATTCCATCACTTCAAGCAAGGAGAGAATGGCTTAAAGGTGGGAAGCAAACACAGACTACTTGAATCCTCTATCTCAGCTGGGAGTGTGTGCAGTGAGTGCCACACCCCCAAATAGAAAAGCACACAGTGAATTAACACCCTGGACAGTATGTCCCTGTGTCTCTTGACAGAAAGATGGAGGTCCTGTCTGCTTCACAGGGTGTGAAAGGTTCTGGAGCCACATGGTGTACATAAACCAGTGGGTCTTGGAGAAGACTTAGGGGCTGGCATCTCTCAGCTTTACCTATATACAGGGGCATCTATAAGTAATGCTCCTGACCCTTCAGCCCTTCTCCGGTCTTTACAGTGGTGCACCCAACTGGCACAGCCTATGAAGAGCTCAAGGACCCTTCTCTCCCTGCCCCATCCCCAGAATAGGGAAGAATTAAGGACCAAGCATCTGGCTTGGTTTTGTCCTTTGAAATTACCTTGGGGAGTATCTTCACATTTCGCTTTTCCATAGGTCCCAGTTTGAGCACACCTTTGCTTTCCATGCCCACACCTGAGACTCCTCTTTTCAAGACTTCCTTGGAGCTAATGGGGGGGGGTTCTTCCTATACACTTCAGGAGGGCCTGGGGATTCACCACCTCTCCCTGGGACTTGGTTGTTTCAGAGTCTCTGTCTCTCTCTGTGTGTCTGTCTCTCTGTCTGTCTGTCTTTCTCTCTGTCTCTGTCTCTCCCTCCCTTCCTCCCTCCCTCCCTCCCTCCCTCTATCTTCTCATGTTGCCTGCTCTGTTGTGTTTCTACCCTCTGAACGACATCACCCCCAGGGTCCTTTTGCCTGAGATTTCATGCTTAGCTCACCTGTGGCCCTTTCCTAACTCAAGAGTGATTCAAACAAATTCCCCTTTTCCCGTTGGCTTCCTGGAAGCCTGGACTAGGACTCTGTCTCTCTTATGCCCTTGGCAGCTGGTGTACGATAAAACCTACAGGCATGCTTTGGGAAGAGGTCCTGCCCTGGGAGGACTTCAGAGAAAGGGTCAGGGTAGGGAGACGGTTTAGTCAGTAAAGTATTTGGTGTGCCAACAAGCAGACATGAGTTCAGATTCTCGGCACTTACCTAAAAAGTCAGGCACAGTGGTGACTATAATCTGGGGCTGGGGAAGCAGTGACAGGAGGATCACTGGGGGCTGGAGGACAGTCGGCCTAGCCAAACCACTGAGAATCACTCTCAAAAATAAAATGGAGAGTGGTTGAGGACGAAACCTAATGTCAGGGTGTGACATCCATACAAACGTGTGCATACCTATACACATACAGACACATAGGGCAAAGAGGTGCTAGGGAACATGCCTGCAGCTCTTTGGCAGGCTTAATTGCGTATTTTGCTCCCATGTACTAACTTGGAGTACTTTCCCATTTACTCTTGTTAGAAAGGTGCTGTAGTTGATTAGTAATGTCTACCACAGGGTAAGAAAGAGCCTTGGGAGCACAGTTACCCTACTTGGGGGCTTACCACCCCTAGTCCAAAGGAGAGGATGCAAGAAGGTCTGATTGGGTCCTAAGCTTCCAAGAATTATCTTAGCCCAAAGACGTCCAGATAGTTCTCTGCAGTCTAGTGTGGTTCCCCGGGAATATGCTCAGTGATGAGGAGAGTTTGCTGTCCTGGTGTCCCAGTGTAGTAGCTCTGGGAGGTCTGTGGAAGGGACGGCAAGGACCTCCCTACCATCTTCTCACGAGCATGGGATGAAGGCCATGGACCAAACTCTGTCAGCCTCAGCTGAGTGTGCAGTCAAGCACACTTTGAAGGTAGGAATATATTATCCAAATTGCAGAGGCAGACGGCAGGCTTGGGGCATGTTGGAACATGGAGCTGACAGGCAAGTAGGAGAGATGATGCCTGGAAACTGAACAACAGAGTCCATACAGCAAGTGGTGTTAGGAGTCTGGGAACAAAGGCCAAGTCCCAGAAGTCAGGGGTAGGGACACAGTACCAGAAGGATCCTGCAGACTTCCTTACCCAAGTCCCTCCTGTTCTCCTTTAATTTTGTGTAAGTCTGACAGATACACTGTAAGAGTGTCCAGGCTTCTGGAGGCTAGATGAACTTTTACATATGGATAGGGCATTCCTACCTTCCCAGCAGGCTTCAGCATGTCGCTTCCTGGCCCATTATCCTCTCCAGGGGCAAGCAGGATCTGACTCCCCTACCTACAGACTCAATTGTCTGTGTTTGCTCTTCACACACATGGGATGTTATACTATTGAATCTCTTTTGCCTGTTTCCGGTTGCCACAAGTTGCATCTGTATTTATCTATGCTGCTCAACATATACCCCATTCTCTCTTTTTCATTATCATGTATTATTTCCACTGCAAGAGCACATCCAAGTTTGACACACATTTTGGTAGTGTATTTATCCACTTGGATGGTTTCCAATAATTTAATATTCTGAATAAACATTCTGGGGCATGTGTCTTGTTAGGCATGTGCTCTCACTCTTCATGGAGAAAGAACTCAGAATATAACACAGTATCTTGAATGCAGGGGGCAATGTATTTTCCTCTAACTGGTCCTGTACAGTGACCCTCTACACTGACCATGCCAATCTACACTCCTACCAACTACATATGAGACGTTTACTTGACCCATATCCTTGCCAAAATTAGCATTATCAGTCTTCCATCATTTTAACCAACTTCCTAGTATGTGAGTAGTAATGTCTCATTATGGTTTTGGTTCACATCTAGGACTGTTCCTCTTCAAGTAGGACTGTTCCTCTTCAAGTATTGATGTAGGGATCCAAAAAAACACACACAGACACTCCAATTGTATGGGTCATATACCCCCAGCACTTGTAAATAGGAGTCAGCCTTGCAGACAACAGATTAGGATTGCAATAAGCACTCTTACCAGGGAATCCTAACAGAAATTGCAGTCCTGGGGGACTCTGGCACATCTCTGACTCTGAGGAGGGAATGAACTGGCAAAAACATGGGCAGGGCATGTACTATGCAGATGTATGTAAATCACATATAAAAGCCAGAAAACAAGTCCTCAAGCCATGATGCTTGCTTTCCAGCTGCCATGCCTACCTGTCTGCACTCCAGAGAATGCTACAACAGCCAAGAGCCAGCAGGCAGATTTCAACAAGAGAGCTTGGTTTTTCTCTTGCCTTTAATCTGAGAACATGGGACCACTGGGCCCACATCCCCAGGGGTCTATAAAGTATAAAAATTAGGGTTTCTTTGCTTTAAATTGATTATTCATTTGTGTTCAGATAAATGAGGCTTCTTCTGGCTGGTGGCTAACCTAAGAGTCAGACAGTAGGGAGTTGTTACCGTCTATGGCATAGGAAGGGCACCATGATGTCCTGAGAATGTGCCAGATAGAAGCTAGTACATGACCCAGAATCAGTAGTTAAACAGGCTTCAAATCTCACTCATCTTAAGAGTTGGAGCAAGTAACTTCTCTATGAACTGCCAGGCAACTGGAGTAGGGTCACCTTGAGGAACTCTGTGTTAAGGTCTAGTTCTCCCAACCTGTGACTTGAAGTGAATTCCCTTCAACTTAAGTATCTTAGTGTCTCACTTTGCTTCTAAGCAAAAGCATCCACTCCTGTGTAGAGCAATTAGACCTGGGCTAGTTCCCGCCACACGTCCAAGATGATAGAAAGCCCGACCCAGATTCTGCACTGGATAATTGAGCATTAAGACACAACAAGGGCTCCATTGCGGCATAATAATGCATGCCTGGCTGATTTATTAAGCATCTAACTTAGAAGCGCATTGTTCCGCAAGGCCCCGTAGCTTAGGCAGCGCTCCATGGAAAACACTTGCGGTGCGGCTGCTGTGGTGTTCAGATCCTGTTACTTCCCATAACTTCCAACTTCCCAGTCCCTAGACTGCAGCCTTCAGCTCCCTTCCTGCCTCGTTCAGAAACCTGGCTGCCTGGGTCTGGATCGCACTTCTTTGAAGAGCTGTGGCTCCCCCTGTCGGCTCTGTTTTGTTTTGTTTTGTTTTGTCACATTCTGACTGCAGCAAAGGTAGAGACTGAAAGCTTGCTGTAACTCAGATGACGCCAGGCAGAAGGCAAATGCAGAAAAATAGAAAATAAAAAAGAGGAGAGGTGCACCCTACTACCTGTCCTGTTTCCCAGCCTAATTTTACCCAGAGCACTTATCTCTAGCTCCCATGGTTATGGTATTTAAGCTCCACACCTGTATAATGATTTCAAAGTCTTTGTTTTGTTCTCTAGTGGAATTTCAGTTCCCTGACTGGCATGAAGGAGGCACGTGGTGACGTTTGCCCCGAAAGAACCATTTATTCGTGCTTTGGGTGGTGTCGTCAGGTGGTGGCAACAGTCTCAGGGCAGAAGAAAGCGGAGTAAAGAGGAGGGGTGCCAAAAGTAAATCCTGCTGCTTCAGATGAAGTGATTAAGGGGGGAGGGCTCTCAATGACGATTCGCAAACGGAAACAAAGCCAATGCACCACTCAAAGTCATAGTGGAAGAATGTTCTAGATTGATCACAGACAGCGTCAAGGCTCAAGCAAAGGTTTGATGATTTTGCAGGTGCCAGTGGGGCTGAAGCACAGGACAGGAACAGAAGGCAAAAGGTCAAGAGGTATCACAGGCTAAATTACTAGAAGGGACAGCAGCTTGCTAATCACGGACCAGATCCAACCCTGACCCCACTTTTGTTATTCTGCCAGGACACAGCCGTGCTCACGCCTTCCCTTATCCTCCGTAGCTTTCCTCATGCTACAACAGACGTGTGCACAGACATCATGCCCTGCAAAGCCCAAAACAGTTGCTGTCCAACCCCTGCCCTCAATCATCAGAGGCCACTCTCAAGACTTTGGCTCTGCTCAAAACAGTGAAAAGCCATTAGGAGCCATCGAGTAGAAGGGTGACACAATTAGACTCACAGTTTAGAAGGATCCAAGTAGCTGCTGAGGGAAGGAGAAATTGAAAAGGCGGGAGCAGAGCTCAATTAGGAGGTGAGAATGGAGGTGGTTTTGGTTAGAAATGTAATCAGATTAGAAGACACACAGACCCAGCAGTTCTGTACCCCATGGTCCACTGTGTTTCTTCTGCCTTTATGGATTCTAGCCCAGAGCAACAGGGTTTATATGGGAGAGTTGAGAAGTCATCAGAAAAAAAAAACACTACAGTTTTGTTTCATATTTCTTTCTTTTCTATATCCGGCAGGAAGCCATGGCTATGATACTAAATGTTGCAGAGAAAAAACAGCCATTTCTAGTGATCTCATTTGGGCTATTCATTCTGGGCTAGGAGTAGGGTCAAGACAAGACATTGGTTTACACTTTGATACCCGGTGGCTTTCCCCACTGAAGCACACAGACATTCATCTGGTTTGAGGGGGGCAGATGAGTTTAGGTCTGAGGGGGTTGAGTGTAGGTCAGGAGGGCCCAGGTAGGGCTTGGAGCAACAACCAGTCAGGAAGAAGCTAAGGACTAGGAAGGGTGGTAGCAATGGGGAATGCCTACGAGAGAGTATAAGGGTCACACATTCTTGTAAGCTTTTTAATTTATTTTTTACATTCCAATCCCAGTTTCCTCTCCCTCCTCTCCTCCCCCACCTCCCATTTACTCCTCAGAGAGGGTAAGGCCTCCCCTAGGACATCTACTAAGTCTGTCCCATCATTTCATTGAGGCAGGAGGGTCACACATTCTAACTGCCAGCACAGCAATCAGCAAGTCTCAGGTGGAGCCTCACTTCCCATCATTCCTTGGTATGCCTACATGCAGAGGCTGCCCTATAGATGAGACATGTTTTCCCTGCCACCTCTGCTCTCAAGGGTTTGGTTTTGGTTTTGGTTTTGGTTTTGGTTTGTTGTTGTTGTTTGTTTATTTGGGGGTTTTGGTTTTTTTGTTTGGTTTTGGTTTGGGGGTGTTTGTTTGGTTGGTTGGTTGCTGGTTGGTTAGTTGGTTGGTTGGTTGGCTGGTTGATTTTGAGACAGGCTTTCTCTTTGTAACCCTGGCTGTCCTGGAACTGACTCTGTAGACCAGGTTGGCCTCAAACTCAGAGATCCTCCTGCCTCTGCCTCCCAAGTGCTGGGATTAAAGCATGCACCACCACCATCCAGCTGTTTTTTTGTTTTGTTTTGGTTTGGTTTGTTTTTTGCTTGCTTGTTTTTAACCATCTTTCTACTATCCATAGCTTTTGAGAAGGGCTCCATGAGATCAAGAGGAGGTCCAGAAAGAAAGGGAACACGAGAGAAACTCAGGAGTCTGACAGCTTCACACTTGAACTTCCTAAGAGTAACTGACTAGCTGTGTGGCCTGGGGAAAGTTCCTGTTCTTTTCTGTGCCTCCACTCAGACATGATAAATGGAGACGACTCAAATATGGAGCAGTTGTGAGAATGGTAGATGATGGCTCATTATCAGCAGCTTATGCTAACAAGACAGAATCACGTGGTGAAAAGAGTGGGCTCTGCTGATGGGCTGAGCAAATGATAAATAGCCTTTCCCAGTTTCACAGTTGCCTGTCCACTGTGAGCGTTCTAAGGAGACACAGAGGAGGAGGCTGCAACTGGCTTAAGAAAAACACAGAACAATGAGTAGCACAGAAGCAATGAGTAAGCTCAGGTTCCCCATCTCCAGCCCTCAACACTGATCACTTGCCTTTTTCTGAAATCCAAACGGTCCTGAAATAACCATCATATTTCCTGAGATCACCCTTGCCCACTCCTTCTGGGGCATGCCTCAGGTAGTCTACAGCACATCGTTTAGTGGAAGCTCCACAAACACCTGCTTGTAAATATGTGAATGAATAGATGGCTAGGTAGATAGATGCACTGGACACCTAGACAAGTATATGGATGGGTGGGTGGGCAGATGACTGGATAGATGGGTAGGAAGATGAATAGATGGATTCGTTGGACAGTTGGATACATGGATGGATGGATGGATGGATGGATGGATGGATGGATGGATGGATACATGAATACATGGATTGATGGATGATGAATGGGTAGCTGCATTGGGATATATTGGCTACATGGATGGATGGATGAATGGATGGATGGATGGGTAGGTGGATGGGTGAAGTAGACTGATGAACACTAAGTTTTGGATACTCATAGTTGATCTTCTACAAGAAAATAGCATTGTGCTATCCATTCTCCAGACTAGAAAATCAAAGGAACAGATACATGTTGACTTCAACCCAACCTGTCCCCTTATCTATCAAAAAACAGTGGCAATAGATTCTGAGTTTATATCACAAGACTTCTCAGGCTCAAACAGGAATGGGATAACACATGCCCTGACTGTAATAGGTATACAAAGGCAACTCAGCATTTAGAAGATTCCATAGGCCCATTTGAGGTCAAAGAGGAGACCAGTACATGCTGATGTCAAGGGGATGGAGCTTGGTTATCCATAATACAAAGCATTAAGCAGCACACAGCCTACTCCCATGTGGTCCTATCCAGAGTACTACACTTGAAGCTTGGGATAGGATGTAGAAAAACGTACACCTGTCAGAATGGCTAAGATGTGGAGGATGTGGAGCAAGGCGAACACTCCTCCACTGTTGGTGGGAGTGCAAACTTCTACAGCCACTTGGGAAATCAATATGGTGGTTTCTCAGAAAACTGGGAATAGATCTACCTCAGGACCCAGTTATACCACTCCTGGATATATACCCAAAGGACACTCCCCCATACCATAAGGACATTTGATCAACTATGTTCATACCAGCTTTATTTATAGTAGCCAGAAACTGGAAACAACATAGATGTCCCTCAACTGAAGAATGGATAAAGAAAATGTGGTATGTTTACACAATGGGTTATTACTCAGTTGTTAAAAACAATGGAATCATGAAATTTGATGGCAAATGGATGAAACTAGAAAAATCGTCAGAGTAAGGTAACCCAGATCCAGAAAGATAAACATGGTATGTACTCACTTATAAGTGGATATAGTGGACATTAACCCCAGACCTGACCAAAGCCAGATTCAGGGAAGTCCTGGGCCCTTGTAAGAGGACTCCCTCTGCTCCCTGAACACTGCCCACCCTAGCTCTAGAGTGTTACCCTCTGGAACAGCATGCCCATTGGCCTCTTGAACTCTCAGAAGCTGTCAATTACCTCAAGAAAGCTTTGCACAAGATTGGGCCCATTTCCACTCCATCGCAGAGCAAGACTCATGAGGTTCATACAAATCCTTCAGGATTTATAGACAGTTAACAGTTACTAGAAAAAAGAGTTCATGAGTCCCCCATGTTCCTCCCCAATGACAGTTAAAGGTTGGTGAGACATCTTCCCCAGCTAGGTAGTTGCTTATAGTTGACCACGTTCCTGTAAGAAACCCTTGTTAAACACGTTTAGACTGTCATCAATGCCCTATCTTTGATGGCTGTTCATTTGTTCATCTACCAAGGCAATTCACACAACAGAGATTTGGAGAGAAGACCCTACCCTCCCAAAGGAGTCCCAATGTAATCATGGAATTCTCAACCACACAAGAGTCTGTGCTATTCACAGATGCTCCAAACCCTTGTGCACACCTGTCCTCCAGACTGTGGTAGCAAATGATTATTTAAGCATTCTGGAACAAACTTTTAGAGATCGTGTGGAGAAAAGAGATGGGCCAGGTCAGCTCTGTTCCTGGTTTTCTTTTGTAGGTCCTTAGTTAGAATGATGAGTCCAAAAGTGACACTCTGTCAATTCCCAAAACTTCATACTTCCCAATTGACTTAGAGAAATGTATTTTCCCCCAAAGACCACTAAGATATCCTTGTCTGAGTTGGAATTTCCTTTTTCTTTCAAACAGTAGGAAATTAATAAGGAACGGACAAAGAAGTTGTTCATTAAAAGCAATGCCCTTCTCCCAAAATCAAATCCACGTGACTGCTAGATATTATGGGGGGTCTCTGCTGTTAGTTTGTGAAAGGAGTTGATGCATAATTGCCCTTCAAAACTGATGGGGCTTAATGGAAGGGGGGCCATGATCAAGGCTTGTGGCAGAAGAGTGTTTTAAAAAATACAATAGACTAAAAACAGCATAATGAGTCCTTAAAGGAAAGAGAGGTTTCTCTTTAAACCCTGGTGAAGAACTTCATTAAAAGGGACAGGGTAAAGTGACAGAGCCTGTCATGACAGGATGACAGGAGCCCAGAAGCTGCCCATGGGAAATCACCTGAAGAAAAAGAGCTGACTTTTAATAAGTTTGGGGGGTCTGGCAAGAAATTTCAGACCATGTGATTTGGTCTGAGGTAACCTAGGTGACAAAGGAACTAGGTACCAGGTAGGACCATAAACAAAAACCTGTAAAACCCAAACGCAACCAGGGTTGTTTTAACTCCCTGTCACACACATAGAGAATGACAGAGGCATGACCTGATTTCTTCAGGCAGTGAGTTCTGGTCCATTATACCAATCCAGAGCACCCACAAACCCACCCCCTGCCCTCAGCTAGAGGGTGAGCTAAGAATTCAAGAAAAGGATGATGAGCACACCGTACATGAGCCCTGCCCATGTGGCATATAGTGGTTGCAACTCCACATTTCATGACACCAGATTCTTGGGACTCCCTAAGCTGGCAGTGGATTTCATCTGAATGTAGCAGAAATCTTTAGAGCGTGTTATAACCAGAATGAGCATTTTATTCCTTCACAGAGGAAGTCTGGAATAAAGGAAGGAAGACTCATGATAAAAAGGCTCCTGGTGTTGGCTGGACAGCTAACTGCATCAGTGCAAGGTCTCTGCAATTCTCTTAGCTGTCACTTCAAGCAATCTGATGATTGTTCCTGCTCCAGACATCTCACAGATACTCCGGGAAGAAAAAAAGAATGGAGTCAGTAAGAGGGGAGAAACAGGCCTATATTAAAAAGAAATGATGTTCCCAGAAATTCCCAGCCAACTTCTAATTACACATCATGAACCAAAACTAGGTTGCATGACCAACTGGCTGCGAAGAAGCTGGGATATGTGGCTTAGCAGATGAGTGCATTGGTGACCACTAACAGATTAGCACTTGTGGCAGATGTGGTGAGAGCTTCTTCAGAGGCAGCTGGGAGTCACCAGCAAAGGCAACAACATCAGCAAATCATAGACCAGCATGGTGGATGACTTCATTTACCTCGTGGCCTTCTTTCCAAGCACACTTTCCCATTTTCCCAGCAAGAAGCGCAGAATGACAGAGAACAATGCATGTGTAGTTTCTTATTTGCGCATCAGCTCTGCAGCTAGTTCCAAATTCAGAGGGAGCAGAGGCCTTGGGATTTTCTCTTTGAGATGATGGCGCTTGATTTTAATAGTAAATGACTTTCGTGTCTGATATAAGCCACTAATAGAATTAAGCACACAAGAGCAACTCATGCAAAGGTGTAAGAAAATAACCCCAGCATCTGTCAGGAAAGGGAATCAGAAAATCCCGGGTCCCCAGAGTAGCGGTTTTCTCTGGATTATCTAGAGAAGGCTTTGAGAAGCTAAGCAAATTGCCTGGATGCAGCTTCGCTAAATGTCCCGTGAACACTTGATGCTGAGGATAAAGACCTCAGCATGCAAATGACTGTAAATGGATTGTGAGTAAGGCAACCAGGGGAAGAGGAGGCTGAACTGCTGAAGCAGAGGGTGGTAATTCGCTGAGCTCAATGTCATTCCCTGCAGAGAAGGAGGACCAGCATTCAGATCACCACACAACTGGGGGCCAGGGAGGGGGGGAGCGTGGGTGGTGTCACCTCTGGGTATGTCTGTTCCCACTCCAAGAAATGATTTCACTAGGACAGAAGGATGAAAGGCATGGACGGCAAATTCTTTTGGTGAATGTTAACTCTGCACAAGGACTGAATTTGTACATTTTTTATGAATCCTGGAAGAGATCCTGCCTGAGAGACTCACTCTCCTACACAAGACAGAGTGGCCCGGAGGGAATGTGTGGCGAGATCACTTCCTTTGCTGATGGAGAGAAACCCCAGACCACAGGCACTTCAATCACATGCTCAGCACCGGAGGCTGGGTGGGGGGGGGACGGCACCAGGGACCGGCATGCAGGCGCTTTCTATCTGGTAACTTATTTCAGGGGGAAAATGGGGTTAGTTTTTGCCTTTGGCTCACCAGCCTCGCTCCCTGTCTTGCCTTTCAATTCTGCTAGTTTCCCAGTATGGCTGTAGAAAGTCATCCATCAGTCATTTAACACAGCGCGTGCGCGCGCACACACACACACACATACACACACACACACACACACACACACACACACACACACACACACACACACACACGGTTCCAAAGGTTAAAGGTCACAGTCAAGGCAGAGCCAGTTTCTTTGTTGAAGGCTCTAGGAAAGAATGTTCTCTTGCTCCTTCCTGGTCTCTAGTCATTGCCAGCAGCTGCTGCCATCCGCTGTGTGGTAGCAGGGATAACGCTACTGTCTGCCTTCATCTTCAGGACCCGCCTGCCCTGTGTGTGTCTCTGTGTCCGAATCTCTCTCCCTATGAAGACATACTGGATTTAGGCTTACCATAATCCAGCTTGGCTCATCCTACTATGATGGCATCTACGAAGATCCTGTTTCCAGCAGGGTCACATTTACAGGCATAGGCAGGTAAGGTATTGGCATATCTTTGGGGTACAGGGCACAACTCGGTCCACAACACAAGATAATCCAAAATGTTTTAAGTAATATTTTTCAACTCTGTGAGCTAACTTGATTTCTGCTGCCTTCGTGAGAGGATAAAGATAACGTAAGCTGACATAATAACTCCCTAAAACCCTACTCATCACTTTAATGTGATTAAACACGCCAATCCTGAAGGCAGCGAAGTGCTCGGGAAATAAACTCAGATTACACACAAAGGGCCTGTGGTCTAGGATAATCTTTGTCATGAGCTACATATGAAATCGGAGTAGTATCACTTCACCTCTCTGAGCCTTCAGGTATGAAGGCCAAAGAGCAGAGCTGGGAATGGATCAGTTTCTTGAAGTGTGAGATACGGGTCACCGGTGAGACTGCTGCATTAAACACCTACAGTGAAGACATTGCACTAAGAGCCTGCTTGATGAACCACACGGCACAAGTCTGAATTTAAGATAGGGGTTGGGGGCATGTGCCAGTACCCGTGCATATGGAGGCCAGAGGACAACTTTGGGGTGTTGTTCCTAAGATGTCATCTACCTTGGCTTAGAACTCCTCCAAGTAGGTTCGGTTGGCAGGTCCGAGAGTGCTACACACTCATCTGCCTCCACCTCTACAGCACTGGGACTCTAAGGGTACACTCCCCCACCAAGCTTTTTGATGGGTTCTGGGGGTTCATTCAGGTGTTCAGCCAGGAAGCACTCTCCCTACTAAGTGCTTTCCAGCCCATGTTTTAAGGCGATCTTGACTTTCACTGAATAACAAAACACCATGAAACATTTTCATGGCACAATAAGCACTTATTAGTTTTGTTCTGTTGACCTGAGCCATCTGATCCTGGCCAAGCTCACTGCTATAGCTAGCCAGCTAACACAGTAACCAGAGACGGCATATCGTATGTCTAGTCTTTGGTTGGCTATTGGCTATGGAGTGCCTAGATCTTGTGCCTATCAACAGCATCCAGAAGGCTTGCTTACACACTATGCCAAGTGTGTAAAGTGTGCATGCACTTTACAAAAACCTGCCAACATGATGTTTGACCATTGCCCATTGGCCAAAGTCAGCCATATGGCCAAGGCCACACTCAGTGTGGGAGGATACGGCCCAAAGACATAGATGCAGACAGAAACAGACAAACCCTTTGACAGTAGTCTACCATAGACTTAGTTTGTCACTATTGTCTCCCCAACCCTCCATAATCTCCTTCCTTAGCAAGCTAAAGGCAGATATCAGGCTCAGAGAATCACTATCTAGTTAGAATTTAACAATGTTTTATTTTCAGTAATACTTATTTCAAGACTGTATTTCTATAAAGCAGTTTTCATTTCCAATAATATACAGTCTTCTTAAATAAATTTGTTTGTATTTCAAGAAAATTGTTTTCAAGCAGGTAAGAAAATAATACAGTTGATCAGGACAAGATCAGCAAGATCAGGGCTGGGAAACACTAGGCCCACTGACATTTAAGGTCCCTACATCTGCTTTGTAATCACAACAGTGGAAAATGACCTGTGTTGCCAAAAACCGTGGCAGAGTCTTGAGGCAAACGTGTCACCGGTCACCAGTTTCATTGGTATCAACGGCAGTGGCTTTCCACAGGTTGAAGCAATGATAGATATCAACTGGTTGGCTCTAATTCTAAGAAGATTATGGAACTGGCTGGAAGCACATGCTTGTCTCAATACAACAGAGACCATAACCATCATGGCATGCCACTAGGGTTCAGTCATAAAGTGAATGGAATAGGGTGAACATGCTCACCAGGCCTTCGTGGCTGACACTTCGGAAAATCATATACTTAATCCTGTGATATGGCCACTACTTTCCGGCAGTTGGTTAGCCAGTGACCCTTCATACTCATTTACAAGCCACTCAAGAAAATCAATTTTTTTTACTATATATATATATATATATATATATATATATATATATATATCTTGGATATTTTTGTAGCAGTTTTGTTTTGTTTGAAGGTGTTTGGGACCTTTATTTGATAATCCAGTTTTGAACTAATTCTAGACCATGTTTTGGCAAATTAAAAAAAAATACTGAGGGACCTCAGATTTTAAGTCTACTCCCATGAAAGGAGGAAGTGGAAAACTCAACCCTCAATCCAGGATACTGACGATGAAGTGGGAATAACACTCAAGATTCTCATTAGAATGGAAATAATCTACTTGTGTAACTTCAATGCATTTGCATGGAAAAACGCAGCTCACTGCCATGTCTGATCAAACATACACTTTTTTGTTGTTTTGTTTTTCTTTTTGTATTTCAAGACAGGGCTTCTCTGTGTTGCCCTGGCTCTCCTGGAAATCTCTTTGTAGGCCAGGCTCATCTCAAGCTCACAGAGATCCAGCTGCTTCCTGAGTGCTGGATTAAAGGCGTGCATCACATTCACTGCTACTCAGGTCTGCAGACGTATCCTTGAATGCATCTGCACTCACAGTTCAGTCACATTTGGCCTGTTTTACATCTTAGGTGTCCTAGTAGATGAGATTATCCACTTAACCGATGAAAGCCGGCTCAGTACGGAAGGCCCCCTGCCGCCAAGCCTGGCAACCTGAGTTCAATACCCGGAACCCAAGAAGTAGAAATAGAGAACTGAATTCCACATGCAAATAGATAAATCAACTAAATAAAAAGAACGTGATGAGATGTTTGACCCTAATTAGGGAGAATGGAAGAGAACCCTATTCCTGAGCTGAGATTCTAACTCCCAGAACTCAGAGCAGTGTCATTCACATGTTCCAGATGGCATACTCATAAGATCATTGTAAAGCTGTCATTAAAGAACATATAACCTAGAGCCAGAGAGATGGCTCAGAGGTTAAGGGCACTGGCTGCTCTTCCAGAGGTCTGGAGTCCAATTCCCAGAAACCACATGGTGGCTCACAACCATCTGTAATGAGATCTGGTGCCCTCTTCTGGCATTCAAGGATACATGCAGAACACTGTATACATAATAAATATATATACATGTATATATATTTACATATATATGATCTATGTACATCTAGTTCATGACTCCTATGTACAAGCTCACTCCTATCTATCACTTCCTTTCTATACACTTATCAGTTTCGCCCTCTCACATATAATCAAGAGTTACATTTGCAAAGTAGGATGTCAGTTTAATAGGACCAATGGTTTTCCCTTTGCACACATTAAAGACAATGACAAAAAATCAAAGACAGAACCAGCAGATACAGCAAAGCAACTGTGACTACAGCATGTAGTCCTAAGGAAATAAAAATGGGGAAATAGTGTTCAACAAAGTGTCCAGATAACCCAAAATCTACAGCTCTAGACCCAAGATAGTCCTTTGAGAACAAGGGTCAGGTTAGGAATCTGTTTTTTCCCTGTACAAGTTTTAGGTCTCAAACACTGGAGAAATGACTAACTGAGGTGCCTATTGAACATTTCAAAGTGGGCCTGGCAGCCAGGTTCTCCCAGCAGCCCTCCATCCCTGCCTGTTACAGGGTATGGCTGGCATACCCCTCCCCTACCATAAACTTCTCCAGTACAGGGACTAGGCTGCCCTCCCCCAAGTTCCTCTGGGCCATATATATATCAGCCATTTAGCCATGCCAGTCTCTTGGCTGAGAGTGCCCCCTTGGTCAGCAGCTTCTCTCTTGCTCTCCCTCCCCCATCTCCTCACATGGTCCAGCTCAGTCTGGTCGTATACACTAGACTCTCCCAATGTTCCTGCCTCTGACTATGCTCTCCCTTCTATTGACACTAAACCTTCTCCTCCATACCCAGGAGCAGTCATGTCCTTCCTCTCTTTACTCCTTTGTTCCACTCGCAAGTGAATTGCCACCTGTGCCTGCTTACTGTCCCAAGGGTGCTAGCAGCTGGTGAGACTCCTGGGTCAGAGACAAAGAATTTCTCTGCTCATGGCAAAAGCTTACATCTAAACTTGAGTTCCTCTTGTCTTCACGTCCCATTGGAACATTGGTGTGAACTCAGGTGAGGCTGTGCACACAGTGGGTTTGCAGCCCCAATGAGGGACAGTCACTATAATGGACATGCTAATCTATGGTAAGCAGCAGGCTATCCAGTTCAGTACCCCCAGAAAGAGCAATTACCATATCCACCAAGGCTGCTCCTGAGAAATGGTCAAAAATAACCAGTGTTAACATACTTAGCAAGAATGGTCCAGATACTCAGGTCCTAGAGACTGCATCTCTCCCAGTCCTTGACTGTTAAGCATACTGGCTATTTCCAGTGAAGCTGAACCTGTGGTACAATATGCCACCTACATTTCTCTACATAAAACCTAAACCCAATAGCATGTGTGTGTGTGTATGTGTGAGAGAGAGAGAGAGAGTGTGTGTGCATGTGAGTGTATGTGTGTTCTTACCTTTCCTGTACCTCTGCAAACCATTGGGTAAATGATATTTGCAAGCCAAAGTCATATCTTGAGCTCGGGAGGAGCTCCTTTAAGTGAACTCATCTATATGGAAGGATTCCCCAACCATGTGTCCACTCAAGGTGTTACACCTCCTGCCTTTGCTTACAGCAATCTATACCCACAGCAGGGCAGTCCTGCATACAGGGAGTGGCACATTATAAAGAAGCAGAACTTTCAATGGTAGCCAATTTGACACATCTTATTAACAGTCCAGTTCTCAAATGACTCCCATCCCAACTTCAAAACTAACATCTGTTTTCTTCTTTTCAAACTTTCCCACAGCTGCATTTATATGCAGAAGGTTCCTGGGTCAGACCAGATAGTTCTGGTTTGAGGGGACGGTATAATTTGTTGGAATGCAAAGCCAAAATATTAAAGCAATCTCTCTGCACATAATCCTCTAATATTCCATCCACCTGGGCAGGAGGAGCACGGTGCAGTCAAAGACCCGCCAGGATTTCTATTTTCTTCCACTCTCTTTCTTAGATACTCTCCCTGGACTTCCTTCCCTAGGGCCTCTCAGGCACTCCCCCAAGACTCTGTTGTTACCTTACTGATAAGAATTTGGAAATCCCATCACTGTTGCTCAGAGCGATGTGGCAGGCTCACAGGACTTTCTAGGATGAAAAATGCCTGCTTTTCCCTTTACTAGATTACTTTTCAGAAAGGTATGAGCCATAGTCAGCAACAGTAAAGTCAGGTCAAAACGACATAAAATATCATTGCCCTGGCATACCAGGAAAACAAAAACTCTCATAAAAAGAAAGTGAACTTGCAGCCCCTGCCAGTGGTTCCTAATGGCCCTCAAGGAAATCTATAGAACAGAGCTAACTAAGAACACGGGAAGTGCAAAATAAATTTTGTGTGTGAAAAATAAGAATGCACTCTGCTCAGTATAACCCAGTGCCAAGTCTTAAATTGGGATAATACCTTCTGAAATTGGGATAATACCTTCTGACTTATAAAATATCTCCATGCATGTTCATCTGAGGTTCTCACTATAAGCCTATGAGGAACAGTCTGCAAAGTATTTGGGTCAAAAACAAATAGAGAAATTAATTCATTCACAGCACAGAAACCAACCCTTTAAAGGTACCTATTCTTTCCCAGGACTTGGCTCCATACTTGGGTAACAGATATTATCACTACCACATACATTTGGAAATGGGACCAAAAGGATCCATGTATAGTTCTCTCTCTGATGTACGATGTCCTTCTGTAGGCTGTGTATATATGTTGCTTTTATTGGTTGATGAATAAAGCTGTTTCAGTCAATAGCCAGGCAGAATATACCTGGTTAGGAATCCCAAACAAAGCTAGCGAGAGAAGGAAGGCATGGTCAGAGGAGACGCCACGTAGCCACCAGGGAACAAGATATCAGGACTTCACTGGTAAACTACAACCACATGGAGATACACAGATTAATAGAGATGGGATAGTAATTAAGAGAGCTAGCCAGAAAGAAGCCTAAGTCATTGGTCAAACAATTTTGACTGATATTAAGCCTCAGAGTTGTTATTTCATAAGTGGCTACAGGAACCCAATGGGCAGAGAGAAACCAGCCCTGTGGGACTGGAAAAGATGGAGAAAAGTCCACTTCTACATCTCTCCACAGTAAGCACACAGGCAGTCCCTCAACTGTCTGATAACCAGGGAGACACAAGGGAAGAATTGGAATTGTAGGTTCATGTCTTGCTTGCAGGGCTCAACACACATTGGCTAGCATGCATCTCTTTATGGCTAACTACCTCACCCAGAAGGGGCTCAGACCCTATAGCTTTGTTTCATGGTTTGGTCAGGCATGACTTCCCAAACACTTAATTTGTTGTTTTTCGTAACATTTTGATTCTCCCTTGAGTCCTCATTTAACATAAGCTATTTTCTCTCCATATCTATGGTTGTGACTTAGTCATTGCCAGCAAGTGTCTGAATTTGGTGTGACACCTCTAGTCACTGCATCCGTGTCCTTCTACTTTTCACCTTTCTCAGTCCCCCCTGGACCCTACTTCCTTATGCTCAAAAACAAACAAAACAAAAAACATACTTTGATGGTATTGTGGTTATGTGTCATAAAGTTAGATCATCAAGAAAAGCCAGGCAGATGCAATATATGACAACTGAGATCTGATTTGAAATAATCCAGGAGGAGGCTCAAGTTGGGGGTAGATACATAAAGATGGAATGCGACTGGCCATTTTTGGTATAGTGCTATACAAGGTAGAGAGGCAGCCGTGGACAGCATATACATGAATGCACATGGCAGGGTTCCAACATAGCTCAATTCAAGGACACCCAGTTTTGAATTTCATGTGGTTATCGTGTGTCACAAAATATTATGCTTCTTTTCATCCTTTGCAACCCTTCAAAAATATAAAAACTGACCTCAGTTTCTGGGCTTTACAAAAGAAGGTGGCAGTCTGGGTTAGATCCATGAGCCATAGGTTGTGGACTGGGCTGTCTAGAAAGTTGATCATTTACCCACTCCCCACAGATTATCCTCAAAAAGCACCCATCTTGTTTCCTGTAATAATTTTCTGTTGCTTCTGTGAACAAATTGTCCAAAACAGCAGGAGTTTATTCCACCATAGCTCCAGTGGTGAGAAGTCAAATGTAAGTCTCACAAGGCAAGAATTGACGTGTCAGCAGGTGAGAGTCCTCATGGTTGCTCCACCGAAAGTCCACTTCTGCCTCCTCCAGAGGCTACTATCATTTGCAGTCAAACCACCCCAGGTCCTATTTCTTGTATTGCACCTGTTTTCTCTGGCAGTCCTGCATCCCTACTTTACTTATAAAGACTCTTGTGATTACACTGGGCCCAGGGGATAATCCAAGATACTCTCCCCATCTCAAAACTCCACCACTTAATCCCATTAGCAAAGTCCTCTTTGCCATGTAAAGTACTGTATTCCCAGACTCCTGGGATTAGCATGGCTTGAACACCTGGCAAGAGGCTGGTAATTGGCCAACCCCATGCTCACTGAGATTCCAACGGCATCACAGCAAACAAAAGAAGGCACCTCCACTACTGTAACCCTAATGTTCATGCAGAGTGGATTTCACTCTTCTCCTCTATCTATATTGCCTCTAGGAGAACCACCCACACATCCCTGAAAACAAGAGAAAAGCTGAGGTCAACATTTTCCCAATTTCACCCCTCTAACCTCATCCTGTGAATCATGACCACTAAATTAGATACATTTCCAGTAAGTAATACATGTGAAGTGAGCTTAGGAAACCCTCTCACTACTGGCCCTGTTTCCCTCTGGATTCTTTTTAAAGTTACACACATTCTTCTCAAAGGCACACCAGACATTTTCTCCTTGCTTCTTTATCTGTGCAAAGCACAGACAATCGCATTATACCTAAGAGAATTAATGTGATTTAATTATATCATGTTTGGGGGTAGTTTAATATCAAACTTCTTTTGTATAAGAAATTATTTCCTGGTGAAGCTAAACTCAGTTATTATGCTCATTCTTTATTCATTAAATTCATTAAGATCAGTGGGGATTGTTTATAAATAACTATATTATTGATTCAAAATATAGCAGATAAGTGAAGATACTCTAAGACTACAAAAACACAATGCTTCTTAGTGATTTTCTTAGGAATTCCTATGTTGGAAATATTAGCATAGCATGCAACAACATATAGATACGATCTGATATTTCCCTCTCCTCTTACAAAAGGAAGATGGACAGTAAATGGACTACTATCTCTCTCAAGGACCTGCTTTACAAAAGCTAAATCCAAGTATCACTGTATCTGGTTGTATAGTTTATTCTCCACATATGGGCACCCCTCAAAGAAGAAGGGGAGCGCTGATAATTGATCTGTGTTCTGCTTGAAAGCCTTGCACCCTAGCACATCATAGGGCTATCAAAAGAAAGGGAAGGTTTCCTTTTCTCTGTTTGACCAATTCTTACATGTATATGCATGTTTTGATCAAATTCACCCATAATCCCTCCCCCATCACATCTCCCTCCCAACATCATATACTCTTTTTCTTTTTTAGTCACTGAGTCCAGTTGGTGCTGCCTGTAAGTGCATGACTGTAGAGCCAAGGGCAACCAACCTGGGACTGCATCTTTAAAGAAACTGATGCTCCATCCCCCAGCAGTCCTCAACTACCAATAGCTTCTCAGATAGGGATGGGGTTTTGTAGGCCCCTCTCCCGCCGCTGATGGCATTTTGACTGGCTGTATCTTACAGAGGTCTTGTGCATACAGCTACAGCACAAGAAACAGCATTTCAAGACTTTTTTCTGAATTCACATTAACTCAAGATCTTCCCATGAACCCTTGCAGCCCTGTAGAGGGGATGTCTTCATTTGCTTTGCAAAGATACCACAGGGACCGTAGATGTTGTAGCTGAAATCTGCCTGGGCTAGAAGCAAGAACCAAGAAATTACTGCAAACACAGAAGGGAAAGATGGTTTCAGTTGAGGTGTGAGCAAAATAATAGAAGTCTGTCAGCAGAGACAGGCAGCAACCACACGAGTCAGTGTTTACTGGCACCTGAGGTCCTCGCAGATTTGCTCGGTCAGGGTAATTCATCTCACTCCAGCAGTGCAGTACCTGAGAGGCTAAGAGAGAAACTTACCCAAAGCCACCCAAGGGTGTTCAGTTCTAGATGCATCTGTCTGAGGCATCCTCTGCTGCTCACAACTGTACACAACCTGTCTCACCCTGGCCATGTGGGTGCTGTTTCTATACACCTGTTATTCTGCTATAGCAAAATGCCTAACAGTAGGCAACTTATAAAGAACAGACATTTATTCTCACAGTCCTGGGAGCTGGAAAACTCCAGGATGGAGTTGTTGACAGATTTGGATGGCTGCTGAGGGCCTGGTCTCCACTTCCAAGATAGTGCAAAATTACCATGTCTTCTAAGGGAGAGAATTCTGGGTCCTGGTGTGGAGGAAGAACGGAAGAGGAAGTGCCAAAGCAAGTTCCTTCCAGCTCTTTCACAGGGCACTAATCCATTGTCAGAGCACAGACTTCATGACTTAACCACTCCTCAAAAGCCCCACCTCTTAGTGGTACCACAAGAGGGACTCATTTTCTATACATGAATTTGAGAAGACACATTCAGACCCCGGGGGTGATTTCAGAACTACTCCAATGGTTTCTTATTGCTATCCTGTGAGCATGAAAGAGGAACACACTTTTCCTTGTAGCTAAGCAGATAGATGTGATTTGCTGTGTCCCTTGAAATACAAGAAATGACACATGCCACACTGGAAGCCAGTACAAGTCAGCAGGTGGCTTTCCCTTCTCTCTCCCCATCACAGTGATCAGAAACCAGGTGGTTGGTGGCTTTGCCAGCCTGCATTGTTGAAAGAGAACAATGTGGAACAGAGTGATGGATTTATGGCTCAAATGAAAAATAAAACTGCCCTATTTAAGTACTAACATTTGGGCTTGCTTGTTACTGCAGCACAACCTATTCCATTCTAGCCAATATGGTTCTAAGAACCTTTCCTTTTATTTCTATGAATTGGTAAATTGTCTCCCTCAGTGAAGGCCACAAATTCTTCTCTATTTCCCTCAAATCTTGTCCATCTCTAGTAGATCAGTTAATATCTCACCTGCCCAAAGAAAACCTATCTCAAATATCTCCATGTGCATTAGTCCTTACTCTTAGCAATTGGGAGCATATGCACCATCGACATCATATAAATTGGAATTCTGCCATGCTGTATGCAATGTATATTTCCTCATATGCTACTTTTACTTATTCCTCAAGTACATGGTCTCTTAAGTGTTTAATTAAATGATCAGTCTATCATGGGCAGAGGCTCTATTATATGTTTCTACAGCCTCCAGCAGAGTAGCCAGGAATTGGCAAGAAGAATGTAGGGACCCCAAAAAAGCATAAATTGACCCAAAAGAAGAGGAAAGGCAAAACAAAGGGGGTAAGCAGAATACCTTGACAGCTTTCAACAGTGGAGGAAGGAAAGAGTTAAACTTCAGTAGACTGTATCCTGAGACAGCGCTCAGGGTTGGAGGCTATATTTCTCATTAATATAAAAGAGTTAATTATATATCTTAGAAATTCTATTCATGCCAAATCTTCTTTTAGGGTTAAGTCATGCATGATCCATTTCTATTCAGGCATCAGCCCTGACAGTGTCTTTTTCTGTAGTGCTGTCTGTGTGCCTTCCCTGAAGATCCACGGGGACTTTAGCAGGCTGTGCGCATCCTAGAACATTTTGCTGAGAAGATGACCTACACCGCGAAAGACTTTATATAACCAAAGGCAGGGCATAAATATTTGATAGCATGGAGTCCATGAAAACACATCTTCCTTTCCGTAATGTGCAATCTCAGGACATATCACTGGGGAAGATGACTTGCCTGAAAGATTCAACAGCTCCAATTTGCTGTTGCTCATTAGGGTACCCTGGAGAATAGTACAACAACTCCAGATCCCTGCAGCCTGTGGGCTCGTTAGCATGGACTGACCACACAAAAGCAACCTTTCCCGCCTCCCAAAAAAGCTGCCTTGTGTGGCAAAGCACACTGACAAAAAGTCAGACCACGTGAGCTAAGGGAACCTCTGAGACCTCCCCCTCCTACATGTGAGGACGGGTGGCTCACGGAGATGATGTCCAGGCCCCAAAGCAGCACAGTGAGCTAGGCTGGAGTCACAGTCCTTCCCTGTGGCTGCTCTAACCACACAGTAGAGATTCACAGGTAAAGTAGGAGGCGTGAGCTCACACGGTGATCAGACTTACTTTGACAGCTCAGAAATAAAGGCCATGTCACCACTGGGCTGAAATATTTCCCTGGATAAATATTGCCAAATTTTTCCTTGATGTGTTTTCTTTTAGTTTTTAACAAAATTGTGTGTATGTATGTGTGGTGTGTGTATATGGTGTGTGTGTATGGTGTGTGTGTATGGTGTGTGTGGAGGTGTGGTGTGTGTGGTGTGCGTGGTATGTGTGTGGGGGGGTATGGGTGTGTATGGTGTGTGTGTGTGGTATGTGTATATGGTGTGTGTGTGGGTGTGGTGTGTGTGGTGTGTGTGGTATGTGTGTGTGGTGTGTGTCGTATGGGTGTATATGGTGTGTGTGTGGTGTGTGTGTATGTGGTGTGTGTGTGGTATGTGTGGGTATGTGGTGTGTGTATATGTGGTGTGTGTGTGGTATGTGTGTGTATGTGGGGTGTGTGTATGTGGTGTGTGTGTGGTATGTGTGGTGTGTGTGTGTAGTGTGTGTGGTGTGTGTGTGTGGTGTGTGTGTGGTATATGTGTATGGTGTGTGTGTGTGTGGTGTGTGTGGTATGTATGTGTGGTATGTGTGTGGTATGTGTGTGTTATGTGTGGTGTGTGTGGTATGTGTGTGTGTGCATGTGGTGTGTGTGTATGTGGTGTGTGTGTATGTGGTGTGTGTGGTATGGGTGTGGTGTGTGTGTATGTGGTGTGTGTATATGTGGTGTGTGTGTGATGTGTGTGGTGTGTGTGGTGTGTTTGTGTGTATGTAGTGTGTGTGTGTAGTGTGTGTGTATGTGTGGTGTGTGTGGTATGTGTGTGTGGTGTGTGTGGTATGTGTGTGTGCATGTGGTGTGTGTGTATGTGGTGTGTGTGTATGTGGTGTGTGTGCATGTGGTGTGTGTGTATGTGGTGGGTGTGGTATATGTGTGTGGTTTGTGTGTGGTGTGTGTGTGTGTATGTGGTGTGTGTATGTGTGGTGTGTGTGTGGTATGTGTGTGTGTGGTGTGTGCATGTGGTGTGTGTGCATGTGGTGTGTGTGTATGTGGTGGGTGTGGTATATGTGTGTGGTTTGTGTGTGGTGTGTGTGTGTGTATGTGGTGTGTGTATGTGTGGTGTGTGTGTGGTATGTGTGTGTGTGGTGTGTGTATGTGGTGTATGTGTGGTGTGTGTGTAGTGTGTTTGTGTGGTGTGTGTGTGGTGTGTGGTGTGTGTGTGGTGTGTTTGTGTGGTGTGTGTGTGATGTGTGTGGTGTGTGTGGTGTGTTTGTGTGTGTGTAGTGTGTGTGTGTAGTGTGTGTGTATGTGTGGTGTGTGTGGTATGTGTGTGGTATGTGTGTGTTATGTGTGGTGTGTGTGGTGTGTGTGTGTGTGCATGTGGTGGGTGTGGTATGTGTGTGTGGTATGTGTGTGGTATGTGTGTGGTGTGTGTGTGTATGTGTGGTGTGTGTGTGGTGTGTGTGTGTGTGGTGTGTGTGTGTGTGGTGTGTGTATGTGTGGTGTGTGTGTGGTGTGTGTGTGTGTGGTGTGTGTATGTGGTGTATGTATGGTATGTGTGGTGTGTGTGTAGTGTGGTGTGTGGTGTGTGTGTGGTGTGTGGTGTGTGTGTGTGGTGTGTTTGTGTGGTGTGTGTGTGTGATGTGTGTGGTGTGTTTGTGTGTGTGTAGTGTGTGTGTAGTGTGTGTGTATGTGTGGTGTGTGTGGTGTGTGTGTGGTGTGTGTGTGTGGTGTGTGTGTGGTGTGTGGTGTGTGTGTGATGTGTGTGTGTAGTGTGTGTGTATGTGGTGGGTGTGTGTGATGTGTTTGTGTGTGTGTAGTGTGTGTGTGTGGTGTGTGTGGTGTGTGTGTGTGGTGTGTGGTGTGTGTGTGTGGTGTGTGGTGTGTGGTGTGTGTGTGGTGTGTGTGTGTGGTGTGTGTGTATGTGGTGGGTGTGTGTGGTGTGTTTGTGTGTGTGTAGTGTGTGTGTGTGTGGTGTGGTGTGTGTGTGTGGTGTGTGGTATGTGTGTGTGGTGTGGTGTGTATGTGTGTGTATGGTGTGTGTGGTGTGTGTGTGTGTGTGTGTGTGTGTGTGGTGTGGTGTGTGGTATGTGGTGTGTGTGTGTGTGTGTGTGTGGTGTGTGTGTGTGTGGTGTGTGTGTGTGTGTGGTGTGTGGTATGTGTGTGTGGTGTGGTGTGTATGTGTGTGTATGGTGTGTGTGGTGTGTGTGTGGTGGGTGTGTGGTATGTGGTGTGTGGTGTGTGTGTGGTGTGGTGTATGTGTGTGGTGTGTGGTGTGTGTGTGTGGTGTGGTGTATGTGTGTGGTGTGTGGTGTGTGGGTGTGGTGTGGTGTGTGTGTGGTGTGTGTGTGTGGTGTGTGGTGTGTGTGTGTGATGTGTGTGGTGTATGGTGTGTGCTGTGTGTGTAGTGTATGTGGTGTATGTGTGTATGTATGTGCACACATGAAGGAGCATGCACAAGAGTAGAGGCCAGGAGCAGACATTAGATAGGAACCAAATATTGGTCCTCTGCAAGAGGATACTCATTCTCAGCTGATGAGCCACCTCTCCAGTTCCAGTAGTGTTTTCATAAGAGTCAAGCCTCGCCAGAACCTCTGTCTTAGCTCACAGGGGTGCTATCTCCTGCCATTAATGACTGCATGAGCAAGTATCTCCCACGTAGTGTTTTGAGATGCTGACTCCAAACCTCAGCAGAAATCCCATGTCTTCACACCACTTCTCCCTTTGTTCAAAATGAGTTCTACCCACCCAGATCTCTTGGTCAATAAATATGTCATTATACTGCATAATTAAATCCTAAAATAAAACAGCAAAGCCTCCACACAAAACTGACTTCCAATTTGGACAGTTCTTCAAAACCTTGCCGTGGCCAGCAGAAAACCCTTCATCTGAGTTACCAGTGGCATTGACAATGGCTTTGTTTTCCTTTGTCAAGCAAGAGCTCACAATGAAAGGGCTTACTTTCTTGTTCCCTATCAGAGGTTTCTTTTATGCTTCCTCCCCAAAAATAGGTTTAAGGCAATGATTACATAATCCCATCTTAAAACGGCCCTTTAAAATGTGATTTTAATCATTCAGAGAGAGGAAAGAAGAGGGAGACACTCCTTCAAAAGTAGACTGAGGTAGAAACAGGCCTGTGTAGCCAACACCGAGATCTCAGACCACCACTGACAGCTTCAGGAGCATTGGGCAGGACGTACACAGGGAATCAATCAGCAGAGAAACCCTATGCTAGAGCAAAGAATTCGAGGAGAAATTGAAGCACTCTGAGCTCTGAATCGCTATGCTGAGCCATCTCTCTGCTATGGTTTAGATGTGGTTAGTTAGTCAGAAGGTCAGGAGATCAAGGCCCACCCCCAGGGTGGTGGTATTGAGTTGGTCAGACCTTCGCAAGGTGGGGCCTTGGACAAAGTAACTGTGTTGTGGAGCTCTACTTCCGTGACTGGGGTAATGTTGACACCTGGAAGTGAGCAGGCCTGGCAGGATTTGATTAGTGCCCCTGAGAGCAGACTATGGTAAGAGGAAGTCCCCCCATGTCTCCTACCTCCCTTCCTGTGCTTGCCTCCTTCAGTATACTGGCCAGTTCCCTTTCTACTTCGTTACCACGTTGTGACAGAGCCAGAGTTGAGATTTGGACCCTCCAAGCCACCAGAATTGTGAATCCCCCCCAAGACCCCCACATTTACTTCATTTTACTCAGCCTTCATTATTTTGTCTTAGCAATGCAAATAGACTTATATACTCTCTTAATGCCCAACTAAAAGAAGATAAACTAGGATAGACCCTAGAACCAACTGATTGCCATGTCCATGTCCTAACAACAAAAACAAACATGGCAATCAGTTGATTCTAGGATCTGTCCTCTATGCACTGAACTAAGGTGGTTCCCAAGTATCACACGTACTCAGAGACTGGAAGGGAGGATGCTGGAACAGCACTTCATATCTTAGCCCACTGAGAACTCAAGGCTGTGTGTAGCCCAGAAGTCCGTGTAGGTACAGATGCTCTGAGGTCTGGCCATCTTGTCATTTTCTGTATTCCCATTACAGAGATTTCGCATGACCAGTTCAGAAACAAAAACTTGTGTGCCCCCTCCAAAAAAACAGTTGTCCACAGCACATAGCATTCTGGGAAATCTAATCTCAGAAGAAATGCAGTGCTCTGGAGGCAGGGAGAGCAGAGACAAGAGGAACCTGGAACATTCTAAAGACTGGTTTCTTTGCACAGGCATAGTTTAAAGGTGGTGAACTCACTGCACCTGAAGCTTAGATGCCAGCTAGATTTGGGGATCCTTATTCACACAGTCATGAGCAAGACTTCACCCCAGAGAAATGAAAACATTTACTTTCAACCAGACAGAGAAAGGGGCCATGGGCAGGCCAACTGACTGACAGGAATACCGCCAGTGAGAGCCTCTGCAATTACAGAGATCTTGCATCATGCAAAGAGAAGAATATATATATGTATGTATATATATATATATGATGTATGTATATATTCTAATGTTGATGGGAAAATACAACCAAATGAAAGAGAGAGAATGAAGAGCAGCAAGCAGATACACTTCCAAAAATTATTCTACCTAGGAATACAGAAGAAAGAAGAGCTTAATAAAAAAAAAAGGATGCAAGACAATGTGTTTATTAAAAAGACAAAATTCACAAAAGATACCAGGATAATGGAAAGAGAAAAGACAGATAAGTAAAGGAAGGACAGATGAGAACCAAACACAGCCATGGATTCATTGTGACAGGGACAGCAATAATGAGCTAAAGTAAGAAAATAAGTCACATCAGGATTAACATCTCAATGCCTTCTCTATTTGCACTGGGCAGAAATGAAAACAATGGGGAAACTGGAGGGAAAACACAGAATTGGGAGTAAACACGGCTAAAGAATGTTTCTAAAAAATACTGGAATTAAAAAAAGAGCAGCGACAAAAGAGAAAGCATCAGAAGATATGCTGCTTTCTGTTTGGAAAGATTCATCATCAACCATAAGGGGGGGGGAGGATCAATGAAAGAGAGCATTTCACCTAGATTAAATTTTGTAATTTTGAAAAGCATATGAATAAAGAAGACGGCCTTCAAATTTTCAAATAAGAAACAATAGGTTATTGATGAAAGAAAAGAGAACTGGGTCAGCCCGGGCTTGTCTACCACAGCACTAATTGCCAGAACCTAACTAAGGGGGAGCTATGACTTCAAACGCAATAGCCCATTTGTCTTTAAGCAAATACAACATAAAAAGTTTCTCCGACACACAAGGGCTAAATTATATATTACTAACCTTTCTTCTCTTCCCCACCAAAAAGTCCTGCAATGAAATGCTATTGGCCAAGAGAGTAAACAAACCAAGAGATTTTTTATTATGTTTATTTGGGGGATGGGGAGTACCAAAGGACAACTTGTAGAATCATCTCTCCCTCCACCATGTGGATCCCAGGAGTTGAACACAGAATGCCAAGCTTGGTGGCAAACACCTTTATTTACCCAACGAGTTATCTTATAGTTCAAAAACAAGGTTGGCTTCTTAAAAAATTATTTATTCATTGTGTATACAATGTTTTATCTGTATGTTTGTCTGCACACCAAAAGTAGGCATCAGATCTCATTATAGATGGTTGTAAGCTATCATATGGTTGCTGGGTATTAAACTCAGGACCTCTGGAAGAACAGGCAGTGCTCTTAACCTCTGAGCCATTTCTCCAGTCCCCCAAAACAAAACAAGCTTTTAAAGACTTGTGGGTTTTTTGTTTTGTTGTTGTTTTTGTTTTAAAGTAGGGACTAAGGAGATGGCTCAGTGGATAAGAGTGCTTGCTTTGCAAGCATGAGAAAATCCACAGCACTCACTTAAAAGGGCTAGGCATAGCTGTCTGTATCTGAAACTCTCTGGGTAAAGGGAGAGCTTCCCTTTCATTGAGACTTCCTATCTGAAAGCGACAAAGTGCTAGGCTCTCCATTCACACATACTCACATACTCATATGCATGTACTGACTACATACATATACATACCAAAAGGCACATCTCTCTCACAGACACACACACACACACACACACATACACTCATACACATTCACACACACACTTGTACACACAATTGCACATACATTTACAAATACATTCACATAGACACATACTCTCATTACATACTGGCACACATCCACATACCCACATAGAATTAAAAAGTCAAAATATAAAAGGACTAATATTGTACACTATGCTAATCAGAGACATAAGTTTGAGTAATTGCAATAGTATTAGTATCAACATCAAAATTCATCTTGAGTGCAAAATCATACAATGTTAAAAATGCATTGAATTACAGTTGATCTGGTTTGAAAATCAAGATAAAAATATGGGGATAGCAGCCGGGCGTTGGTGGCGCACGCCTTTAATCCCAGCACTCGGGAGGCAGAGGCCAGCCTGGACTACCAAGCGAGTTCCTGGACAGCCTCCAAAGCCACAGAGAAACCCTGTCTCGAAAAACCAAAAAAAAAAAAATATATGGGGATAGAGAAGAAGATGAATATTAATTTTCAAATCTGATCTAGAAGTGATTCAAAGGACAGGTTATCATGAACAATAGACATTTCCCTGCCTACCATAAAACTCTGGGACTGTTTTATTTTTGGTTTTTTGTTTGTTTGGGTTTTTTTGTTTTTTTGAGACAGAGTCTCTCTATGCTACGTAGCACTGGCTGTACTAGAACTCTCTCTGTAGACCAGTCTGGCCTCAAACTCATAAAGATCTTCCTGCCTTTGCCTCCTGAGTGATGGGATTAAAAGGGTGTAATACCACCACTTGGCAAACACTGGGATTTTTAATTAACCATTTTTGTGTCCTCATTAAATAACTATCAGAGATCTCCTTAGCCTTAGCCTTTATGTGTAACATGAATAAATAAAAGACCCAGTGACTGATACTGGGGTTCAAACTTCAGGCTGAATATCAGAAAAGCAAAGCAGCTGACCACTAGCTCTCACCTCTAACTCAAGCTGAAAGGGTTGATCCATGCATGAGCTCTTCACCAAGTCTTCATCTGCTGCCTCTCCTTAGTGTGGCTGGAGAATGAATGCCTCTATCTTCAGTGTGGCTGGAGAAAGAATGCCTCTCTAAGAACTTGCTTCTGTCTTACACACTTTCGTAATGTTGGGATTAAAGGTGTGAGCTATAATTCTCTTTTAGACTGAGTCACTCTTGTGTAGATCTGGATGGCCTTGGTCTCATAGAGAACCATCTATCTCTTAATCCTGAGTCCTAGGATTAAAGGTGTGTACCACCACCTCCTAGCTTCTGGCTGCTGGGATTAAAGGTGTGTGCCTGGCTTCAATGGCTTGTGGCTGACTTTGCTATGATTTATTATAGTCAAGCTGTAATAAATCATAAATAATATATTACCACATCTATGAATCACTATTCTACTTTTTTTAATGTATTAGTGCTTTGCCTGCATGAATGTTAGTACACTACATGAATACCTGGTGCCTGAAGAAGCCAGAAGAGGGTTCGGATCCCTTGGAACTGGAGTTTTAGGTGGTTGTGAGACACAATGTGGATGCTGGGAATCAAATGCTGACTCTCTATAAGAGCAACGAGTGCTCTTAACTGCTGAGCCATCTCTCTGGCCCACTCACTATTCTACTTATAATTGACATTTTTTTAAATACCTATGTCTAAGTGAGAATAGTATTTGTCTTTCTGTGTTTAACTTAATTCAGTCACATGACAGAACATACAAGAGGATACATACTTGGGAAAGTGAAAACAATGAAAGTAGAATTCATTATACACCAAATATAAATAATCCAAGTATAATTCACAAAATGCTAATGAAATACATTATAGCATATAAAGATATAAACTACATCACATAATAAATGTTTTATCTTAAAAATATCAACAGAATATGAAGTAGAGGTAAAAATTTTGTAAGGTTTGAGTCCTTTGATCCCAATTCTGTTTTTGCTTGTTTGTTTGTCTGGTTGGTTGGTTGGCTGGTGGGTTGGTTTTTCAAGACAGGGTTTCTCTGCGTTAACAGCCCTGACTGTCCTAGAGGTAGAGTGCTGGGATTAAAGGCATGTACCACCATTACCCAGCTCAAACCCAATTTTTAAAAGCATTTTTTATACATTATGTATTTTAGAGTATCAAAAGGTACAAACAGGGAGTGGAGAAACCCAAATGGCTTATTCCAACATGTTCAAAGAGAGGAGTTCTGATTTAGAAAATGAAGATTTATATTTTCTTCCATTTGCTTTTTAGTGTACAAGTAGTTTGTGCCAAACAGTGCTTAAATATAAACACCATAAATATAAAACAGGATTGTAATATATGTTAGGGGCTAATAAGCTTCTTTTCCCCACAGAAAATCAGACACAGTAATAAATATTTTAGGCTTTGGAGTCATATGATATTTGCTTAACCACTCATCTTTGCCACTGTACTGCAAATGAAGCCAGATAATATGTGGCCAAACGTGTGTGACTGTGTCCCAATGAAACTCTATTGATGAGGCTTGGGGTGTAATTCACATACACACATACACACACACACACACACACACACACACACACACACACACACAAAGCCTTGAGTTTGATCTCCACCCCTATGATCCCAGAACAGGAAAGGTAGAGCAAGAAGGTCAGAAATTAAAGCCATCCTCAGCTACACAGCAAACCCAAGACTAGCCTGGGTTACATGAAACCCTAACTTCAAAAACAGACATTATTTACAAAAAGGTTTCCTTGGGGACCATGACTAGATAATCCTTATTATACGTCAATGACACTAAAGATTCAGTGTCATTACTAGTAGTAATTATTTAAATGTATAATATTCCTGTTTTCTATAATTATCCTGAATAAATGGTGTGTGCCTAGACCCATGCTGTCTTGTGGAATTTCCTGTCTTGAAGAAAACTGTCCATGCTACCTCACACCACAGCCGCTAGCCACATGTGGCTATTACAACTCAGGAAGTTGGTGTTAATTTAATTAATTTAGGTTTAAATAGCTACATGTGAACCACTTTGTAGCCAAATGCCCCACCACTGAGCTACAACCCCAACAACATGGGCCATTTAGAACATGGCAGGTCTAGATAACATCCCACACATTACATCTCAGAGACAATTAACTATTCATCACTTCCCTTCAGGCTCGTTGCTTCTTAATTCTTATCCAAAAACAAAACAAAACAACCTTATTAAGGAGGAACATGCTGTGGTCTGGAGAGATGACTTAGCTGATTTAGTACAAGCATGAAGGCCTGACTTCAGATCCCAAGCACCCATGTAAAAGCCAAATAAGATGGTATGTATGCAACTACAGTCCCAGGGCTGGGAGGCAGAGACAGAAAGATCTCTGCAGCTTGCAGGCCAGTCAGCTAACTCCTGAGAGAGTGATAGAGGCAGATACCCAATGATGACTTCCAGCCTCTACAAGCAGACTGGCAGTGTATACATGTGCATATACCACACACACACACACACACACACACACACACACACACACACACACTCACAAGAACATCATGAGGATTCTCTGAAGGACACTTATCTATCCATATTTGTACAATGTTCACTCAGCTCCTACCATGTGCAGGGCTCTCTGCCAAGCTCTCTGGGGACGTGCTAAATGGATTCCCTAAGGCCCTACCCTGGCATTTTGTTCTACAAATAAGTTATGGATGATTTTTAGGGGACTCTATTGCTATAACAAGATACATGACACTGGGTAGTTTATAAAGAATAAAAGTTCAAGAGCATGCTGGAGGTTTTGTTGCATCATAACTTGCTGGAAGGTATCACATGGTAAGACAGAGCAAGCATGCTGGCCCTGATCCCTCTTCCTCTTCTTCCAGTCTAGGGTCTCCACTCTCTACCACTCCATCAAATCAGCAAAGACCCCCTCCAAACACTGCTAGCATGTGAACTGGGGGACTGCTTCCAATGCCCGAATTTGAGAAGACGCATTCAAATCACAGAAATTATTTACAATTAATTAACAATGCAAAATGATAAAATGAGTAAGAAGTCCAAATATAGACCGCTTGTGGGAGGAGCAAGTGTAATGGCTGTGAGAAAGCACCATCAAAGTTCAAAAGATGCTACAGGAGGATGAGGTCTATGAAACTACAGAGAGTTTACCAGTAAGGGCAGATCCCATGCAAATGTATCTCTATACCACTTGGGAGGCCAGCTAAACTAAACCTCTCTGCAGGGGAGAGCCAGTCCAGCCAACCAGCAGCCACATGCTCAGTAGCCACCTAACTCTCACCTTAATTAAACCCAGAGATGCCATTCCTATCCTCAAAAGCTGGGTCTCAAATGATTGACAGATACATATTCTTATCTTATGGAAACTGTGAATCTTTCCTTAAATACCACTTACATTATACTTTAAATTAAGTATAAAATACACACAAGGATTTAGAGTGTCCTCAGACACATCTCACAGATTAGACATGCCCAGGTAACTGCCACTCCGGCTAAGATTTAGGACAGGAGTTGCCAAACTCCAGTTGACCCTGTGTCTATTTCTCTGTGACCCAGCAATCAAAGAATGGCTTTCACATTTTTATATGACTGGAAAAAATGTAAATAGCATTTCATGGCATGTGAACTGTATGTAAAATTCAAATTCCAGTGTCCATGAATAAAATGTTATTGGGCTGCAGCCATGTTCCTCCATTTGTATATTATCTGTGGTTGCTTTTGAGCCATGATGGATGGCAGGGCTGCACGACTGTGATCTAGCTCTTTCGATGGGATAGCCTAAAATATTTACTGTCCGGTCCTGAGTCAGTTACTTTCCACTGCCATGATAAAATACCCTGGCCAAAGGCAACTTAGGGAAGACAGCTTGACTTACAGCTCCAGAGGGATGGATGAAACCATGGCAGGGTAGAGGCAGGCATAGTAGGGGAGCTGACAGCTTATATCACCAACAGCAATCATGAAGCAGAGAGCAACCTGAAGTGGGGTGTGATGCCTAATCTGCGTTGTCAACTTGACTACACCTAGGATCAACTAAAATCCAAGCGTTTGGGCATGCCAGTGAGGCTGTGCTAGCTGGTTTTATGTCATTTGAGAAGAAATCTCAGTTGAGAAAATGTCCACACCATTGTGGGTGGTGGGTAAGCCTGTGGTACAATCTCTTGATGGATAACTGATGTGGGATGGCCCAGCCTGTTTTAGGTAGTGCTACCCCTAGGCAGGTGGCTCTGAATGATACAAGAAAGCAGGCTGAGCAAGTCAGTAAGCATCACTCCTCCATGGCCTGTGCTCCAGTCCCTGACTTCAGTTTCCTGCCCTGAATTCTTCTAATGGAGGACTGTGATGCAGAACTATAAGCTGAAATACACCCTTTCCTTCCCATGTTGCTTTCAGTCATGGTGTTTTAATCACAGAAATGGAAACCCTATCTAAAACAGAAGGGTTTTCTAGACAGGATCATTTGAAGTGGGAAGACACACCCTAAATCTGGCCTACACCTTCTAGTGTCAGCTCACATAAAAGGACATGAGAGAAGGAAGCTTTTGCTTTTTGCCTGCTTGCCCTCATTCTCTCTGGCAAACCCATCCACCTTGTTGCTGAGGCATTCTTTCACTGGCATTAGAAACTACTTGTTCGCTGGGCGGTGGTGGTACACGCCTTTAATCCCAGCACTCAGGAGGCAGAGGCAGGCGGATTTCTGTGAGTTCGAGGCCGGGCTGGACCGACAGCCTCCAAAACAATACAGAGAAACCCTGTCTCATAAAAACCAAAACAAAACAAAACAAAAACAAAACAAAACAAAAAACTACTTGTTCATGATTCCAAGATAAACGAAGCTCTCTAGGAATCCTCCAGAAGAACTCTGGTTGTAGCGAGCTGGTGTTTGTGGTTATGGTGCTACAATACTCCACAACAATCCAAGCGAAGGGCTAAGGATGTAAATGAAGACAAAGACAGTGGCTCATTCTTACAAGGAGAATGGCATTTATTGTAACAAGAGTAGAGCCTTCTATACCAGTGGCAGGCATGGTGGAAAAACACCAAGGTCAGAAGAACTTGCATGCAGGCCTCACTTGGAGGAGGGGACAAGAGGTGTTTTGCTAGAAGCTCCTAGTCACAAGCTGATCAGCAGACCCCCATGGGGGAAGGGTGCAATACTGGTCCCAAATCAGGACTGTTGAGACATTCCGTCTTGTGGCCTGAACAACTGCCAGGTGAGACAGAAAACATTCACTGACCTCTTACTTAGAACATTACTATTGTACTAGAAATTTCTCTCAAGACCTTTTAAATGAATTTTCCATGCCCTATATCTGGTAGTGACTCATCTATTCTCTCTGTTGCTAGAGAAATTTGCCTGACATGGGACTTCATATAAATGAGATGGATACACCCTTTTTGTCTAGCTTCTATCTCTCAAATGTCTGTGAAACAGACCCATGTTACAGCATGCATCAGCAGTTGTTTGCTGCAGCTGCTGTTGTTAAATGGTATTCTATTATTTAAATAAAGCAAGGTTGTTTGTCAGTCCACATGATGGCAGCTAAGTCATTTCACCTCTTAGCTATTGCGAATAAAGCTGCAGCTTCTTTTCATGTACAACCCATGGATACGTTTCCAAAATAAAAACTGAGAGGAAATATTGGGCCATAGTTATATGTGCATATTTAATTTCATAGGGAAAGCTTCCAAACCAATTAATACAGAGGGCCAGTCAGAAGGCAGGAGACGAGTTAATTGTCAAGTATTTACACCTAGATGAGACACCTACATCACACTTCTGCCCAACATGGTGCAGGGCACATTGTGGAAGTAAGCATAGAAAGAGTGTGAGAGCCAGGTTTCCAGGAAAACAGCTGTGAAACAGTGTCTTCCAGATACACTGGGTCATTGCAATCACGAACTTGCAGAGGTTGCAGTTGCCTGCACAAGACCTACACAAATCAAGCCCGTAAAATATCCAGAATAAATGGGAGAGGAGTTCACAAAGGTCCATGCCTACCTGAGGAGCTTTGACAGTAAAAGACTCTTGGGGTCAAGAGAGTCTGTTTCCTTCAGAGATGTGACCCGTTAGGATCCCCACTCAACAGTGAATAGCCCTACACCCATGACTTAAGGATAGTACCAACTGGAGTCAGTAAGCTATAAAAAGAAGACAGGAAGTAGAGGAGAGTGTGGGAAGAGGGAGGGTCTTGAAGGAGTTGGGAGGACTGAGGGATGATATAATCAAACACATTGTATATATCGAGAAATATAAAAGAATCACTAATAAATTTCTGAACTAATAAATGACATCACACTTCATGATGGCTACTTTTGTGTATTTGATCAGACGGAGATCATAAAGGTGGCTCCAGAGCTAGCTGTGTGCAGACAGCAGGGTGGGTGGAGGGGCAAGACTTGTGAATGTGGAGAGCAACACCGAACACACTAGAGAGCCGCACGGAGCCAAAGCAGGAGGAGGAGTCCCAGGGCAGGCTCGCCGTGTGCTCTCTCTGCTTCCTGGCCACCAGAAGGTCAGCAGCTTCCTTCACCACATGTTCCTGTCTCCGCGAGGCTCTGTCTCATCCCAGGCCCTGGGAGACCCCAACTCAGCATTTTTAGACCCCTAGCAAACAATTATGGACTGAAACCTCTGAAGCCAGGAGCCAAGACAAACCTCTCCTCCTCTGTGATTTTCTCTGGGGCATTCTGTAATTCTGTTTGGGAGTACACTCGGTGACAAGAGAAAAAGGAATGAATGGACTGGTTGACGAGACTCTTATGACAGAGCATTGGGAATCCAAAGACCCCCTCCTTCAGGTACTCACAGGAAGGGAAGCCAGCAATTACAAGACAAGTCCATAGAGGTGAGGTTGGGGGCATGGGAGTAGGGAATTGCTATGGGCATGGAGCTTCTTACTGAGTATTGTCCAGGGAATGAATCACTGTTAGCTAGAAAACAGTGAAACCGTGAGGGAACTGGGGAAGTGGGTATCTAACTGAACCTTCCAGATCAGAGAATGACTGGGGAAAAAAAAAAACCTGTGAGGGCTGTCAGGAACTCCAAGAATCTATCACAACTTCAGCACAAAATGGGGGCTATCAGAGAAGGGAGGGGCAGGCCGTGCGTCTCCGTTGGCTTTCTATTGCTGTGGTAAAACACCATGGCAAACGGGGAGGAAGGGACTTACTTCATTTATGCTTCCACGTCACAGTCCATCATTGAAGGAAACCAGGGCAGGGACTCAAGGCAGGAACCCAAAGACAGGAACTGAAGCAGAGTCATGGGAGTGCTGCTCCCTGGCTCGTTTCCCCTTGCCTTCTTATACACCCCAGGACCACTTGCCAGAAGTGGCACGATCCATAATCACTAACACAAAATACAACAGAGGCTTGTCCAGGGGCCAATCCTATGGTATCATTTTCTCAATTGAAATTTCCTTTTCCCAAGCAATTCTAGCTTGTGTCAAGATAAATAAAACTAGTCAGAACATTGCACGAGCTCCAGTACCACAGTGAGAGTCACATAACCGAAGCCAAGCCAAGCAAGGGGCAGACAGAAACTGCTCCTCTGTTAGGACAGGAACTGCAAAATTACATAGTAAAGAACATCACCATGGGGAGGGTTGAAGAACTGAAGCCATTTATGAAATCTACTATGGAAGCTTCTACCAGGGAAAACTGTAGGCCAAAGAAAGGAAGAAAGAAAAAGAGGAAGGAAGGAAGGAAGGAAGGAAGAAGGGGAGGGAGGGAGGAAGGAAGGGAGGAAGGGAAAAACCCTGGGCAAGAGCAAATGAACTGGATTTCTGGGTGTAAACATTGCCTGGGGTGTGACTCATGCCACCAGGATATGGCAGGGAAGTTTGGGATGCACTGACTATTACAGCCATCCTCCACACCCATGAGCAACAATACAGGTACTGCCAACTGCAGAGGGTAGCTGAGGGAGCCAAAGCCACATCTAACAAACTGAAACCCACCTAATGGTGGTGTGGCTGTAGCACTGCTTTTCACACAGGGATTTTTCCATTTAGAAATTCGGCCTCAAAATCCCATGTCAGCAGTCATGCCACCAGCCAGTTATCATTAAGCATGTGATTACAGCCACCGGATAATTAAACTGGAATTGCGATCCAGTGCAATCATTGCACTGGTGAAATATTCCTGAGCAGGGAGCTCAACCCAGAACTAGTTAACTGCTATGCTAATGTCTCGGCACATGTGACTAATAATGGGATGAGTTATAACTGTGTTTGGATCACATTACATTGCTTCAAGTGTATCATAATATTTTATAGCTTAATGGAGAATCTGGCTTATAGCAATACAGGAAAAATAAATCTCAGCCGATCGTCATCTTTTTTTTTTACATATAAAGAAAATCTACATTTAGCAACCTACAAGGCTTTTGCCATCAATAACAATTTCTCTGAAACCTTTCTGACACAATAGGTAGATATTTAACATCAATAGCAAAAAACACACCCTCACTAACGGAGATATATTAAGATATTGATTAGTTATGCAAGAAAGTTTATGCTTATTCCGTTCCCACTCTTAATTATGAGCATGCTATTGACTACTCCTTGAACTACATCCTTTAGTCCATTTACCTTTTCCTACCCCAGAGTACACTTGGCTGGCAGATAATCAGAGCAGACAGGCATTCCTAGAAAATGTGAACCATATGTGCAAGCGGGGCTGCTAGCATTTACTGAATGCCTACTAGGTGCACAACTAGGGTTCTGGGGGTGTGCCCAAAAACACAAAGACTCCTTGCTCAAGATGCTTAGAGTCTGTCTATTCAGGAGCCAGCCAGGACTCCAGAACATAAAGCTGGGCAAGTGGGGTGTGAACTGCTTGGAAAAACAGTGAAGGCAGCCTTGTGGGGACTCGGACAAGCCAGTAATGATTGTACCAGAAGGCGTGGGAGGGAAGCAGCAGTGGGGCTGGGAGGAAGTGGTGGAGCTGGAGGACAGCCTCCAAGCTTGGAGCCCCTTGGCATTTGTCTTAGGTTAATAGGTGAACATGACAGCCAGTCGCTAGAATTCTAAGGGCCGGGGATGCTAAAGGAGGTCGTGTGAAAGCAAGACTCAGAGGAGTGAAGACAGCAGCAGCTCAGCGGGAGCCCAAAGGAATTCACCAACCTGATTTCAGTGCCCTGTTCAATCCAGGTTCTCACAGGGACCTAGAAACTCAATACCCTCCTCCCAAAGTCAAGATCATCTCTAAAAAATTAGGCAGCAGACAGCAGAAATTCTGAAGAAACTCCATGGAAGCAACAAAATAACACAAGTATCATGGGTTTATAGAGGGAACTAATTAGCAGAAACATCACTGGCCCTGGTGTTTCTACCACTGTGGACAAATTAAATCTCAATCTCTCTGCCCCTTCCCTCCCCTCCTTCCTTCCCTCCCTTCTCTCTCTCTCTCTCTCTCTCTCTCTCTCTCTCTCTCTCTCTCTCTCTCTCTCTCTCTCTCTCTAAATTAAATCTCAATCTCTCTGCCCCTTCCCTCCCCTCCTTCCTTCCCTCCCTTCCCTCCCTCTCTCTCTCTCTCTCTCTCTCTCTCTCTCTCTCTCTCTCTCTCTCTCTCTCTCTCTCTCTCTCTCTCTCTCTCTCTCTCTCTCTCTCTCTCTCTCTCTCTCTGTCTCTCTGTCTCTCTCTCTCGTCCCTGCTCTCCTCCAGAATCCTTGTTTTTTGGCATGCCAAGCATGGTAGGCACCTTGATAAAGGGGGTTCCGGATTGCCCAGGGAGTCAGAATCACCACTTCCGGTCCCCAAGCATCCTAGCTAGCAGTCACCCTGGACTGAATAACTCACCATAACTCTCTGGGCAGCAGGAAAACAAATGTTAAAGGTGCCTCTGAGCTCCCCCAGGCTTTCCCGGGACTGAAGCTCATCTGCAATGCAAAGCAGCAAGAAAGAGAACATTCTTTGAGCACTGGAGATGTGTGCCAGTTCCCCCAGACAATAGGAAACGGCAACTGGCGGGGATTTTTGTTTTGTTTTGTTTTGTTTTGTTTTTGTTTTTGTTTTTGTAAGGAAGATTCCTGTTTTTGTTTTTTAGTTTTTTACACATCCCCATGAATGGTGCAGAGGTAAACGGCGTGAGTAAAGAAGACTCTTTAGAAAACATGGTCTCCTTTCGTGTGTGCAGGCTGCTGAGAATGCCAACACCCGCAGGCTACAGGAGAAACCAGAAGAATGCTCTTTTGCTCTAAATTAAAAGACAATGCAACGACACCTCAAGGCTATTTCTGCCTTGAAACTCTTCCTCAAACATGGTGTTTCACAATTACAATGCTATTAACAAAGAATGATTTTCTTTGAGCGAGGATTTGAAAGGAAACACAGCAGCCCTGCTGGTCAGTTTGGGCTGTGAGGTTGCCACAAAAACAAATAACAAAACATCAGGAGTTGTCTGGGGTTCTCGGCAGGAAGTTTTACATGCTGCAGTGGTGTAAAACCTTATTTTCTGCCCTAATGCTCAGGAGGGGTTCTCTGCCACACAGGCAGGTACAAGAAAGAAGCGTGCCCTGCCCCCCTCGCGCCCTCCCCCACATACCCCAGAGTTCATGAAAGCTCCCCAACTTCCTCTACTTCAAATTGTGTGACTTGGGGCAAATGCTAATGCACCTTGGCACTGTGGGCCCCCCATGCTCTCCACGGATTCATCAAGTCCTTCTAACTCGCATCCAAGGCTGTGGGACTTTTGTCTCCTTCAGGTAGCTGATAAGCAGCCAGCAGCTGAAGGAGTCCCATTCCAATTCTGAGTTCCCACCACAGTCTTGACTACCAAGAGGCAATTAATATGTGCTTACTAAATAAATGATGCCGAGTGTGATACCCCCTAAGTTTGTCACTCTCCCAAGGTCACAGCTACTTGGCAACAGAATCAGCCTGTAACATGCTCCCAGCTCCCACGTTTTCTACTCAGTGTCTGGAAATGTGTAAAGATGATCACAACTGGTTTCCATTTGCTGAATATTCATTATGTGTCCTGTCCCTCCCCTAGTATTTAGGCATATATTGCTCATTCTTAGTTATGTGTCCAGTTTCTAAATACTGTACCAACTTCCCACTGTCCAAAGTAAATGAACAAGTAAGCGGCAGAGCTTGGAGAGGAACGTAGACCCACCTGCCTGGACCCACATCTTGCCCCCCACACCCCCATTCCAGAATCACCTGCTCTAAAGCCTCAAAAAACATGCATCTTTGTCACCATGAATCATGAAATCTTGGTATGATTTAAAAAATAGCTGCTATATTTTTTGAGGTATGAAAATTTCCTTTTGACAAGAATTTTATTTTTAAAAACTATCAGAACCTAGTTATAATGAGAAAGAGAAAGAAAAGTAGGCATTTGGAGAGGCTACATATTGATTTAAATAGTAATTAAAATCAAAAGGTTCAAAATGAATTCCACCAGCTATAAAAAGACAAAGACACAAATTACTGGACAGCAAGGAGGCTGCCAAAAGGTTTCAGCAAGAAGCATCTGCATGTGCCTTGGTCCTGTGGGATTAGAAATGTAAAGGGCTCCTAAAAGCAAGCAAACAAACTTTGAAAGGCTAGACCCATGTCTTCCTTTAAAAAGCCAACCATAACGTCGACAAGCTCCTACTTGGAGATTGTCACAAACACTCAGAGAATCATATTACCACCACAGCAGCCTTTTACCTATAGTTCAGAAATGTGATCTCTTCTGTTCAAATGTGGTTGAAATTTGTAGGGACTGGAAAATAGATTATTCTTTCCGTAAAAAGGCATACCGACTGCTCTGTGGCTAGTGCAAACAGGTTTGATCTTGGCTGATTGAGACTCTACTGTGTCAGATTGGATCCAAACAATATGTTTGGTCTGATTCCCTTCCCATATCTTATCTAGACAGTGGGGATCATGGGGGTTTCAGTGATTTGAGTGCCAGGATGTCAAATGCTATTCTTTTAAAACCACAGTGAAAATTAGACCTGTTAGGTAGGGTGTCTGTAACTCCCATTCCAAAGGTTCCGTCACCCTCACACACAAATACGTGCAGGCAAAACCCCAATACACATAAAATAAAAATAAATACAATAAAAAGAGGACACAAAGTTGGGTGAGTAGGGAAGGGGTAGTGGATATGGGAGGAGCTGGGGTGGGGGAGAGTTAATATGACTAAATACACTGTACAAAATTCTCAAAACCTACTAAATTTTTTTAAAGAACCACAATCAAATTAGATTCATATTTACTCCAATTCGTGGACTGTTTGAATGAATAGAATCAAGGACGACTTGATCCCCTCTCCTCAGCTTGAAGGCTGGGAAACTGAGGCATCAAGAAAAGTAATCTGGATTTATGAATCATTCAACAAAAGGAATTTGCATTCCTCGGAGTCTTGCAGTCATGAGGCCACTCCCACAGAATTGCTAGGCTGTCTGCTATTGCTGTTTTTAAGTTGGGGTTGGTACAGACATTTAAAAATTAGGGTCAGCATAGTGACCCTTAAACAGAGAACCCCACACACTCTAGCAATTCTATTTCTGCATCTATTTCCTAGAGAACTGAAATCAACTCACCCAAACCGATATTTATTATTCACAATAGCCAACATGTTGGGCAAACTAGGTGTCCATCAGCAGAGGCATTCATAAACAAAATACGACCTGTGCACACAGTGGAATGCTACTCATCCTTAAAAAGATGAGAATTGTAATGCTTCCCACAGCATGGAAGAGCTTCAAAAAGACATAGAGTAATAAGATGGAAATATTGGATGATTGCGCTTCCATTAGATACCCACAGGATCAAATTCACAGGAAGCAGGCAGTGGAAGCTGTGAGCCAGAGAGGAGCAAGACTGGAAAATGAGTGTTTAATGAATTTCAGTTGAGAAAGATGAAAACAATCTAGAGACAGATGGTGAAGACCATTGTACAATAACATCGACATACTTAGAAATAGTCAAAGTGATGAATTCATGTTACATATGTTTTATTAAAGTGAAAATTTTAGAAGTTTCCACATAAACATCCAAACTTCCTGGATCATTTGAAAAGTAGCAGAGCTTGTGGCACTAGGGCCGATGTTCCTACAGGAGTCTACACAGTACCTGGCCCTATAACCAGATGTTCTCATGTTTTCCATGACTGTCCTCTCATTCCTCCCCCAACTCCCTCACCAGCTGGGTTCCTAAGGTCAACTCATTTCCAGACAGCTGAAGACTATAAACAACAGAGGGGTTACCATTCTCAGGCTCCACCCCAGGTAATCTCAACAGAATCTCTGAAGGATGAGGTCCAGACACTGAAGTTCAAGGATGTCCCAGGTGATTTGGCATGTATCCAGAACTGAGGATCCTCCAGAACAAGCTTCATTTCTCAGGGTTCGCTGCCAGCTATCACTGAGCCACTAAAAACTACTGATGTCTCTTCTACAGGTTCTGAAGTGACTGGCACGAGGTGTAGCTGAGGACCAGAATTTTCTCAAGTTCTTGGGTACTTGAATATATAGCAAAGATTGGGGACCACTGCCCACTATTGTCATTTCTGCTGCCACATTCTGAATAGGCTATGTGAAATCATATATATACACACACAATCTTTTGACTGTTGCTATAACATAAAACATGAGACTAGGTAATTTACAGAGGAAAGAGGCTTGTTGGGCCTCACAGTTTTAGAGACTAGAAAATCCAAAGATATGTCACTAATGATAGTGTTGGCATTGTATGGCTTCAATTCACACAAGAAAGCAGAAGAGCAAGCATACAAAAGCAAAAGATAAACAATGTAAAAGATGTCCTTGAATTTCTTACCACAATTTGCCTTTGGGTACCTAATCTAATTCTGGGTAAATAAAGAACTGCTGGAGAGAGGCAGGGATGACCAGTGGTTCTCAACTTCCCTAATGCTGTAACCTTTTAGCACTGTTCCTCATGCTGTAGTGACCACCAGCCATACAATTATTTCAATACTACTTCATAACTCTAATTAAAACATAAATATCTTATATTTAACCCCCAAAGGGGTTGAGACCTGCTTGTTGAGAATTGCTGGCTTAGACCATGTGATCTAAACAGTTGCCGCCTTTCATCTCTGATAGCCCCACTGAGGGCCTCCGCATGAATTTGGGTGTGGCAAAGTATATGCAAACTATATAGTATTTCCCTTTACACATACACACTCACATTCAACACATACCCACATATTTCCTTCAATCACTTTATTGCGCATGGTTCAACATTTACCCCACAGACCTAAGATGAATCATTGAGACATAGCCATCAGGTTTCAGGTTGATGCTCTAAGATTTGAGTGACTCCAGCCTCCTTGGAATTGGAGATAAAAGCTACTACTCTCTATTCCATGAACATTCACAGCACCCATTTTCTCTTCTTACGTATCTCATTCAATCCTCCGGGAACACTCTTGGGACAGACACACAGTCATCCTCATCTTGAGTGAGGTAAGTGTGAAGCCTCACACAACTCATTTCGTTAAAGGGAACTCCACCCCTTTCAATGTATAAGTTCTGAACTTTTTCTTCAAACCAGCCATAATCTTTTACAATCATACCTTGTATGTTACCAAAGCATTCTGTTAAATAGGATTTTTGTAATGCAATTCTCATTTTAAAGGCACTAGGGGAATTTAGTATTTTAGGGAACACTTCAGAGAACCTTATATAAAACAAATACCCTCTCAGTGCTAAATCTAAACCATTAATGTGGCTATTTTGTGAGGTAGGTGTTTGGCAGAAGTGGCTTTCTTATAGTATACCAAATCTCTTTCCAAGGCATACATATCCTGAATAGTAGATGGATAAATAGAAGATTGAAGAAATCGAAGCTTGAGAGACGGCTTAGCAATCAAGAGCACTGTTCCTTCAAAGGACCCAGGTTCTATTCCTAGCACCCACATGGAGGCTCACAACCATTCTCTACTGGTCTCTGCGGGGACGAGCACATAAGTTGTGCACAGATGTACATGTAGGCAAAGGTCCCACACACATAACGTTGATTTTTTGTTTGTTTGTTTGTTTATTTATTTAAAGAAAATTTAAATGAGAAGACTGAAGAAGTGTTCTGGAAGAAGTACCATGCTGACAAAGTTTGCTTTGAGAAAAGATGGTGATGGGATGATGACAGGGGTGTCATAATGATGGTGGTGGTGGCAGTTATGATGATGATGATGATGGCAAAATACTTCTTTTCCTTCCTAGATGATCATTCTTTCCTTACTAGAAGAATATCTAAACTTATTAAGCTCTCATCTTTCCATCCTACATAAAAGGCCTAGCTATGACGAATATTCTGTCCTTGTTCCAGATAGATCTTCTCCCTGTTGGGTGGTTTAGTTGGCTAAAAAATATCATAGACTATCCCAAACTCACCCGATTGTTCATATGTCATGTTTAGTGACAAAGACTAACTGAACTGAAAATTATGAAATATTCCTTTACACTGTGTGAATATATGTCACTGTGATTGGTTTAATAAAGACGCTAACTGGCCAGTAGCTGAACAGAATAAGGTTAAGCAGGGTAGCCAAACTGAGAATGTTGGGATGAAGAAGGACAGAAAAAGGAGTCACCAGTCACACAAAGAGTAAGCAAGACACGCTGGAGAATTCCATGAGCCTTAGGGCAACACATAGATTAATAGAAATGGGTTGATTTAAATTGTAAGAGCTAGTTAGTAATAGCCTAGGCTATCAGTCCAGCATTTATAATTAATATTAAAACTATGAGTGGTTATTTGGGAGTGGGCAGTCAGCACAGGAAAACTCTACCTACAGATAACAGTCTCATTGGTTGTATCATAGACAGAGAAAGAGACACCTAGACCTTTAGACCAGAATGTTTCTTTAAAAACAGACCTTAATGAATTAATGCATTCTTCTAGTTAACAACCAGGATGTGATACATTTCAACCATACACTCTTTGGAGCTATAGGGGAAGGTGGGAATAGAACATAGAGTGAGTCCATTAGTTAAAAGTCGGGAAGGTTTCTTGCTAACAACCAGGCAGTTTTCATGTAGGAGCTAGCTTCTAAATGGTAGAACAATGGTTCATTGCCTGTGATTCATTCCCTTGGCAGCCCCCAACTGCTTGTTTAATCCTTAACATCTTGGGATAGAAAAACATAGGTACAAAGGTTACTAAGTTCTGTGACATTAGGACAGCGAAGAAGACAGACCAGGTTAGAATCTAGAGGTAGTATTTTAGTTATGTGCCATTGGGAAGGAGAGAGAAAGTGAGGTGGACAATTATGTAAAGCTCTATTTTAAATGTTCCTAAGCTTAGGTAAAGGCATTAACTTTGCAGATTCAATTAATCAAAAAAAATAAATAGAAAAAAATATATGAGCAGACACATAACGATGGAACTGCTGAAACCAAACACACACACACACACACACACACAAAGAAAAACAAAAAGAAAAAGAAAAAAGTAACTACAGCCAGAGGAAAACAACATAATACATACCAGAGGGAAATAATCTGAGTGACCATTGATTTCTGATCAGAAAAATATGATGCTAAAATAGTGATATAGCATATTTAAAGACACAGAACATACATTCTGACTACTTACAACAATTTAAAAGTTTTTATTTTTCTTTTCTGTGTGTATGATTGTTTTTCCTTCATGTATACAAATGCATCATGAGTGTGCAGTATCCCAAAGAGAGTGTCCCATCAGATCCTCTGGAGTTAGACAGTTGTGAGCCATGGGTGCTTGGAACTAAACTCTGGTCCTTTGCAAGAGCTGCAAATACCTTAAACCACCAAACTATATCTCTAGAACCATCCCCAATTTTATTCATTTGACTAGTTAGGACTCAGTATAAGAACAACAACAACAAAAAGAAAATCCTACAAGAATGAGGGGGAAATGAACACCTTTCATACAGATGAGAACAGAGAAAAATCTATTTAACTAGAAATGTTACAGGAATTCTCCAGCACTGACAAATAAACAAATAAATAAATGGAAAGGGGAGGAAATGTCAAAGGGCATTATTATTTAGACTGAAAAGAAATAATACATTGACACTAAATACACAGGAATGAATTAAAAGCTAAATGGTAAATATCTGGGTAAAGAACATATTCCCTTCTTTATTTAAAATGCATAACTTACACAAAAATTATAGTGTCTCATTTTGTGGCGTTTAACACATAAGCTCAATAATGATGACAATTAAAGTCTAAAGGATAAAGAATAAGGGTGACTGATGGATCTAAAGTCTTCAAGGATCTTACTTTTTTTTAAATAGCATAGTTTTAACTATATAAATACACTGTGTAAAAGTTCAGCAATATATAGTATAATCTCTATACTTTTTAAAACTGTATAAAGTATTATCCGTTTCCTATTCAACAAAACACCCAAAAGCATAAGACCACACAAAGATTTCAACAGAAATGTTCACAACAGATTTACTCATAAGAGTCAAACCTTGAGCTGGACAGTGGTGGTGCCACCTTTAATCCCAGCACTCAGGAGGCAGAGGCAGGCGGATCTCTGTGAGTTTAAGGCCTCCTGGTCTACAGAGTGAGTTTCAGGACAGCCTCCAAGCTACACAGACAAACTCTGTCTTGAGAAAAAAAGAAAAAGAAAAGAGTCAAAAACCCTGGTTGCAGTGACAGTGGCTAAGCAACTGAATTAAGGATGTATCATGGAGATCTACAATAGTACTCAAGACGAGAAGGGAAGAGTTGCTCATACAGACCATAATGTAGATGAAGTTCAAACACCTTAAACTCATTAGGAAAGCTTTCGAAGAGACTAATACTTTCTCTAGTCAATAAATATCAAACTTAGGTTGGAGAAAGAAAACGTTGAACTTGTAGGGGAGATAGTCACCTGTCTCCCAAGTCTGTATTCCACAGATGTGGGAGTCTGTCAAAAGGTTTGATGGCAACCTTCTGATTTGGGCAGTTCACTATATGCAAATTCATCTCAAGAAACAATTTTTACAGAGACTAAGAAAGGATGGAGAATGGGCTAAAGGACACATGGAGCATGAAAAAGAGCCATAGTGGGAAGAAGCTATGGAGTGGTTGGAGGGCAGAGATAAGGAGGAAGGAGAATCACAAAATCACACTCTAATCAAATCACATACTGGTATCTAGCATATTCCATGCTGATTTAAAGTACATAAAAATATTAAAATAAAAAACAAGCTGAACCCAAAATGTTAATATAGATGTAGGGGGACTATACTAATGTGTACTATTGTGTTGGACTTATTTTGAAATGCACTTTATAAAAAAAAAGATGAATGGGTGGATAAGGGACAAATGGATTATTATAGCTATATGGTAGAGCAAAATGGAAAATTTAAAATACAGGAGGTAATTTGACCTGAAAGATGTCACATAATGACCCTGGGAAACTATAAATACGTTACCTTGTGTGATAAAAAGAGTTTTGCAAGTGTAAATAAGAACCTAGAAACGGGACCATCATCCTAGAGATTATTGGGGTTTGTCCAGTAAACCACAGGCCAGGTCCTTAAAGGCAGAACCAAGAAGGACAGAGATAGAAGAGACAACGTAACCAACAAAGCAGAGAATGCCCTGGAATGGCTGTGAACCAAGCATGCAAGCAGCCCACAGAACTTGGAAAAGGCAAACAATAGGCCTCCCCTAGAACTTCAGGAGAACACAGCATGATCACACTTTCGCTTCAGTCTGATATGACTCATTTTGAGTTTTAACCACAATAACTACAACATACTGTTTGTATTCTTCTAACCCACCAATCTATGCCAATTATAGCAACAACAGAAAATTCATACCTAAATGCATGGCTCTTTGATGCACACAGTTCTTTCAACTTTTCTGTACATTAAATTTTCATGATTAAAAATCTTGAAAAATATTTTTCTAAGTCCCTTGGCCAAATGTAGAGTTTGGTGAAAGTCAAGCTAGCTGTTAAAAGTTGTTTTGAAATTTTAAGTATAGCCCTTGTTAGAGATCGGAACTAATAATTGCCCTGATTGACTTAGAATCAATAGGAAGGAAAATGAAAAAACATTTCTGAGGGTTAAAGAAGTCTCTATTTTTACTTACAGAAACCACTTCATGGAGATACCAGCCTGGCCTGGCAGCTTTCTTGAATCATAGCTCTTAAAATGCTACAATTTTCCATTTCTTCCTCTACTTTTGAACCTGTGAGTTCACCAAAATATCCTGGATTTGTTATCATTTATCCTGTCTTTCCTTTGGAAGAATCCAGGTTTGGAATGAAGAATGTAAAAACTGGAGTCAATGAGATGGTTCAATGACCCAATAACCCAAGCCCAATGACCTGAATTTGATCCTTGGAACCCATGATTGAAGGAAAGAGTCAACTCCATAGTGTTGACCTTTGATCTTCACATGTGTACTGCGAGGGATATCTGTATGCATACACAAGCACACACATATACATATACACGATAAGCAATTTTTAAGTTACAGTTTGTGTATGTGCCTATGCACATGTGCCACAATGTATGTGTGGATGTCAGAGGACAATATGCAGGAGTTATGTAGGAGGGATATCATGTGGAACCAGGGATTGAGTTCAGGTCATCAGGCTTGGTAACAAGAGTCTTTACCCACCAAGCCATCTTACCAGTCCTTTTCTTAAAATTATTTATTTATCCTGTATGTGAATTGAGAAATCCAAAGGAACATAGGGCTAGGAGGCAAGTGTATGAATGACAGGAAGGCAGACAGACAGGCAAACAGATAGGCAGGTAGGCAGACAGGTGGACAGACGGACAGACAGACACATAAATGGGGTCCCTCTTTACCCAGATGATGACAGGTATCTGTCTTCTTTCATCTCTTTCCTCTTCTCCTTTTCTTTTTTTAAATCATCCAAACTACAAAGTAGTCTTCATTACGTCACTCTAAAAGTGCAAACTGTCTTTGAAAAGAACAGTAAAAATTCACACTGAAGAGAAAGCAAACAAGCAGGCAAATTTCTAAGTTGGTTTTAAAAATCAAAGCTCCAAAATGGCAAACAAAAAGTCGAAAACTTTCAAGTTTATAGCCCAAGCCATGGCTAAAAATAGAAACTGTAGTCATGCGTGGAAGAATTCATATGTACTCTCTACAGAGCTTTGCTCTCCAGAAAGGGGAGATCTGATTTCTCAAAATCTGTTTCTCAAGCAGGATGAATAAAATATCTTAAATATTTTATTGCAAGTGCCAAACACGACAGATGGCATTTGCACGGGGATTACATAACCACACTGAAAGCCAGCAATAAAGCTCGAAGGCTATGCTCAAAATGATAGTGCCTCTGCCTCACTTCTCTGCAACAGGTGGCTCTGCTCTTCTATACGGAGGGACATAGCCTAATGGTCAGACGGGCACATCAGGGAAGCTCTGATCCAAGAATGACACTGAGATTGTAGTTCGGTCACTTTGTTGATGTCTACTTGTGATCACAGATATCCTAGAGTCAACAGAACAGGTGAATTCTAGAAGGAATTCTTACACATTATTTCTATGAAACATCCAGATTTTCAATCCAATTAAATTATCTAGAGACCAAATTACATTTAGTGATCATTTTGGTGGCTAAATAAACTCTAGGGTTATTGTTTCAATTGATATTTTGTATGAAAGAATCCTGGATAGGTGAAGTTCTGTTTTAGATATGGTGTTACTCTCTGCGGGGACATGAGGGGAAAGTTGTTTTCCTTCTAGAAGGCACTGTAACTGTGTCACTTGCATTCCACTAGTCTACCAGATGCTGGCAATTACAACCTATAATGAAGTAGCACTTTATTTGGGCTTGTGGTTTCCAAGGCGCAAGTCCACAGCTTCTACTGGAGGGAGTGTCGCTAAGCAAACCTCCTCCTCACAGCTGCCCAGAAACAAAGTGGAAGAGAGACGAAGGGTCCAGAGTCCCAAGAGCGACTCAAAGTCACCCCTCATCCAACAACCTAGCCCTAATCCACTAGGCCTAGTCTCTTTCATTTATCTTTTCCATGATTCTGGAAGTCAAGCACAAGACTTTGGGTATGCTAGGCAAGCACTCCATAATTGAGCTATGTCCCTAGCCCCTCTTTTTATGAGGCAAGGTTTCACTATATAGCTTAGGCTGGCCTTCCATTTCTCTGTGTAGCCTGGACAGACCTCAAACTGTAGATCCTCTGTCTCTTCCTCCCAGGAGCTGGGATTACAGGTATGTGCCACTATTCCTAACTAGGCCACACCTCTTAAGGTTCTACAATCTGCCGGTAGTGACAGTGCCATAGGATACAAAACCTTAAACATACTTAAAACATTCTGGGGTGTGTGTGTGTGTGTGTGTGTGTGTGTGTGTGTGTGTGTGTGTTGTTTTGCAACTCAGTTGCATGGTTCTTGAGTGTGAATACTATAGGTGACATCATGCTAACATGTATGTCATGATGTGATGACATACATGATATGATGTCATGATATCACGTAATGGTTTAACATTAAACATACATACTTTGACACATGGGACTCCTGAGAACAGCTAATGTTCAAACCACAACAGACCCCAGCTTCCTTCCTTCTGATAAATTACACAGCATTTATCCCACTACATCTAACAAAGATGGCACATACACCCTCTACACAAACACATGTTGAGTGGTTACTCCATTAAAAGACTTTAGTGAGCTATAAACTTACATAAACTAATGTCTGCCATGTTTAAGGAGTCTGAAATGTGCAGTGATTTCATCAGTAAGGACTTAACTCCAACCTCTGAGACACAACCCAGGGCAACAGCAATAGCCTGTATTGTTTTGAGAGTCACCTGGGCCACCCTGATCAACTCTAGAAATGACAGGAAAACTACACTCATAATACCTCAACAATATGGCAACCTAAACAAGACCTAAGCAATGACAACGCCAATAGACATGATAACTTGGAGGAGGGACTCTTGGGGAATCCCACCCCTGGACAAAGAACTATTAGGAACAAATGACTGCTGAGAGAGAGAGGATTAGGCTCTCCCAGGGATGAGTTCCCTGATATAAAGTGGTCAGTCCTGAAATCACATACATGCAAGCAACATTAAACAGACTCAGTAGTATTTATGCAATTTATAGATTATATATAATGTATATATGTAACATAATAATCAAAGAAAAATGAGGCTATCATTTGAGATGGAGAGGGGTATGGAAGGGAACATAGGAAGGGTTGGTGGGAGGAAAAGAAAATGATGTAATTATATTTTAATTAAAAATTTCAAGTACTTTATGAAGAAAACTGTATGATTAAATGATTTTTAAACCAATGTTTACAGTCATAGCCACTATTGCTATAACTGAGACAGAGAAAATGGTCACCATCCAAAACTCGTGTCCTATTTCTTTGCATGGAACTCCCTGGACCCAGGACGCCACTGTCTACCACTACTGATTCTCCTTTTGTAGAATTTCACATACATTGAGTCTGACTGGTTTCATTAATATGCAACACATGACATTTATTCAAGCTGTTGCATAAGTGGATCATCCATTCATTTTTATTCGTGAGTAATGTTCCATTGTATGGATACACTCTAGCTGGTGGGCGTTGGGTGGTTTTCGGTTTTGAGCACTGGGAGTGAACTACTCCGGAACATGCAAGCACAGGTCTGTGTAGGCAAAGGTTTTATGTTTTCTTGGGCAGATTCTAGGAAACAAATTGTCAAGCTATGTTCCCAGTGGGGTGTCGTATGTTTGCATCCTCACCAGCAGAGGAGGGTTCTGGTTGCTTCACACGCTCATCAGTATTTGGTATGGTCATTCTTTTTCATTTGAGCTGCTCTGGTGATCATACAGTGGTATGTCATTGCACAGTTTTAATTTGTATTTCCCTAATGACTCATTCCACTGAGCACCACTCTGTGTGCTTAACATATTAATTCTGGTCACTGGGTTTTATATAGCATATTATTAAGCGTCAGAAGGGTCAAGTATTTCCTCCATTAAACAAGCACTTAAATCCAAAGCTGTGCACTGATGCCTAACTTGGAATAAGACTCCCCTAAAGGAGATCCACATTTGAGACAAAGGGTTTGGAATCAAAGTTGAGTGGTTAAAAACCAGATTAAATTGCCTGTCTTGTCTTCCTTATTGGGGGAGGGGGTAGGAAAACAAAACCTTGCAGCTCTCAAATAGAATAGTCTGGGCTGAAATGGTAACTTCTTCTCTAACAGTGTTAACTAGACACCCCCACAGAACATATCCTGAGCTATCTGATGGCCGTATGAGATGTGAAGGCCTCAGTACACTAAATTTGACTCTCAGGAGAACCAAATGTTAAACTGTAACACACACATTGTTAGTCTCTTGCCATATTCAATTATTTCTTCAGCTTGGTATTTTTAGGTGGGTTTCAAAGCACCCACCAGGGTTTTTTTGCATTTTAATGAGAGAGAACCTTTTTTTGTTTTTGGTGGAAAATGTGTTTTACTCCTAATCGTGTGTTAAGGTCTGCCCGATTGAAATGGAGCTTGGTATCTCCACAAAGTATAAGTTACGTGTTTTCATGACATCAAAACCTGTCACCTCTCTGCTTAGGAAAGAATAAAACCAGTCCCCACAATCATCCTCTCAGTCAGTAATGATACTGAAAGTCATCCTAGGGGTGTCACCTCTGTAGCCCTTCCAAATGCACTACTGTGGACTGGCAGAGCCCCTTAGAGCCTCTCTCTTCTCCAGGTTTCCTATCCTCGCTCTGGGAACTGCATATACAGATATGCGCTCTCCGGCACCTAAATTAAAGAACTGACCTCAATACATAGAACATTTTTCAAAAGCAGAAAGTTTCTTCAGGAGCATCTTATATAACAATCTTTTTTTTCCTCATCAGTAAGAAGAATGCGGGAGAGAAAAAAGACGAGGCAAAGCGCAGCCACAGCGAAGATCAGTTAATTCAGACTATCTTTTTCTAACCTTGGCTGTACTTACGTCTGATGGGGATTGTAGGTTTAGTTGGCCAGCGATATTTTGATCCTGCAAGTGTGGAGATAAGCCTGTGATGAAATACGTGAGTTTTTCTAGGGCACTGAATAGATTCTTTTTCATTTATAAACTATGGGGTGATGGTAACTACATCTGTACCAAACCAAAGATTCTAATTTTAATCTGAGATGAGGAGAATATTCCATTTTCATGCTTGACATTTCTCTGACAAGCAGATTTTCCACTGTGAGACATGCCACTTCAAATCTAAACAGAAGTGTAAATGCCAGTTTAGCCAAAGGCACAGAGGCTGGGTATTACATGAGAACATGTGTTTTTCTCACATGTTAATTACCCCAATCAGGACTGAACCCCCAAAGATCTTTGGCTTGACATTCATCAATCAGTCCTTTCATAAAAACCTAAACTACCTAATCAATTGCAAAACTCGGAAAGATTGATCAACACAATTATAGGTTGTTCCTCTTACATATATTTGTGGGCATCCTTTGTCATAATCCATTTCAATATCCTGCCCAAGATCTTTAAAATCCCAAGTGATTGCTGCTATCATCAATTCCAATATGCCTCAAGACTCTAGCTTCTTCACTATTCATAATCCAGCCCACAATCCCTTCATCTCTGTAGTCAGAGAAGAATAACAGTCAAGCCCATTTTTGAAGGTGTGCCCTGTTGTGAGAAACTGCTGATGCGCTTAAAGTCAACTGTGAAATGCAGGATGGAGGGGAGAGTGAGGGGTCGGAAAGCAGCAAGCCCACAGCTCGTAGCATCTTCTTAATAAGCAGAACTACTGACTATGTCTCTCCTAAACATATCACCACGCACAAGCCATACATTAGTAATGAGGTGTATGTGTGCGTGCACATGCGCGCACGCATGAGTGCACATTGCATGGATATTAACAACAAGTTATCTGGGGTACAGGGTGGAGGAACGAACCCCTCTTTCACCTCCTTTCAGCACTCGGAGGCTCATGCTACCTTAATTGGCTGAAGATGCCAACCTTAAGAACACAGTTCAGGTCACTAAGAGGTGGGCAGGCAGACTAGAATTCTCTAGTCCACGCTTACCAATGGGTGTCCTCCACTACACACCTTTGTTCCCCACCAACACAGAGCAGGACTGTGATGGCATGTGGGCACAGTCCTCACCTCAAGATGCTCATCAATATGGCTTCTTCATTTCTTGCCCCAGGACAAACATGTATGTCACTGTGTATGTATGTCTATACGCTTGTGTGTACATCTGTGTGCTTGTGTGTATATGTGTGTGAGTGTATATATGTATGTGTATGTGCATCTATGTGTGTGTGTTTATGTGTATATATGTGTACATGTCTTTGTGTGTTTATATGTGTGCCTGTATGTCTGTATGCCAATGCCAGGGTTCTGGGCTGCCACCTGTGGCCATGTAGGTGTTTGAGGGTCATGCTGTCACAAAGGGGGGGCATACCTACCTTAGTGGCCTGAGCTGCTGCCAAGGGCATGTCTGGGTCCATGGTGTTAGGAATAATGAATAATGGGTTCAACTGCAGGTGTCGGGACCTGGTCCTGCAATGGGACCTCAAGAATCTGGGATCTGGGGTGGGTGATGGATGGCGGGCAGACGGGGAAACAGAGACCTATAGATGTGACTCATGTTGCAAATTTTATTGAGGGGAGGGTAAGAAAATAAGGTAAAGAGATACAGAGAGGACAGAAGAGAAGAGAGAGACAGGAAAAGTCCTGTCTGCCCCAGAGGAGCAGTGGGAAAGAGAGCTTAATGAGTGGGGGGGGGGGGAATCTGTCTTTTAAAGGGGTCCTTTGCACCTGTGTGCAGAATATGTGACCATAGAACCCTGGGCTGACCAGGGTACTGCCTAAGTGCATTCTGCCAGGTGACAGGGGCAGGACAGTGTAATGTCTGAGTCCTTACACTTGATCCTGATGTTGCTGGGGTTTGAGATGATGTCCATGGCCATGTTACCATAGGGGGTCATAGGAATATGGGTATTGAAACCTGAGGGCCATACTGAGCCAGCCCTTCCTTCCACTGGCCCTAGGATAGCTGCCCTGCCCCTCACTGGACACTGTAGCAGGAGAGTTAGTCCCACCCCTCATCATGGATGTAGGAGAACTGATCCAGATGGCATAGACCTAGGAGAGCTGCCTCAACCCCACATCTGAAGGGGTGGTCCAAGTGGCCCTGACAGACCAGCTCAACTACCCACCCAGACCCACATCCTGGGCCTTGGCTTGGTGCACCCTAACACCTACACCATCTATGACCTGCTGGAGTGTGTGAAGGGACTGTTCCTTGGGAACAATAGACACAGGATCTCCACGACTTGGGGCAATAGCAGGATATCCGAGAGGAGTTTCAGTGAGGGTCCAGTGAAGATGGTGTGCCAGAGGCCTTGAACCAGACCAAAGATTCATTGCAAAGAACATTTTGCAGGTGGGGCTGATTGACTGAGGGTATACCGTGTGATACACTGCAGCTGTCTGTGTTCCTAGGATGAATAAAGAGGTGTTGGAAAGATGGAGGTGCAAATTAATTTGGGGGTGGGATAGGATACTGCAGGAGTTGGGGCCAGATATGGAGGGACTAAGAGGTGAGCCATATTCAGGTGCATGACGTGAAACTCCCAAAGCATCAAAAAAGTATTACATTATATATATATTTTAAAAGTTCCAGCATGGAACTGATCAAGACCCCCTGAATGTGGGTGTCAGTGAGGAGGCCTAGGTAATCTATTGAGCCTTGGGCAGTAGATCAGTACTCATCCGGAATATACACACAGACTTTGGACGCCCATCCAATAATGTGAGATGCACTCTCACCCTGAACTCTTGGGGGGAGGGTCTAGGCCCTGGCCTGGAAGAACTGACAGACTATGGACACCCCCATGGAGGGCCTCACCCTCCCTGGGGAAATGAGGGGATAATGGGGGGGCTGGGGGGAGGGCACGGGAGGAGGGGAGGGAAAGGGAGAAGGACCTGGAACTGACTTGTGAAGCAACCTTGTTTCTAATCTAAATTTAAACTTAAAAATAAATAATAATAATAATAATAATAAATAAAAAAATAAAAATAAAAATAGATTTATTCAGAAAAAAAAAGTTTGGCACCATACCTATCACATGGGTAGCATAAGTTGTCATTTCTTGTGGAGGTTTTGTGTATATGTGAATGTGCTCAAGCTTCTGTAAGTATGTGTGTGCACATATGTGTGTATATATACATGTGTGCATTTATGAATATGTGTAGGTATGTGTAGAATTTAAATTTAAAGTGGTGGTGGCCAGAGTACAACCTTAGAGGTCATTCCTTAGGCATTATTCACCCATTTCTTAGTATCTCTCATTGGCCTGGAACTTGCCAAGAAGCGAGAGGGCTTGACAGCAAGTCAGGGATTCTCCTGTCTCTGCCTCCCCAGTACTGGGATTATAGACACACACCATCACACCCAGTTCTTTGTTTACATGAGTGCTGGGGCTTGAACTCAGGTCCTTTTGCTTGCAGGCTATATTGCCAACTGAGCTGTCGCCCTAGAAGAAAATACATTTTGCTGTATTAATTCCACCTCTGGAAAGAGAATTTCTCCTCATTTTCATCCCAATAAAGAAAAAAAGGTAACCAGATTGGGGTGAAAAACAGAAAATACTAATGCTGATGTACCCCAAGGCTAGAAAAATCTAAGAAATGATTCTGATCTGGACACACACACACACACACACACACACACACACACACACGCACACAAAACAACAACAACAAAAACCACCACAGCCAATTCCACCTGCTTTCCAGCACTTCTTATGTATGTATTTATGGTCTGTATTTAGGTATTTGTGCTGTTTATATAATTAGCTGTTTTCTCCAGCATATCCAGTAATTATTTTATCAAATGCACATCTGTTTTAATTAGGCAAGTACACACTTTACTATACTGTAAAATGTCAAACACACTGTAAAATAGCTCCGAGTCCATTAACACATAAAAACAAGACTTCACTTGACACATCACAAACAGCTGCAAGAGAGGCTCCTAGATCCAACCAGCCGCTGCTCAGAAATGTCCCGGCAAGAGCTGTTCTATCAGCCCTTCAAGAAACCCCCTAAGCAGGAGCCCCACTTTCTGTTCTCAGGTCTCAGGCGTGAACACACTATAAGGCGTGTGGGAAACATGGATGACCTGCCTGGTTGCCTGGTGCCCTGCATACCACCTCATCTTCAGTTGGCCAGTTTGGGGGCTCTCCAAGCAGATGCTAATACCCACCTCAAACCCAGAGTGGCTTCAGTGGTAGACTTGTACAGCTCCCTATTGTCCTGAGTGAATGACTGAACCAGGATCATGCTGGATCATCCAATGCCTGATTCTATGCTGTTTCCACCATGTTGGCCTCTACACCAAGCTGTTTATCGGATTCCTGATGGGTGTGCATATAAAAATGTTGATCCCTAGAGTTCAACCCAGGGAACCTGAGGAAGGGCTGAGGAACGTGTATTTTAACAAAGGTTGCTAACAGCCTCAGAATGGTTAGTCCAAGGACCTATGCTGTAGAAGCCAGGCCTACATCTTAACACTGCTCCCAGAAAGTTCTTTATATGTTATCTCATTGCTGTGTGTCATCCCATGTCTAACTGGCAGGTGCTGACGAGGCTGTACTGGTTTACCATGTTAACCTGCTGGGGTATTGCTTCTAAACAGACTCTTTTATGGCAGATTGCCAATGCTGCTCACATTTGAAGGCTTTACACAAGTAGAGTGTGTTGCAGAAGTATATGAAATTGTCTCAGCACTGCTATAGACCTATCTCTCTGAAAGGTTTTGAGAGAGAGAGGGGGGGGGAGAGAGAGAGAGAGAGAGAGAGAGAGAGAGAAAGAGAGGGAGGGAGGGAGAGAGAGAGAGAGGGAGGGAGGGAGGGAGGGAGGGAGGGAGGGAGGGGGGAGGGAGGGAGGGAGGGAGAGAGCATGTGCTCATGTAGACAAACTAACTTTATTATTTAAAAAAGGGGCATTAGTTACTCACCCCCACACGAAGCAGTTTATAGAAAGCAAGACTTATTTGTGCTCATGGTTTGAGGGGATATAGTCCAGTGTGGAAGGCATGATGGTGGGCAGCTCCATTGTGGTGGGAATGCTCAGCAGTTTCCTCACATCTCAATGAACCAGGAAGGAGAGAACAACTGATCCAGAAGAGAGGTCTGCTTGTCACCCCTAAGATCTGCCTCCCAATGACCCACTCCCTCCAGAGAGGCCCCACCTCCTAAAGGATCCACAACCTCCAAAAACAACACCACCAGATGGGGACAAAGTCCTCCAAACACAGGAGCCCACAGCAGACATGTCACTCTTGGGCTGTCACAAGAGAGGAGAATTCACTTCTACTCACGGTGGGAAAAGGAAAGTGACTTAAGCATGCTGTCCCCTGACCTCCATGTGTCCTGTCCCCTGACCTCCACATGCATGCTGTCCCCTAACCTCCATGTGCATTCTGTTCCTTGACCTCCATGTGTCCTGTCCCCTGACCTCTACTTGCATGATGTCCCCTGACCTCCACATGCATCCTGTCCCCTGACCTCCATGTGCATTCTATCCCTTGACCTCCATGCATCCTGTCCCCTGACCTCCATGTGTCCTGTCCCCTGACCTCTACTTGCATGCTGTCCCCTGACCTCCACATGCATGCTGTCCCCTGACCTCCACATGCATGATGTCCCCTGACCTCCACATGCATGATGTCCTCTGACCTCCAAATGCATCCTGTCTCCTGACCTCCACAGGTGATATGAACAACTATTTACCAGCATACTGGCTAACCAAGAAGAAATACATTCCTAAAATGCCACCTATCAAGAGTGAAGCATGAAGAAACAGAAAGCCTGAAAAGGCCAAAAATGAGCCATGGAACTAAACCCATAGCCAGAAATTACTAGCAAAGACAACCCCAGGTCCTGGTGCCAGCTCTTACAGGCAAAAATTAGAGAAAATACTTCCAAACTCAATTTCATGACCAGCATTACTTTGTATCAAAGCCAGGGAAAGACCATAAAAGTAAAATTATGGGTCACTCTCTCTGAAGATGGAGGGGAAAATCCTAAAATCATATAAATAAAGACCAGCAAACCAAACACATTAAAAAGAACATACATGATAGTCAAGGGAAAATCAGCAAATGTCATATAATATACCCTATTAAAAGAATGAAGGAAAAATTATATGGTCTCAATAAGGACAGAAAATTAAAAATTCAAAATCACCTTGTAATAACTATTCACAAGCCAGGTGTATAAAGAATATACCAGAACAAGAAAAAGGGTGGGAGGAGGGGTGGGACTAACATCATACTCAGTGATGTAATGTTTAAAATTCTTCCTCTAAGGTCAGGAGCAAGACACGAATCCACTTACCCCTTCTATTAAGGCACTGGAAATCCTAGCAAGGATAATGGGGCAAGAAAAAGAACCAATTTTCCTGTAATGGCTATTCTTGGTTGTCAACTTGACTGTATCTGGAATTAACTAAAACCCAAGCATCCGGGTGTGCATGTGAGGGCTTTTTTTTCTTAATTAAATCACTTGATGTAGAAGATCCACTTTAATGCAGATAGCTTGAGGAGGGAATGTCCACCTTTAATCTGAACCACTTCTTCTTCTGCTGGCCGCCTGTATAAGGACACGGAAGAAGGAAGCTTGCTTTCTCTCTGCCTACTTGTTCTCACTCACACTAGCAAGTCCAATTAGAGCCTACTCTTTCAGGATTTCAGCACATACTGAAGACCAGCTGAGACATCCAGACTATGGACCGAATTAACTGCTTGATTCTTGGACCTTCTGCTTGTAGACAGTCATTGTTGAACTAGCTGGACCACAGCTTATAAGTCACTCTAATAAGTTCTGTTCCCCTAGATTCTACAGTCTAGAGAACCCTGACTAATACAGTCAGCCATGTCAAAAAGGAAGCATCTACAGATTTCTGTTTGTAGCTGATATTTTATAGAAAAGTCTGCATGTGACATGAAAACCCTATTAGTAGTAATAACAATTTCTGGAAAACTACAGGATATAAACCTCACACACAAAAAATTCATGTGTGTATCTATTCACTCACAACAAATAATCTGAACAAATAAGAAAACAATCCCACTTGTAACTACATCGAAATTATAATTTCATCCTCTGGAGTGGGATGAAATATCTGGAGAAGTGTTAGTAGAAGAAACTGAATTATGTACAAGTAAATACCAATGTCAAAATAATATTGTTAAAATGAACTATAGATCCAATGCAATTCCTATCTTTTTTTTCACACAAATAGGAAAACAATACAAAACTATATGAAGCCAAAAAGGACTATAATCCAGGGATATGGACACACCTGTAATACCAGAATTTTGGAGGCTGAAGCAGGAGGATGTGTTGGAAGCCAGTCTGGGGTACACAAGAAAGTTGGAGGCCAGCCTATGCTACATAATGAAACCCTGCATCAAAAACAAAAAACCCACTATCTTTGTCCATATTCTTCAAGGCTATCCCCAAACCCAAAACAATGCATAACCACATATGAACCATGTATTCACACAGTGGAGTTTTAGTCAACAATAGAAAAGAACCAGTGATATATGCAAAAATGGACTAATCTCATTGACATAGTAGGCCAAAGTTGAACCCCAAAGTTCACCTACTACCGGATGCCATTTCCAGAAAGTTACGGGATGATGAAAACAATTTGTGAGTATGGAAGTCAAGATGATTGACTGCCTTGAAAGGATGGCCAGACTAACCAGAACTTCCCTTGCAGATGACAAACATGCCTATGCACTAGTAGGGGTAGCACAGCTGTTTCCTCTGGGCTGGACATGATGATCACCATATGTAAACAAAGCAGCTATGATGACTTGTCAGAGACTCCAACAGAATCAGACCTATTGACATCCCCTTATATGGGGGAGCTCACAAGACACACAAGACTGAGGTTCACAAGTCTCACAGGACTCTCCCAAGCCCACTTCCTCACAAGATGATAGAAGAGGTAGCCTGTTGACCAGGGTATGGGTTTGTGGTGGTGTAGTGGCTAGTCAATCATCCTCCTGTAAGCTCAGTGAACTCATCGGTTCACCAAGTGGGACTTGGATGCCATCCTTCATTTCAGTCTGTCAGTGGTAAAGAAAGGTTTCTTTATACCTCACCAGGAAAAGTCATGCAACAACAGGGGTGTAAGTCCATAGATGCTTACACTAATGAAAAACCCATCAAGTAGGATTGGGAGTGCTACCTCTTGTCTGTAATTCCAACACTCATGAGACAGGGAGCAGTAGGATGGAAAGTTCTAGGTCAGCCTGGGCTGCTTACCAACAGACCATTTCCGAAAGATAAAAACCCTTCAGAGATGAAGACATTGCCCAATGGTAGATTGCTTATCTAGTATACATAGGTCATGGATTCCAACTTTAGATCCACCACCGCCCACCACTCCAGACCCTACAGGACTGATACACATATGAAGTCACAAAGAATGCAGCAGGCATAGGGCTGCACAGGTTCAAGCCAGATAGGGTCTCAGTGCTGAGACAGGGAAGTGAACTCCTTCAGCAAATCCTACCAGCGTCGCCACCATAACAGCGGGAAGTGAACTCCTAACCAAGAAGCTATCAGCAATTCCTGCTTACTTGCAAAGGAAAAATTAGTCTTCTCCAATGGAATCTCACTGGATATATTAACAACACTTAAGGTCAGGCTCCTCACCCAGCAGTAGATAGGTAACACAGAACAAACTCTGGTGTTTTGTAGACTTTTTGCCTCATATAACTTTGTTTGGCCATGTTTTGTCTTATTAGTCTTTTGCTTATAGAGATGTTTGGTTTTTTCTGTTTGTGTTTTGTTTGTTTTTTAAGAGAGACAAAAATAAAGGGCATGAAGCTGGGTGAGGAGGGAGGTAGAGAGGAGAGGATCTGGGGAGAGTTGGGAGAGGGGAGAGGGGAAAGTATGATCAGAATGTATTATATGAAAACAAAATTTTTCAATAAAAAAGAAACAAAATATTACTCTTATAATAACTAACTCAAGGAATAAATTTTGAAATACAACTTTAGATACATTGGTATATAACACATAATAATGCATAAAAATATATGCATGTGTTCATACGTATACACACATCATAGGGATAAAACTATATACATTTATACAATGTATAAACACAAACATGTTATACTATTTCAAAAGAAACTAGTATAATGTTTTTCTGTTCCAAAACTAAGTAAAAAATGATAAATATAACTCAAGCACAGAAGATAATGAAATACAAAAATAAATTTAAAATACAAAGACGAAATTGATAAATGGTACCAAGGACTGATTCTTTGAAAATTCAATAAAACAGACAAGTATCTGGGAAAAGTTAATCAATAAGTATAGAAAGAAAAATCATAAGTAAAGTCATTTAGGAGTGAATGATGACAGAGCGACGGGTCCCAGAGGTTTTTAATCATGAACTAAAAAAAAGTCACCGGTACACAAATGTACTAACAAATTTCAGTAGACAGAGAACCTTTTGCAGGGTCAGGTTATATGTGAGGAAAAGTAAACTGAATCCAAACATGTGTTTTTTAAAATTATTCCCAATGAAAATTCTGGAGCCAGGCAATTTTATAGGCAAGTGATTATAAATTTTATATAAATCTTTTCTAAGATTGTCTCAAGTAATCCAGGCTGGCCTTGAACTCACTATGTTGCTGAAGATGACCTTGAATTCTTGATACTCCAGCCTAGCCCATGTGCTGGCGTTACAGGTGCATGCCACCATACCCAGCATAACTGTGTTGTGATTAGAAATCTTCAAACAGAAAACTCTCAAGTGGTTATATAAAAACAGGATTCAATTTACTTTATTAAGTTATTATGACTGTGATGCCACACACTGACAAAATGACATGCACACAAGTGTGCATACCCACAAATATGATAAGGGTGAACACAGCAGGTCACACTGTTACACCTTGAAATAACTGTTTACAAATCTGGCCCCTGGCAAGCATCTGGGATCTTGGCATTGTAGTACATTCCTACCCCTCTGAGTGATGAAAGCTCACTGAGCCCAAACTGTTTATGAAAACAATATGTTTGATGCTAACAGCAGTTTTCCTTCCATCAGTCTGGTTTTTTTTTTTTTAAATATGCCAAGCAGAGGTTTGTCATAGGCTCAGCCTCTAATAAACTCCCAGATGTTTAGTCGGGGAACCTCTTTGTGGGCATCATCTCTCCTGCACTGTCATTCAAGTTGCAGAGAAATAAAGAGCATCTCCCATGACCCACTGAATGAGACTCTCAGGAGCTCTTAGCTCAAGTTTTCAGGACTGTGTTGCATATACTGTCTCCTGGCCCAAAAGTCATGGCCTAAGTATGAATGTCGGGACGGGTGAGTTCCTCTCAAAACTGAACCAGCTGAAGATGGTCAACATAATAGGCATATGGAGATATACACATGTAGATGCTGAAAGTCAATGTAAATCTAACATAAGCAGGGTGTAATGGCCCATTCCTTTAACCCTAGCACCTGAGAGACAGGAGGACTGTAAATTTAAGACCAACCTGAGATATAAGATGAAACCATGTTTCAAAATAAATAAACAAATCTTGCCCAGAAAAAGAATATTCAGTAATAGAGTCACTTAGAGTAGTAAATTTTATTTTGAAACATAATGATCTTATCAAAGAGTATAAAGGGTATTCCATAACATTTAATATTACTACCAGGAAGGAGCTGGGGAGACGGCTTGGGGATGAAGGGCTTGCCATGGAAATATGAGAACCTAGAAATCACATAAAGCCAGATGTGGTGATGCATACCTAATCCCAGAAAGCCTATGACAAGATCAGGGGTACAGTCAAGAGATCCCCCAGAATTTCACAGTCCAGCTGGCCTGCTGCATATAGCCACAAACAGCAAGAGGCTACATCTTGAACAAGGCAGGAGACAAGAACAGAAGACAAGTTTACCTTCTGACCTCCATGTGCCCACACACACTTAAAAAGATACTAAGGAAGTTTAAAATTGAAAACAGAAGGATCTGACATTTAGAGTTCCCCGTTTCCCCAGTGTGATACAAAGTATGCTCGAACCTGTGCCATCTTCACACTACACAGTGAGCTGCCTTCTCAGAGACAGCCCCGTCAGTTAAAACCAAAATTAAGAATTTCCTCCTTCAGCCACTACAAGTAACATTGTTGGGAAATTCTTTTTCTTTCTTTTTCATTTTTTAAGGATTCCATATATGAGTACTGCATTTAAATCATTCCCTGCTGGGAAATTCTTCATGATACAATGAAAACACATTTAAAAAAAGATGATGGGGGAAGGCCTTCTGTGTATATGTTGTCTTATTGGTTGATTAAATAAAGCACTGCTGGCCAATAGGGGAGCAAGATAGGTGGAACTAGGAATCAAGGAGGATTCTGGGAAACAGAGGCACAGTCACTCACAATGTAGGACACCAGAGAAGTAAGAGGTCTGAACCCTTTCTCCGGTAAGAGAAGACCACGTGGAAATACTCAGATTAGAAGTTACGGGTTAATAATTAAGACAGAGCTAGCCGATAAGAAACCAAGAAAATGGCCAACAGTTTCATAATTAATATAATGTTTCATATGTTATTTAGGGGCTGAGACAGCTACAGGACCCAGGAGGCTGGCAGGAAGACTACACGTTACAAGGAGATACTTCAGACATTTGGAAAATTATCTGAATATCAGAAAAAGATTTTTTATAGTAATTAGCTTTATACCACATTGTAATGGTAAGAACCAAGGAATAACAAGGTCGTGACAGTTTATGTCTGTGATCCTACCACTTAGGAGGCTGAAGCAGGAGGATCACTGTGAATTTAAGGGCAGCCTGGGATACATAGTGAATTACAAGCCAGCCAAGACTACAGAGTGAGACTCTTGTCTTTTAAAAGCTAAAAAAAAAAAAAAAAAAAAAAAAACAAAACACTAGGTGATAGCGGCACATGTCTTTGAATCCCAGCAATTGGGGAGGCAGAGGTAGGTGGATCTCTGTGTGTTTGAGACCAGCCTGGTCTACAGAGCTAGTTCCAGGGCAGGCTCTGAAGCTACACAGAGAAACCTTATCTCAAAAAAAAAAAAAAAGAAAAGAAAAGAAAGAAAAAAGAAAAGAAAAGAAAAAGAGAAAGAGAGAAAGCTAAAAGCAAAACAAAAAGCCAAAACTATACAATGTCTAGAAATAGCCTTTTCAAGCGGCATAAATGATCCATAAAAAGGAAAACTCAGAACTCTATAGGCTATACAAATACAAATAAATCAAGTTATTTCATGGATGGCAGTGCTTAATAGTGTTAAGATGCTACCTCAAGATAGTTTATAGTTTTAATAAAAACAGGAACCTGAATATACAATGACAAGATCCCGTGTAAAAATAGAACTCTGGGGCTGGAGGGATGGCTCAGCTGTCAAGAGCGCTTGCTGCTCTTGTAGACAACGGGAGTTCAGTTCCCAGCACCCACAACAGGCACTCACAACTGCCTGGAACTCCAGCTCCAGGGAATTTGACACCGCCCATTTTTGGCCTTCACACCCATACGTGTGTGTATACATAGCATAATACCCAGCATAGCAACCTAGTATAACAGTCTGCCACACGTCAGACTTGGAGAAGTCGGGCTACTGTGTCTAGGAACAACTGAGGAAGTAAAACCTAACTTTCTCAATAACTGATTTCAAATCACCAAGACTTGGTTGGTGAGTGATAATTTCTCTCATTTTCCTCCTGCTTCTCACTGCGGACTAACAGGGAAAGTCAAGTGCACCCCTACGATTGGTAAGTGAGTGTTCGCTAGAAAGGCTATGGCTTCCCTGGCAGACAGCTGTCAGTTTGACACACCTGAGCCCTTCCCCTCTTCCACTGTGACATCCCCAACCTTCTATCTGCCTGGGAGTTTCTGTCACCAACACTCAACACACAGGTGACTGACGGAGCCAACTCAGCTCTGAACAGCCTTCACTTGTTCACACAAGGGCAGTCTTCGTTTCCACAGAGAGGCAGACAAAAATCCCACTGAGGCTTCTTTCTAACCCTGACCCCCCCCAAAAAATTTAAAGCACAGCTTAGAGGGTAAACATCTGAAAATAATCAAGAACACTAAAAAATAAAAGTAACCAACATATACCAGCACTGCCATGTTTTAAATCAATGAAGACAATACACATTCAGTCACCAGAATATTAGTATAAGAACTGACAAGGCAACTCAATAAAACACAGCATCCGGCCTGGAGCTGACACTAATATGTAAATGTTCAATATATAGAAAAGCAGTCAACACAGGTAGAAACAGATGAAAATCGGTTCTGTCAAAAAGTCCTGACAATTTGGGGAGGGATTTTCATTTAAAGCCTCATGTTAGAAATCCTCCAAAATGAATTCTAGATAGATTTTTAAAAAGTAAAACGGAAGAAATTGCAAGATTAAAACATAAAATCCCACCATTAGTTGAGGGGCTATTGGCATTTGATAGCTTGTGGAAGAAGGATAATCAGTTATCTTTAGTGATGTGACAGCCACCCCACCCCTACCCCCCAGTATGTCAACCCTACGTCTGAGGACAGTTAGGCAATACAAATAGGGCTTGATGGAGAAAAAAATTAAAAGAAGAAAACTCAAAGTTGGGTGGGTAGGGAGGTAAGGTAGAGAGGGTGATTATGGGAGGAGTTGCTAGAGGTGGAGTGAATACTTCAAATTATATTGTATAGAATCCTCACATAATTAATAATAATTATTTTTTAGAAAAATGGAATAAATAAAATTATAAACACATATTTGAACAGTATCTATTGAACAGTATCTAATCTCTAAGTGGCCAAGCTAAAGGAAAAAGGTAAAACAAAGTAATTCATAATTCATGCATTTAAATCAAACAAGACAAAAACATTTGTAACAAATAAAAATTAAAAAGCATGAATCTCTTTTATTTATAAGGAGCTTTAGTAAGTAGACGAACAGAGAAGTGACCAATGTACAGAAATGTCACACGACAAAATAATAATAGTGGGGGTTTAAAATGTAGCTCAGCAGTTAAAAGCATTTGCTGTTCATGCAGAGAAACTGAGTTTATTTCCCAGAAACCTGTAATTTCAACTCCAGGGGATCTGACACACTCTTCCAGCCTCCCCAGCAGCCTGCATTCATATGTGTGTGTGTGTGTGTGTGTGTGTGTGTGTGTGTGTGTGTGTGTGGTGTGTACCTGCACACCCAAGTAAAAATAAAAAAAACAAATCTTTAAAAATAATACACATGAATAGCAAGCAAGTAAGGAAAAATAAAAAATTCCAGGTGTAACTTTTTACCTCTAAAGTTAGTCATTTACTTAACAATAAGATTACACAGGGCTGAAACATGTTTTGACAAAGCATAAGAAGAATTCAAGCTCCTGTCAGTCAAGCCATTTCACCCAAAACCAGGGAAAGAAAGAATCATACACAAAAATGCTAACCGCAATGCTATTTATAATAACAAAGAAACTGGAAACAACTAAAATTCCCCAGAATAGGAGAGCAGATAAGCAAACCGTGGTGCCTTTGAAAGTAAATGTTAGTGACTCACTTTAAATGCTTATGAAACCTTTTTGGTGATATGGAGAAATTATTATGTTAAATCTGGAGCTTAGAAAACAAGACACACAAATATTCATTTATTCAACACCATATGATCTCAATTTTGTAAACAACTTAAATATGTATGCATCATGTACAGCTATAAATATACTTGTATATACACCAAAATATATATATACAAGCAAATTCTACGTGTGTGTGTGTGTGTGTGTGTGTGTGTGTGTGTGTGTGTGTGTGTGACTATACCTGGAATGTTAGGATCATGGACACTTTTTGATTCTTCCTACTTTTTATCACTTTCAATTTTCTATTATAAGCTCAAGAGGGAAAAACTTGGCTTAAAAATGACTTTTCTAGGTTTCTTATACCAGCCAGACTTTCGAAGAGATTTGCTTCAAAGAAAATGGGTTTTTCTTTGAGAGGGCATGGTGTATATTGGTGCCTGGGGTAAAGGGGCAGCCTGATTAGACACTGACAAAAAGGAAAGGTTTAGTAGGTAGCTGTGCCCTGTGTTCAGGCCAAGGTGACACAATTATCTTGGAAGAGTCCCCAGAACCTTCCAGAAACTGCCTGTTCTTGCCCTGTGTTGGAAACGGTGGATTTGAAGTCTGTAACAGTGGGAAGCAATTTTTAAGTGCCATTTTTTTTCTGACTCTTTGAAACCAGTTACATGGAGCCCCACTAACATTTGTGGTTACAAAGGCCTTTTAAGCCCCTGATGTCACATATGTGTGGTGGAATCCAGCATGAAAAAGCAGTATTCTTTAATGTAGTTTCACCAAGGAAAAAGCCCATGCAGGGTCACTATAGCAGAGTGATGGAGACTTGGAATGAAGAATGTTGACATCTTCCTAAGCCTTCTCATAATTGCCCTCATCTTGCCTTGGTTCACCCTCCTTGGGGAGGCATACAGCATGTTAATCATAATAGGACTGCTCAATACTGCTCCGTAAATGTGAGGCACAAATTCCATTATTTTTTGTTTTCCAAATCAATCAGTTGGCTCTCCATATGTCGTATTAGCATGGAATCTGATTGCTCCCATGGAGACTCCTTAAATCCTCTACTAATCCTGACTGACTAGGAAGGCTTCTCCAGGATGGCAATTCCTGGACAGTGGTCACACTTCTCTCTAGAAATGACATCTATTCCTTTGGTACTAGGCTCCTCTGATGGAGCCGTTGGGTTGGGCTCCAAGATCTAGTTTTCACTGTTTTCTTCAAAGATGGTGCCCCATCTAGCTGTCATATGGGTCTAGCTAGAGATCTTGGCCAAGATGTTGGTAGATACAAACACAAAAACTCAGGAGGGTCCCACAGCCTTTTTCTTCCTCTTACAATATATATCCAAGACTTTAACTTTTAAACCCCTAAAATACAAAGAGCCTGACCAGAGAACTCCTCAGGCAATGTCTCCTTTCTTAAAACAGACTACAGAAACTTCCATCCCACTCTCTGAGGCTTCCCAATGATGCCAGGTAGCCATCCCCTACTCCTCTATGGGTCCCCTTCATGGGTTGGGAGCACAAGGAAGATCATAGCATGCAAGTGTGACTGTGCTCCAGCACAAATGGTTCCATTTCTGCAATAGTCACAGCTGCCACCATGTCCCCATTAACAGACTAGGAACTTGTAGCCCAAACACTTGCCCGGGGTCAACAGGAAAAGATACACTCCCTTTCATAGTTACCCCTCTTCTCTAAACCCTGGTCCTGCTCTTTCCCTGGCTTCCTCCTCTTCTACATCTTTATATCATCAGCAATTTCATTGAGAACAAGTACCAATGTGAGCTTATGCAAGGATGCAGATATGAAAGTGATGAGTTACTATCCATGCCCTCAATAAGATTTTAACCTAGTTCAAGGAACAAGGTTAGCACAGGACATGGAGAAATCTCAAAGAGACACTAACTTTAATTCTACTTTTCATTTTGTCTTTACCACAGACCCTACCATTTCCTTGCCCCTTCTATCAAAAAACAAATGTTGACTTAAAAAAAACATTTCATTATATAGACACATGTATGCAACATACACATATGTGATTCATAACAGTTGAAATTCAAACTAAAGTTTATAGAATAATGATAAAAATAATCAACCTCTATTTTCTGCTTTCCATAAGTCATGCAAACATCAGTTCATGGCTGCCTCTAATTCAGATCATCTATTTGTCTAAGTGTTATTGAATGGACAGCTGTTTTTTGTTTTGTGTTGTTTTTCAAGGCTAGGCATTTTTCCAACAGGAACACAAACAAAACAAATCGTGGTGATGTCAACACATCCACCTTCTGTCGGTAACCCTTTGCTCAGAGACAGAGTGTGGTGCTAAAGGCTCAGACATCAGGGCCTCGAGTGTAGTGTCCTGCAGATGGCCAAGGAAGTCTGAGCACTGGTCAAGGCAAAGCAACCACATGCTTTATTGGAAAACAGAGATGGTTGAGTCTCTTACACCATGAGCTGGCCACAGAAAAGCCCAGGAACTTCTAGGAGTTCTGAAAATGGGCTTGTATCTAGGTGATGTCCTCAAAGGAGGGTAGAGAGTCCCAACTCTGGAGACCTCATCTTTCAATGCTCAGAAGATGTTAGGTGACATCTCAAAAGATTTACAAGGCAAGCAGGCCCATTTTAAATACCCAAAAGTTTTATTGTTGTGACTATTTTTAAACCACTGAATGAATTAAATTTGCACTTGATACCAACAGCTTTTAGAAACAGTAGGTCTTAGTCTGTAGTGAAGAAGTAATCAATGTGGGGACAGGTACACAGAGGCTACCTTAGCCCATTTAGGTAACAGATACTCACCTACATCAGCAACTTGGGAAGAGATTGCTATCCCTTGCTCTTCTGGAAGCCTCATTGCTCCCCTCTCAAACCCCCCCAGCCCCCAGAGATCAGTCTCACGGACAGTCACTGGGTAATGCTGGAGAGAAGTTGGAAATCTTAGTAGAGAAAACCTTTGTGTGAACCCTGGACCTGAGAGTTGGCAACAGCAACAGATATGCTTGCCACCTCCATGGAATGACTATGTGACCTTGTTGGGAGAGCAGGAGCCTCTCCTCTCCATGACCATAGGGGTCTGCTGCTCTAAGGTCAGACAGGAGTCCTTTCATGTAGCTCTCCAAATAGGAAATGGATTTTTCCTCCTCTATTTAAACACAAACATACTATATATACACACAACAAGCACATAGCAAATACCACAATACCACATACACACACACACACACACATACACACACACACACACACACTGTGGTAGTTTAAATGAGACTGACACCACCCATAGGCATGTATATTTGAATACTTGGCCCCTAGTTGACAGAACTATTTGAGAAGGATTAGGAGGTGTGGCCTAATTAGAGGAGGTGTGTCACTGAGGGTAGGCTTTCAGATTTCAAAAGACTTGACTCCTGTCACTCCATATTCTCTCTCTACCTTGTGGTTGTAGGTTGAGATGTAACCTCTCAGCCATTCCCTCTACACACACACACACACACACACACACACACACACACACACACACACACACACCATTATGAACTTTAACCCTCCAAAATCACAAGATAAATTAAATGTTTTCTTTTATGAGTTGTTGGGTCATGGTGTTTTATCACAGCAATAGAAAAGTAACTAACACACACACCAAGTACCTAGCAAACACCACACACATGTCAAATGCACACCATACCAAACACACTTAACTAAATACACACTTACCCACACAACTATATGCACATTCTATTTTTTAAACTGTAGGCATGAGCTAAGCATCAGAAAACAGAGATTTAATTGTAAAATATTCCTCATATTACTCAAGGTCAAATGTAAAAGTGACTTCTCTCAAGCCTTTCTTTTAGAGCAGAGCCTTAGCATCCAATGCCATCAGATATTAATTTGTAAGAAAAAAATCCTCTTCGTGGAACTTTTAGTAAAATGCTTACTAGTCATAATTCCTAACAGAATATTTCTTTTAACCTAGTCAGATACAAAGAGACTTGGAAATTTAAGGTGTATCAGGTCAGCCTGAAGTCCTGATGAGAAGATTATTCCTATAATGTACTTCCTAGGAGGCTGCCATCTAACAGATGCTCTGTGGCATCCTTGGAAGACAGCAGCATGGTTTCTCAGAAGACATTCTCAAAGAGCGAAATCAGGCAGCAGTCTAAAAGCAGCCAGCTCCAAAGAAAGGCTCGACCTCCCAGGTTGGGATCATCTTCCTGCATTACGTGAACTAAATTGAGGCAACTATCCAAGTAATTTCATCTCACCTTCTTCCCTCCCTTTTTTCTCAAAAAACACTCCCAAGAGTCCAGTCCGAATGTAAAGAGGTATTTTGTTTGATTGTCATTGTGCTTAGTTAATCATCCAGATGCATCCACCATTGGCCACCCTGTCCCAGGACAAAGGATCATGTAGTGTCTTCCTTCTTTACTAGGTTCCTGAGGAAAATACTCTGTAGCCATGTATACAGGCAATGTGACATATTTTTGTCAGTTTTCTTTTCCCAGTGGGTGAAATTTAACCAACACTTTGTTAGCAGAGGTCTGGTCATCCCCTAGGGAGAAATTACAGGAGTGAAGACAAAACCTCTGCCATGCCTCACTTAAAAGGGTAGAGTCCTAGGTCTCGCCTCCGCTTTAAAATTAGACTTTAAAAGAAATAGACTTGCTACAATGGATTTAAGGGGCACAAGAGCCAATGCTCACTTATACTTCCCAAAATTACAGTGAGCAGGAATATTTCCATCTTATTACAGTCTGAAGAGGGGGGGGGGGGGGGGGAGAAAGAAATGCCCGATGGACAAAAGTGAAACCACGATAGGGCATATGCTAACAGCACTAACTTTACATTATTGAGAATCACACTCTCACCTTGCTATGAAAACAGCCTCCAGATTAAAACAAACATAACTGGTAACAGGAAACTGATAACATAGGGGTAGCTGCCAGGCTCATCTCCAAGGCCATTTCCTCTGACAGCTTTTTTTTTTTCTGGGATAGTACAACCCACTGTAAAAATCTGTCTGCTCCTTTTACAGCTCCCTTTAAGGGAGAGGTCTGCCAAAGAAATGTGGTTCATTCGGACAGACTTTATTAAACAACTTAATCCATCTCTGCCTGTGGAGTGTGGCCTGGGGAGTCCTAATTAATCAATAAGCATTTATTGAGTGTCCTAATGTGCATAATAGCCCTGAGTCAGGTGCTGAGGGGCCTTGGAGGATCTTGTTAGGAAAACGGAACACATTGCCCTGTGGAGGGTTTCCTGGAGGGATGAATTAGAACTTGAGGAGAAGGAAGTCACAGCAGCAGACTGTGGGTCCCCAGCCACAACTCAGTGCTTCAGTTTGTGCTAGGTTATTTGAGCTGCCATAATGAGGAACCACAGACCAGATGGCTTCAGTAACAGCCACACAAATGTGCTACCTTGGGGTTCTAGAGTCTAGAGTCCAAGGCTTAATTCTGAGGCCTGTCTTCTCAGCTGGAAGAGGACTGCTTTGGTTTGAACGTAAAATGTCATTCAATTGACCTTCGTGCTTGAATACTTCTTCTCTAGCTGGTGCTGCCTTGGCAAGTTGGAGAACCTTCGTGAAGAGGAGCCTTGGTAGGGGAAGTGGTCTCTGAGGGAAGGCTTAAGTTTCAAAGGCTGGCCTTATTTCCCACTTGCTCTCTGCTTCTTGGTTATAGTTGCAATGTGACCAGCTGCCTCATGCTCCTGACTCCACACTTTCCCCAGCATAATGGAAACGTAAGGCAAAGTAAGCCCTCCTGGTAGGTGAGTTGGCTCATCAGGGAAAGATGTAAGTCTCATGCTGGAACAACATGGTGAAAGGATGGATAGAGCAGTTTCTAGAAGCTGCCCCTGAACTCTACACACATTCCATGGAATGCTCACACATACACACAACATGCTCACACACACACACACACACATGCACTGTAATAACAAATCAAATAAGTAACCCCTTTTCCCTTGAGTTGCTCATTGACAGGTATTGGTTACACCAATGAGCCTAACATGAAGGCTCACCCATCCTTTCTTCCCTTCCCTCTACGAGTGTGCACAGAACATCCATATTTCTTTTTCTTCTAAGATCTTCATCATATTGGGTATTGGGACAAATGATAACTTAATATGGTTACTTCATCTCCAAGTAAGGGCAACTGAAGGTTGCAACTTCGATATATGAACTTAGGAGGGCACTATTGGGCCCAACCACAGGGTGGAAGGATGCCAGCTAGGACTCTTATGTTGAAAGGCAAACAGACAAAGTTGATGTGGTGACTCAAGCCTGGGAAACTGAGGCACCAGACCCCAAGTTCAAGACCAGCCTGGGCTACAGAGAGAGTTCAAGGCCAACCTAATCAACTTAGTAAGAACTTAAACATAAAAAGTAAAAAAAACCCAGCTTAATATAAAGCACCAGCTTCCTATGTACAAATCCCTAGGTTCAATACTCAATACTAAAAGGGAGAGGCAAGGAAAAGAGAAAAAAATAACTCAAGCTATGAGTTAGGAGTAGGTTCACCTATGAATAACAACAAAATCAAAGTGACTGAATGCAGTAGAAAAATTGTTCATTACTTCTCATCTTTAAATGGCAATAAACAGGCACAAACTGGAATCCTACCTCATGATATCAGGGACACACATTTTTTTGTTTCTATTCCCAAGGTTGCCTTCTTGTCAAAGATGGCTGCTAAACTCCATCCATTAGTGGCCATTTTACTGTGTCCATTCTATTATCAGAAAAGCTACCCCATCACAGTTTTAAGATGATTGACCCATGTTCAAGCCTTTTCCTCCCTACACCTGAAATCCAGGAGAAAAAGCAAAAGTGTTTCTCCTTGCCTGAGCAGACCAGCAACGTTACACTTGTATTACTTGATCCCAATTAGATACCATGGAAACTGCTATGGCCAGGAAGATGTGATGCCCTGATGGTCTTGGGTTGAGCATCTTCCTACTGCTGCCCCCAGAGTATGGCTGGGATGGGCTCCAGAGGGAAGGTGCACAATACAAGCCACAGATGTGCACAGAATGCTACTCATGGATTGCAGCATACATTTTGAGACCTAGGGAATCTGGTCTTTATCCGGATACTAAGATTCAAACTCTGGCCTCAATAACAAAGTCCTTTCTCTGTTTACCCTATGGCATGAATAGCTTCAAAACTATGGGATACCACTATGTGATGGAGCAAGGTGAAAATTTTCCTGGGAGAGGTGAATTAATGAAGGATAGATAAGACTAAAAGCACCCCAAACCCAGGAACCTGACCTCTACAAGAGCATGACAGGGCAGGCTGGAGAGGTGTTTGTTACCCAAGCAAGAGAGCAATTATCCCCAGGATCAGCCACAGCCATTACCTTTTTGTTTGATGCTCAGATTCCTAATAAACCTGCAGAGGAGAGAGTGTTTTATAGTCAAATGACTTTGAGGAAAACTGTGCAGCCCTTTGGGGAGTCACAGTAGATACCAAAAACTAATGCCTCTATAAACTTCTGGAAGAACCCATGGCAATGTAGAGTAAGCAATGTCCCCCTCTCCCCACCCACTCCCAAATTTTTTTGTTTGTTTCTTAGAATTTGTTTATTGGTTTATTGATTCTGAATATTTATTAACCCATTACTATTTTGAGAAATCTTTGTATTTTTCAGTACATACTACAGGACATAAGATCTACTGATTGAATTTCAAGTTTTATTTCCAAATAAAAAGCTGAAACTCAAAAAAGACATGACCAATATTCTCTAGCAGGTGGATGGAAGCTCTGAAATGAGAGCCTGGTAGCCTTGTTTCCGATTCATTTGTCCCCAGCCCATCTCTAATAAGCAGCACGTAAATGGCCCTTTCCCGAACATCCATGTATTAAATCGTATTACACTGAGCATGAATAAATGTAATGCCTTCTCATTTAACATTTCTGTTTCACTGGGTCGCACCAGATAGGCTCATCTAAGAATAGGATCAGTCCCTCTGTGTGTGTGTGTATGTGTGTGCACGTACATGTATGCACACATGCATTGTTTTTGCAACCATCCATACTAAAGTTTATACTTAGTAAATCACAAACATCCAGTCAAAACAGGCTAAGGAATTGTTCTGTGCCCTCCTACACCCTTTCTATGAAGTAGAAATACTAAACAATCGATCAAGAAATGTTTAGTGTTTACTATGCTCTCACTGTTGTTCTAGACCATGTGGGGCCCACAGAACAACTGAACATCATTTCAATATGTTAAAGATTTACCGTGCGTGAAGTATTATGGGAGGTACAAAGTTAAACAAGCTGTAGTTCCCTCCTCGAGAAGTCTGCTGTCTACTGAAGAATACCAGTGCCCACATAAGTGAGTGACAGGCAAAATGGGATCAAAGAGAGTTGGTCACTTGTCCTCTGTTGAGTGGGGAAGAGAGCCGTTAGTGTCAGCATCCAGCATCAGTGGCAGGGGCTGGCATGGATGGCGGGTCTCCTCTCTGCAGGTGAGAAGAGCTAAGCTCTGAAAAGCTGCTGAGCTCCTGGTTTTGCAGCTGCACACAGGAAAGCCTCTAGCAGCGTCTTAGGAGGACTTCAAATTAGAATCATCTGGGGACATTTGACAACACAGGTGTGTGGGGGTTCATCCTGAACAGCTGGCCCAGAATTTGGGGGCTTGGGGCTTTAAGGCTGTATTTCTTCTTCCCTCGGGAGACTCAGGCATGATTGGATTGAAAACTGTTGGCCACGGGGGCTCTTGTAGCGGGCCAAACTGGAAAGGAAGTCCAATAGAGTGGGGTAAATAGAAACAGAGAAATCGTTGGACTACAGGGGTGTAGTGGAGGAAAATCCCGATGAGAGACTAGACACGGGAAAACAAAAGACTCATTGAAAGCGCCTACAGAAAACAAACAGCAAGGCATTGTTAGAATGTTTTCTGCCGATGTAACGAAGACTGCTTTGGCTTGTAGTTCTATGGGCTAAGGAGTCCGGGAGCATGGCAGCTGAATCTGGAAAGGACCTTCATGCCATGTCATCATGTCATGGTGGAAGTAGAAAGAGAAGAACCTGTGTGGAGAGGGCCAGCCTTGCTGTTTAAGAAGATACTCTCTTGCCACAACTAACCCACTCCCCCAGTTACAACATTGATCCTGATGGCAGAGCCTAATCACCTCTTATTGGGTCCTTATATCTCAGCACCATTATATTAGGGATGGGCTCTCCCAGTACTTGAATTCTAGGGACCACATTCAGACCCTGCTAGTCAAGATCTGCCATTGCAGAGACTCTGCTGGCCAAGAGGAAAGAGCTAAATGAGGGCTTCAGGGGCTAGTGGCATACTTCGGAGTTAGAGTACTCACCCAGCATACACAAGGACCAAAGTTCACTAAAAGCACTGCCACCCCTAAATCAAGGGCCAGGAGTCCAGTTAACTTTACCCACCGTGGGGCAGGCTCTTCTGTTTTGTGAAGGGACAGAGTCTAGGTGTGCCTTCTCTGGCTGTGTGGGGAAGCCACAACCATTTTTCTCTGCCTGGTCAAGCTCACCTGGAGTGTAAGAAAATCTGTGTTTACCAAAAGCCGTGCCTACAACATCGAATCTGATCTCCAACAATTCTATCAACCTGCCATAGGGCTGGTAAGGAAAGGGCCACACATAGAAATCCAGGACTTTGCTGGAGGCTCAATAGCTTAGAACTGGGGGGATGGAAGGGTGACCTGATTAAACCAGCACCTGGATCCGCTTCATCTTCCTTTATGAAAATATATGTCGTGTGGACAGTTCTCCCAGCCCGAGTGTTGACTGAATATTGATGGCTACATTTGGGCTGATTTCCTAGTGACAGAAACTAAGTCAGGTAATGAATGATCCAAGATCTCGTCAAAAGATGTCTGGGAGCTGATGTAATACAAATGAGGATCCCTGGAGCTCTGGACAGGGGAATGGGTATCATTCCATGTAACGAAGCTTGAGAGAAGTCAAGGAAGGCTGAACTCTTACCCAGTCACAGAAAAAAAATTATAGCAAAACAAAACAACAACCACAACCCGCAGCAAAGGTGGTAGCATTTGAACGTAGGTCTATCCAAGTCTAAAAACACGTTTCTATCAAAACCCAGGCTGTTTTCTGTGTAGCGGGGACTAACCTAGCACCCTGGCCTGATGTGCAAGTGTTCACAAATCTCTTTCATTTGTTCCTCTTTAACCAGTGACAATTACTCCCTCTTTCCATGGACCCTGGTTCCCTACTGTCTCACCTGTCACACTACTAAATGGCTTAGGGTAACAATTAGGACAAACAGCCAGAAGGCTCCCCTAGTCTGTGGAAAATGTGGTTGGAACAAAAGCCAGAGAGAATTCTTTAGTAGCCATTTGGAGCCCAGGAAAATTTCCCTGCAGGACAAAAGGATTAAAATTCTGCACGCTCACAGTCAAGGTGTGACTAACTAGAGTTGGGGGGGGCACTCACCATCTGCTCCATCATTCCCAGGGTAAGCTGCATGCAGATTGACACAGTCCAGCCAAGGAGGATCTGGCCAGCCCCTGACTGCTTCCGCAAGCCACCTGGCTGCCAAAGGAGAGTGTGGTGACAGCCTTGTTACAAGTAAAATAACCCCATTTCAACCTACCAGATGCAAGATTAGGCTGTGCATTAATACAAACATGATGAGCCAAACAGTCCAGTCTCTGTTACAACAATTCAGCTCCAACATTATCCCTCAAAAGCAGCCATGAGCAATAAGCCAATGGGCATAAGCATGTCTCAATAAAGCTTTATTTGTACAAAGAGGCAGTGAGCTGGATTTGCCCCCTGGGCAACCTCTGACCTGTGTTGTCCAATTCACGAGAAGACAATCTCAGCTTTCCTCACCTGTTGAGAGGTACTGAGGACAGGGAGGAGTTCCCGACAGGAAGAAACCTGCAGCATCACATATCTGGGAAAATAGAAAGCTTTTCACCCACCAGGGATGCAGAGTATGAATGGAAGGTGTGTGGGCTCCAGTGAGAGCATAATTCCTTCCTCCTCCTTGCTCACCAGGGGGACACTGGCTCAGGATGCCCCAGCTGCAGAAAGGTGTGCCCTCTGCTAATTGCTCTGCCTTGAGAGGCCCCTTCTGCAAAGTGTCCTCCCAATGGGGGTGCCTTTCCTACTCTGCATGAAAGAACTTCAAGCTAGCAGCAACCCCAGGAACTCCAGGCCCCACCAGGGGCCGAGCTCTCCCTCCCTCCAACTTTCCTGCAGTGAAGACTTGCTATGGCTGCTTCATCGCAGTATGTCAGGGTGCAGGAGACAAAAGGCAAAACCGCCAGTCATGGATGCTTGACTCAGGAAACAAAGCTGGGCACCGTCCTTTAATGTTTGCATTCATTAATGTTCCCGTCAATTTTAAACACTGGGGTAGAATTTCCAGACTTTGCAGATCATTTAAAAGCTTAAGGGATTATCAAACCAGTCATTTAAAATGACATTTTCACTGCACAAATATTATTCTATTAAAGAGCACGCACGGCACAGGCCGGGATCAGCTTTGGCAGGGTTACAGGGCCTTCCTCCATCGCAAACCCCACTGTTTCCTCATAAAGCTGTCAAGCCCCTGCTTAATGAAACATATATAAATGTGATGATGTTAGCCATGTCACAGCAAGCTAATTCATCCTGCCTTTTTCCCATTGCGCTACCCTGTGAAGGCTTTTATCATTGTACCCTCTTAGAATCACCCCCAGAGGGTCTGCCATCGGCCTGAGGAGATGAAATCTAAGAAAGTGTTTAATTTCCAAACAGGCTAAACATCTTACATAAATAAATAACCAACAGACCTGGCCAGTGTGGTGGGGTGACATACCTAAGGCAGCCACTGGGTTTTATTAGGAAAGAGATACTAGGAGACATATAAACAACTCCTATCCTTTCCTGGGGTCCCCTGACCTGATGCAGCTGCTAACTTCAGTTCTTGGGAGGTCGGTTTCCGTCTTTAATTACTGAAAGAGAATCTGCTGGCATGATCAGGGCTCAGCAAAACCCTTTCTAAGCTCCATTTCTAAATTGTCTTCCAAAAAAGCATGTCTGGAGGGGTTTTCAGGTTCCACCCTTCCCAGAGTCCTCTGTGTACGCTCCAGAAGTCTGGGAGGAGTAAGGAGGGGCTCTGGGCTGTTGTGGGTTTTTTTTTTTTTCCTCTTAGCAGTCCAGTAAGATAAAAACACTTCAGAAAGAAACTATGGGGGCCTTCAGAGACTTAGAAAATTCCACAGCTCAAGTCCTCTTAGGGACCAAGAGAAGATGATGGACTCGGTGAGAACTGGCTGGCCCAGCCAGGGAGGAGTCCTTGCCGATTTATAGAGGTGGTTGGACCCAATGGTGCTGAAAATGGCTATCTCCTTTTAAAGGGGAAATGAGGAGACATGGCTTTTCGGGTAAACAACTATTTCCAAGGACTTTCTTGTCCCAGAATTTCTTCCCTGCTCGTATGTCCCCGAGGAAAGTCTCACATATTGGCTCAAATGGCTGCAGAAATCTGCCTGCATCTATGACAAGCTATAAATACCGAGGCACTTGGGAATGTTTTGAGTAGTCCCACCTGGGATTAGGCTTTGGCATCCCTAAGGAAGAATGCATTCTTGGGGGAATCCCTGAGCCTGGGTCTTCTTGAGCATAAATAGTGGGCAGGTTCATATTCTACCATCCCCATTCCAGCTACCTACTGGTCCAGACTCAGCATACCCCAGTGCCCAGTGCTATCAAACACCGAATGGTCACCTGTCTACCTCCCCTGCAGTGATAGCCTGGCATCTTGACAGGAAGGCCAGGGAACATAGCCTTCAAAGAAATACCTGCCTGGAAGCTCCGTTCAGCCTACTTCATACCCTCGGTCACTCCTGCCTTTGAGAGACAAGCACTTCCCAGGATGCAACTGGGCAGGTAAATCAGAGTCAACATGTAAATTTTTATATTTTATTTCAGAGAAAAATTTATATAACTTTTTGGCAACTCAAAACTGATTTGCATAGTGAAGGTTCTGCAGTGATTATCAAATGTCCTAATGCTGCAACCCTTTAATACAGTTCCTCAAGCTTCGATGACTCCAAATCATAAAATTATTTCATTGCTACTTCATAACTATAATTTTTCATAATTGTAAATTTACTAATGTTATGAATCACAGTGTAAATATCTGGTATGTAGGATATCTGATATGTGACCCTCCCCCAAGGGGTCATGACCCACAGGTGAGAACCACTGTTCTAGACAGTCCTGCAGTATAGGACCCATCCATTTTAGTTTAACCCTGCATTTGACAATCTTTGACTACTGAAGCCATACTCAAGTTAACACAGACTCAGGAACTGGTAAGACACTAACCAAACACAAACTCCCAGAAAGAAAGACACCCAAAGCACACAAAGTCTGTCACCCTCAAACAGTGGATTTTCACATCAGCATGGAAACTTCTAGGGAATGGAGCAACATCTGACTTTACAATATTCTGACTTTTCAAACACCAATAATCTACCCTCTCCCCACTATACTACTAACTAAAGCAAATACCACATAGTGTATGCAGCTGTGTACAAAGGACACAGAGGCACGTGTGTGACCTCCCAGGCCATCAAGGGGAGAGGAGAATTTGTTGCTGGGAGGAAACCTAGCTACACACTGCCAAGACCAATAGCCTGCCTTCCACAACAGACTTGGTGCCTGTGCCAAAAATCACTCTGGGTCCCTTTTTAATTCTGCCGTCCTTTATCCACTACGACTGGAGGAAGATTATTTTGATTGGAATTAGACAGCCACCTGCAGCTAGATCTTCAGCTGTTATTAGTGTGCGTAAGCCCTTTCACAACACGCTCATTGAAAAAGACAGTGGACTTTTGAAGTTGCCCAATACTATCTCTGGTGATTTTCTCAAGTTAACAACCTCCATACCAGTCAGTTGTGCTGGCTGGGAAGGTGATAATCTCCTCCTCGGGGTTGTGGTTGGGAATTAAAGGGTCTGGGATAAATTACAGAAGCGATCTCTGCCAAGAGCTCTCTTCTTGATCTCACCCCACATCTCCACAATAGGTTCTTACTTGACCCAGCGTTCAGGTGTTTTTCTCTCATCCTTTTCCCAAACACCCTCCATGCACCAGTAACCTTTGCATCTCTCCTAGGCATCACAACCATCCCAGGCTGGACCACTTTGGGGGCAGTCCCTCTAGGCATTCTCACTCACAATGGTTTCTATGCATTTTCCTACTGTCTCACTGGAGAATACAAGCTGTCCTTTTCCGTTCTGCATCCTTAACACTTCAGCCTCCCACCACCTCAACTGTAATAATCAGCTTTCCTGTTTGCTTGCCCATTCGGAGCCTCCGAAAGCCTGCACAGAGCAGATTCCCCACTGGCTTTCAAACAGCCTGGTGGTCACAATTTGGGGGCAAGCTCAGCGAGCCCTGATTATCCAACTGATTGAACAGGGAGCCAAAGTTGTTTCCAATTTTCTGGATCAGTAGCTAAAAGAATTCAACCAAGTGTGTGCTGGTCTCCATGACGAATGACTGAAAGGGACGAATGACAGGGAGACTTCGAGCTTCCTTCCCTGGCTCAAGGCAGGGATCACAAGTGTAGTCCTAAAATTCAGGAGGCCCCTTAATCCCTCTTCATGCTTAGGATAAAACAGTGAGTGGTCTCAAAGAGGACTCTTTTCTCCAGCTTCCAGCCTCAAGACCTTTCTACCAATACTCAAGTATCTTATGTTGCTATTTCTTCATTTGATTGGTTGTTTTTTCCTAACCAGTGAATGCCATCTTCCCCACTGTTAACTTCTTTTTTTTTTCAAAGATTTTATTTATTTATTACATATACAGTGTTCTGCCTACATGCCAGAAGAGGGCACCAGACAGATTGAATTGTAGATGGTTGTGAGCCACCATGTGGTTGCTGGGAATTGAACTCAGGAGCCCTGGAAGAGCAGTCAGTGCTTTTAACCTCTGAGCCATCTCTCCAGCCCCACTGTTAACTTCTTTCCATATAGAAAAGTAGAATTTTCTACAGAGGCGCTAAAGCAAGAGGCGAGCTCAATGGAAGACTCCCTGAGAAGTAGGTATTTTGATGTTCAAAGAACTAACCTTCAACTTCTCTGGGTCTTGAAATGGGGATAACCATGGACTTCCCACATGGGGTCATCATGAGGACCAAAGGGGTGAAAAACAGGTAGTTTATAACTCCTAACAAGCTTTAGGAGGCATTTTTCATTACTACCTGTTCCTTCTGAATTAGTAGAATGGTCATAACAATTGATTGCTCTATTCTAAATGCAATGAGCATCTGCCAAAGTCTTAGGGGGTGTTGACAGCTATCATGAAGCCCTCTTGTCACACAAGTTCCCCTCCATCACTTAGAGGAGCTCAGGTTAATAGAAAGCTACTTTCTGAAAAACAGTAACAATGTGTTGCTGAATTTCAAAGAATCAAGACAGAAGTCTAACCCAGACTTGAATTTTTGAAACACTTAAATGGGTGCTGTGGTTTTGATCTTGAAAGTTCCAAAAAGAACTGTATATTACAGAAGTGGCTACCAGTCCATGGTAACTGGTGATAGAACCTTTAGGAATGGCATCTAGTAGCAAGAAGTTAGAAATAGTGAACCCTGGCCCCCTTCTGCATTAGTCGTGGTTCTATGGAGGAACAGAACAGAGAGAGAGAGAGAGAGAGAGAGAGAGAGAGAGAGAGAGAGAGAGAGAGAGAGAGAGAGAGAGAGAGAGATTAGATTGACTTATTGACTTAAAGGCGGTGGTCCAGCTAGTCCAACAATGGCTATCTACCAAAGCAAAGTCCAGCAATCTACTAGTTGTTAGTTTTATGAGACCAGATGTCTCAGCTGGTCTTCAGTATACATTGGGATTCCAAAGAAATAGGCTCAAAAACCAATGACTCCAAGCCTAAGGCAAGCAGGCCAAGAACAAGAGCGTAGGGCTGATACACTCTACCAGGTCTCCAAGGGGTGGGCCAGGTGGGCCTGAATGCTAACAGATATTCCAACCTGAAAAGATCTGGATTTAGGCTGGTTCTTTCCATTTCAGATAATTCAACCAAGAAAAGTCCCTCACAGGTGCACCCAGATACTTGGGTTTTCATTAATTTCAGATGTAGCCAAATTGACAACCAAGAATAGCGCCATCCTCTCTGTTTCCTGACTGCCATGATCCCACCATGATGTATTATGCTACTGCAGGTCCAAAGCACTGTGGCCAAGTGACCATGGACTGAAACCTCTGACATGTAAGCCAAAATTATTTTTCCTGTATTAATATAATTTTTTCAGATATTTGTCCCAGCAGTGGAAACCTGACCAGCACACAAGGGAACCCATGTGTATCTCCCATGTACTTCCTTTAGCCTTGCTACAGCCTCAGGCCCAAATCTGATCATCTCTACTTTATACACAGGCAATAGTCTCTCCGATCATGAAGAACCCATACAAAATCTAGTTGCTTATAAGTAACAGAGACAGAGCCTATCCTCTTCCAAACATATCCCCACCAATCATATCAGAAAGAGGAAACCCACTGGAAAAAATACTATCTCACTCATAGGTTGCTAAGAAAAAGCAATTATCTAGAGACTACAGAGAGATCATTTAATATTTACTCAAGGTCACTATTTCCTAATATATAACCCCCTACAATCATTCAATCAAATCAGAGGAGATATCAGATTCTACAGCAATTTATCTGCTAGTCAGAATCACTGTGTCTGCTAACCCCACACCCTATGATGTTTCAGAAGTTTCTAGAATGCTGCAGGTCTGTGGTTTCTCAAAGAGCCAGGATGGTGACAGCAATGAATCAATCAGAGCTGAGAAACAGCCTAAAGAGACCTTTTGGGGGGTTTGTTGCTGATGTTTTCTGGTGTGTGTGTGTGTGTTCCTATGTGCACATAGGTGGGAATGCAGGCCAGAGGTCAACATTAGGCACCTTCCTCTATCAACTTCCACATTATTTTCTCAGTCAAGTTCCCTCAGTAAACCTGGAGTTCATTGATTCAGCTAAATAGGTTCTCCAGAAGGGCCCAAGAATCTTCCTGGTTCTGCATCCCCAAGAGGAGAAATTCAGGTATCTACCACCACAGTGGTGGCTTTTTACATGTGTCCTGAGGGACTGAACTCAAGACTTCAAACTTGTCCCACAAGCATATAATCAAGTGGGCCATCTCCAAGCCCTTACTTGCTATTTCTAGTTCATTCTATTGCATTATTTTATTGCTAACCCTGCAAATGAATCTATTTGCTCTACCTGAGAAAACAGAATATCCTATCCCCTCACCTGACCAATCTGTATGTGGCTGAGAGCATATTGTTAGAGAATAGTGAGTGGAGCTCTCAGGGAAGGGTTCTGAGTACACTCAGGGGCCAAGGCAGGGCCTCAGAGGCAAGCTCTGTCCTCTGTACTCACTCGTGCCCCCCCAACATGCCTCACTGCAGCTATTACCCCATTGGCCAAAATATGAACAGAATGGAGAATCAGAAGTGGAGCCATCTGTCAGCCACACTGCAAACTCAGGCCCTGCAAGATCAGGGCAGGGAGGAGTACTCCGTCTCAGAACCCAGCAGATCCGAAAACAGGTATCCACCACCTCACATACATGACGTGGAAGGTGTCAGAAATATTTGATTTTACTAGTGAAGACCACAGAGTGAACTTCTAAGCAGAGGGAGGGTCTTCCAGGACTAATTTAGCAATCTAGACCTGCTGTCTGTAACACTCTGTGACACCTCCCTCGGCAATAGCGCTTCAAGGCAGGCAGATCACCCCTGGTAGACAAGCTGGTCCTAGTAGCCAAGTAAAGACACCACTGAGACTTGTGGGTAATCATTTGTAGACATTCTTGAGAAGGCGCCTGCCCAGAGGTCTATGTGATGTTGGAGCCAAGAGCTTTTCCTTTTTGGGTATCTACTCTGCCTAAAGGCATAATGTAGAGAGGGATGCTCTTTCTGCTGTACCCTGAACCACACTTCACAGTGTCCTTTTAGCCTTGCGAAGGCAAAGAGCCAGTACCAAAAGTTCAGGCTAACAGCTATGGAGGACAGCAGTGAGCAGTTTGCAAGCTTGTATGTAGTACAGGCTTTACTCTCCTACTGAAAGTCAGGGAGATGAGCAAAAACCCTCTAGGGGCATCTTAAGGCACTTGGATTCTCACAAATTCTCTTATGGAACTTCACAAGCAATTCCTTAAAAGGTGGTTCTCAACTCCCCTAGTCCTGTGACCCTTTAACACAATTCCTCATGCTGTGCTGACTCCCAGTCATAAAATTATTTTCATTGCTACTTCATAATTGTAATTTTGCTCCTGTTATGGATCGAATGAGAAATATCTGATATGCGGGACATCTGACATGTGACCCCCTTGAAAGGCCTGTTGAACTCCCAAAGGGGTCACACCCACAGGTTGAGAACCACTGCCTTAAAACAGTTCACTACCAAAATAAACAGCACAACAACCTCACACACACCAAAAGTTCTGAATCAAGAGGATGCCCTGTCATGACCCTTGGGTGATGTCATAACTGAGGGGTGGTTGAACTGTACCTCAATGTTCATAATGCAGTTTGGAATTTTTTCCAGCTCTGCTCCTTGTTCCAGAACTGGCATTTCTGCAGCACGTCTATGTGTGATGCTGTCATATTCTGTCACATTCTCTTCCTAGGTCCCATCTAAGGCATGGCTCGGTTAGGAGCAAGGCAGGCCACTTCTGTAAGCTCCGACAAAGCCTAGCAGCCGCCTGATTCCAGCTTGGTGTGGTTTTATAGCCCAGGTGCCCGCCACAGTCACACAGACTGGGCCTCACCACACACACAAAAACGGGGGCACTCCTGTTTCAAATTAGCATAAGAACTTCTCAAGGCCCACCTTGTATAAAATTGAAAAATAGAATCAGAAGGAATCAACCTGATAGCCAATAAAACGTGAGGAGCCCTCCTCCAAAGGCAGCCTGTTCCTGCTCCCAGGTTTATACTGTAAAGCTCATTTGGGGTAGGCAATAGGGAGGCTGTCTCCTCCCCTGACCAAGAACAGTAAGTGCAAGAGGAATTACATGTCACCCCCACAGCACAGTGACCTCTTTCTTTTGGAGCACTGCTGTTCTCTGGTGGCTGCAATGTGAGCTGGGTTTCTGGCTAGGGGAACTAAGCCTCTCTCCTATGAACTGATCAGGCCTGAATGGTCCTTTCCTTCCATTCACCTGGCAGAGACACAGGATGCTGAACCCGTGGGTGTTACTGCAAGTCTTCTCTACCAGGGTTTTCAAGATGATCATAAAGTAAAAGCTGCCCCCAGGCGACTGCAGGTCATGGTCCAGAAGATGAGATTTATAGGGTGTTTCCAACAGCTCCATTGGCTCCAGGGCAGGAAAGTACGCCCATATCCCAGTGGCAATGTCTAGATGTAGGAGATGAAACGCAAACTTCAGACACAGCGCCAGCATTGGCGAGAATGAATAATTCCTACTTCTGTTGCTTATACTTCTCACACTTTAACTGTTCACCACTCTAAATTTTATTTTTACACTCATAACACCCCGACTCCAGCAGTGCAATTGGGTAGAGAGTCATATTTTAAGAAATCTGTCTAAATATCCTTAAGGCTTCCACATGTCCCAGGCCTATCTTTCCCACTAGTACATGAGTCCTGCATGTGAGCTGTGATCTTAGTGGGTTGACAACCTGGGGCTCAGTAAGTCGAGCAGAATGAATTAGGTTCAGATATTTCCTGTGAACAAAGCTGCTTCACTCCACACCCCACATCTCTAGTCTGAACAAGAACAAATGTGGCCCCGAATCAGGCAAATTCAACCTAGATCCCAAAACATGTTAAAGATCTCTCCATATCTGGATTCTGAGTGACGCCAGTGGCCTAAAGAAAAACAAATAAATAAAAGTAAATGTTGGGGGGAAGTCCTGTGCATTTGTCAATAAAGCACTGCTGGCCAATAGGAATCTAGATAAGTGGGACTAGGAGTCCAGGAGAACTCTGGGAAGAAGAAACACAGAGAGTCGAGATGTAACGCCATGGGGTAGGAAGCCCGGAAACCTCTCCGGTAAGAGAAATACTTAGATTAGCAATTATGGGGTAAATACTTAAGTCAGAGCTAGCCAGTAAGAAACAAGCAAGGCCAACAGCTTCATAATTAATATAGCCTCCTGTGTGTTTATTTGGGACTGATGTGGCTCTAGAACCAGGCTGGTGGGAAGGCTTCTCACAAGGAAAAAGCTTCTCTTTACAAGTAAACAAACCCAGCAGAGCAGCATGTGCATGAGGAACTGAGCATTGCCCAAATTAAAAGCAACAGAAACCAGATCATGCAAAGGGAAGCCTATTCCAAAGGGCTCTGGTACTTCTTGTTCTTGAGGCTACTCACTGCAGTGTTGAGAAGGAGCTCACATTTCAGAGGGCAACCCTGGCATCTCACACACATGCTCTTTCGTTGAAACTCCACGAGGTTGGAGACATGTAACCATGCCATTCACTCTCCTATAATGGTAGTTTCAGAGGTCTGCCTGATCCTAAATAGATGCCACCTCCTGAAATGCCATCGCAAATCACAAGACTTTGTAAACTTCGAATGCTCATCTAATAGATTATGGCCTGGGAGTTTTTTGTTTTTTTGTTTTATTTTTACAGTATCTGTGATTTAAATAACAGTGACTAACTATTGTTCCAAGCTTCCACCTTGACTACCCTCTCTCTAATTAATGTGTTGCTGACGGAAGGTACAGGCCCAAATGTGCCTTTCACAGTAGCTCAATATTTTCAATGGGTGTACGAAACCTTGGCCCAAGAACATTCCCCAGTAGAACCTTGATCTCATGGCAGTGTGGCTCAGTGGACAAGGACACTCAAACTCCTGGATTCTAGTTTTTGCCCTACCATTATGTAGAAGACCTCATACTGGACCAGCATGGTGAACTACTTGAATTACAAATGTCCCCTCTTAATTATCCATGTAGCTATAGGACCTAGAAGAATACTTACCACATCATGAACCTTTAATACAGGTTTGCTTATCGGAAGGATGGGTGTATGGATCGATGATGGATGACTGAATGGGTTTGAAGTGTAATTATAAAGAAGGCATTACTTGGGGGATATCAGAAATACTGAACTAAGATTTTGGGGTACTCAGTTCAAGTTCGACCTTCCCATGAACCAGGTAAGCACTGTGGTATATCAGGGACCTCTCTCTGAACTCCCATCTTCCTCTATCAAAACGAGAAAAAAAAAAACTACTCTACCCACGTCATAGATATGCCAAGGCAAATCAGGCAGGGTTAATTTAACTCTATTCAAATAGAAGTTACACCATTTTGTTACATAGTCAAGGGACTGCAGCATGGCCCAGGCACAGTCATCACTCTTCACAGATGGAAAAAGTGCTACCCAAAGAGAAGAACTGCCCAGTCTTACTGATGATATATTTCATAAATTTCCAGCTGCCCTTGCCTTAATGTGTAGAGCTTCTTCAGGCTAGACTTATACAAGCCCCCATCACACTGGGTGGCCTGAAAGCTGTGACAAGATGTGTTGATACACACTTCAGAGGCATATTTGGACATCAGACCTTTTCTGCATAACTGTCTTTGCCTCCTGAAAGCCGTTGGGACTGTTGAACGAAGCTTTCCAGAATACACAAGAAAGACAGCCCAAGCCCTAGTCATCTGGTTTCCTAGGATGCCTGGCTAGCAGTGCAGTCTGGCCCCAGCTTCTCTAGTCTCAATCCCCATCACTCCCTGGGAGAGCCCTCTGTCCTGGCAGGTTGGCGTCCTCCCACCCTCTGATGTGCCTTGCACATGCCAAAGTCTGTGACTCTAGCCTTATAATTCTTCCCATCCACCCACCTTGGAATCCAGCCCGCCACCTCTTCATCAAACGCCATCCATCCAGGAGAAAGAGCTCAAGTCCTGTCATCGCCAAGATGCTGTGCTTGTGCCAGCACATAGGATCCTCCTCTGCTCCTTCCAGCTAGCCTGCACACAGACATGGGTCTCTCCAGAAAGCTACACTGAAGTGCTAACCCACTAATACCACTGGATGTGACCTTACTGTGAATAAGCTCTCTGTATAATTAAGATGAAGTTTCCTGGCTTGAGCTTGGTCTTAAATTCAAAGACAATTGTCCATATGTGGAGAAAGACATATAAGGACACAGAGGAGAGCAGCATATGCTAAGGTATACCAAAATATACTGTCGTCTTCTAGAGACTGGATAAGAGAAGGAAATCTTACAGAGTTTTGGAGAGAGCATAGGCCTGCCTACATCTTCATCTCCAAAATTACTTTCTGTTGTCTCAAGGGATCCAGATTATGGTACTTTGTTATGTGGGCCCCAGGAAACCAATATGATATCTCAGGCCCCCTATTGGGTGAATGGATGCCTGACCTATATACTCCTATCCACCCTCTCAATAGCAAGTCATGGGTCTGAGAGCTGCCTGAGGACAGGAACCGTCTGCCCAATGTGCTTGCAGTCTCCCTCATGCAAGGTGACTAATAGCCTGTTTGCTTCGTCCTCAGGTACAATGACTTGATATTCCATTAGGAATGAAGCTACAGTTTACATATAAACATGCATGTGTGTATATTTGTCTTGAAAATTTTATGATAAAACTCATTCATAAAATAATTTTGAAAATTAAAGAATGGAGCACTTACTTTCTACTCAGAGTCAACAATTGCTGGAACAGGGTGATATAGCATACAGGTTACTCTTTTCTCAAGAGAGGAGAGCCCCACCACCCAACTATAAGTCAATGTTTCAATTTATAGGACAAGCTTACCTAAATCTTTTTCATCTTATAGGACAAGCTTTTTTTCTTAAACTCTATTGCCACCAAACCCTATATCCAGTACAGTCCAAGCACATGTCCCTGGAGCTCTGTCCCTGTTGGGCTAGATACTCAGATCAGATACTTTTTCCATCACCACCACCACCACCCATATATGCATGCCTTCACCTACCATATAATCAAACCAGACTTGCCTCTGTTGTAATTTCCCTCACAGCAGCATAGCCCTGTCACAACCAAGTACCAGACAGGACTGTTCACTTTGCCAGGTTCCCCATTTGGTGCTCTGAAAACAGACCCCTTGACTGCTCCCAACCTGAGCAAGTCTCTGATGGCCAGTGTCTCCACACATCGGATGTGGAGAGGGCTTCAAGGCATTGTGCTTTTCATACATACAGCGTGACTCTAAAACCATTCAGCTCTCTTGGCACTGGCCCAAAGAAGCAGTAACAAGAAAAGATTTGATTATAGGTGATTCTTAGTTAACTGCTGAATATCCTGTGGCTTCTAGGTATTGTTTCCCTTCTCCTCAGCCCCATGCGCCCTCCCCTTCACGGGCATCGCCATTTGTGTCTCGTTTCACTTTGCAAATATAAACCCAGCACAGCCCACAATATCCAGTTCTAATGTGGCACTCTCCAATAAACTTCCTTCTGTTCTCCAAGAATTCACTCCAGCCTCTTAGTCCCCATTAAAACTTCTCTTTTGGCACGTGATTATAATTATCTTATTTCATGGGTGTCTGGCTATACCTTTTATCTATTACTTAATCCTAGACTGGATGGCTCTTGAGAGAAAAGATCTTGTCTTCTAATTTCTCCCTTGCCAGGTTTAGGAAATGAAATGAGAAAATGTAATCACAGGGCCCACACAGTGCCTGGCAACTAGTATGTGCTCAATAAATGTCAGATCCTTTCTCCCTTACACATCACTGGATCCCCAAGAGCACTTTGCAAAATCGCTTGAATCTTGGAGCTGTCTAGTAAATGCTGAACACATGAATCAGTGAATATAAACGTGAGTGTTCAACCGCTTTCCTAAGGTCAATGAGGGCATCTCAGTCATTTTCATTTTCCTGCCTCCATTTCTGAGTTTGTGGGCCCATAAATACACTCCTGTTCCGTGTCTCTGACGCTGAAGCAAGGCCGCGGCGCTTGGGGGCACATTGTCACTCAGTCATCAATCCAGAAATAATAACCACAGCCTTCAGGAATAGACTAGACAAAACCATGGCAACAGTCAGGCTCACCTTGAAGCCAATTAACTAATTTTGTCTTTATAAAAAAGTGATTAATCATGACTTCTGCACACATCTCATGCTCTTTCGTGGATTTCTCAAATTCTCACATTTGTACATGTATGTTCAGCCCTGAACATCTCACCACACTTCTGGGCAAAGTTAAATCCTCCATGTCCAAACCCGATAAGCACCGAGTGTTCCCATAGCATTGAAGCCTCAAGTTCTTACGAGCTGGATACATTCTAGATCTTTCTGAGAGGAAAAAGCCGAACAGAAGTTTGGGAAGATGCTGCTGCCTTCCTCCCATCTCCGCCACCATTTACTCTCGGAGTATGAGGCCCCCTAAAGTGCAACAGACCAGCTGGTCACTCCAGAGTCCTTGGACTGTGCCTTTGGAAGGAGCAGGCCTTGCAGGGAGCATTGAGTTACCTTTGTTTACATTAACAGAAAGAAAAGCCAGCTCGGAGCCCAGGACCCCCCTGGCAGAGGCCTGATTTCACACACATTTTCCCCAGATTCCTATTGGCTTGGCTGGAAACCACATATTAAAACCCACCAATCTTTCCACTTGAGCCTGATGAAAGCCTCAACAGAAACAGCTGCACTTCACATGTGGTTCAAGTTAATATCTTATCCCGACGGTTTAACTCTAGCTGGCTGGGCTGCTTTTTTAATATTCACAATCTTCTTTTGTTTCACATTAAGAATATGTCTTTCATTACTCGCCGGAGCAGAGGAACACAACGAAGCTGGTAGCACTTCATTTTTGAGATGTCTGAAATAATTGTTTGTATTGTGCATTATTCAAGACGCACTATGCAAGAGCAAGCTCAGAAGCAGGGGAAAGTGTTAAATGGCCCTAACGCGAGCCTCGCTGCACTGATGTGGAATGCTTCCCTATTAAAAAGGCGAAACCACACACTAATGGCTCGGATTTGGCGTCGAAGTTTTGGAGCTCACTGAGTCAAGTAATGTGATAACTTCATTGTTTTCTCTCTTCCACTGGCTCTCAAAACCATTGTGGCCTTTTACACACAGAAAAGTTTGATCAACATGCAGCTAATTCCCCATGCAGGCACATCACACACTATTTCCACATGTCTGCCCATGTGTGTGGACACACACGCACACACACACAAAGATATACATATGCATGCACATACACAAGCACACGCACCAACAAAAACACACTTCATAGTCATGTTGGGCATGAGTACATTTTGAGCTTTTTATTGAAAACACACGAGTCTGCTTCCTCTGACAACATGCACATCAAGTTCTAGAGGTTTGGCCTCAGCAGTAGCTCTCTGAAGAATGTGACATCACCTACTGCGTCTCTACCAAATGATGTCATTGACTATCAAATGATGAGTTTGAGATCCTGGGAATATTATGCAGGTTTCTGTTTCTCTTACCCTATGTCTTTAAAGTCAAAACTGGAAAGACTTCAACAAGTCCCCTTTACTCATGAGTCATTAAAGATATGGCTACATTTTTGAACAGATCTTAAAGTTTTTTAGTGTTCTATTTCTGTGTTTCAGTATTGAGGAAAAAGGGAAATGCTGCCAATGTTTTGTGAACTTTTAATATTTGCAGAGTATGCATATGATCTAACTTAAGTCTCACAACAAAGCTATCCATGAGGTACTGTTATTATCCCTGTTTTGGGGAAAAGCTAAAGTAAACAGGAACTCAATAGCTTGACAAGATGGCACAGCTAGAAAGTTATCGGGCGCAGAGACTACCATGTGACCTTGTGTTTGAGTCTTCTCTAGTCGAAGCACTGTAGAGATCAGAATTACATTGGCTGCTATTGATCACATATGCAACCATGTACTGAAGGTTATGTGGTCGGCGGAATTCTAAGATGGCCCCCAAGACTCGTGTCATCTAATGTCCATGCCCTAAAAATTCCCTTCCCTTGAACATAGATGAGACCTTCAAATAAAACGAGATGCTTTTTCTCTTGATTGGGTTACGTTATATGACAACATTAAGAGTAGTCTTACAGATGGAAGCGAGGTCTCAAATCAGTTGACTTTGAGCCAATCAGAATAGAGATGACTTTGGGTGAACTTAGCCTAAAGATGTGAGCTCTTTCCAAGGACCAGGCCATTGATGAAGAAAGAGACAATAACATGGAGGTATTCCTGTTACCAAGTGGCAACATCAGCACCAGCCTCTAGAAGCTGAAAACGAATATTAACTGGCAGCCTGAAAAAGTGGAACTTCAGTTCTAACCACCACAGAGACCAGAGAGCTTCAGATGAGGTGACTGAAATGACTAACACTTTGTTTTCTACTTGAAGACACTCTGAGCCAAGGACCCAACTAACCCTGTCAGTATTCCTGACCTCCAGAAATTATGATGTAATAAAAGTCTTTTCTGGTTTATTACATAACATTAGAAAATTAATACAAATTATGCTTTCCAAATGCCTTTGTAGCTGTTGGATGCAACACATGGGTATTGTTATGTGTCTAAGTTCTAGTGAGTGGACTTAGCTAGTATGTGAGCAGCCTCCCTCCCATGTCCCCAGCTTCTTCCTTCTCTCTCCCTTCCTTCCTTCCTTCCTTAAGTGTGGGTATCATGGTGAACCATCATGAAACATGGATATGAAAGCAACACCCTGTGGAAGACGGAGGTTGGATCCCTAATTTCAAGTTTGCCTTGTTGGCCTTGAGTTACTTATAGCCACAATGTTATGTGAGAAATGGACTCTGGTCTCGCTTGTTAAAGGCATCATTATTTGGTATGTGTTATGGAAAATGAACACCTGTCCTTCCACCTCATTGGCAGAGTTCTCCTAGAACCCAACCACTGACTCCCAAGTCCATTCATACAGAATTCTCATCACCCTGCCTCCCTGGTACCATACTGCATTATGACAGAATTTGACTCAAGTGCAATTAAAGGCTAGATGTATTGTGACTGATCAGCCAGGTTAGTCAAGCAGGCAGAGAAGGGCATTCAACTCACCCTGAGGATGAGGAGTTATTGCAAAGATCCATGGGGAAAATAGGGAGTCATCAAAAGTGGCTTCCTCATCTTTATACCCCCCATTCTGAGATATATAGCACAGGGAATAATTGTGTCAGTCAAGTACACACTTGGAGGTGTCTGTAACCCTCAACTTTATACCCCCCCCCATTCTGAGATATATAGCACAGGGAATAATTGTGTCAGTCAAGTACACACTTGGAGGTGTCTGTAAAGAGGTTTCCAGAAACAATTATGTCATGAGTGCTCTGACCTCATGGAAGGACCCATCCCACAATCTGAGAAGTGGAGGAAGGCTACTGAGCCATGCCCTTGGGATGTATGTTGCCTTGGCCTCTTTCTCTGCTCCCCCTTCTTCCTGCTTCCTGGCCACCATGACGTGAACTGCTTAACTCCTACCACTGTCTCCCAACCACGATAAACTGGAGCTTCTGAAACCAGGAGCCCACAGAAGTCCGTCCTTCCTCCCTTACGCGGTTTCTGTGAGATGCTTGGTCACAGCAATGACAGGAGTAACTGACACACACGGCAGGCTCATGGAGACCCAGGCTCATCCTTTAACATTTTTCAGTGGTGAGTGTCTAAGTTCCTTAGCATCAAATTGAACGAGAAGATAGTTTTCTGCGATCAAATGAACATAGGACAATTCCATTAAGCATCTCAGAGTCCTCTGTTGTCCCTAGGGAAGATGTGCATCCCTGACCTCAGCACATCGGTCCAACCCAATCCACTGTATGCCTGAATACTAGAGTTTGCTTCTGTATTAGCTCTTTTGCTTAGTATTATAACCAAATGTCTGACAGCCAATGATTTAATATAGGAAGGGTTTCTTTTGGTGTATAGTTTGAAGGGATACTGTGTGTCTTGGTGGAGAAGGAGTACAGGCAGAAGCATGAGGCAGCTGGTCACATTATACCTAGACTGGAAGCAGAGAGCAAACAGGAAGTGGATCTGGACCCTGAAACCTCAAGGCCTTCTCCAGTGATGCAGTTCCCCATCAAGTTTCTGCTTCATCCAAGTCCCACAACCTTCACAAACAATGCCACCAGCTGCGGGATTGAGTATTCAAACACAGAAACTTGTAGGGATCATTTCACATTGAGCAAGAACATTTTCCCTCCGTGAATGATAAGATACACATAGGATGTGGCCTGGGCTATTTTTATCTGGAAGGATGTGCTTGAGGCTGCTATTCTAATCCTGAGGCAGGATGGGCTTGTCATTTTAGGGCAAGACCCAAGAAAGGTCAGTGTTCTGTCCAGCTTTTTCTTGGCTAAACAGGACTGAGATTTCTCTACATCTTGCTTTTCTGCTTCGACAAGTTGTCCCTTATGTCACCTGAATTTCAGCCTGGTGGGATCCCTACCTTTTCTGCTTATTTGTGATAACAGTTTTCAAATTCTTGTCACTTTCTGAAGAGCATTGTTGCAAAAAACAAGACACACTGCACCATACAGAACAAAGTGGAGAAATGGAGTGAGGACTGAGCTGGTTACAGTGACACAGGTCTGTACTCGACCCTTGGAAGGGGTGAAGCAGGGGGATTGCCTCAAGCTTGAAGCCAGCCTGGGCTATATTGCCAGATCCTGTCTCAAGAAACATACAAGTACTATTTTTAAAAACAATGGAGAAAAAAAACAAGAAAATAAACTGTTGAAACCTTTAAAACCACTGTTTTTTTTGAATATCTACACAACTCTCCAAGACGCCGTCTTACTTACATGTGCTGTTTCGATATAAACTTGACCCTAGTGTATTTGTTTTTCAATAAAGTCCAAAACCCAAAGTAACTCAACAGAGAGTCCCCTCTGGTGTTTCACAGGCTTGGTAATAAAGCTCCTTATTGGATCTCACTTAAACCTTTCTGGAAATAGCTGGGTCCTCTTGTGCTGTCTCTGGGAATGCAGGGCAGCCAGTGTGTATGGGGTGGATTACAGGGAAGCAGGACCACAGATCTGGATATTAGCACTCCCTGCTTCTCCACACTGTCCAGGTGACTGCCTTCCAAAATCACACATGGCTCCTACTGCTATTCACATCATTTAAGGGAAAAGTTAAATAAAAACATAAATGGCAACCAGCAGTGTTTTAAGAGATTGTGTTTCTTCTTCGAGCTTGTGTTCGTGTGCTGGGACCCAGGAGGAGGCATTGTATTATTCGGGGTCTCTGGAAACACTTAAGACTCAGAAAGACCCATGACCTCAGCCCAAGCTTCTCCACAGAAAACAGAAGCTAAAAAGCAAACAAAGTATCTACCTTGCCTCCTTGCACACCATCCTATGGTAAGTGGCTTGGTCCTCAGCACCTACCTGGACCAGAATGTCCCTGAGAGCCATTCATTCCCTCTACCATCTGACTCAGACTGACCAATGGGCAGATGATGGTTAATTTAATGCATCCACTTGACTAAACATGGCACCCCTGTACTTGGTCAAACAATAGTCTAGGCTTTTCTCTGAAGATCTTCATGGATATGGGATATATTTAAATCAATAGACTTGAACCAAAGCATATGAGCCTAAACAAGTGTAGGTGAGTTTCACCCCAGCAGATGTCTCCAGAATCATACCATCCAATTCTTTAAAACAAATAAGCAGCAAACAAAAAACCAAAAATCATTACCGACTCCATTTTTGCATATGAGCATGTGCACACGTGTATGCACAGGCACACACATGGAGACAATCTTATCACACAGGTACACATTCATGCATGAGTGTATGAAAGCTAGGTCTCTTATTGGCCTAGAGTTCACCAAGGAGGGTTGCTGGCTGGCTGACCAGCGATGCCAATCTATCTGCCTCCAGGATCAAACTTGTACCCTCTTACTTACAAGGCAAGCATTTTGCTGATGGAGATACCTCCCCAGCCCATTCTACTTTCTCTTTCACACACACTATTTCTATTTCTCTGGAAATCCTTCTAGGGTACTCACCTTAATCCACTGGACTAGGACTATTTATGAAGTGGAGAGCTGGATAAGCGAAATGTTCAGGGTTAGTGCAGCTAAAAGTGCAGAGAAACTTGGGCTGATGGTCACTTGTGTGCCTGGTGGCATCAGAGAAGACTGTCTGGCTGTGTGATGACGTGGGGTCATGGCAAAAGTCTTGTGACATTCATGGCTTTTCTTCATGTCACTCCAGCTGCTGCATCCAAGATCATTTTCCACATGTCCATTTTCTCCCAGAAGACCCCTGAAGTCATGCCAAAGGGACACTCAGCTTTTCCTGCATGTGGATGTGTGTTTGATGTGTGCAGGGATCATGTGTAGAGAAGCCAGAGGCCAGTCTCAGGTGTTGTTCCTCAGGAGCATTATCAGATTGTCCACCCTCTTTTATTTTTGATTGGCGGGAGGGAGGGAGACAGTGCAAATTATAAAAGTGTGTTTGTGTAGATTAAAGGACAATGTAGAGTGTTAGTCCTTGCCTTTCTGCCAAGTTTTGACTGACTCTTGTCATTTGACAGTGCCCCCCCCCCACTTCCTGACAGTGAACAGAGATTAAAATACTTGCAGGACTGTATCTGTCTCTTGGGTGTGTTCTGGGATCCAACATCAGGTCATCAGATTGGCAGAGCAAGTGCTTTTGCCCACCCACCCATCTCCCCAGCCTCCATCTTGGTAGGCTAAAATGGCTGACCATCAAGCCCTAGGGATCTCCTGTTTCTACCTCTCGAGTGTTAGGATTACAGACAAACTAGTTGTTGCCAGGTGTTTGTTGTTGCGGTTTTTATTGTAGGTCCCCACTGTAATTCTGGAGCCATCTCCCTGTCACTACACCACATTTGCTAGCATCCCACCTCACGTTCACACAGCAGCCCTGCTCTCTCCCTACATGTCAGCATCCTGGGCTACCCTTGCACGTTCCCTCACAGCAACAAAAGAGAAACTTGAACAGGAGAAACAACTGGGCACCACTCTGAGTGCTGGCTCTGCCCTATTTTCTGGGGTTTCTTTACATCCCAACTTCCCATCTATCTTCCTCTCTCTTGCAGCTCATCAGCCAATCAAACCGTTTCAGTTTGTTTATTATTGTTGCTTAATTCAAGTCTCCTGAGTACCATCTGCCCTGTATAGTCATGCTTGCAGACAAGCCATTCTGGCGTTGAGAAAGGTATAGGAGTCTGTTGTAGCAGGTGATTGCTTTTGCTTCGTTTTCATGTCATGTACTTGAAAATCATGGCAGACTTTTTGTTTTCCTCTGTTTTGTTTTTAAAGATTAAAAAAAAATCCCCAAGGACTCCAGTTTTTAAAATAAATAAATACCTCAGGGAGGAAATGAAAATGGTATGCATGGATCTCAGTAAAATTTATACTGACATCTTCTTTCCTTCTGGATTTTGCTAGGTTGGGTTAAAAATAGAGACTTGCGCTGTTCAGTCTGCCTGAGTGTCTACCATGGAAGTAATGAAAAGCAATGAAAAATGGAAATGAGCAACATGACAAAGCCATTTCCCCAAGGACTCCACTGAAAAGCAACAGGGGACAAATGTAACTGGGCTGGGTTGTAGGGTACCTGCAATTAGCATATTCAACATCAGAGGACAAATGTAACTGGGGCTGGGTTGTAGGGTACCTGCAATTAGCATATTCAACATCAGGAAGGTGTCAGGGGGTCTGAATTAATGAGCCCTTGATCAGCCACTCGTCAGAGTACACAAAAATGAACTCACAAAAGTGTGGCCTATGATCAGACAATGGATTCTGAAATTCCTTTTTCACTCCGAAGCTCAGCCTGGCCTGGAACTCACGGCAATTCTCTTGTCTCAGCTTCCTAAGTGCTTGGGAGTCTACCTGGCTTGGTTCTGACAAAAACAAACAAACAAACAAAAACAAAAACAAGCTAACATAGCAGTTAAAAGGCAAACTGTGCACATCAGAGAATTCCTACCTCAGACAGCAGAGAACGGAGGTATTGAAAACTAATACACTGTTCTGTTCTGGACTGGATAGGTCCAAGAATGCCATCAATAAATAATAAGAGTCATTCCCTCAACAACTGGCACTGAAACAACTTTTGGTCTGACACTGCCCATCTGTGGAAGCTTCCTACCAAGCCTCGCTCTCGCCGTATATTAGTGACATGAGCCCAACAATGCACACCCTGGCTAAAAGAGACTGACCCTCAGCTACTGTGTTCCAAGCTCTTCAAATATGGTTCTTCAAAATGCATGCAAACAATGTGTGCTGTGTCTAACTGCGTTTTCATATGAAAAGAATAGTGTACATTTCTGACCAGATAGATGGCAGCCTTTTTTGAGGCAAGAGACTGTATGTTTGTCTTATGGGCATCTTCATCCCTAAGCATGGCAGTCGGGCAGCTATAAAATTAAAATCAAACCTAGGAGCTGGGGAGAGTTCATGTTCCTGAACAGAACCCAAGTTCAGTTCCCAGCCACAGCACTAGATGTCTTCCAGCTGCCTATGACTCCAGCCTCCAGGGCATCTCACACCTCTGGCTTCCACACCTACAAACCCAGATGTAGATATACACACAGACACAGACACAGGGTCACATGCAAGCGCGCGCACACACACACACACACACACACACACACACACACAATTATAAAGAATAAAAATAAGTCTTTAACATCAAACTTAAGGTAGTTGACTTTTAATAAAAGATTTTTGAGCCTGGGAAAATAGAATTAGTCCAAGGAACGCATCTGCAATGGGAAAAGGCAGTCAACTGGGCTGGTGCTTTTGAAGAGAACAGATTCCATTTCCCTGCCCGTGCTTCTCCTGCTGCAGTAATGCAATGCTGGCCACAGACTACCTTTCTAGAAACAATTCCGTCTCTCAGGGTCATAAGAGGGACTCATTGAGACGTCTATCTTCATGCAGTGAACATATAGGTGCTCTCCTTCCCTCTCTCTCTCCCTACCCCCCCTCCTTCCTGCCGTCTTCTGACTTTCCCTAGGTTCCCTTGTATCCTAGGACCCCACACTGTTTCTGTCTCCTTCCTTTTGGTTTCAGGCTATTAGTCTTACTGAATGCACAATTAGCAAAAATACCTGGGGCTTGGCTGCTGGCAGGATATATATTTGAGTGGCACAGACCACTCCCTTCATCTCAGGGACTCTGGGGTACTCTACCCACACATTCATGCCAGCATGTTCATCCAGTCCAGAGGACCTCGGCTAGGACAGTCCCATGTATATGCCCATAGGTCTACTTCCCTGCTTGCCCCCATTGGGGGAGAAGCTAAAAAAAATATCGTTTTAAAAAAGGAAGTAGAGCACGGGGTGGGAGAGGGGAAAGGGAGCCAGGAAAAAGTGAGGGGGAGAAGAGGAGGGGAGGGGAGAGGAGGACATGGGGGAGCAGGAAGGTTGAGTGGGGGAAGAATAGAGGAGAGCAGGATGAGAGATACCATAATAGAGAAGTCATTCTAGGTTTGAGGGGAGATCTGGCACTAGTGAGATCTCCAGAAATGTACAAGGATGACACCAACTGGCAAACTAAGCAGTTGTGGAGAGACTACTTTAAATGCCCTCCCTAATAATGATTTTTGACGACTATCTTACATACCATCCTAGAACCTCCATCCAGTGACAGACAGAAGCAGAAGCAAACACCCACAGCTAAACACTGAACTGAACTCCTGGAACCCAGTGACAGAGAGGGAGAAGTGATGAGCAAAGGGGTCAAGACTGGGCTGGTGAAACTCAGAAAAACAGCTGACATGAACAAGGGGGAGATCTTGGACCCCAGACTGATGGCTGAGAGGCCAGCATGGGACTGATTCAGACCCTCTGAATGTGGGTGTCAGTGAGGAGATCCAGGCAATCTATGGGGCTTTGGGTAGTAGATCAGTATTTATCCCTGGCACACAAATGGACTTTGGGGACCCATCCCACAATGAGGGATGCTCTCTCAATCTGGACACTTGGAGGAGGACCTGGGCCTCCAAGAATGAAATGACAGACTCTAGAGATCCCCATAGAGGGCCTTACCCTCCCTGGGGAATGGAGTGAGGATTGGGTAGGGGGCTGGGGGGATTAGTGGGGGGAGTGGTTATGGAGGGGAGAGAGAGGGAACTGGGACTGACATGGGAAGCAAGCTTGTTTCTAATTTAAATATCTAATAAAAAGTGTTAAAAATAAAAAAGGAAGTAGAGTTATGGTCAGGCACCTGCCTGTCATCATAGTGCTTAGGGAGGATGTGGAGGCAGGAGGGTCTCAAATTCAAAGTCAGCAAGAGCTACATTTGTGTCTCAAAATAACTAAGCAAACAAATAAACTAAAAAACTAAATTTTAAGTAGTGTTGTGGGTCAGCCCAAACTTTCTGGCTTAAATTTAAAAGAAAGCACTGGTAACTATAAATCAACTCCCTTCCTTGGCCAATAAATAAGTTAGTCTCTTTTTAGTTTTATTGACAGCAAGTGGACTAAGAGAGATTGCTGAACACCTACTGTCTACTCTACACCACACACAGAAAAAAATCTCCTTCCTGGGGCCTGGATGTAGAAAGGGAGATATTTTCACAGTCAGTGGGCACAAATATGAACTCCAGGGTGGTTTTATAGAACTTTAAGTGCTAACAAAAGGGTTCTCTTTCAGGGCCCTTCCCATCTCAGTCACAGACTACCTTCAGGGGCTGGAGAGATGCTTCAATGGATGAAGGCATCTGCTGCCAATGCTGATAACCTGAGTTCAATCCCTGGGACCCACATGGTTGAAGGAAAACTGACTCCCACATATTCTCCTCTAACATTCACATGCATGCCATAGCACACATTGCTCCCTCACATCATTAAATAAATGTATAAAAGATGCCTAAGAGCCAGCAAGATGGTTCAGCAGGTAAATACACTTGCCAATAAGAGTTCTGACCTGAGTTTAATGTTCAAGACTCACATGCTGGGAGAGAGATCCGATTCCCACAAGTTGTTATCTGATCTCCACACACGCGCACACACACACGCACAGGTGTAAATAAATACACATAATTTTAATTTAAAAGATTATAATAAGGGCACCTCAGTGCTATCCTGTGATGACACCTGCATCAGCCTTAACCAAACTCTGGCTCAGGTCCCCCTCCAAGAGAGAGGTCACTAGGGCACTCATTTCTGGGACAACACAGGTCATGTTTCAACCCTTGTCAGCCCTCTATTTCCTCTGATCACCATGGGATTCCCAGATTTCAGAACCCATTTTAAAGAATTCCCTCCATCCCTTGGCTTCAGCATGAGATAACTCTCTAGTATCTGTGAGGCCTCTCACTAGGCTCTAGGTTAGAACTTGGCCTCTTCCTCAATACAAATTCTTACCAACCACTGGCTTAGTCCAGTTGGGTTTCTTGTTTGGTTATGAGGCTGATGCTCAAAGTGCTCTCTTGATCACTGCTAACACCAAAGACTACTTAGAAGTTGTGTAACTATCTTCTCTTAAACTTTTTTTACAACCTATCAGAATTCCTATCAGCGGAAGTAACCTGCAGCATCTTCTGAGGACCTCCTGTCCATAAGGAACCTGTAAAGGACCAGAGGCAGCCAAAGGCTCCTTTGCATGTTCACACCAGCACAGATGCCACAGGGGATGTGACACCACGGTCACTGCCACACAGCAGCAGTAAGAATGGCCGTGTTTCCTGAACACACAACACCTGGCTGGTGCTTGGTAACCAGCAAACATTCCTCAACTCTTGAATGGGGACCAAGTCCCCCATTATGTCTGGGGTCAGGTACCAGCCAGCAGCTTCTTTCTTTATTGATGCATTCCAACATGCTCGATCGTAGATGAGTTTACTCCTTCCTCATGAAAAGGCTGCTTTCATTCACTGCCAGCCATCCTGATGCCTTAATACACAGCATCCTCCTGCTGCCCGTGTGACTTTCTTCTCTACCTGTCTTAGAAAGGCCCCATGGCAAAATGGTAAGTTTTCAAATGTGTTAAGTAATGGATAATATAAAGAGCCACACAGCATCATCAGACTCATATCTGAGCATGGAACTCTTCACAGATATGGTGTAAATTCAGGTTAACCTTTACACTGAAGATTGTTGTCTACAAACCCTACCCAATATGATAACTGGCTCCTCCTGTGAAAAAGACAGCTCTACCTCTGCTCCTTTTAGCCTGGGTATCTCTGACCAATAGATCAAGGTAAAAGGGACACAATACCAGTTCTGAGGGAAAAGCCTAATAAGGAAGGGCGGTGTCTGGTTTTTTTCCCTCTTGGAGTTCTAAGCCACCATGTCAGAGACCATGTTATGCCGATGAAGACAGGAGCCATACTGAAACATCACTCAAGTGCTAGCTATCTGAATCAGGTCAGCTTGGGGGATTCTACCTCCATGTATTTGAGCCCTCCCATCTGAGGCCCCAAACATGCTGGGACAGAGTTGAACTGCCTCATCCAAATAGCAAACATAAAAAAGAACAATAACATAGTTATCGTTCTCTAAGTTTGGGGGTGTATATCAACACCAGATATACAACATGAACAAAAGTCCACGTTGATAAAAGAGCTCAATTTCTGGACTAGGAAAACTCTTCATATGCTGACTTAAACAAATGTCATGTTTCTTTTCCTTCAAAACAAGAGGGAAAGGCTCCCTAGCATCGCCTCAGCAGCTCAGAACGCAGGTCTTTACAATTCTTGTTTTTCCCTCATGTCACTGGTACAGTAACCCAGCATCAACCATCCACATCCCAGGCACCGGGAAGTAAGATGAAACACAGCCCTTATCAGAAAAGCACAATGTTCTAGAAATGTCCTTCAGGGATTCCTATTTAGATGTATTTGCTGGGTCACTCGCAAAAAAAGCCTGAAGAACACCAGGCTTTCCTAAACAAAACTGGTGCTTGGCTAATGAAAGGAAAGAAAGATGTTGGAAAGACAACTAGCTGTGCCTGTTTGTGATCAACGAGGACATCAACTGCATTAGACGAAGTCCAGAAGCTTAACAAGCCCCTGGGTCAACCCAGTAATGTTCTCACACTCCCAGGAATTTTCCATCCCCCTACTCTGCTGCTCAGAACATTGTCGTAAGCCTAAGGCCAGGTCCCTTCTACTTTGTGAGATGAGAGCCAGCAGTAATCAGGCTGCATTTGCCCTCACTGATATCCAACAGGAAAGCCCAGTATATGATTTCGCTTTCCCTTGCTATGATAAAACACAGACCAAAATCAATGCTGGGAAGAAAGGGTTTTCTTCATCTTACAACTCCTAGATCCCAATCCTCACTGAGGGAACTCAGGGAAGGAACCTGGAGGCAGGAACTGAAGCAGAAACAATGGAAGAACGCTATTTCTTGGATTGCTCTCCATAACTTACTCAGCCTTTCTTCTTATACAACCCAGGACCTCCTGTCTGGGTTGATACCACCCCTAGTGGACTAGGTCCTTGCATATCAATCATCAGTCAAGGAAATGTCCTCATAGACATGCCCACAGGCCAATCTGATGAAGGCAGCTCTGTTTGGATCAGGTTGACAAATACCAAGTATCCATCACTCCTAAGAGCAGAAAGAAAGGTATCTCTTAAGATTCAACATTAAACTATGTCTGGTACATACTAAGTAAGGAAATCTCACCCGTAATAAAGATTTTCATGTGCAGGCTTTGGGTAGGCTGATGCAGTCTGTCTCCACCCATCACTTTTTCAAGCCATGCAGACACAACTTAGCTTCTCTGAGCCTCCTTTTCTCTGCATATGGGACTGGACAAACCAATAGTGTGTTCTGACATCAGTTAACTATAAGAAATACATATGAAAATACAAAGTACTTAGCACAGCACATGGAAACGAGTAAGCAGCCAAAGACACTGTAACATGATTATGTTGAATTTTGTAGACACAGAAATTAATGTCTGTCAGTGAAACCCATCCCTGCCTTCACCTCTCTGTGATTGTAAGGATGTCCCTTCTTTGAGTGCCTATTCAAAAGTGCCCCGTTCCATCTTTCCAGGTAGGCTTGAAATTTAAACCATTCATTGAACATGTGGACTCAGCTGAAAACATCTGTACATTCATGTCTACACAATCCACTGAAGGACCCCATAATTAATCCAATTCAGCCATTATCACAAAGCTACTAAACATATCATTAAACCGCCAATGTGGTACTTTCAGCTCTTTCCCACAATTCATTTCAACAAGAATCTAAGTACCTAGTAACCAAATTAGTTTGTCTATGCAGTAACTCCATCAATTATATCATCATCAGCACTCACAATGACTCTGAAAAGGTAGCATTTTTCCCAGTTTGACTGAATGATCTAGATAGAACATAAAACATACCCTCCAATAAGAGCAAATTGCTAACAGTCTTTATTAGCAATAACAATTGGCATTGTTCTAAGTTACTAGCTTTGAGTACCACACTAAGGCCTGGGAACCTTATCAAAAGTTACTATTATTATCCTTTTTCTCCAGATGAGGAAACTGAGGGCCTAGGGAACTAAGATCAGAGTTTCCAAGTAACAGAATCAGGATTTAGAAGGCCAAGTCTATTCTGGCCAAGGAATATGAACTCATTTAAAAAATAATATTGTAGCCAGGTGTTGGTGGAGCACTCCTTTAATCCCAGCACTCAGGAGGCAGAGGCAGGCAGATCTCTGTGAGTTCAAGGCCACCCTGGTCTACAGATCAAGTTCCAGGACAGCCTCCAAAACAATACAGAGAAACCCTGAAAAACCATAATAATAATAATAATAATAATAATAATAATAATAATAATAATAACATTGTTATTATTCTTTGAAAATTCTAAATATGTATACAATGTATTTTGATACTTTGATCATTTCTGCCTCAACTCCCTCCCACTCTAGCTCCTCCCTAAGACATCTTCCTCTTAGCATCATGTCCTTTTTTTCTTTTTATAACCCACTGAGGTCGATTAGTGCCCACACATGCAATTGAATGGGGCCAACTGCTGGAGCATGGGCAACTTACAGGTGGTTTTGCTCCCAGAGAAAACTGACTCTTTCCCTCCAATCCCCCAATAGCCATCAACTACCCTCATCATCTAGGGAATACTAGGGGTTAAAGATTTGAGCAGAGCGTGAAGTCTTGAATAACACTACTATAGGTCTCCACCTCTTTGGGAAAATCTTGGACAACCTTAAAGTTTTACCTATGAATTAAAAAGCCAGTAGGGACAGAAATCACTGGTTTTTATTAGTTGTATGATCTTAGTCATGTCACTGAAACTTTCTGAGCCATGCTTTCCCTGCTCCATAAGGTGAGCATGTACAAGTGTGAATCAGTGCTCAACCTTGGCCCTCAGTAATCATTTGCCAACCCTGACCTCTGGCTTCTGCCCTCTTTTGGTCTAACCAGTATAGTTTTGGGGGAGGAAAAAAAACATCATTTAACCAAGATTGGTCATTGCCTCCGGTCCTGGTCAGACTTCAAGAATAGATAGTTCTATATTCAAAATTATTTGCATTCCTAAACACTGGTAACTCATGTGTATTCCAATCATTGTATCTTCCAAACAATACCTCACAAGGACTCTCATTGGATCTGACAAAATGAAGTTGGCCTCAGGCTTCAGTGGTGTTTGGTGTCTGTGGTAACTTGGTCACACAGCCAGACATGGTCCCCTCCTGGGTGCGTATCCATGAAGCTACAAGCTAGACAGAATTCACCAGAGGGCAGCAGCCTGCAGGAGCCTGGGAATGCCAATGGATGAGCTGCCTCAGTCCAACTCAGGAGCAATGCCTCCTCTTTGTCTCTTCCAGCACCTTCAAACACCTCTACATCTGAGGAATTCCCCAACTGAGGAACCCCACCCCCCACAGTCATCAGACACTTCCCACTTCAGGTTGCCAGCTACATGGCTCTCTGATTCTTCCAACAGGAACCAGAGCCTATTTCCCTCCCTTAGAGTCATGTCTGGGGACTCAGAGATGAGGCTTGGAGGAAAGTGGCGACTTCCATTATTACCGTCTTGGAACTTGTGCTATCTTGTGAGAACATCTTAGCCAGGCTCCCTGAAGAGGAGGCCTTGTAAAGAGTGGGGAAAGCCAGAAAGACCAGTTACCAATCACCTAAGTGAGGCTACACAGATCCTCCAGGCTCACCTAAAGCAGCCACACGGGCCACACAGGACAGCAGCCAGTGAGCTAAGGCTGTGTGCTAAGGGAGAGGACATCAGGCAAGTGCCTTGCTATAACAACGTCCCAGGGTGCATTTGTACAAACCTTGATGGTAGCTCAATTATGCAAGGTGGCCTCTCCATGCAATCAAGAGACAGGGTAAACACAAGCTGTACAAGGCTGCTGCTGGCATAACACAGCAAATTGTCTCACTATAAACTTTGCTTCATGTACGTGGAAAGACTAATTTCTAAAATAATAGTTAAAAGCAAAGCATACTAAATATAGAAACCAGCAACATGGTACTTACTCTTCATTATCAGTTCTGCACACTGAACTCAAGTGTCCACCGTATACTTTCATACAGTGTCTTGATGGGATTATTTACACCAGCTTCACCACAAACACACAAGTAAGGTAGAATGCTAAGATGTTAAGATGGAGACTAGGATGGTTCCAGTTCTGTTATAATCTTAAAAGACCACACTGTGTTTTATGTGGGCTGTTGCTGACAAAATGTCATTATGCCCCACAGGACTAGCTGTTTTAAGCCACTGTACTTTGAGGTGCTTGATTTTATAGCAATAAATGGGAGGAAAGAAAAAAACACAATGCTTTCTTTCAAACTTCATCATAGATAGAAAACAAAACAAACAAACGAACAAGAACAAACTTGTGATCTAAGGCCCAGAAATGACACACCTTCACTTCAGATTCTAACAAAAAACAAGTGACTTGAAGAAGCATCTATAAAGAGGAGAGATGATCATGTCTGGCTTCCAAGGGATGGTGGCAAAGGATCTTGAGGTCTCTAATACCCCAGGTCAGGAGTGAGTGACACTGTGGCCCTATGGAAGTAGCAATGATGTTGCCGAGGAACCACCTCTAGAGATGACTTAGAAGTATTCCTTCTGGGTATGTGGCCTTCCATCCCTAATTGAGTACCCCCAGAAGCAGAGGCCAAAACACAGAGTTAGGAAGTCAAGAGAAGAAAGAAGAGTGAATGAGTATGAGCAACTGGGGCTCAGAACACATGAGAACTCACTGAAGAGTCAAAACAAAGAGTTGGGGATGCCATGAGAACATGGCCCACAGAATCAACTAAGTGGGGCTCATAGGGATTTACAGAGACTGAAGCAACAACCACGGATCCTGTACGGGTCTGTGATAGGTCATCTGCATATGTTATAGTTGTGTAGCTTGGTGTTTTGGGGGGACTCCTAACAGTGGGAGTGGGGGTGTACCTGACTCTTTCACCTGCTCTTGGGACCCTTTTCCTCCTACCGGGTTGCCTTATCCAGCCTTGATATGAGGGATTATGCCTAGTCTTAATGTAAATTGTTATGCCATGTTCAGTGGATATTCCTGGGAGGCTTGCCCTTTTTTGACGGGAAATGGAAAAGTGGATAAGGGACAGAACTTGGAGGGTAGAGGGAGGGGAAACTGCATTTGGGATGTGATATATAAGAGAAGAATACACTTTTCAAAAATTAAATTAAAAAGACAAGAATGCAAGCATCTAGTCCCAATCTGTTTAGGATCTGACAGCATTAACTGCCTACTTCTTCCAGGATGACTGCCCTGTGAAAGAACTGGGAAAACTTTGGGGCTTCTGGAGAAACCCTAAGTAATAAAAGGGGATACAGAGACAAAGCTCTTAGGGCAGGATGCAATCCTTATGCAATGGGACAACCACCACTAAAGTTAGAGATATTCCTGGGCCTGGAAGATGAGTATAAACACATCTGCTGTGCCTCCCAACTTCTCACCAGCTGTATGCAGGCTGATGTTAACAACTGGTTCTCTGAGAGGAAGTTGGCACAATAGGCTCAAACTGGAATGCTTGCCCATGCTCCTGGTGTAAATACTCCTATCCCCAATGAGTTCAAGTTACCAACATTGACACCAGCCAGTTCTCAAAAGGCCTGCAACTTTAATTAACTGTCCCAGTCTACAACTACTGAATAGTTTTTAATGGATTCTTTTTCAGGAGCTGGAGACTTGTCTCACTTGGTAAAGTGTTTGCCATGCAAACATAAGGACCAGAGTTCAAACCTTGGAGCCCACTTAAAACACTGGGTGCAGAAGTACGTGACTGTAAGGCTAGTGATGGGCAAGGGAAGGCCAGAAGATCCCTAGGGGTCACTGGCCAGTCAGCGTAGCTGAGTCAGTGAGCTCCAGGCTCAGACAAGAACCCTTTGTCTAAATAAAAACAAACAAACAAACAAACAAACAAACAAACAAACCAGTGGTGGAGAATGATCAAGGAAGACATCAAATGCCAACCTTGCCTTCACCATACATCCTCACATTCATCCTCACACACGTATACCTGCGCACACACACGTGCATACATACACACATTAAAAAAAACCCATATAAAAATGAAGTCCTTTTCTACACAAGCTAACTTAGAATGTTAAATCAAAAGCTTGAGCATTGAACAGCAGCCGCCATGAAGGAAGAATACACAGGTTGGAAGCTAAGGCTTGGGCAAGACCACCAGGCAGGCTCCATAGATGGGGATCGGCTTTGAAGCAATGGCTCCAAATGGCAATGTCTCTGAGCCTTTTGTACATCTCAGAACATGAGTTCAGACCCCTTCTGACGAAGGAATGCCATTGAAGTCTGAAAAAACCTTGAGGGAGGGGTTGGGTAAACAATAACAGAGTGTCTTCCGCAAGAAAGTATTTTCAATGTCAGAAAATTCTCCTTTGCCTGAACACTCCCCCCTCCAGTGTGGCAGTTTAAATGTTTTCCCACTGGGTTTTTTTTTTCCGTGGTGGAGGCAGAACAATTATCCATAACCTTCCTCAGAGTAACCTTTCAGATGCTGAAGGCTTTTCTCCTCCAGAGGAAACAGGCCAAGGTTGGCCTCTTGTCAGAAATTCAATTTTCGGACACTTTACCCTTCTCTGGGGCTTTCTTTCTAACCTTGCCCACGCTCTACATGTCCTTACCAGCTGTGGAACCGGGACCTGGGCCCAGGCTTCTTGCTGAGCTTTGGATGCAGGGAGAAGAGGAAGAAAGGGGCCTCTCGGCCTGGTGGTGTGTCTCCAGGCTATCTACAAGGCTTGTCATCAGCACTTTCACCTAGGTGGCGAGATAGTGGACCCAGTAAGGAGGCAATCCTTGAGACAGAAGCAGCTGACTTTAGGATGTGACCAACCCACCCCCTTCACAGACATCACAGAGGCCCCAAAGCAGGAGACATATGTTAAGTCACTTCTGCATCTCTGCAGCCAAAGACCTTGCTGTCAGGCCCACTAGGGGCTCAGCCCAAATCCTTCTTCTGCTAAATGCCAGGGAATTGGGATATTTTTTCAAGTTTCAAAAGACACACCCACCAGAGGGAAATTGTTTAAATCTCAGAAGGGACACTAAATTCAAGAACACATCACATGGGGCAGGAGGGATGGCTCAATGGTAAACACCACACGGTGATGGCTCAATGGTAAAGACCACACGGTGTTCTTGCAGAAGACTCAAGTTTAGTTCCCAGCATCCACATCAGGTGCCTCAGAACTGCCTGCAACTCCAGGTTCAGGAGAGCTAGTGCCTGGGGGCCTCTGTGGGCCTCTGACCTCAAGTGCACACAACCACACATATACACATAATTTTTTTGTTTGTTTGTTTGGTTTGGTTTGGTTTTTGAAACACGGCTTCTCTTTATAGCCTTGGCTGTCCCGGAACTCACTTTGTAGACCAGGTTGGCCTTGAACTCAAGAGGCCTTGAACTCTGCCTCCCAAGTTCTGTGATCAAAGGCATGCCTGGCTACACATAATTTTAAAATACCAATAAACCCAAAGCAGAAGATATCACAAAACCTACAGACTTTGACTTTGTCCCTCAGTAGTTCATGGATGGCCAAATTCAGACCCAAATAATGTTCTTGAAGGGTACCCCCACTGCTGTAGACACATAGCATGAGCCCAGCTTGTTGGCCATCTGATTAAATCACAAACATGAGTCACAGGTATAACTTCATCTTTTCTAGTGACCATATTTCTTTTAGTGATAAGATCTCATGTAACACAGGTTAACCTTGAGCTCACTACTTAGTCAAGGGTGACCTTGAACTTCAGATCTCCCTTTCTGTACCTCCTGAGTGCCAGGACTTCTGGCATGCATAGCCTCTGCCAGTTTATGTGGCCCTAGGGATCTAATCCAGAGCTTTGTACATGTTGGACACTATCAACTGAGCTACATCTCTAGCCTTCCATAGTGGTCATATTTTTTTAAAGGGAAAGAGATGGAATTTATATTAAAACATATTTTGATTCACTGAATATGTCATTTCCACATATAACAAATACTCTCAGAATACGGAAATACTCTACATTTCTTTCTCCCCCCATAGGGAATCTTCAAAACCTCCTATGTGTTTGTACTCATGGCACATTTCTGTTGGGTCCAACCATACTCCAAGCACTAAAAGTCACCAGAATAGGTAGCATAGGCCTTTTCTTTCCAGGAGAAATAGTCCAAGACAGGCCTTTAGGGAACTTGTTAGAAATGCAAAATGTAAGGGATCGCATCAGAACAACTGAGTCCAATTCCGTGTGCGGCCAGCAACCGGTGCTTTAACTAGGGCTCCGGGTACCTGTGATGTACACCCAGGTTTGAAAACTGACTCTGTGTAACCCACACCAGAAATGCTTGATCTACTCTCGTTTTCCAGCGTCTCCAGCATCTAATGGGGACATGAATCTTTAAGAAACTAACTTTCTGTATCTTCCTGTTGCTAGGGAGCTTAGAATAGCAAACCTTGTTCCCAGGAGATATGTTTTTATTTTTATTTTTGTGCCAATTAAATGAGTTTTCCATTGGCATGTTCCTCTATTTAGAATGATCCATTTTATTCTTCATCCCCTTTAGGTTTGGGATTGGTTCCTTTGTTTTCTTGCCTTTTTTAATAACCACAACCTTATGAGATGCACTGATCATGACATTATTTGTCATCTATTTGGAGTTCATATTTAAATGGGAATCTGGTATTGTTTCTGATAGAGCTATTCATGGCCTTTCCAGCCTTTTGTTTCTGAATTCCTTCATAGCCAGACCCCTAGGGCCTCTGGGGGGAGCTGGGGTGGGTGGGAACCAAGAAGCAGTAGTGAGAACTGCGGGCATTTGGTCCCATTTCCCAACAACTTGACTCAAAAAAATTTTTTCTAGATAAAGCCAGCTGTCCAAATGTCTCCCTGGACTTTCCAAGGATGACTCCTTTGGCTTGCAGTGAGTGCCAGCTGCCTCTCAAGATCAAGCTCAAAAAAAAAATCAAATTAAACAAAGCGAACACTGTCAGTCAATCAGAGCTGAACAAATGCACACACTTAGCTCCCAGCTCAAATTGGACCTCCAGATTTGCGCTATTGAAAAGGAAATTGGCCTCACTTGCTTCAAAACAGCCCCAAAGTGGGGAAATTAATACAGAAGACGCCAAGTCATAATGAAATCTGGCAACGGTAGTGGGTTGTGTGGCATCATCCAATTACAGCAAACATAGACACTGCCCAGGGGGAGAAACCAGTCTGGACAACAGGCAAAATTAGGACCCTACACAGTAATTACCAGTCGAGAGAGGAAATGTGTTAGGATGGTACAAAAATCGCAGCTTGATGAATGCAAACACCCCAGCAAATGCAAAGAATCTCCACTCCACATAACTCCAAAATAAGTGTTCTCAACACACACAAGACCGTGAGCTCCTCCTGCTGACAAAATCCCTTTATAAAGCCAAACCTTGACTTATGTGTCACCTTTTCTATGCCCAGCATGGCCCCTCTGCAAACCCATATTGCTTAGGAATAGTTGCAGGTCTAGAAGAAATCTCCCCCATCACTAACCTGGTGCATTTTCCTTCATGGCCATGTACTCAAGGACTGAGCCATGATTAATCTGCTGAAGATGGAGGTCTTCTGGAGAACCAAGATGATACCAAGACCCCGGGGTAAGAGAGAACTTGAGAATGGCAGAAGAAAATGTAGGAGCCAGGAGAGCAGGGGAAGATTCCACTTGTTCTAAAGAAATGTCTGTAGTGCTTATTCTGCTTGAATGTATAATCAGGTAACATTATTTTAGGGAGCCCTGAAACCTTTCCCACACTTAAGGGAACATCAATAGAGAGCTGTTGCTGGATGAGGTGGCTTCCAATTAATCTTTTAGTTCAGAGTTTTCTCTGGGAGTCATTCATCCGTGAGATTAATGGTCTTGATTTCTGAACTTGCTAATTGGCCAGAACTAACATCTCACAAAGGCAGCAAAAAGAAGACAAGAAGATGGTGGTTGATTCTATTTCTAAGACAGATTAGTATGGTATAAATGCAGCAATCCTTCAATGCAAAAAACAAAATACAAAACTGAGAAAGCACAAGTTGCATGAATTCAAAGGACCAAAGTTGCCTGTGAGTCTCTGAGGTTTGTGTGTTTGAAGTGAGACTTGCTGTTCTGGGAATTCCTTCCCTAGGGAGCTGTAAATACCCATCCCTTCCTCATAAGATCCCAACTTGAAATCCTAACCCCGAGGTTCACCCTAGGGAATCAGTGAGTCCATGGGGCTTACTTACAGAGCAAGGATGAGAAGGGGCTATGGCTGGAGTGTGGGTGATTCCAAGGCAGCCACACTGGACCATCTTCACTCAGCAAGGATGATCATATACCCACACAGATGAACCCCTCCTGTTAACCTTCCCCAGCCTGTACACGCTAGCACCTGTAGAGCTGTGTACGATTCCAGGGGACCAGCATAGAAACAGCTTGGAAGGGTGGCTAGAATCTTGGGTGACACTCTGTATACTATCCTTCTGCTAGGGAAGGTGAACAGTCAACAGGCTGATCATGATGGCCTCTTGCAAGCCGCACAGGTGATCTGATTGAGAGATCTGATGGAGGTTGTTTTGCTTGGAGGATAGCACTCTACAACCCCAGGTGACACTGAATTTAGAAAACTCAAGCAGATTACTAAAGGTGTTCGGGGAAGAAACCGCATGACTTCGTCCATGCCATGAATCCTGTCCATGACTAAACTGTGAACAAAGAACAGCAGATCATGATTGAAGCTCATGCTGATGTCAAGACTACCGATGGTTATTTGTTCTATCTGTTCCATGTTGGGCTTACTTCAAAACTCAATATACTGAGAGTATGCTAAGATCCTGAAGGAATTCCTCTGCTTAGTACCATGGATGCTATTCAAGTCTACAAGATGACAGGAGGAAGTCACGTCTTGAGAGGCACAGAGAGATGACTTGAAAAAAGCGGTCGGTAAACAGATTTCTGACAACACTGGGGCAAACAGAACAATGACTAGGTGGCCTGTTCATCTTCATGATGCTGAAGAAACTGATATTACCGCCATGCAGCTTCGTGATGGAAAGTGGTCATTCTGGAAACACTACTGGAGACAAAACAGGTTCTAAAACTATGACAAACCAATGCGAGTGAACCACCAGTCTAAGATCCATTTATAATTAAAACTTTTAATAATCACAAATAAAGTGTCTTATTTGTTGATTCAGGAGATGGCTCCATCAGTAAAGTACCCATCTTTCAAGCATGAGGACCTGGGTTCTGTCCCTAGGATCTGTGTAAAAGTTGGGCACAGTGGTAACCCCAGCAATAGGGAGACAGAATCAGGAGGATTCATGGGACTCAATGGCCACCTAACTGGGCACTGTAAGACCAGTGAGAGACCCTGTCCCAAAAATTCAGGTGGAAAAATAACTGAAGAATGACAATCTAAGTCATCCTCTGCACCCAGATAAAAAAGAGGTGAAGGTGATTTCCTTCATTGGATCTGTTACAGGCAGAGCAGGTCTTCACACAAATAAGGGTTAAATGTCAACTGAACTAATGTGAGAAGTTTATGCTCTGTGTCATCTTACTTCCAGATGCCAACAGGAATAAAATAAAAAGATATAGCAAGGGTATGAGTCTCAAATAGATGATGTAACAGGAAGGAAGAAACTGTTATTTTTATGAGCAAAGTGTATTTTGAGCCAGGAAACTTAGAAGGCAGGCAGGGTTCTCGTAGAAAACTTTTCTCTTGGTTATATTTTAAAAAATAGGTATCAAAATAGTTTTATTTCAGAAGGATGGAACCCATGGAAATACCTAAAACAAAGAAGTAAATTGCTTTAGCAAGGGGAATGCCAGGGTTGAAGAAATGTATTGGTGGCTAACTATCACTAAAGGAAGAGATTTGAGGGAAAGGAAACAAGAAACACGACAGAGACCTGAACAGAGGAGATGAGGCACTAGGAGGAAAGCTGGAGAGCAGTTTCCATGCTAGGAAGGCCAAGGTTGGTTTAACAGTCAGCAAAATAGTTTCTGTAATTTGAAATGTGGTCCTAATCCTTTGGTAACTAACATCTGCTATATGTGAGATCTTTCCACAGTTGGAACCTTGTGAATTGGAATAGAGGGTGCTTGCAACATTCAAAAGGATGTGGGACAGAAGGAAAAATTGCATAAAGATGGCTAGACATTTGTTGGAACCAGAGTTACAGCAAGAGCAGGAAATCAGGGTGAGAAGCCAACACAAGAACACAAGCCCTTTGAGAATTAAAAAAAAAAAATCCCTCAGAAATAGGAAGACTGAACCAATGTCTTTTTTTTTCCAGTTTAAATTTAGATAAGAAACAAGGTTGCTTCACAAATCAGTTCCAGGTCCCTCTCCCATTCCCTCCCTTCCTCCCGTGCCCTCCCCCCCCCCCCGTTATCCCCTCATTTCCCCAGGGAGGGTGAGGCCCTCCATGGGGGTGTGCATAATCTGTCATTTCATATAGGGCAGGGCCTATACCCTTCCCCAAGAGTTCAGGGTGAGAGTGCACCTCACATTGTTCTATGGGAGTCCAAAGTCCGTGTGTATACTTGGGATGGGTACTGATCTGCTGCCCAAGGCTCAATAGATTCCCTAGGCCTCTTCACTGACACCCAGATTCAGGGGGTCTTGATCAGTCCCATGCTGGCTTCCCAGGCTAATGCCTGGGATTCAAGAGTTAACCTTTGTCTGGTCAGCTGTTTCTGGGGGGTTAAACCAGCCCAGTCTTAATCCCTTTGATCATCAGTCCTCCCTCTCTGTTACTGGCTTTCTTGAGTTCAGCTCAGTACTTAACCAAGGGAGTCTGCCTCTTCTTCGATCAGCCACTAAATAAAGTTTCTGTTTCCCAGACTCTCTGGCCATAGGATTGTAGGCTGGCACTCCCCAGATCTATGTCTAAAATCCATATATGAGAGAGTACATGCCATGTTTCTCTTTTTGTGACTGGGTTACCTCACTCAGGATGGTTTCTTCTAGTGTCATCCTAGACAAACATTAACCCCTGTAGCGGTAAGTTTGATTGTCATATTGACAGGATCTAGATTCTCTCAGAAGACAGAACCCTAAGTGCGTCTGTGAGGGCTTATGTAGTTTAGGTTGATTAGGGTAAGAAGACCCATTCTTAAATGTAGGTGGGATTATTCCATAGACGGGGATGGGTACATAAAAAGGAGAAAGTCAAGCTTGTAATGAGTAGTCATCACCGTCTGCTTCCTCACTGTGGGTGCAACATCCCTCAAGTTCTTGCCGCCATGACTTCCCCCATAATGGTAGATTGCACCCTTAACTATGAGCCAAAATAAGCTCTATCATCCTTAAATTGCTTTTGTTGGGATATTTTATTACATCCATAGGAAGAGTAACAAAATCCCATTACTTACTTGATTTGTACCTCTAGAATTAAAACCAATGAGTATTGGAAGAGAAGCAAACAGAGAAAGGGGGTGGAAGAGGTATGAAAGATAAAAAGGAATGAGAGAGGGAGACAGAGACAGAGACAGAACAGAGAGAATGAGCTGAACAAGAGCAAGGTTAAAGGGAAAACGTAGGAATCCAATGTTTGTTTTATCTGGCATTTGTTTGGTTCTGAAGATGTATATCATTTAGACATCATGGATAGGAGGCACTCCTGATGCTAATAAAAGAAAAAGCAAAGAGTAAAATAAAGCAGATGATACAGATACAAATAAATAATTAGATAAGTATAGTATGTGGGGATGGCATGTTTTAAACATACTAAACAGAAGTTCTCAAGTCTCTCAGCTCCACGACTTTCTCATCAAGTGGCCTTGACCATTGGCCTCACTCTTTCCGAGACTGTCTCCACCTATAAGAAGGAAGTAATAATAATAATAATGCCCTCTGGACAGAGTTGTTGTGGTAACTCATAATCATGTATGTCTATGAGGGAGAGGTCTATTACTAGACATGAAGGACTGGGTCATCTGGGACCATCAATCCCACAGAGACAAATAAAAAACAATTGAACCAAAATTTTTTTTCCAGAATAAAAAAATCTATTTGGCAGCATTGAGGTATTAATAAGACAGAATTTGAGGGTCGCAATCTAGGAGATAAGAGAAATTAAATTGATCCTGGCATCATGTGGCCTCTTGTTCCCTTGTGCCCATTGCTAGCTCTGAAAGCAAAAAAAAAAAAAAAAAAAAAAAAAAAAGGTTGACAGGCCAAGAAAGTAAGAGCAATCCAGAATAGGCCGAAGGGTCAGAGGACTGATTTGAATACAACCACTGATTCATGTGCTTGGTCTCTGGTACTGAGGTGGTAAGGACCTTAAAAAGGCCGGCCCTGTATCATGGCAGGCTACATCTTCATGGATGAATGCTATCTTGCAGGAATGGGTCAAGACTTACAGAAGCAGATTAGTGCCTGCAAGAAAAAGTTTATAAGAGAGCCCCTGTTGTGGGATATTTATTTAGCCAGGCAAAGATGTATTACATTTGTTGATGTTGAGAAAGGTTGCCTTAACTATGTAAAGCTATGTTACATTTGTTTCTGCTGAATTTGTTTAATGATGTAAAGATGTCTGCTTTACCTGCCTACGGTACCTGGTTGGTCTAATAAAAAGCTGAACAATCAATATCTAGGCAGGAGAGGGATAGGTGGGGCTGGCAGGCGGAGAGAATAAATAGAAGGAGGAATCTAGGCTCAAGAGAGAGAAGAGAGAACAGAGAGAGAAAAAGAAGAAAAAGAGGAAGACTCCCAGGGCCAGGCAACCATGCAGCTGTCAGACAGCCAGACATGGAAGAAACAGGAAAAGCAGGACACACAGAATGAAAGGGGGAAAGCCCTGAGGCAAAACATGGATGAAGAGAAACAGGTTAAAATAAGTTATAAAAGCTAGTGGGACAAGCATAGGATAAGACTGGGCATTCACAACTAATAATAAGTCTCCATGTCATGATTTGGGACCTGGTTGGTGGCCCAAAAGAAAGCCTGCTACAGTCCTTCTCCATAGCTCAGCCAATACCAGCTCAGGAATCTGCAGTCTCCAGAAGCATGAACTAAACAAAATGCCCTTCTTTATCGAGTACACCACCTGACTATTTTTCATGGTGACACATAATGGACTGGAATAGCACACCAACATGGATGGGCCACACTGAGCGCAAAGTGTAAATCAGAATTGGATCAGCTTCCGCAGAGAATGGAGCTGAAGTCAGCAGGATCTGAGTGGATTAAGGTTCTCTGTCCTTTGATGGAACCTGCTGCTTAAAGAAAAAGAAAAAGGGTAAGTGCAACCCAGAGCCACAACTTATCTTTACTTTTTTTTTTCATACAGCATGCCCAGCATGTAATAAAAAATGACCAGACAGGAGCTGGAGAGGTGGCTCTGTAGTTAAGAGCACGTATTTCCATTGCAGAGGACTGATGGAGTCTGTGTCCTGGAACCCATTGTGTGGCTCACCCCCCCTCACCCTCCCAGTCCTTCCCCAACCCCCCACCCCCGCCTGAAACTCCAGCACCAGGAAATCCAACCCCTTTTTCTGGCCTCCACAGGCACTGCACTCAAATGCACAAACCCATCCTCAGATAGCTGTATATGCACATAATTTAAAAATAAAATTCTTAAAAAGGACTGAGACAAGAAAAAACATACTAGAGAGTCAAAATCTAAGTTAAAAACAATAAAAAAAAACCCTGAACAATGAAAACAAGCACAGAAAATCTAAGCAATGAAGATAGCCGATCCAAACCTGAATATAAGTAATAATATGCTTGAAACGTTAAACTACAAGGTGCTACGTTTTCATCACTGAATGGAAACTGTATCAGAAAGAATTCAGTGGAAATTCTAGGACCAAAATGCCCAATTACAGACATCAAGCAGTCAATGGTTGGGTTTAAAAGCTGAGGAATTGCAGATGAGAACTGGTAACCCGAAAGACAAGGTCAGAAGAATGGAAATGCTCACGCTGACAGAGGAAAGCCCTAAGAGCTGAGAGCCAGAGATATAAGGGATACAATAAAGAGATCCGGATTATGTGATATTTTGAGGACAGAGAATTGAGCAGGAGCAGTATTTGAGGGAATGACAGAGACCCACAAAATCGATGAAAGAAATCAAGTCACACATTCTAGGACCCCAGGGGATTTGTTTTAAAAGGAGATATAGTCATGAAAAACTACTACTACAAAAAAAAAAATCAAAGGCAAACAGCAGGATCTGCTGCATAGTATTTTTCAATGTCTTCAAAAATAATCATCCACAGCTCTGATCTTACAGACCGAGAGTCGACTAACTACCAAGAAGAAATAAGTGTGGGTACAGTTTGTTTCTAGATACCAAAGGAAACTGGATGGAGCTGGGGAGGAAAGTGTTAGACTATTTTAATTAGGACTGTTGTGACAGAGGAGAGAGGTTCTAGGCGGAACTAGCTCGAGTGGTCTGTATGGTCAAGGAGAAGAGGGATACAAGGTCAGGCTCAGGAGGAAGGGGAGCTCTGCCCAAACCAAACCAACAAGACCCTTGTTGAGAGTAGGCCAGGCTGATCGTCATCCCCCTAGGGCATGGTGGAAGATGAGCAAGCCAATTAATACTATTAATAATACCGATAAGTGACCAACAGAGTGGACATTCTGTGTGGACAACAGAGATCTAATCAAGCGGAGGTGGTTAAGATTCTCGATCAAATCAGACAGTGCAAGGCAGGGAGATGGTGAGTGCATGGCGGCCCTGGGTTTAGATCTCTGGCACCCACATAAAAGGATGGGTGTGACAGCACATGTCTGTAACCCAAAGCTGGAGGGTCCAGACAAGTGACTCCCTGACACTCACTGGACAGTCAGAGAGCTCCAGGTTCAGACTGAGACAGTCTCAAAAAATAAAGTGGAGAGAGCTAGAGGCAAACGTGAGATATATCAACCTCTGGCCTGTTCATATTTGTGCACACATAAACACATACTCCTCCCCACTCGACTACTACCCCACATAAACATAGGCAATGCAGAGACTCCTAGCTGAAAAAGCATTTGAGAGACACCACTAAATTTGGCCAACATGATAACCTTTTTATTGTAGTTGTTTTCATTTATTGTTTTTCTTTGGGTTTGCTACAAATTGCTCTACCTTTGAGCTACATCCCAGATCCCCAGAGAATATTTTTAAACAACAAAGAGACAGTATATCACTTACTAGAGTTTTTACTGTTAGGTGAAAAAGTCAAAGAAATGAATGACCCAAAAGGAGGCGGGATGGACAGAGGTCAGAAATAATGACAATATAGAAGAGGAGAATCAAGAAAAAAAATAATAAAGGAAGGCAGAAGAGAAAAAAGATAGAGAAAAATGAATTCTCTGGACAATAAAAGCCTGAGAGGGAGTGCCAGACACCCAGCCAGGATTAGAGGGCAGAGGACAACCAACCAAGGACAAGGCATGGAGGATGGTGGGCTTGCTAATAAGCCATTGTTGCTAGGACTGAATTCCTGAGCACACTCTATCCTCAGCACACCCCATTTGACTTACACGCGAATACAACTAATGTGCTCAAAGTATTTACGATTAAATATGCATTCAAAAGCATTTTCTGGACCCACTTTTCATTATGTTCTCCTCCCAAAAATATAAAACTGACTTTCTAGCACACTGCATTCATCCTCACAATGAACATGAGAGAAATGTGAAACTCTTGGAAACTGTTGTAATTGTTCATATTTTGTGGTCTCATGTTAGAACCCATATAAAAAATAAGATGCCTGTCCAGCAAACACACCCCTAAATATAGACTGTCTCATTTTAATTACAAGATAACCTTGCTTTTCATTATGTCAGTAAAGGGGGTGTATGTTAACATGTGCATTGGGTGGGCGTTAAAATGCTAACCAATTCTACATAAATGTTTTTTAATCTGCTAAGATTTTTTTCCAGAACACCAAGCAACATATCAAGGTACTTCACTTGGAAATAATGTCCCCATCTTTTCAACTGAAAACTCGTGGTTTAGGTAAGGAAAAAGTAGTACTTTCCCTGAGACAGTGCTCATCCCTAAAACCTGGGGACCAAGATCTCAGAGGCAGCTGCAGTGGCTGGGCCATAGCTTGCTCTGCAGGGCTTCATAAGCTGGGGGAGGCAGAGTAAAGGGCAAAAAATTCTGTCTATACCTGATAGCACACCTTTCAACGAGCAGAGTCTAATTAGGGGAAATTTCCACATCTTCATTTGCTTTTGAAAAAAACATTGTCCCTGCTGCTGTTAGCTAACATTAGCTTTATTGGTCCTTGTTTAAAAAAAATAAATAAAAAGATCATGGGAGACTGCAAACAAGGATGGGAGCACAAATAACAGAGTAGCTTCATGCTGGAACAGATGTTTCTGGGAGAAGCAACGGATTCTGGGGTCTAGATGGCCACTTCTAGGTACTCATGGCACGTTGAGCTTCCTGATCTTAGACAGCAGTGTGATCAAGTATATGCTACAAAGATAAATTCCAGACATCTTGAGAAGCTAAAAGCCATTAAGACATGGTTGCCATTCTCAAAGACTTCAAGCCAAATTGGAAAAATGGGAGGGACTAGAAGAGTTAATTAACTAACAACACAGGGTTAGTTAATAAAACAACAACAAAAGACAAGCCGTGAAGAAATGTGGTTTTAATTTCCAGATGAATGGCCCAGCTAATACCGCAAGAGAATGGATAGATGACTTCAAGCTGGGGTGGATATGAAAACTTCCATGAAGGAAGTTGGAATCAAACTGAGCCTCACATGTGAGTCATAATCATCCGAGCTATGTGTGGCCACCAGTATCCTGTGCTTCAGATATGTGCCTCCTTAGACAATAGCAAGAATTCTCACAGGGTTGGTACTGGGGTCTCTATTTTGCCAAAGAGAAAACCAAGATTGCCTAAGACTGTGTAATGCTGCCCAGAATCAGTATTCAAACTCAAGCTCACTGCATAACATACTGCATGGCTACTTGGGATGCTGTAAAAGGCCTCAGTAAAAATGCATGGCAGCTGGATATACCAAATATACTGTAGTGGCTGAGAGATCAGTTGGAGCCCTCAAGATGGAAATTTCTGGAGAACAGAATGATACAGCTGTACAAGTAAATGGAGCCTGCGCTGCCTAGAGTCACCAAATTATAAGTAGCAGGTGCTATTGTAGAGCTGAATTAAAGAGGACGTAACCATTCAATGCAAAATATTTCTCTCTGCCTTACTTGTGGTTCATCAGCACTGAATTCCAATTGAAGAAAAAAGAAAAGCACCGGAGTGGAGATTGGGTGGGGGACTGGGGGACCTGGTGGGGAGGGCAAGGAAGGAGGGGAGAGAGTGGGAGCTGGGATTGACATGTGAAACAAGTTTGTTTCTAACTTAAATAAAAAAAAATAATTAAAAGAAAGAAAAGCACCAGACCTCTAGCAATCTTCATTCTGAACCCAGAGTAATCTGCATATGATTTTGCATAAGTTTGCATATCAAGTTCAAAAGCTCCCCCTCCCTTGATTATATATGATGTTAATTAATTGACTAGTGCCTCCTCAGTCTGGTACCCACCTAAGGTGCATACTTCTCACTGCAGGGAGAATCAAAGGCCATTCTGGCAGAAAACAGTTGACACGGCTGCTGATCAGCCTCTGCTCAAAGGCTTTGGGGGAGAAAGCCTGCCCAACCTTGTCCAGAAGAGTGACAGTGAGCACCTGCCCTCATGAGCCGTGCCTGCCCTCCCTGCAGCTCAGAGGCAGAGAGGAAGTGTCCCGAAGCCCTTGGACTTTAAATGATAACTTAGGAGACAAAGGAGGTGGGGGAGAAAAGTAGCCTTAAATCACCTACAGAAACAAAAGAAGAGCTAAAGATAGAAATGAGAACAAGGACATCACAGCCAAATTGGACTCTGGGAAGGCTTTCAACGATTTTACCTTCTCTCTGTTTATCTGTCTTTTGAAAGAGACTACATACCCAAAGCCCCAACATCATGTGAAATGAACAGTGCCCCTTACCTGGTGGAAAGGACAGTCACCCAACCTGCATGGCACCCACATCAGTTCCTAAATTCCTTTTTGGCAGGCCCCACCTGTCTCTTATCAGACCGCATATACTACCCAGACTGCACAGATCTGTTGTTGAGAGTTGGCAAAACAGGACTCTCCATTCCTAGGAAGCCAGGCATGACTGGACCAGCGCACAGTTCCCTAAAAACGGAAAAGGGCCACCCTTTTAGCATTTAAAAGGCCTCCCTCCTCAGCTCAGTTTTGGGACATAAGAATGACATCAAAATGCTACCTCCCTTTGAGTTCAGAGAACAACTGTATAGACGACCAATGAAATAACTTTGTCAAATAGGGGCTGATAGTACGGAGACAAGAAGGTTCATTCTCTCCCTCAAATAACATCATTCCTGCAGACCACTGTGGGCTGGATTTGTCTCAGTTTGCTTGTTAGTTAGTTAGTTAGTTAGTTAGTTAGTTAGTTAGTTAGTTAGTTTGTTTAGAACAAAGTTCCCTATCTATAGTCTGGTCTGAAACTCACACATAGCCTAGACTGGCCTCAAACTCATAAGCTTCCTGCCTCAGTTTCTCGAATGCTAGAATCAAGGCATGTGCGACCACATCCAGTTTCTAAAGTCAACCTGGAAGACAAGCAGATTTGATGATGTTGAGATACTCTGAAAGTTAAAGAAATGTGTGTAAAGACCATGAAGGGTTAGTAGAATCACCAGAACTGATATCACTAAGGAATTTGATTGCAGAGCTATCTTTTAACCAATTATGTGCTTTATTTGGGGTCCCTGAGCTGAGACTTGAACTAGTTCCATGTGGCAGGCAAAGAAGTAACAAGCTATTTGGGGGAGTTGAGAAGATGGCCCATGAGTAAAGTCTCCTGCAAGCTTGGGGACCTAAGGAACAGGCAGTAAAAGACTCTGTTTCAGAAAACAAGGTAGAAAACAGCTAAGAAAAGATATCGAAGGTTGACCTCTGATCTCCATACATACACACACAAATGTGCATACACACACACACACAGATACACACACACACAGATATACACACAGATACACACACACATAGACACAAATACACCCACATACCAAAAAAGAGTGCTATTATTTAAAAGCATTGAATTTGCAAAAACAGAAAAAGTATAGCTATAAAAACACAATTTTCATGTTAGAAACAAATAGGACCACCATCATTTGCATAAACGATTACCATTTATTACCTAATTAATATACAAAAATAATAATCATGAATATCATTGCTAGATTAAATTTTAACATTTATTTACTACAACCCTGAAATGTTTATGTAAATGTAATGGGCCAAAGTTTTTAAAATTATTGGGCTTTCTCTTCCCACCACCTCAAAAACATATTCGAGGTTCCTGGACTCAGTAGCCCCCACGGCCAACACACACCCTTTCCTTTTAATTGGGACTCTGCCTTTGCTGGGTATGTGTCTCGGAGCTCTTGAGCAATGAGACTGGAAAAAGGAAAGGGAAGGAGACAAAGACAGAAGCAATAGGACTCTTCAATAGTCCTGATGGGCAGTTTCAGACAATGTAAAGGAGAGGCAGTCTGGAGAAACAAGAGAATGTGAAAGAATCCACCTAATTAGAAGGTGAGCAGTGCTGCTATGGACTTGGAATCTAATTCATGGTGTTTGATTGAGAATGCCCCCATAGGGTCATTATTTGAATGCTTAGTCACCAGGAATTGGAACTGAGTGAGAAGGATCAGGAAGATTAGGAGGTTTGTCTGGAGGGCACTTTTAAAGGGTACACATGTCACCGTATAAATAAGCTGAAAAACAAAAATCACATAATCATCTCACTAGATGCTGAAAAAGCCTTTGACAAAATCCAACACCCCTTCATGATAAAGGTCTTGGAGAGATCCAGGATAACAGGAACTTACCTTAACATAATAAAAGCTATATACAGCAAACAACCAGCCAACATCAAACTAAATGGACAGAAATTCAGCACAATTCCTCTAAAATCAGGAACAAGACAAGGCTGTCCACTCTCTCCATAACTCTTCAATATTGTACTTGAAGTTCTAGCTAGAGAATTATGACAACAAAAAGAGATCAAGGGGATACAAATTAGAAAGGAAGAGGTCAAATTTTCACTCTTTGTAAATGATATGATAGTTTACATGAGTGACCCAAAAAAACTCTACCAGGGAACTCCTGTAGCTGATAAATACATTCAGCAAAGTGGCAGGATCAACTCAAGAAAATCAGTAGCCCTACTATATACAGACAGTAAAAGGGCTGAGAAGGAAATCAAAGAAACAAGGCCCCTTACAATAGCCACAAACAACATAAAATACCTTGGGGTAACACTAACCAAACAAGTGAAAGACTGTATTACAATAATTTTGAGTCTTTAAAGAAAGAAATTAAAGAAGACACCAGAAAATGGAAAGATTTCCCATGCTCTTGGATAGGAAGGATTAACATAGTAAAAATAGCAATCTTACCAAAAGCAATATACAGATTTAACACAATCCCCATTAAAATCCCAGCACAATTCTTCACAGACCTTGAAAGAACAGTGCTTAACTTTATATGGAAAAACAAAAGACCCAGGATAGCCAAAACAACCCTGTTCAACAAGGCAACATCTGGAGGCATCACCATCCCTGACTTCAAGCTGTATTACAGAGCTGAAAACAGCTTGATATTGGTACAAAAATAGATAGATAGACAAATGGAATAGAATTGAACACCCCGACATTAACCCATACATGCATGAACACCTGATTTTTGACAAAGAAGCTAAAATTATACAATGGAAAAAAGAAAGCATCTTCAACAAATGGTGCTGGCATAACTGGAGGCTGACATGTAGAAGACTGCAGATAGATCCATATCTTTCACCATGCACAAAACTTAAATCCAAATGGATCAAAGACCTCAACATAAACCCAGCCACACTGAACCTCTTAGAAGAGAAAGTGGGAGGCACCCTTGAATGAACTGGTACAGGAGACTGCTTCCCGAACATAACTCCAGTAGCACAGGCACTAAGATCAACAATTAATAAATGGGACCTCATGAAACTGAGAAGCTTCTGTAAGGCAAAGGACACAGTCAGCAAGACAAAAAGGCAACCCACAGATCAGGAAAAGATATTCACTAACCCCACATCTGATGGAGGGCTGATCTCCAAAATTTACAAAGAACTCAAGAAGCAATTCTCCAAAACACCAAAGGAGCCAATCAAAAAATGGGGTACAGAACTAAATAGAGAATTCTCAGTAGAGGAGTCTAAAATGGCTGAGAAACACTTAAGAAAGTTCTCAACATCCCTAGGCATCAGGGAAAAGCAAATCAAAAAACCCTGAGATACCATCTTACTCCTGTCAGAATGGCTAAAATAAAAAACTCCAATGACAGTTTATGCTGGAGAGGATGTGGGGAAAGGGGAACACTCCTTCACTGCTGGTGGGAGTGCTGACTCGTACAGCCACTTTGGAAATCAGTATGGAGATTCCTCAGGAAAATGGGAATCAATCTACCACAAGACCCAACAATTCCACTCGTAGGCATATACTCAAAGGATACACATTCATACAAGTATGTTTGTTCCACTATGTTCATAGCATCATTATTTGTAATAGCCAGAACCTGGAAGCAACCTAGATACCCCTCAACTGAAGAGTGGATAGAGAAAAACGTGTTACATTTACACAATGGAGTACTATTCAGCAGAAAAAAAAATACCAATGGAATCTTGAAATTTGCAGGCAAATAGATGGCACTAGAAGAAACCATCCTGAGTGATGTAACCTAGTCACAAAAAAAGAGAAATATGGTATATGTACTCACTCATTTATGGATTTTAGATATAAATCAGGGGAGTGCCAGCCTACAATCCCATTGCCAGAGAGTCTGAGAAACAGAACCTTCATCCAGCGACTGATGAAAGCAGAGGCAGATAACCCACAGCTAAACACTGAACTGAACTCCTGGAATCCAGTGTCAGAAAGGGAGAACTGATGGGCAAAGGAGTTAAGACTAGGCTGGTTTAACCCACAGAAACAGTTGACCTGAACAAGGGGGAGCTCTTGAACCCCAGATTGATGTCTATGTGGAAAGCATGGGACTGACCCAGACCCCTGAATGTGGGTGTCAGTGAGGAGGCCTAGGTAATCTATGGGGCTTTGGGTAGTATTTATCCCTGGCGTACAAATAGATTTTGAGTGCCCATCCCACAGTGAGGGATACTCTCTCAGCCTGGACTCTTGAAGGAGGGCCTAGACCCTACCCTGGATGACATGACAGACTCTGGAGATCCACCATGGAGGGCCTCATCCTCCCTGGGGATCGGAGTGGGGTTGCATGTGGGGTTGCATGTGTTAATCCTTCTTAGCTTGTACTTAAAATATATCAAATTACTTGAAGAGAAAATGGAAAATTCTCAAAGATATGGAAAGAGAAATTTCTCTGTCACTCCTATCTCTAACCCTTTACTCCTCTCCAAGAGCCCCATGATGCTGATATATATATATATATATATATATATGTATGTATGTATGTATGTATGTATGTATGTATGTATGTATCTCTCTGTCTAGACTTTGGATTAGGATTTCTGTTGCTGTGACAAAGTGCCTGAAATAATCATCTTAAGAGGAAGAAAGGTTTACTTGGAATCATTGTTTCAATTCATGGTTGCTTGGCAGTGTGGTGACATAGTATATCATTACAGAAGCAGAGAGCAAAGGAAGCTGTTCACAGAGAAAGAGACAGATGAGGGAGGAGGAGAGACATGCAAAGAGAAAGACTGAGACAGAGTGAGATAAAAGAGCCAGGTTCTCAGTAACATTTCAAGGACACATACACAAAGACCTAACTTCTTCTACCTCTTAAAGGCTGGAGACCAAGCCTTCAACTCATGGGTCTGTAGGAAGCATTTTAGAACAATGCTACATCACTGTTCAGGAAACCATTTTGTGAGAGCAAACTAAGTCAATGGCCATAGACTTAGTCAATTGGTCCCAGAGTGACTTGTGTTTTCAGCTTCCTTCCAAAATGGCTGTGAAGGTAAAATGAAATAATGCAAAGTCCTCATTTAGTAAAGAAACAAATAAATGGGATGTCTCTGGCAATTCACCTTGGACCACAGACTCTGAAGAATGATGCAGGGAGGTCTGAAGGAGTGATCATCCAAATTCAACTTCTATCTGAACTTTAAACACATTTTCCCTAGGGTACCTCTAGAGTCCCATTGCTTTTAAATCTGGGAAGGAATCTCATGTACTAAAAGGTTTGGGGTTGGTCCCCTTACTCATGTCTCACAGACTGTCACGTGTCCTCTTCTAGACTGCTCTCTGTCCTGCACCAGGTTGAATGAGCCTTTTCTAATCCACTTTCTACAATGCCAGCCACACTGAAGCTGTGGACAGAGGTGAACTTTCCTAAAGGTTGGAGGTTATAGAGGAAGTCATATCATAGCACCACAGACACATTCAAACTGTGACTCCTAGGTTCTTTCTAGCTTGGGGTCCCCATCAGTTGAATGTGTGTCTCTCTCAGAAACAGCCTATCTCAGAGCTTTTGTCTCCCCATCACTGTCTCTCCACTTCCCTCCCTCCCTCTCACCCTCCCTCCCCCCCCCCCCCAGCTTTCTAATCATCCTCTAGAGCTGGGGGTATGGAGGCATCATGTTTCACACCACACAGAGCTCTTTCCCTTAAGGTGAAATGCAGCTGGCTTGGAATGGCATCCCAGCTGCCCCTCCTTGCTGTTGTAGATTTCCTTTCTTCCAGATCTAGGCTCCCATGCCAATAAAGGAGTGGGAGGGACCTAATGAGAGCTTCCAGAATGATACAGATTGTTCCTTCTACCGAGTGCTGGTTTTCCCTGACTGGAGAATGCAGTGCTGTGACTTTCCTGCTGTTTCATGTGTCTATGTGGCAAGAGAACAGCTGCTGTCCTGCTTTCCAAAACCAAGGAAAATATCCAATAACTTATAAGTGACAACCAAAGTTGCTACACTGGCATAAATTGGATAAATGGCCAATTAAGTGGCCCTGTGGAGGTGCACTCCATATGGGAGTGAGAACCCTGAAGTATGGAGTATGCAAACATGAGAGGAAGGCAGAGGTGCAGATTCACCCCAAGAGTCCCTCTGAACTGGTCTTGACATTGCGCTGGATTTTTGAAGTGATTATGAGGGTCACAAAGTCAGAAGAGAGGGGCAGGAGATCCAAGTTCAAGCATTAACCCTGCCTCATCCTAGCTTTGAAACCATGATCTGAAAACAACCTTAACTCACTTCCTGAGTAAGACAGAAGGTGGATGGACAGGTGGTTGCATGGGTGGACACTCATCTGTAAAGAGACATGATGGTCTCCATCCAGCCTACTTGAGGGGTCATTAAACACAGCCTAGTGTTATGACAGACAACTCCCTTTTTCTCCTACAGCCAGAGGAGACACTAGCATTCGATTTTTCTGGAAACACAGATCCTTATGGATCTCTAAAGGGCCATTGCTAATGGAAATTCTGAATTCACCCATGATACAAGGAATGAGGCACAAGCAAGCCCCTCAGCGTAGCTCCTGCCAGCCCTACCCCAGTCCCAGGACTCTTCCTCCATTAACCCTTATCTGCCACCCAGTCATTTCCCACTCTGTCCTTCTTTATCAGAAAGCAGCCGTACTTGTTAGAGGCTCCGCGACCACTCCAGCGGTTTCCTTTGAGGATCATATAACACTGCAGCCTAAGCTTCATTATTATGCTAATGGAGCTTGGTCTGAGCTGCTTTCATAACTGCCATATTAAAGCATCCCAGGGAGGAGAGACCTCCAGAGGCATTTGCATCTTGCTGGATGAATATTAACGAGGAGCCCAGGGAGGAGTTGTTTTTGAACTTGGTCAGCAGGTGACAGGTGACAAGGCCCAGCTTACACTGCCATGAAATAAATAAGTAAACAACTGACCAACAAGAAAACAGACTGGAGAACACAGAAAGTGGGGCAAAGCCTCCGAGGAGAGACAAAGAAGACGCTTGCTCAGGGAGACCACGGCACACATTGCCTTTATCAAGCCTGGGATACTTGTCCTGATTTCAGAAACAAGGATCCCCTGCTTCAGTACAGGCCAGACAGTGGAGAAGCTGGCAAAACCAAATTAGGTTTTACTTCTGGATGCAGAGGGTGATGTGGGGACTCATAAAACACAGTTCAAAGCCTGGAGACAACTTTGATATAGGAATAGCTTTGAATTAAAGGGCAAGCTTAGAACCAGGGTCTGTCTCCCTGTCCTTCCGCCACCCATCACCTTTCCACCTCCTGCTATGGTCCCTCAGGAAGAGTTTTCTCTCATATTCTGTTTTCTAACTAAAGGATGTCCCTCCACACAGATGCATGCCATTGTGTTAAATGTAACCTCTCCAACAGGGAAGAAATCAAGAGTTCACATCATACCCAAAGCCCAGAAGAACTTTATTCTAGATCAGTGTGTGTGTGTGTGTGTGTGTGTGTGTGTGTGTGTGTGTGTGTGTAATAGATTGGCATCAGATGCTAATTCACCTAGACTGACTGACAGGGATGTCCCAGCAATACTGTCATCGCCTCCCCCAGTATTGGGGCTCTTGGCTTCTTACATGAATGTTGGGGATTCAAGTTCATGTCTGCATACTTGATGCAAGAGCTCTGCTGTTCGAGCCCTCTCTTCACCCCTTGTCTGTTCTTTAAGTGCATTCTGTTCCCCTAAAAATCATTTAACTAGAGTTGCCCACAGTCCCTACTTCCCTGTTCCCTAGAAAGAAGTGTCTCTTTGCTTCTAAATCTCATTTGGATATTGGGTATTCTCTTTCCTGGGATACCGTTTGCACATAATAAGATTACATACCTGTTGGCCTATCGATTTGTTGCTCGTCAGTTTGTGCCATCCGACTCAGTTAGCCTATCTTCAGAAGGCTTGAGGAAGCAGAGTCAGTTCGTTACCTTCCAATTTCTCCATTGCAGAAAAATATATGTAACTATTTCATGTACTGATAAAAAGCTGTAGTAAACAACAATTCCATTTGCTTTGTACCAAGACTATGCCATATCAGAAACATAGACAGAATATCTTGACTTTCCACAATGTCAGAATTTATTGAATAGCATTAAATTCTCCATGTATTCCTGAATTCACTTGGTAGATGTGGCCACTGGCGATCAATGGTTCTTTTATTCCAATCTTAAATACTAATATAAACTCTAATGTTATACATTACACTTCACACAGAAATGCCTGAGAGTCCTGCACATCTTGGATATTTCTAGACAATTCAATGGGAATGGGAAAGAAAAGGTTCCTGTACCAGCAGCATTGTAGACAAGGATGAATTGCCCTTCCACCCTGAAAACCAGGAAGCTGGGCTAGAGGGAAGGGGCAGTACCCTACCCTGACTCTTCAAGTCAGAGGTCTATCGGGGGAACTCTTGCTAACTCTTATGTTTTCTAAAGTATTTTCTCTTTACCCTTTTGGGGGGGGGTCCCACACCCAACTGCCAAAGAAATCACATGGAGTCTTATTATCACTTATAAATGCTGGGCCGTAGCTTGGCTTATTTCTAGCCAGCTTTTCTTAACTTAAATTACCCCATCTACCTTATGCTTTTTTCACCCTTTAGTTGGCTGTGTGGCTGGGTGGCCCATTCTTTTCTCACTCTTAGATCTGTGTGTGTGTGTGTGTGTGTGTGTGTGTGTGTGTGTGTGTGTTCTTCTATTTATTCTCTCTGCCTGCCAGCCCCGCCTATCCTTTCTCCTGCCTTGCTACTAGCCATTCCGCTCTTTATTAGACCAATCCGGTGTTTTAGACAGACAAGGTAACACAGCTTCACAGAGTTAAACAAATATAACATAAAAGAATGTAACACATCTTTACATCATTAAACAAATGCTCCACATTGTAAACAAAAGTAACACATCTTAAAATAATATTCTACAACAATTCGCATTCCTCTGTGCTTCTAGATCAAAGACGAAGAAAACATTTTAAAAGTATTTCTGCTTGTTACTCCCATGCATTAAAGATAGATGCTACATTCCTCACTGAGAAATCAATCCATGGTCCTTAACATTTTCCAATCAGTGGAGAATAACCTCTATACTATATGCATGGTTTCACACTTCCTAGTAGAGAAATACTCCGATGTGTGGCTCTCTATTCAGCACTTGCTTTCCTTGTCAACAGATGCCTATCATTCCCCAGATGTTTGCAGCAACTCTCCCTTATTCACCCGTGTGCCTTCAGCCAAGGATCTCTCTGAACCCCCTCATTCCAAGTGTGTGTGTGGACCTTAGGGAAGTCTCCAGCATCCAGAAAGGGATCAGGAGTCAAGGACCTTGCCACATTCCTGCATTATGTGTTACAACACTTAGAAGTATGGCAGCTATAGGTAAAGCCAATCATAGATAATGACAAGAAAACCATGAAGGAGACAATAGGATCTTGACTTCCTTGGGACACTGAATCTGTCAACTCTGGGACCACCCACTATAATTTATTTAAGATGATAACATCATTATTTCTAGGTCATGTTTACCTGGATGTTCTGAGATTTGTAAACAAAATTATCATGGCACATTCCCTAAATCTAATCTTTTCTAGTCTTGTGCTTCTTTGGAACAAAATACCAACTCTGTTTGAGCAACCTAACCTTACTAGACTACATAGTTAACTATGCTAAGTGGCACAGTCATGTGCCACAATGTTTCCATCTATGATGGGCCATATATACTATAATGTGCCAATAAATTATATTGCCAATAAATTATATTGCTTAATGGCATCTTAATTATTTTAGTTTATATAAGTGCAATCAAATGTTTATATAATGATGAAATCACCTAAAGATGCATTTCACAGAAAATGGTCCATCACTAAGAGTAACTGTAGTTTCATTGCCTTATCAAGGATTGGTCTAGTATATAAATGTGACCCCAAAGTACCAATTAAATGGGAGTAGATGCTTTCTGGATACTACTTTCTTGCTTTAGGAGAAAGCAAGACTTCCATGCTTGGAAGTCTCATGCAGAGAGCTACGGCAGCCATCGTGCAGTTATGAGGTGTGTTAGGCAAGAAACTGGTGTAAGTTCATTGTTAAAGGACTTTCAAGCTGGCCATGTAATAATGAGGTTTTAAATTACAGTTTAAGAATAGATCATTTAAGAAGGGCGATGGTAACACATGCATTTAATCCTAGAACTCGGGAGGCAGAGGCAGGTGGATCTCTGTGTGTTCAAGACCAGCATGGTCTACAAGAGCTAGTTCCAGGACAAGCTCCAAAGCTACACCGAGAAACCCTGCCTCGAAAAACCAAACAACAACAACAACAAAAACCAAGAATGGATTATTTATAGTTCTCCAGTCATATGTCTTCCAAATATTCTCTTGAATAGGAAAGGAAGAGGTGGCATAGCCAGCAAGTTTAAGGAATTTACAGGCACTCATATTCTGTCCTTTGCAGACCACAGGAGTAGTGAATGTCCTATTAATATTTGTGGCAATTATAGATTACCATGGTGCTTGTGAGTTTTTATTATGACTTCCGTTTTCATTTTAATTTAATCATCACTAAATTTTTTATAAGGAAGAAAGAAAGCAAGGACAGACTAACAAAACCTGCAAAATACATTACATCTTTAAAAGATGGAGTTCATTATTCACATGCTTGTAAAATGCTCTCATGAATATCAAAGCCCTCACACTATCCGCCCCTCCCCCCTCACCAAAAGAATGAGAACAAAGAAATGGTTGTGATTCAATTGGCTTCATTTTGCTTCAAAATGATTTAAATTCTGTAAAAACATGGGTGTACTCATGTGCTGTGTGTGTCCTGGGGTGTGTTGGGATAGAACACCATGAAGGACTGGTCAACCTTGGCTGCTGCCAGAGAGACTGTGTCTACTACAGGAGCTTCAATGTAGTAGCCTTTCCAGTCAGAGACAAAATTGAGAAAGGCATAATTTTAATTAATAAAAACTCGAGTAGTTATTATTATTGGTCACCAACAAATATAATTGTGCAAGACAGATATAATCAGCAGGACAACAACAACAAATATGATACACAATGAAATCCTATCAAAATCCCCACATTCTTCACAAAATAGAAAAAAGAAAAGTCTCTTAAAATTCTAATGGCACCACAAAAGGCCCAGGATAGCCAAAGCAACCCTGAATAGAACAATTCCCGATTTTAAGACATACTCTAGAGCTGCAGCAGTAAAAACAGTATGGCACTGGCATGAAAAAAAAACTTGTAGATCATGCTGTGACTCCCCAAAGCACCACCCCAGTGACACAAGTCCGTCTCCTAAAGGCTCTATAACCTTTCCAAATAGCACCAACAACTGGAGAAAGCGTTCAAATGCATGAACTAACAAGAAACATTTCCCATTCAAACCATTGCAGTGGCCTAAAGAATTAATTTCCAGATTATGAAAGGAATTCTAAATTAGAAAATGCACTGTGTACAAACCATTGCTAGAAACCAGAGTTTAATGTGTGTGTGTGTGTGTGTGTGTGTGTGTGTAGGCATGCATTCGAATGCATGCACGTGCATGCCCATACTCTTGCAAGGATGTGTGTGCCGATACATACCCGTGGAAAGGCCAGAGAAGGACATTGGGTGTTTTGCTCTATCACGCTTTTATTCTGTTATGAGCTTCCATGTAGACACTGAATACTAGAAGCTCAGTCTGTCACTGAGCCTGAGGTGAGGCTGGTAACCACCAAGCCCCAGTGTTCTTCTTGTCTCTACTCCCAAAGCACTGGGGTTACCGGTGTTCAAGACCACACCTAGCCTCTTCAAATTAATACTCACATGTACACAGCGAACTCTCTTACCTGCTGAGCTGTCTCTCTCCAGTCACATGCCCTGCTGTGGTTTTTCTCTTAAATTCTAATAAAATGATCTTGGAACTTAAAAAAATAAATTCAGGGCTAGCATGATGGATCGTCCAGTAAAGGTACTGGCCACCTGAGTTCAATTCTTTGGACCTAGGTGAAATAAAGAGAGCACTCACTCCCACAAATTATCCCCCCCACCCCCACACACACATGAGTGTGTGCATGCACATGCAAGGTAAAATGTAAATGAAATTTAATATTTTCCCATCTATCAAAAATAAAAGCAATACAAATATAAAAGGATGATCTGCAGTTTGACAGGACAGTTGGAACTTGCATTTACTTTGTGGTTAAACTCCGTAAAAATTCCATCTTGTTGGAGAACAAAGAAAGCAAAGGGATGCTTATTTCAGCAAGATTGTTTTATCTTTCATGTGTATCCTAAAACATGATGCATACAACTCAAGGATGAATCTTGCATTCAAGTTGGCAGACAGCTAGAGACAAGTAAGCTACTGTACCCATGCACCCATTTGCCTATTCATTTAGGGCCCCCCCACTTTTTTAAAGAGTCTCTAGGCTATCCTGGACTATGTTATATAATCACACGATGACCCTGAACAACTCCTACTTCCACCTCTGCAGTGCAGGAGTTTACAGATGTGCAGCACCACACCCAGTTGACCTGGTGCTAGGAGGGAAACCCAGGGCTCTGTGCATGCCGAGAAAGCAGTCTACTAACTGGGCCACATCCCCTCCCCAATTATCCATCCATCGAACAAGTGAATGCTGAGTCTTTGCCACTCAACACATCTCCTGGGACTTGGACAGACAACAATATGGCCTGATTGGAGTTACTCTATGGAGATAGGGAAAACATAGGAAGGTATAAAGTAACCAAGTTACAAACAAATATGTAATTACAAGTTGTGCTCAGACCTGTAAGAGAATACAAGATCTGACAATGGCCACAGAGAATTGGGGGTACCAGAACTCGTCTCTGTGGCCAATGCTTAATTTCTATTGTCAATTTAGTGGGATTAGAAATGCTTAGGGCATTAGTGAGAAACAACTTGAAGGTACCAGTGATAATGTTTCCAGAGAGCATAACTGAGGACTGCCCTGAATAGAAGCAGCACTGTCCCATGGGTGAAGGTCTCAGATTTAATTAAATAAAATACTCGCTGAGCGCCAGTATTCAGTTTTTCTGTCTACTGCCAAACTGCAAATGTACCATGACCAGTCTGCTGCCATAGTGAACTATATCTCCTCAAACCATAAGCCAAAATAAACCCTTCCTTTTAAAGCTGCTTTTCACAGCAAAGAGAAACTAACATAAACCTCTGAATATGGAAAGTCCAAGAGACCCAGAGATGGCTCAGTGGTTAAGAGCACTGGCCGCTCTTCCAGATGATCTGGGTTTAATTCCCAGTATCCATATGGCAGCTCGAAACTATAAATCCAGTCCCAGAGGAGCCCATGTTATCTTCTGGCCTCTGCAGTAGTCAGCCATACATGCAAAATTAATCAACTAGCTAATTAATAAAAATTAAATAGAAATGTAGAGTCTGAGGATAAAAAGGAGCCAACCGAGCAAAGAACTAGTAGGTGTGTGAGGAAGGGGCATTTTAGGCAGAAAGAATCCTATGTAAAAAGCCTAGCATAGGAGAAAGAGCCAATGTGTCCAAGGACCTGAAAGGTAGCTATTATGGATATAGCATTGGTTTGGAAAAAATACAAAATGTCCCTGGAGACCAAATTCAGGGTCAGATCTTCCAGGTCCTTGAAGGTCAAGGTAAGGTTTGGGTTTTAGCAAATGTGCAGTAAGAGATAATGAACTATTTTTTAGCAACACTATTTAGAGCAAAGATAAAGAAGAAACTGTGGGGCGAGACTGAGCTCCTCCCCCTGCATCGAGACTGGGGAGGTAATTTAATTAATTAACTAACTAACTGATTAATTTTGCATGTGCGGGTGTTTTGCCTGCATGTATGGCTGACAACTGCAGAGGTCAGAAGATAAGGGACAGGTCCTGATCTTGCATCGGTCCCATGGAGGGTCCCTAACTGTTGTCCTGCCTCAACTTGATGGGTCATGCTTTGGTCAAGCCCATGGGAGGTCTGCTCCTTTCTGAATGGAGGAGTGGATGGGGAGGGAGGCAGATAGGAAGTGGGGTGGGATGGGAGGAGGGAGCAGAAACTGTGGTCGGGATATAAGACAAATGAAAAAACTATTAGTTAAAAATATACTGTGGAGGATATGTAGAGAACCTTCTAGAAAGGGGTAGAAAGAAGCATAGGGTCATTCCGGAGCTCCCACCATAATCGAAGACTGAAGTGACAGTAGCAGCGACACAGACGGAACTAAGTACACGGATGGAGAAGCATCCACTGAGAGGCAGCTGGGGTGCCTTGCTTCCCTCCACATGGGAGAGTCACGTGGTTCTCTGGGTGAAATCTCCAAAGAGAGCAGTACAAGCAATTATCCCCTTGGAATGCTGAAATCCAAATAGTCAGAGGGGAAGCAATATCTAATGCCAGCAGTTGGAATATGAACTCGGATTCATTCTGAAATCTCCTAGGAAACTGCCTTCATATACAGAGATTACTGACCCATTTCAGAGACTCACGATTAGCACCTATGCAAGCAGCCAAGGCAGAGTTAGCCAGTGCTCCAAGAACCACTGATGCTCTCCCATGTGCATTCTCTAAGAAGGAGCACAAGGCAAACATATAGAAACCAGACCATGGCAAGGGCAGTAGCAGGAACCGTATGCTGAGCATGCAAGTTAGAATGCTCAGGGGACACCCAGCAAGCACTCCTGAGTTTCTGAGGAACTCTGACGAGGGCAGCCTGTTTTTGTCACCACCAAGAGCCAACCTCTGACTCTAAGAGGCAATGCAACCATCCCAGCAGCCACCGAAGCTCTGCTGCCCAGGGAGAGAGCGCCTCCTCCTGTGTAGAGGTCTTTAAGCAGACAGGGGATACAGTCAATCAAGAATTTTCTGGGATTCCTGGATCTGCTATGGGCGGGTAATCCCTAAGGACCAACTAATCTTCCTTTAAGAAGCTATTCATGAGCGTGATCATGGGTGAACACGGTTGGAAGAAGATCTATTCCTAAGAAACGTTCTCCAGCCTTTTGAAAGATTACTCAGGACCAAATTCTTTCTCCCTCCCTCCCCCCTCCCCCGAGCAGTGTGCCAGCTGATGCTGTGGACCCCATAGTAAACAAAACTTATGCCAAAGCGCTTGGCACTGGCTGGGTCTCTCCCATCATTCTTTTCAGCCCGTTTCACTGCCAAGTGACATCAGGCCTCTTGCTGGCACGCTAACCTTGCTGTGTGAGACACCACATCAAAACCTGTCATGTGACTGCCTTCACCCAAACAATGCTAAGTCAGGCTGTGCTCTTACTGCACGTGTAAGGCATCTTTAAACATCATGACAGGATGTGAGCAAAGCATCGGGGGCCCAGGGGATCAAAGAAGTGCAGGGCGGTTGAAAAGCAGCTCTTTAACAGGCAGCCAGAGCAGGAAGTTCTCTTTGTGAAGCTTCGGCCCTAATGACTTCTCCCTGCTTTGCTCATAAAGGCTGCCTAATTATGTCACATACTTCTGCACCCCACATTCAGGGCCCCTCAGTGTCTGGGTCCCCTACTGTCAGCTTTATAGCCTCCGAGGTCATAAAAGCCAAAGGAACCCGCTGCTGGATTGCTGCCTGGATGACTGAGTTTCCACCTCTCCTTAGAGAGAGCAAAACTAGGGGATGAAGGCCAAGCAGCCTTCCTCAAATGAATCCCCATTGGTTTCATCGTCTTTCAGTCCTATAGGGAAATCACACTGGGACTCAAGATAAAAAGTGACATCCCATTTCCACAGAACTAAAGAGACTCAAACTATATCTCAGTAGTGGGCAGACCATAATCCAATTTTTCAGCTCAAATATCAAAACTGAGACTAATTGGATTCCTGGCTTGTCCCACCATCATCCCTGGTGACAACCACAACAGCCAAAGTAGCCACCCCATGTCCTAAAGGCCTCCCTCATCTAGGTCTCTGCAAAGCACCACTCTCTGAAGCACTCATTTTAATAATCCAGGATGGCTTTACTCTGTGGTCTATTTTAATACAAGCCCATCTCTTCCCAGCTCCCCACCCCAAGTCACTTGCCAGGTTTATTAGTCAGCTCTTCATTGCTCTGACAAAATACCTGAAGTGACATAGTCAGAGGAAAGGTTTGTTTCTACTCACAGTGAGAGGTCTTGGTCCACAGTTGCTTGGCATTGGCACTTTGGACCTGTGGCAGCACAGCAGATCATGATGGCAGGAGCCCACGATACGGCAAGCCTGTTCACTTCGAAATGGATCTAGGACAGAGAAGCAACATATCCTTCAAGATGGGATCCCAACACACCCTTCAAAGGCACACCTTCAATAGGATAACTGTCTCTATTAGGCATCACAACCTAAATTCCTGCCACTTTCCAATAATACCACAGGCTAAGAATTCAGCGTCCAACACATGGCCATTGAAGGACATCAGGATCCAAAATACAGCACAATTATTTTATTTGGTTTGGTTTAGTTGCTGATGGATAGGTACTCGGATTAGACAGATGGACATGTGGGTGAGTAGGTAGATAATTGGATAGAAGATAGATAGATAGATAGATAGATAGATAGATATGGGGATAGATACATAGACAGACAGATAGACTGATTTGTGGGTGGATGGATGGATGGATGGAGATAAATGTGAGGATGGATATCAACTTACTGTCTTCCAAGCAGCTTGCATACTGCCCTAATCACATCTGCCATGTGTGAACCTCTGCTCAGAAAGAGTCCTCACCTCGGGTTAATTTTGATTGTAGAAAGCCTTCCTTCATCGTGCTGTGACAGTGCACACTAAAAAACTCATGAATATTCCACTGCCATAAATCTGAACTCTAGCCTTGGGAAAAGACACATGAAAATCTTACCTTGTAAGAAATGTTTCCAGCTCATATGATATATGTGTCCAGGCGCAGTACTGCCTTATGTGTAGCTCCTACCCAGTGTTTGCCTTCCTGGCTTAAAGAGAAGTGGTCTATAAGAATCAATTTTGCAGTGTGGACATTGCTTCTTCAGGATGGCATAATTCTGAGTTTAAAACCTAACTTTGCTTCTCTGTGGTTGTGGTGTTTTGGATGGAAAACATGACAACTATACTCAGTTTCCTCTGCAAATTAGCCGTCCTCACCCCCACCATTACAGAGACTGGAGGAAGTAGTGTGTGTAAGGGGAGAACATAACAGACTGATCTCTAAACAGCCACAGCTATAATGATTGCTATTCTGTGACTATCCAGCTTGTTCTCCAGGATCTGTGATGTCTAAAATGGCTTACCTACAGAAGATACACCCAAAACACAAACACCCTGTGGGTTTCAATGAGAACATCCCCCACAGGTTCCTGTATTTGAACACTTAGTCTGCAGTTTGGGGGAACCTAAAAGGTTATGGAACTTTAAGGATGTACAGCTTTGCTGGAGGAGGTTCATCAGCACAATCAGGCTTTCAAGGTTTATAGCCTCACCCCTACTTTCTGTTCTTCCCTCCCCACCCCCAGCCTCCTGTGTGTAGATGAAAATGTGACCAGCCATCTTCCTGTCTCTACAGTCATGCTTTCCTTGCCTGTTGCCACGTCCTTGGGGCCACATTGGGCAAAATCCCTCTGGAGCCATAAGTCAAAGTAAACCATTTTCCCCCTTAACTTGCTTTTCATCAGAGCATTTTGTTATGGCAACAGAAAGTAACTAATACACACCTTGTACTGAAAAACACAACCGCACAAAAAATATTTACATAAACACAGCCATCCACTAAGGCATCAGGCTGTTGAGACAATGTTCAGGAAGTTTCCAGACACAGATAACCATGAAAAGTTCTGATTTTTGAGCACCTTCATCAAGAAAATGAGGCAGTCATCAAAGCTGTCACTCAAAGCCACTAAAGGGTGAGTGAACCACACCACATTCCTCTAGACACCAAGGCAGTCACTTCACTCCACGGGAAATGGGAGGGGAGACAGCCCAGCACGCAGTTTGTTCTTGCTTTGTTTTTAACTCAGTGTGGTTACCAGTGATAAGGTATCTCAGACACCTCCCTAGATGCCCGTGTAGCTCAGAGCTGACTCAAAGAGCTGGCACGATGAATGTTTGTCAAATTGTCTCTGGCCCCAGGCAGCTGAAGCCACGTTTGCTGGCATTATATGTAATTCTAAAACTTAAGTTTGCTTCAGGATTTGGAAAGATTGAAACTCTACTTGCTTTTGGGTAAAGTTCTGAGAGCGTTGGTCAAGCAGCAGCTTCAAAAATGAAGACACCGGAGCACAGAAAACCTTGGCTTTCAAAGCTGATTCTGAACAGAGACCCAGTTAGGGGCTTGCTTGTTGTGTATGACAGGTTTCTGTCGTCAGGCCATCACAAAGTCTCCCCACTATGTGGTCTATTTGGGAACAATAAAAGAACTCCAAGGGTCAGAACTTGATCCTTTCAAAGTTTCTCCTTTGAAGCCAACATTGGATGGCTGGCACTAGAACTAAGGGCTGTCTCAGCCCACATGATGTTTTATCTGGCGATGCTAATTTGTCATGCAAATGCTTAGAAGCCTACATGTGGTGCACCCTCGGATGTCCTAGGGAGCCTTCTAGCTGCTGGCATTGTCCCCTGAAGCACTGTCCAATTCTCAGCCACCTGTGGGGGGGGCTTGGGGGGGTCACAGCTCAATGGAAGTCTGATCAAATCCAGGCTTCAGCAATCCCACTATCACCAAATCGTTATAGAACACTGAACATTCAATCCAAATCCTCTTCTCATGCAAGAAAATTCTTTCCCAGTCATTCCGACAACCCAGAAATCAGCCTGTCAACTGCCCAGAATTAATTTCCCTGGAACCAAGATGGTTCTCTATCAAAAAGAGCCTTTGACTAGAAGAGATTTTTTAAATAATGAGATGAAAGATGCCCCCAAGCCAGGCATGGTGACAAGAATCCCAGCACACAGGAGGCTGAGACAGGAGTATCTTTAGGCCAGCGTAGGACCCATAGAGCATTTCCTTCTCATAAAGAAGGAAGGAAGGAAGGAAGGAAGGAAGGAAGGAAGGAAGGAAGGAAGGAAGGAAGGAAGGATACCATACAATTCCTACTTACTGGTCTTAATAGGAATACTAACAACACAGTAATTTAATATCATAATAGAACAAATGATCATTTTCTACAAACTTTCAAATCCCATTTTGAGTATGAAAGCCAGGTTTCAAAATACATAGAGCTCAATTTCTTTCCTTCCTTTTCTCTTCTCTATTACAAACATATCCACCAGGCCCAGCCCCCTTCTCTACACCCCTCCTCCCTTCTTCCTTCCTTTTTCCTTCATTCATAAAAATATCACTAAGCAGGCCCAAACGAGACAGGAGCCTCAAGGCAGACAGACCCACATGGGTGTCAGGAATTCTAGGAATAGGAGTCATAAGATCTGTTACTTAAAAGGGGATGGGGTAAGGTGAGTCAGACCTCCACAGTCATAAGAGGAGACACAATTGCAGAAAGGGATAAAGCCAGAATGGACCCCCATGATGCTGGGTTGAAGTTGGAAGCACCCATCAAGGGTTTTAATGCCCAGAAATAGGTTAGCCCTCTGTACATGAAATCAATGTGTAATCTCCAGGTAGTTCTTATTCTTTCATTTGTTTGTTTAGAGGGTTTTGTTTAGTCCAGGCTGGCCTCAAACTCTTTATGTAGCTGAGGCTGGCCTTGAACTCCGAGTTGATTAAATTCTTGCATTACAAGGGTTACAGGCATGTTCTGCCATGTGATTCTCCAGTTCTATCCATTGGTGAGGCCTAGGGAGTGACATCCTACCATCAACGAACAGACCTGTCACTCAAATCTTGGCTTCTGTATGTAATTCACAGTAAAAAAGCAGGGCTCCCTGGAGGAATGGAAGGTTCTAAGATGAAGTAAATGTGTCTAGGACAGTGTATGCTGCCAGAACAAGAGTGCACTCAAAGAAAGCACAACAAAGGATGCAGGACTTTGATTCCAACCCAGGGATTGACAAACCTCTGAGGTGCAAGGCAAGCCCCTGTATAGATGGCCTAATCATTATGTATTGGAGGTAAACTGAAAGACATCCAACAAAGTTACTGACTTATATAAAAATAAAAGAAAGTCAAACAGTTTCAGGACGAAAATATCTAGTGGGACATGGCAACGGACACTACATGTGACCCTGAATGAGACCCACTGCTGAAAAGGAAGTCACAAGGATACTGAGAATATTTGAGTGAGGTCCCAGGGTGAAGGAGGGTGGGAGTGCTTTGTATTATCTGTACAGATTTCTGTGAATTGGAAATAATTTTAAAATAAGATATTTCTTGTAGACAGTAATCCAGGGCTTTCTAGTTTCTCTTCTTAGGAAAAGCCCCTCTAATGGTAGCTAGAAATTCTACCAATGTGACATCTCCATTCTCCCATCCTGCTGCCCTCGGAGAGGAGCTTCATTAAGGACACATGTCCCAGGGAGGGCTAACTCTCAACATTCATTCTCAGTAATGTTTTCCAAATAACCCTCAGTGTATTAGATTCAGGAGACATTTGTGAACAGATCTAAAGAAAGGGAAATTTTTTAGTTAAGGAACTTTGGAAAACAGTTTCTTTATTGCAGGACTCCTAAGAATCTTCATGAAGCTAATGAGTATTTTACAGTGACTCAGGGGAAGTGACATTTGGAGTTATTTGACCCTGTCAGGACAGGCTCCAAGACAACACATTTTGGGAAATTCTGGTTGACATTTTCAATCAGCTTGCAAGACAGGAGTAAGAGTTTAGAGTCTGAGGTGAAACAGCTTTGGTTCAAATCCTGACTTCTCTACTTGCCAAGTTAATTAAACTCTCTATACCTCAGTTTCTTTATCTGGAAAGTTGAAATACAAGTCCTTGACTGGGCATTATGGAGGTAATTAGACATGATGAAGACAAAAGAAAAAATGATAGTGTGGTTCTTGGCATGTAGAAGAACTCAATGTGTGTGTGTGTCAGAAGGTGTTCATTCTACCACTGTGGTTATTATTGTCTAAACCAGAGCCTAAGTGAGTGGACACAGAGAATGCCATCAAGTTGGACAAGCTAAGAATCCTGGAGTAGCCCATTTCCTGTTGCTATAACTAAATGTCTGCTCCTGGATGCTTTATAAAGACAGAAGGTTGTTCTCTTCACTTTAAAGGAGGAACGTTCAAGGGCAGATGGCAGTGTCAGTGGCGTCTTTGGTTAAGGTCTCAAAGCAGATGGCATCAGGCAGGGGATGGAAGAAATCACACTCTATGATAAAAAGCCAGAGACCAGAGCAGGACCACTCTCTTACAACAGTTTTCTCTCTCAATAACTACCTTACTCTGCAAGACCAGCAATAATTCGTTCTGAGCAAGTGCCACCAGGACCTAAGTACCTAGCAGCAGGCACCACCTCCTCAAATGTCTAGGGCATCTCACAGCTACTGCTTTGACAAGCAAACCTCCAGCACACGAACCCCTGAGGCACAAACAGCATCCAAACCATGTTAAAGCTGAATGCACTCAACCCAAAGTCCTCCAACATTGTAATTTTGGAGCTATTACTGCCGGGGCACTCTCTGCACACCCATGCTGTGCTGGTGTACACTGCTGTCAACTTGACAGGATCTAGAATCGCCTAGAGGACAAACCTCCAACCTCCGGTCATGTCAGTGAGAACATTTCTAGATCGGGCGAATTAAAACTCATCCTCACTGTGGGCAGCACCGCGGCTCTGCAAGCCGGAGTCCGGACTGAATGAAAAGGAGAAAGTAAGACAAGCACCAGGACCCATCTTTCTCTGCCCCCGGTGACCCCTGCAATGTGACCCATTCCTTCCCCCATCGGGTGGGCTGTGTCCCCAAACTGTGGGCCAAAGCAAAGTTTCCCTGTCTTCAGTTGCTTTCCTCGGCTATTATGCCACATCAAGGAGAAAAGTTAACAATTGGGTTATCTAGAATCTCCCCAAAGCCACAGTGTGCCGTGGAGTAAAGACCTAGCTTAGTCTAGACTGTCCTGTCATTTACCCAGAGTGCCCCGTCTCCCCCAGTGGGGAGGGGAATAGGGTATAAGAAAGCACTTTCTGGCTTGCAAACAGCTGTTGCTATTTGCCTCTCTGTAAACATGGTCAACTGGTCCACACAGTGAGCATCCCCCACCTGCTTCTGGCCTCATGGTCATTCTCTCCATTGCTATGGGGAAGAGGAATTTGAAGAGTATGGCTGCCTGCCAAACAGAGTGACCCAAGTCGAATCCCCTATGCCTCAGAGTCACCATGGAGAAGCTGACCCCAGGGGGCTGTCAGCTCACCACAGACAGGCTTCACCAGCGCTTCAGAAAATGAAAAGCTTTATTAAACTTTCAAGTCCAGAGCAGATGTGCCCGGACATAAATATTCAAAAGAGCCCATCTGCTAGGTAAATCGTCTTTGGATGTAGGAACGGAAGGACCGTACGTTCATGAGACCCCACTGCTGTGGGATCCCAAGAGTGCTGGAAATCCTGCAAGCAGATGTCTCTGACAACCAAAAAGAGAGAAGAGTTGAGTAAGAAGAACTCTATGCCATACCACAGCCATGAGGGGTTTCACTGGCATGCCAGTCAAGGTCAGGGACCCCAGAGAGTGATGGCAACAGGACCCCAAAGAGGTGGAGGGGAAGAGAGATGGAGAAAACAGTAAAATGTACTCCACAGTAGCAATCTGCCCCACTCCCAACCCCCTACTGCCTCTGCCAAGGCTTCTAAACTCTGAGAGGAAGTTGTGTCATTTCTATAGTCACCCCTATGTACTCTATGCCATTCTCTCCATGAGCACTGGTAATGGAAACAGCAGTAACTATAAGCCTATACTGTCACCTAGCTATGTGCCAGGTACAGGATCTGTTAATAATCCCAACAGCCCTAGGGGACAGATGCTCTGATCATTCTCATGGACAAATGGAGAAAGTGAGGCATGAAGGGATTGAATGTGTGATTTGCTTAAGACGTCCAGGCTGGCAGTTGGAGGCCAGGACTAAAGCCCAGTAAACCACTCCCCAAGCTGCATATGGTATCACAGGGTAAAAACTGTCCAAACCAAAGTGGCAAGATGCTTCCTGACAGGATGAGGCTCATATCCTAACACAGAGAGATGAAAGATGCAGCTACTGAATCCAACTGAGTCCCAGCCCACGTGGAGCATAAAGGACCCGCGCTCTATGGTAGTATCTAATACCTGAGATTTATTGCTATTCTGTGTTATATATATATTTCCCATTCCCAAGTTTCTGAAGTTCAGTATGTACTGTATATAACTGACATTATAGCGTTCCCTTACCCCTCCCAATTGGCTTAACATCTTATGATCAGTCTATATTATGATCAAGTGGATATGGTGCAGACTTCCAGGTCTCGCCTGAACCTTGCACTCCCTGAGCAGAAGCTAATTCATTCTGTAGCCTGAACACCTGAAGTCTTTTATATGTTGGTTGATCAACCCAAGAAAAGATCTTTAAAGAAAAGGCTCTTTAACAGTCCTTTGACAAATATTTATTGAGCACTTCTTGTGTGACAGTCATTGCAGGCAAAGAAGGGACATAACGTCCAAAAGGCATCTGGCGAGGTCCCTGCTCACACATCTTTGTTTTGTCTTGATATAGACATGACTCAGAGAGGCAAGAGTAGAGCACTGCCCCAAAGCTAGCAGCTTAGGCTGCTCGTATCAGGCCAGAGCAAAGACGAAAAGTCAGAAGGTTGCAGAAGATGAGGGTAGTTAAATGTGAGTTTGCCAAGGACTTGAAACTCATGCTGGGGAGTTTAGATTAAAGGTGGGAGGCAAATGGGAGCTCCTGCCGATTTCTGAATGGACGAATGACAAAATCAAAATCGCACTCTGAGAAAATTAGCCTAGCCGTTGGGTATGGAGTGTACGGAGGGGCGAGGCTGCAGGTGGAAGTGGCCGCCAGGAAGAAGGCTGCTGCGGAAGCCAGCATGAGAGGTGATCAGAGCCTGGACTCCACGGGAGGCTTGACTGTGTCAATGGCTCAAGGTCAGATTGCAGAGACAGAATTGCCAGCCTGTTCTGAGGAGGACAGACCAAGAGAGGAAGTAGTCAGAGGTGAGCTCAGGACTAAAGAGAAGCCAGGATGACTCTGATGGCTGTGGACAAAGAGGCAGGCAAGATGGGTATGAAGCTAGGTGGGTGCCCTTGTGTGAGCCAGTCAAAAAGACAGTGCAAAGGTCAGAGCTAGGAAAGAAGTGATAAGAACATCCACTGAGTCACATAGGCAGCTATGTCTTCCGCGCCCGTAAGAGAAGGAAGTAGCACACTTTGTTCTGAGTTGAGAGCTAGACAGAAGACCAGCCAGGTAGTAGCTAGTAGATATGCCGTCCCTGCAGTAACAAGGTCTCTCCTCTCTCTCTCTCTCTCTCTCTCTCTCTCTCTCTCTCTCTCTCTCTCTCTCTCTCTCTCTCTCTCTCTCTCTCTCTCTCGTGTGTGTGTGTGTGTGTGTGTGTGTTGGTGTGACTGTATCATCAGTATGTGCACATGTGTACAGTTGCCTATGGAGGCCAGAAGAAAGCATCAAATGCCTTGGAGCTTGGATTAGAGGTGGTTGTGTGTCACCCACCATGGGTGCTGGGAACTAAACTCAGGTCCTCTGGAAGAGCACCAAGCGCTTTTAACTGCCGAGCTTTTTAATCAGTTCTCCAGTCACAACTAATATAAATTCTTCAAGCAATAAAATGAAAGGTGAAACTCTAGGGTCAGAGCCTAAAGCCCAGTATCTATATCTTCTTGCAGTCTGTTGTCCTACTAACATTACACTCTCGGAAGCTCTTGTGGAAGGTCCTCATTGCTCTCTTGAACGCTCGGTCGTATCCTATTGAGTTTATGGGAAAGGCATTCAGTGATTGTATTAATCTGTTTTATGTTCCTGTAACAGATTTCCAAAGCCTGATTAATTTTTTTTAACAACTGAAATTTATTCCTAATGGGTCTGGGGCTTGGAAAGCACAACTTCAAGGTGTGGGCATATGCTGAGGGAATTTTTACTGAATCCTGTGTCAGAAGAGGAAGGGACAGGAGCAAGAGAAGACTACAGGTTGAACTCATAACTCACCCTCAAGCCATCAGACACACTGCTGTGATAAGGACATGAATCCACGGACAGAGCCCATGCAATCATTGGTCTGTTCTTGCCAACACTATTGTACCACAGCTTAAGTTTCCAATACATGAGCGTGTTGGGACACAGTTGAAGCACACCATCTGCTAATGATACATACATACATACATACATACATACATATATATGTATTTAAATTTGGTGACTCTCAGGATAGCACGCATCTTCCAGATGTTGACAGAGAGTTATTTGAAGTGAATGTATGGTACCTATACAATGCCTGACGCATAGCAGGTGCTCCATAAATAGTAGGTGCTAAAGATGCCTTGGGTTCTGTCGGGGCGAGTGAGACAGGGAAAGAAACATCAGCGCTGCTGCCTGCCTGTGAAATGAGCAAACTTGCCCTCAAGATCCAGGGACACTGCCTCAGCCCTACAATTTAAAAGTGGAGCAAGGACCCACATCCCTGCTCCTCTGTCTTTGCCACCTACAGGCACCTCGTAGGTTATTTACAGTCCAGCCTCCTGCAGTTGCAGGCTAGACGGAGGGGACGCCACTTCTCTCTTCGGATGATCCAGCTGAGATGAACGCAATGGCACGTCTTTTATCAAGCTCCCAGAGAGTGTCAAGGGACTGAAAAGAAGGACTGGTGAAGAGCAGAGGCCCTGGAGCTTTGTGTATTTCTGGGATAATATGAAATGAGGCAACCAGAGCTGGGGAGATAACTTGGTTGGTTGGTAAAGCTCACACAAGAACAAATACTATATAATTTGCTAATATGAGGCATCTAGACAATAACTATGTAAATGCTTGCCTCACATGTGTGAGAACCTGAGTTCTGGTGCCCAGTAACCATGGGGGGAAAAAAGCTGGGTATGGTGGTGCACACCTGTGATCCCAGTAAGCTTGTGGGCTTACTCTCAAAAAAAAGGAGAAGGTACCTGAAGACAGATAACCAAGGTTATCTTCTGACCTCTACATGTGAGCTATGCATGCATGTGAACACACACACATCCATGAACATACACACACTAAAAAGAAATGGCACAGCTGCTATAGAAAACGGTACAGTGGTGCCTTTAAAACTTTAGCTCAGAACCTCAGCATGGTCCAGTGATTCTAGGAAAACACCCAAGGAGCTGAAAGTGGGGAGTCAAATAGTTATTTTTATATCCGCGCCCATTTTAGCATTGTCCACAGTAGCCAAGAAGCAGGTGCAGTCCAAATGTCCACCAACAAACAAAGGGGTAAGCACAATGTGCTCCACACACAATGCAACTCTCCTGAGCCTTTTGCAAAGAAAGCCTGACACAGGCTCCAACACAGTGACCTTGGGAGAAAGTATGCCGAGCAAAATAAGCCAGTCATACAGGAACAAATACTACGTAGTTCCACTAATATGAGGCACCTAGAGTAGTAAAAATGACATAAACGGAAGTAAAATTATCATTGTCAAGGCCTGGAAGGAAGGGAGCTATAATTTACTGGGTATATTTCCTGGTTACATATGTAGTACACATGTGCAGGTGTGTGAGTCCATGTATGCATGTGGAGGCCAGAGGAGGACAGGAACACCCTCCATCACTCCTCACCTTATTCTCCTAGGACAAAGCTTCTCACGGAGCCTGAAGCCAGTCTGGTGACCACCAAGCACCAGTGATCCCCTTTGTCACGTTCTCCCCCCGACCCACAGTACAAACAGCCATGCTCAGCCTTTTACATGGATTCTAAAGATTTGAACACAGGTCCTCATGCTTGTGGAGGAAGGGCTGTTACTCACTGAGCCATCTTCCCAGCCCCTGCACCGGGTCATCGCAATAAGAAAGCTCGTGGATGGAGGCAAACATGCGGAGATACCTAAGGCCACTTCCCTGCTCACTTTAAGATGATGGAAAGGACAAATTGTACACTATGTGCATTTTTACCACAGTTTAAAGATGTTAAAAAAACAAAAGAGTAAAGACACTTAAAACAACAACAACAAAAACAGTCAAAATCTTGGTACCCATTCAGCAAATTACAGATTTGGGGGTTAGAAGGAAAGCTTTCCTCTCTCTTACATTTCAGTTTTGTACGGCACTTTGAGGGTCAAGGCAAACCCTGGAGTCCTCTCCTGCAACCTCTGCCCAAGGTCATGAGTCACCATTATGACCACTTCCTCCCTAGGCATCCACCTAGCCCTGCTGGAGAACAGGAACAGCCAGGATGCTCACTGTACCTTTGCCTGCCTCCGGCAGCCATTCCAGATTCAGTGGCTTGCCTTGGTGACAGCTCTCCCTGCTGGGCCTCTTTCCTCTCCCACCCACTCAACCTTCCCTTAATCACATTCCTGGGAGGAAACTAATTAGTCCAACCCCCCTCTGCTGTTTTCCCACAAAAAGTAGAGAGCCCGACTGTTTTATGGGGGATATGGCTAGACCAGAGGGCACCTGTTTTGTTTTATACTGTCTTAAATCGAGGAGGCCTGTGGAGCTTCTGTCTTCACCAGACAGCAGAGACGGGAGTTCGGAGGTTCAGAATTTGCTCCTGGTTGGTAGCAATGTGGATTCTAGTTTGGGGAATATCCTCGGCGGTCTTCTTAGACTGCCTATGGACTAGACTCACAGAAAAAGCAGAATGCTTTGGAATGCAAGCTTGCCATGACTGTTGAGTGACAGCATCAAGAATCTAGCCAAGAAGAAAAATGGAAAAAAAAAACCCTGAAAATATTTGATTGGAGAAAGGCTCTGCCAGCCTCTAGCTATCACAGTCAGACCCTTAAAGAAAAGTTTGTAAAAGCGGGAGCTTATTGAGGGCTTTCTAATCCCCAGAAGCCTGGCTCCTGTCTCTCCCTTCCCAGCACAGACCCAGCACCTCCTTCACTGAAGTCCTTGTCAGAGTCTGTCTTTCACACCATTTGAACTTGGCAAATGATTGCACTTTGAGGACCTGAAATTTGGGGTTGTGGAGACATGACCCCCCCATGTCTGCTTTGCAATAGATAAGAACCTGCCTTAGAGGTATCCACATTTGTTGCTACTCTGGTCTGCACAAGAGAAGGGGTTGAATGGTCAGGAGACTTGTGTTGGCCAGATCTAGAAGAGACTCCCCTAGAGAAAGTATTCTCTACCAGTTGTTTTGTAGGTAAGGTCTACAGAGGTGGTGCCCAGCCTCAATCAGGGAGAGGCAGAGTAGAACTAAGCCCCAGCCTGGTTGACCTACCTCAGTCTGCATAGCTCATCTAAAACACCCCTAACGGCTCTTTAAACTCCCTCCACATCTGTTAGTTCTTTAAGGATAATGCTGAGAATTAACTGTGTTCCCTATTCCCCAAAGTGTCCCACCCAATACTGAATGTGTGGTCGGGGCTCCATGAATTCTTTCCGAATGAGGGAATCCCCGCAATGGTCCCAGGAAGGATATAAGACACAGATTGGAGTCCTGACTCACAGAGGAGGAGGGTGGAGCCCACAGACGTTTCCCCTAGACTCAGCCAGAGCTGCAGAGACTGGATACATTTTTAGACGGGGCCAACCTGCTTTCACTGCTCTCTGATGACTTTAGATCAAAGGCCACACCTTCATGTGTTCTGGTGAGTTCTGACACTGTGTTAGAGTCCAGCCAGGGCCTCTTGCAATCTTACAACTTCACAACTCTTGACACTCAAACCTGCACTTCCTATTGGAGCACACTGCCTCTCCATCAGACGGTGCCACACTCCAAGTTCAACAGCACCGCTCCACAGAATAGCCCTTCTCCACTCCGCCCAGGAAACAAGGCAGAATTCTTCATCTCTCACATCATGTGCCCCAAGCCGCCCATCTTCTCAGCACTGCCAGTGTCCCTTTCAAAGGAAAAAGGACAGGTGGTCATGTATACAGACAGCATAAAAGAGATTGGTTTATACACAGTTGTCCAGATGGCCACCACATTCTACTAACTGCTCAGGCATGGACCCACCTTCCCCAGCAACATTTCCCGAAAGTACAAGGCCAGAAAATAGACAGCCTGTGGCTGCAGATGGGTCCAGCATAGAAGCAAATCCATGTGTCTAACTCTTTGGGGGTAAAGGTCAAGGCAGATTTTCTATTTCATCTTTATTTATGCTTCTCCACTGTACCACTCTTCTTCTTTCCAGTCCATGGACTCCTCAGAGGAGAGATCTGCTGGTTCCCTCCTCCTGCCTGCCTGATGTCCCATCATTCCCCCACTTTGGTTTCTTTTTAACACTTTCTCTGGTCCCAATAAAGCTGGGTGAAACCATTTTATTAGGAGTCACAGCCCCATGGTGGAGATCAAGAGCCATGCGTGTTCAAGCATGTAGCACTAACTTCATTGCTTGGCTTGTTTTGGAGAAAATAGAAAATATTCAACTGATTTGGTTTTTATATTAAGAATAGGGAATGTGAGGCTTTCTTTCCAGTAAACAGAATCCACCTCAAGCAACCACATGAGACGGGTAACATGCATTTGTTTTCTAATTCAACTTTCTCTTATTTATTCTAGCCATTCTGATTTATGCAGCTGTTTATATTATTCTGCCACATATATCATGGAGAATAACTCAAATCATTTTTTAAGTCAAGACAGAAAAATGTCATAAATTCAATTCATGTCACAAACAATAAGAAATACTGCATTTTAACAATATGTACATACGTGTATATTAGATAGTGAACGGAAGGAGGAGGAAGAGAATGAGAGGGGAAAACAACTTCGAAACTAGAGGAAATCTGAAGGAAAAAAATGACGTGAAAAGGGGAGCGCCGACGGGACGGTGCTCCTGGAAATTTGGGGGAATCCCAGTGGAGTCACGACATTTCACCAGGGAAATCGGGGTTCCTCCTTGGGGATCTTAGTCTAATTTGTAAGAGCATTGAAGAACAGACTCAAAAAGAAACTCCAGGAGAATCATATTAGATTGTAAAAGAAAGACTCCAAAGCGAGAAAGCTGAAAGTCTCAGCAGCTGCCCAGAGAAAGGGAACAAGAAGAGGAAGAGAGAAAGCTGTGATGCTTGAGTTGGGCCTGGAGGACAGTCACGTGACACACGAGAGCCACATGGCACAGGCAATTACATGGTGGTGCATGCACTTAATTCCAGCATCCGGGAGGCAGAGGCAGGCAGCAGGTCTCTGTGAGTTTAAGTTTGAGGCAGCCCCGAGTTCAAAGACAGCCAGGGCTACATAGAGAAACCCCATCTCAAAAAATACACCACCACCACAGGAGACAGATTTTAGAAGAAGAGTGAAGTCCAAAGTGTTAGAGAAAGCATGCTTAAGACAGAGATAGAGAAAAAGGGGGAGTTACATTTTCCTTTAAATAGCACACTCTCTTTCAGAGCAATATGCATGTAGCTTTGTAAGCCTGCCTACTTTCCCAAACTACCTATATGATCTCTTTAAAGGTGATTAACCCTTTGGATTATATACTTCTCCTTCCTCCTATCTCTTTCTCCTGGATTAAGGTAAACCTGTCTTCCAGAGGAGTGGTCTCTAGGGCAAGTAACTGATATGCCCAACCAGAATGTTAAACCTGATCTACCCAGGCCACAGATTCTATTCTTTTGGCCAGAAGAAGTTTTCCCTCAATGAGCCTTCAGTGAAACTATATTGATGGTCCAGTTGGTAAAGTGCCTGCTATGCCAGCAGGAAGACCTAAGTTCAGACCCACACAGAAGGCAGAAGTGGAAGTACCTGTCTATAACCCCAGGGCTGGAGGGGCAGGGATGGGCAGATCCCTCAAGTTCCCTGGCCAACCAGCCTAGCCAAATCTATAAATTCTGGGTTCAGTGGGAGGCTCTGTCACAGAAATAAGATAGAAAAGGTGCAGGAAACATCTCAGGAGAGGAGGCGGAGACAAGGAGATGATGGGAAGACGTGAAGCGGGATGCACATGGGAATCACACTGATGAACTCCCTGCAGCTGTACTTGCACAGAATCTATACAAGACCAAGCCAGCCCCAAATTAATGAATTGGAAGAGGTCCTCCCCAACCCCTACTGATGAACGTTAGCAGCAGATAGCTACAAGGGAGGAAAAACCATTCTCCCTTAGGGTGGGACCAGTGATAAACTTCCCCTGATCAGAGTGGTTGGCCCCACACCCATGCACACATGGGCATTGCTAATGGGATTTAGTGGGTTCATCAAAAGAAAAAGACATGGAGTTGGAGGCGGGACGTGTGGGAGTGACATGAAAGGAGTTGGAGGGGGAACGTGTATGACATTCTCAAGAATAAAGAAAATTATTTAAACTTAAAATAAAAATACAAAGAAAAAAAGCCATTTAACACAGAAAGGGGAAAAAGACATACATACATACACTAAAGAAAATGCCTGAAGTCAACCTCAGCTCTCCACATACACACACGTGGGCATGCGCATGCATATCACACACACACACACACACACACACACACACACACACACACACACACACATCTTCCCACTAGGTAAAATTCTCCTCCTACCATCTGTTTCCTCTGCATCTAACAGTAAGAATCACTGCCAATTGCTGAAGGCCTGATACCTGCCAGGTGCTAGCATTTATTATTTACAGTTTTCTTCACAGCAGCTCTATGAAGTAGCAATTTTACCCATGAAGACACTGAGCTCAGAGGCATCATGGGATTGCATTACACCAATGTGGACCTGAGCAGGTTTCTTGGACAGAAACCCCTTCCTTAGTTACAAAACTACACTTGCCCTTTGAGAAAACACTCTTCTAGCTTATCTGCATAGTCCAGCCCCTAGCCAGATTTAGGGGTGAACATGTGACCTCATCTAGGTCAATGAAATTTCACTCTGAAAAATATGTTGAAGATTCAGAAAAATTTTTTCCACTGAGATTGAACAGGAAGTAATGGAAGGTAGAGAAACTAAGGGTAGGAAAACAGAAAGAGTAGGCAAAGGGGAATCTTTACAAATCCATTGCGCTCTTAAAGACAACTGTAGTTGAACTTCCCATTTGGGAGAACCAATAATCTCTCTCTCTCTCTCTCTCTCTCTCTCTCTCTCTCTCTCTCTCTCTCTCTCTCTCTCTCTCTCTGTGTGTGTGTGTGTGTGTGTGTGTGTGTGTCCCTTCTCCCTATACTTTAGGTTCCACAATACCTGCAAAACAAAAATTTCTGACTAATATTCCTTGTGTGTCAGCCCCTGGTTAATATTCACCAACAACTGTCTTTTACCCCTGCTTCCCTGGAGCATGGTGGACCCTGCCAGACTTTTCCCCACTCCATCCATTATTTGGGAAATCTGCATACCTGGCTGCTAATTCCCACCACTCCTACATCAGCCAATGACAACTTATCCCATCAAAAAGACTGTCCACAGAATCATAGAACAAAGGCTTGATACAGCTGGACTATAGAACGGGTACATGGAGAATCTGGGCCATTGGTCCTCATTATGGAAAATGTGGGGGTACTGAAAAGACCACTGAGGCAACTCCTGTCAAAGTCATATCTAACTCAGGCCCCATCATTAATGTAGTAATTTCTAAAGAAGGGCAAACACTAACCAGATTCAACTCTGGTGTCATAGCATAGTTTAAAGTAGAAATGCAAATGTAAGCCTAGGATCTTACATATGGCAAGAGTATTTCATCTGATTCAACGTCATCAGAACCTATTGTCAATATCGCTGAACTATCACAAAGGCAGGAGAATCACTGCCTAACAAGGGAATTGATTGTTGCAAGACATTTGATTACACTGTGTAAAAATGTCACTGTGATTGGTTTAATAAAAAGCTAAACAAGTCAACAGCAGGAGGTATAGCAGAGACTTCTGGACAGAGAGGGCTCTGGTCACCTGCCTGATACACAGGAAGCAAGACATGCAGGAGGAGAGGTCTAAGCCACAAGCCACATGGCATCACATAGGTAACCAGAAATGTGTTATTTTAAGTTATAAGAGCTAATGGAACAAGCCTAAGCTACAGGCCCAGTTTTCGCAATTAATAATAAGTCTCTATGTCATGTTTTATGAGCTGGCAGTCTGAAGAAAACTCCATCTATACTTGATCTGATCACTGATTATCAGCAAATGATGTGTGTCAAAAATAAAAGTGATCAATGTAGACTCAAAAGTGGGAGAGGAATAGACAAGGAATCCACAAAGGCAGGTGATTGGGGGTGGGGTCCTGTTTAGAAGGTAAGTGGAGAAGAGATCATCTGGTGAGGTCAGGCATGGAATATATATACACTATCTGAGGTGGGGAGTTTAACAAGTCTTACTGTACATTTAAAATATATATTTACTTCCCCTAATGTTCTTCCCGGGGACCCTGGCAGTTTTAATATAACTTAATTGCTTCTGATTACTGGACCATGCTCCTCAGAATGTAATTCTGTGCCAGCATCGCTGGACCAGATTAGATGAGTGCTGGATGGAATTATATTTATATGAGTTACAATTCTACTTCTTTATAAATCTCCCTTGGATTATAAGGAGAAAGATTCAGGGATAAGGAAGACATAGATCCAGGTATGAACTTGAAGTACAAAATGGAGACTCAATTTGGACCGAGGTAGAAAGGATGTTCCTAAAGATGGAGCCTGTGATTTTGAGACGAGACCATGGGTCATCTGAGCCAATGAAATGCCCTAAGGACCCCTTTCTTCATCTGTAGACTGAGTCAATCGTGGAGGAATGTGCAGCGTGGAGACAGGACCCGTGCAGGTCAGGGTACCGCTACATCACGGTCATTTACTGCAGGCAGTAGAAACCGCCACTGGACAATTAAACAGAAAATAAGTTTGTTGAGGAGATTTTAGATGTAGAATTTGGGGAAGGCTGGAGAAACAGTTACAAGGGTAAGTTTTAAGAAACGAAATACAGTCCTGTGCATCATGGTTTAGGATTTGACTGGTTAAAAACAAAACAAAACAAAACAACACAGTGTGAACAGACAACTAGCAAAATTTTAAAAAACCAATCTATTTTCAAATCATTCATCCAACAAAGGGATAGGCATGAGAATCCCTGAAAGAAGCTGTGATTATAAAGGTTGATTGATGGATTAGCCCTTCAGTGACATGGAGAGGTTAAAGTGTTTCAAGTTGAGAACCAAACACCACAGACCACCTTCAGCATCCTTAAAAACTATTTATTGTTCTCCTCTCTACATGGCCAAAATCTTTGTGATGATTGGATGGTTATGTAAGTCCCATTGGATGTATGATCAGACCCCTAGTTTACACCAACAGAAAGGCTAAGGATGTCATTAGAAGAGCATCTAAGGCCGACAGCTGAGATTTCCCCAGTTTTCTGTAACCCGCCTACCTGATGCCCACACAAATGTATTTGAAAAGGGTCTTGATTTGTGATTTTCTTTGTTCTATTACTATAAACACATAACAGAAGTGTGATCGTGTTGGAATATGGAATTTGGGGAAACCTAAGTCTATGTTTCTGGGCCAATATCACTCTTATTTGGCTCCTGAATAAACCATTTATTTTGTTCCTTCAAGAAGAAAGTTAATAACCTAATGTCCAGAACACAGGAGGGACTAGAAGAAATTCACTAACAAAAAAAATCATATGTCTAATCTAAAAAAAAAAGAAAGAAATGAGCAAATGATCCAAATAGACATTTCTCTAAAGTTAACACCCAAATGGATCTTTAAATCAAGTCAGAAATCACTATCAAGCAATTTCACGAATCTGTTGCCAGGGCAAAGGCCACCCATGACTGCTCTGTCAGCTGGACTTAAAGCCACTGCTTCCCCCAAAGTCAGTCACCCTCACTGTCATCATCCACAGACACATAAAATCAACACTGAGCCTGTGGTTCCCCCTGCATTCCTGTCTGAGCAAAAGTCTATCTTTGTGGCCTCTTGGACACGAGGGTCATTTGCTTTTGCAGACTGTCAAAGACCTTTCCTTCTGCCACCTGATTGTTGAACTGGGGCATTCCACTCTTTGATGGAAATGTATACCATCAGATCCCCTAGTTCTTAGGTGATTCATACTAACTTACAGATGACAGATCACAGGTCTTCTCAGCCTCCAAATGACATGAACCAGTTCCTCTAACAGGTGAGTAGGGGTGTGGATATGTTCAGAGGGTTCCATAAACTCAAACACCAGCAGTCAATGGCAATAAACAAATGCATTGTTGTGCCGTTTCAAGTGAGACAGAACTTAGCAAGTCAGCATGGTGCATTCTGGGTTGGCCCTTACCATTAGTTAAAACCGTTTGCTTTCTACATACCCACTCTTAGATTCCTAGATTTCATTCTGTCCACTTGCCCCTCTCAAAGAAGTTACTTATGCATAAATTCAGTTAGTTTTTAATATTTAAACATATTTGGATTATCATAAAACATTTACCTTCAAAACACGGTAAAATGGTACACTAATATATATGAAGTGCCTACTATGTGCCTACACATGGATCAGTGTGTGTACATTCTTCCTTACCACACTATGTGGACTTGATGTTAGTTTTCCATTTCGAAGTTGATAGAACTAAAGTCTGAAGAAACTGAATGACTTGCCAAGGTCACATGACTATTACAAGACAGAATCTTGCTTCAAAGCAGACCCTTTAAGGCAGGACCCTTCTTGCACCAGGCTGCCTTCTAGAAGGCAGGGAGATGACAACAGCACTGACACTTAGGAGAACCTTAGAAGTCCTCTCTTCCAGCTTCCTTACTCCATGCATCAGGACACATAAAGAACTTATATGGGGTGGCAAATTGGGACAGGAATCCATGACTACTACTGTCCTAATCTGATGGGAACAAGTAGGACCCACAGAGAGTAAGTAATTTATACATCAGAGTCGGAGAATAAGCAATAACAAAACCCCACCTAGGCCCCTCCTTGTATCATCTCAACTGCGTCTTTCCTCCCTTGAGCAACACTTTATCTCCTAGACTTGAATAAGATGCTAACTTCCATGCCCAGCACTACACGGCAATCAACTCCTCGGGGAGTGAGTTAGATCAATAGATTCAGAAAAATAAACAGGCTGGGCAATAAAGGCTCCATCCTTCATCCCCTCCGTTCCTTGTCACATAGACCTCTCCATCCAGCTGCTTAAGTGTGCTCACAGCATGGCTGCTGACTCCTCCCCTGCTTTCCCCCCAAACAAGGATTTTGCAGGACAGTGTAGAACAGGAAGCATAGAATATTCTTGTGGCCTAGCCTCATAATCATATACTCTCACTTCTGTATATCCTATTGGTCACATAGAAAAATCCTGACACAATATGGGAAGGGATTACACATGGGATTCAAGATAGAGGTCAAGGATCAACAGTAGCTGTTAGAGGCTGGCAGCTAAATGTAGGTCTCTTCAAAACAAGGAGAGTAGGCAGCCCATTTATTTAATATCCACTTCAGGTCCTAGACGCCATGTTTGTTTTCTACACTGTTGGTACTTCAATAGAGTAAAAACAGACTTGGGATTTAGCTCAGTTAGAAAAAGTGCTTGCCAAGCACATATCAAGCTCTGGGTTCAATACCCAGGACCAAATAAAGTAGATGTGGTGGCACAGTTAAAAAATTAAAATAATAAATTATGTAATGGAAGTAAAGGAAGGAGAACAGGGAGTTCAAGGCCATTCTCAGATATATAATGACTCTAAGGCTAGCCTTGGCTACATGAGACTCTCTCAAAAACAGAAATAAAAAGTCTACATATAGCATAAAACCTTTTCAGTATAAATATGTCAAGATGCATATGCCTAGCGTCACAGTGCTATATGGGTTTGGCTCTAGAAATAACAGCACAGACAAAACTGCAACTCAGTAGCAAGGCAGACATTTCTTCTTTGTTCCGTGTCTCAGATGATCCCAATAATAGAAGAGGGAGCTAGAGAAACATGACCATCTAAGGGGCTGAATCACACTCATTACATACAGCTCTCTGCCCTCATACTGGACTTTTCCATATCTGATTGCAAATCAAGGAGAATGGACATGCCTGAAAGTTTGGCCAGAGCACAAGCACATTCTCTCCACCTCCACTCTCCTGCCCCATCCTTGGTACTCAGGCAGGAGAGCAGCTACCCACCCTCTCCTTTGCCTGATGATTTAACCAGAGTTGTTTCTCTGGGGGAACCCAAGATGCCTGCCGTACTCTCCCTTTGGATTCCTATTATTCAAACATGAGATTGCCTCTACAGATTCCCAGAAAATAAAGCTAATGGAGGAAAAGAGGGCCAAACTTCTGATGTGGATTCTATTCAAAATAACCAATACTGTCCTCATGAGACTGAGCCAAATGCCTATGAGGGAATAGAGCCACTTTAAAGTATTGAGATCTCTGGAGAGTCCCTGATGAGCTAGATTCTATGACATCTCTACCCTGCTCAAAGCAAGGAACATAATATTTCTTTTAAGTTTCCCAGAAAACTAATGTGAGTGTGGCGAGAGCTGTAATCAATAAGTAACTTGATAAAATGGATAAAAATTGACTCAGGAGGGGAGTGCAACATCCTATTAAGCAAATTTAACCCAGACCACTTTCAATCAGCCATATCAAAATGCAGAACTCAGATACCAAAGTCTCCGTAGAGAAGCTGGATCGATATTTTAAGCCATAACTCCTTAACTTTGTACTAACAGCAAACGGAGGTGGGAGGGGAGGGAATGAATTCTTCTAAATTCAAACAAAGGGGGGAAAAGATGGGAAAGGCAGGGGAGGGGGCAAGAAATTTGTAGGCTGTAAGTTACACATGACTTCCAAAGAATAAAACTGCCTTTCCTGATGTAGACAAATGCTAAAACCCACCAGCCCAGCCACGAACAATCCCTCATGAATACTGAAAGAAAAGAAGGAAATACACAGCTCACAGAGTTATCTGATTGAAAGTCAGGAACTAAGTGAAGCCTGCAAAAGTTTGATTTCTTTTTTATTAATACTGGGAGAGGAATGAAAGTATTCTAGGATGCCAGGCACAGAGGAAAGGGAAGTCAGTGCAGGTGGCAATTTTTTTTTCCAAATGGCATGAATACTATCATCTATAAATATTTTCATTTGCAAGGAAGTGTAATTCCATATGAAAGAGTTCTCATGAATAAGTACCAAGCATTCAAAGCAGATCTCCATTGGAATTCCAGGAGTAGTCCTGCTGCCCTACCTGAGCACTGGCCTCTTCTTACACATTCACAATACCCAATCAAGAAAGCAATTCTCAAAATTATAGTCTTCAGAAAGGACATCAAAGGCAGAGTCTTGCAGTGTTTCAATTGGATTCTAGCTTGTGGGGGCCATCAAATATCTACTCCTATAAGATCCTCACACACACGCATACACACACACACATACACACACACACACACACACACACACGAAACATGGGAAACAATGTTGGGATGATAGGCATAGTAAATTATTTTATAGACATCTCCCCTCTACTCTGCTATCCCTTAAAAAGAAATGATCTGATCAAAACTATTTCCAATTGGTCCATTTGCAGCTCAGCTGTCTGTAAAAGTATAGAACACCTACTATGTGCTAGATACTGCATGAAACATAGAAAAAAATGCATGTCATAGGTCCCTATGGTGGGTTGAATGAAATTAACCCTAATAAGGTCACATTTTTGAAAATATGATCTCCAGTTGGTTAGAACTATTTGGAAATGATTCAAGGGTGTGGTGTTGTTGGAAGAGGTATGTCATTGGGGATGGATTTTTGGTTTCAAAAGCTCACACTATTCCTAGTTAGCTCTCTCCAACTTGTGGTTGTGTCTCAGGATGTTCTTAGCTATTGCTCCTACACCTTGCCTGCCTACAAGTCAGCTGCTATGCTGCCTACCATAATGGCTATACATTCAAACCCTCTGAAACTATAATCCCCAAGTAAACTTTTTCTTCTATAAGTTGCCTTGACCATCATATCTTATCACAGCAATAGAAAAGTAACTAGACAGACCTTCTCTGAAGCTATCCAAACCATTCAGTGAAGTCCAGGTAGGAGGCCTTGGAAACTCCTCCCAGGCCCCTTTGAAGATGGGAGTAGAGGAGCAGTCACCAATGGGATCATGCTATTCCCCATATCAAGAGTTCACCATGTGATCCAGTGGACATGAAAACATCCCGGTCAAGAGTCCAAGTCCTGGTCATGCTACTAGATTTGGGCAAGGTACTTCTGTGAGCCTCAGTTTCTCCATCTGTAAAATGAAGGCAACAACACCAGCATCAGGAGGTTTAAGAGCAAATTAAAAGAGAGATATTAGGCAGAGTGCTAGAAAAGCACCCAAAACTGGGTCAGCTACTTCTTTTTTTCATAAAGGTTTGGCAGGGGCTCAAAGCTGGCTCAGAGCAAACTAACATTTAACAGCTGCCCCTTTGGTATCTCGTACAACAGCATCTGAACACAAGCAAGGCAAAGTCTCCAGCCTACCCATGTCCTGTCAGCTCACCTGCTCCCTGATGTGGGCCTGAGTGAAAACAGAATTGCTTCAGAGAGGGAGAAATTGGATCCAACCCTGGGAAAGATGATTGAGGTATTTCAGAAATTGAAAAGGTAATGTGACTCGTTAGTTTCCAAGGTCATTTCTCCTCCTCTGTAACCTGAACTAGGTAGCCTGCTGACTCTTAGTGGAGGGAAGGGTCTCATAATGGGGTCCCTCACTCAGCCAGACTCCCTGAATAGACCAGAGGAAAGAGCTGGGCTCTATATTTTTAAGGGTGCAAGAACATCAGGGAGAGGAAACAGACTTGAGTTCAAAATTATACATCTTGTGCAACAATAACTAAAAGGTAGAAAGCATCCCAAATGCTCCTCAATAAATAAATGGATAAATGAAATATGATATATACATTCTATGAAATATTTTACTAGTCCAAAGGAGCAATAAAATTCCGATATATGCTAACCGTGGGTATCCTTGAAGACATTAAGTTAAGGGAAATAAGGCAGACACAAAGGGACACTATTATATAACTTCACATGCATGGGGTATCTATAAAGAGGCAAACCTATACAGATAAAAAGTAGAATCAACATCACTAGGGTTAGGAGAAGGGATATTTGGGATCACTGCTTAAATTCATTAAGAGCACAGAGTTTCTGTTTGGGCTTTTTTTAAGTTCCGAAAACTAACATTTATGGTGACTACACACTGTGAGTAAAATGGTTAGACTGAGAACCCTTCATGTAGTCACCACATTCCTTTACCACCTGACATTACAGAGCAACAGCACTCAACACAGCCTGGCACCTCACAAAAGCAGATATACAGGCCAAGAAAACATAACAGAAGATTCAGAAAATGAATCTACATGTTCACAGCAAACGGACCATTGACAAAAGCAGTGAGAACACAAAGTGGAGAAGACGGTTATCAATAACACGTGTCGGGAAAGCTGGGTTTCTTTGCAGTCAGACAAATGAAATCGCACGCCTTTGGGTTCACACTGTACTAAAATCAACATACACTGGGAGATTAGACACAAGGCCTGAACTACTCAGAGGAAACAGAGGGGCAGTCTTCTGATTTATCTGGGCAATGTTTTAATATTTTTTAAACAGGATTCCAAAAGCACCAGAGACAAAATCAGAAATAGACAAATGGTGGAGCAGGGAATTTCATCAAAGTTAAAAAATGTCTGCCATCAAGGGGAAAAAAATGAGTGAAAGACAGCCTACAAAATGGGAAATGTTTCCAAATAATAAAACTGATAAGAGGTTAATATTCAAAATACAAAATGCAAACAGCACAACAGCAAGAAAGAAAATAACCCCATTGAAAATGGATGGCCTACATAGACACTTCTCTAAAGGATGCATACAAATGACCAACAATTAATTAGGAGGAAAAAACCCTCAGCCTCACTAACATTAGAGAAATGCAAATGAAAACCACAAGAAATCATCTCATCCCCATTAAGCCAATAATTTTTTCAGAAAGTTAAAACAGTGGCTGAAAAGATGGCTCAGTGGTTAAGCTCACTGGCTGCACTTCCAGAGAACCAGATTTTTTGTTTTTGCTTTTGTTTTTATTTTTTGTAATCCCAGTAGCCACATGGTGACTAACAAGTATTTATTGCTCCAATTCTAGAGGGCCCAGTGCCTTCTTCTGGTCCCCATTGGCATTGCACACTCATTGCAGACATACATGGAGGCAAAACACCCATACACATAAAGTAAAGATCAATTAATTAAAAAGTTAAAAGAATAAATTTTGACAAGAATGTTGTAGTAGGGATGTTAAAAGTTATAGCCATTATGAGAAAAAAAATACAAAGTTTCCTCAAGTGGCTAAAAATAGAACCCAATAGGCCCAATAATCTCACTGTTGGGCATATGCCAAAAGGAAATGAAATAAGTATGTAAAAGAGACTTGTGTATTCCTATGTTCATGGCTGCACTATTCACACCAGCCAAAATGTGGGAATGTCCAAAGTGTCCATTGACAGAGACTGTGGTATAGACAATGGAATGCTACTGACCATTTGAAGAATCCTTGCCATCCAAAAGAACATAGATAAGCATGGGGCATGTTGTGCTAAGTGAAACAAGCCAGGTACAGAAAGCCAAACACCACAGGATCTCAACTGCATGTGGAATCTACAGGTGCTAAACTCAACAGGAGCAGAGAGAGTCCAGGGGCAGCTATCAGGGACTGGAAGCACAGAGGAGCTTCAGATGTGTCAAAGGATATGAAGTCCAAGCTAGAGTAAGTTTGTGTATCTATTATGAGACATCACGGCCATGGTGAACAGTAATATATACCCAGATTGCTAAGCAACTAAATCTTCAACATTCTCACCACAAATATGATAAGTATGTGGGATGGCAGGTATGTCCATTAGCTTGATTTAATTATTTCATATGTGTACTGACAGCAAAACACCTCATTATGTATTACAACTAAGGGCTGTCTAGATGGTTCTGTGGGTAAAGGATTTGCTGACATAGCTCCTGAGGTTTGCATCTCCAGGATTCATATTAAAGCAGGGTGTGGTGATACACACCTGCAACCCTACTGCTGGGCATGGAACAGAGAGAGGAGCATCCTGGGGCTCACTAGCCGGTTAGTCTAGCCAAATCTGTGAGCTCTGGGTTCAGTGAGAGACTCGGTCTCAAAAAATATGGTAGAAAGCAATAGCGAAAGATGCCAAAGTTGACATCTATCCCACAAACATGTGGGGGGGCACACCCACACATACACACAAACATAAATGTCATACACACAATGAATAAATAAAATTTCATGTCAGTTAGAGCACCAGCAATGGCTACTCATTGGATATGGAAACAAGAGTATTTGAACAAATGATACAATTTAAGAGCTTTCAGACATTTATGATACAGTCTAGAAGTAAGATGAGTTCATCTAATACTCACTCAAAATTTTTAATTAGAAATGCAAAGAGAAGATTTAACGCAATCCCCATTAAAATCCCAGCACAATTCTTCACAGGCCCTGAAAGAACAATTTTCAACATTATATGGAAAAACAAAAGACCCAGGATAGCCAAAACAACCCTGTTCAACAAGGCAACATCCGGAGGCATCACCATCCCTGACTTCAAGCTGTATTACAGAGCTATAGTCCTGAAAACAGATTGTGATTGGCACAAAAATAGACAGATAGACCAATGGAATTGAATTGAACACACCGACATTAACCCATACATGCACGAATACCTGATCTTTGACAAAGAAGTTAAAATTATACAGTGAAAAAAAGAAAGCATCTTCAACAAATGGTGCAGGCATAACTGGAGGCTGGCATGTAGAAGACTGCAGATAGATCCATGTCTTTCGCCATGCACAAAACTTAAATCCAAATGGATCAAAGACCTCAACATAAACCCAGCCACACTGAACCTCTTAGAAGAGAAAGTGGGAGGCACCCTTGAATGAATTGGTACAGGAGACCGCTTCCTGAACATAACTCCAGTAACACAGACACCAAGATCAACAATTAATAAATGGGACCTCATGAAACTGAGAAGCTTCTGTAAGGCAAAGAACACAGTCAGCAAGACAAAAAGGCAACCCATAGATTGGGAAAAGATATTCACTAACCCCACATCTGATAGAGGGCTGATTTCCAAAATTTACAAAGAACTCAAGAAGCAATTCTCCAAAACACCAAAGAAGCCAAACAAAAAGTGGGGTACAGAATTAAATAGAGAATTCTCAGTAGAAGAGTCTAAAATGGCTGAGAGACATTTAAGAAAGTGCTCAACATCCCTAGCCATCCAGGAAGTGCAAATCAAAACAACTCTGAGATACCATCTTACTCCTGTCAGAATGGCTAAAATCAAAAATTCCAACGACAGTTTATGCTGTAGAGGATGTGGGAGTGCCAACTTGTACAGCCACTTTGGAAATCAGTATGGAGATTCCTCAGGAAAATGGGAATCAGTCTACCACACGACCCAGCAATTCCATTCTTAGGCAGTAGAAAGCAGTAGAGAAAGATGGCAAAGTTGACATCTATCCCACAAAGATGTGGGGAGGGCACACAGACACATACACACAAACATTAATGTCATACACACAATGCATAAATAAAATTTCATGTCAGTTAGAGCACCAGCAATGGCTACTCCCCATTTAAGGGAAATACCCCCAGCCACTGCCTGCCATAAATATTCTGTACTATGTGATTACCCAAAAGATGCCCATTCATTCAACAAGGATGTCTGTTCCACTATGTTCATAGCAGCATTATTTGTAATAGCCAGACCTGGAAGCAACCTGGCCCTCAACTGAAGAGTAGATAGAGAAAATATGGTACATTTACATAATGGAACACTATTCAGCGGGAAAAAAACAATGGAATCTTGAAATTTGCAGGCAAATGGATGGCACTAGAAGAAACCATCCTGAGTGAGGTAACCCAGTCACAAAAAGAGAAACATGGTATGTACTCACTCATTTATGGATTTTAGACATGAATCAGGGGAGTGCCAGCATACAATACCATTGCCAGGGAGTCTGGGAAACAGAACCTTCATCCAGCAACTGATGGAAGCAGAGGCGTCTACAGCTAAACACTGAACTGAACTCCTGGAATCCAGTGTCAGAAAGGGAGAACTGATGGGCAAAGGAGTTAAGACTAGGCTGGTTTAACCCACAGAAACAGTTGACCTGAACAAGTGGGAGCTCTAGGACCCCAGATTTATGGCTGTGTGGAAAGCATGGAACTGACCCAGACCCCCTGAATGTGGGTGTCAGTGAGGAGGCCTAGGTAATCTATGGGGCCTTGGGTAGTATTTATCCCTGGTGTACAAATAGACTTTGAGTGGCCATGCCACAATGAGGGATACTTCCTTAGCCTGGACTCTTGGGGAAGGGCCTAGACCCTACCCTAAATGACATGATAGACTCTGGAGATCTACCATGGAGGGCTTCACCCTCCCTGGGGATCGGAGTGGAGATTGGGTGGGGGACTGGGGGGCCTGGTGGGAAGGGATGGGGAGGAGGGGATGAAGAGGGAACTGTGGTGGACATATGAAACAAGCTTGTTTCTAACTTAAATTTTAAAAAAGAAAGAAAAAACACTCTGTCCAGTCATCTAATAAACAAACAAACAAATAAATAGCACATTAAAAAAAAAGAAATGCAAAGAGATAGTGGCTTGCCATTATGGGAGCTGAGGCTGCAAATTTGTGATGTAGCTAATGGGATTATAATGGGCTATGTACAAGATAAAGCTGAGAGGGGGGTGAACGTTATGAATAAAAAGACTGTGGCAATTTTTGCCAGTGCTGGTTGTCTCTGTCAGACCTCCCTGTCAAGTTCCTAGAAGGCAAGGGACAGCACACTTAAAACAGAAATCTGAGAATGGTTACACAAAATGATTGTTTCCAAAGCTGGGATAAGACTGAGGGAAACTAGTAAGGAACATCAGGTGTGATTACCACCCCTGGTCCTGATGGGGAAGGGAGGACTCCAGAACCAGGGGAGGTAAGTTGAATGGAGTCAGCTGTCCTGGGGGTGGGGCTGCAGGTGGCCTGCTGCATACCCGCAGGAAGGAGCTGGGAGAGTATGCTCTCAGCCTCACCTTCCTTGGTCCCCTTATTCCCTGCCCTGACTCCACTAAGCAAAGGGAACCAGAGCCAGTGGGCAACCCACACAAGAAGAAAAGGAATGCCCTCCCCATGAGGTAAAATCAATAACCCATCGTGACCTTGGAATGACCCAATTGGTCTTTCCTAGCTAGTTCTTCCCTTCTCAAGTCAATAGGCAGTGGGGCTTGTTTCAACCAATAGAACACAACCTATCAAGCATCTTAGTGGTTCAGCCTTAGTTGATATAACCACACTGAAACTCTCTAAGTGTTAAAAAAAAAACTGCCATGCTTTGTTGACACCCATGGGAGGCCTGCCCCTTTCTGAACAGAAACAGAGGTGTTGGGGGGGGATAGGAACATGAGGGGAGGTGGGGGAGAGAATGGACGGAGAGGAAGGAGAGGAAAAGAAGAAAAATAAAGTAATAAAAGAAAGAATGTTGACTCAATCAATGTTCAGCTTCAGAGGTCCTTCCCCATTTCAGTGGTCACCCAGGTTTCATTTTCTGGTGTTTGTAGTTCTTTTGTAGAGACCATCTCATGTTCTGTTTGGTGCATTTGTACATGTTTTATTCTTTCCAGCTACTATAACTAGAATTGTCTTTATAAATTCTTCTTTAGCTCATTGTTGGTATTTAGAAATGGTGCTTTTATTTGAAAAAAAAAAGCTCTTTAAAAATACTTCCTCATCTTACTCCCTCTACCCTGCAAACAGGGTTTAATCTCCTGTTAAGGGTTTGATTTCTCTGGCAAACTAATAAGCTCAGTTTAAATGTCTTTGCTTTTTTCCACATGGGTTAGCCTTCTTGGGGACAGAACAAGACAGTTGAAGGAGGGAGGTAGATCTAGAGAGGTAAGGTGAGTAGGCTGGCAGAGGCACTGGAGAAAATGGATTAGTAGAGAGAAACAAGAGGTGACCAGAACAGAAATCATCAGGAGATGGCTGAATACAGACCCAAGCTCACAGACACTTACGCTCCCCAATACCACTTTCAAGGTTCTGGCTCCATCTCTGGTCCTATGTATCTTGGCCCATTGCTTCTGCTTGAATTCCAGCGCATTGTCCACTTGAGAACCAAAATGTAACACATCATGTCACCGTGTGCAACAGCCTGTGTCTAGTTCCCCAGCCAGTATCTCTCCCCTCACCTGGGATGCTTCTCTAGCTCACACAGGGAGGGACTCAAGCAGTGGTCTCCATTCCCATGTCCCACAGAGGTTATCAAAGGATGGGAGCTGGGAAATCCCCTCTATCGTTTTATACTCAGTCTCTTCATTCTCCCCCAAACCTCTACACCAAGCTCAGAAAAGACTTGGGAAGTTCTTTACTGAAAAATTAGGACACGCTGCAAAAGAGAATCATAACACAGGCAAGGACCAGTTCAAGCTTTTAATAACTTAATCTTTCCAACATCGTCCAAAAAGAAATGCAGTATGACTTCCTCTCAATATGATTCTTGGCTCTGTCTCAGAGGCCAAACACAGGAGGAAGAAACTCTTATCTTTTAATGGCTGCCCCTTACACAACATAATGGATTGTTCAAGAAAGGTCAGGATTAAATTTTGTCCTCTTGCCAAGAAGAGGGAGAGGAATAGAAAGGGTATAGCTGGCTTCCTCCAGTTACAGTCATAAGAAGGCCCAAGACATGTGGGCAACCCAACAGATATTACACACACACACACACACACACACACACACACACACACACACACACAAACTCTAGCCCTAAGACCCCAGACTCCAGGAGGAAGTGTCCACTGTGCTCACAATGAAGTATACATTGCACTTATGAAGCTCATGGGGAGCAATCACTGACACAGTATAACTAACTCAAAGGTGAAGGGTAAGGAGGGGTTAATCTCAGTAGACACATGACCTATTTAATCTGCAACTGAAGCTTCTATAGCCGAAACATGTGGAAAACAATTCCATGAGCAATTGTTTGCATCAAAGAATTTCTGCTGCCTTCCTCTCTGTCTGTCTGTCTGTCTGTCTGTCTCTCTCTGTCTGTCTCTCTCTCTGTATCTGTCTCTGTGTCTCTGTGTCTCTGTGTCTCTGTGTCTCTGTCTGTCTGTCTGTCTGTCTGTCTGTCTGTCTGTCTGTCTCTCTCTCTCTCTCTCTCTCTCTCTCTCTCTCTCTCTCAGGCTCATTTCCCAGGAGAAAATAAAGTGAAAGCATAAAAGATGCTCTCTGAGCCTTTGATTGTGCCTGTCTTCTGTCTGTCTGTATGCATGTGCTATACATTTGGGACAACTCCGAAGAAGACAGCCCCAAGGACATATCTAAACCATGTGAGAGAAAAGACACTGACAAGGTCCATGGTGGTCCGGCATCACTTAGTGTCACTACCCTAGGCCAACTCCACTAGCAGTGGCCATAGAGTAGATCTAACACTCAGACAAAATAGAGATCCATATAGTGGGACAAAGGGGAGTCAGATTTCTCCTCAACTGTTCCCCTTCCACTAACCTGCTTCAGAACTCCAAGGTCAGGTGGGGAAATTCAATTCTGGTTATGGCTGAACTCTGCCCAGGGTAGTCCTATAGAGAGGCCTGTCTCAGGATTCAGCCAGACTCATCTAAGACTGTAAATCACATGGGCCTGGGTCCCTCCCAGAGTTCTCAGCCTAGAAGAGTTTCCATTTCTAGAAGTCTCCAGATAATACTGATGCCTTTGGTCTGGGGACCACATGTTTGAGACTGTTTACACAAATAGACAATGAAAGTCTCATTGAACTAACAGGTCACCAGTACTGAAGACACAGGAAACTAGAGCTGTGAATTTCAGTCATGGACACCAGCAAAGGGGAACTGCGGGAAGGTGTGTGTCTTTGGTACCATCAATCCTGTTCCCAAACCTAAGGGAAAGACATACATCAGACTTAGAATCAGGTGAAATTCAAGAGGGTCTTTCCCAGTCACCCCAAAGGAGGGTACACTCTTGGCTCCTTCCCAAGTGTACAGGCAGCTGGCAGGAGCTCTCAGAAGCTACACTCCACAGGTGTGGGACACTCCCACAGTAGAGCTCCAGGGCCACGGCGCCTTGTTTATGTTTACAGTTCACATCCAAAGCTGTTCCTCCAGACTCTGGAACAGCACAATGAGCACTCTGGGTGTGACATGGAGACATCTGTTTTCTCTTCTCATGTTTCCCATTCTGATTCTTGTCCCCTGCCCTCCCCCTTTGTCTTACTCAATCACAATGCAACCTCCCAGAAATAGAATTCCGACAAGCTCCAGGAAAATCCGAAGGGTCCACTCAGCTTAAACTACAATTGAAAAATCTTCCTGCTTGATTTGTCCACTTTGAAACAGAGAACACGTGTGCCTCGGAGTTGGAGACAAAAGGCTACCCCTTCCCCCAAAGCACATGGCTCTGCAGGATTGTTTCAAAACTGCAATTAGAAAGGGCTCTTTGGGTTTTAAAAATGGATTTCTAAATAGCCCATATGGTACTTTTTTTTTCCCCTCAGAGAGAATAGTTTTCAAAGGTCCAGTTAGCTATGCCTTTGTATGCTAAGGAATTCTTTTTATCCATCAAAGGTATTCTATGGGTCAGACAAAGACGAGCTAGAACCTTAGAAGATCAGGAATGTCGATTGTCCACTGAAAGATGTCAGCAACTGATTGGTGTCTGTAAAGGGGGCAACCCTGTAATACAAGACATCATCATGCAAAGGACTAAGCCTCACACAGTAGAGGATCCTGTTGAAACAGGAATGGCCTGCTTCCTTCAGCAATTCTATAGACCTGATTTTCTTTCGGGGGGGGTGGAGGGAGGCAACAAGGATGACATATCTCTTCAGAGAAAATGTGCTGAGTACCAACTCCCTTCCACTCCATTCCTAGCTCCACACAGAGACCCTCTGTGACCAAAAGGCCAGTTTGTTCCTAAGAGAAGCCCTTAAAAGGACTTCACTTAGCAGCCCTGGCCTCCATCCACCATGGTAGCCTTGCTTATGGCAGTAGGAACCAGTCTCGAAGCTTCCAAATGCATTCATGAAACACACACACACACACACACACCAAGCAGGAATCTTTACCTAAACTAGCTGCAGTTATCATGAGACAGGCTCCCATCACAAAGTCTGTGGACTGTTTTGTATTTACAGCAACACCTTGTCTGTTTCCCGAAAATCCATAAATACTCTGTCACAAAAGTCCTCCCCTTACAACCCCACATGGAGGAACTCAGCCATCTGCTTTCAGATTTCAACCTTCCACTTACCTTCCACTTTGTTTTATGGGAGAGGATTAGGCCTGGATTTTCTCCGGTGCCCGGGTTTCATTCTACTGCCACTCAGTTTTTCCATCTCCAGCCACATGCGGGGCCAATAAGCGGAGCTCAGTCATGCATCCCACCTAACGAACGATCCTTGTCTGTGAACTTTACCCTCCTGGTGTTGTCCATTATGAAGCACATCCTTCACTCCATTGGGAATAAGCTTTAAAACAAGGCTTCTTGGGGATTATATGGCCAAACGCTATGCCACAAAGCACTTGGGTGAAGGATTCCTCCATAAAAAGGACAGTTTGTCTTAGCTTCCAGGTAAATAGAACAGCATTTTGGAAAAAGCAAACAGCAATGGTCGAAGAGCACAGACCCACTACCTGTGTGCTGGGGAGGTGTGTCCTATGTAAGGATGGAATCCCACAAGAGCTTAAGACACTACATCTCCAAGTGTGGGACTGAGACTACCAGCGTCATCTAAAAACTTGTTAAAAATTCAAATTATCAGTCCCACTCATGACCTGTGACTCAGAAGCCAATTTAGAAAGACCTCCAGGTGACTTAGAAAACACGGCAAAGTGAGATGCCGCTGATGTTAGATTCAGCGGGGAGGATGCGTGCTGGCCTGTGTTGCTCGAGCCTGGGGCCTTGTGGGAAAGGACTGCACTGCTGTAGAAAACCCTAGGTTATAGACGAAATCCTGTTCCCAGGGGATAATTTGGGTTAGTCACTTCCCTTCTTGAGAGAGCCATGAAAGGTCTCTGACTTTTCACTTAACCATCCCTTAGAATTACCTGGAAACTTTCAGATGCCCAAGTCCTGTCCCCATACATTCTGCTTTCCTTGTTATTTGTTAAAACCTGCAAATCAGTGTGTGTGTGTGTGTGTGTGTGTGTGTGTGTGTGTGTGTATGCATGTATGTGTCAGAGAGAGAGGAAAATCGGTGTGTGTGTGAAAGAGTATGTGTGTGTGAGTGTGTGTGTCTGTGTGTGTATGAGGGAGTGTGTTTAGTGTGTGTGTCTGGGTGTATGTGTCTGTGAAAGAGAGTGAGTGTGTGAGAGAGTGTTTATAAAAGAGAGTGTGTGGTGAGTGTATGTGAGAAAGACAATGTGTGTGTGTGAGAGAGAGAGGTTGAGTGTGTATCTGTGTGAGTCTATGACAGAGTATCTGTGTTGTGAGTGTGTGTGAAAGTGTGTGTGTGCCTATGTGAGAGTATGTCTGTGTCTGTCTGTGTGTGAGAAAAAGAGTGTGTGTGTGTGTGGGGGTGTTGTATTGTGTTGCTAATATTTATTGTGAGAGTGGAACAGAGGCAAAAGTTGGCATGGCATACCTTCTGATATCACTCTCTAGTTCTAAAGATAATGTCCTTCACTAAACCAAGAAATTACTAATTGGCTAAACTGTTAGCCAGCAAGCTCCAGGGCTCCACCTGTCTCTACTACTCCAGGGTTAGGGTCACAGATATGCCCAACGACCTCCAGCTTTTACATGGATGTCAGGGACCCAAACTCATGTCCTTGTGTTTCATTGCAGGCACACTACTGACCAAACCATCTCTACTGCCCTAACATGAGTATTTTTTAAGGCTCATTATAATCTGAAGCCAAGGTTGCAAGTCACTTTGCTAGGGAACCCAAGTCTTTCCAGCTCTCAGCCCCAACTATTTGGTCAGTTCTGTGGGTCTAGGTAAATAAATGTCAGTTCAAAAAGTTTGAGGAACCTAAAGCAGAAACAATGTTGGGACAGATCTGTTTTGTTATAGATATGATTTAACTGGGTAATAATAGTAATAATAATAATAATAATAATTGAAAGCATGGATGCATTTAGTTCCACTTAATTAAAGTCTGGCCCTAATATATTCTTTTAGTAGATTTCATATTTCATGCGGGGAGATTTGTAACATAAACTCTCTTTCATCTGTGTCCCCACTCTTCGATTTTATTTGAGCAAGTTGGGGACTTCCTATCTAGCTTTCCTTTGAAGTCAATTTAAATGTGTATAGTGAGTGCTATCTTCTAATACCAACTTATGATCTGCTCCAAACCCCCATGCTCATAGATGCAGACGACAGTTCAAAACAAAGATGAGCTGTTTTCCATATCCCTTTAGAATCATTACATTACATCCCATCCCTTCCTGTGTGGATTTCTTGCTGTTTTATTTGGAAAAAGACACCATGCTTTGGGCTTCCATTGACTGACCTATTTAGCTTCCCTACTCCGGATAACCTTAGCTAGGTGAATCAATTTCTATAGTCCCTTCTGAGTTGTCACTTTTAGTGACAAGCAGAAAATTGGAATTTGCAAGCCATTACCTGTTAAGATGATACATGAGATTTTAAGATTTGTTGGGGGATAAATACCTACTACTGTCAGATTAGGCATTTTTTAAAAAAATTAAGAGTTCTGTATATGAGTGCTTTACAAATAAGCACTTAACAAATAAGAATGAATGTCTTTCAGCTTATGAGAAACACAGTCATTGGCTGCAGATAGTCAGGAACCACACAGTTCTTCTCCCATCCCCACATCTCCTCGGGTCCTCAGAGTATTTCAAAGCTGCTTTCTCTCAACACCTAGCTCATTTCTCATAGTCATAGTTGCAAAAGTCTAGAAGGAGAGGACTGTGATAGTCCCGGACAAGCCAGGTGTCCACTGTTTGTCAACATCTACTAATGACTAAAGGGACAAACATGGCTGCTGTCACCCACTGTGCTGGAGAATAAAAAGTGGAACTCAGAGATAAAGGAACAGGAGGCAGGATTCTACCACAGGTACCCATCAACTTGAATAACAGAATTTCAGAGGCAGGTTCTCTACCACTATTCTTCCAAGCTAGACTTGTGTCATGGCTAAGATATCATCACCCACTAGCTCACCTCTTAACAGTAGGGGAAGTAGGGAAAGTAACAGACCATCCTGTCTCTACAGTTTGCAAGTCAGTAACTCATCTGTACCAAACATCTACTTCCTCTTCACTGGTGAACTACAACTTGTAATTAGTAGCATGGCCAGACAGAGTGAAGATGACACTTCTCAGTTCCCTTGCATCCAGGCATGGTCAGTTTACTAAGTTCTGGCCACCAAGGTTTGAGCAAAAGTAATGAGTACAACTTTTGGACAACGCTCATGGAGGGAAGGGACCCTCTTTCTCCTGCCTGCATCTTGCTGCTTAGAATACAGACATGCTGAGCAGACATCTTAGACTGTGATGCTGAGGAAATATTCTAAGTGTGGCAGATCAGGAATGCAGAAGAAGCCTAGGTTCCTGATATGCCTTCTAATAGCAGAGATACAGGTCTCCCTTGCTTAAATCATTGCTGTTCTATACACTGCAGAAAGTAGGAACCAATAAATGCTAACTACTGACACACCCATCAAGTTCCAAAGCTTCCTTATTGTAGTATAATCTGGATATTACCCCAGTCCAGCCTTTGTGGTAACAATAAGGATTTAGGGGATCAGAAAAGTGACTGCCTCTTTGCTCTGATCTGGGACTAGACCAGATGATCTGATACCTTCCCAATCTGCCCCCAGACCAGGAACTTCTTCCACACTGTTTGAATCTCTCTACTAAACAGATACTTAACATTCAGTACTCAAATTTGGTTTTAAAAACCTTTCTTCAATGAGGTGTGCCAGTGCACTCCCCTAATCCCAGCAATCCAAGGGGGAAGACAGAATGATTTCAAACTTGAGGTCCACCTAGAGAACATATCGCTGGATTTGAAACTCCCAATTTTACCCACTTTTCAGGAGAAGGAAAGATACATAAAAATCCTTCAAAATACAGACACATACACGGGCATGCATGCACATGTATGCGAACACACGCAAACACAAAACCTGATCATACCCTACCTCATATGTATTACTTGCTTTCATTAAACCATCAAAATGAAAAGAAATCACACATACTGGATGATCCCGAAACAATACAATGACCATCTCTTCGTTGCTGCAGGAAGGGGAGTAGAGCTCCCAGGGCTGCCTTCCTTTCTCTGCAGCACCCATTTGGGTCCTCATGTCTCCACAGTCCCTCAGGACAAGCCAGATTTAGCATAAGTAGGTGTTGTGGGTCACTCGGGAAGACATTTCAACTCCCTGAGTCTCCCATTCCTCCTTTGAAAAATGAAATTGGACAGGAGCCATCCAGCTCTGCAAGTCTAGACTTCTGTTAAGGTTGCATTCTCTCTCTGGTCTGACTCCTTACCACCGCCACCCCTCAAAAAAGTGATTTCTTTTAAAAATCATTTCCCACCTTCAAAGGACAGAGTCAAGATTTTTAAAATAAAGGCTTCAAGCACCATGCACCTCACACTCTCCATGGCCCAGGCCTCAAGAAACCCTTGGAGGGACAGAGGAAAGGGATACAGGCTACAGAGCAGCATGAGCCCACATAGCAGCATGAGCCCACATAGCGTGTTGTCCTAACCCCTTCCTTGCCCTCTTGCCTTGGTTTGTTATTTTGTGGAATAGGATGGAGACAGCTGTGATTCACTGGCCTCTAGAGGGCTTCTTGGAAACTGGCCTTCCGGAGCAGCAGAGGAAAGAAAAAGCAATGGGAAAGACTACATTTGATCTGCCATACAGTTGGTGCTTCTTGACATGTACAATAATAATAGGACCCAGGTCTGCAGCTCCCATTCTCACCTATTGTGTGAGGAAAGAAGGACACAGAATCCTCAAACTCTCCAGTGCACACATACACGCATGCATTCACACAGGCACTCACTATGTTGGGAGAGAACAAATGTAAAATGTACAAAAGACCCTAAATATTGTTTGGCTCTACTCACCAATAAGAGAGCAGAGCAAGCAGGAAACTTAAACCAGAGCTCAACAAGGCTTGTCGTCATCTTTCTCCTATTTTTAAAAGTCATTACAAGTTGAGCATTAAAATATTTGACTTATTTTTCAATGCCATTCACTTTAGATGCCATTCTATTTTTGTTCTCCACCCACAAATCCAGATGGAGCTTCCGTGATCCTGTCGGGGATTAACACTACCCCACCAACATGAGTAGGGCATGACATGGACATATATGAAACTGTTAAAGGAATTCTCAATAGGAAAAATATCACTGGGGATATGTAAGCTACCTCCCCCTCAAAACTAAGGAGACAGGGGCTAGGAGCTCAGCAATAGAACACTTGCCTAGTGTGTACAATGTCCTGTGTTTAAGCATCAGACTACAGAAAATTAAAATACATACATAACAGTTGCTGAGGGAAGAAACAAAGGTTACAGAATTGAAAAAGACAAGGAAACAAGGTTTACAAGACTATTCCTCCCAGCTCAAGACTAGAGTAGTCAGCAGGACATGGTGGTGCATGTTTTTTGTTTGTTTGTTTGTTTGTTTTTGTTTTTGTTTGTTTTGTTTTTATTTTTCGAATCAGGGTTTCTCTGTGTAGCTTTGTAGAACAGGCTAGCCTCAAACTCACAAAGATCTGCCTGCCTCTGCCTCTACCTCCAAAGTGCTTGGATTAAAGGCATGTGGTTCAGGAGCTAAAAACCAAAGACGGTCTATACATACTCAGTATAGTCACAATGTTTTCCCAGGTCAATCTGTAATAGATTGAATCCATGGCTTTCAAATGCACTGATCTGGAAGTTTTCCTCCATTCTTCCCCTCTACTTTTGATAGACAGACCCCTGAGGACAATCCTTGTGAACCTCTGACAACAGATGAAGCCTCGTTTTCACTGTAACACTCTCATTTCATGGTGGCTCACATTTTGGGAAATTGATAATCAGGATAATGAACTGTTTCTCCTAGGTTTCTGGTTTCTAATATTCTCTACTCAAAAAAACAACAGTTCCAGAAACCAGGAATTACTCTATAATTGGGTTTCTCCACACGTTTCCTCAGACATACATACATGCATACATACATTCATACATACATACATATAGCTAAATTATGACATCATCTTTTTCTCTTGTCACATACAATCTCTCTAAAATGACCTGTCATTTCTGTGCTTCTAGATGCACAGTCTTTCCCTTAAAAAATAAAGGCAAGACCTTTGCAAAGGGCAACTCAGGTTTCAAAAACATGCCAAGTAGTCTTTCATGTCTGCACACATGGCTTAATGAGTTAGTTTTTGTTTGCACCAGGAGACACTTGGACAGGAGTCTTGGGGGACTTGGGACAGCTACCATCCTCCTGGCCTCTGCCTCAACTCAGTTTATATCAATTACAAATGGTTATGAATTATAATATTTCCCACTGAAAAAAAATGCCCTTAAGGGAAAAGGATTCTTTATTCACTTTCAACTCAAATAATTTAAAGAATGCTAAAGAGGCCAAAGTCATCACTAAGCAGTGCTAATTAAACTTGAATCAAATTAGTAATTAAGGATAACCCTAGGAAAACAAAAACTTTATTTAGTCAAATTGAAATCTATGTGTGAATTTCAAGCCGAATTCACAGGACTTACCCTTTCAACTACAAGTCTTAACACAACTTCACTAAGTGCTTAGAAGGACAGTGCTCCCAGGATGCCATTCACTGTAGCCAAATTTCAGAATCCCCTTCGGGAACATTTGAAACTGAGAGGATAACTTTAAAATGGCCTCCACTTTCATAAATTTAGCCTTGTCAGTACTTGTGAACAATGACTTCTGAAAACCACATCATAAATAGAAACTTAACAAGCTGCCACTTCCTTAAAGTCAGTTGTGAGCCACTAAAGAAAAAATAATATATGAAGTCATATCTCTCCAAAATGTGTCAATCTCCAGAGCCAAGGCAGCCATGGTAGATCAGAGATAAAGGTGTGATCCCAGGGGTCTGGAAGCCTTTAGTTCCAGCCCCAAGGGGCTTCCAGTTTGTAATGCCTATAGTATTGTACTTAAGTGAAACTTTGAGGGCTGAAGAGAGGGCTCACCTCAACAGTATGGGGACCTAAACCAGATCCTCAGAACCAACAAAAGAAGGCAGGCATTGTGGTGTGTCCTCGAAATCCCAGCACTGAGGAGGCTGAGGCAGGAGGATCACTGGTACTCATTGGCCAGACTGCCTAGCTGAACAGGTAAGTCCCAGGTCCCAGTGAGAAAACCTGTCTTAAAAAACAAAGTAGATGTCTCCTGAGGAAAAATTTGACACTTGGTCTATACCCCCCCCCACACACACATTCATCCACAAATATGCTAATATGCACACACAGTTATTTTCATTTAAAAATGAAACAAAAGCTGATAGCAACAGATACTCACTCGAAATGGAAATGAGGGTAATAACTATTCTTACACATTCCTAGTACTCAGATGCAATTCAGAAACCTCATGTTCTTCCAGATGTCCTCTTTGACTTACTGGTGTTTTGGTGACTTGGGGGAGGGGATAGGGTTCCAAGAGCATCTGGAGACTCACTGGAGAAACTGGAACACAGTGTTAGCTTTCTAGCAGTATTTTTTTTTCTAATCCCTAAGATGGCCAACTTGTAAAGAAGAGTTTATTTTATAGAGGCTCATGTTTTTGGAGTTGCAGCCCACAACCAGTTGGTCTTGTTGTTTTTAGATATGTGCCAAGGCACCATATCAGAGTAGAAGTGCATAATGGAGCAAAATAATTCATCTCACAACCAAGGAACAGAAATTAAAAGAGATGCAGGCTCCCAAAACCTCTTTAAAGATCACACACACACACACACACACACACACACACACACACACACACACACATATCCTAAACACCTTCCTTCCCCTGGGCCCTGCCTCCAGGAAGCTCTACCACCTCCCGTAGCAGTGGGCCTTGTGGAGGAGGCCTTTACCACTTGAGTATCATCCAAGATCCAAGCAACAATTGCACAGCAAGCACTCACTCGTTCTTTCAACTCTGACTTGTCACAAGAAATTTCATGGAAAGAGCAGAAATTGTAGGTAAAAATCCAGCCCCATTTACCCTCCAAACATGCTCTCCTCTCCTATTCCTCCTTCCTTTCTCCCTCCCCTTGCCCTTCTCTCTCTCTTCAACAACATACTTCTTTTTCTTCAGACCCCTCAAACCTGCCGGAAGGACAGTGCCCGAAGTCAGTCACTCCCACTTCGAATTTGCCAGATCCACTTCAGCGGCACATGGCAGGCAGCATGGGTTTACATGGCTGCAGCTGGCTTTCTGCCTCAGAATAACCCTGTCAGAGAAGTCAGTGTTGGCTATTCCCTCTGCATTCTCCTTCCCGTACCAGCGGGGCCCAGCATCTCCTTAAGAGCTTTTCACAAATGTCACTCAGTGTTAAATGCACCTTCATGGTTTGGTCTAACCTAACTGAGCTATTAAAGAGGTAGTGAGGGAGAACAGAGGGCGTTGAATCCTTAGGAAGTTGGGCCCAATAAAGGAAGTTAGATCATGGAGAACATTCATTCTCATCCATTCTTTGTCCCCCCTCCGTCTCTCTGTATCCCTCTCCTTCCTCCTCCTGCTCCTTCTTCTTCTTAGACACCGTGAAGCGTGCAGAGCTCCACCATGTGGCTCCCGCTATGTTTTGTTGTCTCATGCCTCACCCCAGGCCACAAGATAACAGGGCCAAGTCATCATAGAAAGTCGTAAGAGACCCTTATTGTATTAAATTCTTTATCGCAGGTATTTTGTCAAAGAGATGAAAAACCAAGCTGCCTGACACATGTGGTAAGCCTTTCTCCAAGCACCCCATTTAAACAGTAACTTCCAGCTTGCCCCATAAACATGTGTGCACGCACACACACACGTACACGTGCATGCGTGCGCGCACACACACACAGAGGCACGTGCACACAATTTGTCTTTCCTGATTTATTTGTTCTGTAGAATCATCACTATCTAAAACATGACTGGAGAGATGCCTCAGTGGTTAAGAGCATTGACTACTCTTCCAAAGGACCCAGGTTCAATTCCCAGTGCCCACATGGCAGCTCGCAACTGTCTGTAACTCCAGTTCCAGGAGATCCACCACCCTCACACCAATGCACATAAGATAAAAATTAAGTAAATTAAAACATGACTTAATCATGACTAGTTTATTTTCTCGGCACCACCTCATTTATATGCTCTGAAAAGAAAGGGTCTTTGTCCACTTTCATTGTAATGGCTTCAGTTCTTGGAAAAGGACCTGAACACAGGAAGTTCTCGATGAATCTTTATTTGGTGAATAAGCACAAGAACATATTTAAAAGGCCTCCCTTCGTGATTTTGTGGCCTCCTACCACTTTTCTGATAGGATATAACATGGATGGACTATAGCTGGGCAATGGATCTGAATCATGCTATCAATCCCTTCCCTTCTACCGTGTGTGTACATGTGTGAGTACCTACATGTGTCCCATGTACATGTGTGTGTGGAAGCAGGAGGGCAACCTTAAGGGTCTTCCTCAAGAACATTGCCCATGTCTGTTGCGACAGGGTCTCTCTCCGCCTGAAGCTCACCAGTTATGCTAGAGTAACAAGCCAGCAAGTTTTCCTGCCCCTCTCCACAGTGACATCACCGTGCCCAGATTTTATACGTTCTTAGGGATCGACTCAAGTTGCAAACATTTTACAGACTAAACTAGCTCCCCAGGATTGCTCCATTTTTCCTTGGGCAGGGGTCTATGGAAAGAAGAGATGATGAGTAGAGGGTACAGAAAACTAGCCATGGGCCTTTTCAGAGACCAGCCATGATATCAAGTGACTAAGGGGCAAAAGATGTCCTTCTCCCCCAAACTCTATGACTCTTGGTAAGCGATCTGGAAGTTCCCAGACACAGCAGAGTCTCCATGCTGCCTTTTTTTTCTGTTGTTATTGTTTTTTAACTTTGCATTGAGACATAGGTATTTTGGCTTATCAATCCTGGAATACAACATAGCCACCACCACTGTGGGCTACAGCTGTTCCAGACCCCCAAAAATGCCAGTGGAAACAAGTTGAACTCGAATATTAATATCAGAGTCACAGGGATAGCAAAGGAGGGTCAAAACTCACATGCAGATTTTCTGGTCCCACCTACATTATTTCCATGGAAGTATGCTGCAAATAAATAATACATACATAATATTTTCACATAAAGAGATTTCACCCATTTATCAGTACACGATGCAGCATCGGCAGTTTTCAAACTGTAGTGCCCTGTGGAATGGGATGATGAGCCCGAAGTGCTACCCCTGGCTAAGGAGCTATCAGCAATTGACACCTGCTGAAAAAGGGAGCTGGTTTTCTGGCAGTTCTATAGCACTCCAGTGTGTGTGGGCAGCACAAGCTGTATGTGATAGGTTAAAAACAAACAGGCAAATAACAAGAAGTTGGGTGAGTATTAGAAGGGATTGATCTGGGAGGGGTAAATGTGATCAAAACACCTGATACAAAAATTCTCAAATAACTAATAAAAATGAGGGGGAAGACACACTCCTAGTGTTGTGCCAATGGTCCCATCTTTGATTTTGTTCATTCTTAAAAATGCACTTGGTGCTGCTGAACAGCCCTTGCTCACACACCTTTCTGCAAGTAGGTAAAAATTCAGATCAGACAGGCAATCTTGGGCTCCAGCTGTTGCTTCTCCAGCTCACAAAAATCCCTACGAACCCCCAGAGTGCTAAATTACCACCCCAGTCCTCTTCATTTAACCTCAAACTGGGTCACCCTCTAATCAAGAAAAATTAATGACTGCCAACATATTTTTCCTTTCCTCTTAATTAGAGTAATTCCACCCTGGCAGTAACTCTCGGGCTGGAACTATGCTAATGACAAAGTTTCAGCTCCGAGTAAAGGGACCAGCAATCAAGAGTAACCAGCCCATCGTCCCATTACTGGAAAACTGTTAGACATGAGTTTGGGCCAGTGGCCCATTTACTATAGCCCTAATGAGGCTTCAACTTCAGAGCCCAGAGTAGTGAGTTCATGTGAACACAGACTTTTGTAACTTTCAGACGTAGGGCATTCTGAGTCCAATGGTTACCCTTGTTCTTTCTGATCTGTCTTCTCCCCTGCCCTCCTTACCCTCAGACTAAATAGTAGTACGGTAGCTGCTGGCATATTTTAGAATTCCGCTAAGGGGAAGTTTGGAATTTACAGACATTGAGGCTAGAGAGCTGTGAACATGGGGCTTGTAGTCAGTTCTACACATAAGTGATCCTGTTGGGAGTCATGATACAGAAATAGCTTTTTCTGAACACTCCTGGGAAACAATGGTCCTACTCACTGGTGCCACAGGGAATAGGCCAAAATTCATAATGCATTAGAGCCTATATTGGTGAAAGGATTCAACCTCTTGGAGTCTAAATGTCCCTTCTTAAATGAAGTTAATATCAGCACCTATTTCAAAGTCTGATAGGGTTTATGAAAATATATTATTGCTCTTAGGATTGATGTTACTCATGATATAGTAGGCAATGTGACTTGCTTAACATGCATTGTCTCCATAATCCCCAGGCATAGGAAAATTAAGTCATTTGTTTATTGAAGGCCATGAATCTGATAAAGAAATGAATTTAGGCAATCTTCTAAACATGATGCTGCACACAGGCTCCATCTGGAAGCTAAGTATCACCATTAATGACTAAGGTTATAAGAAGCAGAGCCAAACAAAAGTCAGGTACCTTTCGAAATTTGGAAACTTCAAGGTTAGATCAGAGAGAATGTGGGATACAGGTCTAGGATGTTGTCCAAGGTTCAGGCTAAGTATCAGAAACCCCAGAGAAACACAGCAAAACAAGCCCAACATGAAAGTGCCAGGTATATCATATCATATCATGATATTTTATGTGGAGGCAGGGGGATCATTTCATATTAATTATAGCAGCAAAAGAAATTTTAAAATAAAATAGCATTCAATACTGGGAATCTCTTGCCAGAATGCTACACTTACTTATGCATATTGCATATATTGTTCCATTCTACTGAGAAACAATTTGACATCATCTACAGAAGTCATGAAGATTTTTTATGCACTTTGACACTTCCATCCCACTATTGGAAATGTATCCTAAAGAAATACTTGAAATAAAGACCAAAATATCTATTTACCAAAAAATAAGTTTAAAAAAAGTTTGCTGAGATATTATTTGTGACAATTGAACTTTGGAAGCTTTCAACATGACCAAACAAAGGGACTGACAGGGAAATAATGGTCCATCACTGGAATGGGTATTATGGGTTAATTAAAATGATCTGTAGAGTCTCTATGACAAGAGGGACAAGCATATTTTACCACGTGACAAAGGACTCAGTTTCAATTACATTATTTTTACAACTAGGGATCCATATAGATAAAAAAAAAACACAATTGTCCAAGGATGAGGTACCAAGGGAGAGCGCATTAATCTAACAAGAGTGTTTTTACTGTGGTGATAAGTGTTGAGAGAAGGCATAAAAAAATATAGCAAACAAATGCCAGCTTAAGTTGGAGGAGCAATCAAACGGTCAGGACAGCAAAGTCCATCATGAACCACAGGAAATCCCAGAGTATGGTTCAACCTTGCTCTACCAGCTACACCGGGACTCCACAATCAACACTTCTGGACGGAGTGGCACCTCAATTGCTCTGGGTCGGTTTCCTTCATTTGTACTACTGGAGAATGGCATTGGCCATTCAGATAAAGTTATTTCACTTCGTGCGAGAACATGTTTATATGAGCAGATTCACTGGTACAGCTTAGTTTCTCCATCCAAAATTTTGGGCAGAGTGGGCCAACTGGCCAGTACCTATATCTCTAACTCTTGGTGTTCACATGTGATGGTCTGGCTACCTCACACACTGTAGGAAAACAACTCAAGTTAATCCATTTGCTATGGGGGCTGTCAGGAAACAAAACTGCAGCCATTTAAAGATCTCAATAGGTTTTATTTTTTTTCATTCTAAAGGCAGGCAATAGTTCATTGGAAAAGTATAATATGTATTCCAATATGCCAAGTGAAGTTAGCTTTATAGACAGAAGAAGAAAGTATTAAAAAGAAATAATAACCAAACCATTCATTTCTATGTTACTTTTCCTATAACACAGGAACAGGGATGTAGGACAATTTAAAAAAAAAAAAAAGGACCCACTAGTTAATGTTGGTCATTTTAGGGTGTCTTTCTATATAAGAATTAAAGCAAAAATAATTTCTCAGGCAATGAAAACTGATCTATTTGGGGAAATTAAGCTATGATCTCCAAATCCTGATTTCTTGGGTCAGACAAAAGAACTTTGTTTCACCTTGGTGATGAACTTTGGGGAAAGCATAAAGAAGTTTGGGTTGAATTTTAGCCTAGGTTGTAGGGGCCCACGCAAGTGCTTGGTCTGGAATAATGGCATCCTGCAATGTTCATTTACCACTGTTACTGTCTGTCTCAGTCCTTCCTGCATAGACTGTCCACCCCACACACACCCCTCCTCCAGCCCAAGAGAAGGATGAACTCCTTACTTCTCCTTTTTAAATTGCCACCAAGAAGACATGGCATTCTCCTCCCCAGCTACCCCTGACACACACTACAGTGAATGGAGAAAGTCACTGAAATAACTCTGCTCTGCTCTGCTCTGCTCAGAGACACCATCACTAGGCTGATGCCCCAGCCCCAGAGTCTCTGATCTTGTCCCCTCTAGGGTCCCCAAAGCTATCCCCCAAATAATGGAGCTTTTGAACAGAACAGGCTTATTTACTGCCTAGCAGACTCAGTCAGCTCAGGCCAACTCAGATGCCACCCTGTAGTATTGTTTGTTTCCCAGTCCTTGGTGTTTAGAAGCACATACTCCTTTTTTCCCTTAATGCTTGTTATATCAATTAAAAGGTAAAAATAACTACTGTATTTAATGACAACTGATACTGCAGACAAAAAGATCTGTGCCATACTCAACTCTTCTAGATTTTTAAAGCTGTTACATACGCATATGTAAATACAGACCCACCACTCCTCCAGCATGGAGAAGCCTTACACATGACAATCCTGGGGAATTTCTCCCTTCAATTTAATATCCTTGACTGGAGAGGAACTGTTTCAAAAATTATCAATTCACTTCATTATGAACATGAGAGCAGCCAGGATAGCTAAGGACACTTCTACCAGCCCTTGAGTAAATTCCTGCAATGCACCCTGAATTGCTAGAACTCCTACTGACCTCTATAATGCTGCTCACCAGCTCTGGAAAGCCGTGTGACACCTGGTCAAGTAGTCCTAAGCAGTTGCTGAAAAAACTACAGATTAAGATCAACTTGATCTTGGGTGACCTGACTGGCAGCCTTCATAGCCTTGATAACCGGAAATAGAATAAACATCTTTTATACTCTGTCATGCTGTCATTCTAATGTACTCAGAATAGATTCCCAAGTGGCCATTTGTGTTCTTCAAAGTGTGCCCTCACAGCATTCAACATTGATGCCACAAGTCTGGTCAGGACCAGTGCATATTCAGACTTGCTGAGTCATTGGGCAACATCAGAGATAAACTGGTTAGTCCTTCCAGTCATAGTTTTGATATTGGGGTGAGGGGATGTGTGGGAACACCAGACCTTGAGCAGAGACCCACTTCCCCTTCTGCCTGGGAGTAGGCAGCTGTAAGACAATGTTTAGTAAAAACATGTTTACTAAAAACGATACAATAAGTTCCTGGGAAAGGCCTTCCCACAGAAACCGCCCTGACCTCGACCTTGTCCAAAGACTAACCGCACCTTCAAAAACCCACACACATCCACCTCTGGTGTCAGAGCAGAACCAGCCAGGGGAGAGGAGAGAGCAGAAGCTTCTCTGGTGGGAGCTTTTCTTAGGAGGTTTTCTTGAACCTTTTTGGAGCCTGTTTAAAGTTCTCTTTATATCATTGAACGAGTCTCTGTGTTTTCAATACCCGACACCCTCCGCACGTTCTCGGACACAGGCTGCGCAGCAGACGTGACAGGGATGGTCATTTGTTTGGAAGTTGACTCTTCAGTTCAGCTAACTTAACACTTAGCCTATCAAGTTCTGCTTACACTTTCTAATGTTGCCACAAGAGAATCAAGCTTATGGAGGACTAGGGAGAGTCCCCAGTTGATGACATCAAGTGGGTGACTGAATCTGTGCCTGTTGACTGACTCTGTCTCCTTATCTTGTTGATCATGAATGACTCCTCAGAAGAGTGTGCTTTGAGATGCATTTTCTCAGATTTCTCAGACTATGGCAGCATCTCCAAGCATGAGGTTAAACCCTGGAACTCAAGTTTGCCTATGAGGACACTTTGGTCCCAAGGGAGACAAGATTCTTCCTTATCAGGAGAAGGGGATGGAGAAATCATATGTGGACTTCATTTGGAAGTTGAACTCAGATCTGAGAACTTGTTAATAATGTTCTTCTATGCCAGACAGTGGTAGCACACACATTTAATACTAGCACTTGGGAGGCAGAGACAGGTAGATCTCTGTGAATTTGAAGTCAGCATGGTCTACAAAATGAGTTCTAGATCACCCAGGACTGTTATACAGAAAACTCTGTCTAAAGAAACTAAAAATAAAAAATAATGTTCTTTTAGATTTTCTTATCCTTATAGAAGAGTGTTGTGGGATGTTTACTAGCATTCAGGACCTCTAGGTACCATCTCCAAGTCTTGTCATCATCTTCTAAGAATAAAATTGCCAACTTCCTCTACCTTCAGTACCCCATAAAGATGTGATCTTTTTGATACGATACATATGTTTAATAAGTACATATGTACGTATCAGCTATAACCTTTACCACACCATACCACGATTAATTCTGTCTCTCACCCTAGGCAAATCTTTGTTTCCCCCAAAGAAGAGTTACATGCTGAGCAGTGTCACATTCCCCAGGCCTAACATCACACATGTGTGACACACGGCAGGGGCTCTAAAACCCCTGTGACTTTTAATAATGTTTTTTTTTGGATCCTAGGAACTTGCGAGGAAAATAGCCATGACCCCAATCTCAGGTTCGAACACTTGGTTCTCTCCAAACTCAGGGTAAGAGGAGAAATGGGTGGCACTTTATTTACTGTAGTCAGAGGAGGAAGAGAGAAAAGGAAACTAGATTTTATTCTTTTTGTTAACAGAGATGTTTTGAAAAAAAGACATTTCTGCTTGTGTCGGGGATTGCTCTCAATAAATTTCTGGTCTGAGATCTCACTAAACTGTACCCGTGGGGCTCTGCTGCATAATTCCAAGAAGAAAGACAAGTGGGGGTCCCTGAAGCTCAAGGTTGGGATTTACAACTGCTAAAAAGTTCCTAAATCTCGTCTGACATTTACAATAAGATGTCCTGTGAGTCCCTGGGGATTATACAACACAACCAGTGAAGATGTATTCAACCCTAGACAAGAGGTAGTTACTCAGAGACCTGAGGCATGGCAGCCCAGAGCCACATTCCAAAAAGATGGAATGAGTTGTCTCTGGTGCTTTTGAGAATAGGATAGGGGCAGGGGACTAAAACTACAAAGTGAATTTGCTTTCTGTTGGATAAGCAATGCCCTTCCCTGTGGCAGATTCTATGTAAATAACCTTGACACAAAACAAGTCTTGGAGACAAAATTGACCTTCTGATAGATAAATGGAAGCTTTGAAGAGTTTTCTTAAGATTTTAAATGAGCTTAGAGAGTTTAGAAAGAATAGATCTACCCCACCCTCAGTGGATCAACATCATCTACTGTGGATGTAGCCTGGGCATCTCTTTCCCCTGCCGGTGGCAGGTCATCCTACATTTCTGTATGGAAACCAAAGAGAGGTTGGTGGCTCCAGTGAGACCAGGGGTCCCGCTTTCCCCTTGCTGTCCACACACTCTAGTATCAAGTCCCTCTTATTCTAGCCCAGTGTCCCAGTGTCTCACACACACCAATTAACCCCAAGGTTTCTTGGCCCATCTTGCCATGTGATTGTTCTTTCGGGGGTCCCCAAGATTGTGATGGCATCCATCAAGAAGCCCACACACACCAAACTGATAGTTTGTTTAATCTATGACTCTCCATAAAGGGGAGGAGGGCAAATGAACTCATTTATTTATAAATTATCCAGCCTCTGGTATGTTGCTACAGTAACAGAGATACAGACCAAATACCGAACATCTCTCCATAAAAATTAAGATTCAAACAGTCAATACATTAGTCAAAAGCAAACATGGTAACAGGCAAACTGCTCTTCACTGAGATCATCTCACCCTGCCTGGACCTGCTCCCTTAGAGTCACCATTTGAGCATGAGATAAAGAGAATCCTGTGATCCTTGGTCATGCCTCCATGTTCAGGCCCTTTGTGACCTCCCTCTGAAAGAGGTACGAGGATATACCCCTATGCCAACTCTAAGATATCTGAGACAATGGTCACATTCATGTTGTTTACCGACTATACCCAACACACTGCCAAGGGCATAACAGGCTCTTCCTAAATATACTTAAATGGTTGGCTTGATCATTTATTAATCCATTTATTAGCAAACAATAATCTTTCTCTACTGGAGATGTTGATCAGTGAATAAGTCAATGTGTTACATTCATGCTGGAGCTTACAGGACCTGGTCCTCCTCACTTAATGCTTCAGCAGGAAAATAAGTAAACATGCCTGAAGGCGGGGTACTAATGAGTTCACTAGACCCAAGATAAGTGACAAATGGGTGTTTTATTGGGGAACAACTCACACAGATAATAGTAAAGAACCACCGTGGCATTCCTGCTCCAGAGATGCAGTCTGATGTGATCTGCAACGAGAGAGAAAGAGAGAGAGCCTGCCCCATGCTTCTCTACCTTCCAGTCTCATTGGCACCTGAAGCCACGCCCAAAGGGGTGCGGCCACTAACACAAATTCACTGGCAAGGCAAAAAGCTACTACACATGCCCACTGATTGGACTTTACTGCGCCACCCCAGAGCTACCAGGCACAAATGGTTTCTATTTGCAAGGTGGCTTGTGGCTAATGCAAGAATATGGTACTGTTTGCATGGTATGACCTTGTATCTAGAGCAGTATCCCAGGAAACAAAGTGTGTTGCATTGTCAATACCAAATAACAAGGGTAGAATTTCAGGGAGACACAGATTAGTGCCTATGGGGTTCTTCAGGCTTCAAGGCTTCTGTCTACCTGTTGAGACTCCTCCTAGCTGGGCTGAAGACACACCACCCTGTGGGTGACTATCTCAGGTGAAGCCCGCCATGGCAACAGCTCATATCTCATGCTGAGACCTCCTGCCTCTAAGCCACAGACTATGGAGTGGGATTTACATGAGATATATCTGTGTTCATTTACAAAGCCAGACATTTATTAAAGTAACCCAGGGGGGTGGGAAAGGAGAACAGAATGGGGGGCACCCACAGATCACTGAAAGACTTACAGATAAATTTGACAATATTTGCCTGTTGCCTGTTGCTTAGGATGGGAGATCTACCACCACCCTGAGTTCCTCAGGGATCAAAACAAGATAGAAAATCTGTGTTCGCCCTGTTCTACCCTCACCCTCCATCCTCATAGACCTCTTCATGGCCATGCAGGAGGATTAGCCCTCAGAAATCAGAGGAAATGTGAACAAAGCTGGGATTGAAGAGAGCTCAATGAGTCAGAGGAATCCCCTTCAGCCCAAACACTGGACCTTCAGGAACCAGTGACCACTCCCCCCTGAGGAGGCCAAGGTACATCAGTCAGACATGACTTCCTTATCTAATCTGTTAGCCAGTTAGAGCATAGCAATATCCACACCTCTAAGAAAGCCATTCCAAAGAGACCTTCAGGCATGGGAAGTCTGGCTCCGTGGAGCTTTAGAGCTCAATGGGTTTCACGAATTTCCTAAAGTAATTTATACATTTATACATTTAACCAAAACTGAACATCCCAAAATCCCACTCTGGGTTATCAATCTTTGACAAATGAAGGAAGAAAATTTAAAGATTTAGTTTCAAATCCTGGACATTCTTGGCAACTTGGGGCTCACTGAAGACTTCTGATGGGATTTCTCTTTCTTCTTCCTCCAAATCTCCAAGTTCCAAGTAGAGTTCTTGGACAATAAAGCTCAACATGGCACAAACTCCACGCAGCACAGCTCCGGATGGTGTTGGCCAAGACGTTTTGGAAACAGTAATGTCAAACTCTGTTGAGAACTTAAGGGTTCTTTTGCTTTTGCTTTTCCTTATTTTTTTTTTAACATTCCTTAAGTGGAGTTGACCACAAACGATTGAAGAGCAATTTAAATCTTACTGAAAAAAGCATTTTTCCCCTGATAAAACTAATAAGCAACAGGGCCTCTAAATTTAACCCATTAATGGGGTGGGATATAGCTCAGTTGTTAGAGTATTTGCCTAAAATACGTGGAGGCCAGATCAAGCTCCAGCCCTTAATAAACCAAATAGATCAGTGGTTCTCAACCTTCCTAATGCTGCAACCCTTTAATGCAGTTCCGCATGCTGTGGTGACCCCAGTCATAAAGTTCTTGCTACTCTATAACTGTAATTTTTCTACTGTTATGAATCACAATGTAAATATCTGTGTTTTCTGATAATCATAAGCAACCCCAGTGAAAGGGTCGTTTAACCCACACACACACACAAAGTGGTCATGACCCACAGTGGAGAACAGCTGGTATTGGGTACCACATGTCCATAAGCACATTCCTACCACAGCACTCAGGAGGTGAAGGCAGGAAGCTTAAAAGTTCAAGGTCTTCCTTGGCTACATAGTAAGTTTGAGGTTATCCTAGGATACATGAGACCCTGTCTGAAAATTATAAATAAGTTTAAACCAGTAATGGCTGAGTCTTTCCAGTCCCAAAGAGCTGTGAAATGCCACCAAAGTTACAAGAAAAAAATGGGTTATTCCACCCAGACTTCAACACAAAACACTTGGCCACGTAACATTTATTATTTATTATTTCCTACAATTCTGCCCATAGACCCCGTGTGCAAAGTTCTCCCAGGAGTTCGGAATACCCTTCAGGAAGTGAAGAACAAAGTTGTTTCTCTCACCCCTGCAGGACCCCAAATCAATATTTGGATTTTAATGCACAGGTCCAAAGCTATCCAGAGGCAACCATACTTCATTGGGTGGCTTACCACAGTCACTAAGCCCCTTAATGAATGGTTTTGTGGACTAGGAATTGGGAGCAAGACCAGCTTGAAATCTCTAGGCAGTGGAGCTACCCTGTGGCCAGGTTACGTTCACTAAGAGTTTGATGAAGCCCCACATCCAAGATGGGACTTGCACAAGTCTGGGAACTGATGCTGGCTTTTGTGAGGAGTCCGGCTGGGTCACTGCCTTCAGAAGCACAACAGTCTCCAAGGACTCCTCACAGCGTGGCAATCAGATGCAGAGAAGGCACATCTGCAAGGTAAGTGGCCAAACAAACGCAAGAGTTACTGGGTCTCTTCTTACCTAACCTAACCTAATTCCCCTCCATGCTGATGCTGCAAGTGGCTCACTGAGGCCATGAATAGTCAAAGAGGAAGGAACTGGCTCACTCTCAACCTGGAGAATATCAAAAAGTGGCCCATGTTGAAGGTGCCACACCCTTGTGTTTTTGTCAATCAAAACACACCCAGAAGTGTTTGCCCCAGTACAGCCACAGAATAGTGGAAGAAGCTGAGTGATTTCAAGGTTGGTATCCAAAAAGGTTTGGTTCTGGAGCTCCAGGGAATCTCAGTATCCACGAAGAACAACAGTCATTGTACTTTGCCTCAATCAGGAATGGTGCTCACAGAAGTCAACTCAACACAACTGAGGTTAGAATGGATGACAGAAAGGAGCAATCAGCATCATATGGTCTTCTAATTGCTCTACGGCACAAAGAAGGGGGCTTTTCTGGAACCTACAGCTTCCTTGAGCTCAAAGACAACTCCTTAAATTCTTTTTTTTTCTTCCAGGTTAATCTCAGGCCTGTTCTGGTGTTCTCACACAAGCTTTCAGATATTTCTATAAGAGGGCACGCTTCCTCCAAAAAAAAAAAAAATAAACTAAAATGTCACTTTACCCAGCACTCGGGAGGCAGAGGCAGGTGGATCTCTGTGAGTTTGAGGCCAGGCTGGACCGATAGCCTCCAAAACAATGCAGAGAAACCCTGTCTCGTAAAAAACAAAAACAAAAACAAAAAAATGTCACTTTAATAGGATTTTATATGGCTTATTTGAGATAACAGATGTAAATATTAGTAGGGTGACTCTAAAGTGATACAACAGCTGGATATGAAAATTTACAATTTCTCAAAGACAGGTCAGTCATGTGTACCTGGTTAGCACTGAGCTTGTTCTACACTGTGAGTCAAGTACTGTACTGGTCCTATTTTTTGTTACTGTTTAAATATAAAGAAAGGAGGCTTACCTAGGTCATAGTTTTAGGGGTGGTAGTAGCATCTCTTCTGCCTTTGGGCCCTGTTAACTGGGTGACAACATGGAATAGCATAAGGAAAGGCACAACAGGCAGAAGGAGTCAATATGTAGGCTGTTATTTGTAACTACCCTCTTTCTGGAGAACTAACCCACTCTGTGATAGCATCATTATGTTCCTAGTGACACAGTTAACTCCCCAGTAGGACCCATCTCTAATGCTCCCACCTCAGAACTGCTGCATTAAAGTCCAATCCTTCAGCACATGCATTTTGGGGACACATTCAAACCATATTCAAGGGCCCAGACTCCCTCCATCTTGGGCCTCTAGGACTATGATGTCATCATCACCCAACCAACCAGCAAAGGAGACTACAGGAAGTAAGTCAAAGGATGAACAGACATGCATTTGAAGGGCCACCTGGGGATGGCATACATCATTTCCCCTCCTATAGCAATGAAGAAGACTTGACCAAAGGTCACTGCAACAGAGTCTAAGAAATGAAGGTTCGATGAGCCTGGTTGCAGTGGTATTGTTCTAGGAGAATCCAGAGCTGAATTTTGACAGCTTGAAGTCTCTGTCCTCACACTCAACAGTTACCATTCTGGTACCCTTCTTCTCATTGGGTAAATAATATGTTCTTTTCTGGTTGGTTAAATGATCTTGTACAAAGAATAAGAGAAGAAAATGAATGTTATAAGGTATCAACAAGAATAAATAAGGAGGGCTAGAGATATAGATCAGTTGATACTGCAAGTACATGAGTTTGACCCCCAACACCCACATAAAAAGCCAGATGTGGTAGGGCATGCTTGTAATTCCAGTACTAGGGTGGAAAAGACAGGAGGATCCCTGGGGCTCGGTGGCCAACCAGAGTAACCTAAAAACTGAGAGTTCCAGGTCTCAGTGAGAGACTCCATCTCAAAAAGTAAGAGACATCTCTGGGGGAATTGAGAGTGACCTGTAGCCTCCACAGGAATGTATATACACACATGACTACACACATGCACACACAAACAAAGAAAATAAGAATAAAGATGAGAGGCTAGTAGCATGGTGGTACATAGAGCAATTCCAGCATTCAGAAGGCAAAGGAAGGAAGCTCTGAGTTCAAGGCCAGCCTAGCATATATAAGAAGCTATAGGCCAGCCTGAAATAAATAAGGAGACCCTCTGTACCAGGTCCTCTGTGTGTATATTACAGCTTTCAGCTTAGTATTTTATGGGACTCCTAGAGTATGAACAAGTATGTCACTGATTCTCATGCCTGCTCTTGGAGCTCTTTTCCTTCTGTTGGGTTGCCTTGTCCAACTTTGATGTGGTGGGTTTTGTTTTATTTTATTATATTTTATTTTGTCATATTTGGTTGTATCTCTTAGAAGCCCGTTCTTTTCTGATGAGAGACAGAAAGGAAGCAGAGAGGAAGTTGAGAGAAACTGGGAGGAGTAGAGGGAGGGAAAACTATAATCAGGATATAGTGTGTGAGAAAAGAATCTATTTTTCAATTAAAGGAAAGATGAAAAATAAATAAATAAGGAGACCCCGCTTCAATGGGGGAAAAAATAGATGTAAGTGTTGAAGGAGGGCTATGTATGCTGCGGATGCAGATTAATGGTAGCATGCTCGCCCTACATGCACCTGGCCCTGGCTTCAGTCTCCTAAACCACAGACTATCTAAAAGGCTGTGTGTGAAAACAGGCAGCACACAAAGCACACGCTCAGATGGAGGTTTAGCCAGTACCTTCCCCGGGATCTTCCACCAGGGCCCAGCACGCACACACAGACTCAGTCTCTAAAAGCTCTTCAACTCCGTGCCAGTTTTGAGCATTCACCCCGAACTAATCTGAATTCACAGCTTTGCATGAGTGAAGTACCAGGAGAAAAAAACGTGCCAGACTCCCTGCATCTGAGGAGGGTGTTGATGCTCACTGATGCTAACTAGCTCCCAGCTCCTCGCCTCCACCCATACAGTATTTTCTAACCAATTGCTCAGCATTAGTGATTCTGCTGGGACTGATTTAACAGTCTAATATGAAGTTTCATCCCTTCTGTACAGGTTAATTACATGTGGTCTTATACATTCTAATTTAAAATACTGCCTTTGCAATTATCATCAGCACTAAAAGAGAGCCCTAGTAATGAAGCTGGGCTTAGATTTTTTTCCAGAAGTAATGAATTGAAAAATGAAATGACTTTAAATTTCTTTGGCACTTAGCATTTCACTCTCTCTTCCCTTCTGTGGGGAGTATAAATCAGGGTTGCCTGCTTATTTAGACTGTCAGACAAACAGCCAAAATGGCCTTGAAGAAAACCGAAATCCTCGATTGTGAAACAAGAGTTGACTGTGTGGATTCTGACCTACCAGAATGCTCCTTCTCTCACACTGATCTCCCAGGAATAACGTATTGAAGTGTGAAGTTATATGTGTGACTAATACTAGTCCAGTGTTTTCACTGTGCCAATTATCATCCTGAAGCTTATAAACAACCACACAGGCATTAAAATAAACTCTTGGGCAATATGAAAACTCACCCCCAAAATTTATCAACTTGAAGCAAACTTCCATTATTGCATAGTCTCTATAGGTCAGGAACATGGGAGAGGCTTAGGTAGTGATTCGGCCTTGGGGTCCCTTACCAGGGTGTAGTTACATTTCTGAGCATGCCTACAGCTCTGGGGGGTATGGGGGGGCTCCACTTCCAAGCTCACTCATGCTTTGTACAGGTCTGGGTTTCTCACCAATAACCTCCATGTCCTCACTACACAATATCTGATTGCCCCAGAGCAAGTGACCCAAGAGAGAGTGGCTCAAAGAGGGGAAAGAAAGTGTGACTGTGACCACAGCATCTTTTATAACCTGATACTGGGGGTGATGTGCCACCACACTTCCACATTCCGTTGGCCACACAGGAACCCCTAGCATGCTATCAAAGGAAAGGGACTGGGCTGGCTGCCAAGGTAGCTATGGCTGTTGTTACTAAGTCACAGGCGAGGCAACTGAGGCAAAGAGAAGTCAAGAGGCTGCTCCAAGGTCATTAATAAACAGCACAGTCAAGATCGAGGTCTGGCTACTCATCCCAGCTCCGGAATCTACACTCTTAATAGCTGCTCACATGCACAACTGTTCTAAACAGTGGCTAACAGAACATCCAAACCTGTTTGTTCTAAACGAAGAGTTGATAGGAAGCCTTTGCTGAGATAAAGATCTAAACTACTCATTACAAGAATGATAAGTGGCCAGGTGATGCAGCCTTTAATCCCAGCACTTGGGAGGTAGAGACAAGTGGATCTTTGTGAGGTTGAGGCTAGCCTGGTCTACAGAGTGAGTTCTAGGACAGCTAGGGCTACACAAAGAAAACCGCCCATACACATTAAATAAAAATATAAAATAAATAAATGACTTGTTAGTGTCCTTGGGTCATGTTATATTGTATTAAACACTTCCATTTCCTTCCTTTCTTAGCAAATCAACTTTGAAGCCATCAGTATCATTAGATTCTTTCTCAGTACTGGACCTCACACACCAAGCCCCTTTAATAATCACTGATTATTCTATGAAATGGCATGACTTGTGTTGAAATCATATTCTTGCATGTGCATGCAAGTGTGTGTGGTGTATGCATGTGTGTACACATATGTACTGATATGTTTGACTGTGTGTGTGTGTGCGTGTGTGTACATGGGGGGATGTATTTTCATCTCCACCTTAAGTTTTGAGACAGAGACTCTCACTGAACTTACAGCTCAACTACTTTGGATGGTTGGCTGATAAGTAAGCCCCCGGATCCTGTGTCCACTACCCAGTGTTGAAGTTACAAGTGTGTGATGTCGTGCACAGCTTTTACACGGGTGCAGGGGATCTGAACTTGGGCTCTTGTACTTGATAACAAGCACTCTTCCCACTGAGCCCTCTCTCCAGCCCTCGGGTCCCATGTTTAATCACACACAAGGGGCCTTCAAGTGCGGCTGTTATGACTGTGGCTTCAGATACACATCTGCATGCCTGTCTTCACGTCTCTGATGCCATGGGTCAAAGTGGACTGTGGACCGGAATCAGAATAATGTCAAGTACCTTGGGATCTTCCACAGACATATAAGGTATTTTTGTTAGTGTTCTAGACACTTCAGATGTTATTTCACTTAATTCCTTTATCCCACAAATACCATAATTGTGCTAATCAAAATTCATAGCTACTTGCCAAGGTCCAGGCTTAACGACAAGTGTTTTATGTACACTGACTCATTTTATCCTCACATAAACCCAAGAGGTAAACTTCAGTTTTGTTCCTCTATTACAAATGAAGAAGTCCAAGTTGAGGAAGGTTAAGTGATGGGCAGAGTCACAGAGCTGGGACTGAACCCTGAGCATCTTACTATCAAGGCCATATCTTTTCTCCTTGGCAAGAAGATCCAGAGTTACCTTCCTCAATTGTTAGACAGAGCAATGGGTCCATCCCTTAACTAGAGGAGGCCTATTCTTCCATTTCCAAATGGCTAAACCGAAGCTTTAAAAGACATTCTGCAGTCAAGGTGCTTTTTGCTGGCTTATTAATATTTTTCAGCTAGGGTACAATATAACAGGTTTCCTTATGACATTTTGTGTGGGTGATATATGTGGATGTGGGTGCACATGGGTACGGAGGCCGGAGGTCAAGCACAGGTGTCATTCCTCAAGGACTAGTCACCTTGTTTTTTGAGACACTGACCAAGAACTCACCCTGATAAACTGGCTGGGCCTCTGAACCCCAGGGATATGACTGTCTCTGCCTCCCAGCACTGGGATTGCAAGTGTAGCTTTTTACCCAGGTCATAGGGTTTGAACTCTGGTCCTTGGGCTTGTGTGCCTAACAGCTTAGGAACTGAGCCATCCCCCCAGCCTCTCACAGTGACATTTTTATACATATATGTCATTGGTCATTGCTCAAATTTACTTTCCTCATTATCCTCCCTTGTCCCCTGACCCCAGCTATTCGTTTCCTTTCTCCCCTCAAATGGTCCCCCTTCTGGTTTCATATCATATATGTATGTGTTTATATGCATGTATATATGTATTATTTAAATCTAGAGTTCACATATAAGAGAAGACATCTGTATGTGTCTCCCCATTACCCCTCCCTTCTACATAGTCCTTTTTCTGTTTTATGGTTTGTTTGTTTTTTATTAAGATGCCTTTTTAAAAACTTATCTACTAGCAAATAAAATAATACATCAGGGGTTAATAAGCCTAAAGACTGAATAGTTGAGTATTTTCAGCTTTATTTTTGAAAAACACAGCCTCTATTATAACTATTAAACCTGCAATCATACCAAAAGCAACTATGGACAATAAATAACTTAATGAGCATGACTGTGTTCCAAAAAATGTATTTATAAACATGAAAATTTGAATTTTATACAATTTTCTCCCACTGCAAAATACTCTTTTTTAATTGTTTTTCCAATCACTTAAAAATCTAAACCCTCTCTTAGCACCCAGGTCACACAAAACTAATGGTCATAATCCCGCCCCCACCCCATGTGTTGAGTGATGAATGTTATCGAATCAACCAAAAACCAGTATCTTGGGCAACAGGTTGTCTAGATGATAATTATAAACATAAGTGTGGAGAGAAAATTAAAAAAGGAAGGAATCCCTCACCTTCGTCTGCTTCCTGAAAGGCTAGTTGGGTGTGGTGTGTACTCACTAACCCTACCTCAGGACAGAGGTATGGATACCACCCCTGTCCACCACCATATCCCACACCAGCCTTGGGGATCTTTCATATACAGCAGGCTTTTGATAAATGTTAAATTAAGTAACAAAGAAAGGAGGGGGAAGGAAGGAAGGATAGGATGGAGGAGAAAAGAGGGAAGGGAAAGAGGCTGTGAGGGAGAGAGAGAAGGAGGCAAGAAGGAGAATTTACACCATGAGTATCCGGTCTTCTGACTCTGCAATATGATACTGCATTTATTGCCATCCTGGGACCATTTCCTATCAGATGTTTCACTAATGTAGTTCGATAATCTATTTAATTGGGAGCTGCCAGCTAATAAAGTAAAAGTCAATGATTCATCCCACATTGTCTTTGAATAATATGCTCTTTCCCAGAGATGCCATCGTCCCTTCCTGTTCAACTACCTTTTATAATAAGGAAAATTCTATCTGTGCATGAGTCTGGAGAGGCATGTTTTAAGACTTTGAGACCACTGGGATTGAGTTCAGTCTTCTCACACAATGCGTTAAACTCCCCTGGAACTCATGATAAGATAACTAAACTCCTCACAAAGCAGAGAGCAATTCACCCCCACACAATGGGACCAGCCCCACTACACAGGGTCTTTGGAGGTCAGGGACTCTCTTATTCACTTTGGGCCCAGAAGAGCCGGCATTAGAAAGCATTTGATAAATATTTGCATAATGAATGAAAAGAAAACAAGGGAAATGGTTCACTGTAAGGGAATTCAGATCTCTTTTCTAACAAAACAACAGCACTTGAACATGGCAGTGTTCCTCAAAGATAAGAGACACCTGGGAGACGTGAACCGAGAGAAGCAAAGAGGAGCATTGCCAAGTGTCAGGGTTGTAAAGCTATTGGGGTATTCCCGAGACTACAGCAAACATTCCCCCTTACAGATGACTTGACACTAATCCAACCAAATCTACTTCTTTGTCTAAATAGGAAAATAAAACCTTAAATTGCCCAAGGTTTAAGAGATGCTGAGTTAGAATCAACAATTTTCAGTATTAGGTGGAAAACAGAGGTGTCCAAAGACCATTGTCATTATCAACGTTACATTTGAGGCTACTGTTGAAGTCATATTTTCATTTAGCAAAGAGAATTAGATTAGTCACCATCATTGAAAGATAATAACCATCTCCTTTTGAGTCTGTACCTAAGTGGGTCCTTCAGCCAATAATCAACTTACTTTAGCCATAGTGAGTGGATGCTTCTCTAACTTCCTAAATGTACCCTAGGCTCCATCCCCACCAAATTAGCACAGGGCAGCAGTGAAGAAGTCATTAGGTTCTCAGATAGAGAATCCAGTGCAGTATTCCAACGAGGACATCCGCAGGGTAGGGAGGTGGCTTTGTTGTGAAACTGAAACACTGTCCCTGTGATAAAACTCCACCTGGTTCAAATCAGCAAGCCTGCCTCGGCAGGTTGGGTGTGGCAGCATAGGAGGTTCTGGAGCTCTGCCACAAACACACTGACCTGAGGTCACATCGGGAAGCTGACTTCCGGAAACAGAAGAATTGGGTCTTTTCTTCTCAGGTTTCACAGTTCTCCACACTTGTTTTTGACAGCACAAGTTAGTTTTGCAACATCTCCCTTATAAGTATATTAAGGCTGTTACTGTCTAGCTTCATGACCTGAAACAAGTGATTTCATTCCCTCATGTTACCTCTCCTATATAATACATAGAGGAGAGATAAGGTTGAAACTGGCTGTCCCATCTTCAAATCCATTTCCTCTTCACCTTGGGCACATAGACTCTCCATTACTGAAACAGAATAACTGTGATAATCACCTTGTAAAGAAGAAAGATTTATTTTAGATCATGGTTTTGAAATTTTCCACCCGTGGTTGGTCTGACTTGTTTGCTGCCTTTGGATCATGACAAGGCAGGAACATGGAAAAGAAAAAGCAGCTTACCTCATGGCTAAGAATGGGGAGGAGGAAAATTGGGCCTTTGAATACCATCATATCCTTCAAAATAGCACCCCCAATGACCAGAAGACCTCCCATAAGACCCTGCCCCCTTAACATTCCTACTACTGCTTTCCAATAGCAGCACAGCCCTCACTCAACACATAGGTCTTTAAGGAACATTTAACAATCCAAATTTAAAGCATTGTCCCAGCATCCTTTGCTTTAGGTACCCACATGATACTTTCTAGCCAATGGAATGTGGGTGGAAGTGGTGTGTACTACCTAGATAGATGTCTGATTCTCTTGTGATCCTCTGTGTTCTTCTCCCTCCATAGTCTTCTGTACCAATGCAGTTACCTCGGGAGCCATGTGTTGAAGACAGACAGTATGGGAAAGGCCTGATTTCCTGGTGTCTCTTTGGACAGGAGCCACCTAGGTGAGCACTGTGTGAGATGTTTTGGCTTACTAGAGTTGCCATAACAAAATGCACAAGTTAAGTGGTTTAAACAGAAGAAATGTTTTGATCTGTATTTCTGGGAGCTTTAACTTCAGGTGAATGTATTTGTAAGGCTGGCTCCTTCTGAAGGCCATGAGGACACATTGCTCCTGCCTCTCCTCTAGCCTATGCTGGGTTTCTGAAAGTCTCCAGCATCCCTTAGCTTATAGGAGCATCAATATGTTGCTTCCTCCTGACTGTGTCCCTGTCTGAATTTCCCCTTTTTATAAAAAGGACCCCAGTCGTGTTGGACAGAAAACACCCACACATACAAACATCTTAACTAGTTCCATCTGCAACAATACTCTTTCCAAAACAAGTCACATTTTTGAGGTACTGGGGGCAGGATGTCAACATATGGGTTTAGGGAAGATTCAGTCTACAGCAGATGCCATGTGCTACGTCTCTGAAATTTTTATGTTTCATCTATTACTAACTGAAACAAATCAATAATTATCAAATATACAACATAATTCTATACAAATAAGTATGCCCAAACAGATGGTGGTGGCTGTTGGTATGCCTCTCTGGTAGAGGGGAATTTACTGTGAATCTCCAATGGACCTTGCCCAAAAACTAATCCTTAACTTTTATATTCATAATTTTATATTCCTTGATCTCCTCCTGTAAAGAAGGCCTCCAGAGCTGAGGAGACAGCTTACCATGCAACCATTAGATCTTAAATTCAATCCCCAGAAGCCACATTAAAAGAAAACAACCATGATGTCTTATACTCGTAATACCACCAGCATTAGGCATGGGGAGACAGACATCTGGGGCTTGCCAGCCTAGTCTATTTGATGTGTGCAGGCTACTGAGAGACCCCACCCCATAAAACTAGATGGATAGATCCTTAGGGACAATACCTAAGTTTGTCCTCTGGCCTCCACATGTATGCACACACATATGCACAAACACCACATACACACATGAAGCTGCACACACCTGAAGACATCCAAACGTCCTAAGTGTCAGCATCCTCAGAACATGGTCCCTCCCCTCACCTTAACCCGTGGCTTCACACTTCCTAGACCATCCGCTATTCTAAATCACTGCCAAATCAAATGTCTCCAAACTCACATCATCTAACTGCTCAAAACCTCTGGGACTTATCAGTGTTCATTCCTGAATTCTAGAAGTATTTGCTGGGCATTGCCTGTGTGGCAGTTACCATGACTGAGCCAGGAACACTATAGTGTGCAAACCTTGTCCTTATAATTTTACAACAAAGTGGAAGAATGAACTTGCCAGTTGCTGCCCCAAAATGCCGCAAGACAGACAATCCCATAAATTCAGTCATTATAGCAGCATAAGCTTTTCCTCCTCCTGGGTCTGTTGGCATCTGTGATGACAATGCTAAGAACTACAAGCTGGGACTCCTCCACACCCCAAGATTGCCTATGTAGAGCCAGCAGATGTCCAGTGCATGGCAGAAACACAAGAAGAGTAAGCGAATACTTAGAAATCCTAAGGCCTGGGCCCAGAGCTGACATAGTGGGACTTCCACCTACACATCTAGGAGCAAATCAAGTCATAGAACGATCATACCAGTTTACAAGGTCTGCCACCAAAAAACATATCAGATTAGGGGGATTTGAGTGACAGAAACTTATTCCCTGCAGTTCCAGAATCAAGGTGCTGGCAGGTTCGGTTTTTCTCTCAGAATTCTCTCTTGGGCTTGTGAATGGCTGCCAGAATTTTCCCTGCATCTTCATAAGATCTGTCCTTTGTAAGTGTCTGTGTCCAGATTTCTTCTTCTAATAACGACACTAACCATATAGGATCTTGATCAACCCTAATCTGTTTTCATTTAGCTGTCTTTAAAGTGACTCTAAGTACTGTCACATTCCAAGGCACTTCTTCATATGACCTTAAGGGTGACACCCAAGTCAGCCCTCAAGCCATGGGTAAAGTCAATGGGTAGCCTACCCCATCCACCATGATGAAGGTGGGAAAAGCAGCATGAACTGTGAGCAAAATAAGGTCATTTGCCACCAGGAGACAACCATTATACCACATAACAAAGACCAAGATGGAAGTGTAGCTCAGCTGGAGAAAGATTTAGACACCTGGCATGCTAACCTCCTCTACAGACAGGCTCACTGGCTCTTTTCTGACCTCACTACTTATGCTGAAAGGCATCCAGCCCCTTCCCTCAGGGGCACAGCAATGGCCAGTGTCCGATGAAGCGTGATGTGGTGGGAAGGGCTGAACTAGATCTCTGAGATGCATTTCTGAGCACAAGATGTTCTGGGTTCTCATTCGCCAAGAGTCCAAGTCATCTGTGTGACTCTGGGAAAATCATTTTCTCTCCCAGGATCTATAATCCTCTTTCTGAAAAAAAGAAAAAAGGAAATAAACTTCAAGATCCATAAGATTCTTTGACCTAGTTTCTTTCTTTACAATGTGGATTCCACAGAACATAGGTCCCAGGAGGGGCTGGGCAGATAAATGATTCCATGAGCAAATATTCTGGAAAGGCTGCATATAATCCCCCATTCCCAGCAAAGGTTATGAAAAGCCCTGCAATTTGGGGTGTAACTGGAAAATATTATAAAGACTCAGAAAGACAAATCGTGTATGTCCTTTCTCATTTGTGGATCCTAGTTTTAATTTTTATATAGGAGCCCTTATATGGGTTTGGGTACTGGTCAGGAAACTAAACGGGGAAACCATGAGAGAGAGTTTTAAGGAAGTGGGGTGGGAAGGGAATAGAACACATATGACATGAGAGGAGAATAGGCGGAGGCAGGAGGGTACAAACAGGAAGTGGGGGCAGAAAGATGCTGGAAGCAGAGAGGACTAGCAATGGAAACAAAATATTGCTAAAATGTCATAAGAAAACGTTACCTTGCATCCTAATTAAATTGGGATGGTTTTGTTTACTGTTAGTGTAGTGGGTTTGCACATATTCCATGGCCCATGTAAGGAGGTGAGAGGACAGCTTTAGGGAGTTGGTTCTCTCTTTCTACCTTGTTGAAGAAGGGTCTCTGTTGTTTCTGCCCTACTGTGTGCTCCAGGCTAGCTGGCCCATAGCCCTCTGGCAAGTCTCCTGTCTCTGCTCCTCATTTAGCAGTAAGAGTGCTGGGATTACAGATGTGCACCACTGTACCCAGACTTTTTAAACATAGGTACCAGGGATTCAACGCTACCCATCAGACTTGGGCGCTGCGGTGGTTTGAAAGAAAATGGCCCCCAATGGGAGTGGCACTATGAGGAAGTGTGGCCTTGTTGGAGGAAATGTGTCATGGTGGGGGAGGGCCTTAAGGTCTCGTTTCTCAAGCTTCACTCAGTGTGACAGTCAGTTGACTTCCTGTTGCCCACAAGATGGAGCTCTCTCAGCTCCAGCAACATATTTCCCGCAAACTGCCATGCTTTCCTTCATGATAATAATGAATTGAACTCCAGCCCTCAATTAAGGGGTGCTGTGGATGACCATGAGGTATCTCTTCACAGCAATAGAGACACTAGGACAGGCAGCAAGTGCTTTTAGCTGTGGAGCCATCTTGCCAGCCATATTTTTTTAAATATAGCATATCTGAGAAAAGCATGAAGAAGGTGGATACTATCTACATGTCCCAAAAGGGGCTCTACACATCATGGTGGGTATTTCTTTGTCTCTGTCCTCAGCTCACTGTCCGCTCACATTCTTGAAAGTGCTTTTCCAGGCCAGGTAGTGGTAGTGCATGCCTTTAATCCCAGAACTCAGGAGGCAAGGGCAGGTGGATCACTATGAGTTAAAGGCCAACCTGGTCTACAGAGCTAGTTCCAGGACAGCCAAGACTATACAGAGAGACCATATCTCAAAAAGCAACAACAAAAAGTGGCTTTCCTTTTTATTCTCTGAGACCCACTCTATTTTTAATTGTGTGTGTGTGTGTGTGTGTGTGTGTGTGTGTGTGTGTGAACATGTGTAGAATGCCCCCAGGGGCTTCAGGTCCTCCGGAACTGGAGTTACAGGTGATTGTGGCCCTCCTGGCATGTGTTCTTAACTTTTAAGCCATCACTCTGGCCCCCAATTCTTCTTTCTTAATAAGCTGTCTGTTTCTATTTCTAACCATGTGTCTCTGGTGCAATCTTTTGTCCTGGGACACAAGAGCCTAGGATGGGGTACCCTCTGAACTTAAACCCACAGCTGGACATTAAGCCTGTTTTCTCTTTTCCTTCTCTTCATCTCTCTTTTGGATACTGGACAAAATCCTAAGCATCCTTTCCCTGGCACTCCAGGCTTCTTCACTCTCTCTGACCACCACACCTAACTTAAAAGGCATGACTTGTTCTTCATCTCCCCTCCTCCTGGCAACTTGTGAGGACTTTCAGCTTACATCTCCTTTATCTCTCATACTTTAATGCCATTGTCCTTGAGTTTCAAAAAAAGAAAAGAAAGAAGGAAGGGGAAAAACAAGGCAAGGACATTGCAATCTTATTCCAGTTACCTCCCAGAAGCACTTGACCCAAGAATTGCTTTCTTCTCTTTATAATATGGCCCAGAGCCTATAAACTGATACCCTTATCACATATCTCCTTGCAGAGTTAGATCTGTACATATGTGTGTGTGCATGTGTGTGCAGATATACATGCGTGTGTGTGTGTGTGTGTGTGTGTGTGTGTGTGTGTACAGGTATCTTCATCAATCACTCTGCTCCTTGTTTTTAAGACAGGGCTTCTCACTGAATCTGAGGCTCAGTGGTTCTGTGAGACTGGCTGGCCAGCAAACCCTAAGGATCATCCATCTTGTCTCTACCCAACCCCTCTGCTCATAGCTCTGAGATTCCATGCTCACACCACTATTCAGGGTTTTACTCCGATGCTAGGGATCAAACTTGGATCTTAACACTTGCACAGCAGGTGCTTTACTGACTAGCCTGAGTCTCCAGTCTGTTAAATTTTTCTTTGGTTTTCTGAGACAGGGTTTTTCTGTGTAGCCTTGACTGTCCTAGAACTCACTTTGTAGACCAGCCCGTCCTCACACTCACAGAGAGGCACCTGCCTCTGCCTCCAGAGTGCTGGGATCAAAGGTGTGAGCCACCACCACCCGGCTAAATTTTAGTGATCTATTTGTTTTTATTTTATGTAGATTTGCCTGCCTGTATGTCTGGTTGAGGGTGTTGGACCCCTTTAAACTGGAGTTACAGGCAGATGTGGGCTTCCACGTGGATGCTGGAAATTGAACCCAGGTCCTGTAGAAGACCAGCCAGTGCTCTAGCTGCTAAACCATCCTTCCATCCCTCGGAGTTAGATTTTTAATGTCGATGTCAGGTTTCCCCAGATGAACTTGCTGCATGCAGTGAACCTAGTGCTTGCATCGGGACAGAAGCCCCTACAGGCAGCAATGCAATATCCTTCCACAGAAATCCCATATCCAGTGCCTACTTTTCTTTGTTTGCTGAAAGCTCAGCCATTAAAAGTGTCTGGTGCCAAGGCAAATGACCTGAGTTCAATACATAAAACTTGGTTGGGGGAAGGGGAGAACTGGCACTTACAGGTTGTCCTCTGACCTTGGTACCTGTGTCATGGCATGTCCATACTCACACACACACACACACACACACACACACACACACACACACACTCATACACAATAAACATAGAGATACTGGGGAGATGACTCAGTTGGTATACTAATTGCTATACACACAAACAGACATGAGTTCAATTCTTTGAACTCACATAAAAAGTCAGGCATGACGAAGCTGTCATATAATTCCAACTAAGAGGTAGAGACAGAGACAGAGACATAGGTGCCTGGGTAGGGTTCTGTGGCAAGCCAGCCTATGGAGAGTCTGTCTAAAATAAAATAACAATAATCTAAATGAAACTTTGGTACCTGAGGAATGACATCTAAGGTTAATACATACCAACATAAACACACACACACACACACATGCACATACACACACACATATACACACACACACACACACACACACACACACACACACACGTGCGCGCACCTCCAAAAACAAAACACCAAGAACCTGTGGCCCTGGCTGGTCCATGGGGATGCCATGCATTTCTTCCCAGTGCCACTCAGGACATCCCCCTTAGGTACATTCTTTCTGGAATCTGCAGCAGGTTTTCAGGACATCATCAGTAGTGGCACGCCATTGCTGTCCGTAGAAGAGAGCTGAGTTTTGGCAACAATAAAAGCCTTTGGGAACCAAATTTAGTGAACACTTCAGGTGATAAAACTGAGAAACACTTCAGCGACAAAAAAAGTGAAGTGCATTTCATGTCGTTCGGCCAGGCCCATCACCATCTGGCTCCCAGACCTGGGAATGAGAATAGTCATTCAGAAAGAGATCTCTGGTGTGCTCTGGAATCTCCACACGCCATACTCCAAGCTTTCTGCAGCTCCCCTGAATGGCAAACAATCATGTCCACTTGTCTGTTTTGTTCCCTGACTCTCCCGGCTCTCCTTGTGAACAGACATGTGGAATCCAGAGTTTCTTGCTCCGCGAGCTCTCACGAGACAATTCCCAACTCTGTTCCCAGCGATTGTTCTGCATTCAGAATGCTATCCCCAAACTGCACAGCCATGCTTTAATTGAGCGAAGCCATTCTAACGCTTCCCGTTCTTCCCCTCTCCCCTTATCCCCAGCACAAGCTCGATGCCTCTTCTGGCTTTGATCCAGGGTAAGGATTGTTTTGCTTTGTTAATGCTATTCCTGTTACTCAGTAGTCAGCCTGCATTCTCTCCTTCCTTCAAATAACATTTAATTGCTTTAACACAACTTTTTCAAGGAGCCAGAGGAGTGCTCTTTGAAGATCCAAATTACCCTCAAAGCTGCTCTCTCAATGTGGCTGAAATTTGTGTTGACTTTTAATAACCAGAACGTGAAACAAAAAGAAGGCAGTTTTATGGCACCTTTTCTGAGAATCCTGGAACCGTGGCTGTATAACGTGGAAGGTCAGCCTGGAAGGTAACATGGAGGTCACAGATTCTGGTGGATCAAAAACACGTTTCATATGAAGGGTTTCAGAATCCCAGAGTGTGGGCTGGAGGTGTCATCAGTGGTAGAAGAGTGGGAGAAGCCCTGGATTTTAACCGCCCCCCCACACCCATCACCACAGAAGAGGAGGAGGAGGAAGATAAAGAAGAGGAGATGATGGTGGTGATGATGGTGACAGTGATGATGATGATGATCCCAGTATACAAAGCAAATAACAATTATCTGTGGAGCTCAAAACAATTTAAGTCTTCCAAGTGGACTTCAGAGTCCCACTGTTTCATTATCTGCAGGGTGCCTGAGACTTCTGCCTTGAATTTTGACAGTAGCTTAAAAACTCAGACACGGGACTATGGAGACAGCTCCATGGGTAAAGCACTTGTCACAGAAGCATGAGGACCTAAGTCCAAATCCCTAGACCCCACATAAAGTCAGGCACAGCAGTGAACATATGTACTCCCAGTGTTCTTTGTGGAGGCAGGGGTGTTATGTTTTGTTTTTTCAAGACATGGTTTCTCTGTAACTTTGGAGCCTGCCCTGGAACTAGCTCTGTAGACTAGGCTGGCCTTGAACTCACAGAGATCCACTTGTCTCTGCCTCCAGAGTGCTGGGATTAAAGGTGTATGCCACCTCTGCCTGCCACTCCCAATGTTCTTACAGAAATGTGGAAGGTGGAGACAGGAGAATCCCTGTAAACTTACAGGACCGCAATCCTGATGTACGAAATGGTGAACGGAAAGATAACTGTCTGAAAACAAGGTAGAAGGCAGGCGAGGGCTCACACTGTGACCTCCACATGGTACACGTGCACCGTGTCTCATGTCTGTCTGTCTGTCTGTCTGTCTCTCTCTCTCTCTGTCTCTCTCTCTCTCTCTCTCTCTCTCTCACACACACACACACACACACACACACACACACACACACACACACACCATAGAGCACTCAGATTCTTCATAAGCAAGGGAAGTTAAACCCAGAAAGACTCAGAGAACCCATGACAGAGCTGGAGAAAGGCCTTCACGCCTGACATCAGTTGCCTCCCACAGGTCATGTGTCTGAAGCACTGGGGAGCTGACCTAAAACACATACTACATCTCAGGCTTCTATACAATCACTACATGTTAATGTAAAACAAAAATTTTAATGCTTAAGAAGATAGAAATGGGGAGAAATGTGATTGTAATGTAAAATGAAATAAAAAATGTTTAAAAGGGGGAAAAAAGAAGATGGAAATGTTATCTACCCTGACTTGATCCTTGCATAGTACATACATGTATCAAATGATAGACTAAGGCAACCCACCTCAGAGAAATTAGGCCTAGTTCTAATATCAAAACCTTGGCTCCTGAATTAGTCTGTCTACACACACACACACACACACACACACACACACACACACACACACACACACACAGGCACAGAGGGCCTCACACATGGTAGAGAAGCACCATCAATGTCCTAGCACTATGCTGCCCTCCACCTCAGTATGCAAGGGCCACATGTAGCCCAGCTTGTCACAACTTCCTATGTATCCAAGGATGACCTGAACTCTTGATCCTCCTGCCTCCAACCCTTAAGGGTTGAGATAACAGATAGGCACCATCATGCACAGTATATGCAGTGCTGAGAGTTACCAACTAAGGTATAGCCTCAACTCGATATGTCTTTCTTCCTCTTTTTTCAAGATGGAATCTCAACTGTATAGCCCAGACTGACCTGGAACTCATGATCCCTTGCCTCGGTCTCCTACCTGCTAGGGTTACAGACACGTGCCACCATACTTGGCTCAATAATAAGCCTTATTAATGCATAAAATGCATATTACTAGAGCCACCTCTTTTCTGCTCACTCCATCATCATAAAGAAGGCATTATAAAATGGAAAACTCAGTAACTCTAATAGCTATTAAAAACACTGTTGATACCCACGATGCTTATTCTAATGTCCTCATTGACAACTACGCTATCATTGGGAGATGAAAGCCATTCAACAGAGCCACAACCACTGTCTTTCTGAAATCAATTTCTCCTTAGGCTAGGAAGTACAATAGTAGGTTAAAACCCCGAATGAGAGAAATCTGTGTCCCAAGTTATTCATCAGCCACAGCAATAAAAAGTCGATATTTATTCAAATTTTAAAAGGAAACGAAACTTGTTAGGAAACACAATAATAGCAAAATCTATTTAAGAAATGCAAGCATTTCATGTCTGAGTTACATTCAAAAGAGCCAGGTTAGCCACAGCCTGAGCAAATTGATGTGGGTTTTGTTGTTGGGTTGTTCCCCGCCCCCCTCTCTCTCATCATAGTCAATTTCATGTCAATGAACTACATTGAGGATGTTTGATTTGGTCTGGTTATTATGCTGGCTGAAGTCATTTCCCACTACAGGAGTCTACCACATTAATCTCAGGAAGCTGTTGGCTGCCCAGCTCTGTATAGACACAGAAAAGAACAAAAGTGTGTATTGAACTTTCAGGTGCCCTTTGATTTCCATATGTTAAATCACCATCACTCCCTCTGTGAAGCAGGGAAACTCCCTGGGTACCCAATCTTTTAAATCAAAAGGGAGTTTCCTGGACCCTCTAGCAAGATCTCTAGCTCTCCCCATTTCTCTTGACATGCTTTCCCTCCTTCCCTGTTTAACTGGTCCCCTTAAGAAAGTTTTAAATGGGGATGGAGAGTTGGCTCAACAGTTAAGAGAACTTGTTGCTCTTTCAGAAGTCCAGGGTTTGATTCCCAGCATCCACATGGTGGAACACAACCATTAGCATAACTCCACCCTCTTCTGTCCTTTGAGGATACCAGGCACACATGTGGTGCCATACAAGCATACAAATAAAATGAAATAAATCTTAACAAGTAGTTTTAAGAGTCTTGCCTTGCCCAGAATGAACATGTACTACAAAGGGGGAGCATACAAAACAATATAGTGGAAATTTAGGACAAGGAAATAGATCTCAGACTCGTTACCAGTCTCCCTATTCCTTTCTGCCTCTCTCTGTTTCTCTCTCTACCTCAATAAGTAGGTAGGTAGGTAGATAGATTGATGAATGGATAGACAGACAGATAGATAATAGATTGTGTGGATAGATAGATAGATAGATAGATAGATAGATAGATAGATAGATAGATAGATAGATGATAGACAGACAGGCAAACAGACAGATAATCTTAGATCTCAGGGGAATATGTCTTCCTTATTCCCCCTCTAAACACCTAAGCTGAGAAGATGGCATCACCTGGCAGGACTTAGTATTAAATGAATGAATGAATATCAAGTGAACAAGAAGGCTCCAAATTGAAGAGGAAGCATTCTATATTCTTATTCTTATTCTATAAGAAAGGAGGAGAAAGAGACCCAAGAGCGTATGTATCAGTAATATGAAGAACCCAGAGAACAATGCTGTCTTAGTTAGGGTTTCTGTGGCTGACCATGACCAAAATTAATTCAAAGAAAGGGTTTGTCTCATTTTAACATTTGGCTAGTCCATCATCAGGAAAGATCCAGGATAGGAACTCAAAGCAGTAACCTGGAGGCAGGAACTGATGCAGAGGCATGGGGGGATGCTGCTGAATGGCTTGCTCAGTCTACCTTCTTATATACTCCAGACCACCTACCCAGGGGTGGCCCCACCCACTGTGAGCTCAACCCTCCCACATCAACCATTGGTGAAGAAAATGCCCCACAGACATGCCCACAGGACAATCAATGGAGGCATTTTTCTCAATTACGATCCCCTCTTCCCAGATAAATCTAGGTGTCAAGGTGACATAAACACTAGGCAGCACAGATGCCTAACACTCGACATTTGTTGCTGTTGAATGGACTGTCACCTTTCTGTGTCTCACTGGGCTTCAATGAAGCCACAACACCCCAAAACATTGTAGTGCCCCCTCGGCTATAAAGACAAGGTGGACTGAGTTTGGAAGGACATTTTTGTTTGAGGTTTTATAACTGGCGTATATCCACATACACTGAGTGGATACTTCTGATCCAGGAGATCTAAGATTCACTCTATGAAGCATAACTGGTCAGAGCTTTAAAAGGAATAAAACCATGTTTGTCCCAGAGTCATTTATAACAGTGAAAATTGGAGACAACTTGAGTGTATACCAGCAACTCAGAATAGTTAATATGTAATCATCGATTAGTCTATGTGGCCCTTAAAGAAAATAGTGTATAGATTTTTGTGTATTGTCACAGACGTCACCATAGAATATTACAAAGTAGAAACAGGCAGCTAACAAGAAAATAGAAAGAATAATATGGGGGTCTTTTATATGCTGATATTGCACAGGGAAATATCAGAAGAATATCAACTGTGGATGGCTCCAAGGTGCCATTTCCCTCCCACCTGACCTTCCTTAGAAAAATGATTTGTCTTTTTCTAGAACATACAGATAAATATACTCTATAAATTTCTGCAAAGAAAAAGAGTTATTTGCCCACCTAGTCATCTAACTTCCTACATAGAAGATTTTATTTCCTCCTAACTACTATAAAAGATGTGACTTGTCTACTAAGGTAGCATTGGAGAAAGACTCAACTTCAAGTCGGATTGATCCAAAGGCCAGAAATAATTATGTCTTTCCATCAAGCGCAGCATATCTAGAGATGCTCGAGGATAAATGCTTGGATTAAAGATTTGCAAGGTCATTGATGGAGGATGTCATACCTTGGAAGAATGATAACAAGTGAATTGTTAGCTGAGGAATAGCCAGGTTACATCCACGACTTTTAGACACTTTCTGCATTCAATACAGGAAAGTCGTAGCTGAGTGAGGTGGCACATACCAATAATACTAGCACTCAAGAGGCTAAGGCAGGAGGGTTGTGAGTTCCGGGCCAGCCTGAGCTACATATCTGCTATCAAAAAAAAGAAAGACAGAAATGAAGGAAGAATACAGAAGAGGCCTGTCGGGGTGGCGCACACCTATAATCCCAGCACTCAAAAGGCCTCTCCCTGGTCTACATAGCAAGTCGCAGGCAAGCATAGGTTACACAGTGAGACCTTGTCTCGAAAAGAGAAGAAAGATGCTTTTGACTTCTTAGCAGCCAAATTGAGTCATTCATAGCAAACTTATGTATCCTACCGTAACACCCTCTTGATTAAGAAGCCATTCCACCCACCCCTACCACCACATCACCCTCTTAAGCATGGAGAGAATGAATACCAGAGGGGAGAGATGGAGGTTCCATGCCTCTCCCAGGATGCCAGAGGGAGGAGAGATGGAGGTTCCATGCCCCACCCCAGGACTGGTATCACAATGCTCACTCTCCTGTGTTCAAAGACAAAAACAGATCCCCAGAAAATTCTAAAATTCTTTGGGTTTTTTAAATATTTATTTTGTCTTTATTTACGTGTATTTCTGCACATATATGCACAATTGCACCCTGGGAGACCAGAAGTGGGCATCAGGTGCCCTAAAGCGGAGACTGCTGATGTGAGTGCTGGGAGCCAAGCTCGAGTCCTTTGCAAGAGCAGCAAGCACTCTTCACCACTAAGCCATACCTCTGGGCCTCTCAAATCCTTCCTCTGTGGGTGGAAAGAGCCGGAGGAAGACTGAGTGGGGACTAAAGGAAGGAAATAAGAGAGGAATGGAAGAGGGAGAACGGGTAGTGCCCTTTGTCTTCACCCCGATACAACCGCACAGCCAAACCTATGCCAAGAGCACAAATCAGTTTCACAAACACGACAGATCTGAGAAACAGAGTCGTCACAGGTTCATATGTTCTGCTGATTTGATGTGGCTGTAAAAGCATACTAGCCTCAGGACAAAAACCTGGTTTCTGAGATCATGGGTCCTATTACAGTAAAATGTCCCTGTAACAATTCAGACGCAGGTATATGGAAAACACTTTACTTGCATAGTTTCCCCCAAGTGGTAAAAATGTTACTTCATCCACCATGCAGCCTGCCCCTCCCCCAGACCTTGCAAAGAAATCCCCAGAGGTGAAAGGAGGGAGAGTGGCTTTGTGCTGTGAATTCAGACCAAGGGATTTCTACAGACATTGTCACTGCCACCCTTAATTGGCTTGCCATGATTCAGCCTAGAACTCAGCCCAGGGACAACCTTGGCACCACATCTGTCAGGCATCCAGATGCTGACTGGTGGGCCTCTTGTTACTATGACAGGCCCTAGAAAGGTAAGAAATCTAAGCATCAGGGCAGTGATAGTGCAGCAGAGAGGGTGGCACCACCCCTCCTATGTCCTTTCCTTACTTTAGGTATCCAGTTCCTGCACTGTGCTAAAGCCTCCCCTTGGGAAATGAGCTCTGTCGGTCATTTACACTCTAGTAGGAATCCAAACATCTTCTCTTCCAAAAGCGTTTTAGTGTACAGCCCTTCCAACTGTTAGAAGGATCATCTGGTTTTTCTTCAGATCGTATAAATCTTTGGGTTTTACCAATTATGAGAACATTGTGCTTCTTACAGGAACTGCTTAGACTCTTAGAAGTAGGAGTGAAAAGGAAGACTCTAGTTCCTGGAGATCCCACCATGTTTGGAGTGGATGTGTTATACAAACATGACCCCCAACTCAGTAGAACTACCCTTTGGGAAAAAACAGTTCACGAGTACAGAGCAAAGTTCAAAGTTCAAGCTTGAGGCATCGTCTCTTTGAAGGGCACTTGCCACATAGACCAACCCCACTTCTGCTCCGCACACAGGACTCCTTTCCCCCTGGCCAAAGAGCACCTGGCCAAAGTGGTTCCTACCCCCAAGAATGACAGCCTCTGGCCGGGGAATGGCTTCAGCACAGTAAGTCACCTGTGACTTCCAGCCACAGGCTGTGTATTTACAATTATTTTAATTACTCTTGAAAGGACAAAGATCAGGAACAGATGTCAGACATAGGAATTAAAATTAATGATCATTTGTTAACGGAGTCAAGAGCTATTCATCATGCTATCAGAACTAATTCTTAAGGACGTATGGATCTTTTTACAGTGGAGCAAATCCTGATTCCCTTTACAACATTAACATTTCAATTAATAAAATGCAAAGGGCAGAGATTTGCAAATGGGACAACTTACTGAATGGTGGTAGTTCCCAGGCAGTATGGAAAAGTAGATACAGTCCATTGAAGTAAGCATTCAAATGTTGGCCAAGGCACAACTCTACCTGCCCTCCACGCCTTTATTAATATTCCCAACAGATATTTGAGATTCAAGCACTATACAAGGCACAGGGACACAATGGTGAGCAGAAACTCACAGGATCCCCAACTTCCTCCATCTAGCATTATGAAAGAAGCAGATGTTAATTAAATGGCACTCACCACTGTCAAATTGCAACTGTTCCTAATCGTGTGCACAGACCTGTGACAGCAGTGTGTAGTGTAAGGATCAGACAGCCAAAGTGACTGGCAAAGCAAGGTGTAAGAAGAGGCTAAGTGGGGGGAGGGGAGGGCATCTAAGGTCTCACCGGAGGTTTATCTCATTCCTTAGAAAGGAAAGCTTCAAATCGTTTTAAGTGAGGAGGGGGAATCACACAGACTTGAGTCTCAAGATAACTGTAGCTTCGATATGGAGTCCTCCTGGGAGAGAGAAAGAAGAATGGGTGGCCTAGAGGCATTGCAAAGAATACGAGAGGAGGCATGCTGTGAGAACTCCCTCCCTGGGAAGATTTAAAAAATGTCTACCCCTTCTCCTAAGTTCCCAACAACAAACCATAGTACCATTCAGATGGTACTTGGGAAACCAGCAAGTCCATTGGGCTCACTCAGAACACGGGTGGGAGATTACTGGCAGATTCATGGTGATGACAAAGCAGCCACAGCAGACAGTTTTTGCTCAGTACAGATGACGGTGTCCCCATAGCTGCATAGATGACACTCCCATTCAGCTAACCTTCCCCAATCTGCATACCCTAGCCCCAACCCCAGCCACGTGCAATCAGGACCAAGCTGCATGCCCATGGCCAGAAGCAGTGCCTGGAATATGAGGTGAGGGTTCAATGACTCCACCCTCTCCTTCTACGAGGGCGGGTCAGAAGTCAGCAAGCCTACCTCCAATGGTCTCTGAAGCAGGTGCGGCCGATCTGATGAAGCGGTTTGGTTTGCACAGACTTTGTTCTAGAGTGAGCAGAACTGGCTAAGCTGAGAGCCAGAGAGTGCATTGAACTTAAGAACTAGATGTTCAAACCCTTTCTGGTGTGGAGCCGAAGGGCACTGTGATCAAGACACATGGAGTCAGAGAATGGTCCCAGGCTCAAAACTCTCCCCAAACTGGATGGATGGTGGTGGCTCCTGCTGAGGTCCGCATTTCCCGAGGATGCCCAGTTTGAAAGAGAAGGTTCTGGAACTCACAGTTTGTGTATACTTTATCCCAACCATATCACCCTGACTATAATAGCCATGGCTTCTGAGGAAGCGGGGAGCCACAGAGCGGCAGCCATCTTTAGTCAGTCATGGTCCTGTGTTCTCCTTTCCCGGGGTGCTCACACAGGAAGTACTGTGAAGATTATCAGCATCACTCCCTCACTGGAGAGGTGAGTGAAGGAATCTCAGTCAAACACAGAGGAGCACAGCACCAAGAAGGTCCCCCCAAAGAAAAGATGCCCACAGGCAGCAAACACAGTCAATTGCCTGTATGCCCAGCACACCACCATAGACTATGGAGCAGTAAGACTGCAGCCCTGAAAGAGGAAGTAGGTTACCAGGAAACCGATCCCCAGCAGACAACTGTGACAGAGAGTGTGACAGGTATTCACAGAAGTACTGATAACCCCCAGGAAAGGGGAAACAGGATGAGTTTCTGAGGCCATGTCTAACTAGGTTTTACGGTGGCAACTGACGGTAACTGTCTCCTGAAGGACTGTGGGCAAGCTGGACCCCATTGCCTTCCTCCCTCCCTGCCTCCTCGATCCTTCAGATTGCTTGATTCCAGCCAACTCTCACCTTCTTGCCTGGAAACATCAGTCCCCTGGGACTGAGCAGAATCTGGCTGCAACCTTCAAAGGTGCACGTGGAGTCAGGGTTTGAGAGAAAAACCCAGCAAGAAGAAAACCCCAACGAGTACCTCGTGTATATCAGCCTTCCGAAAATGTTCATCTTAACTGCAATGTGGAGAATCAATTGGAGAGAGGGAGGGGTAGTTGAAGAGCGAGTACTCTGGCCTGAAATAGGGTTGAAACATTTTTCTGTGGGCAGCAAACAGATACTTGAACAAGCCTGCTAACATTCAATCATTCCACAGAATTTGCCATCCTGTTGCCCAGACAGGAAGCTAGCACTACAAATGTGGCACCATGCGGGGTGCGTTGGGGATTGCATGAGCCGGGAAAGGGACATGTTGGGGAGGGTGCCTGGTGGGATAGTGCATGTGCACACGTGCAGATGGAGACCAGATCACAGCTCAGACACCAGACACCTTGCTTTTGACACACTCTCACTGGCCTGAACTTGCCAAAGCTCCAAATGCCCTGCCCCTGTGGCCTCAGGTACAATGATCCCCTCCTCACAAGGTGATGTAGGCACTCACTTTAGCAGACTTGGGTGAATACATGGCAAAGTGACTTAGGAGTTAGAACCACAGCATCTATAGAAATATCTTTTCCCTAGTCACCAAGAAAGCTGGGGCACAAGGGAGCTGACAGAAAACACTGTTCTTCACAGGTCCCTGGCCCCAAGGACATGACCCCAAGTCTCCCTGGGGACTCACATCACATCTTGTCCCTGTCCTCAGCTGTCTGGGAAGCTTCTTGGCATGCTGTCTGTGACATTCCCCCTCTGCAAATGCAAGGCAAAAATGAGTCTGTGGAGAGCGAGCTGCCAGGCCAGCCAGAAGCAGTCCCGAGAGTGAATATCCCCAGGTTGAGCAATCAATCTCGAGGCTGGGCCTGGGCCTGGCCACTAGCAAGCTCAAGTGTAATTTAGGGCTGTGCTTATTACAGGCTCAAGCCTTGTTTGATGCACTGGAGTGGAAAAAACGTTCCCTCTCTGCATGTGGCCATGTCCTGTGTGTCTGTCGGATCTTTAACAATGTAAACATCAGAAACAGATGGGGAAATCCAGGCCAGTGCCAGGCCAAACAGTGCGCACCACAGACAATGTGCCACAGTGCCAAGGCAAATATGTCCTGTCGATATCACTAATCTATAGCACGCCGAGACCAAGCAAAACAAATAACAATTAAGGCCCAGAAATCTTAAAATGAATAACCTTTCTGTACACAAACTCAATGCCACTATTAAAAGGCCATCAACTGAGACAAATACGTGAAGCATAACAATGAAATCCTTCTTATGTGAATAATTGCTGAATAATTACCGGGAAAGGGGCACTGCTCCAGCCTGCAGAGTCTGTGGGTCTAAATGCTAAAGCCTCACTTGTACATAGCATACAAGAGCTTTCAAACGCCTTCCGGGACATGTTCCCACTGTGACAACACCGGGAGGTGGGGAAAGGACCTGACAGGTCCACGTGTTCCCATTGTCCAGATGGGACCACTGTAGCATGATGGGATTGGCCCTTGTTTTATTGTTTGAGTGAACCAAATCAGGTGTCAGGCTTCTGGTCTCTCGCCCAGCACCTCTTCCACCACTCCACACGGTATTCCTAGTCTCAAAAGCATGGGTTCAGCTGCCAAAGTCTTTACCACCACTCCTCGCCCCCCCTCCCTCAGCTCCCTAAGTGTCTACCTATAGCTCCTTTTTTGGTATACAATTTTCATTTTTATTGTAAAATGACAAGTTACCATTATATGTATCTATGGGTATAAAGTGTCACAGCACATGAATACAATGTGGGATAATTAAATTGAAATAATTAACATATCCACCACCTCAAATACTTATCACAGTTTGTGCTAAGAACATCTGAAATTTACTCACCTAGAAGTTTTGAAATGCACAATGGTCTATCAAACTGTGCAATCCATCTCTAAGCCTATCCCTCCTGTCTGGCTGAGGCTTTGACCATCAGCTCTGTGCTCCCCACGTCTGGTACCCCACCCACTACTCCCTGCTCCTCTGAGTTCAACTGTTTCAGATTCCACATACAGTGGGAACATGTGGTGTTTGTCTTTCTGTGTCTGGTTTCTTTCACCCGTGCCCCATGTTGATGCAAATGACAGTTCTTTCATTTCTAAGGCAGAGCTGTTTCCCACTGTGTGCATACGTCATGTTCCCTTTACCCATCCACCCACTGATGGATGCTCAGGCTGACTCACTCCATTGCCTTGCCTCCCTGCCAAGGTAGGGTCTTAGAATAGGCCAGAAAACTGAACTGAGCGCTGTTTAAACTCCCAGGTATGGTGTGACACACTGTGACCTCTGCTGAAATTTAAGGTGACCGGAGCCTATCTCTTGACAGGGCTTCAGCGTCTTAGCCCGGAGACCGTCATCTAGAGATTCAAGCTATGTAGACTGTTCCAGGATGCCACTGCTAACACACAGAGCCACAGGACCTGCATGGTCTGTGTGCTGGTCACTGTGGGCTCCGCCTCTGCTTTTCTTTTCTTTTCTTTTTTTCTTTTTCCAGCTGATCCCAAGTAACTCAGCTGTGTCCTGAACCTTTGCATTCCCTGGGCAGTGACACAGGAGTGGCCTTCCTGGGAGGCACTCTGGATGATAGAGAAGTTGGATGCCCACCTTAACTTCTCTTTGATGGCCCAGGTTGGTGGTGTCACAGCACCAGCTTTTGAGAAGCGAAAGAGCAACACAAGGAAGAGAGACCATGGCTCTTTCCTTTCTAATGCAATTTCCAGTTCTCTGATCCATATAGGTATCCCAGGATTACACCTAACACTTGGGGCTTTCACCAAGTATTCTTGTCTGTAGGTGGATGTTAGCTGAAGTTTCTGTGAGAGACTCCTATTCTGCATCCTTGGTGGTGGTGGTGGTGGTGGTGGTGGTGGTGGTGGTGGTGGTGGTGTGTGTGTGTGTGTGTGTCTTTTTGGTTGAGGTTAGGGAAACAAGGTTTTGTGTAACTCAGACTGACCTCAAACTCCCTAGGTAGCCAAAAAAAATGACCTTGAGCTCCTGATCCTTCTGCCTCCACTTCCCACGACTTATTCCCACAGGCCTTTCATAGGGAGACAGATCCTGAATGAGCAAAGCCTGAGTATAGAATATAACAGGAATTCTTCACTGCAATTTCCAAGCATCCAGCCCCCAGCATCTTCCTTTCCTAGCCAAGACAGGGGAAGAGAGATCTACCACACATTATCTTGGAGCTACAGGCTTCAGCTACAGGTATAAGCCTGCCCTGAGGTCAGAGCTCACTCCAGGGAAGATTCTGCATGAGAAAGTAACCAGTCCTTCTCAGTCTGAAGCTTGCCCACCTGATGGAGCACTCTTTCTCCAAGGTGCGACTGAGGAAATACTGCTCCTTTTGTGTAAGCATACCCAAGGGACCTGGCTCCCATGGGGAACATAACCCTCAAGCTGCAAACACTACATGGCTCTTGAGACTCCCTGACAAACACAGGAAAGCCTTTAGCTTTGCAGAACATTTAAAATACTGTTCATTGGAACTGTAGAAATGGAGGTAGGGAAATGGGTAGCTTTAGATACTGTTGGGGAGAGGATAGATTTATACAGTTGAAAATTCCCAGTTAAAAATGCATTCAGTTAAACCATACAAAATTCAACCATCTTTGGTCTATAACCATTATATACAGTTCAACCAAAAGCCATCTGTACAACTTTTAACTTTGCACATCCGATTCTCAGTAGCTGCCCTAGAAAAATGCTGGCCTGTGTGCAGAAAGATGTCACTGACACGTTCTCTCCAGCATATGGTGACAGTAAGAATTAGAAAACAACCTAAAAGCCTATCAACAAGACAGTGGCAAGAATAAATCCTGAGGGGCATCCCCACAACTGGGAAATTCTATGCTGAGATCATGTCTTCTCTCCAAATAAACTGGGAGGGATGGAGGGACAGAGGGACGGAGGGGTTAACTGAAAAAACTGGGACATTAACCAATTGTGATATGAAGTCCTATCTATTAAATTAAATAATTTTCCAACTGAATAAAGACTGACATTAAGGGATTGTTTATTTTTAAGTGTGACAATGGCATTGAGTTCATGGTTTTTTGTTTGTTTGGTTTTGGGTTTTTTTGTTTTTGGGGTTTTTTGTTTTGTTTTTGTTTTTTGTTTGTTTGTTTGTTTGTTTTTCAAGACAGGGTTTCTCTGTGGCTTTGGAGGCTGTCCTGGAACTAGGTCTTGTAGACCAGGCTGGTCTCGAGCTCACAGAGATCCGCCTGCCTCTACCTTCCAAGTGCTGGGACTAAAGGCATGCGCAGCCACCGCCCGGCCTGTGTTCATGTTTTTAATAGCCATTAACCTTCAGATTTACAGAATGAAATGTTAGTAGGTAGGATGATGTGCCTGGGGTCTGCTTTAAAAGCAATACAGGGGGATGGTGTAAGTAGGGTCAGGTGTTCCAGACTAAGGGAGATAATGGTTGTTGAAGGTAAGCAGTTAACACAAAGGGTTCATTATATTATCTTTGCCTGCTTTTGCATGTGTTTTCAACTTTTCCATAATTAAAAGATTAAAACTGGGAGCCGGGTGTGGTGGTGCATGCCTGCAATCCCAGGATGCAGAAGCTTGAAACAGAGGATCAAAAGCAACCTAAGCTACATAGTAAGTTCAAGTTTAGCCTGGGCTAGGGTGAGACATCCAGGCTGAAAAAAGGAAAAGAAAAAAATGTGTTCAAAATAATCAGCTCCTAAGTAGAAGTAGATAGTTTCACATGTACTGTCAAGGAAGGAACATGTTACACAAAATCACAAGTTGCAGTGTGTTTAGACTGTGACAGGAGGGGTCTTTAGAGTAAGTGCCAATACACAATTACATGTTTCTAAGTTCAGAAGGCTATATTCAAGTCTAAACTAAAGTAGTTACTACTGAGGGAGAAACTGGAATTGGAAAGGCAAAGAGTAGTAATTGCTAAAGGGAAATTTCCCCTTGTTTGCTGTTTGTGGCTTTACAAGAAGATAGTCATGGCTGCTTGTATAATTTTAAAAATACTAAGCACCATTAGCCAAAGGTTTTTAAGTCGTTTTAGGGTGGGGTACCCCAGTATTTCCAGGTTCCACAGCAGCATAGGTGCTGAGGGCAGGTTGCAGCGTGCCGGCTCAGTTCTTGTCTGAGTCATCAATGTCCCCTGGGATGGAAAAATCGCCTTCTTGTTGAGTACCTCCTAAATGTCAGGCACGTTTGTATTCACTTTTCCTCCGTAATCATGGGCCAGCCACTGAAGACAAAGGTTAAGGTAACCAAGGATTGAGTGGATCTGAGATCCAGACTAGAGTCCAAAGTCCACGGTCCTCCAGTGATGGCATGCCACAGAGAACCCCGTCCTCCCAGGGGCTGAGCAGAACAGGGAGACAATGGGTAGGGGAAGAAAACAAGAATAAGTGTGCATGGTTTCCTCAAGAGATGAGGGGAAGGGAGTGAGGTGAGAAGGGGCAATACAGGAGAGCCCAGAGTGACGGCCAAGGCTGTTAGCCTGTAGACCTGAGGACAGAGCATCACAGCAGCAACACGACAATGCCAATGGAGCTGTGAGGCTCGTAGTGATGAGCACGGAGGTGACATGGTGAGCAGACTACACATCTGCTGTCTCACTGATGTATCATAGGGGTTGCAGCAGATACGGGAGTCCAGAGAGCAAGACAGTGATGGACAATGCCGGAGTCCACAGGGTGGGGTAGATGGAGCTGAAGTGAGTGATGTTTTCACCAAGGGAAAGTGTCTCCCAACAGAGTGAGAAGAACGGAAGGACAGCAGGAAGGAATCGATGACAGCTGTGAGAATTGCAACAAGCAGCCCCAGCCAGCTCACACTAGCAACGCCACAAACAAAAAAAAAAATGTGTCAGTGGGGATGGGGTCATGGCTAAAGTGCAGAAGCATGAGGACATGAGTTCAGACCAAAAAGACCCAGGCAAAAGCCTGAACCTGTAACATTAGCACTAGAGGGTAGAGATAGGCGGATGGTGGGAGCTCATTGGCCAGAAAGCTTAACCAATCAGTGAACTCCTGGATCAGTGAGTGCCCTGTCACTCACACACACACACACACACACACACACACACACACACACACACACACAAGATGGGGAGTAACAGACGCCTAATACTAAACTCTGCCCATTGCAGGCATGCACACACATCCCGATGGTATGGAGCAATTGCCTCAAACCAATCAATCAGACCACCAATCTCCTCCCCTGCCCTTCCCATGTATGCACATGCAGCTGGCTTTCTGGTTGGAACCCTCAGTCCATCCTCAGAGGAGCTCCTCTCTCACCCTCCCATTGCCAGCTAAAATGCCACCCTCTCAAGAAGCCATTCTTTCCCATCTAAGATGTCCCAGTCAGCCCTTCTCCTTCCCTCGGGTTATTCCTTCAAGCATGAATCACAATTTATGATCACTTCTTTCTTTGCTTGTTAATCACCATAATGAATCGGAAACTCCATGTAGGGCCAACAGGGTAATGGCTGGCTGCAGATACTACTGGTTTTGTTTGTCTTCGCTCACAGAAGCCAACAGGGTAGCTGGCACGCAGTTAATGCTCGATTAGTGTCTGAAGGGCAGATTGATAAAAAAAAAAAAGAAAGAGGTAAGAGAGAGATGAGAGAGGGAGATAGAAGTGGGCAGGGGGGAGAGAAAGGAACATAGGAAGGAAGCCGGATGATGCAGGAGAGGATGGAGGAGAGGGTGGGGTTGCAGGAGTAACGCAGTTCACTTCAGCGCTCTGCCTCCCAAGGGCAATGATGTCTCTGACAACAAAGAAAGCTCCCTTGCACATTTTTTTCCTAGAAATACTCCCAGGTCAGCTTCTCAGCTTGAGAGCCCCGGCTGTAACCCTTCTCTCGGACTATTACCCACTGGTTTTATCTGCACGCCATCTTCCCTCCATTAGTCAGGATAGCAAAGGATCTTCTGGAAATCCTATGTTGCATAAAAAGTAATGTGCGCATCTGAAATATTCTTCACATGTCTGAGAGCTCCTAGACCACATTCTAAGCTGACTTCATGGAGTGTTTATAGCTGCCAAAACCAGCTACTTCAAAAATAAGCATGGTATTTTTAGCCCAATGCCATTGATAACCTGACTCATCGAGTCATTGGCTCAGCTCTACATCCACAATGTTCACAAGCTGCGCTCACTCCCCAAAACGATCTTCAGTCCCCTGAGTGGCAGCACACATGGTCTGACTGTGCCTTTGGGAGCTTAGATGCTCCACCATAGCCTGAGGGAGGCTGCCCAGTCCCTAGTGGGGAGCCCTGCTCGCCCACCCGCCCACTCGCCCGCTCACCTGCTATGCTTCCTCCACTCTCTGTGGGTGGCCAGCGTGGGAGCGCAACAGGAGGAGGCAGCAATGGCCTTGGAAAGGGAAAAGTGGAAGTAGGGAGGACAAGACTCTGCACAGATGCTGGGGTCACTTCTCCTCCTGCTATGACAAAACACCTGACCAGAAAAAGAAAAGAACAGGCCGGGCAATGGTGGCACACGCCTTTAGTCCCAGCACTCGGGAGGCAGAGGCAGGCGGATCTCTGTGAGTTCCAGACCAGCCTGGTCTACAAGAGCTAGTTCCAGGACAGCCTCCAAAGCCACAGAGAAACCCTGTCTTGAAAAACCCAAAAAAAAAGGGAAAGAACAATACTTAAGGGTTTGTGTTGTCTCAGGGTTTGAGTATACAATCCGGTATGATGAAGAGAATGTGATGGCAGGGAAGTGGGACAGCTGGTCCCATGTCATCTATAGTCAGGGAGCAGAGGCTCATGAACACCTGATGCCCAGCTGGCATCCTCCCTTTCCCCTCATTATTGTCTGGGGCTCCAGCACACGCCCACATCAAGGTGAGTTTTCCCTCAGGTAACCCTCTCTGGAAATTCCCTCACAGACACACAGAGATGTGTCTCCTGGGTCATTCTAAACCCAGTCAACTTGACACTGAAGATTAACCTTTACCAATACTAAAGGCAGGCAAGGTTCACAGAAAAGAAATGAAAGGCCAAGCGGGCATTGAGGAAGAAAAGCAAGCAGAAGGCTCTATGAGCCGCCTAGGTACTTCACAGACCCTGCATGCAAACATAGCGTGTCCATGCGCTTCTGATACAGGCAATAGGAGCGAAGGCCCTCTGCCTGCAGCTGTCTCTGCTCTGAACCAACAACTTCCTCTCCTGCTGCTGCTGCTGCTGCTGTGCTGTTATGAAGATTGTCATGAAGACAGCAGCCAAGAGAGTAGGCACCAGGATGACTGGCCGGTTGTGTGACTTTGGGCGACTTACTTCACCTTTCTTGGTCTCAATTTCCTTAACTATGAAATAGGGATAGTAAAACGACCCGCCTTACAAGGAGGCCAGGAGAACAAACACAAGGATTATGAAGTGGCTGCCACAGAGAAGGACCTCAATAAATAAAGCCTCTTGTTTTCATTACCGCCTGCCTCCTATCCCCAGTCCGTCCTGCATGACTAATGCTTCCCTAGATGTGGACAAGGGCTGTGAGAGGAGAGAAAGACTCGAGTACTATTGTTCGGGAACAATCAACAGGACTAATGATGACAAGAGTGTGATATGTTTGAGGCTATCGAGTCAGCCTGGGCTGACTTTATATCCATCTCTAGCCCTCCCTCACTATGTGGCCTTGGGCAAGCCTATCGGTTTCCTACAGCTGCTATAACAAATTACCAAGAACTTGGCAGCTTAACACACAAATTTATTCTCTTAAAGTTCTAGAGGTAGAAGTGTTCAAAGTCAGTTGGGCTGAATTCAAGGTGTGAGTGAGGCTGTAAGCTTGTCTAGAGCCCCCTCCCTTATCTTCCCTCTGACTCCAACTCTCCTTCATTCCCCATCAAAAGAATGTGTGATTACATCCCTGGGGCCACCTGGATAATTTGGAACCACTTCTCTACCTTATTCAAGGACCTTAAATAAATCACAAGTGCAAAATCCCTTTTGTTGTGTGAGGTCATATAGACAAGGATATGGATGTATTTAAGCTCTTATTCAATCCATTTCTCTGGGACTGGTTTTCTTCATCCATGCCGAGGAAACGAAACCTGCTTTAACTTATGTATCAGTTTGGCTGGGCCATGGCCCCTAGATCCTTGGCCAATGAGTAGGTCAAATATCACTTTGAAGATGTGGTAGTTTGAATGTAATTGGCCTCCATAATCTCACAGGGAGCAGCACTATTTCTTAGGAGGTGTGGCTTTGTTGGAGTGGGTGTGACCTTGTTGGAGAAAGTGTGTTACTGTGGGGGCGGGCTTTGAGGTTTCCTATGCTCAGAGTGCAGCCCATTGTCTCAGTTGACTTCCTGTTGCCTACAAGATGTAGGACTCTCGGCTAGTCCTCTGGCTCCATGTCTGCCTGCATGCTGCCATGCTGCCATGCCGGCTGTTGATAATAGGCTGCGCCTCTGAAACTGTAAGTCAGCTGCCTACCCTTGTCACAGCTTGGAAATAGGACTAACAACATACAAAAGTGAGCCAGCCTCAAAGATGAAGAACTTCTCCCACAGCAGCCTTCTGTGGCATCCCTGACTTGGTAAATGAGAGAAGACAGGGAAAATAAGAAAATGTCACATGTATGTCCCTATCTAAAGGTGGCGGCCGTTGTGTCTCTAAGACATATGTACACTGTCATACTCTAAAACTGTTCCCAGTTGTCCTCATGGACTGGATTTTACAGAGAGAACCTGCTGAAAGGTCAGGGAGGGACACCTAGCAGAGCCCATTCTGCCTAGGTTGTCATACTCTCCAGCTGCTCATTTGTACCCGAGAGCGTTCTGGAGGCAAACACAGGAGGCTGTTTTCGGTGGTGCAACAGCTCAGCTACGGAAAGCACCTCACATCTCCCCTCAAGTGGGAGTCACAGAAGCTCCAGGTCTTTGAGCTGCCACAGGCAAAGGTGTCTCCAGTTCAAACGCTGTGGCAATTTGCCTGGTAATTTACACTGCAGCCCTTTGTCCTCCTGTCATCCCAAAGAAGCCCCGCAAATGTTGAAGGAAAGCAGCTCATATGTTTACAGCCTGCTTGACACACTATGATTTTACCCCCTCTCACCAGACAGAAGGGGCGGAGACACTGGGGTGGGTTTTATTGTGGCGGCAAGATTTCTTTGACATTGTTCAGTAAAGGGCCTGGAAGGCAGATGGGGTAAAGTCATCAGCTGGCTGCACTGTAAGGAAACCTCATATTGGAAACCATTTGCGATTAGCTACAAGGCAGCCTTCCACGTTGCAGTAAAAAGTGATTTCTTCCAAAGCTCATCACCTTTCCAAAATACATTTTTGTTTGCAGTCTACAGGGAGGTGGGGGGAGCTCCATATTAAAGATTAAAGGGGGGAAGTCATTTTTTATTATGATAAGAATTAGAAGAAATTCCTTTCCCGAGAGGCCATGAGAAAGCCATCCAAAAGATGAGTAGGGATTCCCTTGTGAACTTGAGCAAGTCACTTCCATGCTCTAGAATCCAGGTCCTCAATAAGATGGTGGATGAGGATGCTCTGAAGGCAAGATGATGCAGACGGTGGCAGTGATATGGATAAGGATGGTAGGAAATGACATCTGGTGGCCGTGGAGGCTCAGCACGATGGCACTGACTAAGAGCCTTAGCTCTTTGAGAAGCTGGGGCAGGAGTTGCTTGATTGGAGAAGTTCAAGGCTATCCTGAACAACATCATGAGACCCTGTCACACCAGACACTTAATAAGTAAATGACCTTGGTGATGATGCCAATGGCCATGGTGATGGTGACAATGGCAATGATGGGCATGGTAATGAAGATGACAATCATGAAGCTAACAGCAAGTTTATATCAAGCACTTACTGCGACCACACACCAGGTCAGTCACTTAGTGTGTGTCGTTTACCTTAATCTTAACAATCCCATGGAGCTGCATTTCTTTCCACCTCACAGATGCCTCAGAGGTAGAAAGAAACTTGTTCAATGAAATGTTTTGAGATAAGGGCTGGAGGGCTCAGTGGGTAAGAGCACTTCCTGTACAAGGATAGGTACCAGAGATCAGATCCATGTAGAGTCAGGTGTGGCCACAAGCCACCTACAAACCCAATGCTGCATGGGAGGAGGTGGGTAGAAACAGGAAGATCTCTGACCATGCTGGGCAAACCAGCCTAGCCAAAAATGGGAAGTTCTAGGCTCAGTGACATACTCAGCCTAAGGGGATCGGTGAGCGATAGAGCAAGATTCCCAATGTCTTCCTATTTGCAATGTGCACAGTTTCACACACACACACACACACACACACACACACACACACACACATGCAGGCACATACGCACGCACACACATGCACATATACCACACACATACACCACACAAAAAATAATAAACAAATAATTTTAAAAATTAAAAAGCAATGTTGAGATTGTCTCTCTCTCTGTCTCTCTGTCTCTGTCTCTGTCTCTGTCTCTGTCTCTGTCTCTCTCTCTCTCTCTCTGGTAGCTAGCTCCCCCAGTTTAGTGCTTTGCTTCCACAAGGTCCTATAAGCCCCTCAGCCCTATGACAGATGAGACAAAATTTGTTCCATGCCCCTTGTAAAAAGTTTCCGAAAGCAGCCTCCTGGGAAAGCAAAAGAAACTCGGAACATTGAGAGCATGTGGCGCTTACAACATCAAAGGGGCTCAAAGCTCCGTTCTGTGAGGACTGAGCCACCAGGTGCATGCCAAGGGTTTGCACAGATGTGTCTGTCAGAGCTCGGAGGGTAGGGCTGCGGGCAACACCCCCAGCACAGGGAGGGAGCCTGGGGTCATTGCCTTGTCAGCGCAAGGAAAGAGTGTGTCAAAGGGAAGCATTAGGAATTAATCCACCCAAGAGTAATGAGCTAAAAAGTTGCCTTTGGAAAAGGTGTGCCCAGCCCGTGACAGCATCAAACCAACCTGTCACAAATACCAGCAGATAGAGAAGTCTAGCTTTCCATTAGTGGCAGAGTACTTTGTTTTACTTTCAAATTCCTCAAAAAAAAATAACAATAATAACCTTCTCAAGGTGGGTGGCAAAGTACATCTACACCCTATGGGAAACTGTCACAAAAGATGCTCACAGCTTCGGTGAGCACTTCCCTGTGAGAGCCAAAAGAAAATACAAAAAGCTGTAAAGCCTGGCTCTGAATCACTGCTCCGCAGAGGTCTGTGCCTCTCTGTGATCCACAAAGATCAAAGGGAAAACCTCCTTCACAGAAACTCCAATGACAGCAGTATCAGGGAGTTGACATAAACCTGTGATAGAATTCAGGACAGGGTCCTGTTCACTTCTACCGTGTCCATGGCTGTTGGCCTCCCTCCTCAGCTAGATCAGAAGCTCCTTGAAGCCAGGGATAATCTGCTTCACTGCTCTCATTCCGCTCCCCCACCCCGCACTGTAATGCAAAGCTTTACTTTTTACTCACTGGCCTTTTACCTTTCTTATTTCTGTATATCTTACTTTGTTTCTTACTCCATGACGGGTGCCTGGGTGGCTGGGTGGCTGGGTGGCTGGGTGGCTGGGTGGCTGGGTGGCTGGGTGGCTGGGTGGCTGAACCCTGACATCCTCCTCTTCTTGTTCTCTTGCTCTCATCTTTCTCCTCCTTGTTTCTCCTTCTATTTATCCTCTCTGCTAGCCCTGCCTATCCTTTCTCCTGCCTCACTATTGGCCATTCAGCTCTTTATTAGACCATCAGGTGTTTTAGACAGGCAAAGAATCACAGCTTCACAGAGTTAGACAAATGCAGCATAAACAAAAGTCACACACCTTAAAATAATATTCTACTGCACCACGGTAACCAGCACAGGATTTGGATGAAATATTCTATTGATGAAAAAGGTAATCCTAGTACCAGCCTACAATCCACACCATCAGAGAAGCTAGGAAACAAGGAGGACCCTAAGAGAGACATACATGGTTCCCCGAAGAAGGGGAAAGGGACAAGATCTCCTGAGCAAATTGGGAGCATGGGGGGAGGGGAGAGGAGTTAGAAGAAAGAGAAGGGGAGAAGAGGAGGAAGAGGAGTACAGGAGAGACCAGGAAGATCAAATCAGGGGAAGAATAGAGGACAGCAAGAAAAGAGATACCTTAATAGAGGGAGCCATTAAAGGTTTCAAGAGAAATCTGGCACTAGGGAAATGTCCAGAGATCTACAAGGTTGGCCCCAACTAACAATCTAAGCAATAGTGGAGAGGCTACCTTAAATGCCCTTCCCCAATAATGAGATTGATGACTACCTTATATGACATCTTAGAGCCTTCATCTAGTAACTGATGGAAGCAGAAGCAGACGCACACAGCTAAACACTGAGCTGAACTCTGGAATCCAGTTGCAGAGAGAGAGGAGTGATGAGCAAAGGGGTCAAGACCAGGCTGAGGAATCCCATAGAAACAGCTGACCTGAACAAGAGGGAGCTTATGGACCCCAGATTGATAGCTGGGAAACCAGCATAGAGACCCCCTGAACGAGGATGTCAGTTTGGAGGTCTGATTAATCTATGGGGTCTCTGATGGTGGATTAGTAGTTATCCCTAGTATACGAATGGACTTTGGGAGCCCAATCCACATAGAGTGATTACTCTCTCAGCCTAGACACACGGGAGAGTGTCTAAATGGTGTGACAGACTTTGAAGATCCCCATGGAAAGCCTCACCTTCCCTGGGGAGCAGAAAGGGGATAGGCTAGGTGGGTCGGTGGGTAGCAGGGGAGGAGGGGAGAGGGAACTGGGATTGACATATAAAAGAAGCATGTTTCTAATTTAAATTTTAAAAAAGGGGAAAAAAAAGAAAAGGGTAATCTATGCCAGGATAGGTTAGACACCTCCAGACTCTCTTGAGACCACTTCTCCCAAACCAGTTAGATGAGAATCTTAGCAACAATTTCATGTCTGGGAGTTATCCTGCAAGCTAATCATTAAAATGGTTACAATCGCATAAATGGCATCCACGATCACTCAAATGTGTAAAATTATCCTTGGATTGGGATATAGTTCAGTCAGTACTAAGGATGTGTGTTAAGTCCCCGGAACCCACATTTAAAGATGCGGAATATGGCTTATCCTGCTGGAGCTAGGAGGCTGAAAAGGACAGATGCATGGAGTTAGGTGGCCACCCAGCCTAGCCTACTTGGTGAGTTCCAAGCCAATGCGAAACTCTCATTTTGAAAAGTCGCACAGACCCTTAGGAGTGATGCCCAAACTTGTTCTCTGGCTTATATAGTCATGTGCACACACATTCATGCCTTACTCAAAAACAAATGCACAGGGACAGACAGGCAGACAGACACATAGGGAAGGGGTCTCCAACCATAAACCTCCAGTCAGGATTGCTTTTTACAGAACACCCCTCACTGTCCTGGAACTAGCTCTGAAGACCAGGCTGGCCTCAAACTTAGAGATCTGCCTGCCTCTACCCCACCCCCAAGTCCTGGGATTAAAGGCATGTGCCACTATCTCAAAGTCCCAGGTTTAAAGCTCCAATTCTGCTCTTCCATAACTCAGCAAAGCCAGCACAGGTCTCCTAAAACTCACCCCACCAAATGCTAACACCCATGAGCACATGCATGCATGCTTACCTTTGTGTGTTGGCCAGAGGCTAACGTCTTGTGCCATTCCTTAGGTATCATCTGCCTTGTGTTCTGAGTGAGGGTCTCTCACTGGCCTGGAGGTCACCTAGTAGTCTAGACTAGCTGGCCAATGAGCTCTGGGGATTTACTTGTCTCTATGTCCCCAGGTTGGGGTTACAATCCTTTATCACCATGCCCAGCTTTTTTATATGGGTCCTAGGGATCAAATTCAGACTTTCATACATGTATAGCAGTCATGTTTTTTATTGAACTGCCTACCCAGTCCCACATTTTTTAACTACAGCATGATTCATCTTCTCAAAATTATGCAGCTTGACCTCATTTTCCCTACTAGACTATAACCAATACAGGTACCACAGGACAAAAAAGTCCGCAGAAACTTCGAAAACACCAGATCAACCAAATGCAGACACTTCTCCTTTCTGCAGGACTTCTCGGAGTGTTAAGCTCATGAACAGGCATTATGAGTATCCAAGAAAGGGATCTATCAAACAGCGTTACTGTTTTCCCCAAATGTTCTCAAGGGAATTCCGAGCATGGAGTTACAGGTAAGCCAACAACACTGGTGGGGCTTGAAGAACCACCATCATAGTTGAAATTCTCGCAATTGATCATGCTCACTCTAATCAGCATTAAATATTTGATTAGCAGAAATTGGAGCTATGTTTGTGGAATCTAGAAGAGCATTTGAGAGTTAACTCTGAAAGCTGGGAAAGTTAAGACCCTTAGGTTAAGTTTGCTTTCTAAGTCAGCTTCCTACAGCAGCCTCCTTCCTTCTAGGTACCCAAGGTCATTGCAAAGTATTGTCCTCCCCAGGAGTCCTTAAGGAAGGGGCTTACCAAAAGAAAGTCCAGGTGGCCCTCCAGCTCTCAGCCTATTTCTGGAAACGTGCAACAGACTCCTTTTAGTCTACTTGTGTCCATTGCACATATGTGCATGCTGCTGAAGGTGTGCACACATGTGTGTAAATACATTTGGAGGAAAGCCAAAAGGCAGCATGTGTATCTTCCTCTACCACTTCATCCTTATTTTTTAAGACGGGGTCTCTCACTAAACCTGTAACTCACTGATTACCATAGAGTGGCAGGCCAGGGAGCCTCCTGCCGCTACATTCGCAATGCCAGGGATACAGGCATACACCATCATGGGGATGCTAGGACCTGAACTCAGGTCCTCATGGTAGCCCAGCAAGCACTTCCCTGGCTGAACCATCCCCCAAGACCCTGCCACAGTGTTTTTAACTTCTGCTGCTTGCTGCCCATTCCATTGTCATCTTCTCCCCCTGCTCCACTCACTCCCCATGCCATCACCTGCCTCCTCTCCATTCACCCAATAAAAGCAGATGGCCATGACATCAAGGGTAACCTCAAAGAAGAAACAGAAAAAAGAGTCCCCCAAAGCTCAGGACACAATAAGGGTTAAGTAATGCACTCCCCTCTTGATGAATTCTCATACAGTCATTAAAAATGATAATTCTGATGACTTTGCAACAGCATGGAAAATGCTTATGATATAATTAATGCTAAGTGGAAAATACAGAACACAAAATGATAGCTATACTATGATTACGACTCCTTAAATTATACGTTCATAAGGATAAGAACTGGAAGGGAACATGGAAAAAATAGTTTAATTTGCCAGGGATGCCTGGTGACACGGGTGGGTTTCTCACTTTATGTTGGTTCTGTAATGCCAAGCAAATCTTCAGAAGCTAAAATAAAAAAAATCATCTGGAGGATGAGTAGCAGACAGGCATCCCATTTGTCTGCAGGTGAGAACATGGCATCTATCTAAAGGGATAGAAACAGGCAGCCTGATGTTCTCCAAATGGAACTTGATCTTTGCTGCTTAAAAACAGGATATCATATCAGAGTAACCAACTGGGCCTTCGTGGGAGGGACAAGCTTTAGGGCATAATGATTTGGGGCTCTTGGTTCACCGGCGATATAGAACAAAACTACTACAATTGAGGCAACCTATAACAGAATTTCTTACAGTTCTGACAAACAGATTCACATATAGGCTCACTTTCTGGTTCCTAGATGATGATTTCTTGGTATGTCCTTAGATGGTAGGAGACACAAGGGAGCTCTCCGGGGTCTCTTTTATAGAACACTAATCCTACATATGATTATGAGACTCCACCCTGATGATCTTATCAGCTCCCCAAGACATTTTAGTACATTATCTTGAGGGTTAGGACTTCAACACACAAATCCGCAAAGGGTCACTGAAGGCTCTAATCTGAAAGGCATGCCTTAAGGGTCATTGCAACAGGGAAGCAAGAATATGAAAGAGGGTTCTTCTGGGCATAGGTAGGAACTGAGTCCTTCCCAAGAAGGATTAGCATGATGGAAACTAAATGGGACACATTCTCCCAGGATCACATCCCATAAGGCTGAGTGACAGAGAAGGCTGAATGATTGACAAGGCTTCCCTTTGGAGGATACTTACATGTACTCTTCTCTCAGAGCACCCACCTCCAGAGACCCAGTGACAGTATGCATAGGCCAAGATCTCTGTCTGAGCCTCAGTCAGGGACCCCATTAACTAAAGAAGTGATAGTGGGGTGGGGAGGGGTCACACTAAACATATGAAGCCAGATGAAAGGGAGTCTGGAGTAGATAAGGGTAAAGAACAATGTCTATTGGGGTACTTCATGTAGGGGATGTTGTAGAATATTAGTTGAAGATGTTACGTTTTTTATGTTGTGGAATATTTGTTTAATGATGCAAAGATGTGTTGCATTCTTTTATGTTGCATTTGTTTAACTCTGTGAAGTTGTGTTACTTTGCCTGCCTAAAACACCTGATTGGTCTAATAAAGAGCGGAATGGCCAATAACTAGGCAGGAGAAAGGATAGGTGGGTCTACCAGACAAAGAGAATAAATAAGAGAAAAAGAGGAATGAGAGAGGAGCAAGAAAAGGAGAGGAGGCTAGGGGCCAGCCACCAGGCCAAACAACCAGACATGGAATAAGAAGGAAAGAAAAGATATACAGAAATAGGAAAAGGTAATTAAGCCCAGAGGCAAAAGATAGATGGGATAATTTAAGTTAAGAAAAGCTGGCTAGAAACAAGCCAAGCATTCATAAGTAAGAAGAGTTTCAATGTATTTATTTGGGAACTGGGTGGCAGACTGCCCAAAGAGTTTAAAAACAACCAGCTGCAAGGAGAAACCGGCTGAGCATGTGCAGTGAGTAGGGCTCCCCAATCACACTTTGTGGGTGAACTTGGCTGTCCTCATCCTAGAGAGGGAGAGTGTGTGGTACTCACAAAGAACCACTGTGGAGAACATAAAAAGGGAGAGGTTTCTTCCATCCAGGGGACCCTCGCCAAGGGAAGAGGAATGTTGGTTGGCCCTAGTAAGAGACTACACGGCAGCACAGAAAAAGCTAGGAGTCACTTGATCACATGCCCCATCACAGCCCAAAGGATCTTGGGATTTTGCCAACTGAGCAGCTTGTAGTTGGAGGACACTTGTATGTACCCCTCCTCACAGTGCCCACCTCTGAAGGTCAAGCAATGATGTGAGAGGGTAGCATGCACTGCCTGAGCCCCACCTTTAGGACAGTCAGCCCCGAGAGGTCCTGTAGACTAACCAGACCAAGGATAAGAGCAAAGAGGTTGGAGTAGCCCAGACATTCTCTAGGGCTATGTGCTCCTGCATCCACCCAAGGTCTACAACACAGGTATCATTTTGATGCTAAACCTCATTCAGAGAAAGCATCCATACACAGTCTCTCTCTGAAGTGCCTCCATGAAGTGTGACTGGGGAGCCCTGCTCATTGAGGGGTGCAGCACACCTGTCAGGTGTACCCACACACCTGGGGTCCCAACAACATCTAAGTTTCAGAAAGGTAAATCAACAAAGTAGCATGTGCAAGTCATGTAGCAGACCCCACTGAAGTGCCCACCTCCTAATCTCCTGAACCTGTGGCTAGGCCAATCACATAGCAAAAGGGACTTGGCAGATATGGAGGCATGGAAACGAAGAGGTGACCCTGGAGAGCCAAAGTCTTTAAGTGGAAGGCAGAAGGGTCAGAGTAGAAGATGTAACAATAAAAATGTAAGTCAGGGTGGTGGAAAGTCATAAGCCAAGGACTGCAGGCAACCTCTAGTGGACAGAAAAGGCAGGGGAATGCATTATCCACTAAAGCCTCAGAAGGGACACAGTCTGGCTGGCACCTTAATGTAAGCAGAACTGATCTGGAGCATCCATCCTGCTGTAGGAGCATAAACATGTGTTGCACTGTGTGGTTATTTACTGCAACTGCCAGAAATCGAAGTCTCAGAAGTTCACGGCACAGAAGTTCACGGCACGTCCTCGAACGTGGGGAGGCTGAGATAGGAGGATCAATCAGTGCCAGGCACACCTGCACCAATAGTGAGACCCTGTGTCAGACGCAAGAATAAAGCCTCGGGAAACCAGCAAAGGAGTGAGTTTTCAAACTCTGCCTGTCCCAAGGCAAGGACACACGGTGTTAGAAGACAACATATGCACAGTAGCCCGGACTTCTAACAGAGAAAGTCTTCCAGAATGTGCACCACTTATCAAACACTCGTTCTCACAGAGTGTAAGTTAGGTCAGTGGGGTATTGACCATCCACCAAATCTTATGTACCTGACAGGGTCTTCCCTCCTTTAACTCTGAGAACAGCTATGTAAGGAAGCAGAATTGCCATCTCCACCTCAGAGACATGGAAGCCAAGGCTTGGGTAAGGCAGATCGTGAGCCTGATTGGAATTCAAGCCTCTACAGCCTTGTGCGGAGCCTGAGTGAAAACTCGCCATATAGAGCAGCAGCGATATTCCACACCATGAGCAGGGAGTTCCTGAGGGTGGGTGCACAGAACACATTTCTAGAAGGAAACCCACCCGATGGATCAACCATATGGGGTGTGTTTGTACAATGCCAGGTGAGCACAGAAAGGGCTCACTTGCCACAACTATAACAATGAGCTCCCAACAGCCCACTCTAACCCTGATGACCCACATGTTCATGACTGTGAGGAATGAGTGCGATAAATTACGCTTCAGTGAGCATGTAGAACAGTGGGCAAGGTTGTAAAGTGATGATATAGACAATATGGATCTATAGTTATTGACATGAAGAGATGTTCCACATACATCATGAGGTCTAACAAGCAGACACTAAGCAGTGTACACATGGGGGAGGGGGAGAGGAGGAGTGAGAAATGAGTTTTTTAACTTTTAACAAGAATAAAGACACAAGTGATTCAAATTTGGCTAGATTTTTTTTGTTTGCATTTCTTTGTACTAAGTGTTCTATAATAGGAAGGAAGGAAGGAAGGAAGGAGAGAGAGAGAGAGAGAGAGAGAGAGAGAGAGAGAGAGAGAGAGAGAGAGAGAGAGAGAGAGAGAAGAAATTGCTGCTGCTGGGGAGACATCTCCGTCTGTAAAGTGTTTACAGAAGAATAATGACCTGACTACAGACCCTCGAACGTGTATAAAAAGCTGGGCATAGCAGAGCTTGCCTATAAGCCCCACAGTGAGGGTGCAGGGGCAGAGATAGGAGGGCTGCTGGGGCTCACTCAGCAATCTACACAACCAGCGAACAAAGTATGATTAAAGGCAGAAAACAGCTAATGTCTGGTCTCTACTTGTCCAAGTGCCTAGTCACACATATGCACACAGAAATGTAAATACCACACACACACACACTAAAGAAGTTCAAATTTAATGGGAAATATTTTAACTGAAGCTGAGATAGACTAAGTGACTTGCTCCACCAGACACTTGGGCTTGCACCTTTAATCCTAACCCTCGGGGACTGACACCATTGGACTGGCGTGATGTGCTTTTAAGGCAAATCTAGGCTACATAGTGGATTTCAGGTCAGTTTTGGGCTAGAGAATGAAACTGTGTCGTCGCCGTCACCATCATCATCATCATCATCATCATCGTCCCAGTGTCACCCCCAACTAAAGGCCCATGACTGGGATTTAATGCAGGCCTGCCAAGCTCCAGCCACTCATCTTCCTGCCATGAGGCTGTCATATTATAGAGCCATTGGCCCCAGCCATGCCGGGGTGCAGAAGGAATGAGAGCAGACCTGAGGGTATTGAAGCAGAAAAGAGAAGAGTCTCAAGGGTTCCCAGTCTCTCCACCTCAACTCTACTGGTTGGTGACTTAGGGACCATCACTTTTTGCTTTAAGAGATGGGAGAGAGGTCTGTGTACTGCAGATGGCCACAAGCATCCCTGGCCTTTACTCAGGAGGCGCTGTAACAGCCCCTAAGAGTGTGACAACCAAAACTGTCTCTAGACATCACCAAAGGTCACCTACAGGGCCAGCACACCGGTGGCTGAGCACAGCCTGGCCCGGCAGCGATCCCGCACTCTGGGTTCATATTTGCTGCACGTGTCCACACTTCCACCAACCACAAAGCTCACTCCACAGTGTTGGATCTGTCCTCCTAATCCTTTAGTCCTTATTACTCTGAGCTGTAACAGCTCCTTCAGGCATTGTTAAAGACAAATATCCTAATTGTGAACCCCCAAGTGATAGTTGTTAACTGTTGCCCCGATCCCCAGGGAGGACAAAACGCTGAGTTTCACAGCTCTAAGAATGGCCCGAGAATGGGCCTTTTGCCACTGCTTCTGTGGGGGTTCATCCACCCCTCTGCATACCCTGAATTAAAGTATGGGGAACTGGCTTTTTCTTGTAAACACCAAGCTGTGCAGTCATTACAAGCTTGCTTGGAGATAATCAGGGCTGACACTCGCTGTACGAGTGGGGGTTTATTGGAGACCACCCACAAAGTTGACTCAATGCAAAATGACACTACTAAGTAATCTAATCCCAAAATGTAGATTCCATTCCAACAAATTGCACACAAGTGGTCTCCTGCTGGTTTAACTGTTGCCTGGAAAGGCAAACACGGTGTATTCATGGGGAGTGTGTTAGCACGAAGCATACGGACCGTAAACAATGCAAATGCTGTACCTGGCCCATCAGCATGGAATGCCACAAAGCGAAATCCTTCATTTATATTCAGTGCATCCTATTGAATAAAATTATGATGAGAAGAGGGCACTGAACACGCCACCTTTATTCTAGCTTTTTTTCCCTTTGAGCCAAAGACCAAACATAGCGACAGAAAGATATGAAAATTACGGCAGTCGAAATTATCGCAGGGTCTTAGGCTTTGAGATTAACCAAAATTGGAGGGAACCAGCACCATGACCTTACTCCCCACTCAGCAAGTATGAGTGTTCAGTTCTGAAACACATCGTACCCATCCTCTAATGGGAAGGGCATTTATTTGCCCCACAAAAAAAAATCAGAATTAGTTCTATGCATAAAGAACTGATGTTTCAGAAGACAAAGTTTGGTGCAAGTCAACAATTTGACAAGATTGCCTTAAAAGTTAATATCACCTTAGAGTACGTTTAATAGCATTTACTAATTCCATTAGATGAAGGGACAGTCCTAGAGTCAGAGGACCTGACCACATGTGGAGAACATACTTTCTGAGGCTGACATTAGGGCTGACATCTGTGGTGTCTGAGCCCTGTGTTTGGGTAGCTTTTCTCATTGCTGGGAGAGAAAACAGGGAGGAAGATTTTCTTCTGACACACATCTCAGAAGTTTCTGTCCATAGTTCTGAGTTTATAGGCTGTGGTGGTTTGAATGAAAATGGCCTAGAAGCTCATATGTTTGCTTGGTTCACAGTCAGTGGAACTGTTTGGGAAGGATTAGAAGATGTGGCCTTGATAAAGGAGGTCCAGCCTTGTTGGAGGAGGTGTGTCACTGAGGGTAGGGTTTGATGTTTCAAAAGTCCAAGCCATTCCCAGTTAGTTCTCATTAATTCTCCCTCCCTCCCTCCCTCCCTCCCTCCCTCCCTCCCTCCCTCCCTCCCTCCCTCCCTCCCTCTCTCTCTCTCTGGCTCCACATTTCAGATAAGATCATGCTTTCGGCTACATGCCTGCCTGCCTGTTGCCATGCTCCCATCACAATGACCATGGACTCACCCTCTGAAACTATAAGCAAGCCACCAATAAGCTCTTTCTTTTATGAGTTGTCATGGCCATGGTATCTCTTCACAGAAATACAAAAGTAACTAAGACAGGGACTCTGTTGGTTCTGAGGCCATGGTGAGGCAAACATCATGGAGGCAAAAACATGCAATAGGAGCTGCCTCACAAATGGGAAACAGATAACGACTGAAGGAAACAGGCATAACATAACCTTTGATTACGGTATGAGGCAAGGGACCCACTTCAGTTAGACTCACCTCCTAGTTTCCACCACCTGCCAAAACAACACCAACAATTAGGGAGCAAGTGTTCAACACATGAGTCTGTAGAGGACATTTTATGTTTGCAATATTTAACACTGTTAAGTTGACAGGATCTAGAACTGCCCAGGAGAGAAGCCTTTAGGCATGCCTATGAGGGATCAGCTAGTCTAAATTAGCTTCTGGACATTCCTGTGAAGGATTATTAGATTAGGTCAATTGAGGCAGGACCACCTTAACTGGGGGTGACACCATTCCGTGGGCTGGGTTCCTAGACTGAGTAAGCAGAAGGAAGCTAGGTGAATGCTAGCACTCATCACTCTCTGCTTCCTGGCTGCAAATACAAGGTGGCAAGTTGCCTCACACTTTTGCACCTGACTTCTTCCCCTTCCAAGTCCTTTCCCCCCTTTAACTGCTTTCCTTAAATATTTTGCCACAGCAAAGTAACTAGTATTCAAACCCTAAGAGCCTCCAACATCTGTGATGGCTATTCTTGATTGTCAATGTGACCACATCTAGAACTAAGTCAAAAGCAAAACTGGGGGCACACATGTGAGGAATTTTTGCTTAATTTGAAGTGGGAAGATCTACTTCTTAATCCTGCTCTATGAGGTAGGGAGATACACTTTTCATCCAGATCTTTTGAGACGGGAAAACCCATCTCTAAGCGGGCACACCTTCTGCTGGAAGCCTATAGAAGGAACATAGAAGGAAGCTTTTGCTCCTTGTCTGCTTGCTCCCTGCTCCATAGTAAGTCCACTCCTTCACTGGCACGAGAGCCTTCTTCTTAGGGAGTCCAGTGTAAACATCCAGCTTCATGGACTCAGCACAACTGGATTCTTGGACTTTCTGTTCATAGTCAGCCATTGTCGGATTAGCTGGACCACAACCTGTAAGTCATTCTAATAAATCCCCTTTTTATATATAGAGAGATTCATTCTATTGGTTTTGCTTGCTCTAGAGGTCCCTGGTCTATACACCATCCATTGGATGTTTTAGGCAATAACATACAAGAGTGTGATATTATCTTTGAATAGCAAAATCTTGCCTAGATACCTAATTAAATGGGGCAGCTAATCAACCAGTATGTACCTAACCTAGGCCCTCACCACCATAAATAAAAAAAATATGTCTTGTCCATCACCATTTCCCCCCACAGTACTGACAACTGTGCCGGCCACACCACAGCTGTTTAATGAATGCCTGGTGGATTCCATCTCCCTCCCTCAGGGCAGTCATCACTAAGACCACATCTGTATCAGAAAACCAAATAGGGCCGTTAGTGCTAGCACCCAGGAGGCAGAAACAGCTGGATTTCTGAGTTTGAAGCCATACTGTGGGGCTCCTCAGTGGGACCCTACCTCAAGAATAAAAAAAAAAAACAAGAGAGGAGAGAGGAGAGGGAGAGCCAAGTATCAGGAAGAATGGGGAAAGTGGTGGGTATAGGGGAGGGTATGGTCAAAACTCATTATATATGTTCATGAAAACTGCCTTATGTAACTCTTTAACTAAAAGTAAAGAAAGTCAAAAAAAAGAAATGAGTGTGTCATAGACAGTTCAGTGATTTTTCAAACTATGTGTCACCACCCAGGAAGAGTTACAAATAGTTCATAAGTCTACAACCAGTATTGTTCTCTTGAGGGGAGATGAATAAAAGTGCTTATTTATACAAAAGGACAGAGATGTTTGCATGCCCCTCCCCGACTACAGAACTCCCCAGGAATCTACATCTCCCATGCTGTACCTGTCCCCACTGCTGAGTGTGGCCGGCAAGCGTCACACAGCTGTTCCTATGGCCCACTCTTGTGACCTCCAAAGCATCACACAGCTGTTCCTATGGCCCACTCTTGTGACCTCCAAAGGGTCCCTAGAAGACCAACCTCTCTCTCCTTTACCTTCCTGCCCATCCTCGCTTTCAGGTGCTCACCTGGCTTCCTGCCTCCCTGAGAAAACAGAAGCACCATGAAACACACTGCCAAGGTCCCGCCTCTGCTGCTACCCACCCCCAGCATCCGTCCCCTCCCAAACTCTACCTTCTCCACTGAGTATAGATGCTTCTCCCTCGCAGGAAAAGCTGGATTCCACTGGACCCCACCCACCCCACACAAGAACATGGCCCCAGAACCTTCCCTCTGTCTCTTACATGTAGAAATCGTCCTGTTCTACTTAGTTATTCCCATCCCCTTATCTTAAAAGGAAAAGCAAACAGACCAGTCTTTCCTCACTCTTCACTCCACCCTCCTCCCCGTGACCGTCCATGCACAGGATCCTTTTACAAGAGTTGTCAATGCTCCTTGACCAGTTGACAGTGCTCCCCAGAAGAGCTGCCAGTGTTCCTTGTCACAGCTGTCTGTGCTCCCTTTGTTCCTCTCGTCCTCTCCCACCAGATCATTATGCTCCCCCTCCACAAGAATCACTTTCTCGTCAAAGTCACCAGTGGCATCAACGTGAGTGAATCAAATTGTCAGGGCTCCAGGCTCCTCCTACACTGTCACGGGGCAGCTGCCCTCTTCCTCCTCCTGGGAACACTTGCCACACTTGGTCCCTGGGCCACCACACTGTCAGGTGTTCTTCCACCTCATGGCCATTCCCCTTTCTTCGCCCGCACGTGTGCCTCTTAAGGTCCCTTCTCACAGTGCAAGGCCCTGTGCCCAGCATCTGAGCCTCCTCTCTGTCTGCCCCGCCCACTACTTCCCATAATCTCACTCAGCCCCTTGCTTTTAAATGGCTTATATCCACTGATGACTCCTGAGTTTCTTTCTCATCGAGAACCCCTCTCTCTCTCTCTCTGAAATCCCAGTTCATCCAGATGCCTACCCATCCCCTCTACTCAGATTCTAGCAGATAGAGCCAGCACAAATAACACTCCTCCAAACTCTCCCTGTGTAAAGTCTTTCTTATCTCAGTTACCCAAACCAAACCCCTCAGGGGCATCTCTCATTCCATTTCTTTCACACTCTCATTCTAATCCACCAGAGACTTCTCTTGGCTCTGCCTTCAAAATATATCCAGGATATAGCAAGTTCTTACCACTTCCAGCAAAACCTCATCCTCCAAACCATCATTTTACCCCTTGACTACCTTGCCTTTTTTCCTTACTGTCTGTCCCCGCCGTGGCAGTCTGAGTGTGCCTATTAAAACACACATCCAGTCACGTCAGTCATTTATTCAACAGCCTCACCACCCGCCGCCACCACCAGCTCACAGCTTATTCACTTCTGCATGAGGAGATAGCCTTCTGGGGACACATCTAAGTCCCATCACCCTACCCCCTTCTGCCATAAGGGCCACAGAGATGTCATTTGCTCCTGACCTGATGAATGGATGTCATTGACGTGGATGATCAGTTTATTAGGAGCTGTAACAGGCAGCTAATCATTTCATTCCTAAATGACCAACTAACCTTGTCCTGAAATCCTTTTGACTAATACAAGCCAGGTGTGATCCCCCGACCTCCAAGGAGAGCATCGGGGTATCCAGTTTGCCACCCCAGAGTCATCCATCCCTCCAGCCTTCGAGTCCTAATGTTCCATTGATATTTCCCTTCTCTGACAAATCGCCAGTCACCCAACTCCATGCAGGTGCATGCCTCAAATCTGTAGCGCCAGCAACTCCTGCTGGTCCCTGTGCAGCTGTTTCCTTTCATGAGCCTCTTTTGTGCACTGACATATCTGGGAGGGAAAAAAAGAAGGGGAGCATATCGAATTTCAAGAGATGAACCAGCTGGCTTAAGAGAGACACAGAAGAAGAAATGACACAGTCAGTGGGACACTTTTCATGAGAACATATTTCCAGAAAACCCAGTCCATCTGGGGTGTTGCACAGTGTTAATCTCGCCCCTGAGATACGGATTAAAGAGATTCTGCCCATAAAAGATGCATGCTTTTCAAATATTCCTCCCCAGTCTGGAATGTAGAGACGGCTTAGGAACTCAGAATCTCAACACTATCACTAGAGCCGTCTCTCAGGTTTCAAATTCACTTCTCTTTCTTCTTTCATTCTTTATTTTTTCCAGGTGTGGAGACTGGCTAAGTGGCCACAACATAGCCTTATTTAACAGCATCAATGCTCACTGCTTGGAGACGCGGTTAGGTAACTTGCCACTGTGGCCAACATGTGACATTTTGACCCTACAATCGAAAATACGGAGCTGTTTGTTTTTGCAGACGTGTCTAAAACATGTGGGGTAGGTATATAGTTTCCGTGTGAGCCAGTGTCTCTGTTTCATTCCGTTGTAAACAAACCACTTCCCACAGCTGGGCCAACACTATCCTTTCAAGTCATTTCTGTTTGAGCAGCCCAAGCTCAGAACTCTCCAAAATGGGACTTCATGTCTCCTATGTGGTAAAGCCCTTTTCTAATGTGTGTATGTGTGATGTCTTGGGTGTATACGTATGCGCATGTGTGTGCAAGTGTGTGCACATGCATGGGAAGTCAGAGGTCAACACTGGGGGTCATTCCATATTGCCATTGTTTTCCTCTATTGATCGCCATTTTATTTTTAAAGATTTGTTTTCATTTTATGTGGATGAGTGTTTTTGCCTCCTTCATTTATGTATGTGTGCTGCCCGAGTGCCTGGTGCCTACAGAGACCAGAAGAGCGTGCTGGATCCCCTGGAACTGGTTGTGAATCACCGTGTGCGTCCTGGGAATATACAACTGGTCCTCTGCAAGAGCAGCACGTGATCGTAACTTCTGAGTTGTCTCTCGGCCCCTCTCTACTTTTTTTTTTTTTTTTTTTTTTTTTTTTTTTTTGGTTTTTGGAGACAGGGTCTCTCTCTAAGTGGTCCTGGCTGTCCTGGAACTCACTCTGAAGACCAGACTGGCCTCGAACTCACAAAGATCCACCTGCCTTTACTTCCCAAATACTGGGATTGAAGGTGTGGACCACCATGCCTGGCTTCTGCCTTATTTCTACCTGAAGCTCACTGATTTGGCTAGGCTGGCTGGCTAGCAAGCAGTAGGGATAATTCTGTCTCTGCCTCACCAATACTGGGATCAGAGGTACACATCACCACACTCAAGCTTAATCTGGGTGCCTGGAGTCAGAGCTCAGGTCACTGTGCTTAAACTAAAAGTGCTTTTCCAACAGTGACATCTGTGCAGCTCACATATGTGGCAAAAAACTTAAACCAACACTTCTCAGTGTGCCACAAAAATAACAAACCATCCCAAAGAAACTTAAGCTGCATCTCTATGTAGTAAGACTATTAATGTGGTAGGAAGAGATCATTTTGTTAGTGATCATATATACAGGCTTCAGCCAAGTAAAGTCTGGATGAAAATAGAGAGAAGGTCCCTCATTGACGTTAATCAGTCTAGCAAGCAACATTCAAGGTCTTTCCCTCCTAACTAAAGGAATTAAAAGTCATGATGGCATGTCCTTCAGGTCACTGAGGACATGCCATCAAGGGTGAGCCTGGGACCTCACTCTCTACCTATCTCTCCCCCTCTCTTTGGATTCCCACCATGATGTGAGCAGTTTCATTCCACCACAGGCTCCCTCCACAGAGCACCTTCACAGGCCCAAATCAGAGAGCCTAGAAGCATCTCAGAGCTTTTCCCTGTTGATCAAAATATGACATCATCCAAAGACAGAAAAGAGAGACACTCACTGCAGAGCTACTAGATTGGTAACTTGAATGTGGGGTTAAAAGACCATTCAGAAGAGACCCACTATGGTGATTGGAATAAAAAATGGTCCCTATAGTCTCAGGCATCTGAATGCTTGGACCCTAGCTGCTGGCACCGTTTGGGGAGGCCGAGGAGATATGGCATTGTTGGAAGAAGCAATTCACTGAAGGTAGGATTTGAGAGTTGAAAGATCTGTGTCATTCCCAGTGCGCTCTACACCTGCTGTGGCTCAAGATGTGAGCCCTCAGCTTGCTGCTCCAGCTGTCATGCTGGTACTCTACATCATAGACGCCAACTCTTTGAAACCATAAGCTCAAATAAATTCTTCTATAAGTTGCCTTGGTCATGATGCTTTATCGCAGCAATAGAAAAACCTACCTTCCACATTTTAATGCAATAAATGTAAATTTTTACCTAATAATTATTCATGATATAAACATAACAGTAATAAATCCGTGCATGTTTACTGTGCTTTCTCACGGGTTAATATTATTGATCCTTTTAGATAGTAAGTAGACATTGTTATTCTGCCTCATAGATTCTTTGAAATGAAAATTGGAAGATGAATAAAGGGCAATCATGCTACAATCCTTGGGCCCAGAGGGGCTAAGAAACAAAGAGGACTCAAGGGGAACAAATGAATTTCCCTAGGAAACAGAGACAGGACATCCCAGAGACCCTGGATAGAACCAAGCATGACTGGGGAGGGGGATTAATGAAAGGTTTCCTAATGATATTCTGCTGTACTCATAGATTGCTGCCTAGCCCAGTTGTCATCAGAGAGGCTTCATCCAGCAACTGATAGAATCAGAGACCCAAAGCCAAATACTAGGTGGAGCCAGGGGTACCCCTGCCAAAGAGAGGAAGGAACCAGATGAGTAAAGGACACCACAAGAACATGGCCCACAGAACCAACGATGCAGGGCTCACAGAAACTAAATCAACAAACACAAATCCTTTATGTGTCTGAGCTAGGTCCTCTGTATATATCTTATGGTTGTGTAGCTTTGATGCTCTTGCGGGGATTTCCAACAGTGGGAGTGGTGGCTGTCTCTGACTCTTTTACCTCTGCTTGGCACCCTTTTCCTCCTACTGGGTTGCCACATCCAGCCTAGATATGAGTGAGGGTTTGTGCCTAGTCTTATTGTATCTTGCTAGGCCATGTTCAGTGGTTATCCCTGGGAGACCTGCTCCTTTTTTTTTTAAGGGAAACAGAAGAGGATCTGGAGAAGAGGGGAGGTGGGGGGAAGGACTGGGAAGAGTGGATGAGGAAGCTGCAGTTGGGATATAATGTATGAGAGAAGAATAAAAGAAAAAGAAATCATGTAAATAATCCAAAATGTCTCAATGAAACAACTAGAGAAACACCTATGACCAATCCCAGGCTTCCCAGTCCTTGGGTGCTTACATCCACACACATTGCCTTCTAAAGGAAGAGATTTGACACTTTCAGAAAGTCAATGGTTGCAGCTCTGACCAATGTTACATGTACAGATGAAATGGAAAAGAAAAGTAGAATTTCTTTCCTTGTTCTCCTATCCCAGGTAAGTACAACTGTGTTCATATGGCTATAGCCAAAAGGGTTAACTACAAAACAACTAACTAAGGCATTAGAACATAGACACTCCTTGGCTTGTCCATAGCAGGCATCATCAGAAGATCACAGTATCATTTAACCCAGATATCATGCATCGTCACAGCCTCCTGAGCCCAAGATTCCTATTGCCAGGTTAGCAACCCATTGAAAATTGATATCTATCATTTCTCCACTGCTAGTCACTCAAACCCTGACCCAGTTCTGACTTTCTCCAGCTCCTGATTCTTGTCTGCAGCCTACCCATCATTCTTCCCTCAGCTCGGATTCTTCTTCACACCCAGGGAGAAGGAGAAAGAACCTAGGCCAAGTCAAGATCACCTTCCAGGACTTCCCAGCAGCACGAGAATGCTGAAGAACTGAAGCAGGCGTGACTAACACCAGAAAACCCACGACTCATAAAGGAGAAGAGGGAGGCCAGATGATCACTCACAAAGTCTTCCTGTGTCCGTGAGTTGCCCGATCTTATGCAGCCCGCGAAGGTGGAAGATTCCAGTCCTTGCTTTGTCTGCTTTATGGTGAAGTCTCTGCCTTCAAGGTAAGGAACAGATGTTTCCTAAGCTCCCAGGGATTTATCTGCCTTGTTCACACCTTCAGCAGACAGTTCATTGCCGTTTTAATTTATACGGTTCTGTTTCACTGGTGGGACAATAACTCTCACTCCACTTTAAGTCACAAAATGGTGGCATAAAAGAAAACCTGGCTGAACCTCATTACACCTAGCTTTTAGTTCCTCTCCCGCTCATTGTTTCACATATTGCCTGAATCCAATACAGTCAGCTCGGCCAGCCGGATTGCTTCCTCTCTCTCTCTCTCTCTCTCTCTCTCTCTCTCTCTCTCTCGCTCTCTCTCTCGCTCTCTCTCGCTCTCGCTCTCTCTCTCGCTCTCTCTCTCGCTCTCGCTCTGGGTGTCGGTTTCGTGATCTGTAATCTGAAGTATGAAGAGGCTGATGCCATTGATTTACAAGGTCCATTCCAGCTCTGACATATATTAAACTCTTATTTGTAAAAGGAGACTTTCAATCTCTGTGTGGTTTGTACCATCCAAAGCCTGGAAAGGCGTCCCACAATGCCTTTCTGCTGTGCCCCGCCATTGAGGCTTATACCAACAGAGGGAGAATCTTTCCCAGCTGCTGGGAGCCTAATCCAGCTGCCATGTGGGGAGTTTTGTCATGCCTATTTCACAGTGGGTCATGTCAAGTCAATGTGTATTTCTTAAGTGGCTCTGACAAGCCCAGAAAGAGGGTGGACCCCTCTGGGGCCCCAGTGACTCCATCTGTGACTGAAAGGCTTTGCCCTTGCTGGAATTCTGAGGGGTCTCCAGCTCTGAAGTCTTGAGATTCAGTAATCCACTTGGGAGGGGGTGTGCTCAGCCCCACTCCTGACCCACACCCCATCCCAAAGTCCAGATACAACTGACGTGGAGATTAGGGAATACGTGTGTGTTTCACAGACAGTCACACCTCTTAAACTTCTATGCGTGGAGTCCCATCCCTGCCCCTTGCCCAGCTCCCAGAGCTCTGGCCCACTCTGAGGTGAGTAGGGAAGCAGATGGAATCTACTGTGATTTGAAGAACATTCCCACACAACCACAAACTATCCCCCTCATGGTGCAACCTGAAATTCTCAGCACGGGCAGCCAGACACTTTACAGGCAAGCATCTTGCTTCCAGAAGTTTCCTGTTAAGTGCAAATGTACAGAGAAGAGTAGCATGTACTCAAACTTCTTTTCCCAATGTCACCAACATTTTCCACCTCCCATTGCTCCTCCCCAGGTCTCCAAGTACAGAACAAAGGCTTCTAAGAAACACAAGAATTTTCCACCAAGAGAGGGATATGAGACTTTTTTTTTTAAGAAAAACTAAATAGGAGTAAGAAGTGCATAAACATGCATGCTATGCGACTTTCACTCTGGTTTATGTCCTCAGCCAGCAGAAGATGTGGAATTGGAGAAGAAATTTGTTGCAAGGAAGAAAACAAGAAGAGATGCAGAGAAACTTTTCAAATCCATTGCTTTATGTTTTCAGGGAAAACCTGGTTTTCCCTTTGAGGATCTGTGAATCCCATTGCTGTGTGGAAACCACAAGTCAGAATCAGGGTGAGCTCTCTGCCCTCCTTATGGGGTCACGGGGAAGCAGAAAACAAACAAACAAACATGGCTTCACCCCACACCGGCAGGAATTGGACCGTATGGAAGAGTTTCCTAAAGAGATCTAAATCTAAAGAGGGGATTAAAGGCAACTGTGTCTACACATCTCTCTCTCTCTCTCTCTCTCTCTCTCTCTCTCTCTCTCTCTCTCTCTCTCTCTCTCTCTCTCTGTGTGTGTGTGTGTGTGTGTGTGTGTGTGTGTGTGTGTGTGTGTTTCTTCAAGTGTTTTCAAAACCAACGGTTTCCATTTGTTGTGGACTTAATTGTGAACTCTCATAGTTTGTATACTGGATTCCTAATCCCCAGTTAGACTGATTTGGATACAGGCTTTTTGGGAAGATGGTAAGAGTTCATGGAGTCCTAAGGGTGAGGTCTTAAGCCATTAGGAATAGTATCCTTGTAAAAAGAGTTAAGAGAGACACTCCATGGACAATACAGAGAATATGCCTGTTTAGAAAGTGGGAAGACAGCCCTCACCATAATCAGGTTGTGGGGAGGGGACCTTCACCTGGGGCTTTCAGACTCCATGGAGAGGATATAAAATGCCAGTCACTTAAGCCTCCTAGTGTGCAAAAAGTCTCTTATGGCAACCCGAGCAGTTAATGAAACATCTGTGCAAAAGATACATCTCTGCCCAAGGGATGGGAGTCACTGAATCAATCAACAAACAGGCGTGAACCATATTCTAGAACCATATTCTATAGCGGAAGATACGGCAGCATCCTCAGCCTAACTCTCCTCACGGCAGCTCCAACCCTTTCCTTCTAGAATCTACAACCTCCTCTCTACGCTGGCTGCCACCTAGCAGCCTTACTCAGGTTGGGGAGGAGCGATGCTCAGTATTCAGGTAGAAGGCAGCGGGCAGATGACTGTCCTCTCCCTCGGGTCCACAGCAGTCCAGGAGCGGCGCTGTGGAGTCCAGGCTTGGCCTGTCAGTAAGTAGGACAGTGGTACCGGGGGAAACAGAAACCGGCAACCATTCCTCGCAAACACTCCTTCTGGGCACACAGCCTAGGTGCGCCTGGACACCTGAAATGCCTTTTTTGAGTCCTAAGCACCAGTAAAGACTGGTATGTAGGCCAGGGACGATGTCGGGGGACAATCACCTTCAGGAAGCCGGAGTCTCACAGTGAGGACACTGAGGGAATGTTAAATGAAATCGGGGGAAAGGGGACAGAATAGCTAGGTCAAACATGGATGTAAGGAGAGGAATCAGATTGAGTCTGAAAGCTTGGATGACCACCTCAGCTTTTCACTAAACTTTGACTAAAAGAGCAGAAATCCATACTTTATAATTTTTACTTTTTTTTCAAAGGTTTTGCAGAAAGAAAAAGGAGAAAAAAACTTTCCTCCCCTATATTTTGCATCTTTTTTTTTTTAATTTGTCACCTCTATAGTTAAGAGACACGGGGGTATGTTTCCTTTGGTACAACCGAGGGTCATCAAAGCAAGAGTGCACGGGCAGACAGGACAGAGAGAGGCGTGTGATTTGTAGTGCTTCAAATACTCCACTAAGGCTGATTTCAAGCTGCCAATGGTCCAGCAATCAGCTCGCAGATTTCCTGGCTACTTAACCAGTCTCTAGCAAGAAGCACCGGCTGGCTCAAGCACACTTTGCAAGGCATTCTGGGTAGGCAGATGGCAGGTGGCCCAGCGCAGAGCCACAGACCAGAGAAAGTAGCATTTCAGAGGGCGATGTGAGGAACCCCAATGGCTCCCCCTTTCTCCCCACCCCACCTTGAACGCAGCTTCTCGAAGGCACTACAGGAAGCCTCCCGACCGGGTCATTAAGCTACCCACACCTAAAGAACATGTTTTGTTCTTTAGGAAGGACTGCTTTGTCCCTGAAGCACGGTGATGGCGCCACCTGGAGCCCAAAGGAAGAACGACCACGGAGAATTCCCCCCGCGTTTTCAAAACTCTAAAATGTCAGAAAGAAATTGGCATTTTAGGAAAGGAAAAGAGGAGGGGACAGGAGGGGGTGGTACAAGACAGGACGCGACCGGATGGTGACGGACAGGAGTGGAGGGGAGGGAAGGGAACAGGAGGGAAAAGGAAGCATTAGAAAAAAATCTTCCAAGAGCTCAACTTTTCTGGGCACTTCCTAAAAATGCCCATTATATCCCCCATAAAGGAAGATACTAAAAATGAATTATTTAAATACTTTCAATGATTTGGCCAGACAAGTGCTGAGTGTTTTACCTTACTACAAGGCAGCTCCATTACTCAGCTGCCTGTGACGGTCTATAGATACTTATGACTGGCCTATACTTTGGATATTCATGTATAATTCATCTAAATTCATTCTATGGTCTAGCCTTCAAAAGAACTGCCGGCATATGCTTTTGTTTCCAGAACAAAACCGAACACAGAAGCCAGGCCTGGGCTTTGTACCTCTCTAGTTTAACCCTCAGTGGCTGGCACTGGGCTTCCTGCTTGGCCAGGGTTCAGTACATCCTGGTCCCATTTAGTTCTTCCTGGTTCCCCTGCAGATACTCACCAGGGGACGGACACACACACACACACTCTCTCTCTCTCTCTGAAGGCTCATGCCAGTCACCTGCAGGCAGTTATGAAAATCTTGGTCCCTAAGTCAGAGAACTGGGCAGAATCTGAGCTGGCAGAAGTAAGCATTAGAGAAACACTTGATGAAGACAATTAATTAATTAGCATGCGTAACCTGATGGCTCTTATTATACATATGTGAATTGTCCATTTAAGAACCCAGGTAGAGTAAAACATTTAAACAGTGCGTGTGTAAGGAGGCAGAGCTGGCCTGAGTGGTGTGTGTATTTCCACAGCCTCTGGCTGTGCTTCAAGCTCAAAACTCCTTGGACTGAAAAACCACAAAGCAGTCATTGGGATTGATAAAGGAGAAAGAGTGACCTCTGCTGGCCAAATGAGATTTCCCCCCTGTGGTCTTTTTTCCAACTCTATAAGGCAGTGGTAGGTGTACAAAATGCAACAATGCCCTCTACGGAATAAATCATCAGTTGTTGCTGTTCTTTCCTACACTGGTGATATTTACAATCTCATCAGCAAAAAGGCCATTGTTTGCTTGGCTCAAGAACTCCTTAATGATGTGTAGAAATGAGATTCAATTCGGTTTTTTATGCTTAATAATTATCCACTGGAAAAGTAAAGAAATGTTTTCACTTGACAAACAACCATTTATTTTCTTTGCTTCTTATTTATATGTCACTGATGAAGTGAAGAATTTGCAACTTATTTTGGAATATAGAAACTAACTAGGGTAATGATGAAATTGCTGCCCCTGAATAGCTCATTAACATCTGTAGCCAGTTGATGGATAAACCCACAATTTAGGAACTGAATTTTATTTTCATTACACTGACTTATTTTGTGTATGTGTGTGCCGTGGTGTACATGTGAAGTACAGCTTCCAGGAGTCAGTTCTCCCCTGGCTTGGCAGCCTTTACCCACTGAGCCATCGCCCCAACCTTGAACTCTTCTTAATTCTCTCTAATAGTCCGCACATTTTGTAATCCGCTGTGTTATGCAAAGCTGGAAATGAGTTAGCTCTTGCTTGAAGACTCAACAATTCTCAAAACCCAGTCACTTCTGTCTCATCCCTGTGTGGCCTGTCCCCCTCGACACAGAGCGACTGTCACCTTTGACAAGCAGGCATGCCTCTCGCTGCTGGCTCTCGAACACTAGTCACCTATCAGACTTCTTGATTGCAGATGTCACTTTGGTCTCTGGTTTGGCCAAATTTAAAACAAAATACCTATTTCAGGTTTTCCACAAACACGCTGGGAAAAGTATCTTTGAAATGTTTTTAATTAACTAATAATGCTGCCAGTGTGAGTCTTAAATCTATGAAATCAGGCTTCTTAGAAAAAGGTGAAAGAAGAAAAATGCCCAGAAAGCAAGCTCGGAGCCCCATTCAGTGAGAGAAACCAGACCACATTTCAATAAACTATAAAAGCTCTCAAATGCCTATAAAAGACATCAGTTTCCAATGCCGTATAACTCATGTTCTATCATTACTGATAAAATATTCAAATTAAACAAATGGTTTCTTTTAAATCCATTTTACATTCCCTACATAATAAAAGACTAGTGTTTCTGTCACATGCCTTCCTGGGATCAGCACTCTCCCTCTCCCTGGTCTCCGGCAGACAAGGGGCCAGACTGTTTCATGTTCAGCACCTCTTTGAAAATCGGGAGGACGTAGAAGGACAGTGAGAAGACAGCACTGGAATCATTACGGCAAGTGCCAGTCTCCCGTGCTGGCCGCTGCACCTGCTGGGGAAGGAGGAGAGAACAGAGACAAAATAGACCACCCCTGACTCTTTCCTGGAATCGGCCATGGCACGATAATGCACGCACGCTTTCCTGAGGATACCAGCGAGGTGTGATACCCCTCGACACAAATGATTTTGTTTTGTTTCACTTTATGAAAAGAAAAGGCGTGGGCCTTGCTAGGTCTTGAATGTATCCTCCAAAGTTCATGCGCCAGGAACTTGTTCCCCAGTATAACAAGGCTGAAATGCGGGAACCTCTCAGAGTTGGCTGGATACTGAGACTCACTCCTTCCAGGATGGATCAGCACCCAGGCACTAAGGTGCAGGCCTTTAACCCTAGCTCCCCAGAGGCAGAAACTGTTTGATCTCTGAGTTCCAGGCCAGACTGGCCTATAAAGCAAGTTTCAGTACAACCACTGCTACAGAGAAACTCTGTCTCAAAAATTTAAAAATAAATAAATAAATAATAGAAACAAGAGTGGCTGGAGAGATGGCTCAGAGGTTAAGAGCCCTGACTGCTCTTCCAGAGGTCCTGAGTTCAATTCCCAGGAACCACATTGTGGCTCACAACCATCTATAATGAGATACGGTACCATATGCTAATGTGCAGGCAGAAGGCTGTATACATAGTAACTAAATAAATCTCTTTAGAAAAAGAAGAATACATCACCATCAGTGCTTCAGGAGTGAACCTATCACCAGAGTAAGTTCCAGACAAAGCCGTCAGCAGCCTTTGGTCCCTATCTCTTGTGTGTGCTCCCCTCCACCTTCTGCCTTCCTCCATGGAATGACGCAGCATGGAGTCCCTTGCCAGATGCTGGGGATGTAGTATTGAGCTTCCCAGCCTCCTAACCTTTGAGAAATAATTTTATAAATTACCCAGTCTATGGTGTTCTGCTATAACAACATGTATTGGACTAAAACGCAGACCTTGGATTCAAAGAATTAATTCTGGGGCTGAGAACGTAGGTCACTCGGTAAAGTTCTTGCCTCAAATGCAAGAAACCCTGGCTTTGATCCTCAACACTGCATAAACTGGGCACAGTGGTGCACACCTGTAATCCCAACAGTAAAGAGGCAGAGGGAAGAGGACCAGAAATTCCAGGTCATCCTTGGCTATAGAGAGTTCAAAATCAGCTTAACATGAGACCTGCCTCAAAATAAAAGGAAAAAGGAGAGAACTGTGGAAGACAACTCAGTCAGTGGGTAAAGTGCTTGCTGTGCAAACCTCAGACTCTGAGGGTTGTCTTGTTTTGTTTTGGTCTGGTTTGGTTTGGTTTTTTGTGTTTGTTTGTTTGTTTGTTTGTTGGTTGGTTGGTTTATTTCGAGACAGGATTTCTCTGTGTCTTTGGAGGCTGTCCTGGAACTTGCTCTTTTAGACCAGGCTAGCCTTGAACTCACAGAGATCCACATGCCTCTGCCTCCCGAGTTCTGGGATTAAATGCATGTGCTACCACCACCCTGCAGACCCTGAGTTCTGATCCCTAGCATTCACTTAAGCAATCGCACATGGTGACAGATATCTGTGATTCCAGAGCACAAGATAAAGACAGTGGCTTTGGGGCACTAGCAAGCCAGTCTACCTGAAACAGCAAGTTCCAAATTCAATAAGAGACCATGTCTCCAAAAGTGAATTGGAGAGCAATAGAGGAAGAGGCCTGTTGATTTCCGTTGCTCTCACGCACACATCTTGCCACCTACATGGACATGTGCATATGTGCACATACCACCCACATAAGCACATACCACAAACGTGCATATATACTACACACACAGACACACACACACAAAGAGTTGGACATAGTAGCATGGGCCTTTAATCCCAGCAATCAGATCTCTGTGAATTAAAGGTCACCCTAGTCTACATAGCAAGTCCAGCCTAGTTGAGGTTACATAATGAAACTCTATCCCACAAAATAAAATAAAATAAAATAAAATAAAAGTAGGGGTTGGAGAGATGGCTCAGAGGTTAAAAGCACTAGCTGCTCTTCCAGAGGTCCTGAGTTCAATTCCCAGCAACCACATGGTGGCTCACAACCATCTGTAATGAGATCTGATGGCCCTCTTCTGGCATGAAGGCATACCTACAGGCAAAACACTGTATACAAAATATATTTAAAAATCTTTTTAAAAATTAAAATTAGAATTAAATAATGCAAATTGTCCTTAAGTACCAGTATACATTCAGGTTTTTTATAAGATCTAAAACATTGAAATAATTGTATATAATATTTTATGAGAAGAAAAAGTAATGATAGAAGAAACTTATTCCTGAGACTGTACATATTTCTTAACAAAATAACACCTCGCAGATATAATTGTTTATATTGACATCTAAAAGACAAACAGCAAGTGTCACTCTACAATTGCCTGTCATTTCTTATTTGATTAAAACTTTTTAACCACGCATTGTATACAATCAATGTATTTGGCTGGGTACTAGGGAGTTAATTGCTAACAATGCCACATACTTTCCTGGTCCTTCTGAATCATACCTCACCGGACTTCAAGCCACTACCCACATCAGGAAAGATAAAGCTACAACATGAGTGTTAACAGATGATGCTACCTGAGCACTGTTTTTCTTAAACTAAATGAATCTGTTATTTTGGGGGAGGGGACCACACATCCATCCTTACAGTAGGCAAAGCCAGCATTATTGAATTCTAGCCTAGAGCAGAATAAAACTCAAATCAAAGAACCAAAATCAACATTTTAGAGGTGCAATGTGACCAAACAAACTGCAAAGAACCTGGTCAATTTAAATATTGGTCAGTATTTATTCTGTGTCAAGCTGTGCTCTGAGACTTGAATGTGCCAGGAGGCCCTCAGGTGTCTCCTTCAAATGCTGGTTCTGACTCGGTAGGTCCAGGGTGGAGGCTGGGATTCTGTATTTCCCATGAATGCCTAGCGGTTGCTGACACACAGGGTCTATAGGTCAAACTCAGAATGGTTTCAGTTCAGGCCAAGATGACAAGCCAGCACAGTTGCTAGATCCCCACCCCTCCTCCGAGTGACCCCCATGGAACCAGAAAAGTACAGAAGAAAACTATGAGAAGCTCTTGAGTTGGCTGGGGCTGCTATTGTCAGTGGCTCAATCCCAGGGGAGGATACAGGTCAGCCTCATTGTGAGGACAAAACAGAAAAATTGACAGAAATTCTGTTGCTGGTTCCCCTGTCTCACAATGCATCTCCTTGGGACACAGATGTCTACACCTCACTTGACAGGACCTGGACATCTGGGCCAGATGTCCTCAGAAAACCAGGGTAGACCAGCTGACCTCCAGAAGTCATTTCCATACCACTTCTTCAAACTGCAGGGATGGAGCATCCCAATGGAATCTCAATGCATCTGAAACACGGCTGCACATGAAAATCACCCATGAGGCTCCAAAATGAATGCTTAGACTCCATAAGCCTGCTCTGGGGCACTGCCTGGGTCTCAGAACAGAGAAGCATCCCAGGTGATGTGACTGAGCAGGCAGGATGCAAAACCACTGCATCTCTGGCCTTTCTTGTAAATCTGCTTCTCTCTCCCTGAGGACAAAGGATGGGGGCCTGGCCATGGAATAAGAATGAGTTGAATGGAAATTCCTAGCATCTGGGCTTTCTACCCTGGGGCTCACCCACTGCATCTCAAGTTCCCTGTGGGTACTAGAGCTGGGGGGTCTGACCCCTTCCCTCATCATGGGTTGCCTGAGTAACCATAGTTACGTCAGGAGGGAATGAACACACCAAATAAAATAATGAGACATCTAGAGGGCAGTTGTCCCACCATGAAAATAACCTATATCACAGGTTACATCAAAAGCAGACGCATTAGAAGAGGTGGGCTACACACTTACAAGCAGCCCAATATATAAGTTTTAAGGAGGAAATAACAAGCAGGAACATGGAAAAAGAACCAAACAGGCACATTAGTAGTGAGGACATAGCGGGGGAAATGAAAACAGAATGGATACCACTGAAGAACAAGGTAGTGATTTGGGGGATTGAGAAACAGGCTAGAAAGAAGAAATTGACCCAAAAAAGGAGAGATGATAAAGAAAAAAAGCTAAGAGATAAGAAAGATAAAAGGGGGTACTAATGTCTGGATAACAGGAATTCCACTTTTAAAAAAGGGAGAGGACCATCAAGATGGCTGATATGGAAAACACTTTCTCCACTCATGGAATCTCACCAACATAGATGCCTAAGCAAGATGAGCGTAATGCCCCACATGCCAGCTCAGAAGGGCAAAAGATCACAAAGCCCACCCCTGTATGCCACAGGCAGGCAATGGCTGCTGAGGGAGAGAAGACATGCATATGAATGTTTGAATCAGGGTTATTGTCAATAGCCAAGAACTTCATTGGCAGCTGTGAAGGCATGAAGCATACAGCAGGACACCGGCAGCAGGGCACCCGTGCCACGGCGCATGGCTCAGAAACAAAGGACTGGCCTACAAGGGATGGAAGAACTGAGGGAAAGGAAATATTGTAGGATTCCATGTATGTAACTTTTAGGAAGTTACAAAATTACAGACAGAGGATTAAACAAGCTGTGGTTACCAGGATCCAGAAGATGTCTGCACAAAACACAACTCTTACCTCAAAAGAAATATGAGAGCAATTTCTGAACCAATGTGAGTGGCCATGACCCAGTGTCTTAGTTAATGTTCTATAATGATGAAGTGCCACCATGACCAAGGCAAATTATAAAAGAAAACATTTGATTGGGGACTTGCGGACTTGTTTACAGTGCCAGAAGGCAAGTCCATGACCGTCATGGCAGGGAGCATACAACAGGCACATGAGCAGTTACTGAGAGCTTGCATCTGACCCACAAGAAAGAGGCAGAGAGAGAGAGAGAGAGAGAGAGAGAGAGAGAGAGAGAGAGAGAGAGAGAGAGAGAGAGAGAGAGAGGCTGGGCTTGGTATAGGCTTTAAAGCCCATGACATGCTTCCTCCAACAAGAACACACCTCCTAATTCTTCCTAAACAATCCACTAACTGGGGACTAAACATTGAAATATATGAGCCTATGGGGGCATTCTCATTCTAACCACCACACTTAGAAACACAGATTTATGTTGCCCCAAATAAAGTCACATGAATTTTTATAGACACAGGAAAAAGGAAAGTCATAAATTGATACGTTCACCCAACACATTGAAGGGAGTAAGCTGTCAGAGCATAGAAGAGGGACTCTCTGTAGGTTTCAGCTGTTATCTGATTACATTCTTAGCTTTTAGTTGGCGGGAGCCAGTGGTGAATGCTTAGCAAAAAACACACTGAAGGTTTAACCTGATAGTCAAAAGAACATTATTTCTTAGAAAGAGGTGGGCAACAAACTGTGGACTAAAGAATCTGAGATAATTTGGCTCTGAATCTTATAACATCCAAGCTCTCTACAACCACAGAGCTTTAATCAAACAGCTGTGTGGAATCTTTGATGGAGGAGTACCTTATTTTTCTGAGCACTTCTATTCACAAGGGTGATGTGGGTTCTTTCAGAGCAACAGAGTCTTTCTTGGCATTGTGGTGGTGGTGTTGCCATTGTTAATATGCATGATGTTTTGTCTGTGTGTCTATGCACTATATGGGTACAGTGTCTGTGGAGGCCAGAAGAGGGAACCAGATCCCCTGAGAATGGAGTTCAGGAAAATTGGGAGCTGCCCTGTGGGTGCTGGGAATCATGGTAGATTCTTCGAAGACCAGACAGTGATCTTAGCCACTAAGCCATCTCTCTAGCTCCCCTTTCTTGACTCTTAATGAGCTTAACTCAGGGAGATGAGGGTACCAGAGCCAATAGCCACCAAAGCTGCCCTGAACCAAAGGCAGCAAGTTCACTGTCACGTACCCAAGGACAAGGAAATTCAGATAAGGAGTAGACAGAGCGAATGTAGATTAACTAAGGCAAAAGTGAGAAAGAATTCCCAAGACTGAGAGAGGCTATGGGAGGAGAAATAGCACTGTGCAGCACCGCCCAGTGACCTTTTATGAATCTAGTGGTGGAAACCGGGTAGAGGTCATCTATATAGGGACTGGTCATTTTTTAGTACGTCTCTGGCTGAGCCAGTAAGAAGTATACATACTTTATGTGCACTCAATCAACCCAACCAGTTACTTGTCCATTCAGGGATAGTATCATGTGTGCTACCTGGATAGCCTGTGATCCAACATGGGCCCTTTTCCTCCCTTGAGGGAACTAACTCCTGTCCTAAGGTAAAAGGAAGGAATCTGCAACAAAGAGGGATGAGGGGATGTTTCTGGGTGATGAAAGGATCCTCTATTTTGATTTTGGCTTCATCTCAAGACAAAATTAGAGACTCAAATAGTCATCTCTACTGTGTTAGTTATGCCTGTGTGTGTGTGTGTGTGTGTGTGTGTGCAATGCATATGCATATACATGCATCAAGTGTATATACATACATCTGACAACACATAAACCAGGTCCTCCATCCTGCCACACCCACTAACTGCCTCCTAAACGAAGGATCAAATGAAAAGATGCAACACTGGAAATGTTATAATTAAGTCATGATGGGGAACAGCTTGAATAAGGACTGGGAGCCACGAGGGAGAGTTTTAACAATCAAAGTGATATATTTAGAAGGGAACCTAGGAAGGGGAAAATGACCATTCATTTATTTCCTCTGGGGACTGGGGACATTTAAGTCACAGCCAGGAGTCAATGGGTCATTGTCCGACCTCCTGTGATACAGGGTGGTCCTCCCAAGCTGGTAGCCCTATTTCCTCCGCACTCCCTTTGCCTTGGAACATCCTGATAAATGGCCCATTAGCAGCCCACGAAGAGATTAAGAAGCACTTTCCTTTAAGGGAAGATACAGTTTAACCAAATGGTCCTTGTATCCGAATGTTCTGCCTCTGGTATCTTTTATGAACAAAGGGAGCAAAGGTTCTGAGGTCATAACCAGCCTGGCCATATTTTGTTCTTATCTCCCTATTCTCTACTCCGTAATGAAATTTAAATAGCCTGCTATCGCAAAGTAAATAATTGGCACCATAACAGCCTTCTGGAAGCTTTTAATTGTGTCAAACCAGCTCTTCAATTCTAAACATTCCTTACAACCTAAAGATATTTAGAGCATTAGGTGTCTTCCTGGCAGACGGAGACAGAAACTCAAAATGGTGTAAGAAGGCAGGAACTTGCCATTAATCACTACCGTGCTCATTTATGCAAAGATTGTAAAATGCCTTCAGTGACCTGTTTGACTAGGTTGGAGGAGGTGGAGGGGTCTGAGTAAGAGGGGAGTAGTCTGGAATTTAATGCCTGCTGTGTCCCTGGCTAGCTCCTGATTTGGGACAAGACTGTCAATAACTCCTTTGGACCTCACTGTCCTGTCTACACCAGACTCTGTAACCACACCCTGGGTCCCAGGTCAGTGTGCCCGAGAGGGATGAGCCTCTCACAAGTCTCCAGAGCTGGGGCACCTCTGCTACATGCTGTTGCAGGTCCAGAAGTCTGCTTTGGTCTTACCAGTATCCTAGGAGCCTTACAGAGAAGTGTCCAAAGGCTAACAGAATAATCCAGGGCTTGGCCTCACATGCTCAGTGAGGGTAAAGAGTGACCACCTAAGATAAAGTTTTCCAAGATGAGAAACTACTGGAGAAACAAGAAAAAAAAGTTAAAACAAATCAAATCCCCTTGCTGAAAGGACTTCCTAACGCCTTTACTGGCTAATAATACACTTTGGGATTTTTCGAGAAAGCGGTCCAGAAATTGACCGAGAAATCCTTTTTGTAAAGATAATGTTCAGATCTGGCAGTCCTGAAAGTACAGGTCCATGGGTGTGCTGCTGTCTGGTTAGTGTCTAATTCACTCTCTTCTAACCAGAAGGTACTCAGCCCTGACTGCAGAGCATCTCCTGGACCCATTACCTGGGCCTCATCCCGGAGACTCAGAAATGTTGGTCTGAGAGCTTGGAGCTAGGCATTGAAATTATTTTCACTCCTCTGGTGAATCTAGAATGTAGCCCATATGGAGAAGGGCTGGCTCAGGGACTGTGGGAAGGTGTCTATTCTTTCCATGCTACTCTAGAACATATAAACACCCCCATACACACCTCCACACAAATGGCAGGGAATATTCATCTGCTCTGCTACAGGCAAGCCTGCTCTGCTGGGATGGCCAGCTCGGATAGTTCAGAATGAGTAACACACATTTCTTAACAGAATTCTGGCCCTAATTATCTCTTTTTAAACTCTGTGGACTTTTCCTTTCAAAGTAGAAATAGCTTTACTAATTTTTCTGGTTGTAACTTTAATGCCTACTCACTTTGGGGCAGGGTGGACTGCATTAAAGTGTAAGGTGAAAGCTAACCATTCTCAATTTCATTACTGTGAACATTTTACATTGACTTCTAGATTTTATATGGCCTTTTATGGTAGTTTATGCAGTGCTGGGGATGGAACTCGGGGCCTTGGACATGCAAGTGCTCTACCACTGAACTGTGTGCCAGCCTAATTTAGCCGATAGACAGGCAGACAGACAGACAGACAGACGGGTGGGTGGATGATGGATGGATGAATGGGTGGATGGATAGATGGGTAGATGATGGATGGATAGATAGATAGATAGATAGATAGATAGATAGATAGATAGATAGATGAGTTAGCTGGCATGTATATATGTGTGTATATGTGACAAATGCATACCTGCTGCTTACTGAGAAAAGGAAAAGGCATCAGATCCTCCTGGAACTGGAATTTTCGATGGTAGTAAGCTGCCTCAGTTGTAAGCTGGAATTGTAGATGTTTGCTTGGAACCAAACCCCAGTCCTCTACAAAAGCAGCAGGTTCTGATAACCACTGGGCCGTATCTCCAGCCCCCAAGACCATTACATCTTAGTGGCATTTTGTGACATGGTTCTTCACTGATCAATTCTCTCAACTGTCATCCCAACACAGTATAAAGAAAGTCATATCATCATTCACAATGATTCACAATGCCCCTATCATATTCTGAACAGACTGCAAAGCCACCAATCCCTGTACTTTCCTGTCCCATTCTCCCACCAAAGAAGGAATAGACACTTATTCTCGGTTATCTGATTATTTCCTTAGAGTAAACTCTTGAAAGTTGAAGTGATCTGTCCAAATCCCCAGAGCCAATGGAGCCACTGGGCAAGGCTTCCCTGTCTGTCCCGCTCACAGCATCCCAACACCCTTGGCTTCCTCCACTCTTCAGCCTTTACGATGTGTTTTCCAGCTGTTATTCTAAGTCCCCCCACCCTTTGTTAAGATGCCCTCTTTTCCTTTAGAAAACTTTATTTCTCTGCACCTCCTTGTCTCATTCCACCTGGAGGTCTCATCCCCAGAAGAGGCCACCAAATCCTTTCTGAAGGAGACACAGGCTGGCTCTTCCATAAAGACTTCTGTGGCTACCCCGGCTCCTCTCTGTCGCAGTCCTTGTCACTTTGTGTCACAGTCCTTGTCACTTTGTGCTACAGCTGTTTACTTCTCTGCCTCCCATAGGACACAGAGTCCCTGTCTCCTTGAGCCCCAAACATGGCCCTGCAGAAATGACTCCTTCTGGGTTTCCTGTATGTCTACTAGTAAAAAGCCATGCTGGTTTTGTTTGTTCGTGTGTTTTTCCCAGGGAAAAACTCCAAACTGCCTTCCTTTCTAAAATTAAAAACACGATATATGACCTACACTCTACCCTCCACCCTCCACCCTCTAGAGCCAAAAAGTCACAGCTGCACGCTCATCCCTAGGCTGGCTCATGGAGAGCATGTGCCGTGTGTGTTAATAACCAGGAATGCAAAGCATCATCTGTTTTTACACACCAGCACCCCTGACCACTGGCAAAAGCAGCTTGCTGAGAGAGCTCCATACCTTGCCTATAAGTGACCTTATCAGCAACAGGCCACATGAGTTTTGCTTCATTTTTTTACTAGACGTATCCATTTTGTTTTGTGTGTGTATGTGTGTTGTTTGCATGTTTGCCTGTGTACAATGTGTATGCCTGATGCCCATGGAGGTCAGAAGAGGGCATCACATCCCCATATATAACAGTAATTAGGGACTGTTATGAACCACCATGTGGGTGCTGGGAATCAAACTCAGGTCCTCACAAGACGGGCCAGGGCTCTTAACTCTGAACCATCTCCCCAGCCCCAAGTTTTGTAGCTGGTAGCTCTGCTTAAGAACATGTACCGTTCCCCAAGTACTGACTTATTTAGTGAGTGTTGGGCGACAAAGCCTGGAAGTTGTGTGATAAAGCAGGACAGGCAGAGCCCGGTGGTCAACGAAGTTAAACCACAAGCAATCGAAAGAAAGTTTTCATGAATATTTTGAAGGAAACAAAAAGGAGAAGAAAAAGGCTCTTACTGAACATCCTCCGTGAGCAAGGGAACATGGGAAACTCTGCCCGAGGATGGAGTGGGAGAGCCCGTCGTGTGCCTGTGGGGAGTTAGGAGGCATGTTCCAGGGTGTTCCGAGGGTGGGGAACCTTCAGACAGGGCAGGATCCTGGTAAGGGAAAGGGACTGCAGGTGAATGTGAGGAAGTAGAGTTCACTGATGATATTTAACTAGGTGAGCTCTAAACTTTGTCAGAATCACGGGCCTGGTTACTAATTACTATACAAGTAACCTGTTTTCAAAACTTACATATTCTTAGTTTTGTTCATTTTTTCATCTCCCATAAATAATGACTGTCTTTGATGCTTCGAAGAATCTCAAGCCATAATCATATCCGGATAACCCATCTGCGTGGAATAAAACTGGGATAATATATTGATATTCAGATGAAATTTTGCTGAAATTAATTTTATTGTGTTTCTAGTTTCTTTTAGTGAAAGAAGTGGTGTCATTTTAGGGTTTTTTATTTTCAATGTTTTAATTGCAAAATCTTCACAAATCCTTCTTTCAAAGGGGGACACAGGAAGAAGCGTGGCAGGAAAGAACCATTTTCAGCCATTTTCAAAATAGAAACGCAGACCCTTTTCTGTGTCCTGTAAATAACATCGCTTCAGGCTTCCTCTCTGTACCCCATCCATATTTCCTCGCCATCTGGAGCCCCATTTCCAACTACAACTTCTTGGAGATCTTTTCGCCTCTTTCCTCTTGTTTACACCTCTGACCCCGAAAGTTCACACCTACACAGCCAAGTGTCCAAGTAAGCAGGGCAGCTTGAAAGCCCTACATATATGGAGACCTTAAGGAAGGGGTGGGCCACCCTGGTTCATCCAGACTCCAGGTAAAATGCCTCTGGCTGTTCTGCTTCAGAGAGTCATCTTATCAGGGATTTCCAAAAGTGGAATCCAGATCCTGATAGAGGAAGCAAGAGGAACGGAAGACACAGTGCTACCCCCCATCGCCCGTAGTAGCATGGCCCTGCATCCTTTTTTATTCTTACCCTGGAAATGAATTCCTAAAACCAGTGTTTCGGAAAGAACTCACTTTGCACAGTAGGGTCTCAGAAGTCCTTCAGAACAGTCTTTGTGATGCTGTCAGAAAGCGTGAGAAATCTAAGAAAAGTGAAGCATTTCTTCTTTTAAAGAATGGCCGCTGAATGTTCCCTGAAAGTCTCTTATCTTCTGCTAGTGAGGAAGAGTCCACTATGGGGCATCAAGCCCACCTAGGAGAAACCATTGCTGAGCGTCGAAGGCAAGAATGGTCCACCCATCTGTGAGCTTCCGGTGGAAACCTCACAGAGAAGTCGATAAAAGCTCCTCCTTCTTTACTGAGGAAGATGCCAACCGGGGGGTTTGAGCAGGGCTAGAATTTTCTTGGCACTTGGATTACAAGGAAATACCACAGTGTTTATCCAAGTACAAGAAATGCCAGTATTCTGCACTCTTAAAAAGACCAGGATAGCAAATGTCAGATAAACTCAAATAAGGAACAATGGAAATGGGATGTACAGTGTGCTCTGCTGTCTCCTGCACGAGGGTTTCTTGTTGCCCTGGGAAGAAACGTGTGTGCAAGAAAAGCACCCAATGCCTCAGCAAGGGTTCTGTGGCCCTCTGTCAGACCTGCGGCACCGAGCCTGCATTCCCTGTTTAGTAAGAAAATACATAAAATGGATCCGTTCTTTCCAAAGGAACAGAGTCCTGGAGAATTGCATAGGCTGGGTACACCTGGTCAACTTTCCCATTCCACACCCCAGGAAGGCATCAGTAATCAATCACAGCACTCACGCTTCTTACACCCAAACACTACTGGGGAACCATCCCCAGTACAGGACTCAAGGAAGTTCCTACCTATCAATGGGGAACATCCTAAAACGTCTTGTGTGTGTGTGTGTGTGTGTGTGTGTGTGTGTGTGTGTGTGTGGTGATGTGTATGTATGTGTGTGGTGTGGGTGTGTATCTGTGTCTGTGTGGTGTGTGTGTGCACGTGAGAGGGGGTGTACTTTCCCCTCAAACCATTCAGAAAAAACTACCACATGGCCAGTCTCTAATGAATAGATGTATTTCCTATGCATAAAGATGCTCTCTTACATAACCAGAGTAGAGCTAGCAATCTCAGCAAATTTAACATACAATACTCTCACTTAAATCTAATGTCCCTGTCCCACTTCTGTCAACTGACTCAGTGGTGAATTTACAGTGCTTTCCCCTCCAATACAGAAGTCAGGCTAGAGTCAAAGACTGCATTTAGCTTTCAGGTCTCTGTCTTTCATTAATCTGGAACGTCCTAGGACCTTCCTTTTCCGTGTACAATAAATGACCTTTCTCCAAGCCTGGCAGTCTTTAAATGATCATTTTCTCTTTCAGAGTTTGTCTGATATTTCCTCATGGTTAGGGCTATGTATTCTTGGCCAGAACACAACACAGATACCACGGGGCCCTCAACATGTCACATCTGAAAGTACACATTGTCCATACACTCTCATTGCTGATGCAACCCATTCAAGATAATTCAACTTTCCTGTAATAGGTTTGACACTATCCCCCCAATAGTAGCTAGTAGCCTATAGAGAGGGACTTTACACAATACAAGCACCCTCCGCTTCACCCTAAATTCCACATGCATGAATGACTCTTGCTTGATCTAATATTTGCCATGATGGTTGGAAATGATAACTTTTTTTATTTCAGCACCTTCACCGAGTTCACCTGTTGGTTCTATGTATTTCACTGCATGTCAGAGTCCCCCTAATATGCAAACAAAATAAGCATTTGTTTATTTATTTATAAACATGAAATCATAAGTTACTATTTCTTCTTTTAAGATTTATTTTTAAATTATGTGCTTGTGTCTACGTGTGGCTTTGTGCATTGAATGCAATACTGAAAGAGGCCAGAAGAGGGCATCAGATCTCCTGAAACTGGAGTTACTGATGGTTGTGAGCCACGATGAAGATGCTAGGTACCAAGCCCTGGTCCTCTAGAGGAGCAGTCAGTGCTCTAAACCTGTGAGCCATCTCTCCAGCCCCATAAGTTCCTATTTCTAGTGACACAATTAATCATTACACTCAAATTATCCCAGATTTAGCTACTAGAAACCTATTCCCACCTGGCCTTTCAACTGTGTCCTTGTGAAATACCCCCATTGTGACTACTTCCTTAATTTCTAACATAACAACACATTCTAAGTTCACCTTGTGCAGCCTGCCCTGGGCCTAAAGTTGCCTGTTTCCCCCATCTTTATATGGTATGGTAGTCAGAGTTCTCTAAAAAAAAAAAAAAAACAACTGATAAAACTAGTTTATATATTAAAGGTGGATTTGTTTGACTTACATGATACGGTCTAGGTCAGTGGTTCTCAACCTGTGGGTCATGACCCCCTGGGAAGCTGAATGACTCTCACAGGGGTCACTTAAGACTATCAGAAAACACAAATATTACATTATGACTTACAACCCATAGCAAAATCAAAGTAACAAAAAAATATGGTTGGGGGTCACCACAAATGAGGAACTGTATTAAAGGGTTGCAGCATTGGGAAGGTTGAGAGCCACTGGTCTAGGTATACAACAATGGCCGCCTTCCCACTGGAGAAAACGAGAACATGGGAGCTACTCAATTTTTGGCACCAGGCTTCAACAGTCCCAGTCTGGCACTGAAGGCCTGGAGGACGCCTGGGGACTCCAGTCTATGTTAGAAGGCTGAAAAGCAAAGAATGCTGGCAGCCATGACAAACAGACAGACGCCAACAGGGCAGATAAACTTGCCAACAGAACTTGCAGACAAGAAGCGTGGGGGGAGAGTGAAAGGTATGAGCTTTCTCCCTTCATTACTGATCAAGAAAATCTATCTACCGGCTAGCTTGACTGCTGTGGTGGTGCTTGCTTCTTAGCCCTTGCAGCAAAGCTGCATGCGTGTGCATGATGCAAACATACACACGCCGATGCATGCATGCATGCATGTGCTTTAGAAATGTGGAAATCACTCATGCCTCAGCTTCCATCCATTTCAAATGGATTTTTTCCTTCCCCAACTCCATGTTATTCGTTTCCTTTCCTCCTGATGACATCTGGATTGCCAACAATGACATCGTTAGCTGTGTTCTGTAACACATAAAAGTGCTTCAGAATTGCTTCTTCCTGTAACCATAAACTGCTGTAAAAGGCTGTGTGTCCCTCTGCTCCTTCGTTGAAAAGGAGGGTAGGGGATAAGGGTAGCATTCAGTGGTAGAGCACTCCCCCAGCATGTGCAAAGCTCTGAGTTCAACATCTAGCACTGGAGAGGGACTTAAAGGTTAGGGTAGCCGGCCGGTGGTGGCTCACGCCTTTAATCCCAGCACTCGGGAGGCAGAGGCAGGTGGATCTCTGTGAGTTCGAGGCCGGGCTGGACCGATAGCCTCCAAAACAATACAGAGAAACCCTGTCTCGTAAAAACCAAAAAGAAAAAAAAGGTTAGGGTATATAGTCAATGCAGATCTCTCCTCCTTTCCTGCTGTCTTCCCCTTCCCTTCTCCTCCTCCCCTCTCCCCCTGCCCTCTCCCCTGTCCCTCTTCCCCCTTCCTCTTTCCCCTCCTTCCTCCCCTCTCCTCTTTTCTCCCCCTCCCCCCTCCTCTATCCCCCTCCCCCTCCTCTATCCCCCTCCCCCCTCCTCCTCTCTCTCTCCTTCCCATCAATGTGGTTGTGTTATTCATTTAAACTACAATTGGTGGGTTAGTTTCAGTTTGCTTTTGGTTTTAGAGGATCTTTTCTATCCATATTAATTTATGAATATATAAACACTGAGGTGCTTCCAGGGCCTAAAGTTACACAACAGACACACTCAGACAAGTATTGCTCTCTCCATATTTCTTCTGCCCACTCCTCTTGTTGGCAGCCAACTTTAATGTTTCCTGGCTGGTCTGCTCTGAGTTGTTCTGGAAGAAATAAGCAAATACAGATGTTGACCTAGCTTTCCTTCTTTCCTACATAAAGAGAAAAACACCGTGATGATGTTAACCTTGATGGTCGGGCTGACCAGCTCCTGGAGCAGGAAGGCACACATCTGTGGGGGTACTTCCAGAGGGGATGGACTAAGAGCTGTTTCAATGTGGGAGGAGCCGACTCCTTCCTAGCTGTCCTGGAACTCACTGTGTGGACCATGTTGGCCTTGAGCTCACACCTGCCTCTGCCTCTCAAGTGCTGGGGTCAAAGGTGTGCGCTGCCGCCACCACCTGGCTGCTATTTCTTCCCAATTACTTTATTATAATTTCCACCATAATTTTGTTTAAGCAAATACATTTTCTAAGTATACTGAAGAGCAACTCCCATTCAGATTAAAAGAAAGATGTCTTATTCCAGAGATGGTGGCTAAAGCCTAGGGAACTTAAAAAATAAATAAAAGGAAAGGATGAATTTTATTAAGATTGATCTAAGGGTACCTAAATAAATCTCTAAGCTTTGATTACAGGTGTCATTGTAGAGAGGCACCTTGATGAAAAATGGAAGCCACTGGGATTCTCTGAAGCGTGAAATCTAAGCACACCATTCTTTTCTAACAGGCATTCATGACCAATAAGACAACCTTCTTACCCATGGAATAAATAGCCAGCCTTGAGAGTTTGCCAGAACACCCACTTACCATTTCTTTGCATCTTCACTACTTTGGAAAATGTTTTCTAACAGTCTTCTTACAGAAGGAGAGACCAGGTAGGTCTTGCTTTATCTAAAACCAGTGGGTTGTGGTTTTCTGAGCTCTGTGAGTACACAGCACAGGCCAAGTCAAAAGCTATCAAGTGATTAGAACCGACTGGAGAAACAGGAACCCAACTCTAACTAATGAAATTGCTAATTACCCTTCTCTCTGCAGACATTACTCTGCTCTTGGTCTTCCGCCCTGGCATGGACTTGGCTTCTGTCATGCTTCCTACAAAACAGTGGCAGCAAAGAATATCCCTTCCAAGTTACATTTGCCCACAAAATAAGTCTCTTCAGTCCTTTCTAGAGCTACATGCCCCAGCCCTTGAAGCTCAGATCTGCCCACTGCCACAGAAACCATAAGGATAGACCACCTAGATAGCCCCCACCCAGGCATGAGATGTGTTGACACTGGGCCCTCCCAGCTTTCCTCCTGGTTTTTCTTGCCTTCTTAGTCCATTTGGACCTGGTAACACAGGTTCTGAGCAGCCTACTTCCTGACCAGCTGGGAAATCTGAGATGCAACCCCTAAAACTAGCCCCAGAACCCAGAAAATATTGCCAATGGTCAGTGACCATCTCAAGCTAAGGCTTGGAACTATCAGTGACCAAAATACGTGGGAAATCATCAACACTTTGAACATCCCTCCAAGTCCACATGTGATCATCAAGGTCAACACCGACTCTAACACGTGGAACAAGCGAGTGTTCCTCTCTATGCCTCATTGCCTTCATCCACAGGATAAGGACAATATGTTAGTTTCTTTCCTCGCTACTGTGACAAAACACCTGAAAATTACATGTTTAATTTTTAAAAACAGAGTCTTTTCTTGAAGCAGGTGGTCAGTTGTACCCAGAGTTAGGACACAGAAAAATGTTGGCTATCTGTTGGATTTCCTTTTTCTTTTTTTTTTTTAATTCTGTCTTTTGCCCTAACCCATGCAATAGTACCACCCAGAGTTTGCATGAGTTTTCCATCACAATTAGCCCAAGGATGTGAAACTGTGTGAAAACACTAAAACAGCACCTCCCTGTTTAATGTCAGCTGTCTCACCCGCCAGCTCACTCTATTCATGCTCCAAACCGCCTATTTTTGCCTCATTTCTAATCCGCTGTTGAGCCCAGTCGTTCTGCCTGGACACTTCATACATTCTTCCACTCCCCTACATAACTCTTTGCCACTGATTGAATTGTGTTCTGAGACAGGATCTACAAGTTGCCTTCTCCAGCATCCCATCCTTCTTCCCCCTTAACAAGTAACTCCTGAATTTTAGCAGGTTAGACCTTCAGCTAGAGGAACACATTTCCCAGGTCTCATCTAATTAGGGCGCTATGAGACTAAGTTCTAACCAGTGGGAAGTGAGCAAACGGAACAGGGTAGACTTCTGGAGTTTCGCTTTTGCTTTTTAATATGCATATGGGAATGTGCTTATGACTGGGTGCACATAAGTGCAGTGCCTACAGGGGCCGGAGGAATGAGCGTTCCCTGGAGCAGGAGTCACGGGCAGTTGTGAACCACCCAACACCAGTGCCAAGAACCAACCTCGGGTCCCCCATAAGAACAGTGTGTGCTCTTAAAAGCCAGTCACCTCTCCAGCTCTCAAGTCCCCCTTTTCAAAGTGTGCTTTTCTGGTCCCCGTCTTCACCTCACTGCTGATATGGTCTGGAAAACAACAGCCCCCACCCTAGGATTGCAGAACAGAGAGCCAGAAGATGACTTACTCCCTGATAACTTACAGCCTACACAGCAGTTCTTGGCTGCTTGCTACTTTCTAAGAGACAGAAATAAACTTAAACTTGTGACAGGGACAGATACAAGTGAAGAGAATTCATCATGACTAGTACCCCATCGTTTCTCTCTCTTCTAGATTACAGCAAAGACTTTCTGTGTTTGGTTTCTTTGCCTCTCAGTATCTCTCCCCATCTATCCTCCTCCGCCTACCTACCTACACACACACATACACACACACACACACACACACACACACACACACACACACACGTACGTCTTCCAAGAACACAGCTCTCTCTGTTCCCTCACAGAACCTTCAATGGCCCTTACCCCCATGGCCCAATCTCCTTGGATACCATCATTTGGCCCCACCTACCTCTTGCTCTTACCCTGACTCCTCCCCTTCTTCCCCAACCAAACTTAATTTTTTCTTGCTTCATGTCCTTATTCCATTCTCTGTTGGCCCATATTCTGTCCTTTTAGTGTTTATGGGCTCAAACTTGAACTTTCAGGGCTCAACAGGCATTTGGTCCACTATGGAGCCAGTGATCTGCTCCCAAGCCAGAAGCCTTTGTCCTCGGAACCTTCCCAGCACCCTCCTCATGTGAGGGAGCCCTGAAGGCCTTCCTGCACCAAGACCGGTCAAATTCCTGCCCTTCTGGTCAGACTTTTCCTTTGCCTGCTAAGGCCCCAGGATTCACCTACTCGACCTGTCTCTTGGTTCTCTTCCTACCCAGGGACACCGCTCTTCAGGCTTGGCTAGCCCCATCTCCTCAGGCCCCACCTCCTTGCCCATCCCAGATATTGATTCCATTCACTTTAGGGCTCTACCATCAATCCCTCAGCCCCTAGAAAATGTCTTGCTGGGGTGGGGGGTTTGGGAAGAGAGGCATAAATAATGTCCCTTTTCTTCCTAAGATCCCAACCACAAAGCAAGGTAGGATTCCACCCAAGTTCACTCTGGGGAACCAATGAATCCATTAGGCCTATTTACCCAGCAATGGTCGAGGGGATTATAGGGAGGTTCATGGATGGACTTAAAGCAGCCACACTGAAGGTCTGAACCTACGGATAATGAATCCTCTGTGACTGTGTAGACCCGTGGTTCTCAACCTGTGGGTCACGACCCCTTCAGGATCAAACGACCCTTTCACAGGGATCATATATCAGATATCCTGTATATCAGACATTATGCATTACATTATGATTCATAACAGTAGCAAAATTACAGTTATGAACTAGCAACGAAATATTTTTATGGTTGGGAGTCACCACGACGTGAACTGTAATAAAGGGTCACTGCATTATGAAGGTTGAGAACCCTGGTGTAGATGGAGCCTCCTCTCATAGTCCTGTCCCTCCTGTGTATTCTAGCCCTTTCCTGAGGCCATGGACAATATGGGTACACAACTAATTGGGAGTAACAGCTGAATACCCAGATAAGGGTCCCATGACCCCCCACATCCCTCTTTCTATGAGAACATCGACAGTCAACAAGCCCAGCTGTGATGATCTTTGTGCCCAGCTGGTCTGATGGAAATGGTGACCATTCACCCCAGAGGGCAGTTCTATGCAGCAGGATGCCATGGGATGGGGAGATGGAGAGCAAAGATGATAAATGTGTGTGGACATGACAGTCCAACGTTCAGTGTTGTTGTTAATTAACTTTTTGTTTCAAGATAACTATAGATTTGCATGATGCTGCAATAAATATATAAAGAAATCTCAAGGGTTCTCTACCCAGTTTTGCTCATCATGCCATATTGTAATCTCAACCAGGAAGATGGCATGATGTGATGCTCAGATTTATTCAGAAGTTGCCAGTTTTATCTGCCCTGAAGAGTGCGTATGTGTTTAATTTCACTTATTTTCATGGCGCATGTGGGTTGGCGCATTCACACTAAAGCCAAGACACAGCACAGGTTCGACGTGAAGGGATTCTTCTTGCCACCTTTCCTAACTCCATCTGCCTGTCCCAATCTGTCACTTCATCCCTGACACCGGCCATTCCTACTCTGTGGTCTGTCTTTGCAACAGGCTACTTGTGGCAGTTTGAATAAAAATAACTCCCACAGGCTCATACATTTGAATGCGTAATAATCAGGAAGTGGCCCTACCTGAGAAGGATTAGGAGGTATGGCCTTGTTAGAGGAAGTGTGACACTGGGGGTAGACTTGGAGGTTTCAAAAGCCCACACTAGGCCCAGTGTCTCCATGCTCCCTGTCATGGTGATAATGGACTAAATCTCTGAAACTGTAAGCAGCCCCCAATTCAATGTTTTATAAGAGTTGCGCTGGTCATGGTATCTCTTCACAGCAATAGAACAGTGACCAAGACAATGGTCATGGTGTCTCCTCTTCACATCAGTAGAATGGTGACTAAGACACTACATCAGGAAAGCTATGTGAATGGAATCACACAATTCAAACTCTGGGGCCTGACTTTTTTCACTCAGAATATTTCCTTGGAGATTCACATTGTTCCATGGATTGACAATTCATTCATTCTGATTGCTAGGCCTCGGGGCCCAGGCCTGTGCTGCTTGGGAAGATGAGGTGCAAGCCTTCTTGGGCTACAAAACATGAGACTGGCTCAAAACAAAAGCAGAAAGAAGACTGGCTACAGATCAGTGGTGGGGAGCACAGCTACCACACATGAAGCCTTTGGGTCAATTGTCAGTACTATAAAAAGTAAGGGTGGAGAATACACACTTGCATGGTGTGTGTGTGTGTGTGTGGTGAATGAATGTGCCTGTACTGGTATACATGATCATATGTGGTGCACATGCTGAGACCAGAACAGGATGCCACTGTCTATCACTCTAAGACACAGTTGCTCAGTGGTTTTTGACTTTTCTGGCATGTACAGTTGTGCCCAGCTTTTTACATGGGTTCTGGGGATTCAAACTCAGGTCCTCATGCTTACCGAGCAAGTTCTGCTATCCATTAGGCCATCCCATCCCCTCACCCATTTTTTTTAATTGTCTGACAGAGAAAAGAAATGGTGTGAGAGGGGACTGTTATAATCCTAGACTAATGTTTGAGAAGAATTCTTCCATCTGCCTCTGTCCCAAACACAACTGCAGTGTACTATCATGGAAGCCTGAAGCCACACAGCCTTCTCAGGAACACAAGTATTTCTGAAACAAGGCATCGGGGACCCTGAGATCCTAGCTATCTCTGGATAAAGAAGGCTTGTGGAAAACCCAATAACAGTGTCAAGGGAAGCCTCAGACCCAGGTCTGAGAGCTTGTATAATTTTCTCATCCCCATAACTTCAATCCAGCCTTGGCATTTAATAACAAGAGCCAATGACAGCTGTGTGTCCATTGAGGATACAGAAGGAAGGGCTAGAACAAAACTTGTCAAGTAAATATGGCATCCCAAACTCTACAATCTGGATAACTCATCTCAAAGGAAAAGTCAATAGACTCAGGGCAGGGATCATCTCCATGAAAGCCTTGGACTTGCACCCAAAGCAAGAAATTCTATCTTTGGAAGGGAAATTGTTATTATATAAGACAAGCTACCAACCCCAAAATAATTACCGATGGTTAAGGAAGGATTCGGACCAATTAGGGGGTTTTGTTCTTGTTGATTTCATCCCAGCTTCCAATATTCTGAGGAGTCTCTGGAAAATGTAAGACCTTCCCTCCCAACCGCAGGAGGTCACAGATGAGATGCAAGGCCTGACCCAAGCTTCATGCAGAACAGATGTCCCCACTTTGTGCCAATTAGGAGGCAGGAACTGTGCTCTCTGAGTTCTAGCCTCCCATTATCTGTTTATGTGAAATCTGTGCAACTGAAACTGCTTTGAAAGCTGTGCCACATGGCAGCTCTTTGAAATGATTTCACTTCTAATTATAAACCAGATAGAGCTGTATGCATGCAAGGGGGCACAGGGACACTGCAGAGATAATCTGGGTTCATAACATTCCTTGGGTGACAGGTGGTTGAAATATTTAAAGAACTTTCTGTGCTCGAGATAACCTTGACTGGAGGAGTAAGTAGGGAATACGAACTTTGCACACAGAACACTTACTTAGACCCGATGGTAGAAACACAGTTGGTTGGGTCAAACTACTCAATTTTTTGTAAAGGCACATGGTGGCAAGGGTGGGCTTACAGCTTCAGTGCTAAACTGAAGCCTGGGTATGTTCCTAAGTCTCTAAGAGCCTCAGGCTATTATCCATAAAAGGGGAACGCAGTGCCTAGTTTCAAGGGTGGCATCATGGTTCAAATAGGCATGGCCCCCACAGACTCATGTGTTTGAATGTTTGGCCTTTAGGGAGTGGCACTACTAGGAGGTGTGGCCTTGTTGAAGTAGGTGTGGCCTGGTTGGAGGAAGTGTGCCACTGTAGAGGCAGGCTTTGAGATCTTATATATGCTCAAGCCATGCCCAGTGAGACAGTCTCCTTCTGCTGCCTGTAGATCAAGTTGTAGAACTCTGAGCTCCTTCTCCAGCACCATGTCGGCCTGGGTGTCATCATGCCCCACCATGATGATAATGGACTGAACCTCTGAAACTGTAAGCCACCCCAATGAAATGCTTTCCTTTATGAGTTGCTGTGGTCTACAGAGAGAGTTCCAGGACATCCAAGGCTACACAGAGGAACCCTGTCCCAAACAACAACAACAAAAAAGACAGATGATGTTCTGAGAATTGAGATAACATAAAAAAAATCTCACTCTGAGTGCAGCGTATACCAGTTGCCCACCACCATGTGACAACTGCTATTCTATTGACTATTACTATTACTATCTGTTCCCAGGCAAGATTTGTTTGCAGTGGCTCAGAAAAGCTGGAAGAAGGAAATACAGTCTCCCACTTCACCATTATTATATCAACTTCAAACTTTTCTTCCTTTTTCTATCTTGGTCCCAACTCACAGCCCTTTCAAACAAAGTGTTGTCTCGGAAACGCAGTGTAGGTAGGACACAACACTCAGACCTAAGGTGCTCTGATGAGGAGGTCATCGCTCATGATCTTACATGAAAGTCTGTGTCCAGTCCCACAAGAGCTGGTCAGGCAAGCCGCCCCAGCCCAGAGCTATGAAAGCCAGACTAAGGCTGGACCAGAAGAGCATTCCCATGAGACTGGACCCTAGAAAGCAATGGTCAAGGTAAGGGATGTTCCTGACCTATATATAATCACACATATGATCAACCCTAGTTGGCAGTCTGCCCATTGGAAGTTTAATGAGCAGTAAATAAAGCAATTATTTCAACAGTATTCAGTTGCCTGACGTGATGAAGCCTGGGGGTAACTCCTCGTAAATCCATTACACTTCATCAGTTGCCCATAAATTTTAAACGTGTCATTTGGAGCTTATTTTCATAGCTAGACATAATATCTTGGGTTACAGCTCGATAATCCAAAACTTACATGTGAAAAAGGAAAGAAAGTATAGATGCAAATCGGGCAATGCTCAAAATATTTTGACAGCCGGCACAACACAGACATGGACCGCTCAGGCACAAGTCCCACTTCAGAAAGGACACTGTCCCTTTCCACAAACCCAGTCCACCAGTACCAGGGTGTGCTGGCTGAGTGCCTGAGTGGAATTGATTTTTCTTCACACAGTTGGTCAGAATGAGTATTAACCAGCCAGAACCAGCTTTGCACAAAAACCTGAATGCCAAGTTTAATCCTGTGATGGAAAGAGGCTGAGCCCCGCAGCCCCCCTCCCCAAACTGGTAAAATCCAGAACTCAGCGGGCTTGTAATTGCACACAATGCCACCATGAGCATGACTATAATGCCATTTTGCAATGCAAAGGAGAACTGTTGAGTTCTATTCACAGGAGAACGTGTTGCAAAAGACTCCTCTCCCAGTGGGGTAGAACGAATACATCACAGCATATATTTTTCCTGTAATTAATTTTTATGAAACCAAGCATAGAGGATAATGTACCTGATTTCTGTGCTTTTTTAATATGCCTTGGGGGACTTCCAGAAAACCAAGAGAGGCAGGAACAATGATGGGACCCATCTGGATTCCAACAATAGAGTGAGGGGCAGTCCCAGCTTACAGTCCTTAACTGCCCTTCCCTCCCCTCCCCCAGCCTATGTTACTAACCAGGGAGACCTGCACAAAATCTGCAAGGACTCCCCAAGATCCCTGGGAGTAGAGGTGTGAGGAAGAATAAGCCCCAAACATGAGTCAGCCAGCTGCAGTACTCCAGGCTGTCCCCATTTGTACCCCTCCCTTGTTACAGTCTTCCCTCCCTGCTCCCATGCCCCTGCTCCCTGACTGCCCGCCTGGTGTATAGGGCACAGGCGGGCTCAAGGGCCCACACTTCTGGACATCTTGTCTTTCCTCAAGCCCTGGTCCCCAAATATCTCATAGCACCCTTTTTAGGGGAGGGAGGCACGGAAGACTATCACTTTTTCTGTCTCTAAGAGTCCCAGCCATCTTCCTGAGCAGAAAAGAGAAGTGATTCAAGATGGTAATTTCCTCAGGCCAACCAAAATGTCTTGCTAAGATTCTTTATTTTTTTATTTTTTGCTAAGACAGGGAGAAAATACATATTTACTCTCTAAAAGAACACACTGCTACACTTACATGTACATTTATTTTCAATTTTTTGTGGGGTTTTTTGTTTTGTTTTGTTTTTTTGTTTGTTTGTTTTTTCAAGTCAGGGTTTCTCTGTGTAGTTTTGAAGCCTGTCCTGGAACTGGCTCTTGTAGACCAGGCTAGTCTCGAACTCACGGGGATCTGCCTGCCTCTGCCTCCTGAGTGCTGGGATTAAAGGTGTTTGCCACCACTGCCTGGCCTATTTTCAAATTTTTAAATGCAATATTTTTATTCTCTGAGAATCTCATAAAAGCCTATAATGTGTTTTGATCACATTCAATCCCATCAAGTCCTTGCATGCACGCGCACACACACGCGCGCGCGCACACACACACACACACACACGCACATACACACACACAACCACCACCCCCAATTTCATGTCTTCTTTATAGCGTTTGTTTGTTTGTTTGGTGTTTCCAAACCCACCAAGTCCTGTTTGTGCTGCCCATACGCTCATGGAGTAGGATCGACCCCTGGAATATGGCAGACCTACCAGACCTGGGGTCGGGGGGGCAGGGTAGGACTCTGCCTCCCATAGAAGCCATCAACTGTCAATATCATCTCAGGAGGGGTGGGAGCGTGTGAGCCCCTCCCTCACCCATGCTGGAATCTTGACTGGCGTGACCCTGTACTGGTCTTGTGCGGGCCACCACACTTGAGCTGTGAGTTCGTGAGTACAGAAGTCCTGTCATAGCCAGAAGACAGGTTCCACCTGGGACTCTGTGACCCTTGGCTCTTACAGTCTTCCCATCCTTTCTCATACAATGGTCCATACGCCTTGGGGGAAGGAGGGATGGTAAAGATGTCCCACTTGTGGCAGAGTACTCCACAGTACTTATCTCTGCAGTTTGCCCATTTGTGTTTCTGCCTTAACCGGGAAACCCCATACCAGCCTGGCTTCGGGTATGCCTTAAGGCAGGGCCTTCCTAAACATTAATGACTAGTGATTCCTTTATGTCCAAGGAATTTTTACACAACTGAATTATATAGGTATGAAAAATAAATATCAGAAGCCGGGCGCTGGTGGCACATACTTTTAATCCCAGCACTCAGGAGGCAGAGGCAGGCGGATCTCTGTGAGTTCGAGGCCAGCCTGGTCTACAGAGTGAGTTCCAGGACAGCCTCCAAAACAATACAGAGAAACCCTGTCTCAAAAAAACAAAACAAAACAAAAAAGAAAGAAAAATAGATATCAGGGCTAGGGGGATGACTGATTCACCAAAGTGCTTGTCTTGCAGGCATGAGGACTTGGATCAATCCCAGAACTCACTTACAAGGTCAGAAACAATGAGTGTTCTGAGGAGATACAGACTGGCAGAACCGTGGAGCTCACTGACGAGCCAGCCTGGCCTAATCAGTGACTTCCAGCTAATGAGAAAGCCTGTCTCAAAATGAGGCAGACATTGGCTGAGGAAAAAGGAAACAAAGTTGTCTTCTGTCCTACACATGTATGCACACCTGACACACATGTGCATCTGCACACACAGCATGCATGAATATATGTGTGTGTGTACCATATAGTATGTGTGTGTATATATATATATACACTATATATAGATATTAAAGTAAGCATATAAATCAGACATTCGCTGATGATAAACGATAGATGCATTTGAGGACGACTCTTGGCTATTCTCTTTATTCATTTGCATTCGGCTTAACTCCAAACACTGACTCAACGGCAGCCATGCAATGGCTCTTACAGACCTCTCTCTCCAATCCGCATCAGTCAGCACAAGTTCCCAGGCTGCTTTCCAAAGCAGCACAGCCTTGCACCAAGGCCATTGAATACAGCAAGGACGTCGAGGCAGGTGGTTTCCAAGCTGTGGTCAGCTTTGTGTTTGAGACCCTGGAAGCATCATGGAGCATCGTGGCCTCTATAGCAATGTAGGTCACTAGAGCCACCCATGGCTTCCTCCTTCACTGGGGAGCGCCTTGTATCAGAGGCTGGCAGCTCCTGGACTATCCGGCTCACTCCCCACTTGCTCTCTCCTATAAAACCCTCGCAGGTTTGAACCTCTTCTGACATCTGCTTCTTCAAAGACTCACGTGAACACAGCATTGATTGGGGCGGGCGTATCTCAGTTGGTATCTCACTGGGTGGAGTATTTTCAAAGCATGGAGTCCTAGGCTGGGTCCTTAATACTACATCAATCCGCATGGCCGCACATGCCTGTAAGCCCAGTGCTCAGAATGTGGAGACAAGAGAATCGGAAGTTCAAAGTCATCCTTAGCTACATAGGGGAGGGGAGAGGAGGGGACGGGAGGGGAGGAAAGAGGAAGGGCATGGAGAACAATGACAGCGCCTGCAGAAGGTTAGGTGACAGGAAAGAATTCAATGTGAAGTGAGTTCAAACCACAGCCTGAGGAAGTAACAAGAACCCAAGCAGCTCCACCAGGAACTCTTAAGTAAACTGTTCTTATGCTGCCCTCCTCTTCACAATACATTCTCCTCTTAAAAGACGGTGAATATGTGAAGAACACCCACCCTGCCTGACTGACAGGACCCAAGACAGCAAGGCAGGAAAGGACAGCAGAGGATTAGAAACCGCAAAGTAAATGCACCCTGACGTATAACCAAGCTGAACGATTAAAACGGTCTCCTTGTAACAAGCCTTCATCGTGAAAACCCATAAAGTCGCCGTCAATCAGGTGCTCTTGGAGAAGCGTCTCTTTTTTTTTTTTTTATCCAATTTAGATTCTTAATGAAAATGAATCCTAGGGCATGAGAAAATTTTGTTAACCATCCATGTCGCCTAATCATGGCTAACAAGGACTCTCATACTTACACTTGACTGAGGATTAACGTGCCGACAGCAGGTTTATTAAATGAAGTCATTGTAATATCGCAGCCAGGGAACAGTGCCAAGAGCTGCTTTGGGGTTCGAGGTGGGTGTCATTTAACTAAGAGCACTGAGTTGATGGACCTCGGTAATCGGGTTAATCTGCCTTTTCATTATGATCTGGGGGATCCAACACAAAGGAGTTTCAACATGACCTGAAGACAAGTGGATCAGATGAGCGATGGAATAGAATCTCTTTATCCCACCGTGAAAATCAAGGGGCCTTGAGAGCGGTTAAACCTCTCTATCTGTCACTAGCTGGCTAAGCGCTCCAAAGAGCTTTTAAGGGCAGATCTGTAACAAAGAGCAGGGAAAGGCAGGGCTTAGGCCAGCCTCATCAGGCTGACTAGGTTTCGCTGTACTGTTTGAAAGGTCTTCATAGGGCAGCGGATTACTGCTAAGAGGACCAGCTCTGGGCAAAGCAGGAACAAGAGAACCGGCTCCTTGCCTTTCTTTTACTTACCCAGGGGTACCCTCCCTTATTTCTGACTTAGGTTACTCATCCGGGATCTACAATAGAGTAGGGCTGGGGACATAGCACAGGAGTGGGACACTTGACCTCGATGCACTGGTCCTCGGTTTGAGCCAGCGCCACCAGGAAAAAAAGAAAAGGGTGCGGGAAGGAAAGGAAACCACTAAAGCATCCTTTCTGTCACCGTCCCCCACGATTAGCAGAAACCGACTGTGGTGCGTTTGTTGAGATTTCCTAAGAACATTTAGGTTGAATCTGCCCTGTCCTCCACCATGATCGCTCTCTGGTACATCCAAACAGAAAAGAGCAAGTCCCCTGGCCATGGCACCGGTGCTTTGGGGTGGGGGGTATGCAGCAAGGAAGGAAAGGGAGACAGTGTAACACAGACCAAGGAGGAGGCAGACCAGCGCCTCACAGCGGTGCAGCCCCGGGGAGGCAGATGAGCCACCTCACAGCGATGCAGCCCCGAGGAGGCAGACCAGCACCTCACAGCAGTGCAGCCCTGAGGAGGCAGACCAGCACCTCACAGCAGTGCAGCCCTGAGGAGGCAGACCAGAGCCTCACAGCAGTGCAGCCCCGAGGAGGCAGATGAGCCACCTCACAGCAGTGCAGCCCCGGGGAGGCAGACCAGCGCCTCACAGCGGTACAGCACTAGCCTCAACGCTAGAGGAAGGTCCTTGCGGAGGCGGCAAGCAGCACCTGTGTAAATGTATACACCTAGCTTGATACCTGCTTTTTCTTTTCTTTGTTTTTGTTTTGCTTTGTTTTACTGCTATCATGTAGTCAACTTTAGTTCTGTTTTTGAGACAGGGTTTCCTTGTATCTCATGCTGGACTCCAACTTCCTGTTTAGCAGAGAATGTCCTTAACCTCCTGCCTCCATCTCCCAAATGCTGGGATTACAAGCATGTGCTAACATACCCAGTTCATGAGGTACAGAGGAAGAAACCAGGGCTTCATGGCAAATACTCTACCAACTGAGCTACATCTCCAGCCCCCTAATATACATAACTAAAGTAAAAGATAGTTTAGGATAACACATGCCTACCTGAAGAGTAGAACTTTCATTACATATTGACTTCTGCATTTCATAACCTCTGGCCTTCCAAGATATTCCCAAATATAGTAACCAAATAACTTAATGTTTTCTGTCAACCTCAAGTTTACAAATTAGGAAAGCATAACATAAGCAAAGTCTAAAAGTCTTCAAGGTCTTAAAAATGGAGAGGTTCCTCCGTGAAAGAGGGTGAAAAGAAAGGATGGCGTTCCATCAAGGTCAGAACTCAGAGGGTCACAGTCTCCAAGGTCACATGGACAAGAGGGGGCTGCAGAGTCAGGGCTACTGCTATGTCCTTGCCACCCTGGCCCATCTGTCCTCTGAACAAAGAGACTTTTCAAGTCCTCAGACCTGAGACTAGAACTTGTATGGGACAAGCAAAGCCTTATCTAATACGTTTCCAGACCAACCATTTCCCCCCAGGAGTCTGTTCCCAGCCCTCCCACCTCCAGACTTGATTCAAGCTTCTGGCTTTATTTAGCATGGTTAGAGTGAAGAACGAGGCGAGGAGCCAGTGTTGGGCATCTCTAATAAGCATAAGCCGGCTGGCTGCTAAATCCTTCTCAAGAATTGAAGCCCTGGCTGCCGAGCAGCTTTTCAGTCAAATTACAGAGGATAGTGTTTTGGATGATTAGGTCTGTGATGAAACTGGTTATAGAAGCTATTTTAGAACCCACAGTGGCCCCCACTTAAATCTGAACACGAAACCCTGCCAAAGACACTCCATCTAAGACGATGGCAACTCGTTCCGCTCTCCTGCACATGTCAATATTCTCTCCTTCACAGAGGTAATCGATAACTAAAGAGGAGGGGGAAAAGCAAATCTTGGTTTTAAAAATGCATGTTTGGCTGTCTCTGGAAGCATAAGATACAGCTTTGCCTCAGCAGCCTGGAGATATATCTGCCGACCCTGAGGAGCCAGGCTTTGCTCTCTGTCTAAGCTGTCCTCTGTTTACTTCTGAACTGTTTCATTTATAGCATGCCAAGGACGCTATTGTAGACAACCCAAACTTCTGCACATAAAGTGGGCAGGAACTATGACGACAACCAGAGTAGTTTGATCACCTGCAAACACATCAGTGCCTTTAATCCCCAAAGCCCGTTTTCTGGCCTGAGAGATCCCACACGGCTCTGAAAATCAACCCCTCTCAACTGGATAACAGCCAAACTCCATACACTTCAGCATTCACTGCAAGTGTTGCTAACAGGAATGAACTACTACCACTGAGTGCAAGCTCTTGTCTTAATTTGTACTTTATGAAGAAATTTCCAGAGCAAATCTTGCATACTACAAAGGTGTTCCACAACAACCAAAACAAACAAATCAACATACATACAAAGAAAAAATAACAAGTTGGCTAATGTCTTTCTTCCTTTATCCTGTGGTTTGTAGGCACTGTTTGTTTTCGGTTCTCATTTTGTTGTCCTTAGGTTTCATGTGGTTGGGTTTTGTGCTGTTGTTTTTTTTAATTTAGCCATGTAAGAAACCCAGAATATTTAGGAAATGATCAGAACCTCTTTCCAAAGAGCGGGAGCAGCTGTTTTCACCCCTGTATATGAGCCACACCCTGGAGAGAGAACCAGATTCAAAATAACTACATCACACTTACTTCGGACAAGTAGGATCACTCTTTCCACTCCAACCGTTAATAATCCCTTAAGGGGTCTTATTTCCTGCCCTGAATTCACTGCAGATGGGGTGTAATAAAGAAGGTAGGAAATAGCAAATGCCCCGGGCACCATGGCTCTCCGGCAAGTGCACACTGGAGGGGCATAAGCTCGCTGGAGTGCTCTGAAAGGGGCTTGGGGAAAGAGCCTTCCCACACACAGCTGCCCGCGGACTGCCCGAAGCAGAGAGACCTTTGAGAGTGTCACATTAGCTAATGAGAGTGAGTGTGCTTTAGATGATAACCCTGGCTTTCCTCGCTTTAACACAAATGCAAAATTTGGGAAATATTATCTAGTGATGAATAAGACATCTGCTACAAGGGGTCTGCCATGGTTCACATGTGAAATGCCCCCACAGGATCGTGGGTTTGGACACTTGGTCCCGGGTGGTGCTTGTTTTGAAAGGTCGTGGACCCCTCTGGAGGCGGTCCTTTACTGTCGGGCTGCCAGAGGGTGGACCTCACTACTTATAATCTATCCTGTTGTCACCAGAGCTCCGTTTCCCTGATGTCACACCATCTTTTCCCTACCATGATGCACGTTGTCTCCAGACCCTGAGCCAAAACCTATCTTACCTCCCTCGTTTCTGTCAGGTACAGTGACAAGATCCAGGAACCCCTAGCCCTGTCCCCAGCTGCTTTTGTGACTTCCTCCTGTGAAAGTCTTCAGACTGTAGGAGAGTGGCTCCTTTTCCTTAGAACATCCCCTGCTGGCCAAATGGGATCATTTATAGGGCTCTCTGTAACTAACAACAGCCAAGCACAAAAAGAACAATGGCATCGTCAAGTATGCAGATTGTGGAGGAAAACCCCCTGCTTCATACACGAGGATGAACAGGGGAGTACAGGGAATGTGCCAGCATGCTGTCTGGAAGGAAGAGTGTGTGCACAGAAATACGGTGCACACTTAAGTTTACTACACATTTTAGAGACTGTGGGTAATAGCAAATTAGACAATATTCTATTTTAAACAACATACAGCTAGTAACTTCCCAAACAATGCTTTGTTGATTTTTGTCCTGCACTTGTATATGGTTGCAGTTAACAAGTGAGTGTAGCTATGTGGATATTGTCTATGGGTTAAGACTAATACATGACAAATACTCAATAATATCAGCTTTAAAAATAAATGTACTGGGTAGTTTTGTGTGTCAGCTTGGCACAAGCTAGAGCCATCAGAGGAAGGACCTCAGCTAAGGAAATGCCTCCGTACAGCCCATAGTGGGTGGTGCCATCCCTGAGCTGCTGGTCCTGGATTCAATAAGAACGCAGTCTGAACAAGCCATGGAGAGCAAGCCATGGAGAACAAGCCTTGGCCTCTGTGTCAGCTCCTGCCTCTAGAATCCTGCTCTGCTTGAGTTCCTGTTTGACTTCCTTCAGTAATGAACAGCAATGTGGAAGTGTAAGTCAAATAAACCCTTGCCTCCCCAGCTTGATTTTTGGTCATGGTGTTTCATCACAGCAATAGAAACCCTGACTAAGACAAGGTATAAGCCAGGCACAATGGAGCTGAAGCTGAAGGACAGCAAGTTTGAGGCCAACTGAACTACACAGTAAGACTCAAAAATATATCCACATGCACAGGGTGCATACATGCATACACACATACATACATATAAACATACATACATGCATACATACATACACATACACATGCCCATGCTAAATAAATGTAATTAAAAAAACAAATAGCTCTTGTTTTAGGCACTATATTTGGGGCTATTTGTTACATAGTGAAAGTTAGCAGTTACCGTCTGGTTGCAACTTTGTAAAGTTAAGTTCACAATGAAACATGACTAAGGAAATATTGAGATAGAAGATTTGTGTGCACGTGTGCACACACACCCTTCACAATTCTTTTTTTTTTTTTTTTTTTTTTTTTTTTGGTTTTTCGAGACAGGGTTTCTCTGTATTGTTTTGGAGGCTATCGGTCCAGCCCAGCCTCGAACTCACAGAGATCCGCCTGCCTCTGCCTCCCGAGTGCTGGGATTAAAGGCGTGCGCCACCACCGCCCGGCTTCCCTTCACAATTCTTTAAGTGAAAGAGATGCCACAAGAATAGCTACTACAGGTCAGTACAGTAGCTCCCAAGTGTGTGAGCAGTGTTCATTAGGGGTAATTTTTTACAGTGTCTCCTTAATTCTTTGATCACCTTAACCATAGAGAATTTTATAAGTTAAATTTAAAAGTAATAACTGATGGGCTGGCAAGAGGCCTCAGCAGATAGAAGCACTTTCCACCAGCCCAAGACCCATCCTTGAGACCCACATGGTGAAAAGGCAGAACTGATTCCCCCAAACTGTCTTCTGACTTACACACATGAGCACACACACTCACACACACTCACACACACTCACACACACACACATCACTTCATGGTACACCTATGCAGTCATAGCTTACATCAGATGGGCCTGCTTCTGTCTAGAGTTCCAGGAGACAGACAGGAAACTGACTTAAAGTCCCTGTTCCTGAACTCACAGAAGGACAACAGAGCCATATTATCTCACTTACCTTGAACTATCTCATATCAAAGTCAGAATGCCCTCATCTACCCAGCTGTCTACATTATCATTTCAATTAAACACACAGCTGAGGGATCTAATGCCGAAGGTTTGAATGACAACCACAGAATCAAGGGAGTCTTTCTAGACTTATTGATTTAACATTCTCCATGCAGTAGAATTGATTTATGCCTTCAGATTTATTTTGATAACTCAATGATAACTCCGCTATTCCTAAATTAATGTCATCTTTTCTTCAGGCCAAATTTTTTTTCTATGCAAGGAAAAAAAAAAAGACTTACATCAAGCAAACTGATTTTGCTAAGTAATTCCATGGCTAACAGGATGCCATAAATCAAAGTGAACCGTGTACCGCTGTAACTGTAAATCATCCTTGGCATGGAAAAGTACAATGGCATTTATTTGTCAGTATTGAGATTGCATCGTTGCCAGGCCTCTTCCCTGTCAAAATTCATATCTCCCACTAAAAATCCTATTGTCTAAAGGGACTCCAAAAGTACAATAGATTGTTTAAAAGCCACATTAAATCCCACCTATCTTTTAAGCTTCCAGAATGTGACAAGCAGGTCCCAGCTCCCAATGAGTATTCTCTTATTGGATGAGATAACCCATGCGCCTCATGAGAGGAGTGCTCATCTCAAGTACACACAGGCAAGACAATTAGTCAATGTCATGGAAATGGAAATATTAGAAGTGCTTTAGGGGCAAAAGGAGAAAACTATATTTTCTAACCAAGCTACAAACCCAAAGGAAAAATAGAAAATGTTTTCTAAAAAGGATGTCAGGATAGGACAGTCCAATTAATCACCCAGTCCTACCATGCTTGCAACCTACACATCTCTGCAATCTAACCAGCTCCCTCAATACAGCCACCGTCTGGGCCGTGGAGCGTCACCGCTTGCTGGATGCTTCAACAGCCTCCTGGCTTCTTTCCCACCACCATGTTGCCTTTTCAATTATTTATTTTTTTACGTTACAGCTAGAGGGCTTTAAAAAAAAATAAAGTGCAGATCTCATCACGACATTACTACCCACTCCTTCCAATGGTTCTCAGAAATAAGAAAAACGTTACTAAAATGAGTCACAAGACACTGCCTGCCTCTCCCACACCCTTTCTTCACCCCCTCCAGCCAGACTGGTTCCCTCAATGCCTCCAGCAGCCCACACATATAATAATGCCTCCCCCCCCTCCACCCCCTCCCCCTCCCCCCATCATGATGCACCTTTGTCCCACCAAACCAGAAAATTTTAGCAAAGCCCCACTTCTCCTAGGAAAGGGTTCTCTGGGTCCCCAAATGGGTTAGATCCTCTGCAACTCCACTTCTTCATGGCTTCTGTAATTCTGCTCGACCTCCATCAGACTGCTGCTCCTGGGGAGAGGGGACAACAGCCTCTGCCACAGTGACTGACCCACATGTCTGATGGCATCCTGACTTTGGCAGAGCATCACAGTGGGGGCAAAGATCAGACAAACAGGGCATTCGCTGACACAAGTGGGTGATTAAACCCGAAAAGACAAAGGCATACCACAGGGAAGACAGAACCCGGCAGCTGATGATCAGTCATCTCATGAATCCTGTAGCAGGCTTTACTTGGTGCCTCCAACCAACTCCCAAGTCATGACACCGAGATTTCTTATTAGTTAGGAATGCTCGGCCTTAGCTTATGCCTGTCCACACTAGCTCTTACGACTTAACCTGTTTCTCTTCATCTATGTTTTGCCTCAGGGTTTTACCTTTCCTGCTGTAAGTCCCACTCCATGTCTGGCTGGCTGGTGCTGCCTGGCTGGCTGGTCCCAGGCGTCTCTCTCTCTCTTTCTCCCTTAGTCTCTTCCCTCATTATCTCTCCTCTCATTCTCTCCTAATTACTCTCTCAGCCCACCAGGCCTGTTCAGCTGTTTATGAGATCAATCAGGTGCCTTAGGCAGGCAAGGTGAAACTGCAACACATATTTACATAATTAAACAAATGCAGCATAAAGAAATGTAACACATCTTTACATTTTTTAAAAGATTTATTTATTTATTACAGATACAGTTTGTCTACATGCCAGAAGAGGGCATGCACCAGATTGAATTGTAGATGGTTGTGAGCCACCATGTGGTTCCTGGGAATTGAACTCAGGACCTCTGGAAGAGCAGTCAGTGCTCCTAACTTCTGAGCCATTTCTCCAGGCCCACATCTTTACATTGTTAACAAAGGCAGCATAAACAGAGGCAACACACCTTCACACAGTTAAAATAATATTCTTCAGCATAAACAAATGCAACACATCTTTCCCTAGTTAAACAAATATTCCAAAAGAGTCTCAGGAGCCATTAGACTGTTTTTCTTATTCTTAATTAATGAAACTTCATTTTCAAAGAACCTCAGCCCCCTAGGAAAGCTGGAAACATACTATCAATGAACTGCCATGTACCCTTAATCTAGATTCCTCTTTCTTCATCCTTAACTCACCCAATTCATCATTAACATTTTTGCCACATCTGCTTTGTCTTTTTGTATGTATTTACATATGCAATAATCTAATATGCACAACTATAATCCACCTCCTCCTCTCCCTTATTATTTCTGAGCCATCTGAAATAAAATGCTATTTCAGTTCTCTGTGACTGTAATCCCAACTGAAGCGACTGCAGGGAGAAGAGATTTATTTGGGCTAACAGCTCAGAAGACTCAGTCCGTCACGGCAAGGAGGGTGTGGTAGCTGACAATCATTCAGATCACGGCAGCTAAGAAGCAGGAAATCCTTCCTTTCTCCTTTCTCCTTTGTCCACCTTTGTCCTGCCCAGGACCTCACCCCATGGGATGGTGCCACCCACACGCAGATGGGCCTTCCCTGGGTGGCTAACCCTCTCTGGAAACACCCTCACAGACACGCACACCGCCATGCCCTATCAATCCCAATCCCCTAGGCAAGTCTGTAGTCAGACAAGTAGACAGTGAAAACTAACCATTACAGATGCCTCATCCTGACTTGTTCCTGGCCTGTCCGAAAGTTTGCTATTGATGTAATAATATAATCCATATTTAGACTGTCTTAGTTAGGGTTACTATTGCCTTGATGAGACACCATGACCAAAAGCCAGTTGGGGAGGAAAGGGTTTGCCTCATTCCCAGTTCCAAATCATAGTCCATCACTGATGAAAGGCAGCGCAGGAAGTAAAGTGAGGCAGGAAGCTGGAGGAGGGGCCATGGAGGAGTGATACTTACTGGGTTGCTCCCCTCAGCTTGCTCAGCCTGCTTTGTTTTCAAACCCCGCCCAGGGGTGTCCCACCCACAGTGGGCTGGGTCCCCTTCTGTTGAGCACCAATGAATAAGATGGTGAGGCTTACCTATAGCCCCATCCTATGGAGGTGTTTTCCTCCAGGTTCCCTCCTCTTCGATGACTCTAGTTTGTACCAGGTTTACATAAAACTAGCCAAGACATAGACTTTACCAACTTAACGCATATATTTAAATATCTTTTAAAATTACCAGTGAAAGTGAGGGAAGAAGGGACAGAAATCAACAAAACTAAGTATATATAAAAATGTCCTAAGAAGCCGGGCATTGGTGGCTCATGCCTTCAATCTCAGCACTCAGGAGGCAGAGGCAGGTGGATCTCTGTGAGTTCAAGGTCAGCCTGGTCTACAGAACAAGTTCCAGGATAGCCTCCAAAACAATACAGAGAAACCTTGTCTCAAAAAAACCAAAATAAATAAATAAATAAAGTCCTAAGAAAACCACTATTTTATATGCTAATTTTAAATTAATTTTTTTCTTCTAATTATCAATATAGGTCTATGGAGATGACTCAGGGGTTGATAGTGCTTGCACAAGCATGAAGACCTGAATTCAAATCCCAAAACCCACCTAAAATTCTGGGTGTGGCTGCACATGCCAAGAGGTGAGGGCCAGAGACAAAGGAGTTGTTAGGGCTTGTTGGTCATCCGACTAGCTCCTAGTTCAGTGGGAGACCCTGTCTCAAGAGAAATAAAGTTAGAAGGTAATAGATCGGCACCCAGTGTCCTCCACCGGAACACCCACAGGCAAGTACACACACTTATACACCGAACACACACACACGTACACCACACACACATGCAAACATAAACAAATAACCAAGTAGAGGAAGCTGAAAGGGGAGTCCAGTCTTGTCACTGGGGCAGAATTTTGTCTCAGGAATTCTCCACAGGGGAATTTTAAAATTCAACTAATCCTAAAACAGGGAGAGTCTCAGGTAAACAACAATCTGTAGGCTTTCTCTTACCAGAAGCTATACCACTAAGTATGATGCCAGGCTCCGTGTGGGCACTCACTACACCACTAAGTATGATGTCAGGTTCTGTGTGGGCACTCAGCAGCCCTGCCAAAAAGGTTTCATCGGGAAAAAAATCCAACTTGAAATCTAACCATAATGCATTCCATCTCATGCATTGGCTCACCCCAAAGAAAAGTTCCATTTGCACAGCCCTAACCAACATGAGCTATGAAAACAGTTCTAAGGGTAGGGACAAGGACTGGTCTGGGACAAACACAACCAGGGACACTTGTTAAATTAAGCGACCCATGGGAGATGGTTCACACTCTTGAAAGAGCAATTTAAAGTATTTATGATGGCTGATGGTCCCTGAATTAGTCATAACTTCTTAAAGACAGAATCTTGAAACCATCAGGGATGAACACTGGGGAGGGCAGCTGGGGCTGCTGGAGGTCAGGAAGATAAGGATGTATTATTAGTCTGAATTAAGGGGCCATTGCCACAGCGATGGCGAGATGGAGTGTAATACAAATGCACTCTCCTGACCTTGACTGACATTCAGGTCTGTGCACTCCATCTTAGGAGGAAATGAGAGAAGCTACGGGAGGACTGCAGGGTGATCAGCATGACGATGAGGCCTCAGAATCTCCAAAGGAGTAGAGGTTTAATTATCCAAGCAGCTAGTTAGGAAAATGAAAGGGGCATGTGCAAAGAGATGTGGACATGGGAAGAAAGGGGGGGGCTGGACAAGGGCCCTAAGGCTCTAAGTTAGATTTTGATAAGACGGCCAGTGAGTTCTTGGGAAAGAGGATTTCCAATGAATGGATGTCTTTTCATGAAATAAAGAGCTGGCAGAGCCAAACCATTCCAAACACCCAAGAAGAGTATACCAGTTTGCAATTAATAGCAAACTTTAACTGTTCCTGAACTGTGTATTAGCCAGAAACCTGAACAGAAGAGTCCTCAGTCCAGTTGTTCACAGTTGTTGGAAAAACGACGCTCAGGGGTCGGGGAGATGGCTCAACAGGTAAAGGTCCTGTGTGGGTAAGCCTGATGACCGGAGTCCAACGGTTGCAATCCACCATCTAAAAGCTCAGTATGGCAGCAGGTATCTGCAATGCCTGCACCCTACTTCAAAATGGGTGGCAGAGACCACAGAACCACCCAGAAGTTCTTGGGCCAACTAAGCTGGAGTACACAGCTTCCCCAGCAAGGTGAAAGGTGAGAACTGACTGCCCAGTGTTGTCCTTGGAACTCCACACATGGACGGTGGCATGCACGCCCCTGTACTCATGCATACATGTGCACAAAATAAGCAATTCTATAAGTATTCTTAATTAAAATTTTATTTTTAATGTTTTATTTTATTTTTTAGAAACATTCTTATTTACATATCTGTCCCCCCATTCCCTCGCCCTCCCATCCTCCCTTGCTTCCCACCGACCCACCCATCACCCACCACCCACTCCCTAGGGATAGTGAGACCCTCCACAGGGGATCATCAAAGTCCATCACATAGTTTGGGGGAAGGCCCAGGTCCTCCTTTCCGTATCTGGGCTGCAATAGTATCCCTCCACAGGGAATGGGCTCCCAAAGTCCATTTGTGGGCTAGGAATAAACCCTGGCTCCACTGTTAGAGGTTCCATAGACTGCCTTGACCTCCTAGCTGGCACCCACATTCAGAGCGCCTGGTTTGGTCCAATGTAGTTCCCCCACTTTTCAACTAGGGTCTGCTCTCATTAGGTAATTTAAAAAATTTTAAAGAAAGACAAATTGCTGTCAACTAGAAAGGACAAGGGCTGGGTAGCTGCTATGATTGTCATTAGAGAATACAATTAAATCAATAACTGATTAAGGAATATCAAGGTATCTTTGAGAGTAGTGGAGCCTTTCTCGGCTCTTGGGGGTGGGGGCCACTTGGCTCAGAAGTCAGATGCCAGGTACTCATGGTCACATAAAACAAAGAGATTTTCTGCCTCCCAATAATAGGTTTCTCCACCAACTCCACAGTAAGCCAGATCAAGCTGAATTGAAAAAGTCTAACAACAGGATTATTCGAGCAAAGCAACTCCTGGCCAAGTTCTCCAGTGCCAGAGATCAAGGCCCCAGAACCTGCACCCTCCAGCTAAATCAGGGATACTCTATAGGTTGTAGGCAAGGAGTGATGACCTGTCCACCACAAGCTGGGCTTGTGCCCAAATATGGTCAAAGGCTGATGCGGAGGCGGGGATTTGGGCTGCTGGTGGCAATAGGGGACAAGGTTGCAATAGTCGCCAAGAATACAGAACTGGGCTTTTTGATGCTTTTCATTGTTCAGAGACTCTCTGAGCCAGCAGGGTTATGAGAGAGAGAGAGAGAGAGAGAGAGAGAGAGAGAGAGAGAGAGAGAGAGAGAGAGAGAGGGTGGGAGTGATGGAACGAGGCTTTCTGGATCATGTGAGAGCTAACTGGAGGTTCCAATCAAACAAAAACTTTTACTGAGTCAGTGATCTTTGGGTTTCCGTCTCAAAAGTTTGAAGAATGAAATTCATAAGCCACAGTGAGTGAGATCTAGAGAGATTTTTTTTTTATAGAATCATGGGTGGGTGTTTAGGGGATAGTGCTCCTGTGTCGCAGAAGGAGTGTCAGGAAATAGAGCATCACTGAGCTGCTAATCTGGGGGCCATATCTAAAGATCTCAGCAGAACTAGGGTGAGGTAAGAGAGGCCAGGAGCTGATTGGTCCAGCTGGCCCAACTGCGTGTCCAGGTGCCTCCTCTCGGTGTCTGTCATTATAGCTTTTAGGCAAAGGTTCTCCTTTAGGGGGTAACAAACAGGAACCAGAAGCTGCTAGCATTTCTCAGAGCTACATCCCTAGCATCTCTGCTGGACCCAGTTTCCATCTCCATTCTCATCACCTCCCCACCTGCTAAAGAAGTAACCCCAAAATCATTTAGCAGACAGAACAGGGATGAGGGCCCCCTAACACTATTTGCATATTTCTGGCCGCCAGCCAGGATAGAAACAAAGACATTTTTGGGTTATGACTGTGGTAGTTTGAATGTAATTGGCCTCCATAAACTCATGGGGAATGGCGCTGTTAGGAGGCGTGGCTTGGTTGGAGTAGATATGGCCTTGTTGAAGGAAGTGTGTCATTCTGGGAGTGGGCCTTGAGGTCTCATGGGTTCAAGCCATGCTTGGTGTCTCAGACCACTCCTTTTGCCTTCTGATCAAGATGCAGCCAGCACCATGTCTGCCTGCACACTGCCATGTCCCGCCGTGATGATAATGGACTGAACCTCTGACACTGTAAGCCAGCCCCAATTAAATGTTTCCTGTATAAGAGTTGCTGTGGTCATGCAATGGAAACCCTAACTAAGACAATGAACAAGACCATGAGTCAAGACTCTCTCATGTCCCCCACCATGCCCAAACTGAAATCTGCTTTTAAGTCTTCCTATAACAAACTCCCAACTTGAGCTGGCAAGATGGTTTAGTGTGCAAAGGCCCTATCAGCCAAGCCTGACAACCTGAGTTCAATCCCTGGAACCAGTGTGGTGGAAAGAGAACCAACTCACAAAAATTGTCCTCTGATCTAATTAATGGACTCTCTCTCTCTCTCTCTCTCTCTCTCTCTCTCTCTCTCTCTCTCTCTCTCTCTCTCTCTCTCTCTCTCACACACACACACACACACACACACAATATCACTAAATAAATGAGTGTAATTCAAAATTTAAAAAAAATTCCAATTTCCTCCTTCACTGAGGAGTCCTAGTAGATTCTTTTGAGTAAAATTCTCTACAGCCTGGTGGTGTACTCTTTTAATTCCAGCACTCAAGAGGCAGGTGGACGTCTATGAGTTTGAGGCCAGCCTGGTCTACAGAGTGAGTTTCTGAACAGCTAGGGCTACACAGTGGTGGCACACGCCTTTAATCCCAGCACTTGGGAGGCAGAGGCAGGCGGATCTCTGTGAGTTCAAGGCCAGCCTGATCTACAGAGCTAGTTCCAGTACAGCCAGGGCTGTTACACAGAGAAACCCTGTTTCAAGGGGGTTAAAAGGAATTCTCTAGAAATCACACCTCAGGCTGCTACAGGCCATGGTGTCAAGCTGTGTCCCCAGTTCCTATGGCAGCACACTCGAAACACTCTGAGTACAGCACACATCTCAGTTTTGCTTCTTTATTTGGTTCTGGAAGACGGGGTTTCTCTGTGGAGTCTTGGCTGTCCTGGAATCACTCTGTAGACCAGACTGGCCTCAAACTCACTGAGATTCACCTGCCTCTGCTTCCTGAGTGCTTGGATTAAATGCGTGCACCATCACCATGCGCAGCAGATCTCAGTTTTGTAGAAAGTGTTCTAGGGAGGAAACACAAGCTGTGTGGGAAGCATTGCAGATGTAGTATATCCTATTGTTTATTGTTAAATTAGTTTTAGTTGAAAATGTTTACTGCTTAAATTCATTAAAATGGTTCGTTTTTAATACACCCACAGCCCATCACCCTGAGAAAGGGCAAAACCACAGGGCTATGAAAAATATCTCATCCTCTATAAATGTGTACATATTCACATGGGTGGAATTATCCAAGTTTTGTGTTTATCAGTGTGGTCTCTTCTACATGTGTTTAATGAAGTTGATTAAATAATAATAATAATAATAATAATAATAATAATAATAATAAAACCTTTGTTTCGTTCAGATGTGTGTTGCCACACTCTGCCACTAGAGGGTAGCATAACCCACTCTTTTACCTTTTTCAACCACCAATACCAATGTTAGACTTACAGGAAAATTTAATGTAGCAAGCAATTGTATATTTATAATGAAACATGCTGTGCATATGTATACTGTAGTATTATACAATATATCATGTGTTCTATATAGCATTGCCTAGTATAACATAATTTAAATAGATATAAAACACAATTAGAGCCTATGTTGCATCTGTAACATAATTTGGGAGAGAGCCAGAAGTGTATCCTATACACAGGTGTAAAGTAAATCTCCCTGAAGCGAAAACCAATCTTTTCGAGGTTCACCCACTCCTGTGCAATGAATGAAATCAGAGAGGCTCACACTGGGAGGACAATGGGACGGACGAGCCTGTGGCCTGCAACACTGGAAAGGCTAAGACTGAGTTGGCACCGGCAGCCCAAGGGAGGAGGAAGGAGGTGTCGGGCGCGACAAGGTCACTAGCCAGGGAATCTGAGCGATGCCTTGTTCAAATCAGAAGCCCGGAGACCAGGAGTGACACAGAGACTCAACCAGCACCGGGGGACCTGGGGCCAGAGGCGGAGTGAGGAGCCTCGGATAAGGCCGGAGTGAGTACCACAAACAGCAGCAAAACATGCCCCAAATAGCTCAGTAGGTCACATGTGGGGAATCCCAAAAATGTGACTGTAAACCCACTTCCAAATTAAGACTAGGAGTGGCAGGGGTTGGTTAAAGCTCTGGCCTGTGCAGACCAGTGTTTGGAGGTACTCGATCCAGAAAATGTCACTCCCTGCCTCTCCTGGCCTTACCTTGTATGCTCCCTTCTCTGCCTGTGTAACCTTGAAGTCCCCATGTCCCAACATAAATGCCATATGCCCCCCAAAACACTTCCCCGGACCCCATTCCTGTGCCACCTCTCCCTTCACACCCAGAAGCTTGCCCTGTGTCCATGAGGATGACATCGGAATGCAGGGAACAGAAAGACCCTGGCTTACAGCCACTTGGGTAAATAGGTGTTTATTTTTTCTCCATGATAAGAAATCTCCAGGCAGGCTGCTGCCAGCTGTGACTTGGAGGCCCGTCAATATAGATGATGGTATCTTTTCAATAGTCTTTGTCTCGGGCTTGTTGTCTGTACTGGACAGTCCCCAGATAGCCTTGACTGACCCCGTCTCTCCCAACATCCCCTTCGCACAAGTAGTTCTCAAAACAACTGAGACTGTGTTGGGAATGCAACGGGGAGGGGACACCTGCCTGAAACAACCTAGACCCTGGTTCCCATCCCTCTTGAGGAATGTGATTTCTTGAGTTAGGGAAGAACAGCCCTGGGAGTTTGACCTTTCTTCTCTTTCTAGAAGCAGGGTACCCTTGACACCCAGTGAGCACCACAGTCCCAGGGGTGTGCACCCTGGGCAGGCTGCCTAGCTGTGCTTCAAGCAAGGGATCCACAACTCTCTTAAGCCTTGCAGGAATGGCTGGCCAGGGACACTTCATGTTGCTTTCGAGCACACATCTTTAATCTCACCCAATGTGAGCAGCTGGTAAAACTGCAGTTCGAGGTGCTGTGAGCAGAAATGGTTAGTCTCCCATCAGAAAACTCCTTAGGGATTGGCTCTTGGTGACCCTGCTTCATGGCCTCATGGTTGCAGCATGGCTGCCACAGTTGCAGCCATCACATTTTCTTCCCAGGCGGAAGAAAGGGGAAGTAGAGCCAGCCAGTCCTCCTCTTTTATCAGGGAAACAGAAGTATGCCTAAAACCCAGTACGTGGTGATATTTTGTTTGTGCTCTAACAAATAAAGCTTGCCTGAAAATCAGAGAGATAAAGGAGCAAGCCACTGCCACACCTTACCTCGACAACTTCTCAGCCAAAAAGAGAGGGAGTTCCTGTCTCCTCCTGCCTTAGACTCCTCTCTCTACCCAGTCATCTCACTTCCTGCCTGTCTGTACAGACCTCCAGGCCTCTATGGTTAGCTAGTGGCTAGCTCCACCCTCTGATCTTCATGCAAGCTTTATTTGTTAGAGCACAAACAAGACACCACCACACCGGTAGCAGAGTTCTGATTTTAAAAAAAAAAGGGGGTGGGGGCTGGACAGATGACTCAGCAATTAAGAACACACACTGCTCTTGCAGAGGACCTGGGTTTGGTTCCCATCATCCACATCGGGCAGCTCACAGAGGCCTGTAACTCCACCTCCAGAGTGTCTGACTCCCGCTGGCCTTAATGAGGCTTTAACAGTCTGTAATGCATAACCCTGCACTCACAAACACAGACACTCATAAGATAAAAATAGTTTAAAATTTATAATTGAAATTTTCTCTTTATTCATTTATTGTGTGGTGGGCTTGGGAATGTTATGGTGAAAGACCTCAGTATCAAAGCGCCGGGCACTGAACGGAACCCTCTGCCCAAGAACCGGGGCCAGACCACTGGCTGCAAATGCAAGAGGTGATTTATTGAGTACACAGGTGCCTGTGGATGCTACTACAACTTGGGTGCAGAGCATACCGGGCTTGCAGGGAGCACAATATTTATAGAGTTTTAATGGTTACATAAGTAACAGGCATTTCATTGGCTCATCTTGGGGGCAGGGGTAGTTCCCACGGACTAAGTTTCCTGGTACTACTTTATGAAAGACCCCGGCACGCTTCAGCAATTATTATCCGGGTCCCATGACTGCTCTGGTGACCACAGATCCTGTTTGACATCCTGCCAGCTGGGCGAGGCACCTGGTCTGGGTTTTTTCATTAGGCAACGGCCTGGCCTTGCTTTTCTTTTCCTAGGGGGTCCTGGGTAGGGGTCTTTCAATGGTGCACATGTTGGTGTCAGATAACAACTTGTAGAAGTCAATTCTCTCCTTCCGCCATCTGGGACCCACGACTCAAACTCCAGTCTTGAGGCTTGGCTGCAAGCTCCTTTACCTACTGAGCCATCTCACTGGCCCCAGAGTTCTACGTTAGAACCCATGACTAGTTTCAATGGCATCGCTGCACTGAGGATGTGGTTCAGAGGTAAAATGTTTGCCCTGTGTATGTGAGACCCTGGGGTCAATGCCCAATACTGCAAAACTAAACAAATAAACAACATTAGGAGCCATTACTTTCGATGGACTTGGAAAAGGTTGAGAATGGCTCTCAGGTCAGCTTAGGAATCACGCCCTTGCTGTTCCATCAAGGCCTTGGTCACTGTACCGACCTAGTCCCATAGCCCTAGGCTAATGATGTAGCCCTTGAATGTGCTGCTGCCTCCCCACCCCAGGCTGGAGGCCTCAGGGCAGCCTGAGCAGGTGTGGCTGTGGTGAGAAAATTAAGCCTGTCCCATTCTGTGATCCCTGAGATCTTCCGTTGGAAATTCACCTAGACTGAGTAGAAAGATCCAGGCACATGCCTTGTCTAAGCATCACAAAGGGTTAAACCATTTTTATTTCAGGTCTCGGGTGATCAGGGAAGGCTCACTGGCAGGAGTATCTGTTTGGTGCCTTCGAGACAAGCCATTATGGGAATTCAGAATTAGTTCAAGAGCTCTCTCTCTCTCTCTCTCTCTCTCTCTCTCTCTCTGACTATCCCCTTGATATCCCTAGAATAAAAGCAGCCACGGCATTGCCAATGACCCAGGTGTTGGAGAAACCCTGGATTAGGCCACAGAGGCCCTTGCCTCAAATCCTGTAATAACAGGCTCACCCTGCCGAATTGGATTTAAATTCAGTCCTTCACTGCTCGTTTTAGCACGGCCCCTTCCCTACACCTAGTCTCATCTTGTCCTCAGAGTGTTGAAAACGATGGCAATGCAGCCACCGTGGAAAGTGACTGTGTGAGCATTTTTCACATGTGAGAGGTTCTTAATAAAAAATAAAAGTGGTTTGGATGCAGAAGTCCCTCCCCCTGCCTGGGTACTGAAGGTACAGTTCCCAGTTTCCGTGGCCCGCTGTGGGAAAGGGAACAGGGACCACTAAGCACTCCCTTCTCCTGGACACCCAGAGCTGTTGATGTGGCCGGTTGTAGGTACGGACTCGTGATAGAACCTAGCACAGGACTGAGACAGAGAGCATCAAGGCTCCATGCTCACTGGTGGGAGTTGAGAGCATCATGGCTCCATGCTCACCCTTGGGAGTTGAGGAAAGACTTGTAAGAGCGTTCCTGCACACATTGTCTCACTCAGCTTCTCAACCTCCCTAGTGGCAGGAACCATCATCAACCCTTGTCCCGCGAGAGGAAATCGCTTGCATGCACAGTATCTCACACTCAATAGGTTACCAGGTCTAGATCCAAACAATGAAAGACCCCAAGTGGCTCTCTGTTATGAGTGGTGGTAGAAGCAACCAAGAGATTCTAGTCTGAACCAACCAAATAAGTCTGAGTTTCTGGCAGGGGCCGGTGCACTAAGGCTTTAAGCTTACATTACAGTACCATTGAGCCCATATGCAAAACCTAATCCCCAACTGATGGTGTTAGGCCAGGGGCTTTTGGAAGTGATCTGAAGGATGGAGTCAGTAGCTTGATAAATGAGGTCCTTCACAGGCAAGAGTGCTGGCCTGTCCATTTACCCGCCTTGCCAGGACACAGCAAAAACCACAACCCAAGAGCCAGAGAGCAGGCCCTCACCAGACACAGGACTGACTTGGGCTTGGACTTTCTAGCCTGCAGAATCATGAGAAATACATCTCTATGGTTTCCAAGGCTGGTCTATGGTATTTTGTCATAGCAGCACATGCTTGTTACATAGAGAAACACAGCAAAAGCAGAAAGGCACCTTTCTTTGGACCTGTGCAGTGGATCTGTAATGTGTGCCTCCCCCAAACCCTCTTACCCCACCCCCCCATCCTACCACCACCCCCATGCTCATCTTCAGGGTGTAATCTGAAGCTTTTGCTTATATTGTTCTATTATTAAATAAAATTTGGGAGTCGGGTATTGGGGGTAAAAACCTGATCCATCAGAGCAACAGAGAAGTGACCAATAACTCTCCTCTCTCTCTCTCTCTCTCTCTCTCTCTCTCTCTCTCTCTCTCTCTCTCTCTCTCTCTTTCTCTCTCTCTCTCTCTCTCTCTCTCTCTCTCTCTCTCTCTATACCTCTATCTGTCTATCTTTCCTTCCAATCCAAGGGCCCTTGTATTTTTTTTTTTTTTGGTTTTACGAGACAGGGTTTCTCTGTATTGTTTTGGAGGCTGTCGGTCCAGCCTGGCCTCGAACTCACAGAGATCCGCCTGCCTCTGCCTCCCGAGTGCTGGGATTAAAGGCGTGCACCACCACCGCCCAGCCCCGTGTATCTTAATAAATCCCTCCTACTACTTCTTATGTCTCTCTATATGTCCTTGGTCCTCCAAAACCTCTATGACTAATTCTGGTCAGCTAGTAGCTAACTCCACCCTCTGATTCAAGGTAAACTTTACTGTCAGTCTTGGAAGTGTCAGAGTACAATCAAAGTATCCCACAACCGTAAGTGACCTTCTCTGCCCACCAGGGCATAGGAACCAAAGGTGCAAACACACTGTAAACACTAAGGGTTCAGCAACATAGGACAAGGACAGGCCCCGGCACTGAGAATTGAGGTACAGTTGCTCTGAAAGAAACAAGACCCAGAGATAACCCATGCACCCTCGACCATCCTTTTTCCGTTTCCGTGTGTGTGGTCATTATGTAGGCACACGTGGGCATGCCTGCACACAGACTCATCTTCCATTGCTTTCCCACCTTATTCAAGGAGGCAGGTCTCTCAATCAACCCAGAGCTCACTGATGTGGCTAGTCTTCTTAACCAACTTGCGCTGGCTATCCCATCTCTGCCTTCTGAGACTGAAACTATAGGTGGGTCTGGGAAGGCTGGTGGACCACCACACTTGGCAGGCATTTACATGAGATATGAGGATCCAAACTGGAATCCTTTGGCTTGTGCAGCAAGCGCTAAACCATTAAGCCATCTGATCAACCCGGTACTTGTTATTCATAGAGGAAAAGGGAGTTCGTTCCATACGGAGGGCTGTCTTGCAGCTAGCTGCCCGCCCGAGGTCTGCCTACCATTCACAAGTGGGACAGGCCAGGAGGACTTCCAAAGTTCCAACTAGAGAGGGCCAGGAGCCTCTCACAGGACTGAGGAACCAGCATATTCCAGCTGGTCCAGAAGAACCCTCCCCACCCACCAAGCAGGGCTGGCAGCCAGTCCTGAAGTCTGTGAGCCAGAGCCCACCATGGCAGGAAGACAAACAGAAAACACCAATTGGGTTCTCCGATGCGGGCCATATCGTAGGAGCAGCAGGTGGCCATTGATCTCACGAGATTGACCCACCAGGAAGCAAAGCACTGAGGGTGGCTCTCAGACAGGCAAGGCCCCGAGGGCTTCAGCCCCAGAACGTCTCTTGCTACTGCTGGGTCTTTACATGTTTGTCGCTGCCTTTTTTCTCTGGTATCCCGCATGGTGTGATCCCCACTACCTTTAATGGAGTGTGATTATCTCATGGAAATAGCCTGCTCTGCTGGACATTTTTACCTGTGGATTATTATGATGATTTCCTCCTAAGCTGTACTGTTTAACTGAAGCAATGACTTTATACAATAATAGTGTTAGTTTAAATAGGATTTTTATGATTGAGGGTCTTTTATAAGTATAGTAAGGGATTATGATAGAGGTTAGCTTAGTGGGGAAACTAATATAGATAAAGACAAGATATGGTGTCACTCCTGCCCCCTGGTGAAACAGGGGTTAGAGAGGACAGAAAATAAGAATAAGGAAATGTCACACAGATAGTTTCTCTTGAGGAGCCATATAGACTGTGGCTTAGGGTAATAATTAAGGAAAAGTCCTAGAAGCTAAGTTAGTTCAAGTTCTTTTCATCTCAATATTGAGAGATTTGGTGTTCACAGGTTTCGGTGTACATAATAGCTAAAACAAAGCTTTAAAAATAACTTATGGTTAGTTGAGTGAGGGACTTATTGAGGTCAAGAAACAAGAACAATGACAGCCTGGCTCTTGCTGGCTGACGAACCTTTTTTGCTAGGGTGGCATGGTGATTAATTCCTTAAACCATTTCTGCCCTCGGCTTCCTGATATAAAAAAAAACTGTTGATGAGTGGGTATGCACCCTGGGGATTCAAAATAGAGATGACTGATCCTTTTTCATATATAAAGGTTTAGATCTATGATTATTTTCAGATTCCTTGTAAGATTACCTTTTGAGATGAATAATAAAATAATTGGTCCTTTCTTTGTAACCACAAAATGCAGACTGCCAGCAAAAGATCTGACTGAGAAGAGTATTTTGCTTGCTTACATTCTGTTAATCTGTAACAAGTTGCTTGGATATGGACGCATTGTGGGTTCTTGGGACAACTTGTCTATTTCTACTCGTAATACATGAAATGTTTAATCACATAAGGGATATGGAAAGCATGCTGGTTTTTACTTGTATTCACTATAATCATTCACTAAAAAATTGGAATATAAGCACTTTGTGATTTTTGTATTGCTTGGAAGATTTTGCTGGGACATATAAGCTGTAAATGAAAACTAAATAGACACGAGAAAAGGAAAACACCAGGAAATATGTAGAAAGAAAGTTAGAGAGAAAACATCAAGAGAGACAGAAGGGAAACATCAGGGTAGAAAAACAGAACAGAAAAAGAATAGTGTAGAACAAGCAACAGTAAAAACGCCAAGATGAAGAACCAAGCTTTGGTCTTCAGGAAAGTTCTGTCTGTTTGTCGGTAGTCCTCCTGCTCTGCATCTCCTCTTCAGTTTCTCTGACCTGCTGCAGGCTTGCCATTCATCAGCACACTAGGTGAGAGCCTGACGTATTGGAGGTGTGTGTGTGTGTGTGTGTGTGTGTGTGTGTGTGTGTGTGTCCCTTTTACACCAGCCCCAGAGAGTTAAGTTTAACCCCCATCCCCCATGCTGGCCCCATAGGATTATGTTTCACTCCCTCAGATACAAAGGTCAAGTTGAGTGATAGTCTAGACTTTGTGGCTCTTTTTCCATCCCTGAGCTGCTAGAGACTGGTCCTCATGGCAGCAATAGTTCTCCATGTGTGGGAGTCAGGACAGCACGCATCTCTTGCCCCTTCAGAACACCTTTGACAGAGTGAGGACTCAGTTTTTCCCCCAATAAACAGCACCACTGGCAGGGTCAGGCATCACAAAGACCATCAGTATGGTCTCCCTAAACGAGGTAACTCCACAGGCTGGATACAGTGTTCCCCACATGCCACCACTGTTACTAAACTCCATTACCAAAGAAGAAAGCTGTTGCTCAGAAAGGTTGTCACTTCCTCAAGAACACATCAAGCAAAGTGCAGACCCACCCGATCCCAAAGCCTATCTTAGTCAGTGAGGCACCATACAGTAGGCGTGTGTAACCTAGAGTCCACAGACCTTTGAGGGTTCCATGGGCAGAATCTGGGGGGTCAGAACTGAGGGAAAGAATTACATATGCATCCAGTGGCATAACCATAGTGAGGGAAGCAGGCAGTGGGAATCCTTGGACCCTCAGGGGATAAAGTAATTTCATCAGTGAATTATTTAAAAGTTGGTGGCGTGGCGTGGTAATAAAGCAAGACCAAGTGCAATGTTGTGATCTTTTGAGACTGGTTACAGATCGTGAACCCCCTTTAAGCCACTAAATAAAATTCAGCATCTCTGTTATGAGTCTAAGTACCTCCGGCACACATAAATACTCATAGTATCCATAAGATATTATCAGACATAGAGGTCACAGGTTTTATATCACATCATAGATATTTCATATCTCATTACAGCTTACATTCCCTGTGAGTGTACCTGTAGGACTCACAGATGTTTTGTGGCATACCAAACTATTTTGCTTCAGATCGTGGTGATTATACTACTTCTGGGATGGGTGCATGCTCATCGTCAGCTAACCGGGTCTAGAATCACTTAGAAGAGGGTACTCTGGGCATGCCTGTGAGGGATCACCTCCATTAGGTTCATTGGCACGGGAAGACACACCCTAGCTCTAGGCAGCGCTATTTCCTGGGCAGGGGAACCCTGAACTGTGTAAGATGGAGAAAGGGCTCTCTTGCCTTCATCACCCTCTGTTTCCCGGTTATGCCTGTGACGTGACCAGATGCTTTAAGCTCCTGCTGCCCTGCCTGCCTTCCCTACCACGACTGTACCTTGAACTGCAACCCATAATAAGCCCTTTTTCCCTTTAGTTGCTTTGGTCAGGTCATCCTACCTCAGAAACAAGACCAGAACCAGGGCGACCGCTGACCTTTATTTATGGACCATGCAGAGGCTGTCACCGTTCACAGACTTGCTTTCGTTTTGGTTATTGTTTGAAGAATTCAGTTTTGTTTACCATCCTATGATTGTAAACGAGATTCCCCAGGTTCTGCCAGAGACACAAAAAGACAGCCCGGCACGCCTGCCACTCTTAGGAGAGCATATGGTACCTACATTGGGTATAGTCAGCTTTTTGTGCTGTTTTACTTTACATGTCTCTTCTTTCCCCAGATGAACTACCAGTTCTCAAGAGTGAGGTTTATAGTTCATTTCTCCCACAGATGTTTGAAAGAGCAGTCAGCCGACCACTGTTTGTTAATTGGCTAGCTGATAGAAATCCTTCAGCTGCCAATGATCTAAAGTCGGTGTTATCCCCAATAACTAGGGAAAAGCCATAGGCAAGAGGAGTCAACCCTCTGGGTGGTTGACTATTCTGGGGATGAGGTATTGGAGTTTGCTTCTTCGACTAAATATAGCTGTGGGGAAGTGGGGAGGACCATTGGAATTTTCCATAGAGACTCATAAGTTAGGGCCCAGTGCCCAAATGCCATGGGAACTGAGCAGATTCCAAGCTGGGAAAATAATCTTGGACAAGGTGGCATTGTTTTTGTGGACTCTGGATGCCTTATGAGGTGATACCAAGCGGCCTGGGAATCTCAGGTATTTGTAAAGAGACTGGAACCTCAGTCTCTAGAACTAGAGAGCTGGAAGGATTCCCAGGTTCTCAGGTGCCATTGATCTCAAGAGATTCTGACTGGAGATGGGAATATAGCTCAGTGGGCAGAGTACCTGCCTAGCATAAGGCCAATAGTGTGTGACCATATAGCCTAGGTGTGATAGTAGCAGCCTGTAGTCCCAGACTCAGGAGATTAAGGTAGGGGCATCAGGAGGGAACTGGGGGATGTTCTCATTATTGTCTTTGTTGTATAAAAGAAACAGGCTCCAGGGGAATCCCAGGTAGGACAGTCCTTCTCTCCTCCAGAATCTCTGGAACTCCCAAGATAACTCTGAGCTCTCCTGGCTGGTACTACAACTGCAGAGGCAGCCAGAGCATCTATACATGGCCTCTCCTAGGATGGCCACTGGATCAGGGAGGAAGTCTCCATGGCATGGTGGTCTGGAGAGTGAACGGCACAAGGATATCAAACGGGAGCAGTGGCTTTTATAACTCAGCCCCTGCCCACTCTCTGTCCAGAATCAAGAGAAAGGGTTCTGACTCCACCCTTTCATAACAGAAGTGCCCCCAGGGATTTGGAAGTCACCTTCTCTAACTCCCACCCTCATCAAATAAACATAATTACTCCCAAGTTTGAAGCTTGTATGCAGAGTCACCAGTACAGTAAGCAAGGGCTGTTCTCTGACCTGGGTGCAGCATGCGGTCCCAGCTGGCAAGTATCCCTCTAGCCCCAAGAGGAGCACCCCTGGGTAGCCTTTGTTGACAATCCTTCACAGATGAAACAAAGTCTCTTGTCGGTCTTAGCCCTGCCCACCTCCCTTGCCAACCATCTCAAACAGCTCTTCACCTCCAAGTTACCCTCCAGCAAAAACCTGCTCGCACAGAGCGAGCTCTGCATGCCGGTTCCTCTATTAAGACGTATTGTTCACAAACCCGGCTTTCCCTTCAAAACACCCTCAGCTGTCACTTACATAAGAGAACTTGGCAAAACAGATGGAGCAACCCAGCGGTGTCTTTGCCTGGGGCAGTGTATGCTAATATCTTGGCACAGGCACCTTGAAACACTTTGTTTCTCAGCGAAGTTCCATCAGCTGCAAAGTTCGAGATCAGGAAATGTGAAGACACAAAGCTGTTCCTTTTCTTCCTCCAGAAGATAAAACCACCTTATCGTTAATTGAATGGTGGCAGAAAATCTGTAGAGCAAATCGTCACATCGGTGGGGAGGGGAACTGGATGCTGCCTGGGGAGAGGTGCTTGCTCTGGTTTGCTTCCTCTTGCTGTGATGAAAACCTCTGACCAAAAGCAACATGCTTTCCTCTTACACATCCAAGTCACAATCCATCACTGAGGGAAGTAAGGGCAGGAACTTGAAGCAGAAACCATGGAAGAATGCGGTTTGCTGGTTTGCTCTCTCTGGCTCACTCAGTGCCTCATGCTCCAGCTGGCTTTCTTATACAGCCATGTCCACCTTCCTAGGGATAGAACCACCCACAGTGGGCACCCCTACACACATCCATCAACACTCAAGACAACCCTTCACGGGCATGGCCATAGGTCCATCTACTCTGGACAACCCCTCAAGGGAAGTAGGCTTTGTCAAGTTGATCGGGAATAGTGTTAGAATAGTGCACACAGAAAGAAAGGATGTGTGCTCAGGACATGGGAGGGAAACGCTTTCGTGGAGAGGTAGACACAGGTGAGGAGACAGGAATGTGCCTGACGTCCCCAGAGCTTCTGGAGATGGACGGTCTACTGAGAAGGGAGAATTTGTACTTGAGAATTGTGGGGACCAGCTAAGCATTTCATTTGTCCAGAACAAGACCACACACACACACACACACACACACACACACACACACACACACACACGCACACACACAAACCCCATACCACACCACACCTTTTTTAGGAAACTCTCTATAGCCCTGAGAAAGGCATAGGACCCAGACTGTTCTATCCCCAGCAACTGGTCCCTTTGATGTCAGTGATTGGGCCAGGTGTAGGCAAACAATCAAGCCAGACCAATCACAGCCCATTTGGTTTCAGCAATGTTTCCAGCTGGAGTTGGCAGGACAAACTCCTCTCTCCCGAGGAGACTCTGGAGGGCCTAAGAGTCTCCATTCTCTGGGTCAAATCACTCTAAACCCCAACCTCTTCATTGGCTTTGTGAGTCTCTACAAGCTCCTTGGCCAGGCTCCACTTGCTCATGAGTAAGATGAGTATAACCATCTGGAGGCTTAAGAGTGGGATGGAAAGGGAGGGTCAGGGGGTATCAACGACAATCCTATACCACCAAGGGTGACAGATAAGAACAGAGGATGTCAGAAAAAAGTCTGAGGTTTCCAGCAGGGAAAGGCAGGCACTGTATAAATGCTCACAAAAGCTTGTAGCTCTAAAGGGACCGCCATTGAGCTCCTAATCTTTTTCCCTGGCTCTCTGCTCTACATCCTTGTTTACAAATGCTCCCATCCTGAATAAACTGTTTCTACCACTAGCCTGTGTCCCTGGTCCAATCCGTTGTGCCAGAACACAAGAACCTGAAAATCCCAGCAGGTGTCACTAGACTCCAATATCTGCCTCTATGAATACCTTATACCTCCATCCCAATGTTATATGCAATAAGTCTATTATAATAGTATTGGCTCTTCCTAAATAGATGGTTCTTACTTTCAGGATGGCATCCCAGAGCTGCTGACGGAAGCTGTAAAAGCAGGGTTAGAAACCAGCCAACCAGAGGGAACCTGTCCTTAAACCAGAGGGTGTCAGTCTGTCCTCAAATGGACTCCACCCCTGTAGCAAGTCAGTCCTTAAGAAAGTCAGTCCTCAAATGAAGTCTGTCTTCATAGAAAATGGTGATGAGGGTAAATTGAACAAAAACCCAGCCTTCCTCCCAGTCACAGGAGTCAATAAATTCTTTTTGTCTTATTACTAATATGCTTTTATTCTTTAAACTCCCCTTTTGTAGGTATAAGCAGGCTCAAGTTCAGTTTCTGCAAATGATAGTTTAAATGTGTTTGATTATCACTGTTTTTAAAAAAGCAAAATCTTATTCAGAAACACACGCATGATGTATACCCCTAATTACAATCTATTTATTAAAACATAGCAACCATTTCTATCCATTCCTTTGTTGCTCCTTTTTCCTAAAATCACCTGCTAACCTCCAAAAGTTCAAGTTCAGCTGGGAGAGATTTCAAAAAGAGGGAGTTGGGAAGTCAGGCTGGACAAGATGAGTCGTATAGATAAAGTCTATAGACATAGTCTGGAAGCGTCTTAGGCCCCAAATTCTAAGAACCTCCTGGAACATGCAACCCCTGCTCCCCAGGGACAGTGAGAGGCCAAGATGAATTCGGCTCTAGATATCATAAGCAAAGTCAGAGGTGGAAGCAAAATCAGAGGTAGAAGAAACCCAACTGAAAAGCCAAGACAAAGAAAGAAGACCTGCTCTCCCCATGCCACCTAGCATGGCTGCAGAAAATGAAACCACAAACACAATGAAGAAGGAAGCTTGATAGTTATCTGCAACAAGCAAGTCAAAGAGAGCCAGGTTAAAATCAATAGAATCGCCTGGTGTGCTGGTGCATGCCTTTAATCCCAACAGAGGGACAGACAGGGGATCGCAAGGCCAGCCTGGTCTACATCGCAAGTTTCAGGACAACCAGTCTACACACAGTGAGGTGCTGTCTCAAAAAATTAAAAAGGTAGAATTCAACAGGAAGCTAGCTCTAAAAATAGACACGCAAAAATCAATAGCTTATTCTACACACGCAGATTTGAGAATATAATGAAAGAAAAAAATCCCATTTAAATAACCAAATATATTCCCCCAAAAAAATATAAGACTAAACTTAATAAAAATATGCAGGATCTATCTATATGATGTCTTAAAATGTTTAAATTCTAATGAGAATCTTCATAAATTTTTCAAAACCAACAGATGACAAGGAGTGGGAGAAACGCCTTATGGTGCCCAAGAATAGATGAGAGAAGGCAGAAGAAAGGGAGTGTGGAAAGGTACAGCCTGGCTATCCTCTGGACCCACTAAGGATGACTGCAGGTGACTCCCCTGGACCTGGGGTCGCACACAGGCAAGGAAGAGTCAGCCAGCCTGCCCTCTGAAACCAAGATGAAGCTAAACAAGCCCCCCCCCACTCCACCCTTCGCTTTCTTACAGGTCGTGGATAAGCTAAGCCCACAGGTCACACGGCTGGTGTGTGGGCTACAGTTGCTGAAGTTATTTTTCAGGAGTCTGGAGGAAACACAAGCCAGGGAAAACACCTGTCGTTCACTTGGGCCTGAGGAGTGAAAAAAGTGAACTTCTGCCATCAAAGGACCAGATCTTCACCCTCAGAGCACACTAATGATGCCATTTCTGAACACAGGCCCTGCGAGCTGTGACATGTGAGCCCACGTGCCCAGATAATAGGCTACCCCATTTCTCCTTCGGCCCATCACCTTTCCCTGTGCCTTAGAACACCCCGCTTCTTGATTCCACAAATATCCTTAAACTCTGCATTTGGGGAGACAGATTTAAGTTTGCTCCCCTACCTCCATGCAAGAATAAACTCTTTTGCAAAACTCAGCTCTTCGGTGATCGGCAAACTGTGAATAGAGCTTGACCTGGTAACACTACCATCCACCGCCTCAGAGCCTCTCCTCTGCAGGCGTAGTGCCACCGCCTAGGTCCCCAAAATATAAGGGCATCCCTGGGAACAAAGCAAGCCCACAAAGATGGAGTCCACACAGCAGAGCACCGAGGTGAGAAGCATCTTCCCCTCTCATTGAATGAAAATCAGCCCCAACTCAGCTCCTGGTTCACAAACTGAATTCACTCTGGTGAACTGCATCTTGCTCCCAGCTTCTCCATACGAGAAGAAACCCTGTTTCCTGAAGCTCAATTTGGATAAACCAAGTACCCAAGTCAAATAATGATGGTGATAGTATTTTTAACAAATGAATTAAGAGATACTGCATGAACGTCAAGTTATTCTAAATGAGAGCAAGGCAAGAATTTAAGGCCCTTTCCCCCCACAACACTCGGTGGACAGCTTAATAAATTCATATCTGCTTGTTGGATATTAAAGAGTAATTTCTCATCCTGATCCTGTTGCCTGGAAACCCCTGTCTCCATTCATGTCTTTGAGTTGAAGACTGGTGTGCTCTTTTAAATCGCAGGTATCAGCTGGGAAGGTGGAGGCATAAATCATTGTCTTTTGCTAATCTCACAGGTGAAAGCAGCTCATCAGTCATTAATTTTTCTCCCTTCTGCACTGACTTGGGGCGTGTCTAGACTAGACAGAGTGAGGGAGAGCAGGAGACTAGAGGATACTGTTCTGGTCTTTGTGCTTTCACCTGGAAAATATGACAAAAGGGATTTGATTATCCCTAAAATCCTGAGATCCATTGACCTGTGCTATGGTTTGAATGTACACACACACACACACACACACACACACACACACACACACGTGAAAACATAACCACTGTAAATAAGAACTGGGGGTCATTAGAGATGATTAAGTCATAAAAACAGGGGCCTCGTGAATGAGACTAGTAACCATTTAGAAAGGATAAATGAATGAACCTAGAGGTCACTAAATTAAGACACTACATCAGGAACAGGAAGACAAACTAGGGGAAAGCCTTAAAAGTTGAACTTGGGCCAGCAAGATGACTCATTGGATAAAAGCACTTGCCACGAAGCCTGAAAACCTGAATTTGACCAACAGAACTCACAAGCACAGGGCCAATTTTCACAAGTGCTCCTCTGACCTTCACACAGACATGACACACTCACCCATACATACAAACATAGGTATATACACATACATACATACATACCTGTAACCATAGTAGTTTTTTAAAGTTGCTCTCTTAGAAGTAGGAAACAGGATAATGATTACCAAAGCTGGGAAAGGGTGAAGTAGAGATGGAAAGAAGTTAGACAACACACACCAAACAAGGCCTAGCGTTCCAGCAGGGAGCAAGTCTAGTTTAGAACTGAAAATAGTTTATAATTTGTTGCATATTTTAAAATATCTAGAAGACCAGATTTTAAATGTTCTCAGCACAGGTAAATGTCCAACGTTTAAGGTCATGGAAATACTGACGCGCCTGGCTTGGTCTTTATATACACATAAATGTATATGAATACAACACTCTCCTAGTCAGCTTCTGTTCTGTTTTGTTTTGTTTTGCCAACTTAACACAAGCTAGAGTCATCTGAAAGGAAACCTTAATTGAGAAAATGTCCCCATCAGATTGACTTGTAGGCCAGTCTGTGGATCATTTTCTTTTCTTTTTTTCTTTAAATTAAAAACAATCTTATTTTACATATCATTCCCAGTTTCCTCTTCCTACCATCCTCCCATCCCTCCTCCAGTCCCCCATCCCACACCCATCCACTCCTCAGGGAGGGTGAGGTCTCCCATGGAGGATCATCAAAGTCTGTCACATCATTTGGGGCAGGACCTAGGCCCTCCCCTGTGTATCTAGGATGAGAGAGTATCCTTCCATAGGGAACGGGCTCCCAAAGCCCATTCATGCACTAGGGATAAATACTGGTTCCACTGCCAGAGGCCCCATAGACTGTCCAGGCCCCCAACTGACACCCACATTCAAGGGGCCTGGTTCGGTCTTATTCTGGTTCCCCAGCTGTCAGTCTGACATCTGTGAGCTGAGGACAGCTGTTTCTGTGGGCTTCCCCAGCATGGTCTTGACCCCTTTGCTCACACTCCTCCCTCCACAACTGGATTCCAGGAGTTTGGCTCAGTGCTCAGCTGTGAATCTCTGCTTCTGCTTCCATCAGCTACTGGATAAGGGCTCTATGATGGCATTTAAGGTAGTCATCAATCTCATTCTAGGGGAAGGGCATTTAAGCCTCAGTATTACACAGAGGGAAAAAAACAATGAAATCTTGAAATTCACAGGCAAATGGATGGAACTAGAAGAAACCATCCTGAGTGAGGTAACCCAGACACAGAAATAAAAACATGGTATGTACTCACTCATATATGGGTATTAGACACACAGCAAAAGATAACCAGCCTAAAATCCACAACCCCAGAAAAGCTAGGACACAAGGAGGTCCCTAAGAGAGACATACACGGAAGGGAGAAAGGGACATGATCTCTTGGGTAAATTTGGAGCGCAGGCTGGGGAGAGAGAATGGAAGGGGAAGGAGAACATGAGGGATCGGAAGGTCGAGTTGGGGGATGAACAGAGAAGGAGAACAAGAAAAGAGAGAGATACCTTGATAGAGGGAGCCATTACGGGCTTAATGAGAAATCTGGCACTAGGGAAACCTCCAGGGATCCACAAGAAGTTGACCCCAACTAAGAATCTAAGCAATAGTGGAACGTTTTCTTGATGAATGATTGATGTGGGCGGTACCATCTCTAGGCAGGTGGTCCCATCTGAGCAAGTCCGTGGGGACAAGGCAATAAGCAGCATTCCTCCACTCATTACTTCAGTTCCTGCGCCCTGACTTCCCTCAATGATGGACTGTAATCTGCGAGGTGAAATAAACCCTTTCCTCCACAAATTGTTTTTGGTCAGTGTTTTATCACAGTAATGGAAACCTAACTAAGAAACACACTATAATCCATAAGTCTTATCCACAAACCTATGAACAGCTGATTTTTGACAAAGAAGCTAAAATTACACAATGGAAAAAAGACAGCATCTTCAACAAATGGTGCTGGCATAACTGGATATTGGCATGTAGAAGACTGCAGATAGATCCACGTCTATCACCATGTACAAAACTTAAGTCCAAATGAATCAAAGACTTCAACATAATTCCAGCCACACTGAACCTGTTAGAAGAGAAAGTGAGAGGTACCCTTGAATGAATTGGTACAGGAGACTGCTTCCTGAACATAATACCAGTAGCACAAACACTGAGTTGACAATTAATAAATGGGACCCCCTAAAACTGAGTAGCTTCTGTAAGGCAAAGAACACAGTCAGCAAGACAAAAAGACAACCCACAGATTGGGAAAAAATATTCACTAACCCCACATCTGACAGAGGGCTAATCTCCAAAATTTACAAAGAACTCAAGAAGCTATTCTCCAAAACACCAAAGGACCCAATTAAAAAGTGGGGAACTGAACTAAATAGAGAATTCTCAATAGAGGAGACTAAAATGGCTGAGAGACACTTGAGAAAGTGCTCAACATCCTTAGCCACTAGGGAAATGCAAATCAAAGCAACTTTGAGACACCATCTCACTCCTGTCAGAATGTGTGAAATCAAAAACACCAATGACAGCTTATTCTGGAGAGGATGTGGAGAAAAGGGAACACTCGTCCATTGCTGGTGGGAGTGCAAACTTGTACAGCCACTTTGGAAATCAGTATGCAGATTCCTCAAGAAAATGGGAATCAGTCTACCACACAACCCAGCAACTCCACTCTTAGGCATATACCCAAAAGATGCCCATTCATACAACAAGGATGTCTGTTCCACTATGTTCATAGCAGTATTATGTGTAATAGCCAGAACCTGGAAGCAACCTAGATGCCCCTGAACTGAAGAGTGGATAGAGAAAATGTGGTACATTTACACAATGGAGTACTACTCAGTGGAAAAAAAACAATGGAATCTTGAAATTTGCAGGCAAATGGATGGCACTAGAAGAAACCATCCTGAGTGAGGTAACCCAGTCACAAAAAGACAAACATGGTATGTACTCACTCATATATGGATTTTAGGCATGAATCAGGAGAGCATCAGCCTACAATCCCAGGTCCAGTGAGTCTGGGAAACAGGGGGTTCCCAAGAGATATACACGATACCCAGAGAAGTGGAAAGAGGCAAGATCTCCTGAGCAGATTGGGAACATGGGGAGAGAGGAGAGGGAACCAGGAAAAAGAGAGGGGGATAAGAGGAGGGTAGAAGAAGACAAGGGGGAGCAGGAAGGTTGAGTTGGGGTAAGAATAGAGGAGAGCAGGATGAGAGATACCATAATAGCTGGAGTCATTATAGCTTTGAGGAGAGAGCTGACACCAGTGAGATTTCCAGAGATCTACAAGGATAACTCCAAATGGAAAACTAAGTAATAGCGGAGAGACTACATTAATAGCCCCTACATAATGATAAGGTTGATGACTTCCTTATATGACATCCAGTGACTGATGGAAGCAGAGACAGATACTCACAACTAAACACTGAACTGACCCATAGGAACCCAGTGACAGAGATGAAGGAGTGATGACCAAAGGGGTCAATACCGTGCTGGTGAAACCCACAAAGACAGCTGACTGGACAAGGGGGAGCTCTTGAACCCCAGACTAATGGCTGAGAGGCCAACAGGGGACTGATCCAAACTCCATGAATGTAGTGTCAGTGAGGAGGCCTCAGAAATCTCTGGGGCCTTGGGTAGTAGATTAGTGTTTACCATCGCATACAAACGAACTTTAGGAGCCCATTCCACATGGAGGGATGCTCTCTCAGCCTGGACACATGAGAAAGGGCCTATTCTGCCCTGGATGAAAAGACAGACTCTGGAGATCCCCCCAAGGAGGGCCTCACCCTCCCTGGGGAAAGATGTGGGGATTGGGCTGGGGGTGGCGGGTTGGGGTAGGGCTGGGAGGGAGAAGGGGGGAGCTGGGATTGACATTTGAAGCATTTTAAATTTAAATTAAAAAAAGAAAAATAAAATTAAAAAAAGAGGGGGAGATTTCTCAACCTTCAAAAATGTGAGAAATAAATATCTGTTGTTTATTAATTACACAATCTAAGGTATTTTGTTATAGCAGCCTGAATGGGCTAAGACACACACACACACACACACACACACACACACACACACACACACACACACTTGCATCAGAGAGCAAGCTGACCTTGTGTGTGTGTCTTGAGATGCCTGGCTCAATAGAGTCAGGCACCTTTCCCGTCTCTGTTGGGAATTTCCATCTGAACCTCTTTGTTCTGTCAGGCAGCTATTGAGAGCCTTTCACTCATTTACCAGGTAGATCTTTTTGAAGTTCTCATTTAAAATAATTTGATATTCAAGCAGCAGTGTATGTGGTTGAAAGTCATGAAATTATTCATCAGAAAGCCCTCTTTCTTGCTCTCAGATAGCAAGTGAAGTGTGCAGCAGTTCCCCCGAGCAATGCTGGCTGCCTGGAAGATCCTTTTCTGCAGCGATGCTTGGCCACCATCACTAAATTGAGTTATTCCGACAGCCTTTGATGCACTGTGCTTTTTTTTTGCCCCCTCCTAAGCATACATATGAAGGCTGAATAGCAACATAATTTAATTCTTCAAGATTTGCTTTTTAATCACCAGGGTGGTTCTTGTGGGGTCCAGAAAGTTGACCCCGTTTTCTCAAGTAGAAATTGACTTAGGTCAAATCATTCTTGGAATTTGAATTAGGTTTCTTCTCCTTATCAGCTTTAGCTTCAAGCTTCATTTTCCAGCAGCTAGAAACATCTGTGCTGCCTCTGAATCCCAGACAATTTGAGGAGAGCCAATGTGGACAGAGAAGCTATTCACAACTTGCTGGGTTCTATTGGCAGAATTCTTCATTATGCTCTGAATTGGTGTCGAGGTGCAATTGTGTTAGGTATCTGGGTTCTCTTTACAAAAGGAAAATGAGACAATTACCAAGGACTCGGAATGTAATCAAAATAGCACAGCCATTTTACTGCTGAATAAGAAATCTTCCTGTAAACACTATAGCATGTTATTTCGGGGAGGGAAAAATATTTAGCATGAGGGCAATCGATCAAAAACAGTCTTGGGAAGGTAGAAGGCTTTCTCGATTCAAATATGCACTGACAACATTATTGCCTGATTATTTATTCAATGAGCAAGGAACAAATTGCAAATTGTTTGCATCTATTGCCAATAAAGCACCCCGCTCATGCCACCAAAGTATTTCTCCAGACAGGAATTGATCCTCCATTAGAGAAAGTCACAGAATTGCAAAGAGCCCACCTAGCAGAAACGACATGGATGAAAAGAGGATCTAGAAGAAGTCAGGATGATTAGGCCATACCTACGGCTTCTCAGACTGGAGCAGCCCAGACTATATTAGGAGGGTCCCACCAGGAGCCCCAGAGGGAATATTCTCCAGGTCCAAGATATGAAGTTATGGAAATAGTCCATCTCCGTGGCCTCCTGACTCCGCGCACACAGTTCTGTTCTCCTTATTTAGGACAATGAGGAGAGAGGTCAGGTCATGGAGCGAGTCACTTGTTCACTATTTCTGGCAATGATCAGGCGCCCATAGTTCAACTTCCTGAATGCCACATGACTCCCCAAGGGCCCTGGACTTATAAACACAATCTGGCTGTTTCTCTGAGACCCTCCATCCCCAGACAGGATGGTCACATGATCATGGGGGCAGAGAGAATGTGAGCAGGAGTGGCATAGCTGTCAATCAGTGCTTTTGCTGTGTGGCCACAAATGCAAAGACAAAAACTGAACCAAGGGGAAAGCAGAGACCACCTCCTGCAGCAACATTACTCGCATACAAAGCTGTCCACTGCATCCTCACTGTAGGAGTTTGTGACAGAAGCTCCTCCAGGCAGGATTTACCACTTCCCATGCTCCCGTCTTCATTTCCCATTTATCACCACTATCTTCTTAATATCCTCACTTAGATCATCTAACATTTTATTTAACATTGCTTTCAAAGAAAAAGACTTCCTGTCACTGTTATAAAGTGAAATCCACTTTCTCTGGCCTATGAATGTGAGATTCAAAGTCACCATAAAGATAAATATAATTCCAGGCACAGTGGTGCATGCCTTTAATCCCAGTACTCAGGAGGCAGATGAGATGATCAGTCAGGTCTACATAGCACGTTCCAGGACAGCCAGAGTTACATAATGGAGAGACCCTGTCTCAAAAATAAATAGGTAGGCAGACATACAGACAGACAGGCATTAAAATAAATATATGAAAACTAAAAACAGCAAATTAAGATTCTAGCTATCTCAAAATTTATCCCCAGGCAGGAGAAATGGCTCATCAGTCAAGAGCACATAGGACCCAAGTTCTATTACCAGCACCCTACACCCCATCCAACTCATCAATCCCTGGTCAAGAACAACCTAACAAAGGTAAATGTCCTAGTTCACAACTAAGGGTAGGTCCAGGCAGGTGGGCACCTATAGCCTCAGCACTCAAGAGGCTGAGGTAGACATATGGCTTGAGCCAAAGAGTTCAAGACCACCCCGAGAAACATAATGAGAACACATATCTAAATAAACAAATAAACATAGAGACAGAGCTAGGACTCACTACACCACGACCGTGATAAAGCAGGCCCTGGTGTCAAGGTCAGTGTAACCATTACCTCCAAGTATTTCCATTGCAACTCACCTGCATGTGTGTCTGTTTCTAGGTGGACTCTGCATGTTGCTCAACTTCTTGATCAAAACTTCTTCTTAAAGGACTGGGATGCATCACAAGGAGCTTGAATTGAATTTTCGGTTTCAGACTTCAAACCTTACTTATTGCACAGTTCAGACTTCAAACCTTACTTATTGCACAGTTCTGAAAAGAGGGGAAAAAACAAAACAAAACTAAACCAAAAGACATCCTATCCAGACTCCTACAAGCCCTCAGGAAAACTTGGAAGACAGGGAGTATGACAGAAGAGGAAGGGCGGGGGAAGAGAGAGCAATGACCCCAGCCTAGAGATCTGATTGAAGAGGCAATAGCAATTCCAAGCATTATAAAATTATCGACTGGAGAGGGAGCGTCAGTAATTGCTCAAGCCAGGGCTTGTGACTTAATACACTCGTGTTTGGTTTAGTTAATAGTTCAATTCCAAGAGGTTATGATTGTAAATCTCGGGGCTGCTGGCTTAGCTCTAATTTTCAGCTCAGGACTGTCTGTGGAGTTGCCATTTACAGTCAATTTTCTCTGAGAAAGAGAGAGAAGTAAATGAACAGGGGGAATACTTGAATAGTAAGTGAGTGCTCTCAGCGGCCTTTGTCTGCTGTGGCAAAGCTGACAGCACCCAGTGCACATGCTGAGATCTCAAGGCACCCCTTCCACGGGGCTATTCAGTCTTCAGAGTCTGGCGAGTGAGGGTGCTGTTCCCATGTGTGTACCTTTCCCACTGGGACCCCAACTGCTCAGAGGCTTGCCCTCGGGTCCCGCCACCACAAACCAGTTTATCTCGGCCCCCTCTTGGCTGAAGCCATCCTGTCAAACCTCTCCAATGTCTGTCATTAAAGACAAACCGCAATCATTGTCTGATAGAACCCTGCTGGCCCAAACGGGCATGAAGAACAGACACGCTAGTAGACACTATAAAAAGCCAGGCCAGCAGTGAGGCTGAAGCCCAGCCTCTTCATGATGAGGCTGTGTTAACAAAATATGTATAGAAACAGGCTGAACTAAGCGCATAGCTAACAAATGGGACAGAGCTAAATATTTCTGCAACCCGTGACAGCTTTGCCCCTTGAAGCCCGCCAGGGAAATACCAACACGTTCATTTGTTGTTTGCTTGCTTGCTTGCTTGTTTTGAGCAAGGCTTTTTACAGCCCAGGCTGGCCTCAGTCTCTCGTGGAGCTGAGCTCAACCTTGGATTCCTGACTCTCCTGCTTCCGTTTCCCACGGGCTGGTGCAGCGCTGTTGTAACAGCCCACATGGCCGCAGCCGTTTCTCCTTGCTCCATCCACCTGAGGCGAGGTGAGCTCTGCTTTTTTAACTGCCCCCTAGCTAAGTTGCTTTTTGTTTTTCCCATTGGCCCAGCATTAAACAGTCCACAGAAACTACTTTGAACTGAAAAATATACTGTCAGAGCCAGACGTTGCAGGAAAAAAACAAAAGCACACTGATGCCAAGACTCCCTAATCCGTTATGAGTTTTTCAAAATCACTGATGGTCTTCGGGTAACACCGACGTGTGAGCCATGCATTTCCTAATCTTTCTTTTTAATTAAAAAAGTGTAATGATCCACCTCAGGGAAAATGGCAACTTTTTCTGAAGAATCTCTTGGACTGGCCCTGGGGACTAGGTCAATAGTTACCACATAGAAAGTCTGACAAAGAGAAAGGGAAGTATCTCATGTGGCAGAGATACCTATGGAGCTTGGTGGATGTATGGTCAGCTAGTAACCCTCCTCTATTCACCTCCTGAACCTCTCCCCCTTCCCCCCAAAAAACCCTCCCATGTATCACGTGACTTGACATGGTCCCTGGGACAATAGAGCAGCCCTTTTCTAATAGCTGGTTTTTCATAATAAACATTTTCTCCTTGACATGAACTCTTCTGTCTCCAGTGCTGGTTCCTGGATGCCAAGCAGAACTGAACTGTGGTTGGTAAGGCCGCCTTGCCTTTAATAAACCACTCTTTTCTTAGATGAGGGTGAATGGGATTCCCTCCCCCTTTACACGCTGGGATGGCAGTTGGACCACCCTAAGGCCTCAGAGAGGTGAAAAGAGGGACCCCAGGAACCTAGTCCTCCACTCGGCTGCTGTTCGAAAAGGGACTCAATGCCACCAGAAGACAGTCTCGGCTGGTCAGCTTCTTCCTCTGGGACGGTCAGAAAAGCCAGATTTGGGGTGAGAGGCAGGTTTCTAGGGAACTAATGAGGCCTTCTCTGAAAACCTGGTGGTGGGGATGATGTGACTCCCCTTGACCGTGGCTTCAGGAAATTTGCAAAAGAGGATAACTTCCTATATTTCCTTACTTGTATTTCCCCCAATTTTTGGGTTTTTTTTTAGTGTTTTGTTTATTTGGTTGGTTAATTGGTTGGTTGGTTTGGGGTTTTGTTGGTTGGTTTGTTGGTTGGTTGGTGTTTTTTAACTCACTGAGATTCCCCCTACCTCTGCCTCCAGAATGCTGGGATTAAAGGCATGCACCACCACTGCCCAGTTCCCTATCTGTTCTTGAAGAGTCAAGAGTCCTCCTACAATAGATAATATAAACTTTAGGCCCCACAAGACACAAATTGACCGCAGCCAGACTTGGGAGGACCACCTAGCCTTCTCCTCCTATTCACGCAAATATGAAGCCACCCTGCCACACTCCCTGCCTGATACTAACCACAAAAACCAGCGGTGAAGAAGACAAGACGAGGTGGAAGGGAGACAGGGCCAGCACAGAGAAACTCTCCCTCCACAGCTCCCCCCAAAGCTGTAGGAAGCAAGGATGAAATAACTGTTTCCTAAAGTCCTAGATGCAATGTACTGTAACCAAACAGTGTGGCGCACTGGAGTCAGACTGCAGATTACTCCACCACTGAGAGCAAGGGGATCACAGGCAAAGTGCTTGGCCTCTCATCGGTCCCCTCACCGCTCAAACAGTAAGGGTGGCTACCTCATCAGATTGTGAGGACTGCATGAGCATCTGCATATAAAATGCTTAGAACAAGGTGTGGCATACGGAAAGTGCCAGATGGTAACGGTGCATCCCTGCTCTTTCAAACACGGACCACATAGCTCTGACGTCCTATAAACAGTGTCAAGGACGCCATGTTACTTCAGACACCTCACCGGAGTAACACCACCTTCCAAAACAATCATTCTAAGACCCGTCCCCCTTGCTTCCTCTAGAGCCCTGAAACAGACAAGACCCACTCCTTCCGGAGATATCCCTACCTCCTCCCACACAAGCCACCCTCTCAGGCCATTGGCTGCCTTCTCTCCTCCTGGTCCAGCCCAACTCCTCCAAGACTTCAAACCTGAGTTTTCCCTCCAGAATGTCAGATATTTTGTCATAGCATGGAGAAGGGAACTGACACACAGTGACTAGCCTCGAGCTGAATAGCCACAAGCAGGTATAGCCCAAACAGTACAGCCCTAAAGTGTGGACATGGGAAGGACTTCACGGTCCAGTGGAAGTGAGAAAGAGGGGAAGACACCTGGAGAAACGGTCAGAAAGGCTGTGTTCTGAGTGAGATGGCTCACAGTAGAGGGTGAGCAGAAGGATAGTGACATGACCTTATGCTTTATGCTCCACGTGACTTCCTTTAGCTGCCGCAATTGTTTGAAAGTATCCCCCAAGAACTTCTATGTTGGGGACTTGTTCCCCAAATTCATACATTGATGGACTTGGCAGTGGGGTCTCAGGAGAATAATTAGGGCTGGATAAGATGATGAGGGTGGGGCGGGGTCCCTCAGTAACATTGGTAGCATTATAAGAACAGAGAGACAGAACCACACGGGCACATGAGCTCTGTCTCAACGCATGTTGTCTTCCATGGTTCTATAAGGCATCAACCAGTCCCTCGCCAGAGGCCAAGCACAAGTTCATGTCTCGCTCTTAGATTCTCAGATTCTACAGTCGTGAACCAAAGAAATGCTTTTCTTTAAAAATTACCATGTTTCTGGTAGTTTGTTAAAGCAACATGAAACAGATTATGACACTTGCTGTGTTAGAAGTGAATTCTGGGGTCGGCAAGATGGCTCAATGGCTGGAGATGTTTGCCACCGAGCCTGATGACCTGAGTTTGGTCTCCAGGACCCATATGGTGGGAGGAGAGAGCTGATTCAAAGGTTGTCCTCTGACCTCCACGCATGTGCGACGGCGCACGCACTCCCCTCCCCATACACATTAGGTAAGTAACTTTTAAATATGCTTGTTTACTTATATATGAAAAAAGCAAGAATTCTAGAATCAGAGAATAGGTGCCGAAAGACAAGGGTTTTTTGTTTGTTTGCTTGTTTGTTTGTTTGTCCATCTGTCTTTTACTTAAATTTATCTTACATGCATTAGTATGAAGGCGTCAGAGCCCCTGGAACTGAATTTACAGACAGTTGTGAGCTGCCATGTGGGTACTGGGAATTGAACCTGGCTCCTCTGGAAGAAGAGCCAGTGCTCTTAACCATTGAGCCATCTCTCCAACCCCTGGGAGACCGATTTTAAGTCTGGCAGAGGTGGCCAGGTCAAAGACAATGGGGAATCAGACCACCATAACAGCAGTTAAGGCGTTATTGTCAGTCTAGATACATTTTGAAGGTTGAGCCTATTGGATTTCCAGACAGCTACTGATTAAAACATACATTAAGCACCTAATGTATGCCAGGACTAGCTGTGAACTATTGCTGAGACAAATTGGCCTGAGAAATGTCCCCCAGACCTTGACTGGTACCAGCTATTCCTAAGACAGATTGCACCATGTGACATTTCTCACCCTCGGTACTCTACAGTCTGTTCTTCAAACGTTGCCTCTTCAGAGTGGAGCCAATATAGCCTGCCAGACCGGTGTAATTTGTTGTTATTCTTATTATTATTCACCCAGCGTCACTCTGTGGTATCTACATTAAGAAAACTGATGACTCAAGTTCCCCATAAATCCTTCATTCTCCAGTCTTAGTTTCCCGTCCATCACCTCCTTTTTATTCTTAATATCCAGGTTTTTACTTTCAAGGCCAGGTCAGCTCTCGTGACAACTTCCATCCTCCTCTCTGGCATCTGCCCTGTCCTCCTGGGACAAACACAGCCTGAGGATGGGAAACAGACTCATCTGTCTTCTGTAACCATATGGATAAGATGTAGTCATTACCGTGGTCGGCATTGTTGTGCTTCGGAAGCTAATTAAGACAATTAGCTATTAAATACCAAAAACAATTAAGCTAATTGAAATAAACCATATGCAGTTTACACCCTTGCATAGACAAAAAAAATTAACATGTGGCCGGATGGTGGCACCGCAACCGTTTCAGTGCCAAAATAAATCAGGGAATATGGGAGCTCAAGACGGAGATGTATTAGCACCCAGTCGGTTTATCCCCACAAAACGTTTCTCAGAAACATTTGGCTTGGTTTTTGCAATGTTCTTCTATACTGAGAGGGGGGGGAAGTGGGGAATTTCTGTCCAAATGGGTCTGTTAGGCTATAAAACTGCAGGCTCATGCTATTACGGTGCCTCTGATCCAAGTCAGTGGCTGAATGAAGCATCCAAAGATGCTCGGGAGAAACACAGCAGCTTCTCAGAGATCCCTGGAGCTTGTCTTGAAGTTAGCTGGCCCTCTGGGGGACAGCTGCTGCCCTGTGGTGTTTGGATGTGACTGGCAGTCTTAGACAACTTATAGATTTTCCCAGTAGAGGGAAGCCATGGGAGGAAAGGTAAGCTGTCAAGACCATGGTAAGCTCTTTACAGGGAGTTTACCTGGAATTGTTTTCAGCTGCATGTGAAAAAAAGCCTCAACTATAGTTTGTGCAGGCTAAAAATAGAATATGACCAGGAAGAAAGAGCAAGAGAGACCAGGAAGAACAAGCTAGCATTTAGCTGTGAGAGACCAGGAACTCAGGGCTTCCCAGTGACTCAGCCCAATAATGTCTATCCCTCTGCCCATTTCTCATGTCTCTGTCAGCGTCACTCTGGCTACAGAGGTGATCTCTCTCTGTGTGGCAGGGACTGTGGATGCTGCCAGTATCAATTTGACAACTCCGTGGGGAAAGGCTCCATATGTCTCATGTTCACGCACCCATTATCTATGCATCCCGAGCCTTTGGTCTCTAGATCAAAGTGCTAAGGAAATGGCCAGAATTTGATGAACCTGGAGACTACAAAGAGCCTTGACTAGGGGAAAAGCTAGCCAGAGCTGAGCATTCATATAAGCCTAATATTTTTGCAGCCTTACCATCTTAACATGGCTTTGCTGAAAATTCAAAAGAGGAGATTGCAAACACCCAGGGTTCAATTCCCCAGATCCACTTCAGCCACAGTTGAGTAATATAAAATCCAGAGGGAAGAGCCTGAGGCAGAGCCCAGATTCTGTCTCCTCTTAGAACTGACCTGAGACTTCTTCCCCACATTTTAGCACACATTCACTATTTGAGCAGGAGCCAGGGACAGTCTGAACCTAAACCCACTTCCCTCTGAGCTTGTGGACGGTGGTATGCTGGCAGATGCCGGGAAGCCTGTTATGAAGAGAGAAGGGACATCATTTGCTTGCACTGTCTGCTCATTTCCATCACCATGACGTTTAGATGCCAATGTAATGTCTTTGATTGCAGAGTACGAAAGAGATGTTCACACCATCATCACTACAGACTCGGTCCATCATAATCCAATGGGCAGAAACAATAGCTAAAGGCATAAGGTAATTAAGAAGTGATGGGTTTTGTGCATTTAAGAGCTCATTTTTAGGTCTGCTGAGATGGCTCAGCAGGTAAATGTGTCTGCTGACCTAAATTCCATCTCCAGAACCCACATAGTGGGAAGAGACCAGACTCTGGTGCTGGGGCCCGTCCACCCACACATACTAAATAAATAAATGTTAAAAGGTTTTTTTTTAATTTAATAGCTCTATTCTAGTGTAATGTTTTACATGTGAGCTCATATACTTAACATTTACTCTTCTTAATTGAGTTTTTTACTTTGTAATTAATATCACAACCAGAACACTGATGTCATTTTTATCTTAGTAATGATCTCCCATGTTGCCTTTTATAGGCCTCCACTTTCCTTTTACCAACACCCCCTTAGGCCTCAGAAACTGATAACCTATTCTCTACTTCTGTAATTTTGTCACATGAAGAAAATTTTGTAAGGATGACAAGATGGCTCAGTGGGTAGAGACGCTGTCCACCAGGCCTGACAACCTGAGTTCAGCCCCTAGTCCCCAAATGACAGAAGGAGAGAGTCCGTTCCTGTACGTTTTCCTCGACCTTCCATGCACACACCATGGCAAACACGTGCATGCACACACACACACACACACACACACACACACACACACATGCACGCACTTCTATAGATAGAATCGTACACCATGTAGCTTCAAGGGCTCCTTCCTATTCAACATCATTCTCTGCAGATATCACAGGTTGCTCTGTTGTGTGCATCAGAAGTCCATTCGCCTTCATCATTCGTGTTCCAGTCCGACGCTCCCGGGAGGACCGGGAAGCTGCCTCTGTTGTACACACTTCAGACAGAGCGCCTGTAGGCCGTTGTTCATAAAGTCTCATGTGGAGACACGTCTTAGTTTCTTTGGGGTATGAGGCCTACATGGGAGATGGCATATTCGGGTGTCTAAGAGAATGGCAAACTCCCTTGAGAGTGGCTATTCACCTTTCCACCAGCAGTGTCTGAACAATGCAGTTCTCCACAGCCTCACTAGCATTTAAGGTCTCCTCTCTGCTTTTACTGCTTCTTGTTGCTTGGGTTTGGTTTGGTTGGGGTTTTGTCATTCGAATAGGAGTGCAGGTGTCTCCCTGCACTTCTGTAATTGCCAGGCAAGGGGAACACATTTCCATGTGTTTGTCAGCCATCTGCCCATCGTCTTCCATAACAGTGACCCCTCCCCCCCCCCCCGTTCTCAAATGGATTCTTGCAGTTTTGATGTTGAATTCGGGAATTCTTTGTTTAGTCCACACCAGTGGTTCTCGACCTGCCTAATGCTGTGACACTTTAATACAGTTCCTCATGTTGCAGTGACCCCAAATTATAAAAATATTTCTTTGCTACTTTGTAACTGTAATTTTGCTACTGTTATGAATCATAATGCAAATATCTGATATTCAGGATATCTGATATGTGTCCCCCAGTGGGGTCTCGACCCACAGGTTGAGATACTAATCCTTCCTTTGATGTATGGTTTGAAATATCCCCCCCCCCCTCTGTAATTTGCCTTTTTCTTTTTCGTGACAGGGTCTCCTGGTATAGCCTAGGCCTGCCTCTTCTGCTCTTCCTACCTCAGTCTTTCCAGTTCTGGGTTTACAGGCATGTACCCCCATTCCTGGCCTACAGTTAGCCTTTTCATGCTCTTTGTTTTGTGGGGGGGGTATTGGTGGGAGGAGGGGAGGCATAATTTGTATTTGAGCAGGGTCTCACTGTGTAGCCCTGGCTGTCCTGGAACTCACAGAAATGACATGTACCTACATCCCAAGTGCTGATATTAAAGGTATGAGCCACCATGCCTGGTTCACTTAACAAATTCTTTTGCAGGATAAAATGTTCAAATGTTTATGAATCCCAGGGTAGCAGTCTTCACTGTCAAATCTAAGAGGCCTTTGCCTAGTCTAGTACCCAAAGAATTCAGTCAATTCTTTTATATGACTTGAGGCATAGCTCAGTGGTTAAGAGTGCTGACTGAACAATCACGTGGACGAGAGTTCGGATCCCAGCACCCACATAACAAGCCCAGTGTCCCCCAAAGGGATCCAATGTCCTCTTCTAGCTTATGTGTGTACACAGGCACATGGACTCTTCCTTGCATGCCTATATGCACATACACTCACATAGATACATGCACACACATAATTAAATAAATCTCTTAAAATTATTTTTTTAATTGTATGTCTAAGTCTGTGATCTAATTGGAGTTAGATTTCTTCCTCTAGGATGTGAGATTTACACCAGGATCTTATTTATTTAACTTGTTTGCCTATGAATGTTCTATCACTGTGTCATTTATTGACAGAGCTGTCTTTTCTTCCTTAAGTTATTTTTGTGCCTTTTGCCAAAAGTCAGTTAGGCATGTGTCTGTGGATCGATTTCTAGGTCATCTATTTATGCTCCATTAATCCATGTGCCTGTCTCTCTTGATTACTGATGCTATATAGTAAATCTTGAAATCAGGCAGATGAATTCACCCCACACTACTTTATCTTTCATGTTGTCTGGATACTATGATTCCTACCCTTTACTACGTAAATTTTAAAGCAGTTTTATCTATATCTACATTTGTTTTTGCATTTGATAAAAATTGTATTGTACCTATATATCTTTTTTTAACTGATGGCTTTATAATTTGAATTTTCTACTCATAAACACGGTATGTCTCTTCATTCATTCATATCGTCTTTGACTTCTTCCTTCAACTTTGAAGTTTGTACCATATGAATCATATATATTAGAGTTACACCTAAATATTTCATGTATTTGATTTTCCTCATTGTTTCTTTTTTCCTTTCTTTTTATTTATTTTTTTTGGTGGGGTGGGGAGGGTGTTTTGTCTCTTAAAGCTACTTTGTAGCTGAGACTGGCCTTGAACCCCTGGCCCTCCTGCCTCCACCCTGCAAACACTGGGATTACAGGGGTGAGTTGCCACATCCTGCTCCACATTGTTTTCTGCTTCTGTCTAGAACCCTGCTTTCATTTCCTTTTGCTGTAGTTTGCTGGACATTTTCTAGATTCTGGAGCCAGGACTTAGAGGACTGTTGTGAGATCATTTCTCCTTTTTTGTTTGTTTGTTTGCTTGCTTGCTTTTTGTTTTTTCTTAAACAGGATCAAGCTCTGTTTCAAGTGAGTCTCTGACCCATTATCTTTCCTGCTCAGCCTCCCTGATTCTGGGATTGCAACCATGTGCTGCTACCACGCCTACTTTTCATGTTCCCCTTTTCTGTTTGGGTTTGTTGGGTTTTGTCATTGCTACTGCTGTTTTGTTTTGTTTTGTTTTTTTAGTTGTTTTTGTTGGTTTTTGTTGTTGTTGTTGTTGCTTTGTTTTTCCAGTTGAAGGGACCAAACTCAGGGACTTAAGTATGGTAGGTGTCTTAGTTACTTTTAAACTGCTGTAAAAAGATAGTATGACCAAGGCAACTTATAAAAAAGGAAATCATTTATTCGTGCTCAGGATTTTATAGATTAGTCTGTGGTCATGGCAGCAGGCAGGCTTAGCACTAGAGCTGAGAGCTTACACTGATCCGCAAGCATCGAGCAGAGACAGATAGCTAACTGGGAATGGTATGGACTTTTGAAACCTCAAAACCCACCCCCAGTGACACACCTTCTCCAACAAGGCCACACCTCCTAATCCTTCCCAAATAGTTCCATTCCCTGGTGACCAAGCATTCAATATATGAGCATCTGGGGCCCATTCTCATTCAAACCACAACACTAGGCAGGAGTCCTACCACTAGGATACCTCCTGGTCCTTGGATTTTTATGAGATATGATGTAGCTCAGGCTTTGAACCCTCAATGTAGCAAAGGCAGGCCTCAGATTCTCAATCCTCCTACTTCTGCCTCCACCATTTTTAGATTACAGAAATACACCAACACACCCAGCATGTTCCACTTCTCTTATGCGTGTGTTTAGAGCTGTGAATCTCCCTCTCAAAACTTCATTAGCTGTGCTTCATAGATTTTGATATACATCAGATTTAGTGCCATTGAGTTCAAAGTTTTACTTTCCTGAAGACTTCTTTTTGACTCATTGGTTATTCTCAAGACACGTCTAGTTCCTATATGTTTGGAGACTTCCCTGTTATTTTTCTGTTAATTGATTTCCAGTTGGAGTCCATAGAGTCTGAGAAGAAATTCCATGTTTATTCTCTTAAACTGACTGTAATTTGTCTTATGGCCCAGAATATTGTCTCTTAATACATATTCCATGAACAATAGGACAAAAATGGCAGGAGGAGCAAAACAGACACAAGACCACAAAAGGAGTATGTACTATGATGTTTCCAGGCTAGTGTTCAGTCCTGATGGTTGGTGGTAGCACAAATGATAACTTCAGTGAATTTTTTCCTCTTCTTCATTTGTTTGTTTGTTTGTTTGTGGACAGGATCTGGCTATCTCTCCCTGGTTGTCCTAGAGCTCACTACATAGACCAGGCTGGCCTTGAACTCACAGTGATTATCCTGCCTCTTCCTTTCAAATACTAGAATTACTGGCAGGTGCCACCACACCTCGCTCGCCTTGGAAAGTTCTTGGTATCCTTGTATCTGTCAGTTGTTCTATCAATTGTTGAGAAAGGGAAATTGTATATAATTGTGATTCACCCTCTGTTCTTTTCAGTTCAGCCAATTTTTCTTCAAATATTTTGCAGTTTTATTGTGTGGTACCTGAAGGGTTCTAGCAGGCCCAACCATGGCAAATATGACTCTGTGGGGTCTTGCCTTTCCCCATTCCCTCTTCCTTTATAAACTGATTATATGCCTAAAGGCATCCACTGAGGTCTATTCCCTTTTTTTGTCCACTTCTTCCTCCTGAAGTTGATTACCAAGGTCTGGCTATCAAAGTGTTGAGTCTAACAATCAAAAGCCCCCTTTTGGTTACCCTAATTAACATGCCAGATCAAAACAAACCAACTCACCCTAACACAGGGAAGGGGGTTCCTCTTTTCCCTTTATAAACTGCCATTTGCCTGTGGGCCACAACTATCTCCTACCTATCCAGAGCAGTCCTTTGTCCCTCCAGAGCAAATACCCCTTCCCCCTCTCCCTTGTTCCCTTCCTCTTCTCCCTCGTCCTCTACCTCCGGCCTTTGTCTCTTATTCCCTGCCTTGTCCCTCTGGGGCAAATAAATCTCCTTTGTGCTGAGAACTTGGTCTTGGGGTGTCCTGTGGCGACTCCAGTCCTTTCAGTACATACATGCTCTCAACTACCCCCTAGATGAATTGACTCCTTTATTGTTACACAGTAGCACACTCTACCTCTTACTCTGAGTGGTGGTGAAAAATCCACCAGGCCTCTCAACACCATCCAGAAGGAAAGGAGGAAGTGTTCAGTTGGAGCCTCTGACTTGCCCCTGCATGATCCAGAAAGCCCAAATTCTATCTCTCTCTCTCTCTCTCTCTCCAAACTCTACCCACACAGAGTCTCCGAACAAAGGAAAGGCACCAAAAAGTCCAGCTCTACGTTCTTGGTGGCTACTGCAACTTCCTCCCCTGAAGTTGTCTGCCACACAAGTCCCCACCTAAAACATCCAGCTTTTGACCCAGACTTGGGCACAAACCCAGTTCATGGTGGATATATCGTCACCCATTGCCCATAACCTATAAAGTCTCCCTGCTTTCATTTGTGGGCACAGCTTCTCCCATCTTGATGGCTGGGGCTGGAGAACTTACCCGGGAGTTGCTTTGCTCAAATAAACCTGTTGTTACACTTTCTCAATTTGACTTGATCAGGCTGACTGCATCAGCAGAGAAACACATTGGGGATGGGCAGAGACAGAAAACCTATTAGGAAGGACACCTCTTATCGCTGAGGGTTTTAGGGAGATGGAAGCTGAGGCTCTCCCCTTGGCCTTTGTGACATGGATTTAACTGGCATGTTGAGGTGTCCTGTCACAGTCTTTCAGAGTTGGAAGTTGAAGCGTACACCTTGCCCTTTGTTGGGTTGTATATGGATAGACCCTCTTTCTTTTTTATGATATTTGGAATTGTCACCTTTACATTTTCTTTGTTACTGTAGTTGCCTTTTCCTTCAGCTAGAGAAAACAGATGCATCTGGACCATTTTGTTTTCTTGGGTCTACTCTGAGGTTTGAGGTTGATTAGTTGGTTTTATTTTTGAGGATTCTGTCTGTGTCTGTCATTGTTTCTGGCTAACCAGCTTCTTCAGCTCCAATTCTAGGAAATATGAATCAAAAAGAAAATGTACCTAAGCGCTGTCCCTCGAGTCGTAGAACATGTCCCTCGGGTAAGCTAGTCTGTCTTATGTCTCCCTTTAGGGTTCTATTTCTTTTATACACAACAGAAAAAGAGAGTTTAGCTGTACTTTGCAAGAGAAATCCCTATTTATATAACTGTAATTTACTTTTTGATAGCTGAATTGAACTATCCATTCACAGATCCCTGAACTTTTTACAGGATCCCTTGTAAGCTGGCTCCAATGTAACACTACTATGAATCTCAGTCAGCCCCACCTCCTACCACAAACACTAAGCCACTCTCTTTCCAGCCTTCCTGGAAGACACCCAACCCGAATGAGTCCAGTCAGGCAGTTCCACCAAAGACCATGCATGCTCCAAGAGCTAGTAATGTGGAGAAGTAGGCTGGTGGAGAATTCTGGTAGTCATTCCAGGGACAGAATAACAAAGGTCACATCCTTCCCGGGGACTCAACTGTGGCACCCTGCACTCGGTGGCAGTAGTCTTGCCCGATCTTTTCTGTGTTATGGACTTGACAGTGGTTCTGACCAGCTGTGTCTCAATTGGATTCCCTTCCTCCACAGGAGTTCTGTGAATCCCTCTCCACAGTCCTGCTTGTGATTAAGTCAGCTGGGGTGCAAAGAAGAATCCAACTGGCACACATGTCCTCTGGCTGTCAGTCACAAAAACCCCGCAGGAGGAAAATCTCAACATCTGCCACAGAACGGCCTTGCTCTCACCTAGGGAAAATGATTGATTGAATAGGCAGAGCAAAGAGCACAGCAGAATGCATCCTCTAAGGCTTCCTGAGAGGCGCTCCTCAGAAACCGCAGTGGTCTGAATGTATGTTTTCCTGCAAAAAACAAAAATCATGTTGGAAAGAGACCCTGTGCAATGGTATTAAGAGATGAGCTGGCCGGGTGGTGGTGGCGCACGCCTTTAATCCCAGCACTCGGGAGGCAGAGGCAGGCGGATCTCTGTGAGTTCGAGGCCAGGCTGGACCGACAGCCTCCAAAACAATACAGAGAAACCCTGTCTCGTAAAAACCAAAAAAAAAAAAAAAAAAAAAAAAAAAAGAGATGAGCTGTTCTGGAGGTGAGTGGTGTGTTATAATGGTGCTGACTTCATAGTGTCCTTGGACCTGAGGAAGACTTTGGGCCCCACCCCTCCCCTTTTTACCACGTGAAGATGCAGCAACAGGTGCCATCTTGGAAAGAGCCAACACCAGACACTGACTCTGCTGACTTGAACTTGCTAGCCTCCAGGACCATAAGAAATAAACGTCTATACTGTATTAATTTCCCAGCCTGTCTATTACAGCAGCAGGGAAATTCTAAGACCCAGCCCAAAGCCTCAGCCTGCTTTCTCAGTTACCAAAAGCTCTCCTACGTAAATCTGAGGCCACCTCTACCACCCATAAAAGAGGGAATGAAAGCAAAACCTCTTCCTGTGAGGTGAGTCATTGTACTGGATGGAGTCCCCTAACTAGATCAACCTTGGAAACAAAGCAATCTCATAACCCTAAAATCCGTGTTTTTTTCTTCTCTACTTCCCAGTTCCCCAAGCCCTCCTATATTACTGAATATTTGTCAATTACAGGAAAAGTTTCTATGACCCTTAAGGGTGGCTTTGGGGCACAGGAGAAAACACTACAACACCCATTAGGTCTCACCAACATGACTGTCTAAACATGAGCTGAGCAAAAAGGACACCAGCCGGGCGGTGGTGGCGCACGCCTTTAATCCCAGCACTCGGGAGGCAGAGGCAGGCGGATCTCTGTGAGTTCGAGGCCGGGCTGGACCGATAGCCTCCGAAACAATACAGAGAAACCCTGTCTCATAAAAACCAAAAAAAAAAAGGAAGGACACCAATAGACATGCCCCAAAGGGGACTGAGCAGGGAGGTGGCTGGTGACGTGCATGAGACATGGACACACAGACAACGCAGGAACATGGGATGGAGTGGATGATGACAAGGCCTCAACCTACACCAAGAACTGTAGGCAGCTCAGGAATGCTGAAAGCAGGAGAAATAGTCATTGGCTATCTAATATCAAATAATCATACATACAAGTCACATTATACAGACGGGGCAGATTATATTGAGTAATATATATGTATATGCATACATGTGCATCTAACAACAATTAATGAAAAGAAAGAGACCATGAATTTGAGAGCAATAAGAGGTACATGGGAGGGTTTGGAGAGAGGAAAGGGAAAGGGGAAATGATGCGATTATATTATAATCTCAAAAATAAAAGAAATAATTTTTTAAAAAGAGAGAAAGAAAACACTCCAATTAGTGATTGTTTGAAACCCAACTTACTTAGGTCTTGAGAATTAATGTTTAATTTATAGATTTAGGCATGCATAGCCCTACCCTGAGCTTATAAAAGCAAATGAAGACTCTTATTGTCCTTTCTCTACCCACCCCCTGAGACTGGGTTTCTCAGGCTGTCCTAGAACTCACTCTGTAGACCAACCTGGCCTCAAACTCACAGAGATCAGCCTGGCTCTGCCTCCTGAGTGCACCACCACTGATGGCCCAAAAGTGATTTTTTTAATAGACTTACTAAACTAAGAATACAAAACAGTGAAACTTAAATTCAGCTAAGTGTTACAAAGTTGATGTACACTTAGATTTCCACTTGAAAAAATCATATATAGCAATTAATTTACAAATGTTAAAGCAGAATGCTGAGTGTGATACGTTATTCTAATGGGCCAAATTCTCTTTTAAGTTATGCATTGTATATAAGTTAGCTATTACATATGCACAAATTATTTAACTTAAAGAAATTAAAGTGATAGCTTTTATTCCCTTTGAACATTAGTAGCCTTGATTTTAAATATTCCTGGGCCACTAAAATGTCTATCCATGGAGAAAATGGAAACCTCCTCTGCTAATTGAGGTTGTTAATGAAGCTGCGGTTCTAAGTAGAACACTGACCAGAACCCAGGTGAGTCTGTGGACTGACCCATCAAGCCCTATTTTGAGTCCCTTTCTAATTTAAAGATACAGGTTGCTAAGTAAGCCATCCCCTTAAGTTAATGACTATCAGTCTCTAAGCCTGTCCATAATACCCACCCAAGGTTGCACCTGATCTGGTGTTTATTAACCCCAAGACATAGAACTATGTATTGTTCATTTATCTCTAAAGGATATTTTGTCCTTGGACTGGGGAGACCGTTCAGTGGAGAGAGTACTTGCCACACAAACATGAGAACCTGGGTCCAGATGGGCAAGAACCTTGTAAAAAGCTAGCAGTTTGAGGCTAGCATCCCTGCCTGGAAGACAGAGACAGGAGTAGAGCTTGCTCCCTAACTAACCTAGACAAATTATTCATCCAGGGATTTTATCTCAAAAACATACACTGGAGAGTGATTAAGGGAGACACTCAACTTTGACCTCTGGTTTCTACATGCACAAATACCCATACACACACATACCATATGCACACACAAGAGACTCTCTGGTTCTTATCATATATTTCTCTCTTGCGGGGGTTATTTTTGTTTTACCTTTTTGTCATTTTTAAATAATTTATTTAAATTTATTTTATATGCATTGATGTAAGGTTGTCAGATCCCCTGGAACTGGAGTTACAGTTGTTGTTGTGCCCAAATTCTGAACCCCAAAATCACCAAGAGGCCCATTTCATGCAAAAGCAAAGTCTTTTATTGTAGTTGTTTAACAAGCTAACCCCATTAGCTCCAGCCTTTCATCCATCCACCGCAGCAGATGACTGGAGAAAAGACCCCGAGAAATCACGCAGCAGCATAAGGGGAGTGTCTATGGGTATGAAATGGTCTCAGGATTGGACGACCTGCCCTGTGTTGATTGGTCAACTGGTTGTTATGGCCCATAGGCCCTCCCAGGGCGGTTGCAACACTCTGCACATCACTGCTGTGCACTTGTCCATAAAGCACACTCAGAGCCGGAAAGCACAGCCCCACCAGCTAACTTCTGATTAGTACCTTGCCACGAGGAGGGCATCTGACTTCCTAGTGACCAGGAGAGGAGCTGCAAGGTCATGCTAGCACATGTTAGTCTGTCATGGCTGCTAAAACAAGAGGTGATATGGGGGGAGGGGTGGGAGGTGGGGGTGCTGGTCACTTCATTGTGAGCTGCCATGTGGGTGCTGAGAATTGAACCCAGGTCTTCTGGAAGAGCAGCCAGTGTTCTTAACTGCTGAACCATCTCTCCAGCCCCGCTTTTTTGTCATTTCTATGTGTTACTTATAAGATCGTATAACTCTGGATGTTATAAGTTTTATGTCAAAATATCTATTTTGAGGTTTTTTTTGTTTTTTTCCCCATTTTTATTTAAATTAGAAATAAGCTTCTTTTACCTGTCAAACCCAGTTCCCTCTCCCTCCCCTCCTCCCCGGCCCCCCACAGATACCCCATCCCATCCCCTTTCTGCTCCCCAGGAAGGGTGAGGCCTTCCATGGGGGAATCTTCAAAGTCTGTCATATCATTTGAAGCAGGGCCTAGACCCTCTCCAAAATATGTAATTGAATTCTGATCTATCTCCTAGAGCTATGTCTCAGACCCAAGATCTTCTCTAAGGTCATGGTTGACCCCGCCTCCTATTCCTACTGTGAGAGTGAAAGTTACATTTTAAGTTTTAATTATTATGCAGTAAAGATCCAGGGAACAAAAATGCCTCTGATCTGCAAGGCCCTGGCCCAAGGACAGATAGTTCCTGAGATGCTGGAAGCTATTGATTATGGGTATTAACAAGCCACGGGTTCACACCCCTTTTAGGGCGGGACCCATCTACATCCGATGTGCTTGATCACGTGAGCGGAAGACCCACAAACAGGAAATAAGTCAGGATGTACGACTGCCCAATTGGATGTAGGCTGGAGGTACATCAGGGTGTATGCTTGCCTCTGATTGGACCTGACGCCAAATACTTAAGTCACTGCAAACTGTGACTCAGGGCCATTTTTCCAGGGAACCAGAGATGGACCAGGCCAGAGCCTATCACCTGGCCAGTATTTAATTGAAACTTGCTTCAAATATGGTTTTAAATTGTGGTAGTGGTCTTATTCTCAACCTCTGCGATTAACATTATCGAATCTTCTGGAATTCCTGATTTCCTTGAAAATGTCAAAAAGGGCTTCCCCATGGTCTGTGTGTTGTGCCCAAATTCTGAACCCCAAAATCACCAACAGACCCACTCAGATGCAAAAGCAAAGAGTCTTTTATTGTTTAACGAATTAACTCAGTTCCATTGTCCATCCAACGCAGCCGTTGTCATGAGAAGGCCCTTTAAGAAACCGTGAGGAGGGGAATTTATTGGGGTGTGCAAAGGGAGTGTCTAGGGGTACGAAACAGTCACAGGATTGGTGCACTTCTGGGCTTGGGCGACCTGTCCTGTGTTGATTGGTCAACTGGTTACTATGGCTTATAGGCCTTCCCAGGGTGGTTGCTATGCTCTGCAGCCACTTTTACCATAAAGCACCAAAGTACCAGAAAGCACTTCCAGAGCCCACCAACTAACTTCTGACTGGTTCCTTGCCACGTGGAGAGTCTCTGACCTCGTAGTGACTAGGGCAGGTCCTGCAAGGTCAGACTTCTTGCTGGGTCTCTTCTGCAGCCTGTCATGGCTGCTAAAGCAGGGGGCTGGGTAAAGGTCTGGTCCCTTCATGTGTTCTACTCCATCTGAGGAGACTTTCTGAAGGAGTCCCTATGCTTAGCCATTCCCTAGGGCAAGCATCTTCCTGCCTCTCCCAAGCAAAGATTGCAGTGCCAAGGTCATTGGTAGAACAAGGTCCACGCAAGAGACACTGCAGCCAAATTCTCTGTCTCCCAGAAGGAATTGACAGCTTAGCCAAAGCCACCAGCCGGTAGCTATATTGAGGTTTCCTCAGGACTCTCAGTCCTGATGTCCTGGCCACTCAATCACAATGCCCTCAGTGGCAGCAAAACCAGCAAAGGATGCTCCTGGGTCACAACCCCAACACTGCAAAGTATCACGTGGGCTCGCTGTTGCCTGGTAAAAGGAAGAATAAAAATAGGCTTGGTTCCTGCCCTGGAGCACACTAAAAGAAATATGCAAACAGAGCATTTGCATTTCCATAGCGAGGAGAAGCAGTAATAAGAAATTACTTTGAACTGTTGTGGAAATGAGGTCAGAAATGATACATGGGGAAAAATATTAGTTTGGGATTGGGACTGTCAACACCAACTTCGTGTTAGAATTGCTAAGACTGGGGGGCACATTTTTCAAAAGGCTAGTGCAAGAGTTAGGGTAGACCATTCACTTATCATACATGAGCCCTGAGTTCCATCCCTACTCCACACACACACACACACACACACAGCCTATAGAGTAAGGTCCAGATAGTAATGTTTGTTAAACCTTTCTAAGTGATTCCAATGCATGTGCAAAGCAAACCTCGCCTGGACAGTGGTTCCTGACACCTCTGTCATATGGTTGTCATGATTCGTGCCATGTGCACCTGCTAAATGCCCGGTGTCTGTCTACATCTACTCCCTTATGTTCATGTCAGCTTTACCCTGCGCGGTGCTATCTGCAGAATCACAGAGCTGCCGCTATGTTCACTCTATTTTCTCTCCCACATGGGAAGACACCTGAGCCGTCAGACCATCCAAACGCAATGGAAAACCATCCTGAGCCCTAGCACTCTGCCCTTCTTCCCTGGGAGAAACACTGCCTGATCGCAGAGAGGTGGAAGGAGTCAAGGACTACGGATATTTGCTTTATACTTAGCAACAGAAGTTAGTCATGTAAAAATGTCCACAGGCCAGCAGGATGGGTCAGCAGATAAATGCATTTGCTGCCAAGCCTCATGACCTGAATTCCATTCCTGGGACCCACAAACAGAAACAAGCACATACATATGATTAAAATTTTAACTAAAAAATAATTTAAAATTTTATGCATTGCAGGATGTAGTGGTGCATGACTTAACCTCAGAACTTGGGAAGCAGATGTAGGCAGATACCTGTAAGTTCAAGGCCAACCTGGTCTATAGAATGAGTTCCAGGACAGTCAGGCTAGAGAGACTCTTTTCAAAACAACAACAAATTTAATGTCTATCCCAGTTATAGTGGTTCATATCTGTAATCTTGGCACTCAGGAGCCTAGGGCAGGAGAATTGCTTTGAGTACAAGTTCATCCTGGGTTACATAGAGGGTGCCAAACCAGGAGATATATAGCAAAACTTCTCCCTCTCCCTCTCCCTCCCCTTCCCCCTCCCCCTCTCCTTTTCCATCTTTACCACTGCAGAGTGGGGCATCCAACTATACAGATGTAACCTGGAAGGCTCAGGTAAGCAGGCACCTGATACCTATGCCCTAACAACTCCCTGCTGTGGAGGCTCTCCTCCCCCCAAACAGAAGGACTCCACAGCTAGGAGACTTGAGGCAGCATTGGACTTCAATTACTTCTAATTAAACAATGAACCTAGATTGGGGGGAGGGTACGGGAGGAGGGGAGGGAAAGGGAGAGGGACCTGGAACTGACTTGTGAAGCAACCTTGTTTCTTATCTAAATTTAAACTGGAAAAAAAAAAAACAATGAACCTAGAACCACTATGAGGGGAAGTTGGATGGCGGAAAGTCCCTGTCTGGCCCTTAAACTGTACTCCAAAGACCCACAGGCTGAAAGTCCTTGGGTCTGGGTTTCAAAGCTCATCAGGAAATAGGTTGCTGGACCTCAGCATTTCCCTTGCAGTTTTTGAGACAGGTCCTCATTGTATGGCTCAGGCTACCCTCCAATGCTGTCACAGCCTCCCAAGGACCGAAACACAGACGTGCACCACCACACCAGCAAGAATTAACAACTTTATTAAGTTCTTTGGCTGACTGCAATGCAAAGGGACCCTGTGACATCCTAAGAAACTACCTGAGAATGCTGGAGAGGAGAAGATCGGGTCTAGCCTCCAGGCATTCCGTCTGTGACTGGCCAGCCAACAGCTACAATGGAGAACATGATCTGGGCTCTAGGATTTTGAGGAGGTACTGGTGGACTCCCCACTCTCCCCTTCTCATCTCCTGGGAAATACAGTGACACTTACTCTTAATATGGCCCTGTCAGTCTGGCATGCAGGACAGCATCACCAATATCTCTCTCAAGTATCTCCAAAGGAAACCCACACTGCCTCTTTGGGTTCTGGGACGTTAGCACTGTCGGCCACAGAAAAATGGCAGCCGTAATAAAAAGAAACACAAGAAGTTGGAATTCTAGGAAAGGTCACTTGGTCCTTCCTACTCTGACATTTGTCCACCCCCATGCCTTCTGTGTTCCGTAGCCAGACACCCTGGGAGGCATCAAGGTTACAAAAAAGGTTTAGGCTAGGTCTCTGCCTGTCGTACAGACCAGGAAGAAACAGGAAGCAGAGTCAATGGCATGCCAGGGGACACTAAGCAAGCTCTAAAGCAAGCCTGGTTTGCATCCCCTTGAGAACTCTCCTTCCCTTCAGCTTTTGCACCAGCCGCATGCTCCACAACCCTTGCCACCAGCTATGCCCCACGTCCTGGGACACAGGATATAGAGCAGCTCTGGGCAAGCCTTTCCCATTGCCAACAATCAGTGGGATTCATCTGCCACCCTGAGAGCATCCCAGTGGCTGTCTGCTTAGTTAGCATTTGATAAAGCATCGCTCGATATTAACGAACAGTTCCTAGGAAATTGAAAATAATCCCAGCAGGCCACTCCAACGGTAAATCTTGCTCACAGGATATAAATCCTATGAATATTGGAGCCTATGTGGTTTTTTTCCCCCACAATGGATGAGACATGTAATGGATCAAATTCAAACGATTGAATAATTTATCTGGAAACCAAATTCCTCACTCTGCATTTCCTAATTTGTCACCTTGGATTCAGGCCATGGGTCGGCCCTGCCAGAACCTGCTTTTGCTGTTTCTCATCAATGGAGAACTGAGCGGGTACAGGTGCCCTTGAGTTTAGCTTTGTCTTGCTTAGAATTCCCTTTGAGAGTGCCACGTGTCAACAGCCATGATTATTTGAGTCACCTGATACAAGAAAAGATGTCACCTGGCTTGCCAAATGGTACATATTATTGTGGGCTTGTGTACCCTAAAGGAGGGTGCAGGGCAGTGTGAGCAGATGGTCCACAAGCTCTGACAGCCAGAAACTGTCACGAGGGCCTCAGCTGGCTGAAGTGAGCGGAATCCTTACTGCATGGAACACGGCAATGGCAGCCACCTTCTTTGTACAAGGTAAAAGAAGGAGCCGGCAGTGGTGGCGCACGCCTTTAATCCCAGCACTCAGAAGGCAGAGGCAGGTGGATATCTATGAGTTCGAGACCAGCCTGGTCTACAAGAGCATGTTCCAGTACAGCCTCCAAAGCCATAGAGAAACGCTGTCTTGAAAAACCAAAAAAAAAAAAAAAAAAAAAAAAAAAAGGAAAAGAAGGAGCTAGCACTCTGGACAGGAAATGGGCTTGAATTTGTCTGAGGATAATGAAAACTCTGGACACTTGCCCAAGGTGTGGCCAAAATATGACTCTGAAAAATACAAAGGAAAAACGCAGAATGTGTGATAGGACTATGTCCTGACTGGAAGCGGCCCCCATACTCCAACACTTTCTCTGCACATGCCTACTCCTTTTCCAATCCAAATCAGTCAGCGGTGGGGCTGGCTATTTAAATATACCATAGCCTTTATCCCACCTGTTTCTCGCTACCTGGTGGGAGAATTCCTTCTGTGAAGAGGCATAGAGTCTACCCCTCCTTATATAGTCCCACAACAAACCGAAGTACATGCTGGGGAACCCGTGAGTTTATTGTCACAGAGCATGGGCAAGGGGCTGACTGAAGGAGTGTGGGTGACCATCCCAAAGCAGCCACCCTGGGAAGTCTTTACCCGACATGGGTGATGACTCCCCTATAGTCAAATCAATGGCCGGGCGGTGGTGGCGCACGCCTTTAATCCCAGCACTCGGGAGGCAGAGGCAGGTGGATCTCTGTGAGTTCGAGGCCAGGCTGGACCGACAGCCTCCAAAACAATACAGAGAAACCCTGTCTGGAAAAACCAAAGAAAAAAAAATCAATGAAGCACCCTCTGGTAACCCTTCTCTGCGTGCAGACTCTAGTGGCTAGATGGTCTATCAGCCCTGAAGACCCTGAGGCCCTGTCTCCTGGACACACCATGTGCAATCAAGGCAGAATTGCAAAAAGTGGCTTCAAGGAGAGGCTAGGATCTCAAGAATCCCAAGCCCCCTTCTTAGGAAATGTCAACAGCCCATAGCCTCTCCTAATGGTCTCTTGCTGGCAGGCACAACTTATCCTCATCATGGTGGCTGTTTTGTTTGGAGGACCATACTCCACAACACATTTCTTGTAATCCCCACCTCTCTCCCTTTAAGCTGCGCCACTGAGATGCAGCTCCTCTCTGCTGATTCCCCGCTCTGCTTTAAAAATGTCCTCAAAGGTCCCTGCCCTTGACAGGATATGGCTAAAGGCCCAGCCAAAGAAAGGGCAGAGAAAACACAGGGACTACCAAGGCTTTGGAACAAATTCCAAAGGTCCTCGAATGACATTCACTCTGGCCATGCAGGCCCAAGCCTGGACGTAATGAGTTTTGTCATGTTCTGTCTCTTACAGAATCAACCTGGTTTCCACTCCTGTCACTCACAGTACCCTTCTGCTAACCTTTTTGGTTGTTAGGAAAACCCCATCGGTCCGCTCAAGCCATGCCCAGGTACCCACCACAGAACCCCACCCTCTGTCAAGCCCACCTTGGGCTTGACCTCCTAAACTGCAGCCCATACCCTACAGCTCCCTCGTCTCTTCATCTCAACCTTTCCGTATTAGGTGTCGTGGCCGTCTAACTCTCAAGTTGTTCTCATGTTTTGTTGTGAGGCCTCAGGGTCTCCTCACTTTACCAGACATTGCTGCCACCTGCTACTAAGCCTGACTAGGACTCATTTCCAGGTGAAACCTCTTCTTCTCACTGGCAGTAGAGGGGTCCTGGGAAAAGCAGACTCCTTCCTGAATTGTACAGGAACCCCCACAACAGAAGAGCCAGTCAGCAGCCAATACCCAGAAAGGGCTCCAGGCTGGGGAAGGAAGTGGGTGTTCACACCAGGCCTGTCAGCCAAGTTTGCCTGGGAGAAGGTCCTGCCCTCTGTGTGAAATCTTCGTTTGGATCGTGACGAGAATTTTGGCATTCTACCTTGTCATGGTCCATCGATCGAGTTTTGTCTTCACAGGGACTAGGGGAGCCAGTCAAAGGCATGACAGCTTAAGAGACCAAAGGTGTGTGGACAGCCGGGATGAAATGCCTGCACTGCTGGCTCTACTCTGCAGTGACTTGCAACTCAACAGGCATCCCAACTGTTCCGTGTCCCCTGCACTAGCCGTAGGCCTGAACACACGGCAGGGAAGGAGAGGTCAAACAGGAAATACAGGCGGGCATAGCAAGCTCCGGAGGGAAAGGGCAGTGTGGAGCTAAAGGGTCACTAACTCTGGATGCTTGGAGCTGCAGACCTCCAGGAACCTCCCAGAGCCCTCTGGAAACGGAGCCTGGCATCCAATCGAACCCACCAGGTGGCAACCTTACCCCTGCTCAGCCCACAGACCATGCAGTGTGCAAAAACCACCACCAGAGGGCTACAAAACGACGGCAGGCTGCATCAGGCAGCAGGTTACCTAGCAACCGTGACGCAATGGGTCCTGCTTCCACCCTTCCTAAGGCCTCCCAGGTTATTTCTGGCAAAACAGACTGTTGCACAAGGAGTGGTTTCAGGAATCCTAGAACTGTTTCACTCTTAAACCGGGAGAATCTAAAATGGTCCGGGAGGCCACAAACCCCGCGCCGCCGTCCTGGCGTCTAAGGGGTTGAGCTGCTATTCCTGCACCCTAGATGCACATTTTCCATTCAGCTTTGTAGCCCCATGGGACAAAAGTCACCCTGAGTTCCCTAGCGGCTAAAGGGAAGCAATACCTTCCTGCCCTCTCCTCCGTTCTAATCCACGGCTAGATTAATGGGCGTGTGACCCTCAGTCGGCCCTGATCCCCCTGCTCTTGGACTTTTCTCAAGGTAGTTGAGGAGGGAACAAGGTCCACCTTGAATTCCACCTCTCCCCCTCGAGGCCTCTGTCCCTTGCTTCAAAGCTCTTCCGGTCTGGATGACCCTGATAATATTTCAGATAGGTAAATGTGGCCTGGGCAGCCACAGGTGGCACCAAGAAAATGAGGCAGACACGAGACAAGGAGTGTGTTATAATGACTTCAAAGCCTGTGCCGTCTAGTCTGTGAAAGTCAAGGGGCCACTGGCCTGGCATGGTCAGTGACTCTGGGCACATCCCTGGGTCCTGAGGAATGCCTGGCCCTGGTGCTGGGCTTCCTAGGGTCTGTGAGTCACCAAGGTGGGGTCTCTGAGGGGCAACATCTTGAGGGTCACACGGGCATGTGCAGCTCATTGTACTCGTCCTGGCCATCCTCATCAAAGTTTGGCTCAGCATCTTCAGAGTCCAGCTGCAGAAGGGAACACAGGGTTGTGAAGGGCGGGGAGGGACACAGGTCTCCTTCTGTTCCTCGCAGCCTCTTCTAAAAACCTGTCCCTGCTCCAAGAGCCCAGCGTGAAGTACTTCCTCGGCCAAGGCCTTCGTTGCCAGGTCACCCAGAACTTCCGAATCACATACAATGGCAATACCACACAGGATGGCCATCCCTAGGATCGTGGCCCCTCTGGAGCCCACATCTGAGCATGCAAGAATTGCAAAGCTGGGACAGTGAGATGGCTCAGGAGATCAAGGTGCTCGCCACCAAGCTGATGACCTCCGTTCAATCCCCAGGCTCCCCATGGTGGAGAGAACCAACTCCTGAAGGTTGCCCCCTGACCTCAGCACACACACATAAAATACATTTAAAAATAACGTTAAGAAAATAAAAGAAAAAAAGTAAAGAGTAGCAGCAAGATATCCTTCCCTATAGCCGACAGAAATAGGGCTCAGGACTGACGTCTGTGCTATGGCAACCCATGCGCCGCCCTCCGCCAGGTGTTTTCATTCAGGCACAATCTGCCCTGCCTTGCTCTTTCTGAAGCCTCGCACCAACAGCTTTACCTAGATTCATATTTAAATCTCCCAGCAGTTTCTATGATAGACTCTCCTAGCCCAATACCCTGGTGAAAACAGCATTTCAGAGCATACGGTAACTTTCCCAAGCTCCCACAAACCAACAGGTAGTTGGGACTTTATAACCTGGAGCCTGGCTATCTAATGCCAGCGCCCGCCTGCCTTCATCCGGCCACCCCAAGCCATCATCCCTTACCGCCTGCAGCTCCCTGTCCTGGAAGAGCCGGGGCAAGAGGCAACGCCTCAGAGGCACCGTGAGCAACAGCAGGAAAGGAAAGGCCAGTGAGGCCGCCGTTGACTTGACCACCCAGAGGAGAGCAATGCAGCCCAGCTGGATGCAGGTGAACAGGTGCATCCGCCATGTCTTCACCTGGGGTACAGGCTCAGTCTCATTACACAGTGGCCATTCTGCCCCTGCCCACACCTGTGGGGACATGGCTCTCCGGGTCCCAGTTATCCTTACTTACTCTTCCCCTCCATCTCTAGCTGTGGAGTCCCTCCAGACTTCCCCCCCCCCATCATCCTGCATCTCCCCAGCTCCATGCATCCGGGCCTGACCTTGGTCACGTAGGGCTGCTCAGGATGGTGCTTTGCTGGCATGAAAATGAGCAGCAGACGTTGGGACAACTGGATGCCTGACAGTGACGTGACCCCCATGTACAGGAAAATCCCGAAGAGCACAGCCAATGGGATCCGGCGCAGCACAGCCCCCATGACGATAGACAGACCTGGAGGAGGTGGCACAGATCTGCCTAACCCTGTCCCCTCTCGGCCCGGACAAAGGGCCTGGCAAGGAACAAGAGTCATCCGAGCAATCCGGGCCTCACGGAGATGCAGCAGGACAAAAGGAGAGCCGGGGAGCGCTCCCAGAGTGCCCAGGGACCCGCTGGAGACCTGAGGGAGAGCTAAGCATGGTGCACCTGCAGATTCAGGAGGGCCAAGCCCAGGATCATGAGGATTTCAAGCCACTGGGACCAAGAAAGCAAGTCTGTGGGGAAACTTGGTGCTCACCCACAAGGCTGGCAATGAGCACTCCGGTGACCCGCTGCTCCCGAACCTCCTGGATCTGGGGCTTGTCACCAGGTGCAATGGCAGTGCGCATGACCGTCAATGCATTGACATGGGTGACAGAGCGGACAGTGGCAGCTGTGAGCCAGGGCAATCCAAACAACCCACAGAGGCCACCCAAAGAGCCAATCAAAAGCAGGTCAAGGTGGAAACCGGAACCCTTGAGTAGCCTCCGTGCCTTCTGGCTGACAATGAGCCTAAGGGGAAGAGAGAGAAGGAGCCAGCTAGCAGGCAGAACTATAATGCACATGACAGTCACTCGAAGCTTGAGGGGAGGGGGGATCACTGCTGACGACAGCTCTCCCTAGACCTGTCAGCTTCCTCTTTCACATTCCCAAATTAAAGTTCTCACACTGCAGGAAATCGGAGCCAAATTCTCATGCTGCGAACATTTAAAAGCACCACAAAAGCCAGATGCCAGATCGTACCATGTTATTTTGGTTTAACCAAAATGAGAAATGTGTGAGCATCGCTGGGTGAGAGAACACCCTGCCAGGATTCTGAGAACTGCCAAGTGCCACCCTGCCAGGGGTGGCAGTGAGAGATACCAGGTCACCCATCACTGGAGAACCACGCCTGGTCACACATGCCCACGCCTGTTCCAGTCTGTTGCCCTAGCTCCTCCATCCCCTCCTCCTTACTCCTGCCAGATCCCAGCAAACTTCTTGAGGTCTATGAAGGGGCATTCCTACACAGATAAGATACCCCTGCCTTACTCCTGAAGCCACGCCATCCCTCCACCTCCCCTCCCCTCTCCAGCCCTCTCACGCAGTGATCTGTGTCTCCATGAATATCAGGATGAGGACCAAGAGTGCAGGGACCGCCGCAGCCACCATCATCCAAGGCGGGAAAGGGCGGGCGCTGCCCAAGGGAGGGATGAACCATGTGCGCTTATGCGGGGAAGTCACTGAGAGCCCTGTAGGTACCGTCAGCTTCTGCATGGCAGGAAAGGAGACATGGGCCAGAGACAGAGGTTTCCCATACAAGAGACCTACCACAGAGTCCCCAGAACTCTAGCAAAACTCATTTTCAGGCTCCAAAGTCACTGCTCTTCCCAGGGCTGGCAGAGGGCACAGCAGTGGGACCTTCCCCCAAGCTCCACAGCTATGGGGAGACCTGGTACTCTGCACCAGCCCACTTCAAATTCTTCCCACTCAGGGTCATACACAGTTCAGATACCCTGGGTGGTTACCTACAGGTGGGCCCCTGTTGTCACTCGACCAGGAGAGCTAGGCTGCCACCCTGCTCCAGAACCTGGGACTAGGAGGGGTGTGTAATGGGGCACACTCACCTGCGTGTAGGTGTCTGTGATAGAGTAGTCCACCAGCACCATCACCAAGATGGAAATGGGAATGCCAAAATCCCCGATGATGCGTCGAGCCTGCCAAGGGCAGCCAAAGGATGAGAGTCAGCAGATACCCCCAGCCCTTTCTGGGGCCAGCTGGGAGGCACTGTTGTCTTGTTGCAGGGAGGGGCAATGGATTGACCAGGAGGGGACTGGGGGGGAAGAGACTATCTGGAGCTAAGCCTAGCAGGGACACGGGAATCATGGGAGACAGAGTACCTTGCCCCCCAGGAAGCGGCTGTTCCTGAACTTGCGCAGGAAGAAGGCAATGAGGAAAGTCCCCAGCATGAGGATGAGGGACAGCAGAGCTGTATTGGGCTGGTTCCTTGGGCCTGGTGGTCCTTCTGTGGGGGGCAGGGCACTACTATTCAGCTCCAAGCCAGTCTCCAGGGTCCCCTCCAGGACCCCCTCCGGTGGGTAGAACGGCAGCAGAGGATGCTCTGTGAATACCTGCGTGTGGAGGGGAGTGTGCCTCACTCTCCACAGGACAAACCCAGCCCTGATGTCCCTAACCTCCACTTCCCGACACATACACGCACTCAAATGAACCCCCTCACCCCATACCTTGCTCTCAGCAAGCTCCAGGCTTCCCTAGGGTATCACCCCCCTATCTCTACCCACCCTCCGGGAACTGCCACACCTTGTAGAGCTTGTGAAAAGTCTCATAGATGAAAATTAGCGAGATGAGGAAAGCGAAGATCTCCTGGGTAAATGGCGAGATGTAGCGGACCAGGAAGCTGCCTTCTGCAGCCACCAGGGCCAGGACGAAGACCACCAGCCAGAGGCCCACCCACACTCGGCCGGTGAGGTATTCCAGGTCCTGAGCTCTGCAGAACTAGAGATAGACAATAAGGGGGGGTTACCTACAGGTGAGCCATCTGCCCGGGAGTTAGTGCCTGTGGGTGGAACAGGGGTAGACCCCAAGGGAAAGAAGGGCCAGAGTACAGAGACCCAGCCCCTGGACACCTGGAGGAGGTTCTGGCAAGGGGTGGGAAGGAGGAGCAGTGCCTGGGGTAGGGAGCAGGCGTCACCTTGAAGAAGGCTTCTTCGAAGACCAACAGAGGTCCAGAGAAGCCCACCACGAGCAGCGGCTGGGCCCCCAGCAGAGAGAAGAGGACCCCAAGCACAGCTGTGGAAACAATCAGCTCCGACACTCCCATCAACCCCTCCGTCTTCTCTCCTGCGGTGGAAAGGGTGGCTGTGGCCTGGCTCTTCCTGTCCTGTCCCCTCCCTCATCTAGCTCCCTAGCAAGAGCAGGACAGCTCCCAGAATGACAGACAAGGCCTCACCCACATTCCCAAGGAGGCCACAGGGATCCTGCCCTTTCACCCCTTATTTTACAGCCGCCATAAAGGGATCGCTGGGGTTCTCCGACCCAGTGCGGAGCTGCAGCTCTGTCCATCGCCCTCCAAGTGATGGAACCGCATATCCTTGCAGGCGACATCTGGCCCCCAGAGTGACCCCAGGAGCCTCACCTAGCAGCCCCCCAAAGGTGATGGCAGGGCTGAGGGCTGCGAAGTAGATGAAGAGTACTGCAGCCACACACTGCGAGTGCAGAGCGTCCCGCAGGTCACTGGGGTAGTGTGGGTACCGGCGCTTCACATCCCGCACTAGCCCCCCAAACACGGAGCCCGTCCGCTGCAGGGGGTCATCTTCAGAGGCTGCCTCGGAGCCCCCCATCTCCAAAGACAGTTCTGGGGAAGGAAGCAAGGTGCCGATGGAACGCGGGCCACGCCCCCCTGCCTGAAAAGCCCTGGCTGCATCCCACACAGCACTGCCAGCGGGGATGGTAAGAACGCCAAGACTCGGAGAGTCACAGCCGGGCTGGGGTCTAACCTTTGCCAGGGGCCATGTAGCCCCCCCGGGTGGTCATCTCCACTTTGGTCTGTTCCCGCTCCCGCCGCTTCCTCAGTAGCTCCCGCTGGAAGGCAGCCACGGAACGTAGTAGGTCACGGCCCTCCACCTCCGATGGGGGTATCACAATGCTGCCATCCAAGAACTCGCTGATGGCACCCAAAAGGTCCTGCCGGTCATCTGCCTGGTAGGCAGCCTCGTGAAACAGCTGCGAAGGGGGTATGGATCTCAAAGATGGGCCAAGAGAGCCCAGGAAGAAGATTTCAGAGAGGTAGCCTCAGGTCACAGAGGTAGGGAAGACAGACACATGTACCAGGACAGTCAAGGAGGGGACTCTAGGATAGCTCTGATTAGGCAGTGCCCACTTCCTACAGACTAATAAGCATCCCAAACATCGACTAGGCTGGGAGACCCTCCTATCTGAGGCCAGTCACGGTCAGCACCACCAACCCTTCAGGCCACATCTCCTACTACATCCAAGGCATTGAGTGTGGGCTGTACTTCTGTGTTAACATCCCTTTCCGGGCACAGCCCAGGGTTCTGTTTTCCAACCTGGGCTAACAGCTCGCCAACTCCCCTCCAGAGACAGACAGCTAAGGAACAAGCAGGTCCTGGGTGGACAGGTCAGGCCATAGGACTAACCTTGTCAGACATGAGGGTGGCAATGGAGCGTCCTAGCTCATGATAGTCGGTGCTGGTGTGGCGGGGCCCCAGCATCACAAAGAGGAAGCGGACAGGTACAGGGACCTCGAGCACAGACTCCAAGAGAACAGCCTCGCTGAGCCGCACAAAGGCTGCTGCTGGCTGCTCCAAGAAAGGCACACAGCCTAGAGGAAGGCAGTGATGGGCAAAGGGGGACAGTCAAGGCAGGGGACCCCGGCTCTTCTGAACAGTGGGGCAGATGGGCACTGCTAAAGAAACCTCAGATCTGAAAGAACCGTGTTCGCGTACACGTTTATAGTCCCGTAACAGTTACCAAGAGGTGGAAATTAAGGATCTCACGTAGGGAGAGCTCTCTTCCTAAGTCCTACAATGGTGCTATATTAAACTAGCAGTGGTTCAAGAGGGCAGGAAACTGGGAACGGAAGCAGGCTAGGGATGTCCAAAGGATTCAGGGTAGCCGTCTCTGGAGGTCCAGGGTAACAGACCACAGCGGAGGACACTCAGTAAACCCTGTCCCCAGCACCCAGCCCTCCTTACCTACAAGCACAACAGTGGCCTCAGCATCTTCAGGGATCTTCTCCAGGAGCTTCAGGCTTTTCCCCCGGTGACCATCTCCTCCAGGCATGTGGAGGGGCTTCTGAGGACGCAGAACTGGAATAGGGCTGGGACCCAGCCTGGAGGCCATGGCAGGCCCTCCCATCCCTTACCCCAGCCCTGTCTGGACCCTGTTTCCTCTCCCCAGCCTCTTAGAAGGGTCCTGCACCCTCCTCTATGACCTGCCCCACCTCAGCGCTGTCAGCTGCATGGCCCCCATGGGTCAGGCACATCACCACACCAAAACCCTGTATCACCAACACAGGGAGTCCTGGTGCGTGCCGCCTACAGACGCACAGCATGCTCGGCACAGGTGCCAGGCATCCAACCTTCCCAATCTCAACTAAACTGGGCATCTTCTCAGTTCCCAGGCCCAAGTCAGACAAGGTCACTGACCTCCTTGGCATCAGGGTCATGTGGCCACAACGGGGCTGGCTCCCCTAGGTCATCAGTCATGGTGGGCACCGCACCATCAGGGCCGTGACTAGGGGTCGGGTGGTGATTCCCCAGGACTGAGTTCACACTGGAACTTGACGGATTTCGAGGGAAAAAGCCACTGTCCTTGTCATCATTGGGATGGCTAAAGAAGGAGGCAAGGTAAGATGGAGAGGCTTGTGTTAGACTGGGGTCCCAAGGAGGTGAGAAGTAGTGAGAGGGACCACAGCCTCCAGCCCTCTTCCCTAACGTGAGAGCTTCCTATCGGTTAAGGCTGTAGAAAGACAGAAGCGGACCAAGTTCCTGGTCGCATTCAGTAGGCATGCTCAGGCTGAGAGCCCCTCAGAAGAGGCGGCGCTCCTAGAAGGACAGCTGAAGTAGACAGAGCCCTCTTCCCCAGCCCCTCACACCTGTGTTTCAGGAGCAGAGTCCGTAAGACGCTAGCCCTGTCCTCTGGCCGGATCTGGTCAGATACAATCATGGTCTCCACCACAAGGTGAGCGATGCCTGGCAGGGTGGTCTGCTCCAGATCCAGGAGAGCCGCTCCTAGGACATAATTAGAGGAGGAGCTGTCCTGTCAGACAGCAGACCCCCCCCACGGCCTCGCACCCCAAGGGCGGGAAAATCTGCGAGGTGAGCTGAGTGTCAGTGCACTGCAGCGGACACGCACTTCACAGGCAGCCGGAGGAGCACATGAAGGTGGGGCAAAGAGAGGGGGGTCTTGGCTAGAAGGCCCCTTATGCCCCTCAGAACTCCCAGAGTGGCCCCGGGGAACTGGGCAGCCCCACACAAGCTGAGCTCCGGTGGGGAGAAGGTCCAGCGGTTCAGGCCAGACTGAGGAGCCCTACCCTGGGCAATGGTCCTCCTGAGCTCCAGCAGGCTACGGAAGGAGAGGGAGGCAACATGGGGCTTCCCCCAGCGCTCAGTCTCCTCCTCTACATCCTCCTCAAACTTGATCCATCGTGCTGTCTCCCGCCAGTGTGGCTCCTGGCTACGGTCCAACATCAGCTCATTCAGCTCCACAAACACCTGCATAGGTATCAAGGCAAGGGCCGGAGGCTGCCAGGGTTAGGGCTGCCAAGAGAGGAAAAGTGGATCCCAAAGGCAAACACCCACAGGCTGCTATACCTCATGAGGCCTCCGATCCAACTTCTTCTTTTTCTTCTTCCTGCGCAGGATGGGAGCCAGGCCACTGGGGCTGCCTCTCCCACCCTGCATCCGGGATGGCTTCTTCACTAAGTGTCGCCTCACACCAGGGTTGTCCTCCAGCCGATGGCCTGTGGGTAAGGCCCCAGGGATCTGTCTCTGGGCCTGAGATCACAGCCCACGTGCCCCAGGCCCCTGCTGTACCCACCAAGTCCACCTGGTTGTTATGACAAACCAGTAATCCAGGTGGCCATTTCACACATCTGGAGACCGACTCTCAGGAAGTTTAAAGACACAGTACAGAGCCACAACAAAAAGTAGATCCCAACTTCAGTCTTCAGCCCCACCCAGACCCTGAAGCACCTACCACAGCCACTGAACTCCCTGTGGGGCCATAGATCCAATGCCTGTCCCTAGATACCTAGCTCCCCCATATCTACAACACCCAAATGCTGACCCCACTAATGCCCACCCAACAGGCTTACGCAGGGCTGACCAACGCAGAGCTGCCTGGTCATCCTCCCACCTACCCTGCCCAGGCGAACAGCTGGGGACAGGCTGGTTGCCCAATTACTCACAAGCAGCTACCCCTGCCAGGGGGCTCGGGTGGCCCCTCATGGGCTCCCACGGGCCATAGTCTTCAAAGTCCAATACAAACATTTCCAAATCCTCTGAGGCCAGCAAGTCACCAGTGCCGGGAACTGGACTCTTCCCAGGGCCCCGGTCCTCAGTGTCCCTGGGCACAGGACTCAGAGCCCCATTGGGTTCCATGACCTTGTCCAGCGGGCTTGTCATTCCCCTGAGGCCAAGGCCTCAGCCCCTACTCCTTCCCAGAGTCCTGGATGTCCCAAGAGGTAGGAGCCCCTGCAGGAGCTGCCTTTGCTCACAAAGAGCTGGAGGTGGGTTAAGCTTCCTGCTCACAGTTCCCCTGGTCCCCCAAGTCTGCTCCTGCAAGGGATCTGCAAACATACTCTCCCTATGACCCCCCCAGTCCCGCTGCCACTGCTGCCGCTGCCATCGGATTGTTCCTGTCCCTGTCCTCAGGCCCTGGCAACTTTCCATGACGTATTGAGCTCAAAGGCCTAACTCCCCCCACCTCTGCCCCCGCCTACACCCTGCGAATCTTAGGAGGAGGAGGAGGAGGGAGATCGGCGATGCCCCTAGCCTGGGCACAGAGCCCCATGAGTGATGACAAGTGGCACCAAAGCCAGGCACTGATAAAATGGGAGGAATGTGCCGAGATCACAGCCAGGCCAGGCCAGGGATGGTAGGAGGGAGTGAGGGCAGCTGCAGACCTGGCTTGGGGACAAGCAGGCCTGGCAGTGCCGCTCAGCCCTCAGCCTCCATGCAGGTGGGTTAGAGCAGAGTTTACAGAGCAATGAGGTCTCAGGAGAGCATCCCTCAAAGAGCACATGAGGAAGAGGGCCGTTTTATGCAATAGGTGACTCAGAGAACACTCATGAGTGACACAAAGGGAAACAGCTCTGGCAGAGGTGGCTTAGTAAGATTAAGGTCCCTCTGCCACTGAGACGCTGCAGAAAGGACTAAGCCCTAGGTGAGGGCAGGGGGAGCCCTCTTCGAGGTCCACTCACTTTTCATGTCATCCAGATCGGCAGAACCCAGCATTTGGGCCTCAGCCTCATCAGTGGGCACCCGCTGCTCTGGCCCAGGGTTGCCCAGGGCACTGCCCGGGCACAGTCGCTCCCGCAGGTCATAGCTGGCTGATGGACTCCAGGGCCGGCTCTTGTCTGTAGCGATTCGGGAAGCCCGGGCTCGGGGGCTGGGAGAGCTGAGGAAACAACGTGAACCTCAGGTTTGATGGAGAAGAGCAAGGAGCTTGCTGAGCTAGTGGGTTCCTGTTAGCCCCTGGTCTCAGGAGCCAGGGTGAATACACAGGCCCCCGCCCCACAACACGCCCATTCTCCCACTGAGGCTCATCTCGTCCACCTGTAACCCTTCCTCCTCACCAGCACCTCAGGTCTAGAGGCCCTGACCTCTGACCTCTGGCTCCACTCTCTCCTCTCCCGTCTCGCTCCCTCCCACTTATAAACCTGGAGACAGACGATGCTCTCTCTCTCTCCCTCGCTTTCTTTTCTGTCCGGGTCACACCTGACACTATTCGGGATCAGGAGTCAGGTAAGTGCCAGGGACTTGGGCCAACTGCTCTGAACGACAGCGGGTTCTGCTCAGTGGAGTTGGGGGCAGTACCTGCCGTAGCGCTGGGGGCTCTGATCAGATTGTGGGCCGACAGATGGCAGGGCCTTGGTACAAGCGACCTTGTTAGAAAGGCCTGGGCTGTCATCCTCATCACTCCCAATGGAGAACTGTGGACACACATGGACGACAGACTTACCTCCCAGCAGCCATCCGGGTCACGCCCCGCATCCTCTCTTCCAACCCCTCGGCCAGCCATCCCTGCTTCCATGAGTAGGCCCTACCTTTGCTTTCTGTGGGGGCGCCGAGGGTGGAGGCTCCACAGGCTCTGCCTCAGACTCCCCTTCCTCTTCCTCTTCTTCCTCCTCTTCCTCATCTGCTCCAGCTCCCCCCTCCTCCTGGATAGGAGGTGTCCCTTCTGAGGGGGGAGCAGAGGTTCTCTCCTTCTTCCTCTTCCTCCTGGTGTGCCGAGCAGAGGCGGGGGGCAGTCGCCGCAGCTTGTGGGGTGGAGGCAGGCGGGCTGAGAGCGGGTGGTGGGTGTGGTGGGATGTGTGTCGGTGAACTGGGGGTGCAGGAGAGTTGGTTGAGACCCCCTGAAGCCGAGTAGGACTCCCCCCCCAAGGAGTACACACCGCATTCTAGCTCAAGGTCTCAAACAAGGGCACCCTAATCCTTCCTCTAGAGCCAGGACATCCCTCCCAACTACTGTGGCCATGCTCCTGTCACTGGTGAGGCCTGGTAGACTGGGGACAAGAGTGACAGGGAGGGGAAGTCACCAAAGGGAGGGGGAATGTGACACAGAAGAGAAAGAGAAGCTGAAGGAAGACACGACAGGGACCATGGTAGAGCGGAGAGTAAATGGGGCCAGAGCACATGATGAAGGTCACCGAGGGAAGCCTCAAGCCATCTCCCTACATGCCCCCTGGTCTGGAGCCCAGGCCCCGACAGGGACCAGGTGATGGTGAGGGAGGCAGGATGACTTAACACGGCATGGCGGCCCCGCACAGCGTCCAGCACAGGATGGCACTGAGTGATCAAGCCGGAGGTGAGCGTGGTAATGGTGGCGATGGAGGTGACGGTGGTGAAGGCTGCCGCACTAGGGGTCCCCAGGCTACCCACACTCAAAGTCCCGCTCGCTGTAGCTGCGGCTAGGCTTCTCAGGGTCCCAGGCCGGGGTCTTGCTGATGAGGTCCCCAAACCTGCTCACAGCCAAGGTCTTGCCCAAGTCATCATCCTCCTCTTCTACGTCTGGACCCAGAGGGGGGCTCCTCCAAGGGCACCCGGACCTGCAGGCCGGATAGCCTCTTCTAAGGACCCCCTAGTTCATGAACACCCCCCCCCCCGCCATCCCCAACTCCATACTTCAACCTTCCCAACACCCTCACCCTTGCCTGCATCAACATCCCCAGAACACCTTCTGAGAGCTTTCCCAGGTCTTGGGAGCACCGGCCACGGATGTGTGAAATACTATTAGATCCCCTATTCCTCCACACCACCATTACAGCTCCACACTTGGGTCTGGTGGTACCAGGGTCAACCAGAGGACACCCCACCCATCCTGCCCCTCCTCCCCCACCCCACCCTCCATGCATCAGTCACCTGGGGTAGGGGGGAGGCGCCCCCCGGGCGGCGGGATCACCCCATTAGCCATGGTAGGGCTGAAGACTTGGGAGTCTCTCAATCACTATGGGACCCAAACCCCGGGTGAGAAGAAGGGGGCGCTGCGGAGACCTCTTTGGGAGCCCTGGGGAGGAAGGCGGGGTCAGGAATCAGGCTCAAGGGCCCCCTCCGGGGAGCTACATCCCAGGGTCCAGCCCGCGCTCCCTTCAGAGGCCCAGCCGGGTCCGGGTCAGCCCGATGTCCCCACCCGGGCCAGGGCCCACGCCTCGCCCTTAAGTACCTCGGGGCTCCGGAACCTGCGGGGCCTGGGAGAGCCGCCGCGCCCCATGTCCCTCCCGGCTCGCTCCGGGGCGCGGCTGCCGGGTTCCCGTCCGGCCTCTCGCCGCGCAGAGCCCGGCCGGGTTGGACGCAGGCGCCGGAGCCCGCAGCCCACGGCTCCACCTCCCAGAGCTTGGCTCGAACGACCAGCCGCCGCCCGGCAGCACAATGGGAGCGGACGAGCCCTGACTTACCCCGCCCGGGCCAGCGCGGACTCCGGTCCCCGCAGGATCCCACCTGCCCGCAAGACCCCTCTCCAGGCGCCCCACGCATTGCGGGGGGAGGCGGGGCGGGTGCACGGCCCTAAATTCCCACAATCCCTCAAACACACTCCTCCACCTTGCTTTTAGCCACCCCTCCCTTCCCCTCAGGAGCACTGGAAGAGACCCCCTCTGCACATACAAGCCTCTCCAGCCTGGACACGAGATCACAGACCCCTGGAAATAATTGCCATCAACACCCCAAGTCTCAGTTCAGCTGATGCCCTTCAAAGACCTGGCTTCTGGAGCTGGGCACCTCCCAACATTTGACCTTGGCACATTTATCTACCCATCTGTAGCCAGAGGCAGCTGAAACAGGGGCATTCCAATTGTGCCAACCACTCTAAATTCCTGTGGCTAAGCTTCCACGCCCCCGCCCACTTCCACAGCCGCTGAGAACCTATCTCACTCTCCAAGGTCAGAGAGATCTTTGGAAGGAGCACCTGGACCCCTGTGTGTTCTTCTCTGGGTCTCCCCCAGCACAACCCATGCCCATAAAAGCCCTGGATAACAGTCGGCTTAAGCCATGCCCCTATACCTCAGAACGAACAAAAGGGCAAGAACAGGGGATAAGCCGGAGGGTCAGCAGAAGGTGGGATGGGCAGTCTCCAGCAAGAGAAACAAATGACTCCTGATGCAGCGAGAGAGGTGGGAAGGAGGGAAGAGAGGAGAGGAGCTTCACCCCTCCACACCCTGCCCTGCAGGATCTCAGCCCCACCCCGGGAAAGTGCTGTACATATATAGCCTTGTGGGGTGCTGAGGAAAAATTGTTTCTGGCTTCCCACTTTGTCCCCAGAGCCCTGTGCTCAGAAGCGCCCCGCCCCCACCCCAATCAAGGATTGTACCTGTTTCTCTCTATTGTTGTGATAAAATACTCCAAAAGCAACTTAAAGGAGAAAGGGTTTATTCTAGCTTACTGTTAAGGATGCAGTCCTTCACACTGGAGGAAGTCAAGGCTGACTGAGTTTGAAGATGCTGGTCACATCATATCTGCAATGGGGAAACAGAGATGAATGGTTCCCCTTTTCCAGTTAACACAGTTCCCAAATTCCTGGCCAGAGAATGGACCAGCCACAATTAAGATGGGTATCCAAGAGCAGGGATGTGGTGTGCGGTTTTAATCCCCAACACTCGGGAGGCTGAGGCAAGTGGAACTGTATGTGTTCAAGGCTAGACTGGGCTACACATGGAGTTCCAGGTCAGCCAGGAATCCCTAATGAAACTCTGTATCAAAAACAAACAAACCAAAAAAGTCGGGTTTTCCATATCAATTAAGATAATAAAGAGAATCTTCCAGCCCACCTTCTGCTTTTAAATGTCATCAAGGAAACAACATCACAGGGTGTAAGGACTCAGGCATGATGCTGGCCTGCCCCGGTCACCTGGTCAGCCCAGGGTACTATGATTTCCAAGTCTGCACAAAGGTGCAAAGGGCCCCTTTAAAACAAAGGACCCCATGCACATAAGCTCTCTTTCCTCTCCTGCTCCCTTTCCTGCTGTTCCCCTGGGGCAGACAGGACTTTTCTTGTCTCCCTCTCCTCTCCTGTCCTCTCTCTGTCTCTGAGTCTTCTCTTTCCTCCCCCTCCCTCCCCTTTCTAATAAAACTCACTTAAGCTCTGTCTACCTGGCATGCTTGTCCCCCACCTCGGTCACCCTTGCCTGCCATGGAATCCTCCCAAGTTCCCCCATGAGCTTTATCATTACACAGGGGACTATTATTATTCTTATTTCAGTTGAGAACATGGAGATGCAGGAAGGAGTGTTACTCTCACAGAGGGTTCACCTAGGAAGACTTGGCAGACTTAAGGTGACTGAGCCGTGGCCATTTACTCCAGATTTCTCACTATCATCCAGTTTACAGGGGGATGAGAAAGTGAAATGAGATGTCAATACTGGACGTCAGCTGTGCAGAAGCAGAACGTGCGAACTGCCTCCCAAAAGTCAGCATATGAGGCCCACGTGTTGGTGTTGGATTGTGTCCCCCACCAAAACTCATATGCAAAATCTCAACGTCTATGACCTCAGAATGGGCACTTATTTGGAAATAAAGCCATTGTAGATGTTAATGACTTGAGTGACGCGGGCTCCTTTCTTATCCGATATGGCATGTCTATAAAAAGGGAAAATTCCGGCACAGGCTCATAGGAAGAACACCATGTGAAGGCTGACAGTATGCCGACACCAGCCAAGGAGATTCCAGAAACTGAGAGAGGCCTGGAACAGGTCCTTCCTGAGAGTCCTCAGAGAGAACTTGGCTGTGTAGACTCTCGATCTCAGACTTCTGTCCTCCAAACACATTGTGAAGCAATTCTCCTTGTCATACTTCGTTACAGAAACCCCGGAGAGGTAACCCATTGTCCACATCCTTCGTCACTCTGAGCCAGCTGACTTGGTGTTAAATCTTAGGGAAGCCAGGCCCAGTTGGGAACATTCTAGGATGCTCCCTTTCTTCTTCCTTCTATCCTCTGCATCATGGTGCTGGACCCTCACTCACACCCTGGGAAATCATCAGCTACTTTCATGTCGAGACAGCCTAGGAAGAGTTTTGTCAGCACAGGAGTCCTAGAGTGCTCAGCTCTGTAACACACAGTGTCCCTTAGAGATCCCACTCCTGAGTGAATGTTGAACATAGGTTCTCCTCTCATTAGGAGGGAACACCTAACTGGGCCCTTGGAGACCCTAACCTCACCCTGAGACAAGAGCTTCAGTCTCAACTCTTCAAGCATCTCCCTTTATTATCTATATCTCTGGGATATAGATATCACCCGCCCCTGCCCCCGCCCCCCACCCGGCCCCCAAGAAAGGGCCCTTTATGAGCCCATGTTCATCTCTCATTCTGAGGTAGGATGAGCAGGAGATGCTGACAACTACCACTTGTTTCCTACCAGCTTATTCTATTTAACATAATGTATTCTTGCATTCTGCCTCCAGTATTCCTGTCCTTGTCGGTTCTCCATTGTGAGTTCTGATGGGGTCTTCATTACTGTGACAAGAGTGGCCCATGCAAGCACCAATGATGGCCACTTTGGTGTGTGTCAGCTACCAGCTCAGAGGCTGTAGATGCTTAAATGTAGACTGGAAAAACGGCAAAGACAGAAGAAGTCAGTGACAGACAGGTTCAAAACAGAAGCTACCCCACGCAGTCTCCCTCACAACCCAGTCTGATTTGAACTTCTCACCTGCATAATGATGCCCCCAGAATGATTTCCTGGTGCATGTAACATAACCACAAACCATGTCCTTTGATCTATTTTGGCATCCAGACTTGGGGATACAAGTACACTGTTTTCAGAGCTCCCCAAAATTGGGCCAGGAGCTCAATAGGCTGATTTCTCTTATAGCCATTCCCTAGAATGGCTTGGTCTTGGGCTCTAACGTGTTAGAATGTAGATTAGTTAAAAAAACATACTTGTCATCTATGGCAACTTAAATCTTTGAAACCTCTTCTCATGCTTTGGTCAGTTAAGTCCTCTCTTGCCAAGTTAGAAGATAGAAAACACATGTGTCTTGACTCCCTTGCAGCTAGGTTAAATTACTGACCTGAGTTCCAACAGTCAGACTCACCAGTATAAGTTGTGAATTCATAAGTGAGTGATATGTTCAGAGGATACCACCTCAAAGTAAGGGATGGGATGGAGTTAAGTGATTCTTCTCAGGGTAGCAGTACAGAGGCTTTGGTGCCCAGTGGCATTATTTCTGCTACAGAAACTGTCTCGGTAACTGATCATGATTCTTAGCTCCCTATTCCTCCACAAAATACTATAAAATATACACTCTTCTTTCATAAATCCCTCTCCAGTTTAACGTCACAGTTGGTTGCAACTGGGCAAGAAAGTCTCGGAATCCAGGTTGAAGGCAGAGCATCAGGCAGCAGTGGTGCTGACACTAGGGAACAGGCAGAGAGCGTGAGGCTGTGGTCCTCAGTGCTCCCTCTTCTCTTGTGATGATTGCTATGCCTCATCATCCCCATCCTTTATCTTTGGAATTCTTTCATTATACTATATTTATTTACTTGGAGGGTGGGGGAAGAGGTGCTTGAGCAGTGGTCAGAAGGCAACCTGTGGGAGTTGGTTCTCTTCCTCCACTGTGTGGGCCCCAGAGACCAAACTCAGACTTTCAGGCTGAGTGAGAAGCACCTTTACCTGCTGAGCCATCTCACTAGCCCCTACCCTTTGCTCTTTAAAAAAATGAATTAGCTTTTTTGTGTGTATAAGTATTTCCCTTATATGCATGTATGAATACTATGTGCATGCCTTTGGAAGTCAGGGAAGGCAATGGATCACATGGAACTGGAGTTATGGATGCCTACGAACCTGTGGGTACTGGGAACTTAACTCAGTTCACCTGCAAGAGCAAAGAGTGCTGTTGACTGCTGGGCTAGCTCTCCAGCCCCCCTCTACACACACACACACACACACACACACTTACTTCACTCTTCTTTTTAAACAAAGTTTTATTTTTCTAAATGTACACTGGGTTGAACCTGTTCATGCATCTTCACCAGCAATTGGGGCATCTCCACCTTTAGTGTCTCTGGCGTTGATTTTTTGGACTCTGAGCTTGACATATCCTTTACTAAGTAGCTCCAGGAGGACTGCCCTAGTCAAAGAACCACAAATATTCAGTCTCTCAGAGACCACCACTGGAGTGATAAACTTATCGATGGGAACTTCCTTACAGTTTGTCATACATAGCTTTGTCGAAAGGGGTTGGGATATTGAGCTTGTCATGAACTTCGTCTTTGGATGTCTTCACTTTGGCTTTACCCTCAGACTTGTTTACTGGGCCTTTGTCTATCTTGGCCAACTTTCCAGCATCTTTCTTCTTGTCTCCTGTCCTTGGGTAGTATGGTGAAGCTCAGAGAGTGTCAGCAACCACTGCAGCCTTGCTATAATGCCAGACAAATGGCACATTCTTTACACTTAACAAGCCAAGATAACTTTTTGCCCTGGAATTTAAGTGGTACTTTCCAACTTACAAGGCACTGTGATACTCTCATGGTCCCTCACAGCAACCCTCTACTTAACAGGTTAAAAAAAAAATAAGGCTCAGACGAGTATAGTATTGCACACTTTGCCTTTAATACCAGCACTCAGGAGGCAGAGGCAGGTGAATATCTGTGAGTCTGAGGCCAGCCTGGTCTACAAAGTGAGTTCCAGGACAAGCTCCAACCTACACAGAGAAACCCAGAAAAAAAAAAAACAACAACCAAGGCTCATGAAGTATAAACAGCTTGCTCAAGATTCAAGACCCATAAGCAACATAGCCAAAGGAGCCCCCAGAGCTCTGGCATCGTGTCTAACATTTAACCCTAAATATCACAGACTGAGAATGGCTTTGCACTCTTTGGCCGATAAAGCAAACTTTCTTTTCATTTCCTAGGGGTTTGAACCCAGGGATTCACACTTGCCAGGAGAGTATTCCACCACTGAATTGTACCCCAATACCAATAAACCGATCCTTACATTGCCTATCCTAAATTTATACAGTGGGTATGGACTCACTGAGTTCAGATTGTGACTTAGACTTTTATCAAAATTATCTCCCTGCTCCCCAAAGCATAGCATTCAGGACCAGTGGCTACTGAGTGGGTTCATGATCAGGCATTCACAGATAAGGTGTTACTGAGGAAGGGCTCAGGCTCTGGAGTTAGAGATGTTGTCATTTAATAGCACTTCAACACTTGGCACAGAACAGGTGTTCAATAACTGTCACTCTTATTCACCAGTTTTGTTACTCTGTGGTGGCTTATCTCAACATCCACACGTGCCTGGCCTTGGCTGTGACACAAATCCAATGTCTGTACACTACCACTGTCCCTGCTGGTCATCTTTCCCAGCAGAACCCGCCTTCCAGACCAGCATCCCTGACACGCTTATGTGAGGATGACGAGCCGAGAGAAATATCCCTGTGCCCTCATGCTCTTCTGTCCTCCCTGAACCAGTGGCTTGCTTGAGTTTTGTTTTGAGGAAACAGGTGGGAGAAAAGGCAGAGACAACCTGACAGACTCCCTGCCCTTGGGTTCCTCCTGCACCAGTCAAGGGTGTTTTCAAAGGAAGGAAAGGGGGTGAACCAGCAAGAGAAAGAGCTTGGCCAGAAGCTGGGGAGTAGTGACCTTTGCCCTCTGCAGCCAAGAAAACAGAAGGAGTTCCCCCATGGCATAAAGGGAAAAGAGCCAAGTCAGGGAGCTCCGTCAAATCCACAGGACAGGAGCCAAGTTCAGACCCACACATTCTACCTATACTCCATGCCACGTGTTGTGAGTACATTTGGTTACAGTCAGTGAGCAAACACTACTTTTTATTATGACGCATCCACAGCAAGTACCATGAAGGAACAGCCCAGTAACAAAGGAGATTCAAGTGGCAGGACCAGAGCGATCCTCTTTAAGGTGACAATTAAGCAGTGACCTGAAGGATATGCCACCAGGGAACATATGAAAAGATTGACACCTGAAAAGGATAGGCATTTTATAAGGCCTAAAAAAGGCCATACGGTTTGAGACGGCACAGACCCTGTCTGTAAACAGAGGGTCCAAGTGAGACCACCCCATCTTCCTCACCTGTAAAATGTAGATCTCCCCAGGGCAGTCATAATAACATCAACTTTGTACACAGACCAGCATAAAGTATGTCCTTAAACACAGTCACTATGCAATTCATGTTGGTTCAGACCTATAATCCCAGTACTCAGAAGGCTGAGACAGGAGGCTCTCAAGTTCATGACCAGCCAGAGTTACATAACCAGACCCTGAAAAAGAAACATATCTGATTTCTTCCTGCATCCCTCCCCTGCACAGAGCCAGGAACCTCTGAAGTGTTCAGTAAATATCTGTGGAGTTGAAAGCAAGTGCACAAGTAATTATAGTAACCAATAAACTAAAGAATGTTTTCTGCGGAGGCCAGAGAAGTCAGTAAGTACAAAATGATCAAATGACAAAAGGATAGGCCAAGGAAAAAAACATGCCCTGACTCATGCTATGTCCAGAAGTGTCTTGAGTTTCCTCCGAGGTGTGCTGGGAAAATGTCCACCCATAAACACATGGGCAATAAGATGCAAGCATCCACTCTTCCAATTACAAAGAACATTCCTAGGCTTCTGGGTGCTGTGGAGTATTATTTTAACTGGGCAAAGATGTGTTACATTTGTTTATCCTGCGGAATATTTAGCTATGTAAAAATGTGTTATTTGTTTATGCTGTGGAATAATACTTTATGTGTAAAGGTGTATTGCCTTTGTTTAATTATATAAAATGTGTTGCTGTTTCGCCTTGCCTGCCTAAGGCACCTGACTGTTCTAATAAAAAGCTGAATGGTCAATAGCTGGACAGAAGAGGGAAAGGTAGAGCTGGTGGGCAGAGAGTAAGTAGGAGGATTGCTCTAGGCTCAAAAAATAAGAGAAGAGAGGAGAGGATGAGGGAGACAGTGAGGGAGATGCCTGGGGCCAGCCAGGTAGCTGCCAGCCAGCAAACATCGAGTAGGACAAACAGAAAGAAAGGTAAAGAGCCCAGAGGCAAAACACAGATGAAGAGAAACAGGTTAAGTCATAAGAACTAGCAAGAAACAAAGCTAAACTAGGCTAAGCATTCATAACTACTAAAAAGTCACCAAGTCATGATTTGGGAGCTGCTTGGTGACCCAAAAGAAAAAGCCTGGTGACAACCAGCAGGTAGGCTTTATAGGCCGCATTTATTGAACGCACTAAGGTTTGTACAGCACTTCCAAGTATGTTCCACACCTCTGTGAAGTAGGCAGGTTATTGGTTAGGCTCAGTTCCACACTGCAGATGAGCAAGCAAAGAGAAGTGATTTGTCCACAGTAAGCAGTGAATCATAAAACTAAGGCATAGTTCTAGATCCTGCATTTTTGCCACACTACAACCACACCACACTAACCCTTGTAGATGGATTAAAAATACTGCATGCACTCAGGTAGATAAAGCACCAAACATAGAACCCTGACTGGAGTTCTAGGTGCAGCTAACCCACCAGGACAGTCCTGCCAAACTAGGACCACCTCCTGTAGAGACAGATGGGTTCTTGAACTGGCCAGTCCTATACTGTTTGTCCATTGACCCCTTAAGACTTACAATAAAATTTAAACAAGTTTTGGACCTGTAATTTGGAGGATTTAAACTTTCTTTTTGAAAAATAACCTGTTGCTGGGCCATGGTGGCACACACTTTTAATTCCAGCACTCGAGAGGCAGAGGCAGGAGAATCTCAGGAGGGCCAGTCTGGTAACAGAGTTCTAGGACAGTCAAAGAGAAAACCTGTCTCAAACAAAACAAAAAAAGCAAACCCTCAAGCCAGGAGTGGTAGCACACGCCTCTAATCCCAGCACTAGGGAGGTAGATGCAAGTGGATTGCTAGTTCAAGGCCAGCTTGGTCTACAAAGCAAGTTCTAGGGCAGCCAGGGCTGAAAATAAATAAACAAATAAATAAATAAGAAGGGAGGGAGGGAGGGAGTGAGAGGAAGTAACCCATTCTCCCCTTCCCTACCCCTTTACCCCTTTACCCCTTTCATGGAAGATGCAGAGCAGTGTTTGGCTGTTTCAGAATCTTCACTGCTTTTCAGGAGCCACCAAACCTCTGCTGGGTGTTCTTCATGCCAGCCTAAGGCCATGCAGAGGCCAGCCAATCGATATACACTTGCTGGGCAGGCAGGGGGCAGGGGCACACTGACTGGACCAATTGATCTCTGGGGACAGTCCAGAGCGTGTGAGGCAAGTGCCTACAGTCAGTAGCAAAGCAATCACCCTACTCAGAGCAGGACAGGCTCTGGGGAGGAGATGCAGCTCCCTGGGGCCCTGCTTTCCGGTGAGGCACAAAGTTAAAGGGTGAAACACCTCCCTAAGTGGTGATGGCCTCAGGCCTGATAATCTGTCTTCTGGGTCACAAAAGCAAGAGCAGCCTTCCACAAGGCTGCCAAGAGATGTCATTGTTAAACAAAGATGTTCCCAGACACTAGACGCACAAAGAATTGGAAGATGTTTCTCTGACTCTCCAGGCTCACACTTCATTGCACATCAGCCCCAAAGACGGGAGATGCTTCTGTCCCAACTGCACTGTGACCTATTTCTGGAAACTCACTTGCTAAGAGACCTATGCAAAAACGTGGCTTTGGGCCAGAGGCTGGGCAGGCCTTCCTCAGGTTCTTGCTTCTAGACAGCATGACGTCGTGGATGGGAAGGCGCCATGCACACCACTTAGAAAGTGGACTAATAGTTTTGGGAAGTTTTAATTTACTTCAATTAAGAATTCAGGGCAGCTCTGAGCAAAACAGAAGTAGGTGAGACTACTTTGTGAGCTTCTGCATAGGCCTGTCTGGGTCCTCTGAAGGCATTACCAGAGGACAACTATTCCAGGAACACCTCTCACTGGCCAGGCCCAGGCTCAGCATCTCCCCCTTACTCTCCCACCAGGCCAGAGAGGGCATTGCCTGGGAGAAAGTAATCCTAAGAGTCAGTCTCTTGGTTGAGTAGCTGAACTAACTCTTCCTTCTTAGGGGAACTGTGTACATAAGTGTGTATACGCACTGAAATTCTGGACAGTACAATGAATGCTTGGGTCCACAGGAAACTTACAGAGTCAACAATTACAGAGTCTCACTTTTTATTGCAGGTCTTTATCTAAAATGTAAACTTGGGGGAGCAGGGGAAGTTCACAATTTTCCCACAACTGGTGGCTCACATCATTAATCCCAGCACTAAGAGGCAGAGGCAGGCAGATTCTATGAGCTCAAGGCCAGCCTGCTCTACAGAGTGAGTTCCAGGCCAGCAAGGTTACACGGTGAGACCCTGTCTCAAAAGAGAAGAGCAAAAAGTCTGAAGAGGTCCAGCTCTTTGACTGGCAGAGATCTCATGCAAGGCCACAAGATAGGTCACAACCTGCTTGAGGACTGGGCGTATCCGGGTCAGTAGTCCTACTTCGCTAGAGCAGGCCTGGAGACAGGTTTCATAGTGCAAACAAGCGTGCTTCCGGGAAGAGATTCGGGGATGGCAGGCTTTATGGGTGACATTTCTGCGTACCACCCATGACACTTAGCATGGAAACAACTTTACTGATACCTGAGAGAAAGTGCTGGAGAAACGTTTTCACTGACCACTGAGCCTGTTCTACGAGACAGATCACCCAAGGGCCTGATCATTTCTCTTGTCCTTCTCTTAAGCTGTGGGTCATCTGGGGCCTCACTAGCCAGTGGCCAAGCGCTGGAGAGGTCCACAGCCAGGCAAGAAGACAGACCCAGAGATCAGGAGAAGGGGCTTTTGCAGTGCAACTCCTGAGTCAGTGCGAGCTCAGTGGAGACCCTCATCGGTCGAGGTCCAGAGCCTCCTGGGTTACAGTCCGGAGTCCAATGGAGAACAACTCTTCCCAGGGCTCCCGGATCCAGGCCAAGAGGGCTGTCAGCTGCTCCCCACACACAACACGGAGTGCCCAGAAACTCTCCAGTCGAGACACCTGGTAAATCGAGTGGTTGGCAAGGGGAGACACAGGAGAAGACAAGCCAAGAGGCCAGGGAAGTCTTAGGAGAGGACTCCACACCCTCCTTGGCTTTTAGGGGCTCTTCCTCCCCCTCCCCCCACCCCCCATCTTTGTGACTCTGCATCAAAGGCTGACTCTGAGCCTTGAAGACAGTCTAGTCATCACTGACTGCAGGCTCTAGAGGGCTGGTGTTCATTGTCCCACTCTAGTCTTCCATGCTGTAGGGAATGTGAGCTCTAGAGTCAATTCCAAGAACTGTGCAGGTTCAATTCCTGTCTCTAACCCTTGCGACCTGTGCAAGCTTGTTCATGTCTCCAAACTTCAGTAATATCATTTGTATTCCAGGGCCAATAATAGCACCTCCTCCTCATGCTGGAGTTGTGAAGGTCAAACAGTGAGCATACAGTGGGCAGGCTGATGACACCAACTCATACCGGCTAGGTATTTCAGTCCAGGGTTCCAAGGCCAACACAGTCCCACTGCTGACTACTGCTTTCTACACGGGGCTTATCCAAACCCAGGTCCTCACATCCAGACTCTGTCTCCACTGTATGCCTGTTCCTCCCTCAGGACCATCCTGAACCAATACCCCTAGATGTCTTTCTACATTGTACACACACACACACACACACACACACACACACACACACACACACCCTACCTCATCATAGAAGATCAGCCGCAAGTCCAAAGGGCTTGTTCGATACAGTTGCACAGAGCTCAGACTGCTGAGTGGTTGCTGTTCCCTGACCTGCAGGGGAGAACCTGGCCCCAGAGGAGGGGCCTGCTCAGAGGCTTCCCCAGACACCACTGGGAGTGTGGGTTCTGCCTGGGACCCTGCAGGGTCTTCATCTAATAGGTACAGTGTGGACAGCGTCAGCAACAGGGACACAGGGCAGGTAGAGGAACCTGCAGGGAGAGAGGCAAGATGACCCAGAGTGAAAGGCTATGACAGGCCTAGACCCCAGGACTGGTGTCCTAGAGAAGAGGCGTGAGCCACACTAAGAGTGAACCACAAGTCAGCACTATGCTTCCACAAACTCCAGGGACCCCTAACCACCAAAAGCCCTGAAGACCTATATTGAGGGAGCTACCACACCAGTCAACCCAATCAAGGGCCCAGAGTCTCTTGGCAGGATGAGTGGGACATATCCAGTCAATCTTCCCACTTTAGGAGGGTTGGATGCCAAAGCTAAGGTTCGGGACAGCTGAAGCTCTGAGGAACCCCCTGACCCCACCTGGAGAAGTAGGAAACACCAGCCTACCATGTGGTTATGCCTGCAAAGGTGAGGATTCCAAATTCCAGAGAGTGACAAATCACTACATGGGGACTACAGAGACAATAGGGGACGAGCCAGGGCAGCATGGGGAGCAGAAGCCAGGGACACGTCTGCCGCATCGGTCTTACCTTCAGCCAGGAAGGTCCGAAGGTAGAAAAACTGGGGAACCTCTGCAGAAGTATCTTTTCTCAGCAGCGGCCTGTGGGGCCACGGCAGACACAGAAGAGAATCAGCCAGGCAAGGACGGGCTTCAAGGAATGGGAGTAGGTGGGTAGGTGTGGGCACGAGGACAGGGCTGTGTCTGGAGTCTGTCAAGAGAAGACTTAGACACCACCAACCCTAACCTCCTGCTGACTCACCAGAGCCGATGCTTCGGGGTCACCTCCTCCTCCGTGGCACTGATGCAGTTCCTCTGGGTGCGAGGCAAAGACTGCAAGACACCTGGATAGAGCCACCAGAGACAGGAACCTCAGAGGCCTCTTGACCCTGGCTATTCTCTGTAATACGGGACCTCAAAAACTACTGTGGGGGTTGAAGGAGCAGGGACTCCCATGACCTCAGTCTACTGGTGAGTGTCAAATTGAGAAGCAGGCCCTGAAAGCTTGACCTCTAAGCCCATCCCTCCCAGCCTCTCCCTCACCAGTGAGCTCCTCAAGGAAGGCACGGCAATGCCTGGCATCTCGGGGCAGCAGTACACAGCTGCCGGTCCCAGCTGCCCACTCTAGCCGGAGGCTCTGGCCTGCGAGGCCAAGCTCCATGCCACTCAGATCCTGCAGAGGAATGGCCAGGGTGGGCTGGAGCCAATTAGCAGGAGGCCCGCTGAGGAGAGAGAGGATGGCGGAGATAAAGAGGCTGGCAGGATGAGACTGGCGGCATTTAATGCTGCCCCAGCTGTACACCTGGCACACTCACCAGATGGCCCCTGTCACCTTCAACAGGTAAAGCCTGTGGTCAGACACAACCACAAGGCACAGACACTCCCCTGTGTGGCCTGCTAATGCCACTGGCACCTAGAGGAAGGGAAAGTTGATGAGAAACCAGAAAATAAAACCACGAAGACAGGTCCCAGACCGAAGCATCCCGACCCGTTTCTATAGCGGTCACCAGCCTCTCCTCATCACTCTGTTCTTGAGCCGTAGCCTGCCCTCCCGCCAGCCCCAGGATCTCTTAGCAGGCCTCCTCAGTGTCCTCTCAATGTTTCCACCCCATCCTCCACACTCAGTCAAGACTAACCTAAGTAACAAACTTGACCATCACTCCCCTGCTTCAAATCCTCTGGGTAGTCCCTGCATCCCATCCAAACTTCCTGGCAGACACAGCAGGTTGTTTCTGAACTACCTAGCCTGATAGACTCCCCTCAGGACACCTGCCTCTAACCCTGCACCCTGGCTGTCCTATCTTTCCCACGAGCTACTTTCTCTTGGGCCTCTGTACATTTACAGCCTCCTTTCCCTAGACCCTCGAGCATGGATCCACTCAGACTGGATGAAAAACCAGTGCCTCTAGGACCTTGCTCTGACTGCAGCAGCTTCACACTGCATGATCCTGATTCTCCAAGACTGAGAACAGGACTGCCAAATGGCAGAGCCTGAGTGTCCTGGACATGAAGGAGTGATATCATATGTACTAGCAAGAGGACCCATTTACCAAGTGCCAGGCGCTGGGCTGTGCCGAGTGACAGATGTCAGCTCGTAGCCCCCCCTCTAAGTCAAGGAGCATTATCCCTACCTGGATGGGGACAACTGGACCTCAAGTGTGAAGGAGCATTCCCATAGCCAAACAGCAAATATCTACTGCAGCTGAAACCCAAGCATTCAACTTGATGCCCATGGCCATGGGTCAGCGGGTGGCACAGACCTTGGTACAGCACTGGAACTCCTCCTCTGAGTCACTGAACACCTCAACATCCAGGAAGAGTCGGAGGCGGTGGTCCACAGAGCGAAGACCAGACTGTCCAGGAGCTATGAGCAATCAACAGGCCATCAGCCTGACTCTGCGAGGCCACAGCTCCAACTTAACTCCCCCAAACACACCTCCACCGTGGTTCACCTATACTCACTTGGACTGAGGCTCCAGCTGCTACGGCCATGGGATATGGATGTCTGAGGTGGGGCGCCCTCAGACCCACTGGGATGGCCACTGTGGTTAGCAAGGTCACGGACAGGGTCAGGGAACCCAGAGGGATCTGGTGGTTTCTCTCCCTGGTTCTGCTCTCTATCAGGAATTTCCCCAGACATGGCCAAGAGAACCACATGGTCACTCCCACAGTTTGGACACACAACAGGAGATTCTGGAGGGAGGGACAGAGACCCTGTGAGTCTCCCAAGGGCACGGCTCACCACGCTCATTACACCCCCTGCCACCGTCCAGTCTTCCTCAGCTCCAGTGACAGCCACCATCCCCAACATCCCACTCCCATCTCCAAGCATAGTCTCTAACCTATCCCTCCCCATCCCAATAAGGGCTAAGCTTGCCCATGGCCAACAGCCTCCTAAAAATGCATCCCACCTTCTGGATGCCAGGTCCTGCTCTGGTCCCCTCCCACAGCCTTGGGTTAATCAAGCACATCAGTGCTTTACTAGCAATGTCTGGAAAACCAAAATTAGGAGCAAGGGAGATGGTTCAATCCAAGCAGTACCTCCCACACAAGCATGAGGATCTGAGTACAGGTCCCCAGACCCTAGGTAAAAGCAGTGCAGTGCCATGGACCTGTAACCCCAGTGTTCTAGGGAAGAGACAGGCAGATCCCTGGAGCTCACTGGCCAGGCAGTCTAGCCAAACTGATGAGCTCCAAGTTCAGTGAGAGATTGAGTATCCCAAAAAATAAGGTAGAGAGTGACAGAGGAAGACACCCAATGTCAATCTATCTCTGGCCTCCACATGCAGACAGCTACATGAACAGATACATATAACACACACACACACACACACACACACACACACACTAATTATAATGATAACAACAAAGACAAAAATCAACAGACTGGTGAAGGCAAGGAGGCATTTGGGCCCATTGGGTCTAAATCCCGGCCTTATTAGCAATAGATGGATAACTGGGGACCAGTCACCTGCGCTCTGCTCTGAGCCTGACTACTACTATCTGTAAGATGAGAATGAAAGTCATGTCTGCCTCAAGGAGCTGGCAGGATGGGTGAGTGGATGCAGATAAGGAGTGAAGATGTGGATGAACAATGAGGAGACAGACACTGAGTGGCTACAACACTCTAGGCACAAGCTAGCCCCCTCATCAATATTACCATGTGGCAGCCCTATGAAAACTTTTCCTACCCATTCTGCAAATAAGAAAAAAACTAAACAACTTATACACCCTGTCTACACTTAAATAGCTGGAGATACCAACAGAAGCTACCACATATGAAGGATCTCCGTTTATGCTAGGGGCTATGCGTGTGCTCTAGTGTCATATTCAAATCTCCCAAGAAAGCTGGACAAGGTAGCACACACCTGTAATGACAGTATTCAAGAGACTGAGACAGGGGGACTATCACAAATCCAAGGCTAGCTTCAGCCACATAGGAGCTTGAGGCCAGCCTTGCTCAATATGAGGCTTGGTCTCAAAACACGAAAAACCTTAATAGAGAAAATTCACCACAGGAGGACTGCAGAAGCCACAGTACCTATGGAGGATAGCCAGGAGCCAGGAAGGGCTGTGATATCCACTGCTAAGCCTGCTAGGCCAGGCTCACGACAGTCAATAGCACAGGAGTATTTCTGGAAAAAAAATAACGTAATCCTGCCATGTCTGCTGCCAAGAAGTGTGGCTGATAAAAACTGCATCTCACACAGCTGTTACCCAGAGTTGCCCTTCCTCCTTTCGCATCTTCAAAGTCCCTATTGTTTGGCTGGCCCACAGTGGAGCAATCCCAAGGGCAGAATATAAAAAGATGCCACAAAGCACTGCATCCTATCAAGTAGCTCACAAGGTCAGTCAGGGAAGGTCAACTTGTACCAACCCCCAAAGCAGCTCACTCAACAGCCACTACACAGAGGGCTCATGACAGCCTGCCACTGCACTGAGGGCTCATTCGGCCTTATGCCATTCCTGAAATGGTGTCCCAGAACAGCCAAAAGCCATCAAGTTATGAAAAAATAATGAATATGTTTAAGCACACTCCCAAATAGCACTCCCGACTCTGACTCTCCCGGTTCTGCTGTTTAACACAGCAGGCAGGCAGTTGTGTTTCTCCCCGCTGCCAACAGTTGCTGCCATTCCCCTAAGGCCCTCTTCCCCAGGGCTCCCTCTGCACACTCCTCTCAGAGACACTTTCCCTGCAGTGGGGAGCTGTGTGGATCAAGGGCACAGCTGGTACCTGGGTTTTGAAACAGAGGCTTCCAGCCTTCCTCACTCTCCAGTCCCAACCTGGGCTCCTCTGGCTTGAACTCACAGCTGCAACGCAGACACTGGCACCTGGCCCCCCATGGGTCCTTGGCCTCCCCAGGCTGCTGCTCTCTCACACTGGTGAACGGGGTCAGCACAGCGAGCAGCTCCTGAAAGGAGGTGGGTCAGAGGGCAGCTAGCTGTGAGATGGCAGACCCTGGTGGAACTGCCGGGCAGACCCCAGACCCTCCAGCCCAGACCTGCTCCCGCTACTCTTCCCATCAGCCTCTGGATCTCAGCACCTGGATGGCCTCATGGGCCTCTGGCTCCAGCACTGCATAGCGACGCAACTGCCGGTCAGGACAAATGTAGGAAAAGCGTAGAACAAGAACTGGAGCCCCAGGGGGTGGACCTGAGCCCTGTGCAGGAAGAAAGAACCCAGCAGTGGGCAGGAGGAAAAGGAGTCAGGGCTAAATGGTTAACTCTGGCCCCCAACACTGGCGCTGACACAAGCCCTTGCACAGAAACCATTCTTTAGCCCACCCTCCCAAGCTCCACGCTACAGCCCTTCACACACCCAGAGCACTGCTTGGCTCCAAGTACTCATGAGAGAAGCGGAAAGCACCCAGCCCAGCGCCTGACACACAGAGCCAACAGGTTGTCAAAGATGAGTCTGGATAAGCCAAGCACCTCTTCCCAAGCCCCCGATCCCACAACTCACCTCGGGCACCTGTTCTCTTTGAATCTCAGTCTCTGGCTCCAGCTCAGCTGCCACCAGGCTCTGTAGCTCCAATCGCTCCAGAGTCCGAGCTGCCCGGAGCTCCACCTCAAACAAGTGCGCAGAAGTGACTCGGAGAAAGCATTCTTTGCCCTGCATGCCCTCAAGCCCCTGCAGGGGACACACCAACAAGGGGCGACAGAGCTCCGCTGCAGAGAGGCCAAGAGAGAACTGGAGTGAAGAACGGGTCAGGTCCTCTGCTCTCCCGTGAGAGGTTGCCCAGCCTGGCCTCTCCACAGCCCTCCTGACATACCAATACCATTTGTCCCCATCCCCACGATGGTGACAGCCTCTCACCTTCCACTTCCTCCTGCTCCTGCTCCCCTTCCTCCTCCAGGTCCTCTCTGGATTCCTCTTCTTTGGCTTGCTCTTCCCTCTCTTCTTCAAGCGGCTCCGGCCCCACCCTGCCCTCTGACACCTTCTGTGGTGATTCCTCAGTGTCTCCAGCTCCCCCTGTGGCTGCAGGGCTGCATGCAGTCTCCAGGCTCTGGGCATCCAGAAGAGGGGTGCTAAGGGCAGGAGTCTTGGTGATGGCGAGAGGGGGGCTCCCCAAGGTCTCCAGGTGGCTCCTATACTGCAGCCAGTCACAGCCAAACCGCTCCCGAAAGCTGTTCAGCAGCTCCAGCTCCCGGTGTTGTTGCACAAACCATCCTGGGGTGGAGGAGGACATAGAGCTGAGGCCCAGCCCTACCCTAGGTGACCCCAGCCTCTTTCTATGGCTTCTCCTCAATAGGCCTCCCCTCCGCAGGGTGTCCTCAGGTGTGTCCCAAGGAATGTGATCATAAGCCATGCAGAACCGCACACCAAACAAAACTTGTGGAGGTTCACAAAACATGCCCATGTATCTAAGACCCTGAGATGACTTGTAGAAAAAAAAAAACAAAAAACAAGGGCTGGAGAGATGGCTCAGAGGTTAAGAGCACTGACTGCTCTTCCAGAGGTCCTGAGTTCAATTCCCAGCAACCACATGGTAGCTCACAGCCATCTATAATGAGATCTGGTTTCCTCTTCTGGCATGCATGCATACAGACAGAACACTGTATACATAATAAATAAATAAATCTTAAAAAAAAAAAACCTTGTTTCACGTTATACTTCCAAATGGTTCTGGCCACTTTTAAAGCCTCTTTCTTACACAATCTTTAGCACCCTATGAAACCTGTGTTCCTTAGGAGAATGCTGCCTGAAGTAGACCCTCCTCTTTAACCTAAACTAAAAAAAAAAAAAAAAAGGATTGAGGGGCCCTTTTTCCACACCACCCCAAAATCAAGTTCTCATACGACACCTACAAAGCAACATCAAGATTAGAGAGACTTGAAGGGAGGTGGGAAGGGAGGAAGCAGGGAGGGTCAACTTACCAGCTGGGGAGGGATCCAGAGTTCGGAGCTCCGGGTCTGTGTCACTGGGCTCAGAGATGCTAGCCCTCCTCACACGGACTCGGCTCTAGTTTGGACAGACAGATGGAGTTGTATGAAAGCCAGAGCCTTTAGCCTGGCCATCCATGGCCACCTATCTAACCTATCGGAGAGAGCCAAGTACCAACAAGGACAAGGCCTTACTGCTGCTGGCCTACCAAATACCTACAAGGCCTGTAAAGAGACCACCCAACCCCCCAGGCCCAAACAGAAGATGCCACTTACCTTAACCTTACGAAGCGGGGCCTGGGCCACAATGCCCCCTGACGAGAGGCTATCACTCAACTCAGGGCCACCTGAGGTTTCAGTGGTACTCCCCACTGGCCAGGATGGAGGCTGGGTCATGGGACCAAGCCCTGAAGATTCTGAAGTCTGCTTTGTGACAACAGGAAGGAGATCAGAACCAAGGGAACACCTCTGTCTGCATGAGCTAACCAAGAAAATGACCACTTTCCACTAACCAGGAAAACCTTTCCTACCTCTGCTGTCTCCTGAGCTACTGCCCTCCCTTCCAGTCATCCCATGAGTCCTCCCTCATCCCACCCCCACTAGACTAACCTGAAGATCCTTCGGTGACAAAACCTCACCATCAAGCAGGAACTGTGCAAGAGATAGGAGAGAACAGAATTTGAGACAGAGCCCGTGGCCAATGACTCCTCCAGATATTAACAGCACCCGAGTGACTAGGTCTTTGGCCTCTCACTCACGAATGGTGAGGGGGTACAGTCGAAGAAGGATAGACACTAGATAAGCACTCACGCCATGAGCAGCATCTCTGGCCCGAGGTGACAAGTACTGAGCAGTATTTGCACGATGTGCCGGGTGGAACCATAATGGGTTACCTTCCAGATAGAGCTGAAGGGTAGAAGAGGAGGGTGAGTAGGCCAGAGAGCCTCCCGATGTGAAGGCACAAGGAGACCCAGATCTGAAGGTGGCTCCCAGGCCCTTAAGGCACTCATGTCTCACCTTACGGAGCTCAGCCAGCAGCCACAGTGGTGACAACTCAGTGTGACCTTCTAGAAGGTTATAGGCCACATCAAGGTGCCTCAGGTTCCTCAGTTGCTCCAAGCCTAGGGCAGAGGAGAGGAGGAGGAAGAGGCGTTGTGGAGGCATGCTGGGGGTAAGAGGGTGTGGTGGTCTGAATGCTGAGGACAGCAGGAGGAGGAGGACAGATCTTTGCACCACAGCCCTACCTCTAAATCCTCATGAGGCTCTAGATCAGCAGTTCTCAACCTGTGGGTCGCAACCTCTTTGGGGTTACACATCAGACATTTCCATTATGATTCATAACAGTAGAAAAACTACAGTCTGAAGTAGCAATGAAATAATTTTATGGTTGGGGCAGGTCACCACAACATGAGGAACTGTATTAAGAGTCACAGCATTAGGAAGGTTGAGAACCACTGATCTACATGCAGGTGGTCTATGGGTCAACCTGAGCCACACTCATCCAATTCCCTTCTAGAGTGACCCCACCCTACACACATTTCCTGCTTACCCTGAAGGCTCCGAAGCTCATTGGCTCGCAGTATCAAAATCCCCAGGGCAGCCCCTGAAGGTCCCACTCTTGGCACCAAGTGCAGGTGATTATAGGAGATGTCCAAATGGTACAGCTCGGATAAATCCTGGAAGTGGGTGAGGAGACAAAGTCCTCAACTTGACAAAGCTCTAGGCAAGGTCTTCTGTACCATCTTCTCAAATCTACCTTGGCCTATAGAAACTGCAGACTCAACACAAGTGATATCTTCTACCCTGTGCTGGAAGACCTGAAAAAACACTAGCACGTTCCTAACAGTTCCAGGCTACACCCTGGACGGTGACACCAACCTACCAAGTTCCTGCCTGGAAGGAGACAAGGCTCTGAGGAACACTTAAAGCAGCCAGAGAGATCCTGTTTTCTTTGGCCACCACTGGAAGACAGGGCCAGTCTCTGAGGGACGAGAGGGACCTAGCAGTCAGTGAGAAAACCCAGACGTACCTCATGTGGACCCACAGCCACTTCCCAACTTGTAAGTTCCCAGTTGTGAGTGTGGAGATGACCCCGTGCCCTTCCCTCTTCCTTCATTCCACTCAGTAGTTCACTTTGAACCCTCCTCCCTATTTTAAGAGACTGAAATATGCCCCTACTACTTTAACAAGTACTCATCATCACCATCATCATCATCATCATCGTTATTTTGGTTTTTCTAGATGGTTTCTCTGCATAGCCTGGCTGTCCTAGAACTCACTCTGTAGACCAAGGTGGCCTCAAACTCAGAGATCCACATGCCTCTGCCTCCCAAGTGCTGGGATTAAAGGCATGTGCCACTACCACCCAGCAGCCTTATTTATTTTTAATGGAGGGCAAAAATGACAGAGAGAAAAAGTCTGTCATCATCATAAACTCTACCACTTCTGAGCCATACACTAGGCTAAGGACACAGGATACTCTTGACAAGAACTCCTGGGAGTTCTACTTTACAGGTGAGCAAACCAAGAAGCTCAGTGATTTGCTCATCTAGGTGCTCTGAGCTGAGATCACAACTGCCTTGTATGCCAGAGGGGAACCCACAGGCAGTACAGACCCTCGGGATGTGGTTCCACCTACGGCCAAGAGAAACTCGGAGTGCAGGCTCATCTGGGAGTGAGTGAGAGCAGAGCCTTCCAAGGCCCAAGTCCATCAGCAGTAGGCAGCTCACGCTTACCATCAGGAAGCCTCTGCAGTCCTGGATATGATTGTGGCTCAGGTTGAGGAAGCGAAGAGCTGACAGGAGCCGCTGACGGGGGCAGGAAAAAGAAGCACAGCAAGGGTCTTTATACAAGAGTACCTGCCAAACAGCTGGTATTCCTCCCAAAGGACCCATCCTTTCCCTCCCCGGGGCTCCTTCCCCGGGGAGGAGGCAGGCACTCACCAGGGAGCTGTCTAAGTTGGTGAGAGCATTGTAGCTGAAGTCCGCAGAGAGCAAAGCTAGCCAGGGAAGGGCTGAGCAGAGGTCACCACCGCAGGCAGACAAGAGCTCCTGGGTAGGGGACAGGCACACCTACTACATCATTCTCAAACACCCCCCCCTCCGCCACAGGCTCTATCATCCAGTCCACCATTCATATATACCAGGGTCTACCTGGAGAAAGCTCAAGTCACTGTCCCCAAGGAACAGACTATGGGGACCTTGGAGAGACAGACACTAGACTATTTATACAGCTTAGTAAGACTAAATACGGACTGGTACAGGGTGCTGTGGGATCACAAAGGCCAGAAGGAGGGAGAAAGCAGGGCAAACCACAAAGCTTGACCTTCTGGATTTCTCAGGACAAGGCATCAGGGTCTACCCCCTTACCTCTAGTGCCTGGATGCTCCTGCTACAAATCAAAGACTCTAGCTGTGAGTAGATGCTACGCAGGCCACACAGGCTGTGGATGGGGACCCCTCGAAGCTGGTGCAAGAGAAAAAAGGGGAGGAGGTGAGCAAAGCTTCAAAAGACAAAGGCCTTGTCCCCACCTCTTCTGGTGGGGAGGGAGAAAAAGATGGCAAAGCCAGCCACGGTTTAGGGAAGCGTTCATGGGAAAGACATTTCTGAAGAGCAGCAACACATTCAGACCTGACCTCCAACCAAGAGGCCGCCCCTCCAGCCTCACACCCAAGAGGCTGTTTTGCACTAGGCTCTGCCCACCCAATGCTCCAATACTCCCTCACCTCCAGCTGCCGAAGGGACTTGAAGGGGAAAATCTTGATGGGTCCTGGAAAGCCGACGCCAGGGGTGTGGACCAGCTGAAAGAGGAACATCCGGGTTACTGAGGCGTGGCGAGTTCCCTATCATCAGCACCATTTTCTCAGCCTAACCACCCATATGACTGACATCATCTGGATCTGCCTTGCAGCCTTCTCACACCCTACTCATGCCCTGCCTCCATCACTCCCTACAGCTCTCTGCATATCCCATCCCCTAGCCCCTGCTAGGACCTTGAGAGAGAGCGTTTTCTGCAGCACATCGAAGAGGAACTGAAGCTGGAGGATGCTGGGTGAGTCGGCAGGGTGGGAAGGGAGAGCCACAAAGCCCGTCTGGCCAGGGCCCCATGGCCCCAGGTACAGTTCAAACACTCTGTTCAGTTGCTGCAGTGTGGCTGTTAGCAGGCTCAGTGTGCTACAGCCAGAGAGAACTGCGTCCCCTGCAGGAAGAAGGGCAGGCAGAAGGAGGAGAGAATGAAAAGTCTTTTCTTGTGGAACCCCCAAATATACCCTCTCTCAACAGTACTGAAGACATTCCACTGCCAGACCAAACTTCCTACCTACTCCCAGTTCACAAGTTGTATATAGCTCCTCATCTTAAAAACAATCAGACAAAAAAATCCTAGCTTTTCATGCAGACACAAGAAACTGCTTCACTATAAGACTCCAAGGGACTTCTCCAGATTCTTTTGCTTTCTACTCACAAGAGCCTAGGCTACATAACAGTGTTGGAAATAGAGCCCACTTGATCTCTCATTTTGATACATCCCCTTTATTGCTACGCTGAAGACCAGCTTCACCCAGAGAGCCTTCTCAAAGCAATACTTCTAGGAACTAGGGGGATGACTCAGTCAGTAAAGTACTTGCTAAGAAAGCATGAGAATCTGAATTTGACCCCTCACCACTCACAGGATGGCACAAACTGAAAGACAGGCATAGAAAGACTCCTGGAATTCAATGACTAGCCAGCCTACTTCATCAGCAAGCCCCAGGTCTCAATGGGAAACCCTGTCACAAACAACAAGGTAGACAGTTGCTGAAGCACGACACCCCTGGCTACCCTCTGTCCTTGACACAAGGATGTCCCCCTAAAATAAAAATATTTAAAGATGTTACATCTCTGAGCGGTGACACGAAGGCAGACTATATGTTGATCTTCCTTTTTCTGGCTGCAAGAATGGCATGCACATTTATAGAAATTCTCAAGCAATACTGAAATGTATGTCCCTGTCCATTACAGCACTAAGTAAGCCTATAAAACTGATCTACCTACTGAGACTATTAGTCCTGTGAGGACATCTTTCAGGCACTTTCCCACTCCGTCTGGAGTGTACAATTACAACCTAGCTGTGGAGAAATGTTTTAAAATATATTCTGAAACCAGGTGTGATGGTGCACACTTTTCATCTCAGAACTTGGGAGGCAGAAGCAGGTGGATCTCTGTGAAGTCCAGACCAGTGCTACATAGTGAGACCTTGCCTGAGAAAAGAAAGAAAGAAAGACAGGAAGAAAGAAAGACAGAAAAATCAAGAAGTCAAAGTGTAATATAAGACACTGAAGCAGAGTGATCATCATTTCAAGGCCAGCCTGGGATGGGGGGGAAGCGAGCTCCTAAACCCTTCACTCGGCTCCCCCAGTGTTTGTATTTCTATAATTATAGTGTAATTATCAAAAGCAGAAAATTGGTGTTGATATCACAGTTACAGTATTCAGTTCTATGCTGTTTGTGTAGATGATGACAGCCACCACCATAATCAAGACACAAAAAGCCCCATAATCACATTCAAGCACTCTACGATTCCTAGCTCCGGAGCCATGTCGGATTTTTGCAGAATAATAAATCTTACAACCTTGCATGAAGATTTTCTATGTACTAGACACTGAGTATAGACAGAGACATGATTCAAGGAGTCTCTCGGAAGTCTAGAAAAGGCATGGCATGTGAGTAATTATTGATAGAAGCCAGAAAAATGAAATTGCTGCCGAGAGATTACACAGTCTCATGGTAGGAGTGTAGAGATAGCGGGCACTGATGTTAACAAGGTAACACATGCCAACGACTCTGGTGCCTCGTGTCAATCTCATCATCCCCAAAAGAACTATTAACCCCACCTTACAGATAGGACAAAGTACCATCTTGATTGTGATCATCCAACTGACAACTAATACGTCTTTGATATCAAGTCAAAGTGTGTTTCCACCACAACCATGTCACAAATAACACTGTAAGCTCACCACGCCCAGGCACTGGGGGAAGCAATTACAGTAACACTATCTCCTTTGAACACTTATTATGTATGCATACACCGCACTAACTAAGCTAACTAAAATGCTGGTATCTTTGAGTTAAGTACAATCACTTCGACAGCCTACCTGCGAAGAATACTGAGGCTATAAAAACGTATCCAAGTCTGGGGTTGGAACTAACCTATGTGGGTCTCCAAATCTCAGGTGTTTAAGGTGCTATACTTGCTGGCTTTCTGTACAAGTGGTTACGCTCTTGTCTCGAGGTGTTTAGTCTAGTAATGATCCCTTCCCTCTGCCGAGCTAAGTGATCCTAGTAATGGCTAGAGTTTAGATTGTCAAAGGCAGGACTGGAAAAGAATAGAGAAATGAGAAGACTCTTAAGACCTCGTGACCCCGCCGGCGCTGACTCAGTGACTCTCGGTGTTTCTGGAAGGTATGGAACACACCCACGACGTTCAAAGGAAATAAGTCGGAAGTCCACTCACCCGATTCCCGCAACAGCCCCGCAAGCTTCCACACTACAGAGTCCCTCGGAGCGGTCGTCATAGCCACAGGACGCTGGGGGCGGAGCCTGGGAAAAGGGGAAGCGGAAGAGCCTCAGGTGGGCGGTGGCGACAAAAGCCCACAGTTTTCGCGTAAATGGAGGCGTCGCGTAATGACAAAAGCAAGAAGAAGCTATGAAGAACGTCTCCTTGGACCCCCTTTCCACGAACACAGGGCTTCGGGAGCCCATGGACTCGCGCGATCGGCACTCCAACCACTTTTGCTGCCACACTCCTTAGGGACAGGAAGTCCCGCCCCGGAAAGCAGAACTACCGGAAAGCCCGCCTCCACTATCGGAAGCCGCGCCCAGGGCGGGCTGATGTGTCAACCAGGACTTGAGGATCAAGGACAGAACCCCTATCCTGGCCCCCGGCTCCAGCTTGGCTCCGGGCGGCCCCTTCGGCGGAGAGCGAAACCTGACTCCATGTTTGCAGACTGGGCGGGAAGGCAAAGTTTGGAATTTGTAGGGAAAAAAACCTCATCCAAAACAAATACTGGTTTTCTAGCTAAACAACCCTGTCCTCGGGAAGTTCTTTAGTGTCAGCCAGGGAGGGATGCTCCCTCTCAAATTCCCTTTGCCGTCGTAGTCCCCAGTCTCTAGACTTATTATTTTTCCTTAAGGTTTTGCACACTCTCGAACTGGACCCTAGTCTTTGACTCCAGTGCCTTGCAGGCAGAAGCAGGCAGATCTCGATGAGTTCAAGGCCAGCCGGATGTATATAGTGAGCTCCAGGTCATCTAGGGCTAGATAGTGAGACCCTGTCTCACAATCAAAAATTAACTACCTGAACCCGTTTTTTGGTGTTTGTTTGTTTGTTTGTTTGTTTAAACTGTGTACAACTCAGCACATCCCAAACAAGAAGTAGTTGTCCTAGGCTTGAAAATAAGGAAATATATTCACAGAGGTTAGGTTATTTACCTGCGAAGGTCATTCAATGAGTAATGACAGCAAGACCATCAAGTTTTCCAGCTTCCAAATTGCCTTTGTAACTTCTACCCGTCTCCTGGTCTGGCAGTTGAGATCAACTGCTGGACTACATTAGAAAAACATTTATTTAGATGGAATCGTTAGGGCTTGGGAGGGGACTGTCTTTTATGAAGCAACCCTTTCCACAAAAAAAGAAAGAAAGTTAAAATGAATGATTGCAGTGGTTAAGTGGCCGTTCTTCCAGAGGACCAGCACCTAAGTATAGCAGCTCACAACCATCTGTAACTCCAGTTCCAGGGGCCAACACCTTCTTGTGGCCTCCATGGGCACTGCACATGCATTCAGACATACATTCAGGCAAAGCATCCATACATTCACGAAACATTCACAATTATTTTTTTATGAAAAGGCAAGTTAAGAGTAGGATTAGGATCAATCATCTTTATCTCAAGTGGTCAAATTTGGGGCTAGAGGTAGATAGCTCATTGGTGGAGGGCTGCTCTGGCATTCTGAAACTTCCTGGATATAATCTCATGGACCCAGTACATTTGGTGCAATTAATATTCCCGTAACATGAGAATCATCAGTCCCTGTTTACCGATCACCTAAAACGGGCTATGGAGAAGGAGGAACTCTCTCTTTAACTATCAAGTCAACTTCTCATAAATAAATAAACAAACAAACAGCATTATTTTGATGTTCTGATGTAGTGCCTTGAAACTTTTGTTTTTAGCCAGCTTCCCCAAAACCACAGTTACTGAGAATCCTCCATTTGTGTGGGGAGCCCGACAGCCAGGTTTGCTCTACACTGCAGTGCTTCCAGAAAGGTAAAAGACAGAGAAGAACAAAGAGAATGGAACTGTAATGGGGAGAGGAAAACTAAGCTACGAGAAGCAGCAGCAGGAGAGTAAACAACAGTCCCGTTTCCATCCTCCTTGTGAGGCCCACTCCCCTCTCTGTCCTTGGCTTGCAGGCAAAGCCTTGGCTGCCCTTCAAGGAATTCTCCTCTCTCCCTCTCTCTCTCTCTCTCTCTCTCTCTCTCTCTCTCTCTCTCTCTCTCCCTTACTGAAAATTGTTATTTTAGAGAAAAATCTTTAGTCAAAGGGAAAAAGAAATTCCTGTGTAACTAAAGCTACTAAAAAGAAGCACACACACTTTGAGCGATTATCAGACCCATAAGAAAACAAAGAACTGGATGGCCCTGAAAGCGACCTGGCCAATGAAAACAAATCATGTTCTTGATGAGGAAAATCAGAGTTATAATGACGTCAGTTCAATACAATTTGAATCCCAGTCCCAACAGGAAGATTTTAGGAATTGACAAGTTGATTCTAAAAGTCATCTAGGAGACTAAACACCAGTGCAGAGCCAAGAACCTTTGAAGGAAAAAAGGAGAGGCACTAACAGAGGCCTTGCCCTACCAGGCAGCAGTGTCCTCTAAAGTCACAGTGACCACAGCCATGTGATAATGACAAAGAGATAAACATGAATAGATCACTGAGACAGAGAGCAGAGTAATGAGTAATTCAACAGGCTCAGGAGAACTGTCTGTCCATCTGAAAAAGCTGTTACTTTTCCTTGCATCCTGCATATGAGATTCCAGAATATAAAACATCTAAACATTTTCTAAAACAAATAAACAAACCTGAGTGTGATAGCACATCCTTGTTATCCCAGAACTTAGGAGACTGAGGCAGAAGGAGTGAAGAGTTCCAGACCAGCCTGGACTACAATAGTGTAATTCTCAAAGAATTACACCTTAGCTGACCCTGGTAGTACCTTTAATCCCAGATACTATAAAGGATGATCGAGGAAGATTACAGTTTGAGGACAGCCTAAGCAATTTAGCAAAAGGGCCTAGCTCCAAAACAAAAGGTAGGGGACCTGGAGAGGTTGCTCAGTGGTTAGGAACAGTTGTTACTCTTCCTGGGGATCTATGGTGGCTCACAACTGCCTAAAACTCAGTTCCAGGGAATCTATTGCCCCACATCTGGTCCATGCAGGCCCCAAACACACACGTGGTGCATACGCACACACACAGGCAACACACCCTACACATGAAATAAAAGCAAAATGTTAAAAATAGGAAGCGTGGGTGGAAAGATGGCTCAGCAGGTAAATGCTTTTTTCCACAAAGCTCAGCAACCTGCGTTTGAACCCCAGGCCCCACCCGGTGGAAGGAAAAAAAACAAATTGACCTCTGACCACCACATGGCCAGCAAAGGACACACAAAGTTCATATATACACAAATAAATAAATGTAATTTGAGGGGCAGGGTTAGAGACAGTTTCTCAGTGTTAACAGCCCTAGCTGTAGACCTGTCTGACCTCAAGCTCACAAGAAATCCTCCTGCCTCTGCCTCCTGAGTGCTGAGACTAAAGGTGTGTGCCACCACCATGACCAGTCTTCTTAAATGTTAACTTTTAAAAAACTAAGTAAAATAAAAATTAAAAGGTGTGGGGGGCGGGGGAGGGGTGACAGGGACACAACACACAATGGACTAGAGGTGGTAAGGCACATGCCTAGCATGAATGAAACTAAATTCTTACTACTTTAAAAAGAAACATGAATAAAAAGCATAGCTTTGTTAAAAAAGATGCAAAGCCAGGCTCTGAAAAATAAATGCCGTATGTTCTCATATGCACATCTTAGCCTCTAACAGCTAAATAAGTGTATCCTAGAGGAATTAAATATGGTTAAAGGCCCAGAAACTAGAAAGAGGCCTGTGTGACTGGGAGGAAAAAAGAGGCCTTAAGGGAGGAGAGTGGGGGAAAGCAGAAGTGGAAGTTATCACTAGAGGCAACAGCAGGAAAGCTAGGCCAGGAGATGAATCAAAGCCCGAGATTACTCTGTAAGTTAATTTACATTTTAAAAGAATACTGTTTTTAAAGATACAAAACTACGATGGGACAGTAGTTGTGTTCCCTGATTTATTACCATGAATGAAATCCCATTCTCAAAGAATGCTATGACATCATGCTCTCGACTTGCAAGCACATCTGAGTTCCAGAAGTAACACATTGCTTAAAACCAGAAATGTGTAAGTGGGTCCTGCCAAGCCCACGACCAAGGCTTCATGGCATAGCAATGGATCTGATACTTGAAAGTCACATTGTCCCTCATGTTCCTCCCCCAGGTTACAGGAGAGAGCTGCTGCTGGTGCCTTCTTACCTCCCCTGAGTGCCCTGGAATGGCCTCTGCAAACACTTCTAATGAAAAGGGATAAGGAAAGGCGTGAAAGTCACTAGCTTAGCCTGCAGGCAAAGGTCATCTTCAGACAAGAATGACAAGTCAGGTCCAGGAGAACTCAGATCTGAGAACCTGGTTCAAAGCCTGCTTCTTTCTGATATCTTTGAGCATGGCAAAGCCAGGAGGCTGCCACAGAGACCTCCCTATTAGGGATACAACAGAAGATCAGAGGCCAAAACTTAAGAATTCATGCAAAAAAATGAAGTTTTCGCAGAGGGGTTAGCGGTGGAGAGAATAAAATTGGGTGATGTACTGGTTTTTATCCACCCGGTCTGGGATGGGAAGGGGACCAGTGAAAGAAAACGAAGAAGTATGAATATGGCTTCCACAAAGAGTTTTGGTAATTGGGTTTATGCTAAAGAGAAGCATTCATGTGTAGCACTCAGCCACAGGGTTATGTGGTGAGAAGAAGCCCTTTCTCCATGAGTTACCTCATTGTGTCTCTTGGCTCTGCTGCCAGACCTGGCCACAAGAGGGTTAGGGAGTGTGCTGCCTGAGTTTAGTCAAAATCAAATACACGGGAGCACTGGAGGAGGAGGTCTGGGCTGAGGACTTACAGCGGACCTTGAGCCTGGTGCCTGGGAGGGACCGGAACTGGCAGAGGAAAGCCTGAGAGGCAGAGGCTGGCTACATGTGAGTCTGAGAAGCCAGGGGCTGGGAAAGTAATTCATGCATGATACAGCACTTGCCTAACATGTTCAAGGCCCTGGATTTGATCTCTGACTCCTAGAAACTGGATCCTGAGAATAGCCAGGAGAAGGGAAAGCAACAAAATAGGAATTTTCCCACAGCGGAGTCTCAGGAACAGCACTGGTCACCAAGCCTGACAAGCCTTTGAGATTCTTTTTCTATTTGACTTATACATTTACTTATTTATTTTCTTATTTTAGAACTTTCTATCTTATTTTACATATCAATCCCCCATTCCCTCACCCTCCCATCCTCACATACCCCCCACCAATTCCCCCACCCACTTTCCCACCCAATCCCCAAGGATAGTGAGGCACTCCACAGGGGATCATCAAAGTCTGTCACATCATTTTGGGGGAGGGCCTAGGCCCTCTTTCATGTATCTGGGTTGCAATAGTATCCCTCCCAAGGTCCATTTGTGCACTAACGATAAACACTGGCTCCACTGTTAGAGGTCCCATAGACTTCCCAGGCCTCCTAGCTGGCACCCACATTCAGAGGGCTTGGTTTGGTCCAATGATGGTTCCCCAACTTTACAACTATGACTGGGGCCTCTGTGCTCTCACTAGGTCAGGTCAACTGTTTCTGTGGGTTTCTCCAGCATGGTCTTGGCTCCTTTGCTCATCCCTCCTCCCTGTCTACAACTGGATTCCTGGATTATGGCTAATGGTTAGCTGTGGGTTCCTGCTTCTGCTTCAATCAGCTACTGGGTGAAGATTATAGGATAGCAATTAAGGTAGTCATCAATTTCATCATAGGGGAAGGGTATCAAAGTAGCCTCTCCACTACTGCTTAGATTCTTAGTTGGGGTCATCCTTGTGGATCTCTGAACATTTCCCTAGTGCCAGATTTCTCTTTAAACCTATACTGACTCCCTCTATTAAGGCATCTCTTTTCTTGCTGTCCTCTATTCCTCCCCTGTCTTGTTCTCCCCTGCCCCTTCTCTTTTTCCTACGTCCCTCTCCCAAGCCTTTACAATTCTGCATAAAATAAATAGAGGGACCCATGGAAGGCAACGGTCCACATAGGAAGGGCCAGCAGATGGAAATAACAGGGAGACATTGGCCTCGGAGAATGGAAACCCTGGGACGAAGTGAGAACACAGGGCTTAAGGACTCTTCGCTGGGAGAAGGAAGCCACTAGGGGCTTTGGGGGGATCTAGCACCCCTACAGAACAACCAAGAGAATTCTTTTGTTCTTTTACTATTTCCTCAGTCCTTAACTGTGGGCCAGGTCCCAAGCTATTTTCTGGTTAGAGATGGCAAAGGCGTTCCAAGAACAGACCTTATGGTAGAAGAAACTCAGCAATCATTTTACATTGTCATACCTTCCCATTACGGCTGTGTCAAATGACATGAACTTTAGCTACCAAGCTTAAAACAAGGGCAAAAGTCCCAAACCAATCTTAGGTGTCAGCAAAGCTCCGGTCCTTCATGAAAGCTCCAGGGGAAAATCCCTATCCTTGTATTTTCCAGAGTCAAGTGGCCACCTGTTTCACTGGCCTGCTGCCCTTCCCTCATCACAGCCAGCAATGGTTGCCTGAGTCTTTCTCACAACACAGCAGGCTGACCTTGATTCTCCTGCCTCCCTCTGTAGCGTTCCTGTGATTGCCCTGGAGCTGCCTGGATGATCCAGGATATAATCTCCCTATTTTAAGGTCAGTCGATAAGAAAACGGAATTACATCTGCAATCTGAAGTTTTCCTTGCCATGTGACAGAATTTATTTACAGCAACTAAAGGATCAGAATGCAGACATCTCTGTCTACCACAAACACGAGGCATGGTTCTGGTCCAAGGCTGTACACTGAATATGTGCTGCAGCCACTCCCCCAACCCATCCCAAATTAACAGAAAGAGATCTAAAAATAAAAGTTCATAATCATGCTGGACAGCACAAAGAGCCCTTAGTGCATTAAAAACTACCAAAAATTCTTCAGGATGGATGGCAGATTTTAAAAAAAAGGCAGAGAAGAAAATACACGTCTCAAGGATGCCTAGCAATAGATGGCCCTATGGAATGAAAACGGACTGAGAGGGAGTAGCACTTCAGTAAAGTACTTGCCAAGCACATGCAAGGCCCTGAGTTCAAGCCTCAACACACAGACACAAAAAGATAAGACATAAAAGAGTAAAAAACACCCTTACACTGAGGAATGGAGGTCCTACAAATAGGGCTTCTTGCAGATACCAACAGAACAATGACTTTTCAAGATACTACATCTGGCAACACCAAATGCCAGACATCCCACACTTCCCTTCTCCTATTGGTCTATAAGTGGGAGCTAGGGCTATGAAGTCATAGGTGGAAAGAAAGACCGTGATCCTGATGGCTAATGGTACCTTGGAGAAGAGAGAGCAATCTCTTTTAGAAGTCCAAAAGAAGCCCACTCAGTACCGTAGCCCACACTTGCAAGACAATTGCATCAAACTGTGGCTTACACCCAAGAGTGCCCCTAGCCATTCTCCAAGCATGTACAGAGAAGGCAAAGATGAAGAGAACCCAGATCAAAGAATGCCAATCAGTAACTACCATGCAAAGAGAGTAAAACCCTGTTTTTGTTCTGTTTTAGAAACAGAATCTCGTTATGTATCACTGGCTGTCCTGGAACTCATTGAGGTCCAAGCCAACCTCAAACTCGCACAAATTGACCTGCCTCTACTTCCTAAGAGTTAGTGTTTTAAAAAACAGATTTAAAGCTGGACGGTGGTGGCCCATGCCTTTAATCACAGCACTCTGAAGGCAGAGGCAGGCAGATCTCTGAGTTCAAGGCCAGCCTGATCTACAAATCGAGTTCTAGGACAGACAGGGCTACCCTGTCTCAAAAAAAAACAAGCAAAACAAAAAGGAGTAGAACTTTAGAGTATTCTAAAATCATGAAGGATGTCACTCACTGAGTAGCACACCTATGATCAGCAAACAATAGGCATTCACTAGAATGACTTCAAGGGGGTACACTGAGAACATGTGTGACTTGGAAGGTGGAATGTTAATACACCAGCCCAAATCATCATCGTGGCCAAATCAAAACAAGGTTTCTTACTCATGTACTCACGTTGTTCCCTCCTAAGGTGGGGTTCAAGGGATCAACATTGGGCATGGGGGAAAATAAGAGGTTTTGTTTGTTTGGTTGGTTTTTTTTTTTAGCTCAGGAGTAGGGTGTTTCCAAATGTGAGATTTAGCAGGCAAACAAACTAAGTTACAGAAGCATAACAAATTGATCACAACAACCTCCTGAAACATGACTGCAAGGCCGTGCTAGCAATGTGTTCACAACAACTGTATGGAACAAAAGCACAGCTGCTGTCTCCTGGAATAGGCAGTACAGACAATGGGTAGTTAACAGATGGGGCATAGCCCAATCCTGGAGAAACAGAGATTGAATCATAAATGAGAATAAACCTTGTTTGTGTTTACTGTAAGATGGCTTTCAATCCCAAAATGGAGGCAGTCTGGTTCATCAGGAGCTCACACATCTTCTTAGAATATGTGCCACACAAATATGTGGATGGTGTTTGTTTTTAAGATTAAAATAACAAGACCAGCAAGATGAATCAGTGTTTCAAGGCTCTTGCCACCAAGCCTAATGACCCAAGTTCCAGCCCAAAAATGATTCCCAAAAGTTGTCTTCCATATTTGTGCTGTGGAATGAAGACACATATACAAAGTAAATAAATGTAATTTTAAAAAATTGGAACTCACTATGTAGACTAGGCTGGCCTGGAACTTGCGGAGATCCTCTAGCCTCTGCCTCCCAAGTGCTGGAATTAAAGGCATGAACTATCATACCCAGTCCATAATGTTTCTTTTAATTCTGGGGATCAACTAAAACTTTTGATGTCACCTAAAAGTTCTAAAATAGAAAATGGGGGAAAATGTGAGAAGACATTATAGTCAATTGAAAGAAGAAAATTTTCAGTTTGAAAGCTATTGTGGAATATTAACTATGTAGAGGTGTGCTGTATTTGTTTATGTTGCACTTATTTAATTAAGCGAAGATGTGTTGCTGTTTTACCTTACCTGCTTAAGGTACCTGATTGGTCTAATAAAAAGCTGAACAGCCAATAGCAGTAGAGGGATAGGCAAAGCAGGAAGGCAGGGAGGGAGAATAAGGAAGAGGAGCAATCTAGGCTCTGGAGAAGAGGGAACAAGGGAGAAAGAGAGGGAGGAGACACCTGGGGCCAGACAGACAGACAGCCAGACAGCCAGATGACAGTCACAAGAAGCCGGAAAGTAGGACATACAGGAGAAAAGAAAGGTGAAAGGCCCCCAGGCAAAATGCAGATGAAGAGAAACAGGTTAAGTTATAAGAGCTAGTGGGACAAGCAAAGGATAAGACTGAGCATTCATAACTAATAATCAGTCTCTGTGTCATGATTTGGGAGCTGCTCGGTGACCCATGCCCCCCAAAAAAGCCTGCTACAGAAATGCCCAGCAAAGGCCAACCAGGATGTTTGTAAAATTGACATATGACCCCCAAAAAAAATCAAATGAGGAAAGAAAAGTCCTAAATGGAATCACAAAGGGGTGGAAATGAGAATCATGGCATCAGGTCTCTCTGAAAAACAGAAGTGAAAGAAGAAACGGCGGGGGGGGGGGGGGACATGGTATTAACTGTGAAAATAAAAGACTTCAGAAGGCTTATGGCCTGCAGAACTACTGTGAAACAAATAGAGACATCAGCAGAAGAAAATCAATTCATGAGACAGAATGAGAAACAAAAAGCAACATGTGCAAAGCGGATAACTTTGTTCAAACTTAAGCATAAGACAAGATTTACGAAATAGGCAGGAAAGCTGGGGAGGAGAAGGAAGACAGGGAACAAAATGGACACGACATTTCAGATTGAAAGTGATTAGCTGGGCTCTGGATGCCCTCATCAGTGGACACAAACACTTTTGTCTCTTCAGGAAGTACAAGAGGAGCATGGTGTAGACGGATACACAGACTTGTGAACTTCTGGAATCTGAATCTGGCTCTACGACTTTCCGGGGATATAACCCTGGGTGTATTTAATCACTGTACGCGTCACCCCATGTGTACACTGGGACATCAGTGCCTGCTGTGTACAGTTGTTATGAGCCTTTAGCTGTGTTGTACCTAGCATGTAGTACTATATACAGCTGGTGTGTGGAGAAATAAAATTAGCAAAAGGAGTCTATTCCTTGGGCGAAGGGGCTGTGGTTACCTAAGGAAAAAGAAGATAACAGAAAGCTATAAGACAAAAGCTAAAGAAAGCTGAAGAGGGCCAGTGAGATGGTTCATGGAGTAAAGGTACCTGCTGCCAAGCCTGACAACCTGAGTTCAATCCCTGGAGCCCACATGCAGGAAGAAGAACACCCACCCCCAGCTGACAACCACATGTGCACACACACACACACACACACACACACACACACACACACACACACACACACACAAAATGTAATTCCAGAAACTTTAAAAAGACATCGTGAGTTCCAGGCCAACCAGGGCAATATATACAATGAGACTTGATCTCAAAAGATATATTTTAAAAAAAAAGAAAACTCATAAATATAAAAATAGTCACATTCCATTCCAATACATATGGACATGATACCATTTGTAGGCAGAGACCTTCCTCTCTCCCTCCCTCTCTTTCCCTCCCTCTGTCTTTCTCCCTCTCTGGGTTATGTGTGTGTTCACTTATAGAAATATGCAACAGGATAACCAAGCCACCTAGCTACCACTGTGGAAGGAACTGGCAACAATGTTCAAGTGAATTTCATCCTTATCTTTCATACTGGGTCATTACCATGAGAATATACCCATGTGAGAATTCTGGGGAGTTGAAATTAAATAGCAGGAAGCAATGAAAAGAGACCGAGGACCTCTGCTATCTGGGAGTTGGAAAGGAGATACAGAAGAGATGACATCAGGGCCATGTGTTGAAGGAGGTGATGCTTCAGGAGGACATGGGGGCTTGAGAAATGGATGTCATTATAGAATGACCAGGATTTGTACCCACCAAGTTTGGAGGGCTGTGGTTGGTTGCTATTTTAGTTTGTTCCTGCTGCTATAACAAAATACCTTATATGGGGCTGATTTTGAAATAACAGAGATCGGACTGGGGTGCAGCTGAGTGGTAGGATATGTCTAGCATGTGAAAAGTTCCAGCACCACATCCAGTAAATAACAGAAATGGCTCTCTCGTAACTCCAGGGACTGGAAAGTGCAAGTTCATGGTACTTGGATTCAACACCCAGTGAGGGTACACACGCTCCTGTTCAGATGGCACCTTGTTACGGAATCTTCATGTGGCTGAAGGGAACTGGTAAACTTGTTCACTGGCACATGGTTAGGGGTCTACTAATCATTTCCGTGGGAGCTCTGCCTAACCTAACCCTGGAGGGGTCTCTATAACCCGATCACCTCTCCTCTCTTTTTGTTGTTTATTTGATTTTGATTTTGGGTGGCCCTTACTTACAATTTCAGCACAGGAGACTGAGGCAGGAGAATCTTGAATTCAAGACCAGCTTGGACTACACAGTGAGATCCTATCCAGGAGGAAAAAGGGAGGGCGGGGGTGCAGAAGAGATGGCTTAGTAGGTATAGTGTTTGCAACATGAGGACTTAAGTCTGCATGCCCATCATTCATGTAAAAGCCTGGTGTGGTGGCTTACATTTATAACCTCAGTATTAGGGGTCAGGGGAGGGATAGGTGTATCCTATGTGTTTTTGCATGTATGACAGAGAAAAGGGAGATAGAGAAAAGAGGAACATTTCAGAATGAATTTTTAGATTAGTATATTTGCCATTGTGGAAGATCACTTGCTTTGTCTTGAACACGTAAAAACTCATACTTATAGTAGCCATCTGCTAGCTGGCCTAGTGGAGGGTCCTATAGCCCTGAGTAGAGTGTCCCCAGCCCTCAGAGCTCTTCTATCACCTTGTGACAGGATGTACAGGGACATAGCAGGTCCTAACAGGAAGAATATGGAGCTGAGGGGAGTCTTATAAGATTAAAGTTCCCAGGGAAAGGCCTTCATGTTGGGGCAGGCCTGGCCGGGAGTCAGGCAGAGAACAAGAGAACATAGACAACCCTGAGAAAAAGCCCCCAGATCCTACTTGCTAAACTTGTACAGCACAGTCCCCAATCCCTGGCTTGAGTAGGGACCATGTAACCCTGAGCACAAAGCAGTTCTGATGCTGCTGAAGATGAAGATACTAGGAAGAGTTAGCTGGGAAAGCAGATGTGTCCCCTCTACACCTTCTGAGAAGTGGCCGTTTCCTAGGGTGAGCCAACCAAGCCTAGGGCTTGTATGGGAGCCTGCACTGGGGGCCCTGTGCTGCCAGGAACAGAAACTCCTTCAGGTTCATTCCACTGGGGGGAGGGGTGTTGACATGACTCTGACATCTGGGATTCTTTCGCTTCTGTACCCTTTGCTGGAGCAGGCACTTCTCCACCCTCAACTGAGCTGCCAGAAGGAAGCCTTTTGACAAGCCAGAGGCTCTGCTAGCACAAAAACACTCTGGAGTCCCCCAATCAGGATCCAAGAGGGCTCTCAGTCCCATGCTGATAGACTGAATATCTCAGGACACCCGTATGCACATACCATATTTCGATAGGGCTAATCAGCTGAGAGATAGCTCCTGGGGATAATGAAGTGTTTGTGGGTGAATCCCAAAAAGGAAGTTCCTAATGCCCCGTTTTTGGAGGCAGAATGGATGGATAGGAAACAAATGAGAAAAGAAAGGGCCCTTTGGTACCACGCCTTGCTTCCCTTAGTATGCACAGTTCACCAAACAGCACACGTTTTCCCAACCATGGGCTAGTGTCCCATCTTTCCTCATCTATTAAGTGTTGTGTAGATACAGAGGAAGCTTCAAGGGCCCCAGGGATCTTGGGAGTTCCAGGTCAGTGATGCCTAGTGGAGTTTATCTCAAGAGGCAATGGTGGAAGCCAGCTATGGTGACTCTACCTGTAATCCCTAGCACTTTGGGAAGCTGAGGCAACATGATTACCTTCAGTTCAAGACAAGCCTGGACTATAGGATAAGACCTTGTCTCAGAAAATGGTGGGAGTAGTTAGGGGAAGGAAGAAAGATCCAAAAACAGATTCTTTTTTGTTGTTGTTGTTTTGTTTTTCGAGACAGGCTTTGGAGGCTGTCCTAGAACTAGCTCTTGTAGACCAGGCTGGTCTCAAACTCACAGAGACCCGCCTGCCTCTGCCTTCTGAATACTGGGATTAAAGGCGTGCACCACCACCACCTAGCTCCCAAAAACAGATTCTTAGCAAGCCCATGACCCTCAGCCAATTGCAATTCTTGGAACTTCATTCCAGATATCAGACTTCAATACAATGTTTCTCTCTGACTCTGTCAATTCATTTATTTGCTCCTTTCTTCCCACTGAAGCTTCTAAGAGGCATCAAGATATGACTCCCTGTGGACAATTGTCTCAGTGGCGCTGCAAAGGCCACAGTCTCTGCCTAGGCTATGGATCCCTGACCTTGAGTTATACACACCAGTGAGCTAGAGCAGCTGCATGCAGTGAGGGCTATGACAGCCTTGCATGAAGTCACTATGATAGTAACAGTTTCTGTTAGGTGTGGCAAGACCAGCAGACTGTGTGACACATCAAGTTCATCTTGTAAGGGGACAATTTTGTCCCTAAAGTGGGTGTCCGAAAAGTTTGGGGACATTTGGCAGCTTCCCAACAAATTCACACCTAATTTTAACTCTTAGACCATAGATCTCCAAAGCCAAAAGTAGCTGAATAGCCCAAAATCCCATAATGACATTTTCTCTGACCCCAGACGTCCCCAACCCCACATCAAAGAAGGCCAAGAATGCAAGCCAACTCACACGCACTTCCTTCTTTATTTTTATCCACGGGATCGGGGTGCAATAGGGTATGGGCCCTCAGACAGACAAGTGTAAGGAAGAGGACATGGAAACTGTTTTCCACACCCTGCTTTCCTCCTAGCTGATGGGGGCGGGGGAAGATAATGGTGGCTATTAGCTGTAGCTTTTAGATGCAAGCACAGTGCTGTGTAATAAGGTTGGGTACCATCTCATACTTGAAAGAGTAGCCTCCATCTGAGGTGGTTCGGACACGTAGGGACCTCATGCTCCCTGGTAGAGCAGCGCAACAGGGCTTGGCCCCTGGCACCAAAAAGAGGGGCTGAGCAGGGGTAGGAGGAACCCCAGGGGCTGGCAGGGGCAGATCGGTCGTGGGTATCCCGCAGCTACCATGGCAGTAGTGGAAGATGAAACTGGGAGGATGCACAATCCAGCGGTCCCAGCCCAGCTCTTGGAAGGAGATGTTAAGTGCAGCTCGATGGCAGTAGGCATGGGCAGCAGGCTCTTCCGGAGGCCTCTGCAGTAGTCGCAGTGCTGCGGGAGACCAAGGCCAAGGCATCGAGGGAGTTGAACGTCGGGCCCTCTCCCCCGCACTGGGTGGTCTATCCCGGGTGTGGGCCACTAGGAAAGGCATGGTCTCTGGTCGGGCTGAGCAGGTACAGAGAGGGCACCGAAGCAGCAATGCTAGGACGGGGTGGGTCAGCAGAGGGAGAGCAGAGGCCGCCAGGTGCAGTACAGCCCAGCGAGGAGGTCCCTGTCCCCAAGACACAGGCACAGCCACGGGCCCCCCAGACGACAGCACCAGCAGGTCTAGCAGGGTCCCAGAACTATTGGAGAGCACGGTGTTCTTCCTGTCTAGCCCTGTGTGGAACCACAACTGGGCGGAAGTCACCTGGTGGCTGCGCATGTGTTGGGATGGCCGGAATATGTAAGTGAAGAGACCTTCTCCAGCCTCCTGGGCAAGACCTCCAGCAGCTGGCTGGTCCTCACAGGTGGCACCTACAGGGGACGGATGGAAAGACAGGGCAACCTTATCTGTAGGACTGGAAACATCTTCATGAGAAGAATGTGAGGACATCCCGCAGTGATGATTAGGTGTCAAACACTGTTGACTCGTACACTCTCTGGAGTCTTGGGGAAAACTAACAGAGGCTCCCCAGTTTTCCATTCACCATCAAAACAAGACATGGGCGCTGTCCTAAACAGTTTTACCGATTAACTAAACAGCAATGTGTAAGAGTCCATTTCACTACTTTCCCCCTCAGGTACACTGGTTAGTGTCCATCAGACTAACATAGTGATTACCTTGGCTGTTGTGTGTATGGGTGTTTATGTGGCTTTTGACGTATCTCATATCCCATGATGTATCTCAGAAATTTTATATGATAGACTCCCTAAAATAACTGTATCTTCAAAGACAGTTCACAGGGTGGGGAGACGGCTCATTTGCTAAGAGACTTGTGGCTTGAGCATTAGGACCTGAGTTCAATCCCCAGCACCCACAAAGAAAGTCGTCTGCATTCCTGTAATTCCTCTCAACACTAAGGAGGTAGAGACACTTGGGGCTTGCCGGCAGTCAGTCTGACTACTGGTGAGCTCTCAGTTCAGTGACAGACTGTCTCAAAAGCTGAGGTGGAAAGTGACTGAGGAAGACGTTGGGTGCCAACCTCGCACCTGCTCACACACGCGTGCACGCGTGCGCGCGCGCGCGCGCACACACACACACACACACGCATATGCATAATCAAAGGAGAAGACCTACTAAAGAAAGTGGACAGGAAACGGGGAAGGAAAAGAGAATGGAATGAAAGGAGAATAGAAGAGGCCCATCCATCTCAGGGACACGCAGCTGGCATTCCTGTCCCAAAATACACGCAGACTACAATAACTATCATGGGCCAGCTGTCGTCAGAAGACTGGCAATCAGGGCTACACTAGTACATAGCCTCTTTCAATATAAATTCTAACAATTAATCCAATTTCTGGACAAGACACTGGGGCTGGAGATAGGAAGTGGCTGACAGTCAGCTACTAAGTGGCCAGGCTGGGATTCCACTTGATCTGAAATCCATACTTTCCCCTACTATGCTGCCAAGGGCCGAAGGGAGGGAAGTGAGGGGACCTCTCTAAAAGAACTGTGGGCCCGATGAGAAGGGAGCCCGGTGGGAGGAGGGCTTTTCTCTTCCAGTCATCAGGACACACGCTCAGGGATGAGAAAGGGACTCCTGGGGCCATAGCTAAGCATCTCAAGTCCCAACTGCCTAGTGCTAATGAAATGGTGTGTGTGTGTGTGTGTGTGTGTGTGTGTGTGTGTGTGTGTGTGTGAGCACTGCCTCCGTAGAGCCTTAGTTTCCCTTTGATATTCCAGTTGTGCCAGGCCCACTAGATCGCTCCAGCCTGAGTACAGGCTACCACCTATTTGGTGATGATCAGGGAGGTTTAGGAACTGTCCCATTGCTGCAAAGCCAGCTGAGTTCTGGGGCCGCCATTCACACCCAGATATGCCTGTCTCCCGATCTCCTGAGATAGGTACCAGCTACTTTCCAAAGTTGACCTGCCAGTCCCCAATTTCATTACCTGTGGCTGGGAAAAGGATGACCTGGGAGACATCCTCCTCCTCTGGTTCAGAGGTCCTGTGCATGGAGCCCCCAAGGGCGTGTCTTCTAGGCAGCCGCCTTATTTCAGGACTCCCACCTTCCCCAGCCATCACTGGGGGACCCAAGGCATCTAGGATAAGAGCCTTCACCTTGGCCAGGACAAGCTCCCGCACCAGTTCTGGCCCCTGGCAGCCATCCCCACCCTGTAGGGTCAACAGCAAGAGGAGCAGCAGAGATGGCTGGGTCAGCATAGTTCGCTTGGCCCTGACAACAGGGAACCCACACCCTGCCCCGTGCCCCTTCTGTCTAGGACCTCCCCATCCCACTGCCTGCCTTCTTCTACCCTTCTCACCCCCGGCTCCCCCGTCCTGCCCACGCCCCACAGTCCCAGTTGCCCCTGCCCATGGCATTGAGACCTCCTATCTCTGACGCAGATGTCTGTGGCCCTGAGCCTTATCTCCCACTCCCGCCAAGAATGTGGGGGAAGGGGCTGTGGAGGGTGTTCACCCCAAGTGACCTGACCCATTCATGTGAGAATACAACCCATCACACACACACACACACACACACACACACACACACACACACACACACAGTCGACGTCGGGTACCACAGGTGCCTGGGTGTTAAGGTTGGCTAGTCATGAGTTCCTGAAAGTGTCATTTGTCAGGGAGACAGCATGTACCAACCCCCTCAGACTTAATGGGGTTCCTTTCAACCACAGCAGCTGCTAGAGCCATCGTGGGAGGGAAGACCTGGGTCTGGGGCTCTGGGCCGAGGGCAGGTGGTCCCGCCTGCTCTATACTTAGCCTGGAGGAGCCAGTCTGGGCTCTTGTCCTCCAGCTGTGTCATCAGAGAATATTTTTGGGATTGGCAGCTGCAGGCGCCTAGGCCACTCAGGCCCAAGCCTGGCCGGCAGTTGGGAACCTGGCGGCTGGAGGTGGGAAGGAGGAGGGGAAAGAGGCCCAGGCTGTGGGAGGGGGCTGGGAAGCGAAGCTCCCGGGAGCAGGAAGCCAGGCCGCCGGCAGACTAGGCTGCAGGGCCCCTCGCTGCACAAGCAAACAGGAAGGACTGCCCCCTGAGCTCTGGGCTCGGGGCCCGGGAATCGCCGCGCAGCAGGGCTGCAGCTCGGGTCGAGGGGAAGGAGGCCAGCGGACACCGGCGGGCACCGGAGTTCCGCGGGTCCCCGCTCCTGCTCCGCCACGCTCCGGTCTCGGTTCCCGGCCTTCCCGCCCGCCCAGGCGGGCCATTTGCAGCGGCCGCGATGAAGGCTGGCTCGGGGGATCAGGGGAGCCCCCCGTGCTTCCTGCGCTTCCCGCGGCCCGTGCGGGTGGTAAGTGGCGCCGAGGCCGAACTCAAATGCGTGGTCCTGGGGGAGCCGCCGCCCACTGTCTTGTGGGAGAAAGGCGGAGAGCAGCTGGTGGCCTCGGAGCGCCTGAGCTTTCCGGAAGACGGCGCCGAGCACAGCCTGCTGCTGAGCGGCGCGCTGCCCACCGACGCCGGGGTCTACGTGTGCCGCGCCCGCAACGCGGCCGGAGAGGCCTACGCGGCGGCCGCCGTGACCGTGCTGGAGCCCCCCACTCCAGAGCCCGAACCCCAATCCTCTGAGCGACCATTGCCACCACCGGGCACCGGGGAGAGCGCCCCGGTGTTCCTAACGGGGCCCCAGTCCCAGTGGGTGTTGCGCGGGGCGGAGGTGGTGCTGACGTGCCAGGTGGGAGGCCTCCCGGAGCCCAAACTGTACTGGGAGAAGGATGGGATGGCCTTGGACGAAGTGTGGGACAGCAGCCACTTCGCGCTGGAGCCGGGCCGCGGCGAGGGTGACCAGGGTGCGAGCCTGACGCTGCGCATCCAGGCTGTGCGGCTGCCCGATTCCGGGGTGTATGTGTGCCACGCCCGCAACGCGCACGGCCACGCGCAGGCCGGCGCGCTGCTCCAGGTGCACCAGCCCCACGAAAGCCCGCCCCAGGACCCGGATGAGCCCCCCGTACCCGTGGTGGAACCTCTCAAGTGCGCACCCAAGACCTTCTGGGTGAACGAGGGCAAGCATGCCAAGTTCCGCTGCTACGTGATGGGCAAGCCAGAGCCCGAGATCGAATGGCACTGGGAGGGCCGCCCTCTGCTCCCTGATCGCCGCCGCCTCATGTACCGTGACCGCGATGGTGGCTTTGTACTTAAGGTGCTCTACTGCCAGGCCAAAGACCGGGGACTCTACGTGTGCGCAGCGCGCAACTCGGCGGGTCAGACTCTCAGCGCAGTCCAGCTGCACGTGAAAGGTAGAGCACCGTGCCTTCGGTGCCCTCAGAGGGCCTCCATGCTCTTGTCCACCTCCGTGTCCTGGGAAATACAGAATTCCCGTTTCCTACCTGCGTCCCACCCTCAGGGATGCAGATTTAGACGTCTCCAGTACACTTGTGAAATGCTTAGCAAACTACCCAGGCAGATGTTGAAAACCACTAAAACCACGAAATTTAGGGATAGATGACTACGTGTCTGTCCTTTCATCTATGGTCACAAAGATGACTATGGGACCTTTCAAGCCCTACACTCTCATCCTTTGCTCTTCTAGGCCTCCTTTTCCCTACTGGATTCCCATCTGTAGCTTTGTCTGTAAGATAAAAGGAGCATTTTATGGGTGTAAATAACTACGTCTAAATTTATAACATGCTAATCAGTAAGAACAAGGGGGCTGCTGTATTGAAAACACACATTTGGAGTGGAGGCTCTGTTCACAGCTTCAGGCCCTGAATCTGTTGGGAAGGCCCGTGCAAACCTCCCTGAAGCAACTGCTCATTCACAGGGGAGATCAGCTTGCTAGAGGAATAGTACCCAGCAATCTTTTTTTCTTTTTTTGTTTTTCGAGACAGGGTTTTTCTGTGGCTTTGGAGGCTGGCCTGGAACTCGCTCTGTAGACCAGGCTGTCCTCGAACTCACAGAGATCCGCCTGCCTCTGCCTCTGCCTCTGCCTCTGCCTCTGCCTCTGCCTCTGCCTCCCGAGTGCTGGCATTAAAGGCGTGAGCCACCAACGCCCGGCTAGTACCCAGCAATCTTAATTCTTTCATTAATCTGCTGTTTAAGTTTAAAAGAAGATGAAAGTAAAAGAGCATAAATAAATAAGTAAATAATAAAAAAATTACCTAACATGTTTTCAGTACTCATGAACAGAAAACACAGAGAAAACAAAACGTACCTAAAAGTCACGCTGGAACTAAAGTTCTCCTTAATAGGACTTGATCACAACTCGAGGGATTACACTTTCATTAGCTGTTGCCTAACTTTCTCCTTCCAAGGAAAACATGTTGGAAAGTTCCCTTGAGTCCTGCCTGGCACTTAACCAAGTGTGTGGTACCTGAGCTGTGACAGTGTCCTCGGGGGCACAACTCAATGTGCCCAAACTTGCCAGGCCAGTGCAAAACTGGAATGTCCTCAAAAGTAAGGAACCGTCTCCAAGTGGCACAACAACTTGCTTCCCCAGTACAAGTTAGCTCTCTGGCGGTTTCCTGTTTCTGAAACGTGGGTTCGAAATGCTTTGCATGCTATTAAAATTCAGTGCAGACCCCCACAGAATTAGGGAAAAGTTGTAGAGTTAGGGGACAGTTTGAAGATCACTGATCTCACTCAGCTCTTGTCCTCCCTCTCTCCATTTAACACACAAGCAAACTGATGTGTCCAAGGTGATGCAGCTGGTGAGCACCAGGGTCAGGCTGGAAATTAGGCCATCTAACTGCTGGGCATTTGGCTGCCACCCCCAGGCTTCTGGGAAGAGCAAGTAATGTTTGGTACCAGTCCCTCTCCTGTTTCTCCTGAGCCTTCTCTTGCTCCCCTCTTTCTGCAGAACCCCGCCTCCGGTTCACAAGGCCCCTCCAGGATGCGGAGGGCCGAGAGCATGGGATTGTAGTGTTGGAATGTAAAGTACCGAACTCTCGAATCCCCACGGCCTGGTTCCGAGAGGACCAACGACTGTTGCCCTGCCGCAAGTACGAGCAGATTGAAGAGGGCACCGTGAGACGTCTCATCATCCACAGGCTGAAGGCGGATGATGACGGCGTCTACCTGTGTGAGATGCGGGGTCGAGTGCGCACTGTAGCCAATGTGACAGTCAAAGGTCAGCTGGCCGGGGGGAGGAGGCTGAGGCAGGTGGTGTCTAGATCCTGGGCTGATGGATTCCCATCCACATCACAGGACCCATCCTGAAGCGCTTACCCCGGAAGCTTGATGTCCTGGAGGGAGAGAATGCGGTGCTGCTGGTGGAGACCCGAGAAGCTGGGGTCCAAGGTTGCTGGAGCCATGATGGGGAGGAGCTCCCAGCTACCTGCCAGAGCAGCTCTGGTCACATGCATGCCCTGGTCCTTCCAGGCGTGACCCGAGAAGATGCTGGGGAAATCACCTTTAGCCTGGGCAACTCCCGTACCACCACTCTGCTTAGAGTCAAATGTGAGAGCATGAAGCCCTATAAACAGGAGGGTAGCCGGTTGCCAGGTCCTGGGTTGGCAAAGGGCATTTAAAGCAGAAGTGTGGGTGGGGGGCGTGTGCAAGGCTCAGATGAAGATCTCGACTTTGTCTCAGGTGTCAAGCACAGTCCTCCTGGGCCCCCTGTATTGGTTGAGATGTTCAAAGGCCAAAAGAACACAGTCTTGTTGACCTGGAAGCCTCCCGAGCCACCCCCAGAGACCTCCTTCATCTACCGCCTAGAGCGGCAGGAGGTTGGGTCTGAAGACTGGGTCCAGTGCTTCAGTATTGAGAAAGCTGGAGCCGTAGAGGTGCCAGGGGACTGTGTGCCTGCCGAGGGTGACTACCGCTTCCGAATCTGCACCGTCAGTGAACATGGCCGCAGTTCCCATGTGGTCTTCAATGGCTCTGCTCACCTGGGTGAGTTAATCTTTTCCCTTTCAGTTTCTGTACCCCAAGTCATGCCTGCCTTTCTCCGACCCTTTGTCCTTAATGGCATTTTTCCATCCACTGGCTTCTGCCCTTTCTGGTTCTAACAGCCATATCCTGTCTCTGTCCCAGTACCCACAGCTCGCCTGGTGTCAGGCCTGGAGGATGTGCAGGTGTATGACGGGGAAGATGCCGTCTTCTCCCTTGACCTGTCCACCATCATCCAGGGCACTTGGTTCCTTAATGGGGAACAGCTCAAGAGTAATGAACCAGAAGGCCAGGTGGAGCCCGGAGCCCTGCGGTACTGCATAGAGCAGAAGGGCCTGCAGCACAGACTCATCCTGCAAGCTGTCAGGCACCAGGACAGTGGAGCCCTGGTAGGCTTCAGCTGCCCTGGTGTGCAAGACTCAGCTGCTCTCAGCATCCAAGGTTGGTACTGGAGGACACCCAGGCAGATAGGTTCAAAGCACCTGTTTTGCCTGTTTCATAGCTGGGCTACAAGAATACGGGGGGCATTCGTGATGGGCTCCAACGAAGAGTTCAGAGGTTGAGAAGGCCAGTTTCAACTCACAGCATATAGAGCTTCCTTGGGCTCATCGGTGTCTTTCCTATTCTTTGGATTGCTTCACTTTGCAATAATTCTGTCACATTGGGCCAGGGTATAGCTCAGTGATACAACATTGCCTAGCATATGCAAGGCCTTGGGTCCAACTCAAAAATCAACAAAAAATTATATGTCCTCTCATTTGGGTGGCATGGATCCTGGCCCTAGTCCCCGCCTGCTTTCTGTCATCTTGCCTGATTGCCAACACTGTATCCTAGCAGTTCACCTTGAGCCAGGCACAGCCCTAACCACTTGACCTAGTTAATTAGCACAATCCCGTTGGTAGCCCTATAAAACAGGTTCTTCATGTGGGAAGACAGGCACAGAGAAGTTAAATGGCCTATCCACAGGTAGTCTGGTTCCAGGATCCCCCCCTAAACACACACACACACACACACACACACACACACACACACACACACACACCATGCCTCCTTTGGAACAAGGAAGGGGAGGGAATGTAATATTACTCAGGATTGGTGGGGTGCTAAAAATTCAAGGGCCATCCTAGCACTTAGCTGTGCTGCTATTGCTAGAGAACCTAGGGCCTTACAGCATCAGAAGTAGAGAGCAACGGTAGGGATTATCAAGAGCAGCATTTCTACATTGTAACCCAGGACCACTGACACCAGAGGCACCAGGAAAGACGGACTCTTTAAGAATGCTTAGGTATGATAAAAGCACTACGCCTAAGCAATGGCCTGAAAGCCTGAGTTGGACTGTTTTCTGTTGCCATAACAGAATAGCTGGCGCTGGGGACTTAGTTTAGCCCACAGTTCTGGAAACCCAAAGTCCAAGGTTGGTCAGCCAGATCAGTTCAGTCCCTAGTGCCCTTCCCTCCAACCTTTCACTGAGTCAGAACTTGACAAACAAGTAAAGGCTGGAATCGGGTGCATGGGGTGAACCTGCTTTGCAGCAGCGTACTCAAGAACTGCCTGGGGGCCTTCGAGAGCTCCCACCAGGCCTTACCACCACCACCACCGCCTCCGCCTCCTGCGCCTCCTCTCCTTTTTCTCTTGCTGCTTGTTCTGTGCTTTTGTTGTTGTTGGTCGGATGGTTGGTTGGTTGGTTGAGTAGGTGTTTTGGCTCTGGTTTTAAGGCGGTGTCATCTCCCGGCCCCGGGCTTTCCCTCTTAAAGGTTGCAAACCCCTGTGGACCACATTTCTGTCACATGCACCGTTCAGTGACAACTCAGATCATATCCAAACCATAGCAAAGCGCATCCTTTGGTTTTTGGTTTTGGTTTTGGTTTTGGTTTTCAAGTACAGGAAACTGAACGTAGTACCTTATGAGTGTGTTTGGCAGACGTCCTGCCGCTGTCCTCTTCCCCTTTGCCCTCAAACATGTTTTTAAAAACCCCGACTGACGGCTGGGCTTTAGCCTCTCATAGCAGTTGGTCCTCCCCATGCGTTCTCCCCTACAGGAGCATCCTGGGAAGGGGATGCATATTGGAGCAGAATAGACCAAAGGCACCATAAGTGACCAGCTTTCTCTCCATGCAGAAAGCCCAGTGCACATCCTGAGTCCCCAGGACAAAGTGTCACTGACCTTCACAACCTCTGAACGGGTAGTGCTGACCTGTGAGCTCTCAAGAGTGGACTTTCCAGCCACCTGGTACAAGGATGGGCAGAAAGTGGAGGAGAGTGAATCTCTCATAGTAAAGATGGATGGGCGGAAACACCGGCTGGTCCTGCCTGAGGCTGAAGTCCGAGACAGCGGTGAATTTGAATGCAGAACTGAAGGGGTCTCAGCCTTCTTCAGCATCACTGTTCAAGGTCAGGAACCGTGCTGGCCTTTCCCGCCTGACACTGATTCTGGGAACTTTGTAACCCCTGCCCCTGTTGGCCTGGTGGAGGTCCCCTTATGAGAAGGGCTTTTTATTTGTTTCATTTTGTGGTATTTGGGTGTGGCTTAGGGCCTTGTGGGTTCAAGGTGAGTACTGCTGAGATACATCCCTGGTCCTGCATTTACCTCCTTAATCTCTCATGTATCCACATCATAGAGCACACTTGCCCACCTGCACATGCACAGCCTCTGCTGGATTGGGTGAGGGTTCTAAATGCAGCTGAGGGAAGACGGGAGCGGCAGGCATTTATTGAGAGCCTACTCTGGGCTAGAGCCGTACTAGGTAGTTTGCACCTGTGCTATTTTGTTTAATTTCCACAACTCAATAAGGTATCATCTCAACCAGACAGTGGTGGCACACGCTTTTAATCCCAGCACATGGGAGGCAGAGGCAGGTAGACCTCTGTGAGTTCGAGGCCAGCCTGGTATACAGAGTGAGTTCCAGGACAGCCAGAGTTGTTCCAGGATTATTATGACTTCACTGTCATCACTTAGCCAACAAAGATGGTGACTTCGAATCTCACCCAGGCCTGGCTTCTTCCTATTACATGTGGTGGTTGAAGTGTGCAGAAGTATTAAGTATATTGGTCTAGTGGTTCACATAAGACAGGAGCATGATGGAAGATTGTCGCCAGTGCATATGTTCCCAGGTCTCCTGGGATATCCAGAGTGGAAACATCCAGGACTGAGCCTGGGGGATCTTCTTTTTAGAAAGCTGACAGTAACTTAACAAGGTGACACATGCAGATTTGAGGCCAGCCTCAGCTATGTGAGACCTCATCTCCAAAGAAGGGAGGGAGGGAGGAAGCTGACTCTCAAGGAGGGCGGCTTAAAAGCTACTGAGCACTTTGTGTAGAAATCCATTACCAGGAGACCTTGTGACCCCAGCCTGAATATGTCCTGTGACAGGGAACTCACTACCCATATTAGTCAATACCTGAGACATTCATTGATAATGAGAAAAGATTCGTTTGGGGGATTCAGACACAAGTGGACCGATTGTTTTGAGTCTGTGATGACAGAGGCAGGGTTGTATGTGGCAGAGCAAATTGTTCATCTTCATGGTCAGGAAATAGGAGGTGAAGGGGATGGAATGAAAGACAGGCCCCCGTGACCTAAGGTTTTCCCGTCATGTCACGCCATATGTAACACCGTGATAGCCGCAGACCTGCCTGCAAGCCCTTGACATCTGGACCTTGGAGAAACGGCCTGTATGCAAAGCATAGCACTGCCCAGTGGAGTGATTGTTTGATACTGGCTAAGTCATCCTCCAGGCCTCTCCTTCCTGTCCTGTCCTTGTGAAGGCAACAGCAGACTCAGCCCTGTGCCTGTGATTGAGATCACCCTTCATCCTCTGTCACTATTGGATGCCACTCAGCTACCTTTGGGGACCTGTGGATCTCTCGGTGCTGTCCCAGCAGGGTCTCATGTCATTTGTCCCCAAACTCCGGCATGCCGGGGCTCTGGTAACCCTTCTCCCTTACCACCAGTGTCCTGCTGTGTAGAGACACGTCTCCTGCCCCTGGGTCATCTCTGTAAAGGGGGTGTTTATGATCCATCTCTGTTCCCCACCCAGATCCCCCAGTGCACATTGTAGACCCCCGGGAGCATGTGTTTGTGCATGCCATCACTTCTGAGTGTGTCATGCTGACCTGTGAGGTGGACCAAGAGGATGCCCCTGTGCACTGGTACAAGGATGGGCAGGAGGTGGAGGAGAGTGACGTCATGGTGCTAGAGAGGGAAGGGCCCCATCACCGCCTGGTGCTGCCTGCAGCCCAGCCCTCCGACGGGGGAGAGTTTCAGTGCGTCGCCGGGGACGAACGTGCCTACTTCACTGTCACCATCACAGGTGGGACCAGCTAGAGAAGCTACGGCACACTCTCCTGTGTGTCACACTTCTAGGCCCCCCCCAGGCTCCCTGCATTGTCTAGTCCTAAGCACGTTACTGGCTACTCATCCCCAGAGAGCCCTGTCTTCTCCATCTTCTAGGAGTCCCCTGCTAAGACGGTTCCTTGGGGGCAGCAGTTCTGTTACAGAACAGGCAGTACCAGGTGTGGAAGGGGTTAAAAAATCTCCGAGGCCTGTAGCGGACCCCAGTTCCACCTGGGACCCAGCCTTCCTCTCCCACATTTTATTTTTTATGCTGTCCTTGTCTCACCCCAGAGAATGTGAACTGTTCCCACACCTAAGGCTGACACCCCAGCCCCTGTTATGCCGCTCCCACACGAAACGTGGTGAGTTTGGGAGGTCATGGTCCTGTCTTTCTGACCATGATGGCTGTGTTCAGGATTGTGGGGCTCTAGCTGTGAGTGACCACCTACAGAGTGACTGCTCCTTCAGCGCGTGGCAGACTTTCAAAGCATAGGAGACGGGCATGGATCAGGTAGGGTGGCAGGGCACCTTCGTGCCACGCCCTCTTCCCCAGCAGCAGATGTCTCTGTCCTCCAGATGTCGCCTCGTGGATCGTGTACCCCAGTGGCAAGGTGTACGTGGCGGCTGTGCGCCTAGAGCGCGTGGTGCTGACCTGTGAGCTGTGCCGGCCCTGGGCTGAGGTCCGCTGGACCAAAGATGGGGAGGAGGTAGTGGAAAGCCCAGCACTGCTCCTGGAGAAGGAAGACACCGCCCGCCGCCTGGTGCTGCCCTCCGTCCAGCTTGAGGACTCCGGCGAGTACTTGTGTGAAATCGACGATGAGTCTGCTTCCTTCACCGTCACTGTTACAGGTGTGGGCCCAACCCAGCCCCCAGAATCACCAGAGGACAGCTCTGAGAGTGAAGGGTGTTGCATGACTGCTTCCTCACGTGCTAGCTTACTGGTGTGAGGAAGGGAAGTGTGGGTTGAGGGTCCCTGCTGGAAAGAAGCTGGAACCCCAGTTGGAATAAACAGGCCCTTCTGCAGTGTCAAGGCTAGGTTTAGCGGCGCTCCACCAGCTCACTGACAGAACCCCCCATCACTGGACCAGGTGCCTGGGCTACAGGACAGGGAGCTGCCAGAGTAGCTAGGAAGACAGTTGTTAACTAGGGGTCGCAAACGGGGAGACCCTTGGGCTCTGTGCAGCCCACAGATGTGTTTTGTTTGGCCTGCAGAATCATACCAAAGTCAGAACAGCCCAAATAACAACCCGGAGTTATGCGTCCTCTTGAAAAAGCCGAAGACCCGGCGGCTCTGGTCCCGTTTCCCCCCATGGCGACGAACGGCTGGCACTGAGTAGCAGCTACCCCATAATATGGGGCCCCTACCCCTCTGTTCCACCCTTCCTGCCATTCCTTGTGCCTCTCCCCAGACCTTTTGGGCTATTGACTTGACCCTACTTGGCCTCTGCATTTTGCGACCCCTGTGTTAAACCAATAAACACACCAATAAACACTACAAGACACCTGTGATAAGTGTGTTAGGGCCGAGGGCCCCACAGAACAGGCAGGGAAGACCTGGAAGAAAACCACCCTGGGTGACTGTGATATAGGCTGGGCTCCATATATTCAGCAGCATATGAACAGACATGCATTTCCTTCCCAAAGGGCACAGCCTAGTGAGAAAGTCAGACACGTGTCTGTGTAGGCTGTCAGGGTCAGCATAGAAATCCTAGGGCTGGCAGCTGCTATCCTGGTCAGGGTAACGAATATATTTATTTACTCTGTTGTAGCTAAGTTAAGAGCTGGGCAGAGAATATTCTAGGTGGGGGAAGTACAGGGTGACTACAAGGGATGGTTTAAGCCAGAGACTTCAGGATGGTAGTGGGGGAGATTTAAGCAGTTCTGGGCATCACAGAAGAGCCCCCGTGGCAGCTCTGAGACAGCTACCCTATTGTTCATGGCCCTGTTACCTTCTTCCCTGGCCTGCCCAAGGAGTCATGCCCTGACCAAGCTGGCTAGGCACCTCCTCTCCCTGCATCCCGGTTAGCGGAACCCACAACGGCAACAAGGCTATTCACACACTCTGTTGTACAGCCAGCTACCTTCACTCTCGTTCCCAGCCCTGGCCAGACACAACAGCCACAGCCACAAAGCACCGGGTACCAAACAGCAAAGCTCACACAAATTCACCACGGCATCTCCAGGCCAGAGCGGATCAAGCCCCACACCAAATGGGTTCTGTTGTCGTAGCTTGCCTCCCAACTCACTGCCCCAACCTGTTCCACAGCCCAAGGAGCTGCCTTCTGTAATCTCCTGGCCTTGCCATGACTGGATCAGACACTTTGAGAAAAGAATCCCCTGTGTGGAGGTGTGCTACAAGACCTGCTGTGGTTGGGTACCTCCGTGAACTGAAAAATCCTAGTCAGGGAAGCTGGCAGTTCTCCAGCCCGGCCACAAGGGGGCCAGGTGGACTCTAGTATGGAAACTTGATTCCCAGAGGAACAAGAGGGCGTGGTACTAGGGTAAGCTTGGGCTTGCTGACCATCTAATAACACTGACTTGGTTCCTTTTCTGTGGAGGAGTGGCCTGTGCTTGGGGATGATATCCCCGAAGAAGCGTGTAGCAACCCTGGGAAACTTTTAGACAGGTGTTAGCATCTCTGGTGTATAGGAACAAAAAGCTTTCCTTAGTTGCCACAAGCCTGGGCTTGGATTCCCTCCTACTGCCAGCATCAGGAGAGCCGGCCTGGATCAGAAAGTGCTCCTCCTGCCCCCAGCAGCTGTAGTCATCCGTGACCTGACGGACAATTCATTGCTTAATCATTCTGTGCCTTAGTTCTTTGATCTGGGAAATGGGGTCAGCATAGTGCTTTCCTCCCGTGCAAAGTGCTTAGAGCCATTGCCAGCACATCAGGAAGTTTCTGTTCTTACGCATCTTGACCATCCCTTATGCACAATTTTGAAAGACCCCAAACCCTCAAACTCAAGAGGCAGTCATGTGGTATAGTGGTGCACATCTTTAATCCCAGCACTCGGGAGGCAGAGGCAAGTGGTGCTCTGTGAGTTCCAGGCCAGCCTGGTCTACACAATGAGTTTCAGACTGGCCAGGGCTATGTAGTGAAACCCTTTCTCAAAGGAAAACAAAAAAAGGAAGAAAGAAAAAAGAAAAGAAAACTTTGGCAGTCAAATTTATTTCCCTAAAGCTGAGTTTAACTACTGCATACTTAATTGCTCTTTAATTATCTGGTAGGGCTTGTATATCTGTATCTTTGTGAGATGTAACTGTATCTTTTAATATGTCTTGCTGAGGGCAAATACATTACACAGCAAAAATTGTTAATGGGAATAGTAATAAGGGGTGGGGGCAGGTGTCTTCTAAATGGGAAATGCATCCTTTTTAGACTCTGAAATATTCTGATTTCTGTAAAGCTTGGCCCTAGGGATTTCAGAGGACAGATCGGGGACTTACTATTGTGCCACGCAGTACTCAGGACTATTATTACCACATGGGCAACAGGGCCCCAACCCTGCCAGTTGGTGACAGCTTTGTTTGCCCTACTCCACAGAACCTCCGGTGCGGATCATACACCCCCAGGATGAGGTGACCTTGGTTGCTGTGAGTTTGGAATGTGTGGTGCTGACATGTGAGCTGTCTCGAGAGGATGCTCCTGTGCACTGGTATAAGGATGGGCTGGAGGTGGAGGAGAGTGAGGCCCTGGTGCTGGAGAGTGATGGGCCTCGCCGCCGCCTAGTGTTGCCTGCTGCCCAGCCAGAGGATGGGGGCGAGTTTGTGTGTGATGCTGGAGATGACTCGGCCTTCTTCACTGTCACTGTCACAGGTGGGTAGTTTCTGTGGGCACTCCCAGGGAGGGGGAGAAATAGGGTGCTATGAGACAGGCATCAGCTATCCTTACTTCCCTCATCTTAGGGACCCCCATCTCCCCTCCCCCATACCTCTTCTTCAGAGCCTCCTCAGTCCTAACCATTAGAGAAATAAAGCCAGGACAGTGACCACAGGCCTGGTGAGGGGGAGCCCAGCAGTTAGGACCACTCATTCATCTAGCAAATGCTTATCAACAAATGCCGTGCTTGGCACCATCGTAGGTGCTGGGATACAAAGTGAACCAGTGAGCTACAGCTTTCTGTGTTCGTGGAACTCACATTGGGAAGGGGTTGACAGACAAAAATTAAAAATAAAAAAGGCAACATAAATGGTTTGTCAAGTAACAAAAGATCAGTGTGTCAGAGGCAAAGCATAGTAGGGGAGGAAACTGGGCTGGATCTAGGGAGGAGTGACCTGATAGATCTGGGTATGAGTCTGACCTGCCTCTGTGACCTTGGGCAAGTCCTTTTCCTCATAGGAGCCCTCAGGTCCTTAGCCATAAAGTGTTTTGGAGAGGCAGGGAGACCGAAGCCTTGGATCAAAATCATGTGCCCCTTTCTCTGCCCACCCACCAGCCCCCCCAGAGAGGATTGTGCACCCAGTAGCCCGATGCCTGGATTTGCAGTTTGGGGCTCCAGGACACGTGGAGCTCCGCTGTGAAGTGGCCCCAGCCGGGTCCCAGGTGCGCTGGTACAAGGATGGGCTAGAGGTAGAGGTGTCAGATGCACTACAGCTGGGTGCCCAGGGGCCTGCCCGCACGCTCACCCTGCCCCACGCCCAGCCCGAGGATGCCGGAGAGTATGTGTGTGAGACCCGAGATGAGGCTGTCACCTTCAACGTCAGTCTGGCTGGTGGGTGTGCCGGGCCAGCCTGGGGTGGGGAGGCAGGGCCTGGCTTGGGCTTACAACCTCCTTTCTTTATATAGAGCTCCCAGTGCAGTTCCTGGCCCCAGAGGCAGCCCCAAGCCCGCTCTGTGTGGCTCCTGGGGAGCCAGTGGTGCTGAGCTGTGAGCTGTCCCGAGCCAGCGCACAAGTGTTCTGGCGCCATGATGGGAGCCCGGTGCAGCAGGGCGAAGGCCTAGAGCTGAGAGCTGAGGGTCCTCGCCGAATCCTCTGCATCCGGGCTGCAGACCTAGGTCATGCGGGTGTCTACACCTGCCAGACTGGGGCGGCTCCAGAAGCCCCAAGCCTCAGCTTCAGTGTCCAGGTGGCTGGTGAGTACAGCGTGGGCAGGAAGCCTTAGTAGCACCCCATACCCAGGGCTCCCCCCGCTTTCCTAAAACACCACATCTGTCCCCTGGCCCTGTTTCCCCAGCTTGCCTCCCTGCCCTCCTCCTTGCTCTCCCAGTGACCCCTAGCTCTGACCCCACAGAGCCCCCGGTGCGGGTAGTGGCCCCCGAGGCAGCCCAGACGAGGGTTCGAAGCACCCCAGGCGGGGACCTAGAGCTGGTGGTACACTTCTCCAGGCCAGGGGGCCCTGTGCGCTGGTACAAGGACGGGGAGCGCCTGGCGAACCAGGGGCGGGTGCAGCTGGAACAAGCCGGGGCCAGGCAGGTGCTGCGGGTGCGGGGGGCGCGGAGAGGGGACGCGGGGGAATACCTGTGTGACGTACCCCAGGACAGTCGCGTCTTCATCGTCAGTGTGGAAGGTAACAGTGCTCCCCTCACACCCATTGGTTTCTGGCACCCACAAAGATCGCCCCTTGTCCTTCTGGGCTCTTCTCCTCTTCATCTCACCCAGCTTGCTGTCTGTGGGCCCCACCAGTGTGGGCTTGACCTCACCCTGAGAGAGAAAACTCCTTCTTCCAGGACCCTAGCATGCTGTATGGCTCAGTAGATAAGAATGGGGCCTCTAGAGTCAGCTTGCCTGGGGTCCAACCCAGACTCTGCGGTCTGGGAGTTGTGTGACATTGGCCAAGTTGTTTTACTTCGCTGGACCCCAACTCTGAAGTGGGACATTGGATAGGTTTCTATGACTATTAGATGCTGGTATAGAGCTCATAGTAAACGACTTGGGAAGAGGTGCCAGGCTAAGATTGCAGGGAGCTTACTAGGGCATTGGCATTCTGGTCTTTGGGAGAATCCCCATGACCAACACACAGTAGAATCTCACACAAGCTGTAGTAACTGGTGGGAGATGAGGGCTTGGGTCGTGAGAAGAGAGGGAGAAAGAAGGACCCAGTTCACTGCCCCACCCCTGCTTCCAGATCCCCCACCCGTGAAACTCGTCTCTGAACTGACACCGCTGACGGTCCACGAGGGCGATGATGCCACATTCCAGTGTGAAGTTTCACCACCAGATGCCCAAGTCACCTGGCTGCGCAACGGAGCCGTTGTCACTCCAGGGCCCCAGCTGCAGATGGTTCAGAACGGTTCAAGCCACACTTTGATCATCCGGGACTGCCAACTCGAAGACACAGGGACCGTGACTGCACGGGTGGGGGCCACAGACACAAGCGCCAGGCTCCATGTCCGAGGTTTGTGCTACTGAGAATAAAATGTTCCGCTCCCTGCAACCCCCTCACAGTTCCGACTTAGAAGTGCGATAGCCAGGGCCAGCCTTCAAGGTCAGGGCTCCATGACCTCCTATTTCCTTCCCTTCCAGAGACAGAGCTGCTGTTCTTGCGGCGCCTGCAGGATGTGCGGGCTGAGGAAGGTCAGGATGTGTGCCTTGAGGTAGAGACGGGCCGCGTGGGTGCAGCTGGAACCATCCGCTGGCTACGAGGTGGGGAGCCTCTTCCCCTCGACTCTCGCCTGACCACTGTCCAGGATGGCCACGTCCACCGCCTCTCAATCCGTGGTGTCCTACTTACCGACCAGGGTACCTACGGCTGCGAGAGCCACCATGATCGCACCCTGGCCAGGCTCAGTGTGAGGCGTGAGTGCCCTGTCTTCTAATTCATCACCCACTGGCTGGCCCAGAGTCCCTGAGACCCCCCACCCAAGTGCCCCTTTCTGCTAAGGAAGAGTCTGCTCTGGTCACCCCAATCAGGGGTTAGGGCCTGAAGACTCCCTGCTCAAAGAAAAAAAAACTCTTTTTCTAAGGTTTTCTGGTTACCTCAGAAGTCCAACTGGACTTTGCTTTCCACCCCCAACTTCCAAGATGGCTTTGCTAGCAACATAAAAGTTATAGTCCAGAAAGACTCTCTGTATTTATTCTTTGAAGTAATGACTGGCAAATGGCGCTTCTCAACTACCACCCCATGCTGGAGCCCTCTGCCATCTCTCTCAAGCAAGTGTCCCTAAAGATGAGGTTTATCTCTACTCAGAGACGTCGAGGAAGTTAGCGGAAATGTCAGTTCTTGGTGACTGGGTGTCACCGGCGATACGTGCTCACTGAAGTATACTTCAGAGCTTCATTGTTCCTTATCTAGTGTTATAGGGAAAACGAGGGCCAGAGAGCAGCCAAAGCAGTGGCAAAGGTCACACAGTACATTTGCAGCTGGGTTCCAAATCCCGTGGATCTGGTTTCAGATTTCCTGTTCCTCCCAGTGTCACAGAATCCCCCCCCCCCCCGCACTCCTCACCCTCCCCCGAAACTCCCTTCATGTGTTTTCCTTTTCCTAACCCCTGACCAAACCTAGCCAATGTGTCTGCCTTCCCTCCCACCCACCCAGTCTGAACTTCTGTAGTTGGGGCCTTCAGTTGAGCGCCGGGGTGGGGTGGGGTGGTGCAGAGTGCTGAGTGAGCCCATGAACCCTGCCCAGAGCTCCATCTGGCATCCTCCCTCTCTCCTCATCTCCCCACACCAGCGCGGCAGCTGAGGGAACTTCGGCCTCTGGAAGATGTGACCGTCAATGAGGGGGGGCAGTGCCACCTTCCAGGTGGAGCTGTCCCAGGAGGGCGTGACTGGAGAGTGGGCCCAGGGTGGAGTCCGTCTGCACCCAGGGCCCAGGTGCCACATTTATTCCGAAGGCCATACCCACAGCTTGGTGCTCAGCGGCCTGGGTCTGGCTGACTCAGGCTGTATCTCCTTCACTGCGGATACCCTTCGATGTGCTGCTCAGCTCTCAGTGAGAGGTGTGGCCTCTGGGCCCCTGCCTGCTAACTTCTTGTGTGTGACCACTGATCTAACAATGCGGCTCTTACTGACCACCCTGCCAAAGTGGGCAATCCCTGGACCCTCTGAGTCTGTGTGGCCCTCACAGGGACCACTTGGAGCGTATGACTGCCCCGTTGCCTGTCGTCCTGCAAACTGTGCTACCTTAAACAATCCCATGTCTGTAGGGTTCCTCTACTATGCCTACTGGACATGGCCCCACTGACTACTCTTATTCCGACCCAGTGATCCCCTTTGCTGCCTAAGTGTGACCCTTGTAGGCCTTCCACTGAAGAGCCACCAAAGAGTGCGCTTGTGCTAACTTTGCCCGAGGGCCCCCACTTTTCCAGCCCTAATGACTAATCAGAAAGGTGTGGTTAATGCACCTCAGTGCTCTGTGGCGCTCTTATGCCCTCCCCCCCCCTCCCAAGCCCAGTGTCCTCCAGCTTTGTGACCACTGCTGTCCATGCATCTAGGTATGAGGGACCTCTTTGGCATCTCTTCCGCTTCTGCCACTCCCCTCCAGCCCCCGCATGTCCCCTGCTGAGCACCTCACAGTGTGACTGGCAGCGAGTCACGCCCACCCCATTGGCTCTCTGGCCCTGCTGTGTCTCCCACGCCCCAGCCTCTCCTTTGAGCTTCCTGTCCCCCACTCACTGGTGGCCTCCACGGACCACCCGCATGTGTCGCCTGCCGCTGACCCACTGTGCCTGTGTGCCGTGCAAACTGGGTCCCCATTCCTCGCTTACCCTGCCCCTTGGGGCTGTTCTCCTTTACCCATTCTCAGAGGCCCCGGTGACTATTGTGCGGGGGCCACAGGACCTGGAAGTGACTGAAGGTGACACAGCCACATTCGAGTGCGAGCTTTCCCAGACTTTGGCTGACGTTGTGTGGGAAAAGGTCAGAGCATGGCCCTGGTGCAGACCTATGGACAAAACAAACAATAATTGGGGCAAGAAGCTAACACTCACTGTACCTGTGAGACGGCACTAGGCTAAGATTGATGGCACTTTAATTCTCTTTAGTCCTTATAACACCATGGGAAGGTACACCTTGTTATCACTAGACTGGTTATCTAAGGAATGTGTTCTGTGGGATGAGCAGAGTTAGTTGCTCAAGGGCAGGCAAAAGGGGCAGAGCCTATATTGGAAACCAATTTTAGAATCCACACTTGTGTGTGTGTGTGTGTGTGTGGGGTTCATGCAGAGCTCTGAGCTTTCCGTACCATTGGTGTCAATTCTTGGCTCTAAAGTCCCCCAAGGAATGGCACCTTCTCAGAGAAGTGACCAGAAAGAGAAGATGTCGGACAGTCCAACCCTACCATGGGGAATGCAATGAACCCCCTGATGAGTCTCTAGACAGCTTCCAGGGCTGTGGCCTCCAGAGTCTCGCTGGGCTGTCTGACCGGATGCAAATCCCCGCCCTTAGGATGGGCAGGCACTCTCTCTCAGCCCGCGGCTCCGACTCCAGGCTCTGGGCACGCGCCGCCTTCTACTGCTGCGGCGCTGCAATTCCTCGGACACTGGAACCTACAGCTGCGTTGTGGGAACGGCTCGGACCGGGCCTGCGCGACTGACAGTGCGCGGTGGGTACCCAGGGGTGCCCGGGCTAGGTACTACTTTGGGCGCTTAGACTGCGGAAGAGTGTTTCCAATCAGTTTATTAGTAAGGGGGCGTGGCGGGGGCGTGCCCTAACTGTGTGTCCCGCCCCCGCCTCACGACTCCTCCCCAGAGCGCGAGGTGTCCGTGCTCCGTGAGCTCCGGTCCGTTAGCGCCCGAGAAGGAGACAGCGCCACGTTCGACTGCACTGTGTCGGAGACCGAGACCACCGGGCGCTGGGAGCTCGGAGGCCGCGTTCTGAGACCCGGAGGCCGCGTCCGCATCCGACAGGAAGGTCTGGTCGCCTTCCTACCCTCTGTGACCCCTGGTTACCTTGCCCAGGGTTCAGGCAGACTCCGCCTCATTAGGATTAGCTCCGCCTCTAGCTCGAGCAGGCTCCGCCCCACGGCCCCACTACCCGGGTCTCCCGGACTTTCCTCCGCCGAGTCCAGTCTAGCTCCTTTTCGCTTCCTGCCTCCAATTGCGCGCACTGACACTTCGGAACCCCCCTTGGGACCTGCTCGGGTGCTACCCTCGTTCTCGAATCCTCCCGGGAAGCGGCTGAGGCCTCTCTACCTGCCCCTCCCCCAGGGAAGAAACACATTCTGGTGCTGAGCGAGCTGCGAGCCGAGGACACCGGTGAAGTCTGCTTCCAGGCGGGACCCGCCCAGTCCTTGGCTCGACTGGAGGTGGAGGGTAAGCTTCTGAGGCGAAGGCGACAGGGAAGGGCATCATCTTCGGTCCTGGGACTGACTGACTGGCCGCTGGTCCTAGAGATGCTGCTTCCTTCATCTCTCCTCTTCGAGGGGCCCTCTTGGGGCAGGTCACAGAGGGCGGCTCATTTCCTCAAGAGGAGATGGAGAGGAAGAGACTTTGAGCGAGGCATGAAGGGAGACCGACCGTGGCACGGAGGAGTGGATGGAGGTCGTGGGCGGGGAAGATGCACCTGTCCTCTAGGGGCCGTGCGTGTCCTTATTAAGCCCCTGTCCCCCAACTGCAGCGTTGCCTCTCCAGATGTGCCGCCGCCCTCCTCGCGAGAAGACGGTTCTGGCTGGCCGCAGGGCGGTGTTGGAGGTGACTGTGTCCCGCCCTGGAGGCCACGTGTGTTGGTTGCGGGAGGGGGTCGAACTGTGTCCGGGAAGCAAGTATGAGATGCGCAGCCACGGCCCCACCCACAGCCTGGTCATCCATGATGTCCGACCTGAGGACCAGGGCGCCTACAGCTGCCAGGCGGGCCAGGACAGTGCTGACACACAGCTGCTGGTAGAGGGTGAGTGAAGCCCGCTGGGCAGAAGCACAGAACAGGAGGCTAGCCAGGTGCCACCTGGGAGCTGCAGAGCTGAGGCACACCTATGGGAGGTTTTCCTGGACTGGGGGAGGCTCTTGGCAGTAGGTTCTGGTGCATGTGGTGGGGGCCGTGCGGAGAGATCACTCCCAACGTTGAAGAGGAGAGGGAGCCCTAAATCTCAAGAGAACTTTCTCTGACCTTCCTGGGACCCTGCCTGCCAGGGCTTCTTACTTCCTCTGCTTCTGGTGCGTGCTCGTCTCCCCAGAAGACCCCATTGCTACCAGTATCTGTAGCAATGTATGTCACTACCCACCAGTATCAGCTGGAACCTGACGTTCACACACACACACACACACACACACACACACACACACACACACACACACACCCCGCCCGTTGTCCTGCTGGCTTCTGCTCTCCTAAGTAGGTTCAACAGCAGCCTGGGCAGCGACCTCCGTTCTTTTCCTCTTTCACATAGGAGGAACCCACTCTGCCCCAAATCTTTGCATATCTTTCACACATTTTGCTGTGTGTTCCACCCTACCTGCCCCCACCTTTTTGGCCCCACAGACACCCTTGACAGAGACTCTGAAAGGGAGGGACCCAGCTCTTTCCCTTGTGGGTACCCAGGCTCTGCCAGGGGAGAGAAATGGGCTTTGCCCTGGTCTCCCCATCACTAGCCCCACATGCAACCATTCCTCTGCAGGCAACTAGAGGATGGAACCAGACCACGCGGTGCCCTCCGACAGTCTGGAAGGAGACGTACCCTTACAGCGGGCATGGTGGGAAGGAAGGAGCCAGGGATTATCAGGAAACAATAATAATAATAATAATAAAGCTACCATTCATGCCCATGCCTGTCTGTGTACCACGGAGTCCCTGTAGTCAGTGACTCTGAGGTTGCAGTGCTACTGACTTGGTTGATGGGAGTACCGGTCGGTTACTGAAGACATCTGGCCGAGGCCAAACAGTTTGGCACATTTATAAAAGATGTTAAACGGGGTGGGAGGGGACAGAAGCACGAGGTGTCTAGGGTGGCGTGGCAGACACCAGACATGCACCGTGCATTTGAGCCCTTCTCCCTCCCCCCTCCTCCCAAACCCAACCCAGAACAACACTCCCCACCCCCATCCCCTGCCACTGCCCTTCAGGCCAGGGGACCAGGGTCAGGGGTGCTGCCGTTAGCTCCATGGACAATGACAAGAACCCTTACATGAGAGGCTGGAAGGCAGAGCAAAAGGGGAAGCAGGCAGGCCTCCTCCACACAGACATGCAGGAGAGGCCCATGGGACCCCAGCAGTGGGACAGGAGGCGGGCTGGCCCTGAAGAAGCCCTGCCAATCAGAAATCTAAGGCAAGAGTCCCAGTGTCCCCTCAGAGCCTACCCCTTCGCACACACATATATGGGCCACACACAACCCTGAGCACATCCCAGTGGGGCTCACATCCCGAGTCCCTCGGGAGCTTGGACCGGAGCTTCTCCCTCAGGCCAGGCCTACCTAGCCTGAGACACAGCCTCCTTCTGGTGGCTGGCCTACCCTCTCCAAGGAGGGGAGAGACAGCCAAAGGCCACAGGGCCTTGCAGCCTCAGTAGTGGCCTGGCAGGACTCTCCGAGCTGGCAGAGCTGGTGACTGCAGTCTAGACAGTGGGAACATGACTACACCCGCACAGGGGGTCCCGAGCAGGCTGTCAGTGGCCCCCGGGACCCATACTCATAGTCCGTGTCTGTGGGCGAGGCCATGAAGGAGCTCAGAGAGCTCCCAGTCTGCCGGTCCCGGAAGCTCTGGATGTAACTCTGTGGGGGAATAAGATAGCTGTAAGTCCTGCTGTAGAGCCACCGCTCCCTCTGCCGCCCAGGCCTGACACTCTCCTGGCCTGCACAAGCCCAAGGTGTCACCACACTTGAGTCCACAGCCCTAAAACACACCGTATACCACATCCACTTAAAATCAGGACTGGGTCACCTACACAGCTAGATACATCAGGGCCCAGATACAGAGAGGTTCTGATGGACAGACAAACACAGGCCAGTGTCCCTAAGAAGGCTCAGTCCTGCATGGTCGGTCTACACACTCCTGCCACCCTGGAGCCTCACCGGGGAGAGGACGTCTCCATTGAAGCGTTTGATGGGCACTGGCCTGCGTCTATAGGCAGGGTCCGGGGGACCAGGCCGTGGAGGTGCCCGAGGACCTCGGGGAGGAGCCCGAGGGGGCCTCTTCTTCCTCCTCTTCTCCTTGCGTTCTTCTTGCTGCCGGATCCTCATCAGTTGCACTCGCCTTCGCTGCCGGCTGATGACCACTGTAGAGGGATGGGCACAGAAGACTCAAGTTCGCGTGGCTCCTCCCTGAGCCCCCTCCCTCCCTTCTCAAAGGGCTTTAAGGCTTCCACAGTCCTCGCCCATGACCCCCACTTCCACCCTATCACTTCCCTTCCATTTCCCACCTCCAAGACGGCACCTGCCACCGTCTTTCTTTTCTTGCACAGGCCTGCATGTGCAATACCCTCTGCAGCTGTTGCTGCCGCTCCAGTCCTAAGGCCTTGGGTGACCCCCAGGCCAGCTGTGCACAGCTGCTTCCTCACTGTTTCCTTTCTTCCCTTGCCTCCCTCTAATGCAATGGTCTCAACCCCATTGATGAAACAGCCCTTTCACAGATGTTGTGTAAGACCACTGGGAAACAGGTGTTTACATTATAATTCATAACAGTAGCAAAATGACGAAAATAAGTTTATGTTTGAGGGGTTCACCACAACACGAGGAACTGTATTAAAGGACTGCAGCTCTAGGAAGGTTGAGAACCAGTGCTCTAATGTGTTCTACATTCCCCAACATCAACCTGGGTTCTTCCCTCCCCTACTCTAAGCCCTTCATGGGCATCTCACTGTCCTAACAAAGTTCAGCCCAGAGACAAGGTCGACACCATCAACCTGTCTCACGAACTGCACCTGCTCCAAGCAGCCTTCCTTGGCCACTCTAACTACAGTTGGCGCCATAAAATTAGAGTTTCCTATTCCCTTGTATCACTGCATACCGCTCTGCACAACTGGAATTAACATTGTTTGTTTGCATATTTATTATCTGTTTCTAAACTGTCGTGGATGCACACCCATAAGAGCGTGAACCCACCTCTGGTAGCCTTTGTCTGTGGTCCTGGGAATCAAACTTAGAGCCCTTCACATGCTGGGCAAGAGTACTAGCCCTGAGCTACAACCTCTAGCCTTTGGTTTCATCTCTGCTCTATCACCCCAGTGCCTGGAATGGGCTTCACCTAGAGCCAATGTCCCACACATTCTTTTAGAATGAATATTGTTGCTTAGCCCTATTCTCCTAGACCCAGGCCAAGTCAGCTTTCTAATTGAGGCCTTCCAGTTGTGGTGTGTATAGCTTCTGTCCTGTCTCACAATCCCTCAATCACCCCACCCATCTTTATCCATCCCTTCTTCCCATGCCCACCCTAGCCTGTGCCCCCCTCACCTTCTGTGTGGGAGTCTCTCTCGGTTGTCACCCTCCACTGCACCAGAACACCCATCAGGCTAAGTAGGGGCCAGAGTGCCAGCAGGGCCCAGCTCCGCCAGCAGAGGGGAGGCACGGGCGCGGCCCGCAGTCGCTCCACCACGTAGCGCCCTAGCAGTAGCAGTTCGGCAAAATAGTCTGCCGCAGTGGCGATGAGTGCAGCACCGGTCACAGCAGTGGCAAGGGTGGTGAGTGGTCGGGGCCAGCGCAGCGTGAGCAGGGCACAGAGCAGGCCGCCTCCCAGCAGCAGCCCCAGTGGGCCCCATACGGAGCCAGGCTGGTAATAGGGTGCAGAGCCCAGTAGGGTGGCAGCAGCGAGCAGCAAACCAAGCAGTAGCCCCACTAGGAAGAGGCCCACGCTGCGCACCAGCATGGCTACCAGCCCGCAGAGCAAGCCAATGCCCAGTGCGATGCCTGCGCTTGCTCCAGCGCTCAGCTGCGTCTCCAGAACCCGCTCTCGGTAGCACAGCAGGAAGATGACCACTGAGCCAAACAGCAATCCAGTGAGGAAGAGGACTGCCTTGAAGCAGCGGTAACCTGGAGGGGAAGAGGGCGAGTGGGGGCCAAAGTGAGGTTTCCAGGCTGGAGGTCACAGAGCTGGGAACATAGAGGCACAAGGGAATCAGAGACATGGGTGCTAAAACTGGAGAATTGGGGGTCACAAGGACTCAGTGGTGGAGCTAGAGGTCAGGAGGGAGCATGGAGATGTTTGCTGGGAATCATTGGGAAGACATGTGGTTATTGAAATAATGCTTTGAAGTCTTTGAGGGTCAGAGTTAAGGATCACCAGGATTGAGTGAATCAGTAATGGGGCAATAGGGTCTCTGGAATCATAGGGTTCAGAAAGATCACTCATTGGAGTCACAAGGGGCTCAACAATGGAGTCCCTGGGGCCTCTGAGGAGGGACTATCTAAGAGATGAAGAATCTGGAAGTCAGGGGAAAACGTATGGGGTAAGGACACTTACGTTTAGAGAGCTTTGTTATGGTCTTAGGGTTTCATAGTTAAAGCACTACTAGAAGATTTCAGAGATAGCAGAGCTGGGTTTGGGTAGATGAGGTCTTTGCAGATGGATGGACAAAAGTAGAATCATTAAGATTATTAAAGACAAGGAGGAACACTGAGGCCAGAGAAATGGCATCACTATGTGTGGAGCAAGTCTCCTAATGGGAGTTACAGGGATCAAAGAGAACCCGTGGGAGGGTGTTAGGTCCCATATGGGGCTGTTAGGAATCCTAGAGGACCATGTGGAGAAGTTGTGGAGTTTCAGAAGAGGGGCCGATAGAGATTTTATACCCATTAGCAGTACTTGCAAGAGAGAGGGTGTAAATCCTGAACAGTTGGGAAGTGGAAGTCAGAGTTGGGAGTCAAGGAGGGGCAGGGAGAGTCAAAGAGAAAGATAATAAAGAGAAAAAGGGAGATTTGGTCCCAAGAATGGGGCTATCAGATCGCAGAAGGTTCTGGAGTCAGAGAGGAACAGGAATTAGAAAAAGGCTCTGCATCCCAGGGTAGAAGCATCCAGGATGGGTAGGATGACACAGGAGCCAAGGATAAGGAATGAGGCTATCCAGAGCACCATGCAGAAGGAGTTGGCACACAGAGCTGAGGGCGTGGAGATCTTTGAAAGTCCATTACATGTTCTAAACCCTTGTGGGGGAGCATTTCTTCTGCTGCTCTGCAAAAATGTAAAAGAAAAACCATCTGACCCTCACCCCATATTCCCAACTATTCTCACAGGTAGTATAGGGTCTGCCACACTGGCAAACCTGCCAGTCTTTTGCCCAAACTGATTCTGATGCTCAATCCTCTTGGAGGCTTTCTTTGGGTCCCTACACTTAGAAGGCAGTCTCCACTGTGAAGTTCTATAACTCTCTGAGGATCCAATGGGCATTTACTCTAGCTTATGTGATTGACAGATTTGTGGAAGTGATGATAAGGTATGCTTTTCTCTAAGGAAGGTAGCCAAGACCTTGAGAACTGTCAACTGGACCTACACTCACCTGTTCAACTGAACTCCTGCAGTTACTACACACACACACACACACACACACACAGACACACACACACACACACCACCTCACCATGTAATCCATACTGGCCTTGAGCTTCCGTTCCCCTGCTCCAGCTTCCTGAATGCTAGGATTACAGACATACCACGCCCTCCCCCATATAACTCTTCACAATAACCATCCTTATGGGAATCTGCCTTGTAGGCGATCTCCATGTGTGTGACTACCATCCAGCCCACACTAATGTGTATCACAAGTTTGAATATCCCAGGTCTCGCCTCCACCATACAATATGCCCTGTTGTAAGGGACCATGTTTAATCACCATGCTAAGTGACCCAAAACCCATCTTCATGACAATAGCTACTCTTCTTTGAGTACCTACTAATTCATGTCTATATGAGACAAACATTATTGTCCTTGTCCAGGTGAGGAAGCTGAGACTTAGATTAACATACCCATTACATCACAGTGACTAATATACAGAGCCAGGATCTAACTCAAACAGCCTAATTTAAAAACCTGTGCTCTGTAGAATCTAGAGTCAATGATCTACAAATATATCTTGGATCAACAAGAGAGAGATACAGCCATGGGGGCGAGATGGGCTGGAAATGATTTGGGATACACTAGAAACCTCAGGGGAACAGTGGAGGGTCACAGGTAGGGGGATCTCACCAAAGAAGCAGTAGACGACTCCAAACAAACAGCACATGATGCAGACGAGGGCCGGCAGTGCCTGGTACCTGCGCTCCAGAGGCTGTTCACAGGGTGCACCCCAGAAGGCATCATCTGGCTCCGGGGGCAGCAGCTGGAACCGCAGAGTTTCCATAGTACCCGGCATAGTGCTGGGAACGGAAAAGGGTCACCCTCCCAGGTCAACCTGACAGGGAGGAAGTCGGGGTCAAGAGTCAGTCGTGGGTCTCCACCAGGATAACAGTGCGAGTGGGGGAATTCAGCAAGGGCACAGTGGACAAAGGAATGGTGCCCACATCAGGCAGCTCTGGAAGCTGCTCTGAACCGGGAGCAAAGACAAAGGGAAACAAGTGCCTGTCTAGAGGCGGCCGAGGTGGACTTAAGAGAGGCACTGGATGGGCCAGACGAGGGTAGGGTGCTGCTGGCAAAAAAAAAAAAAAAAAAAGAGGCAGCCCGAGCACCATCTGTGAGAGGCTCAATTTGGAATTGTCTAAGATCTACCTGGGCTGGAGGTGACCTGAGCTTCCGAGCAAGAAAGGCTGTTCAGGGACCGGAGGAGCCGGGGTTGTGGGACGCCAGAGGCTCCTACTGATTGGGGTCCGGGCAAAGTCCGCCGTGCCAAGGGGGCTTCTGGGCCGGAGAGACAGGTCTCTGTGCGACGGCGTCGCCGCTCCACCTCTAACACCGGCTGGCACTGCTGCCCCACGACCCGGGGACTCGGGCCCGGTCCGGGAAAGGGAAAGGAGCAGGAGCAAGAGCAGGAGCTCGGGCTGCCCTGGAGCCGCGGCCCCATGCCCTGAGCCCGCCGGCGGCCTTTGGTGCTGATGGACAGCTCCGGCCTCTGCTCCTGACGTCACTCAGGGTGCACCATCCAGGCAGGGGCGGGCTGCTTCTGACGTCACCCGGGACGCACCAATCACGCCTGGGGAAGCAGGGGACTCCTCCCCCGGCGTCTGCCTCTCCGGCGCTGAGGAGGGGGCACTTCCGGGGGTCCTTCCCCTTTAACCTCCTCCCTCTCGGGTAGCTGACGGCTGAGACCCCACCTCGGAGGCGGGGCCCTCGCATGACACGTCGGACGGACCGCAGCGGCCTGGGAGGCCGGGACGCGGAGCGCTGCTGGAGGGGCAGCGGACAACGCGGGGGTTCCGGCCTTCGCCGCTGGCTCTGCTCCGCGGGGAGGGAGCGGGCCCGCCTGCTGGGCTCGGGCCCTCCGGATCCGCCCCCTCCCCGGTCCCGCCCCCTCGGAGCCTCCTTGGGTAGCGCGGGGGCCGGGGGCCCGCTGTCGGGACGCCATGCGGGCGTCGTTGCTGCTGTCTATGCTGCGGCCCGCGGGGCCTGTGGCCGTGGGCATCTCCCTGGGCTTCACCCTGAGCCTGCTCAGCGTCACCTGGGTGGAGGAGCCTTGCGGCCCGGGGCCGCCCCAACCTGGAGATCCTGAGCTGCCGCCGCGCGGCAACACCAACGCGGCGCGCCGGCCCAACTCGGTGCAGCCCGGAGCGGAGCGCGAGAGACCCGGGGCTGGCGCAGGCGCCGGTGAGAGCTGGGAGCCTCGTGTCTTGCCCTACCATCCCGCACAGCCCGGCCAGGCCGCCAAGAAAGCCGTCAGGTACTGATCCGCTCCGTGTCCCCACCCCCCGTCCCGGTACCAGCCCGGACGCGCGCGCTGGGGAGGCCGCCGGAGGCCGGGTCAGGCTCCGGAAGGAAGGGGCTGGCCGGCCAGGAAGTCCTTGGGCCTCGATTACTTCCTATTACCCTGCTTTCCAGGGAGGCAGGGGGCCAGTTAGAAGCTTTTTCTGGATCGCGTCCGGATCTGAGCTGAGCTAAATCGGCTGCTCCCATAGTTCCCCAAAGACCCTCTTAGCCCCTAGCTGGTCTGTTTAGGATTAGAGTTAAGAAGGATGAGTGTATGTATAGAGAGGGGGAAAGAAAAGAGGAGGGACTTGGAATTGACCTGTATTTCGTTCCTAGATGGGTTTCAAGGGCCACCTTGGGATGAGATGGGAGAGGGAGGAATGTACTCATCACATTGATGTCTCTGCCCACGAATTGAATTTCTTCTAAGTATCAGTGAATTCCAGTTGTACAGCTTACCTTCTACCTTAGGAAGGTGAGTTACTGTCTTAGTTTGCCTCTTCTGGAAAGAGAGTCCCTACACCACTATGCCATATATTCCTACACATCATTTATACGACATACTTGGGGGGATGGCAGTATCTTCATATAGCAGGAAGTATATGCACGGTGTGCCAAACGTTTTACTGTTTAAATACAATCAGTCCCATTTTACAGGTGACTCGAATTAAGTATTATGCTCAGGGACATAACTTCTATCCTGTGAAACCCGGAATTAAATCTAATACATCTCTCTTACCTGCATGGAAATTGCTATCTCCTAAATACAAAGACCAGTGTGTCACTTAAATTTTCATGCCTCACGGGAAATATGTTATTCTTATCCTGTTCATGGGTGCAAAACAGGCCCAGAGAAGAAATAAGCGGAGCCTGTGTGCTATCCTGTTCCTAACTGTCTTTTCCCAGAACTCGGTATATCAGCACGGAGCTGGGCATCAGGCAGAGGCTGCTGGTGGCAGTGCTGACCTCACAGGCCACGTTGCCTACACTGGGCGTGGCTGTGAACCGAACTCTGGGACACCGATTGGAGCGAGTAGTGTTCCTGACCGGTGCGCGGGGCCGCCGGACACCATCAGGCATGACCGTGGTGACACTGGGCGAAGAGCGGCCCATCGGACACCTGCACCTGGCGCTGCGCCACCTGCTGGAGCAACACGGCGATGACTTTGACTGGTTTTTCCTAGTGCCTGATGCCACCTACACTGAGGCGCATGGACTGGAACGTCTAGCTGGCCACCTCAGCCTTGCCTCGGCAACCCATCTCTATCTTGGTCGGCCCCAGGACTTCATCGGTGGAGAGACCACCCCAGGCCGATACTGCCACGGGGGCTTTGGAGTGTTACTGTCACGTACACTGCTACAGAAACTGCGCCCCCACCTGGAAAGCTGTCGCAATGACATCGTCAGTGCTCGCCCAGATGAGTGGTTGGGACGGTGCATCCTCGATGCCACAGGCGTGGGCTGTACCGGTGACCACGAGGTAGGAAGATAATCTTCCCTATTAGTGTCTCCTCTCAGAGCTCGCATACTTGCCAGGAGAGATACGGAGTGGTAGAGATACAGGCCTGGGTTTCCGTGTTAATCTATAAATTAAAACATCCCAATGGTCCTAGGTAAATTACTAGATCTGGGCTTCAGCAGCCTCGTGCATGCTGATGGGAACAGTTATTGGGCAGGGCTGTATCAGAATTAGGGGAAAGTGAGAGATTCTTGCATACTGTGTATGTTCAGCGTCAGTTCTTTTATTTAGTTCCGTGGGCACCTCTGTGACAGTTTTCACAGATGAACTCAAAGAGACTCGACCAGGGTTGTACAGCATCAGCTGATCGAATAGACTTAAAGTCCACAGAACTCTTAACTTCCAAGTCCGTAACCAGGTATAGGATTAGGAGATGAGACACTAGCTAAGAGATGGAGGACAGACAGTTCTGTCATTGTTCCCATTGTGGATGCTTCCCTTCTCTCCCCAGGGAGTGCACTACAACTCTCTGGAGCTGAGCCCTGGGGAGCCTGTGCAGGAGGGGGACCCTCGTTTCCGCAATGCCTTGACAGCCCACCCAGTGAATGACCCTGTGCACATGTACCAGCTGCACAAGGCATTTGCCCGGGCTGAGCTGGACCGCACGTACCAGGAGATTCGAGAATTGCAGGTACAGTCTGGGCTTGAGAGTTGGGGGAGTAAAGGCTTAAGGGGAACAGGTTCTGAAAGATTGCAGGGAATAAGATGACAGCGATAAAATCCCGGGTCTTTGACCTCTATGGAACCGCTGGAAAATTCCCTTTAACTTTCAAGCTGCCTCAACCTGTGGAGAGACTATGTGGGGCTCTTGGGTGAGCAGAGGTGTGCATTAGGCTGGGGATCCTCCCTCCCTCCCTGACTGCCCACATAACCTTTAGTTGTAGACTTGGTACATGGCTCCCTGCTTTGCTCATGGCCTGTTTTTCTGGCCCAGTGGGAGATCCAGAATACTAGCAGACTGGCTGCTGACGGAGAACGGGCTTCTGCCTGGCCAGTGGGCATTCCAGCACCATCTCGCCCTGCCTCACGCTTTGAGGTTCTGCGCTGGGACTACTTCACGGAACAGTACGCTTTCTCCTGTGCTGATGGCTCGCCACGCTGCCCACTGCGTGGGGCTGACCAGGCTGATGTGGCTGACATCCTGGGGACAGCCTTAGAGGAGCTCAACCGCCGTTACCAACCAGCACTGCGGCTCCAGAAGCAGCAGCTGGTGAACGGCTATCGGCGTTTTGATCCAGCCCGAGGCATGGAGTACACATTGGACTTGCAGCTGGAAGCACTGACGCCCCAGGGTGGCCGCTGGCCCCTCACCCGAAGGGTGCAGCTCCTCCGGCCCCTGAGCCGCGTGGAGATCTTGCCTGTGCCCTATGTCACCGAGGCTTCTCGGCTCACTGTGCTGCTGCCGCTAGCTGCGGCTGAGCGTGACCTGGCTTCTGGCTTCCTGGAAGCCTTCGCCACTGCAGCACTGGAGCCTGGTGACGCGGCCTCCTTGACCCTGCTGCTGCTGTATGAGCCACGCCAGGCCCAGCGGGCAGCCCACGCAGATGTCTTCGCACCGGTCAAGGCCCATGTGGCAGAACTAGAGCGGCGTTTCCCTGGTGCCCGAGTGCCCTGGCTCAGCGTGCAGACAGCTGCCCCCTCTCCACTGCGTCTCATGGATCTGCTCTCCAAGAAGCACCCCCTAGACACTCTGTTCCTGCTGGCCGGGCCAGACACAGTGCTCACGCCCGACTTCCTGAACCGCTGCCGCATGCACGCCATCTCTGGCTGGCAGGCCTTCTTTCCCGTGCACTTCCAGGCCTTCCACCCTGCCGTGGCTCCGCCTCAGGGGCCCGGGCCGCCAGAGCTGGCCCGGGACACCGGCCGCTTTGACCGCCAGGCTGCCAACGAGGCGTGCTTCTACAACTCCGACTATGTGACGGCCCGTGGACGGCTGGCGGCAGCCTCCGAGCAGGAGGAGGAGCTGCTAGAGGGCCTGGATGTGTATGAGTTGTTCCTGCGCTTCTCCAGCTTGCATGTGCTGCGGGCAGTGGAACCGGCCTTGCTGCAACGCTACCGGGCCCAGCCTTGTAGTGCACGGCTCAGTGAGGATCTGTACCACCGCTGTCGCCAGAGCGTACTCGAGGGCCTCGGCTCACGCACCCAGCTTGCCATGCTACTGTTTGAGCAGGAGCAGGGCAACAGCACCTAGGCCCACATCCATTCCCTACTCTTCCATGGTAACCTGGAGCCACATGCCAGCCTCGCTGGACAGGGCTGGCTGTAGCCTCAAACCCTAGGGCAGCCCACTGGTCCCTTGTCTTCTGCTTTGTGGGCCCATGGGCTCAGGACAAGCCCTGAGAGAGATCCCTAGAGCCATCCTTTCTTGTCCAGTCTCCCTGCCCCCTTGACGCTGCTGATTCAGGCTGTGGCCTCTATGTATTTATACCTAACGCCAGCCGTGGTTCCTGGGATCCTGTCCAGGGGGCTGGGCTGTAGATGAGTTGTTAGAGAAGGAGGAAGCAGAGAAAGGAGGGGTATGGTATTTACCACCTTCTGCCTTCTGGGTCCGTGATGAAGCCCTGGCTTTAATAAACTGGCTATGTGGACTAATGAGTGTAGACTGGTAATTCAGAGTTTTGAATAGGCATGGGAGTAGGGAGAATTGACTAAGGGCTCTCAGGAGAATTGACCTCTGCGTACACCAGCACACATTCTCTTTCTCACACACAGACACAGAATTCTTTGTGACTCTTTATTCTCAATTTCGCCTGCACTTTATAAAACCAGTCTTTAGGGAGCAAGGATAAGAAGGCCACTCCCCCTCCCCCTAAGCTCAGCCAAGGTCTGAAAGGTCTTCCTCCCACTCCCAATGGAGGGAACTCGTGGTGGGGCTGGTACAGGGGGAGCTGGGAGCTGGGCCAGGCCTGCTGGGCCACCCACTCCCCCTGCCAAGAGGGGAACTGGGCCTGGAGAGAGGGAAGTAAAACCAGCCCAACATGCCTGGGTCCCAAAGAGTTGCCTTCTGCCACTAGGGCTGGGACCCTGACTATCCTGTGTCACCCACCCCTGCAGCCCCACCCTTCTGTCTGTGTCCCACCCCCACCCAGTCCCTAAATATATACAAATGTACAGAAGGGCCCTGCCAGGGTTCCATCTCCCCCATCTTTCTCTTCCTCCCTCCCCTCCTCAGGGGCCTCTAGTCTGGTCTTCAGCCCTTCCTGGACACCCGCCTGGGAGCAGGGAGTGTAGACAAGAAGGACCCTTGTTCAAGGCAGCCGAGCCTGGGTCGGGGAGAGCAGGACCCCAGTCCTGGTCTCTCAGTGAGCACCACCCCTTCCCTTAGCCCTGGGCTGCCCCGCGCCTTCTGTCCCAGGAGCAGGAGATGTGTGGGGTGGAATCCCAGACTCATGAATACTTCCCCCACACAGCACCATCCTAGCAAGCAAAGTCTTCAAAGAGGCTTCCTGGTGGGCCGTGAGGGTGGTGATGGTTGGGAAGCAGGCTGCTAGCCCCTCCACCCTCAGCACGCCCCCGGCTTGGACGAGGACTCTGTAAAGTGAAAAGGGGATGGGACAGCGGTCAGGTTGTGTACTCAAGTCTCAACAATGGCTTTTCCTTCTCTGGGGTGTCTTGGGAACGTACAGGAAGTGGCCCTGGAGAAAGGGTGCTCTTCAGGTTGGGAGGAGAGCAGATCACTCACCTGTTCCTTCAGCTCCTGCAGCCCCAAAGTGGAGATGCCCCCAGTGGATGTACGAAGGGGGGTCTTTGGCCGTCGCCACACCCTCTTGAGTCGATCCCAGGAGACCTTGCAGGTCAAGGTGGGGTATAGAAGAGTCTCAGTTACAGGACTTGGTGCCTAGCAGCCCCTCTCATAGGTGTCCCCGTGAGCCAACCCAGCGTCTTCAGAGCCAGACCCTCAGGCACCTCTGGAACCCTGAGCCCACTGCCCAGCCAGACCAGACCAGCCAGGAGCCACATTCACTCCCTCTGCCTTTCCTCATGCCCTTACCTCATAGATGTAGTCAAGGATCTCCAGCAAGGTGAGGATGCTAGCCCCAATGAACAGGCCCATCTGTCCCCCAAGGTCCCCTGAGGAGCAAGAGGTAGGGGTCAGTGAGAACAGGCTGGGCCGATCCACACGAGTTGAGGCAAGGATCAGGGCTTACCCAGCAGGGCTGACAGGCCATAGGCTGCTCGCTGTTCCATGGCTTCAGAAGTTAGGGCCTCAAAAAAGACATCCAGGACCAGGAAGTTCTCCCTGGGAGACATGAAATGACACTTGTATGAGGCTGCTGGCCTTCTTGAGGAGGCAACTGGCAAGGGCATCCTCTGTCTATCTGATCCTGATGTAAGACCTCTATGTGCTGGGGACCAAAGAGAGCTCGGTCCAGCTGTGTGAGCTTGGTGGTTTTGTTGTGGTTGTTTTGCTTTGCTTTTCTGAGAAAGGGTTTCATAGAGCCAAGGCTGGCCTTGATCTCCCTATATATAGAGGAGAAAGGCATTATGGGTCTAAAACAATGGGATCTGTACAGTGGCAGGGGTGGATACAAGGAGCCGTGGCTGCTCAGACTTGGCCTGGGATGGGCTTTCCTGGAAGTGGACCAGGATGTCACTTGAAAATGGCAGTTGGGAAGATCGTGAATGGCATTCCTGGCAGGAGACCCACCACACACACAGAGACAGCTCATTCCCAGTCTCTGCTGTGTCCCAGGCCTGCTGAAGAGCCCTCGGCTCAAAGCCTGCCCTTGGGCATGTCTTACCGTATGTAGGTCTCATTGCGGTTGTACTTCCTTGCCAGGTACCTGGCTGAGCCCCTGTTGGGGATCTTGACCATGGAGATCTCTTTGCCGTAGCGAGTCAGGTTGCACGGTGTGGGGCAGAAGCATGGGCCCTCAGCCCCTCCACCCAGGGAGTCTGCAACAAAAAGGCAACCGGCTGCAGTGGGGAGGGTGGCCCACGGGCCCAGTAGCTATGGGGACAGGCACAGAGTCTATCCCAAGCTGGCAAGTCCGTTCAAAGGGCAGACCTGCCACCTCCTACAGCATGCTGACTGGGGTCCCCCTCAGAACCAACTTTAAACTACCCATGATGGCAGCACCTCCACAAATCTCTCCCTCCGTCCCCAGCTCCCTGGGGCAAGGGTGTGAGAGCTTATCTGCCAGAATTAGTCAGTGAGATCTCAGACACACAAGGAGTTAGTGGAAGGATGCTGGGATGGAAGGGAGGGAGGACGGATGGATGGACAGACAGACAGACAGACAGAATCCACACACTTGACAGGCTAGGGTGTCCCTGCTTGCCCCTTCAGGCCCCATTTTCGTTCTCCTTCTCCTCCTTACGCCCCAGAAGGCTGCTGATGCCTGTCAAACGCATCACCTCGACAGCTTTGTGCTCCAGCCTGTGACCAGGCAGGTCGGGGGTGAGAGGACAGGCACCTGCATCTTCTTTCCTGTTCTTCCTCTTCCTGGCCTCAGCGGCAGAGGCTGCGCTCTTCCTCTTGTGCCAGCCTCTCGTCAGCTCTCCTCTCAGACCGCCCTAGGTGTTCTCTTTGTCTCTGTCTCGCTCTGTATCTCTGAGTCTGTGCCCTCCCCCTGCCTCCATGCTGTTTCTTTCCGTCATACCTTCAGGCCTGACGGCTCCCTGGTATCACTGAGTGTGGACTCCCACCATCCCTGTGACTCCCTTATCCAGCTGACATCTAATGCTCTTCCCTCACACACTTGACGGGTACAGGTGGTATGGGGGCATAAAGGACATCTCCGTACGCCAGTCTGCTGCCCCAGCGCCTCTAATGCATCCCCAGAGGCCCATCACCGCTAGATTCTGCAGTGAGCTCCTAGCTGGTGTCCTGTTGCAAGCTGTCCACTCTGCATCTCACCCACTCACCTTTCTACTTTGCCTCAAGCCCTTGTTGGCTTCCCAGAACCCCCCTCTTCTACTTTCTGCTCCCTCCCTTGACCTCTGCCTCCAGCCACACTGACCTGTGGGTGCTCTGCACAAAGCACGCTTTCTCTGGTCACAAGATATTTGGGACATGGGCCATGCTCTCCCTACTACATAGAACCCTTCAAATCTCTGCTAATAATGTGGTTTTCCATGTAGAATTCCCCCTGCCTTTCTAGACTGAGGCTACATGTCCCTCCCCTGCGACTTTTAACGCCCTTAAGATACACCTATTCAAGAACTGTTCCACTGTCAGCATCTGTCCTCAGTAAGTACCCATGCACAGGGAGGGCTCTTGGCTCCCCACTTTCAAATGCAGAACACATTGAATAGGTCTAGAGGATGAATCAGTCAGTCAATTGTTAGGTGGGCGGGTGGACGGATGGATGGATGGATTGCAGATCATGTGAGGCCTATGGAAAGATGGAGTTTGTTTTACCCATCCTGAAAGGAGTCACTTCTCTTTCTCAGAGAGGAGGGGGTGGAGAAGAGGGAGAGAGAGTTCATTGGCAGAACTGAGATGGGAAGCCCAGCCTTCACTCCCAGTCTCGGGTTCTCTGCAGCATCTCCCCGTGGTCTGTCACCACTTGCCCAAGCGTCTGAGCCTGCAGAAGCCCTTAGACCCGCCCCCCTGAAGTGGGAGAGGAAGCCCAGCCTCGGCAAGACCCCCAGGACAGGCTGGGAGGAGAGGTGAGGAGACAGAGGAGGGCACACAGAGGGCTGTGGAGAGTGGTGAGAGGCAGGAAGAGGGAGGGAGGGCAGCACACACCCAGCGTGTGGTCGGCACATTCAATGTAGATATTTGGAGGGCAGATGGTCTCATTGCCTGAAAGGAGAGAAGAGGATTTCTGAGACCTACAGCCCCCTCCCTTCTCCCTTGCCACACACCCATGTGGATATCCACATACATGCATGTGTGCCCATACACATACAGATCAGTATGTTCTCACCCATGCATAAAAACGATGAGAATGCATATACACACATGTGCATGTAACCACACTCCTGCTTACACGACCCCAAACACATCCACACAAATATCTATTAGCATGCACACAAGCATGTGTCCATACGCATTCCCAAACATAGGAAGACATGCATAACTATCCAGACGTACACCTGAGCACATGCTCATGAGTGTAGACGTGTGTGTGCATTGTACACTGTCTCTGCCCCTGGACGTTCGGGAGCCCAGAGGAGTGGCACCAAAGACTGGCTGCAGGTGCCCACCTGGCATGTGCACCATCCGGCAGTGGCAGCGCTGCAGCACGGCCTCCTTTTCACAGCGCAGTCGGCAGGCAGACACACTATAGGCTGAGTAGCCCTGAAGCTCAGGCTCCCTGAGCTCGCTTTCCGCCCGGCAGTTGCCCCAAGGCTGGGGCAGATAAGTTAGCTGCAGAGATGGGGCATGACAAGGTCAAGGCCAAGCGCGTCAGTCAAGGCCAGTCCTCCAGTGTCTAGAGCCCCAGCAAGGGCCAAGGGCCATGGGGCTGGCAGACTGGGTGTCTGCAAGGCAGATCTGGCCAGTATCCCTTCGAACAGACTTGCCCTGTGTCCAGGCTAGGCCTAGCTGGGGATGCTCACCCGCTGTTCCTGGCACGACACAAAAGTCTGGAAGCCTGGGGACACACCAAACCCCAGCTGATGGATGTAGGGAGGCTCCTCCTGGCTGTGGATCTGCACCCGGATACCTGCCTCGAATGATGTCTCATCTGCACAGCAGAGATGAGGAGATCTCTTCAGAACCTACTCCAGGCAGAGAGCAGAGCCCAGGTCCCATCCCTGAGTTGACCCTTATCCCCCTCCCGCCTGCGTACTTGTCTCCCTCCATATGGGCAGGTATTCCTCCTGCTGGATGTCCAGCATGATCTCCAGGCCACTGCCCATGCCACCTGCCCGGCTGGGCAGTGAACTCTGAGGATCCGCATTGAAGGTGTAACACTTCCCATAGCGAGTGTAGACCTGGATGGAAATAGAATGTATCATTAACAGAAACACACACACACACACACACACACCACATATATACATATATATATATATATATATATATATATATTCTGGAAGGTTCTCACTGTGTAGTTCATGTTGGATGTGCTCCTTCCCAGAGCCTTGCAGCACCCCAGGAATTCCCATACCCAAGAGTTGATGCTCTGTGTGAACAACAGCTCCCCATGTAGCTGACCTTGAGTTCACAATCCTCTTGCTCTAACCACACAAGCTCTGGGAATACAGGTGTGTACTATCATGCAGGCTCAGCCTCTTACTATTCCCCCAAGTCTTGCCCCCCCCCTCCATTGGGTAAAGGGTCCTCCTATGGCTACTTAGTTTTTTTAAAGTTAGGATCCCTAAAGTCTGCATCTCCTCCACTCCCATAGCAAATCCAACATGATCTCCACCTACTTGGTCTCCCCTCATCCATCCCTTCCTTCTGTTCTCCACACAGCAGTCAAAGCACTCAAGCCAACCAAGTCCCCCTGCCTGCCAGATTTTATCTGCAGCTTACACATCACGCTATAAATCTCAGAGGTGCGCAATAAAACTTATTTTAGTCTTTGTTCGTGTGTGCATTTGTACCCAGCATGTACATTCTGGTGGAGGCCAGTGATTAAAACCAGGCACCTTCCTCAGTGAGACAGAGCCTCTCGCTGAGATTTACGGCACCGGTTTGTCGAGGCTGGCCAGGCAGTGAGCTCCAGGATCCACTTGTCCCTACCTCTGCAGCATTGGGGTCCAGGCACGTAGCCCAGTGCCCAGATTTTTTACACGGATGCTCAGAGTGCTCATATTTGCACAGCAAGCCCTTCATCCACTGAGCCATCCCACAGCCCCAGTAAAACTTCTTTTTAAACTAAACTAAACTGAATAATGATAGCTTCCCATTTTCCGGAGAATAAAGTCAGACTCTTTCCCTAGCCTTGAAGTTGCCCCTCCACACCTGAAACTGACGAACTCAAACGCCTGCTCACCTCAGACTTCTGTTGCCACTCCCTCTCCAGAAGTGGCAGAGCTAACTGTCCTGAATCCCACTCACCTCACACCCCATGCTCACTCTGTTCAGTTGTCCAGTACATAAATCAAGACCTGAGATTCATCTACTGGTTTCACTGTCCATTGCCCATGCCCCCCCCCCCACTAGAGAGCACGCTGTACGAAGCAGCGAACCTGCCTGGTGTCCCATACACTTGTCCCACTGTGGGACACTAAGAAACTTTCAAAAGCTAGAGCACGGCTCCTCGATGAGCATTCTTCCACAATGACGCCAGATGGCGCTGGTGACCCAAAGATGAAGGCACAGGCTCTGCCGGGATTTTAGTGGTTGCCTCGAGTCACTGAGCAGCTGGAATGGGAGAGCTACTGAAAGAGGCGGATTCTAGTTCCCCCTGCCAGGCTCGCCCCACAGAGACGCGGCCCTGGGTCAAACCCATCTCAGGCAGCACCGCCTCTGGGGGCAAGGGGTCAGTGTGCTCCAACACTGCCCCCACCCCTTACCCGGGACCGCACGCGTTCACACTGTCGGAGCTGAGAAAGGGCATGGGGTGGCATGGAGGGAAAGGCTCTCCTCAGGCTTGACTGTAGCGGGTGAGGCTAACAGAAGAGGGTGGGCTGGGAGCTGGGAAGCGGAGCTTTAAAGCAATCTGAAGGGACCTCCAGGGACATCTGAGGGGTGGGGTTCTGTCCTCCCTCCTCTGGTTATCTGTCTGCAGATTCAGCAATCTCCTACCCTGCCTCCCCATTTCCTTCACCCAAACTGATTTCTGAAACAACAAAATACACAAAGCAGACACCTTGGCATTTACAAAACATGAAAACATCTACTGCCGCGCCACGTCATCTGCCCAGGGCCTCTGATTTTAGATGTGTTTCATGGCTGTGGTTACAGAGAAGGAATCTGATGCTCAGAGAGGTGCAGCGACTGGAATGAGGCGGCACAGCTAGTGACACAAAGCTCCAGCCACTCCCATAATTCATCGTTAGTGTCCTCCACCCCAGACCTCCCAGCTCCTACCTCAGGATGACGGAGATGGGGGGGCTCATACTGCACCTCCCTTTCCTTGCTCCTCTTTCCCGTCAGCTCCATTCCTCAGCCCCTCCCCTGCCCTTTCCCCCCAGTGTCCTCTGCCTCTCTGTTCCTCACCCGTCCCTCTCCAGCTTCTGGGTTCCGGTCCCTCCCCCCATCTGTATCATTCCTGCCTCCATCTGTAACCTCCATCCCCTGGAGCATCACAGGAGCTGCCCAGGAGTGGGCATCGCAGACACACCCCTTAGAGCATTCAAAGTACCCGGGGCATTTTAGGTTCCAGCTCAGCCTAATCGAACCCTCACGGCTACCCTTAGGGCTGTATTACTATCTCCTCATTCAGCAGGTGAGGAGACAGAAGTTTGGAGAACTGGATCAGTTTACAGAGGTCTCCAAGATCAGCACTTCTCAAATGCCAGTTGGTATCCAGATCCGCTTTGTAAAGTGCTGCTTCCAGTTCAGTACCTGGAGGTAGACTGGCTCCCTGGAATGAAAATCTGCATTTCTACAAAGCTGCTGATCCACAGACCACACAGTAAATAGAAAGGTCTAGTTGAACCAGGCGTGGTGGCACAGGCCTGTAATCCCAGCAGTTCTTCACCGAGGCAGGAGGACTATAAATTCACGGCCTGCCTAGGCTACACACTGAGTTCAAGGCTAGTTCCGGAAACTTAGTGAGACCCTGTCTCAGAATAAATGTAAAGAGGGCCAGGCGTACAGCTCCGTGGTAGGGTGAACGCCTAGTGTGGGGGAGTCCTACGCTCCATTTCTGGTGCTGAAACTGGAAATAACTAGAGGAAATGCAAGAGTCAAGCAAGACAGCTTGGGCCTAGTCATGGTCTCTCGGGACATGTCTGTGGAGAGAGGGGAGCCTCGAGTGGGCTGAGGGTAAGACTCCTGTGCCCCTAGTGATATGGGAAAGGCAGATACAGGAATACAGAAGTGCCCAGCATCTTCCTGTTCCAGGCCAAGTTGCTGGAATCAGTTCCTGCCAACTCAGCCAGTTTTGAGTGCATGCTTGAGCTGAGAGGCTAAATGAGGCCCAGGCTATGTGAGGGAACCCAGAGTCTGTGTTGTTCACTCATGTCTGCCAAGCAATGCCACAGTCTCTCTGAAGCTTAGCCTCACTCACAGGTCTCCAACTCCCTGAAGCATGGAGTCCTCTTCCTTCCCTGCTGGCATTCCCAAAGACCAGTGAGATTAGCAGAAGGAGGGGCAAAGACCAGGAGAAAGGCAAACATGACCAAACATCCTTATTTTGTCCCAGGTTAAAAATTTCTTTATTACTTTTTAGAGTTTCATACATGAATACATGTCTCACAGAGACCCGCCTGTCTCTGCCTCCCGAATGCTGGGATTAAAGGTGTGCGCCACCACTGCTGGTACCTCAAGTCTTTTGAGAAGCAGTTTTAGTATATTTTCTGCTTGGAGCCTCTATACAAGCCACATGGGCTAATTACTGTTGCCCCCTCTGAAGGATGAAGTAACTGAAGCTCAGAGAGGGAAAGTGATTTGGCTAAATGTGCACAGCCAGCAAAAGGCAGTGATTTGAACCCCACGGGACCCCATGTGCAATCCAATCAGTACTTATAAAACACCTGGTGGGGGCTCAGTGGATAAAAATGCTCATTTGGTGGAACAGTACTGTAGGTTTATTTTTCAACATACGTACAGAGACACACGCTACTGGACAGTGAGTCCAGCCCCTGCACCATGGAGCTCACCCCTAACTTAGGAGGAGTTGATTACCTAGCAAATTGTACTGGGGGAGCAGTGAGTGACACAGAGGGTGTGGGAAAGTAGTCCAGGTTCAAAGGACACTCTACAGAGAATGGACAGGCCAGACTGTCAGGACTGGGCCACCTGCACTCCCTGGGTCAGGCCCCACTGCTGGGAAGAGCACGTCGTTGCCCCGGAGACGGTCCCTGGCCCAGGCATTGGTGGTGGAGCCAGTCACTGGCTCCTAAGTGGTAGAATTCTGGTGGCAGCACAGCCCACAGCTTCTTCCATGGAGACGGCACGGCTGTTCAGCCACAAGGCCCCACCGGCTGTCCACTGCTCCCTCCCCATGGACTGGCCTAAAAGGAGATTGTGTATACAAGAGTTGAGAGCCTTGGGACCCAATCACGGAGAGGGTTGGCGCTGGGCCAAGAAGTGTCCTGATGGTGGAAGGGGCCATCTCCAGATAACCTCAGTTTCTAAGCGCTGCCCATGGGGCCTCGATCCTGTCAAACCCCCGACACCTGCTCTCTGTCTCGGCTTCCAACCCCATGCTACCAGTCCCAGCAGGAGTGTGCAACCCCTTGGAACTTCCCTGAGCTGCAAGTGGATGGGCTGAAAGCAGAACACCTGGGATCCCTCCACCAGCTTCCTCCAGCCAGCCTTCTGCTGGTCTCTCTCTCTCTCCCAGCAGTGCTGGCCCAGGTCACTGCCTGTTTCCTGCTCTGTCCTTTCTCTTCTTAGCTCCCGAGTCCCCCTTTTCAGGGCACCCAGGCAGTTGTCCCTCAGGACTCAGTTTCTCCGCTCCTTACCATTGGCCAATCTATCTATCATCCCAGCATCCTTTTCTTTCCCACAGCTCAGATGCCGTCTTTCCTCTTTGTCCTTTGCCCACTCTACCGCTATCCTATTTGCTTTATTCTCTGTTCATCATTGCGTGTGAGTATTCACTCTCTATGTCTTGTCTTCCTCCTAGACTTTACTACGGACCTGAGGTTATTCAGATGTCCTCCCTATTCTCCCCCCTCCCCCCAGCCCGCTCCAACCCGCCCCATCTGCCTGAGACAATGATCAGGAGCTGGAAGAGATCTGTCCAGAGCTTGCTCCCCTGAGCGATGGCTTCTCTCTCAGCCCTCTGAGCTCCATCCATCCACAGCTCCCATTTCCCAAGATAGCTCTCTGCCTGGTTGCTGGCTTCCCCCCCCCCCCTCTCAGCCCTCCCTAGCTCCTCTTCCTCCCTGTAGCCACAGAGCCCACAGGGTTAATAGCCAATTAGTAGGGCCAGGGCTCAGCTATGTGGGAGAAGGCCCTGGGCCTCCAGGAGATAAGAAGCAGCCAGAAGCAGCAAGGACCAGGCAGCTAATCCCATAGCTAATCTGCAGCCTGGGTTTTTATCTCCACCGCCTTCTGGGCACCCAGCTTCTGCCAAGACCCCAGCACCTCCCTCCTAGCTACTTCTCTGTATCCTTTATCCCTCTGCCCTCCTCTGTGAGGTTCACCCCTATGCCTCCTTCTTAGGTGCCCTAGAATGAACTTCCCTTTACCCTGCAGTCCCCTGGAGTCCACTGCAGACCAGTAGAAGGGGTTGAACACATCTTCATCCAGCCATGGCTAGCACTCTGGGTGGGAGAGCTCCTAAACCAGGGCTTTACTCAGGGGTGACCCGGGATCCAGGTTCAGGGCTTCAGCTTTCTCTATCCTCTCCGTGGGCAGAGGAAGAAAGATAGTGCCAACTCAAAATGCGTGGATGTCTGAGCTGGTCAAAAGCTTGGGATCACTCGGACCAACCCCCCATTGAACAAAGACTAAAGCAGAAGCCTAGAGATGCTAACCCCATGTCCCAGAGCACACAAGGAATAAGATTCAACACTATAACCCAGTTGACCTCCCCAGCAAGTGCCAGCATTCTTTGCTAATGTTGTCACCTTCCTGGGAGTCAGTAGACACTGAGTCTAGCTGCAGTCTGCCTCTGACAGCCAGTAACCTGGGTTAGTGATTTTTTTGACTTTTCTGAACCTCAGTTTTCCCTTCTGTCAAATGGAACCTTCCAGAAAATTTCTGCCTGCCTTGTTTCATGGGGTAGTTGTAAGTCTGAAAAGAGAAAAAATAGCAAGCCCAAAGGCAAGCACCTGTAGTCTCCACTACTTAGGACTCTGAGGCAGAAGGATTGGTTCAGCCCAGGAATTTAGGGCAACACAGTGAGACCCCCCTCTTAAATAAACAGATATTTGTAAAGCAAAATCATATACATGATACCCCAGCATTGGTCTGTGATGCTGGGAATAGATACAGAAGTCTCAGAACAGGAAGGAAGGGAGAGAGTTTGGAGCCTGAAAAACAGAGTTCAAGTCCCACCAACCTTAACAAACAACTTGTGGCAGCAGATCAAGAGCTGGGTGCCTGACAGTCTCTTAACGCCTTGGTTTGCACTTCCATAAAAGGCAACCAGCAAATCTTCCTCCCCAGGTTAGGACTGCAGATTAGAGATAAATTCCTAGTGGTGTATGGCAGGCACTCAGAGAGGAGGGCCCACTCAGGAAGGGAGCTTCCAGTCACACAGCACAGCTGCTTTGGTTTTGGATTCCCACTGGGCCCATCTTCACAGGGCATCCTGCCTGTTGGTGAAGATGTCTGCTCTCGGCACGGGGCTCTCTCAGATCTTCCAGCAGATCGAAAGCTCAACCTGGCTTACTGCCGGGACTTGTTCTTACTGAAGTCTGTGGGATTCAGATTCAGTCATTTAACCTCCCTGATCCTCCATTTTTCATCTGTGAGATGGGAATAAAATCAGGTACCCTTCAAAGCTGGCATGAGAAAACACATCATAACACAATTAGCAACAGCTAAGTACTCTGAATGGAGCACAGATTTGAGTGTTTCACACAAATGAACTCTTAAATGTTCGGGAAAAATATCATAGAAGTTATTCTCATTGTCCCCATTTCACAGACAAGATGGTAGAGGCACAGAGAGGGTAAGAAACTTTGCCAGGCTCAAGTGATATAGCAGGGCAGAGAATGTTGGGTATTGAAACAGCCATGTGTCAAACAGTATTCCTTGGGCCTTTACTATGTGTCAGTCACTGTCTGGTACTGGGGATACATTGCAGAACAAAATAGTCTGTCTCAAGGAGTTTGCTGTCTGATGTGGAAGCATGCATTCATTGAAAAAAGTGTCCGCTGAGCACCTACACCATGTGCCAGGCATATTCAAAGTGCCAGGTCAACAGGAGGAACAGGACGCACAAACCTAACAGTCACACAATAGACGCTACTGGCTGTGGGCCATGCTCTGACGGAGATCCCAGCCAAGGCCACTGCTGATGCAACAGGAGTTTGGTTCCAGTTGCATGGTTAGGGGAAACATCTTTGAATAAGTGGGCTGGCCCGCCACCTGCCCGGGAAGGACATCAGACAGACTTAGGGAAGACACACTGCTTCAGACACTTCCGGTAGGTCTAACAGTAGGAGTGGGCCCTGGGTGGGATGCGCCCTTACTACGTGGTCAGCAGTGCTCAGTGCCACGGATGCTCTTCAGGGAGCCTTCCTCCAAGGTGGGTCTGGGATTGGTGGTAGTGTCTGTTCCAAAGTGTGAGAAAGTTCCCAGTGCCACGGATGCTCTTGAGGGAGCCTTCCTCCAAGGTGGGTCTGGGAATGGTGGTAGTGTCTGTTCCAAAGTGTGAGAACGATGGTGGCTGGGAAGGAGGAACTGGCAAGGGCCCAGCCACCAGAGCACAGTGGGGGGCACGGGAAGTGGAAGTATGAAATGGGGGGCTCAGGGCTGCTTCCCAAGTGAGCTAAGGCGGGATTCCAGGACCCAGGTAAACAGTCACACCTGTTCCTGCTCAGCCATTGCCTAAGCAGTAAACCCCAGAAAGACAGTTTTGCAGGCGATAGTGTTTTTAATTGGTAACTAAGTCCTTCCCTGGCATTCCCACTGCTCTATGCAAACAAAGCTGTTTCACACTCACAAAGAGTTTCTCACTCACAGTTGGTGGGCGGGAGTTTTCAATTCCAACAAGACTAGGGGAGACCTGGGGTAGTAGTAGTGGTAGCAGCAGCAGCAGCAGCAGCAGCAGCAGCAGCAGCAGTGTGTGTGTGTGTGTGTGTGTGTGTGTGTGTATGTGTGTCCGATGGACGAGTGGGTGGGCGCCCATCAGGAATCCCTGTCCTAGACGCACTTCTGGCAGGGCAGACCTAGCGGCCCGCGCTGCACCTCGAGGCCGCCCCCACGGCCGACGCTCCCCGCTGGCTGCCTCTCCTGCAGGGCAGGCATCCATCACCGAGCAGCGCCCTCCCTCCGTCTCCTTCGGGTTCCTCGGCTCTCCTCCTAGGGTTTGCCTCATTTGCATTCCCTCGGCTCCCGGCTCCTCGGCAAAGTGACCTCCGTGCACACAGCACCGCCAGAGGCTTCCACCGCGGAGGGAGACACCGTCGTCCGTCGCCCGCCGCCCGCCGCCCGCTGCGGCCCAGGAGGCGATCAGAGGGGCGGGAGCTGGGACAGCGCAGACAGTAGACCGAGCTGGGGACCAGGACTGGGCGTGGCCAGTGAGCCTGAGAACTATGAATAGGCCTGGTGCTAGGGCGGCGCTGAAGGGCTTGAGTAAGATTTGAACTCGCGACCTCAGTCTCTAGCCCGGGTGGAGTGAAATATGGAGGTCCCTCACACCAAGGCCCAGGGAGCTGGGCACTAGAAATGAACCTCCTCTTGAAACCAGAGACTCTCAAACACTCAACCTCCACTTGCATCCCAGCTAGGGAAAGGCGTGTTCCACCGTACAGTCCCCCAGGACTCTCCAACCTCCCCCGGAGTCTGCCCAGTCCCCTGTCCCCACACCCCTGGCCAACCAAGCTGCCTCCCCCACCCCCGCTTGGTATTTACACCTTTCACACATTTGTAAGCTATTATCCTGTCCACGCTTAGTCACCGCTGAGCCAAGCGCCACGGATTTAGCTCCTTTAATCTTTCCTCCTAAATCAATCCTCCATTTCCCCTTAATCATCCCGTGGCTCCTCTCTGAACTCTCGCTGCTGCCTCGCCTGCCGCAGCCTATGCCTATCTCCCTGGAACTGCTCCCCCTCCAACCCAAAGCGGTGTCCCAAGGGCACCGTGAACATCTAGGGGTGGACTGGATATTCAGCCCTGCTACCCCCTGCTTGGGAGTCATGGGAAGAAATGCAGGCATCCTTGGCTTTTTCTAGAAGACACACAGCATTGGACCTTTGCTGTTCTCGGCCTCAGACTCTCTGTCTTCCTGTCTACCCCCACAGGATGAGGGCAGGATACTCTATAGACCCTAAGCCTCTGTCACAGGCCACCAAATGCAAAAACAATGACAACAAAACGCACAATTCTGGTAGAGGAGAGCGGCTTCCCCCTGCCCATCAAGCTGGCTGTCCCCACCTCCTTGATCCAGGTGCTGAAGGAAGGTGAATGCAGGAAAACCAGAAAGGGCAGAAAAAAACTGGTGTCTCCCCAACCTGAGGCTGCTGTCCCTCCTCCTCCAGGGAGGCTGCCCATCTCTCCTGGGCCGTCCTTGGCTCTGTCCTCACTCACTCCACTCCCTGTCCAGGGGTGGGTCTAGTAGCCTAGAGGCTGGACTTTCTCTGGGATCTCTAGGACCCTCTTGCCTCCAGGGTTCTGACCCTTTCTCCCCCTCAGGCCAGACCTAGGTCAGGCAGCCCTGCTCTCCACCACAAGAGGGGGCAGGTTCCTCCTGGAAGCCCAAGGACAGGGATGGGGTCCATAAAGAGGCTAGGAGGGGTGTGTGTGGGGGCCATTTCTTCAGATGCTAATCAGCATCTTCCAGCAGTGTGAGGAGAAGCTGAGTTGATAATGAGCCCAGCTCGGGGCTGATTCCTGATTAATGAAGAGGCCACAGGGCTTCTGGAGTGGGGCCGGGTGGGGCATGCCTCTCATGACCCTCCCCATTGCCCTTGAAGACCAGCCCTCTGGGACGCTTTTCCCTGCCTTTCCCTGCAGACATAATTCTCTAAGGGTGTCCATCCACGTCGCGGCCAATGCATCCAGACTGAGCGCCCCCTCCAGGAGGACTTGAGGAGCAGCAGTCAGTGCCGAGTAAGAGGTGTGCAGTACCCACCTGGGTTCTGCAATCTGAGCTGTAGGCAGCCTACAGGGTTGTTAAAATCAGTGAACTTTTTTTATTGAAAGAAACTAGGTTTGGAGTTTCTTTTGACCCCACAGAAGATTTCTGACACCCTTCATAGTATTGCTCTCACTGACTCCACATGCCCGGCTCCCCAAAGGCAGGAGCAGCCCTTAACCAAATGTTCACACCTCAGGACATAATGGAACTGTAGGGACAGAGGACCGGATGGGGCATTCAGGCAGAGTTGACCAAGTTTATCCGGTATGTTAAAGGCCTGGATCAACATCAGAAGGAGTACCCCGCTTTCTAGAGTCAAGGGGTTTTAGGGAAAGTCTGGAGTTGGGAGGTGAGCATGGGATAGCCCCTTCTATAGACAATGGCAAGGGGTCAGAGGTAGAGCCTGCAGATATTTGGCCTGACACATTAGGCAAGAGCAGGGACAAAGGAGAGAATGAATGGAAAGAGGAGATTGCTGAAGAACCCCAAGTTGAGAGTCAGGCAGCCAGAGTAGTAGAGGCTTGTAAGAAGTGCTCCTCGCCTCGGAGCCGTCCTGGGTAGCGAATGGGGAGGGCTGTGAGGGGAGGGGAGGGCAGGGGGGACTGCCCAGCTGGAAGAGGCCTTGTCTAATTGTGCCTGATTAGTAGAGAGGAAGAGAACAGGGCGAGTGATTAATAGTCACCAGCGTGTGGGGAAGGAGGATTGGGAGGGGGAGGGAGGCCTGAGAGCCGAGAGGAGATGGAGACAGGGAGGTACCCACGGGACTTTGGCCTCCTACCCTTCTAGGAGCTGTCTGCACCTTTGATTCTGGGGAGTCCTACAACCAGCATCTGGGACCTGCCCCCACCGGCTAAGGGATCCCCTCCTCCTTCCTGCCTCAGTTTTCAGGCAGGGGCATGGAAAGGAAGAGACCAAGGTCAGGTCCGCCTCTGGGGAAAGAAGTATCTGCATTCACATGATGCTTTCAGACACCCCAAAGCTCCCAACCTCAAGACACTGGCCCCGCCCTCAGCTTAACCTGGACCTAGGCTTGACTTCTAATCACAGCACACAACATCATCATTAGCACATCCCTTAGTCCCATCAGTAAGTCTAGCTGCCTCAGCCAGGGAATCTGAACCTTATTCACCAGTATGTTGTCCAACACGCACCAGTTGCACGTGCCAAATCACACTTCAAATGCTTAACAGCCGCTCGTGGCTAGCGACTACCATGTTGGACAATACAGAAAGATGTTTCCATTGCCACAGAAGGTTTATGGTCTAGCACTGAGTATATGCACATATGTACATGTGCGTGCTTGCTTGGGAGGGCTGTAACTACGGAGAGGACAGTGAGGGTCGAGGGCTATGGGGGGGACTAGGGGATGGAGAGCAGCTACAGGGGGCAAGGCTAGGGGAGAGAGAGCAGTGTCGTTCTGGAGCAGGGATCAGAAACCACCGGTGATGCAGAGAACTGTGAGGCTAAGAGATGCTCAGGCGCCGAGGTGGTGGTGTCTGTGACAACTGGCACTCGCAGAGGGCACACCATGGGCATGCCAGGCAGTGTGCTAAACTCCTTGGCAGCTCTTTGCCCTGGCGACCTCCCTATGGCCTATGCGACGAATACACAGATGGAAACATTTTGGTATCCTCAAGGCCACGAGATTGAATAGAACTAAGGTTCAAGTCCACACCATCAGACAGCTCCGGAACTCTCTCACGGTGTACAGTCCCCCTGCTGAGAGGAGATGGTGGCTTTTAGAGCCACCTTTGCATTGTACAGATGAGCAAGGAATTCTGGGGAGAGAGCCATTGCCTCCTACCAAGCCCACAGACTGCGAGTGAGCCGTGATGGGACTGAGGTTTGGCACACAGTTGGGGGACAGTGGAGTCAAGAAGGGAGAGCCTACAGTGTCGGGGGGGACGGGGTGGCGTCGAAAGAATAAGGTAGACATGGGAATGGGCTGGTGTGAGGCCAGTGGAGGAGAACGGGAAGGAAGAGCCAGGGGCCAGCGTGGAAGACGGGTGTGGAAAAGCCCATTACACTGCACTCTCAGAAACCTTGCATGTCTTCGCTCCTCTCCAAACCGTCAGGCTGCCTCACCCCCAGCCCTCTTTTAGCCCAGAGTGGCCTCTCTCTCTGAACATGGGCTCTTGCTGTCCATGCACCTCATCTGGCAATTAATCCTGGCACCTTATGACATTGCTTGCATGGCTGATTAACTCTTGCATGCTTGTTTAAGCTTTTGAGCATCCCTGTCCCTGTTCTTCCATGAGACTGAAGGCATCTTGAGGACAGGGGCCGAGGATTAGGGCTAACCTTTGCTGTCCCCCTCTAGGTCCTAGCGAGGAACCCAACATGCGCAGGTACACAAAACAGCATCCCGAGTGGCTGACTAGGAGTAAATGAAGGGGTATTTGGGAGCGTGGGGGTGAGAGTGATTTCAGTGGTACCAGAAGCAAGAGCAGAAGCTTAGGGGACTGGGGGAGGGCACATTACCCAGAGTAAAAATAGGCTGGAAAATGTGACATTTATTAACTTGGATTCCGGAGGAAAGGTCACAGCAGAGTGGGGAGTGGGAAGGAGGAAACAGGGAAAGCAACAGAAAACACATAATGGTCCCTTCCCGAAGCCTGTCTGTCACAGTCACTGACCATCTCGCCACCCACTCCCTGGCAGGTGCCACCGCAAATGGCTCTCATTTTCATCTCCTTACCAAAGGCCCTCACGTCTCCATCATGTACCCACATCCTCACCACAGAGCTGATTACGGACCTCGCTCCTCACCGGAGGCCTCCAGTCTCACCCAGGCAGCGCATCCAATCTTCTCCATCGCCATGGGCCCCAGCCCAGTTCCTAACTATCCCAGATTCCAGGGGAATTACATGTAGCAGGTGGGGGGTGGGGGGCTATGAGTCTAGGCCAGGTGGACATGGATGAGCAGGACCCCAGAAGGGGAAGCCTGTCCCCGGTGCTTGCTTCACCCCCTTGCACTGGTGTTCCTGGGATGGCCCCACAGCAGAGATCTACAGGAACACCCCCACAGCAGAGAGAGATCTACAAGCGTTGGCCTCCCTCTCCAGCCCCAGGGTACCGAAGGACCTGGGGAAAGCTATCCTTGCGCCCCCCCGACTCCTGTTATCCCCAGGATCCCAGGGATTCTTAGCTTGGATCGAGGGAATCCCTGTCCCTGAATTCTCTGGACACCTCTTACCCTAACAGAAACCTTCTGTCACCTTCCCTTCACGTCCTAAGTGCCCTCCATCTCTCCTCCATTGATGTGTGTCATCATTACCCTTCCCCTTTCCTGCCCACCCCAACTGAAGCTAAGACACAAACTCAGGGACACAAAGACCCCATTGATTTCTGCCCCAGCAGCACTTGCTGAGACTGAGTTCCTCCCTGCCCCCCACCCACATCCAATGGGTCCCAAAGGCCACACTCACACTCTGTATATCACTTCCTCTTTAGGGACTCTCCCAGCTCGGGTTTGGGAGAGCAGTATTTTATTTTCCTAGAAGACAGGGTGTTTAGCTAGACAACAGGCTGATATTCCCTAATTCCACTCCTGGCACAATCTCCTCCCCCCTGCCCCTCTTTTCATGTTAATTCCTCCCGCCCACAGAACCCACCCACACAACCCAAAGCAAGAGGCCCTAGACCCTGCAGACATGGTGGGGCCAGGAACCTGGTTGATGCATGTTCCCTGGAAACACTGAGGCAGTGAGGGCGAGCTTGTGCACAGGAGCTAGGCTCTTGAGAGGGAAAGTACCCATCGCTGCTGGAGGCTGGGTGTGAGTGGGCACCGTGTTAACACCACACATTTGCTTGTGTACCAGGCAATAGCCCCAAGGTTGAAACCCCTCACACACACACATACATAAAGATGGGCATGGACTGGGGGCTGGGGACAGGCATCTCAAGCACGTTGTGAATAATAGCTTGTGAGTGTGGGTAAAAGGAACCCTGACAGACCTGACAGAGCCCAAGACACACCCTCCACACTCACACACCTGACTGTGGGAGGGGGCGAGCAGAGCAGGCAGAGCTGGCACTTCACTTCTGGTGAGGGCACATGTGTTTGTGTTCACATACATGGGGGCGGTGGTGACAGACAGTTGTCCCTGCATGGAGAACGGAGGGAAGAGGTTGGGGTAGATTGGGGGGGGTGTCAGGAGTTGTGATGGCATCCCAAGCGTGACCCTATCCTTGGCAGCTATGAGCTGGGGTACAGGCATGGAATGACTAGCTCTCCGGGTGTGTGGGTGTGCAGGTGTGCATATGGGTGTAGTGACAGGGACACGGAATGTGCGTGACAGGGAATATGCAAGGGAACTGTGTCCCTGAGCAGTAGGAGTGTGTGTGTTCATGTGCCAGCTCCGAGGGTGAGTTATGCCCACGGAGGGAATGAGTGATTCCCAGTGTGAGAGCCAGAACCAGGCAAGGGAGCAGCAGGAACAGGGGCTGGAGGGGGTGGGGGCACTGGCAGGCAGGAAAGACCAAGGGGAGCATGAAAGAGGGATGTGTGAGGGCGGCTGTGAAGGGGTGTGTGAAAGACACAGAGACGGAAGAGACTGGACCCAGTATGCGCGAAGACTATCTCCATCCAGCTGGCTGGAGCAGCTCCCCAGAAGGCAGCCCTAACTCCTTCCTTTGACAGGGACACCTCTCCCTCTAACAACCCTCTCCCCGACACTTTCATTTGCTGGGAAGAAGAATCGAATCCAGTAGCCCCAGAAGAAAAAGACAACAGAGCAAAGTAGCGCTCAGTCTATCTGGCCTTGGGATGAAGACCAGCTTCAGGGCCCTGAACCCATCCCCAGGAATGCCCCCGGCCCCCAGCCTTGAGCATTGCAGCAGCAGAGGAAGAGGAAGAGGAGCTGTGCCACCGAGGGTAAGCCCTTCTGAGCACCCACTGCTCCAGGGCTGAGGAGCCAGAGGGAAACACCAGCTGGGGGAGACACGAGGCCTGCCTGTGCTGGCAGAAGGAAGGGAAGCCCTGTGGAGGATGCCCTCAAGTACCACCCCCACCCCCCACTTCAGCCTCCGGCCACCCCAGGTTTAGATGGCCCAGCTAGTAGAACTCACCACTGAGAAGTTGCTGGCGGAGCAGTGGTGCCCACTGAAGTTGCAGCTCTTGAGCATGTCAGCAAGCTGGTGGCCAGTGCGGTTGAGGATGTCTACCATGTCAGGCTCTGGGTAGCGAAGGCCAGCTGCACGGTGCCCATCCCGGTCTTTGGGGGGTAGCCCTGTCAGGTTGGCCAGGTGGAAGATATCAGCATCGCTGAGTGCCGAATGCCGGAAGCGGTTGATGTTGCAGAGGGTGACAGCGGGGAAGCCCGCCACTGGGGCTGGGCCAGCAGGGTCCACGGCTACCAGGTGAGGCCGGGTCAGGTAGCCCCTGGCCAGGCTGGCTGCCTGGTACAGGAAGGCAGCCAGTGAAGTGAGCAGGGCCAGTGCCCACAGGGTTCTGCGCAGTCCATGGGGGCCTGGGGCACAGGCCCGGCCCAACCCATGCAGAGTGCTAGTGCTGGCAAAGGTGGCCAGGTCCCGAGGGGCTGCTGGCCCCTGAGCAGCCCCCAGGAGGCTCTGCTCATCCCCTGCCTCCTTCTCCTTGGGTTTTGCATCCTCCTCAGCAAATTTGATTTTGCACACAATCTCGATCGGCATCTGTCCCCGGCTGCTGGGACTGGCCAGAGCCTCACTGCTACTGTCCCTCCCTGGACAGCAGCCCCGGTGCCCTCCGGAGTGGTGGTGGTGGCAGCGGCTGCTCTTCTAAACTCGGGGCAATCAGGAGGAGGATGGGGACAGGGTGGGGGCCCGAGGTGGGGGCGTCACTCCCACTCCCAGCAGCTCCGCAGCCCCGGTGCTGCCTCTGCCGCTGCTGCCTCTGCTGCCGCTTGTCTCTCTCCTCGATCGTCTCCTTGTGGCTTCCCTTATCAGCACCAGCACAGCTGTCAGCCCCTGCGTGTGTCCCTGCGAGCAAGCGAGTGAGCGAGGGAGCAAGCGCTGCTCCGCCACGCCGCGCAGCCCCAGCCGCTCCGCTCAGCATGTGCTCTGGAGCCCACCCCGTGCTTAATAATTCAGGACATGTCAACAGCGTTTCACCGTCGGGCACTGGCACGGGAGGCAGGAGCCAGGCCAGGAAGGGAAGAACCTCCCCCCCAACCCCGGCTCCACACCCTACCCCAGCCCAGGATGGAGAGCCCAGCATTAGGGGTGCTTCTGAAACTCTTGCTGCACCTTAGTCAATTGTGGGGACCCCGGAGAACCCAGTCTCAGGCCATCCAGGGAATAATGCGATCTTGAGAGTGTTCAGCCCACTCCTTGCCACTTTCCCTGGACCACGCCCCAAGAAGGGTCAATCAGTTCTGTCCCCCCAGCTCCCGGCTTCCCTGACTCCTGACTCCAGCCCTCTGCTGATCTCACTGCCCCACACACAGCAGCTTCCAGCAACTCCTTGAGAGAGCCACTTGTTTGAATGAGGGAGGGAAAGAAGGGAAGGGCAGGCAAGATTAAGAGACAACTGTGGCTTCACTCAGACTCTCCTTCCTCAGAGCCTTGCTGATTTCCCCACCCGCCACACCCCTACCCATTCCAGGAGGGGCACTGCCTCCTTTCTTCTGGCTTTGCCCCCAAACCCGATTCCACTCATTCTTGTGATTGGGGCAGAGGCCACCCTGGCTGACTTGCTCATCTGTGACCACTTTATTAGTCCTGTGCTCTCCAAATCCCTTGCTATGACCAGGCTTGGGGAGAATGGGGGGGGGCTGGGTGAGCCAGGTCAGGGAGCAAAGAGCTCAGAAGTAGGGGAGAAGGAAAGGAAGAGCCCAGGGGGTGTCAGAGGGAGTGGGAAAATGAGGGGGGCTTCGATGGAAACGCTATATTAAGGCAATCAGTGCCAAGAATGCCCTGTCCACTGGCAGAGCCGGGTAGGGAAGTCCTGCAGGCTGCTGTTTTGGAGGAAGATTCAGACACATGGGCCATCATGAGAGGAGGTAGAAGGAAGCCCCTCTTGGCTCACTTGGGGGTGGGGAGGACGTTGGTACCTCCTCTTGGGTGTAGCAAGAATGGTCCCCTTGTGCCCCCCCCCCTGGGGGTGTGTGTGAAAGTGTGAATCCTCATGAGGGCAGGAAGCACTTACGTGTCCTGGGAGGAAAGGGGGGCTGATTAATCGGGGCGCTAATGAGCAGCAGGGAGAGGAAGCTCAGAGGGGAGGGGGAGGCGGCTCCATCGATCCAAGCCGCGGAACCAGCAGCTAAAAAAAAAAAAAAAAAAAAAAAAAAAAAGTGAGAAGGGAATCGATCTGAGGGAAACGGCAGCTGCTGGGGATTAGAGCCCGAGGTCCACGCGCTGCCCAGCAGCCACCCCTCCCCTGCGTCAGGCTGGCCCTGAGGGAGGGTCGTAAGCGTGGTTCCCCTGGGGCTCAGGTGGCTGCTCAACTCACCCTGACTGCAAGGCCAGGTCAGGCCTCTAGTGAGAGTCACGCCGGTGTGGAGTCCACGCACACACCAGGTCCTAGCCAGGCATGGTGTGACTAGATGTCCCCAGCCTTTCCTCAGAGTGGTTTCCCAAGCCCCCACATCTGGGTTTACCCGTGAGAGTAGGTCGGCTGGGGAGATAAGACCTCTGGGGACAGGTTCAGGTGTGGCTTCTTGGTGGGATACAAGGGGAGAAAGTAGAGTCGGCACGGGCAGAGGTGCTGGGCTCCTATGCAAGGGTCCAAGTGACCACAGACAGTTCCCTCCTTGCCCCCTACCCCGGCAGTGCTCCCCCCCCCAGTGCTCTCCCCTCCCTGTTCGACTCTCAGACCCTTCCACGGTCCCCACCCCCACCCCCACCCACCCTGAGTCACACACGCCATTCCTCCTTTCCTTCCCTGGCTTCCCTTTTCTCCCAATATCGATTTTTCTTTACTGGGTTTTTAAAAAAGGTGATTTAATTGCTTTTTTAAGGTTACTTCAGTCTGGGGCTCTGCCAAGAAAGTGGGATCTGCCCCCCAATCTCTCCCCAGCACCCACTCCTGCCCTGACACCCTGTCTGCTGTGATCTCAGGGTCAAGTCATCTCCAACGCACACTGACCTCCATCATGAGCCCTGATAATACCCTCTTCCCCCTGTCAGGTCCCCAGGGATTCTTCCACCTCTGAAAGCAAAGAAGTTGGGTGGTAATGAGGGGGTGTGGGGTCTCCAGGCCCCTGGAATGAAGCAGCAGTTTGTTGTATGCAGACTCCCGCCGTTGCCCGGTGGCCAGCTGTCTCTAATTGTCCCCAAGTCCCTACAATCCAGTCTCCCAGGCCTCTAGGAATCTGGTTATGCTCCGTGGGGGGCCCCCATCCTTCCAGCCCATCTCTTGGTGTTTTCCACTCGCTCCTCCCCAGCCCCTTCTGGCCCTCTTCTTATCCCTCCACACCCCCTTCGCCTCTGGCCCCGTCCCCTCTCCCCCCTCTCCCTGCTTCCCTGCCTGCCTCCTTCTCTGCCCGGCTGCAGTTGGGTGATAATCTCCCTCATTTAGCCTCCCGGCTGCTTCCCCGGCTCATTGCCCAGCTGGTCCCTGGGGCCCGGCCCAGTTTCTTCCCCACCCCCCACCCCCAGCCCTGCGCCCAAGCTCCCTCAGCCCCTCCCTGTTTCTCTCACCCATTCCCTGGGGACCAGCTGCCCCTTACAGGGAGGGGCAGCAGGGTCGAAGGGAACTGGCCGGGACCAAAGCGGGATGTGAGCAAGTGGGAGGGGCTTCTAGGGTGTGTGGGGAGGGCTTGCGGTTCAGGCAGATGTGAGCCCCACTCAGGCTCTTCTACTCTCCAGTTATCCCGTTTCTCAGATTTGTTCATTGCCCTGGGATGTGAGTTAGGCTTCCTGAAACTGGGAAAGAGAAGGGTAGCTAGAGAGGGAGGCAAAGGTTAGCGTACGCTGGGCTAGGCATGCCGGGAAAGGGATGGAGGCCACAGGGAGAGCAGGATGGATTAGCCAAGGGATGCTGGAAGGATGCTTAGAGTTTTTACTTGAGCAAAATGTCCCCAGGGGAGGGGACCCAGACCTCCCAGGACTCAACCTGAAGGGTTCTCAAGGATCCTCTTCACAGCCCAGGGATGCCCCCCAAAGGAAGCTGTTTCTGCTCCTTCCTGTCATTTGTGGGCTCCTGACTCCACGGCAGGATAGCTAACTCCATTCATAAACTATACAACCTTTGAACTCTTAAGGAGCATTCTATAGATCGAATCCCCAGCTTCCTGATCCCAAGGGACACCTTCTTGCCACTCGCCCCAGCTCAGAAACCCGGACCTGGTGCTGACCAGGGGGTGGGGAAACCAGTGTGGGACAGACGAGGGCGGGAAGGGGCGAGGATGGGGGGCGGGCGGCGCTGGCCCGACCAGGCCTGGCTGGCGAGCGAGCAGCGGTGACAAACGGGCTGTGCGGGGGCCGAGGGGCGGGGGGCGGACGGCGGCTGATTTATCTGGGTTATTTATGCCACGGACGAGGCAGGAGAAGCGGTTAATGAGAGTCCCGGCGAAGGGGGATGGGGAGGCCCGGACGTGATCTGAGGCAACTGAAGAGGGTTAGCGTCCCAAGTCAGGCCCTGCCCCCATGTCCCCAGCACTCTCTGCACCCCCACAGGCTCTCCCTGGGCTCTCCCAGGGCGGCGCGAGCTCCCCTGTCCTCACTCACACCGGCTATCCCTGTTTGCGTATTCTCAAGAGGAGGCCGTGGGTCACCAGGAATGGAGAGGTTGGGGTTCAAGATTAGGGGAATCTGGAGGAGCCAGGGAGGGGACGTGGAAAGGGAGGCCAGGAAGAAGAAAATACAAATCCTGACCCGCCAGAAACCCACGAAGTTAGCGGGGTCAATGGAGAGGGTTGAGGAAGAGTGGGCGGGCAGTCTACAGATTCTGAGCTGAGGCTGGAGGGAGGGCAAAGGGCCATCAAGCACCGAGCTGGTGCCAGCCAGGGAGCCCCGAGATAGGGGGCTGAGTGACAGAGAGGCTAGGCAGGAGGGGCCGCTGGTCAGAGAGCAGAGAGAGCAGGAAGGAGAGAGAGAAGATCCCGAGAAGGAGGGGGAGAGGGCTTTGCAGCAGCAGCAGCAAAAGCTGCTGGGAGCAGATAAGGCAGCACGGCAGCAGGAGGGATTAAAGCTCTGAGGGGCATGGGGGTGGGGGTGGGCGCCGTGTGGGATGATGGGAGGGGGCAGGGAGGAGAGAGTTGAGGGCCAGACACCCGGCCAAGGAGATGAGCAGGGAAATGAGATCTTCGAGGAGGCAGGTTTAATCAGGGGCTATTAACTAGGAAAGGAGAAAGACGAAACTCTTGATCATCTGTTCTGGGAAGGAGGACTTTCCTGTCATGGAAAGAATCCTACACCCCATACACGCCCGGGGTGGCGGAGCTAAGCCAAGCGATGAACTGAGGAGGGTAGAGGACTACGAGATAATAGGGTTGGCAGAGGCTGGCCCCGGGAGCTGCTCAGGACAGGTCTGGAGATACTGAGAGCACACAGCGCCTCCTTGCGGTGGCCGGTGGAACACGGGCGAGCCACAGGAATAGGTCATTGGTGGTCCACTGGCATGGAGACCTACCTGTCTAGGGGTAGGCTTTCCTAGGGGAGGGGTACAATCTTGGAGAAGGGTAAGTTGCTTCCCAGGGTGAGCCCCCGGGACCCCGAGGCATTCCTTACCATCCCTTGCCCTACTAGAAGGGTGTTCTTGGTGCCAATGAAAACCCCTGCTCCCCCAGGCCTAGCCTAGGACAATTCAGAGATGGCCTTGGTGACAGCAGGCAGCCTTAGGGAGAAGGAAGGGAAAGAGAGGGGGCTGAGGGAGGAGAGCGGGGGTGGCAGGCGGGGCTGGGTAATTGCGTGTTTCTCTGCACACGAGGGAGCGTGTGTTGGTGGGTGTCGCTTCACTTTGAGGAGTGTCTGTTGGCAGAGGTGTCAGTGTGTCTATCTCAGGGGTCTGGGCTCTCCTTGGTTCCCACCCCCTTTGTGTTTTGGGGGGCATGGCTCTGGGCACACCCAGCTGTGTTCCGTGCTGATGCGGCAGATGTAGCGGGCCCCAGCTGTGCCTGCTTCACAGCGAGGGGGAGGGGGCTGCAATCTGCTCCCCCATAATGGCTGCTAAGTGCCAGGGGGAGGGACTAAGATAGAGGTAGGACTGGGCCCTGGGCAACCCCAGCAAAAGGACGTGAGTGAGGGCACCGCCTCCTCCAGCCCCACTCACCAGTCTCCCCACCCCACTCAATGCTCTTGGCTTACCCTCTCTCTTGCCTGCTCCTGAAGCCCATCCAAATTTTTCTCCATACTCAGTCCCTGTCCTCCGCTCTCCTCCCCTGCCACCCCATTCAGCTTGATGCCAGGGACTCACCCCCCTCCCCGGCCCCCAACTCGCTCCCCTCCGCTGATTTTACAGAATAATCTTTTTATGGAAACTGGAAAAAAAAAAGCACTAATGGCAGGAGCACACCCCTCCCCCGCATCCCTCCCCCCCTTTCCCACCATGGTTCCTTCTGGTTTCTCCCTGCTTCACCTACCCCTGAGCCAGTACCCTCCTACACCTATATCTCCATGAGACCAAGGCTGGGCGCAGGGTCCCAGCGTAGCAGACAAGGGGGCTCCCTCCTACCTCTTGAGGCAGAGTGCTCTCACATCGTGGGCTGTGAGCTGCCCCCTTAGACAGATGGGGCTTTGGCTTCTCCCAGTGCTGGGGCGAAGAGGGGGCATCACCCCTCACCATTTCCACACTGTGCACGTGTGACCCCACGGCCAGCCTGGGGAATGTTTTGAAGGGTTCAACTTCCCTGCCCACCCCACCTTCCAACACTGACCCCTTTCTCTTCTAGTGCCTCTTGCCATCATGTCTCCACCCCCACTGGGTCTAGGAGGGGGGTCCCAGGGGCCAGGGCCTGACACAGACTTATTGGATTTCACGGTGTTTTGCTGAGAAAATAATTAAATTATCATATTTATGATGGAGCTGCCATGGCCTCTGCCAACCACTTGGAACAGAAGGGTCAGGATAGGGGGAGGAGAGGAAAGGGACCCAGAGTCTGGTCCTGTGGCCCAACCCTCTCCTAGCTCCTTCCTTAGGGACGTGACCCCGGACTGAGTGGGTCTGCAGCCCTCTGCGGATGGTGATGATAGGTCTGGACTGGAGGCAGGCTGGGAAGACACCAAGGAAAGGGGCTGTGGAGAAGCGGGTTACAGGTTAGGATGGCTGAGACCCTGAGCCACCTCCCATGGCTGTCTCCCAGCTTTTGGGACCAGTCCCCAGGTCAGCTTTGGTCTAGCCTTCATATATCGTTCTAACTGCCTGCCTAGGAAACTATGATATCCTGGGCTCTGTCCCAGACCCTGGTATTGACAACAAGGCCCCAAAACCCTGCTGCCTGCCACCCAAGCTGGCTGCCAGGACCCCCTCCTGCCTCCCACCCAAACCCTGCCCCCCTATTCTCCTCGGGTAATTAGATTCCTCTCAATTAGCAGATTACGATCATTACCAGCTCATCTGGCAACTAAGCTCAGCTGTGGAAAGGGGGGTGCCAAGAGGGGCGCACTGGGGTCATGGACAAACACGAGAGATGTGTGAAGAGAAGGGCTTGACCTGCCAGAAGGTATCAGGCTGCCAAAAGGTAACAAGGCGTCTCCTAGAGCAGAGACCTCTGCCACAGGAGTGGGAGACAGATCCTGGGAGACCCTTGGGAAGGGGCAAAACCCCCAACTCCCCAAAGCCAGTCTGGGAGCAGATGGAGCTGGCAAAGCGTTAAACAGGCCAGGGCTGGGTCTTGGCAGGAGCTGAGGAGAGCAGGCTGCTGGGTATTCAGCCGGGGCCCAAGCTTCCCAGCAAGTGTGCCCACTGAACTCCTTCAGCTTTCAGTGTTCTACAGAGCCAGGCCCGGGGAGGCAGGCAAACAGGGCGAAGGTCAGGGGGCCAGCAGGCCAGGGAGCCTGGAGGGCCTTCCTCTAAAGCAGCTAGTGCAGAAGGCTGAGGCAGTGGGAGGGGGAGATTTACCAGGACTCTGGATTCATTATTCATGAGCCAGCAGCAACAACTCCAATTTAAATGCTAATGTGGGGGGGTCTGACTCAGCTGCCCCTCTTACACCTCTACCCCCAGCCCAGGCACAAGCGGGAGTCCACGCTGGCTCCAAGGTTCACAGGGGTTTATTTGGGAGTGGGGAGGGAGGCCAGATGTCCCTGGCCACACACATGGCTCCCTTAGGTGGTTCCTTGCAAAGGGACCATTCTGCCTGGCTTCCTCAGATCCTTTCTGGACAGAGATGGCCAGGCAGGCAGCAGTCCTAAGGAGACTGGGCAGGAGTCCTGGGGGCCTTTATGTAGCACCCTTACAAGATGATTTGGTTGGTGAAGCTTCGACTCAGCTCCTTGTGTGGCAGAACAATCGAGTTTAAGATGAGCACCTCGGCAGGGATCCGGACACGGCAGCCTGAAGCATGGACGAGGGCACCAGGAACAAGGAGGCCATGAGAGGTGACAGGGAGCTGGGCCCTTGGCTAGGCCATCAAGGGGGGAACTCCCTGCCCATCTGTGCCCCTGGTCTCATCCCCCAATAACTCATTCAGGCTGGGTACATGGTTGAATCTTGGTAAATGTTTGCTGAAACACACACACACACACACACACACACACGACACATAAAGAATGAATGTTTCCTTAGACATCACCTGTGGAGCTTCCCAACCCTTACCACTAGCCCCCCACAAACCATACCCAGGATAGTTATGGCAGGAAGAAGCTTTCCATCCTTGAAGAGGCTCTCACTGTCCATGCGAGCTCGGGGGTCATTGGGGTTGGGGTCATTGGGCGTCCCCTCCACACGGGCCCAACGCCCCACAGTGCTTCCCCAGCCCACGATGCTGTGAAGGACACAGGTGTGCTCCTGTTAAGTAGGATGGTTCAAGTGAGTGAGGTTGGGAGGCAGGCACAAGAATGTGGAAGGGAGAATGCAGAGCCTGGGGTTGGGGCTCACCTCCCCTGTCCCAGCAGCCATACCTGACCCCCCCCCAGCTTTTTGGGTTCCTGGTTCCTGCCTACCTGCAAGGTAGCTCCATGGAGGACGATGCTCTCTCGCAGACGCACGCCCTCACCCAAAGTCACCCCCTTCCCAATGGAGACATTGGGGCCCAGCTGTGGAGAGGACCATCACACTATGAGAGTTGGGGGGATGTGGGGATGCCCAAGGCCACACAACAGGTGAACGAAAGCAGACACAGACCAGCACCGGAGCTTAGTCCCTGGGTATCCCCACCAATCCCAACAGCCTCTCCCCGAGGTTGGGACCAGATCTCACCACAGCTGATGGGGCCACTTTAGCAGTTGGATGGATGTAAACGTTTCCTAGAAGCAGAAGAAACAACCTGGGGGCAGGTACCCCAAAACACATCTGGACAGGGAAGGGAAGAGACTGAGCCTTCACTTCTGCACCTAAGGTGAAGAGTGTAGGCTCCAGGGGCATGAGAGAGTAAAAGGGGACGATGGGATGGGATGGGTACCTCTGATTCGTGGGCCCCCTGGAGTGTGTTTGGCCAGTCGTTCTGGGTGAGTGATCTGGTATCGGCCCAGATAGAGGCGGGAGGCATAGAGGGCGGAGCTAGGGACGGAGAAGGGGGCGAGACACTCAGGGTCCAGCAGGGCCTGTGCCTACCATCCCGATGCCACTCTCTTAGAGCCTCAAGGTCAGAGGCATGGGCAGACTCTTCCCCAGCACCTACATACCCTGCAGACTTGATCTGGCTCCAGATACCATCGGTAAGGTGCACATAGATTTGACCCTGCCCAGCCAAGGCTGAGAACACATCCTGCTCCAGTCGGATGGTCCCTGCCCCAGGCCATGAGCCTGGAGATTCCTCTCTAGACAGGAAAGGAGGAGACATCAATTCCCTAGCTAACTGAATATGGGGTCTCTCCAGGAAGGAACGGAAGGGACTTTCGCCACTTCTTCAAGCCCTCCTCTAGCTATCAAGGTCTCTCTAAATCCTAGGCACCTCTTCTACTATCCTTGATAAATGGCTTTCACCCGGGGGAGCCCCAGGCCTGGATCCCACTCTTCCCATCCCTGCCCATGCCCACCCCCCCCATTTACCTCCCACTCCCTCATTGGATGACACAACAAAACAAACTCACCCCAGAGCAAGGCAGCTGGTGAGGGCAGAGAGAGTCACAGAGAGGGGGGGGGGGAGAGATGGTAGAGATGCCAGCTCAGCGGAAACAGAGACAAAGAAGCCAGGAGAGATGTGGAGAAGCAGAGACATGGTGGAGTGAGAAATGGTTGTCAGCAAATGAATGCAGCATGAGATGGGAGCTGGGTGGGGGAAACCTAGTAGCACGCTTTCCGGCTTTGGATGGATAAACCTCACATGAGCAAGCAGGGCTCTGGGCAGCCTGAGTGTGTGTGAGTGTGTGTGTGTGTGCATGCATGCGCGCAGTTGAGCACATGTGCACCCAAGTGTGTGTGTTGCCGTCTGTTCTGAAAGATGTCTCTGGGACACCCAAGGCTGAAAGAAATGGCCCAGAAGCAGAATGGGCAGGCGGTGACAGAGGAGCTGGGATGTATAAGGAAGAGGGACAGAATGAGGTTAGAAGGGGAGGGACTTAGGGAGACTAGCTAGAGATGGCAGTGGGGAAGGGCAAGGGGAGAGATGTTGATCAGGGTGACATGGGACCCGCAGAGCCTGGCAGGGGACAGGGATCTGGGTCTAGGATATTTGGGGTTGGGTCACAGGGTCATGGAGCCTGCCTCACAGTTGCCTATCCTGCTGATTACGCTGGAAAACATCCCGAAGAGGCTTCAGGGCTTCTGGGGAGAAAAGGTAGATGCCACAGTTGATGATGTCACTGATAAAGGTGCTGGGTTTCTCCACATAGTGTAGCACCTAAGGAAGTGAAGGCGTAAGGTGTAGTGGAGGGCAGACCCCTGCCACCAACACAACTCATACTCTCATTCCCAGGCCCATCTATCGGCAGGGACAGCTTCTCAAAGGGTAGCTCACACCTTGCCCCTACATGGCTTTACATTTACCTGCTCTCTCCTCCCTAACTCCCAACATTGCTGGAGCACAACTCCAGGCCATTAGAATGTCCTTCCCCCCCCCTTCCTCGGGGAAACATCTTTGAAACCCAGGTGACGTCCTCACTCCTCAGTCCTCTCTTGTCAGCTCCACTTAGCTATTTGGGCCTGGCACCCCTGACCTCTGCCAATGTGCCACTCCCAAGGACTGGCTTCTAACTCTTTCTCCTGCTCGACTGAGGTCTCCCGAGAGGTGGAGAATACGTTCCGTGATTCTGTTTCTCTCGTGTCGAGCTGGTGCCTAACTCAAAACTGCATATGTACGTATGCACACATGTGTACATTACGTGTATGTTTTATATATATTAAACTATGAATGCTAGGAGGTGGTGGCGCACGCCTTTAATCCCAGCACTCGGGAGGCAGAGGCAGGCGGATCTCTGTGAGTTCGAGGCCAGCCTGGTCTACAAGAGCTAGTTCCAGGACAGCCTCCAAAGCCACAGGGAAACCCCGTCTTGAAAAACCAAAAAAAAAAAAAAAAAAAAAAAAAAAAGGAGAGAGAGGTAGAGAGAGAGAGGAAAAAAACTATGAACAAATGAAATTGTTTTTGTGTCAAAGTCGGTGAGCTTCAGGGGCAGGGATTCTCACAAACAGGGACAACGTCCCTCTTGCCTTAGGGACTATGTTCCCATCTCAGTAATTAGGGGACACCATGTAATTCCTGCCTGTCTTTGCACAAACTGTTCTCTCTGCCTGCAAAACCCTCAGTCCCCTTCATCTCCTCACGCTTAACTCAGTTCACCCCGCTCCTGGAGGAAGCCCTGCTCCCCCACCTCAGGCTACTGCTGGGCCCCTCTTTTGTGTTCCCATGCATACATTTATTAAAACAGCACACCTTCAGAAATGAGCTGGCACCCCACCCCACCCCCGTCCGTCTCTCTTAAAGGGTTACAAGATAATTAACCAGGGAAGGGTAGGGGCGATGGCACACCAACTGTCCAATCCATGTGACACGAGGGGCCCCACCGTAAAGTGTTCTCAGCATTCTCTAGAGGGTTAGGGCATGGGGCTGAGCTTACAGACTGGTACCCAGCCCCCATTTGCTCTCACCTCATGCGTCTGTGGATTCTCAACAATGCAGCCATAGTTGAGGGATTGTGTCCTGTTAGCCTGCGACAGACACATCCAAGACAGTGACCTGCCTTCTCCAGGGCAGCCAAGGCTGTTTTCTCTTCCTTCCTTCCCTTCCCCTCTAGCACCTGGCACGCAGCTCTGACACTGACAGGCCTTCAGCAGAGTCAAGAGCTGACAGCTGCCCCTCCCTCTGCCTACTTCCCAGCAACCAAAGGGCTCAGGGTTGCCAATGACACCTCCATTCCCGTCGGGGCAGCCTATCTCCCTCCCGACACCCGAGCCTACTCCAAGACCTACAGCCGCCCCAGCCTCTCCACAGCCTTCAGCCCTCACAGCCCCTCTTACTGTGGTGCCGAGGAGTAAGAAAGGGTGGCGCTGGCGTCTGTGAGCATCCAACATAGCATTCAAGGGGAAGTCAGAGCAGACGTCAGCATTGAGCACGAAGAATGCCTCAGGTGCCCCGGCCAGGATCTGGTCCCGAAAATGGTAGAGACCACCCCCTGTGCCAAGGGGAGCAAACTCCTGCAGGTACCTGTCCCCAGAAATCCCAGCCAGCTCAGTGAGACACCATGAGCCAGGACACATGACACACCCTCCCCCAATACCTCTCTCTGCCCTTGTCAGTACTTCTGATCAAAGCCTACAGAGAGACCTCATATTAAGCAATTCTGATGCCCAAAATAAGAATCCCTTGGGTATAGGGAATAATCACTTAACCAATTCCCAAGAACTTTGAGACTCAAATATATATGTTTGTATGTATACCAATGTACATATGTATATACCTACATATAAGTATGTATATACATACATATGTATATATATATATTCACATATATATGTTCAAACACCTGACTGGAAGGTTAAACTCCTGCTGGGCAGCTTCTAGGAACTGGGTGAGGGCCTCATCAGGCTGGTAGAAGCCAATGAGCAGAACCTCCTGCATCCCAGGGACCTAGGACAAGAGAAGAGGTTGGGGGAGAAAATTTTGATGGGAACTGGGAACGTCTTGGTACTGGTCCACAAGTCTAGAGGCTACAAGTTCAGCTTCAGCTGCGTAATCAACCATTGTGTCCTGCCTCTCCTTTGAACAATGCAGAAGTCAGAAGAACTCTCGGCCCAGATCTTTCCGTTTTTTTATATTCTCCCATGCACCTTGACTGGAAGCCACTCTAAGAATGACTTTATCTACCAATCTACATTAACGTATCATCCAGTCTTTTTTTCCCCCTTTCCTTCTCCACGCCTCTTTCTCACTCAGGACTGGGGACTGAACCCAAGATCTTACACATACTAGACAAGTGCTCTATCTCTGAGCTATATCTGTAGCTCCTGTATGTGTGTGTGCACCCACATGAGGGTACTCATGCCCATGTGTATGCATCCGCCTGGAGGCCAAAGGTCAAGGTCAATCTTAGGTCTTTCTTCAGGAGCAGTCTACCTTATTGTTGTTGTGTGTGTGTGGGGGGGGGGGTCTCTCACTGGAGTCTGGGACCTAATGATTAGGATAAGTCTAGTAAGCCCCAGGCACCTGCCTATCTCTACCTCCTCAGTGCTGGGATTCAAGTGTCCATCACCATGGCTGGCTCTTTATAAGGGTGGTGGGGATCAAACTCAGGCCCTCCGTTTCTGTAAACCAGCACTGTACCAACTGAATAATCTCCCATTATATATTACTCTGAGTTTGAAACCAGCACGAGATGAAGGTATATCGAGGGTACTGAATGAGGTACTTTCTAGCTTTGTCACTCTACAGAGGAGGTCTAATCTCTCCTTTACAGATAAGAAAACCAGAGCTCAAAGAAGGTATACATTTTGCTTGCTCCAGGCCACAGCAGGGAGACTGGACTCATCCTCAAACCTCACCTATCCCAGTAACAAAGCGATGGAGAGAACGCTACAGCAGGAACCCTGCTCTTTACTACCAACAAGGGCCCCAAGCCATGGCTCTCAATGACCCTTTAAGATCCCGGCCTGAATCCACATTCCATACTGTAAAACTAGGTGTGAAATCTGAGCAGCAAGAGGCAGGGAAGCCAACAGGGCTGGCAGCACTGCGCCACCTGAAGAAGTCCATTCACACACAGGTCTGTGGATGACAGCCCTTGGGGTTACACCTGGTGGGGAAGATCATGGCTGGGAAAGGGAAGACACAGAGCGTGAAAGAGATGAGCAGGAAGTGCAGCAGGACAGGAGGACCCACAGGGTTACCTGGGCACAGGCCTCTATATGGTGTTGGATCATAGGGACGCCCGCCACAGGAAACAGTGGTTTGGGCACCTCAAAGGACAGAGGCCTGAAGCGAGTCCCTGAGAGAGGAGAGGAGAACACTTCAGCCTCCTACTTCCTTCAGTCCCAACCCCACCTACCTCCAGGCTGCCCCCTCCCCCACTCCCCAGCCCCTCACCCTTCTGAGGACCTCCGATGAGAATCACAGCCTTGAGCATGATGGAGACTGCCACCTAAACCTCAAATCCCAACAGAAGAATTACACTCAGATCGCAAACCCCAAACTGCAGCGCATAGTCCTTTCCTGGGATGTAAACGCAAAAGCTTAGTACACTCCCACCACCACCACAAATTTCATCCCAATCCAGAACTCAATTGCCTACAAAAAAAAAAACCCCTGTATCCCACCCTTTTATCTCTAACGACTTCCCTTTGGCCAGGAACAAATTCTGTAAACTCGGGAACCCAATATTTCCCTTTCTCTGACCCCAAACCTCAAAACCCTGAAGGCTTCATCCCAACGACTCGCAAACGCCTGCATCCTCTTTCTAGATGTTCAGTTTCAAATCCCAGGGGTGAATATGAAACCGCAAACCTGGCGTGAGCCCTGGGTATTTAATTTCAATCCCAAAGATGAGTCCCAAGAGCTCATCTACATTTGATGGGCACCAATCCTAACACCTCCAGGTGCTGAATATGAATCCTACAGCTACTTGCATGTGCTAAAGCTCGAATCAAAGGACAGGTTCCCTTGACATGCCAAACACCGAGCTTACAAGCTCCAACAGTGCGGGTACTAACGACTGGTGCCAAATCTCTGGATTCCGAGGACTGGCTGCGGACCTTCTAGATCCCACAACTGAGTCTGTCCAATAGACGTTAGCCAAGGGATATGGAACCAACACAATCCTGGACATCAGGCGAGCAGGACAGGACCTCCGAGCCCTCCCTACGTTTAGGGTCCGTTCCCTACCCCTACCCCGCCCGCCAGCCAGCCCTCCACCACGTAGGTCCTTTTACCACTAGCTCCCTTTACGCCAGCTCTGCCGCCTGCCACTGCTTGCTCCTTCCGCGTACGTGTCTCCTTACAACTCGCGAGAGCTCTTTCACAGGGGATGCCGGGAATTGTAGTTTTGAAAAAGTCCTCTCCAACTTTATTAGACAGTCGGGAGGCGTACTGGAAACTGGAGTTTGGTCAAAGGGACCAAGGGGCGGGCGTAAATGAGAAGGGGGAGAGGTGAAGGTGGAGGCGGAGAAGTTAGGTATGGAAGCTAATGTTGAGACCTGTGCTTTCCCAGTACGGCCTCAGGGACAGCGGAGACCTAGGTCACAGGAGAATCGACTAGAGGAGAAAGGGGTGTGGCCAGCCTTGGAAGGGGCAAGGACTAGAGTGCCAGCAGCCCGGAGACGAGGAGCCTAGGCTGAGCTAAGGAATGGAAGGCGGAGTCATAGCTCCCGTGTTTGGGACGTTTGACACGGCACAAATCCTGTTCCGGATTTACTGTCCGTGAAATGAAGCACCGGCCTAGGCTCGCACTCCGGATTTCCTAGTGACTACCTTGGCTTGTTGGTCTTGGAATAGGCATAGGGCGGGGAAAGTAAATGGCGACGCCAAAAAAAAAAAAAAAAAAAAAAAGACTCAGAGGGTCAGGAAAAAAAAAGCAGTATTAAGCAAGACAGAGGATGGTGCTGGGCGGTGGTGGCGCATGCCTTTAATCCCAGCACTCGGGAAGCAGAGGCAAGCGGATCTCTGTGAGTTCGAGGCCAGCCTGGTCTACAGAGTGAGTTCCAGGACAGCCTCCAAAACAATACAGAGAAACCCTGTCTCGAAAAAAACAAAACAAAACAACAAAAAAAAAAAGACAGAGGATGGTTTGGTGCCACTGGCCTATGGGCGCGCAGCCAGAGCGAAAGGCCTGACGGTCCCCTTTTAACCCACGTATACCAGAGCGAAGCTGGGTCCATGGGTTCTCCAACATCTCACACTTGCCGCTGTCCTGGGATATGGTCCACGCGGTGGTGTAGGTGCCAATTTCAACACAGCAGCGAAGGTGTGGAGAGATGGAGAGTGGAGTTGTGGGTCAATTTACCTGCGTAGTGAGTCTAGTTAATTAGAATGCTCCATTCTTTGCAGTCCAGCGACCCTCATCCTTCTTCAAGGTGCCTGGGCGCAGCAGCCGTCCCAGGCCCTACTATAGATCCCAGCCCTTTCCTGTCGTAGTCTTTTATGTCCTCTCAGTCCTTCATCCGGAGGACATTCGAAGAGGCTAGCCCAGTATCTGGGCGGTCAGTGTTACCATGGAGTCTTTGTTCGTGTTATCAGGTCCCTGGTGAATCTTAGCGAGGACCAGACGAAGGTCGGGGAAACCTGAGCAGCAAAAGGGCCTAAATGCAACCAATGCAACTAATATCTGTGCATCTGAATCCCACTATGATATCAGACAAATGACTAGCCTCTAAGGTTTTATCTCTGCAGCTATTAAATAGGACTTAGCCCTGTCCCCCCTTCTCTGGGTCCAGTAGAAGATCAAAAGAGATACAGTTCTCACGGTATTTCAGAAACAGCTTCGAGTAGAGGAAGTTGCCCTGGATTTTAAATATTGGCTCACTCTATGACCTTGGGCCCCCAAGTTGTAAGATGGGAACCTACCACTGACTTCTCAAGCTTGGTGGAACCAGGTCCTGAGGTAGGGGAGGAAATTGCTAGACTGTCATGCCCTCCAGGCAATGCGGAGGCTGGGCTCCTCAACATTCCGTCTGGACTAGGCCCAGCTACAAAGGCGTGCCAAGCCTGGACCCTCTTACTACTGCTGAAGCCTGCAGGGTGGTGCTGTTTTAACCTATGGCACCCGTCCCTTCCACAAGGATGCACAGGGAATCTGAGCACTGGCAGAAGGGATTGGATACATTGATGCTGTACTGGTCCAGGTAGACCAACACCCACACCACTTGGGCCAGCACATGGCACAGCTCCTTCCATCTTTCCTCCAGCGGGTAAACAAGTCCAGGATAGCTGAAATTCAGCAGGTCAGCTTGGCTGAGCTGCCTTCATGAAAGAACTGTCTTTCCCTGCCTCCGGTACCCAGGGCAGGCCCTTCCCTCTCAGTTCCTTCTGAAACCTAAACCACCACCACCACCCCAAGCTGGGTCAGTTCTCAGAGCTCCCATAATAGTACTGAGGCCTGCTCCCCGCCAGTCTGCTAGCGCACTATCTCTGCCCCTTCTCCTTGACCCACTAGATACTTAACCTGGAAACTGGGGTGGGAAGGAAGGAGGCTACCCCTGAACTGTTCCTTTAAAAAACAAAATCCTCTCTTGCCAGCAGCCTCTCTGCACTACGGTGATTTCTCCCCAAGCCCAGTGACCAGTGGTTCCCATCGTTAAGTACAATGCAAGCCTAGCAGCTTTCCTCTCCATGGGTCTGGACTCCTTCATCTGTGACTACATTGGAGGCCTGGATGCAGATGGAGGTGTTCTGGACCTGGGAGACATTGATATCCAGAGTAACAACATCCTGAAGGTGGGGCAGCTGTTTGTTTGTCTTGGTTTTTCTGCTTGTTGTTTTGTTTTTTTTTTCTCCTACACAAACTGTTTTGGACATCTGAAGAATAGACATCAAGCATGGGTTCCTGGCTGAACCAGAGGTTTTGGTTTTCAAACCACTCCCTACTTAAGGAAAACACCCACCTGGGATGGGACTGTCTGAAGCCTCACCCAGGAATGGACTCAGCCTGCAGGGTTGACTCCGAGACCAGATGGCTAGCTGGGCTGTTTGTAGGCCACCTTCCTGGATGTCACTGCAGTGGCAGGGGCAGGTAATCAGCACCAGGATCAGGTTTTAGATACTGCTCCTTCCTTGTTTGGCATGGTTATCCCCAATCCTCCCAGGAACCCCAGGCCCCACCCCCTGACCCAAGTGGACTCCTTATATAGCTCTAGGATGCCTGGAATGAACTTCTCTGGGATACACCAGCACCTGAATAGCTGGACAGTTGAATATGGCCCATCCGGTTTTAGGGTAAGAGGGTACTGATTCCATTCCCAGGGGAACTAGATGTGGCAAATAAGAGCTATGATTGTATATTTATCTCCACCTCCAGGCCGTCATATAAAATGCCCTTTTCCTGACACTGTAAGTTAAAGGGGTTTGTGGAAGTATCCTTAAATAAAGCCAAAGTAGCCTTGAACTTCATGGTCCATACAGCCAATAGTAAAGGACCACATGGCTGTCAAACCCAGTGGGAATCACCTTACCTTTACAGCCACCCTTACCCCGAGTCCTTTTGACACCATGCCCCCTGGTGGTTAGATGAAGTAAACCAAGCGGGAGCAGGAGCGATGTTTGAGAACAGCCATTATCCTGACCCTAGTGCCACCTTCATTCCCTACTCACCTCCCTCTTTGTGACAGGACAGGGTCTGGCTGGTCAGTAGTACCCTTGAAGGTTAGCACTTGAAGGCTCCCCAACCCCTAGGTCTGCCGAAGTCCTTTGGGGTATAAGCTGGGGTATAGGGGCAGCTCTCAGGGGCTTGAGTGCAGTTCGGTCTGTGCAGGCTAGGGCATCAAGTAGGAGCATTGTTTCCACTCACAGCAGGTACTCACTCAGGTACGGGGGCCTGTCACCTTTTGATCAGAGCAATTTTGACACCGCTCTGCCGACATAAATTACCTTTGCTCCTCCGGGTTTGGAATAAGCAGTTCACATGCCATTTCCAATGGAGATGGGAAGGGAACCGCAGATCAAAGGGGGACGGGAGAGGAATTTTTACCATTTATCAAGATATGAGTTCAGGCACCTCATTTTTTACATGAAAGCATTTGCAGCGTGTCAGGGGTTGGAGATCCTTGCAGGCAAAGTGTATATCTTCATAGCTGAAATGACAGGTGGGCAAGGTGTCTCTCTCATGCCTTCCCACTGGTTCTAACACTGGTTACCTTGTGATGATGAGCCCTGCCTATTTCCTGAGGTCTTGGGAAGCCAGGATGGCTGTTGGAGCTTGAGTCAAGGGGTCCTCAAACCAGTGCCAATACTCTGTCTGAAGATTCCTCCTGTCATTTTACCAAGAGTAGAGCTTCAAGATAGAGCACAGACAACCTGGATCCCTCTTTCCCCTACCTCAGGTCTAGGAAGCTCATTTCTGGGACCCAGTGGCCATTCTTGGGTGCTGCACGGGTGTATTCAGTCAGGGTCCAGGAGACTCCTAACTTGCCATGGAGACAAGAAGGCCAAGCCTGATGTGTTGCTCAACCGTAGGAAAATGCTGGACATGACTGCCCTGAGCACTCGTAACTGTTCCATGCATTCGGATCTGTATTCTAATCCCAATAGGCTGGGGGCAGGGCCCCTCCTAGATCTTCCTGCAACTCTGCACGCTGTCTCTTTTAACCCCTTACTGAGATGAATCCATCTCTTCCTAGTCCTGGGGAAGGACAAGAGTAAAGGAGACTAAGATAGGCCAAGGACATGACCGGTCCATCCCAGAGCCCAGCCTTCTTCAAAGAGGAAGCACGGGAATGGAGGTGGGTTCCTGGGATCTAGACAGAGGTGGCTACGGGAAGTCAATGGGTGACCACAGTCTCCCTTCTTCTAGGAATAAAAAGGAGTGAGAGCCGAGAGAGGGATTGTAAAGTCCCAAGGTGCTCACTAATATGCCCTCTATACCCTGAGTCACTGTCATTGCCTAGACAAGGCTAAACTCCACTCAGAACTCAAACCAAACCACCAGTCTCCTCCTTCCCACCCCACCCAGAGACCACATGTAGGTCTTGCTGCTTGCTGCTTTTATTTTCTTTGTGACAGACAGACAGAGAGCTGCACAGACAGCTGGATGGCTGAGGGGATGGTCAGAACAACATAGGCAACAGGGTATTGGATGGAAAGGAAACTCCATAAAAGGCAATAAATAAATAAATACAAATAGGAAGAAGGGAAAGGCATGGAGGAGCAGTAGGGACATCCTTGGGCCAGTGCGAGGGCCCAGACCTGCATCTGCTGGCACAGGGGCCAGCTTCAGTGGCCTTAGGCCCACACTGATTTGCTTTTCTCCTCTCTCTTTCTGAAGATTCAGCTGCTGGCCTGCCCTGCCACCCCCAAGCCTGCTCCCTGCCCTCCCTTCCACCTGTCTGCTCTGGCTCCTGGTACCGTCACGGTGGTCTGTCCTCCTCTCCTATACTCATGCCCAGCTTACTGTTCCCACACACGGGATCCTTCTCCCTCTTCAGCCACTCCCTGAGATGTGCGATATACCTCTCCCACTCCATCCCAGAACCTTCCTCAAGTTCCTCCCTCCCCAGCCTCTGCCTTTCCACTCTTCACTTCCCCACGCCCTTCTTCCCTTGCCCAGTCCGACCAGTGGGTCTCCTGCTCTGTTTGTAGCCGGGGTGACGTCCGGCTGAAGCCCCAGGGGCCTTGTCCCCTTAGGTCCATGAGGTAATAGCCCAGTCAGATGTTGCTGATGCTGGTATCTGAAGCCCCGGCCTGTCCAGCTCCGCATGGGCTCTGGAATGTCCCTTGGCAGCGTGAGTGGGAACCCGAGTTGATGCCCGTGGCCGGGCTGTGGTCCATGCCACCTAGGGGCTGCCAGGGTAGGAGCGGAGCAGCACCTTGTGACGGGTAGCAGCCTCAGCCCGACGTCGCCGCTGCTCACCCAGGAATTCCTTGAGCCGGTTGGTGGTGAAGGTGAGTGTCTGGCGGCGCAGCTTCATCAGGTAGGCATCTTGCAGCCATGGGTGGACCAAGCAGTCCTGCAATGAGGGCCGGCTCCTACCAGGCCAGTGAGGGGTCATGAGCCAGGAAAGAAGCTCTTGGAGAGGGCAGACTGTGCCCTCCCTCAGGCCCTTCATTACTTCTGATTCACCAATGCGTGTGTGACACTGGGCTCAGTTTCCCAGTCTCTGGAATAGGGACGGCAATTCTGTCTTCCCCAGGGCTGTTACAGGCTTTACATGGCAGGCAGCAATGATGGCTGCTGCTGCTGCACTGTATGGAGGAGGTGGGAGTCTCTGGCTGCATGCAACCAGGGCAGTCTGCATTCAGAGGCAGGGGACACTGGAGGGTTGGCAAGCAGGGCCTACTCACCAGGGATGTACTGAGAGGACCTTTCGCAAGAAGAGGGTGGCACTCTGGGACGTGTTAGGGTACAACTGGAAGGCATCAAAGCGGCCCCCCACAATCCGAGCCTCTGTTTCCTGGGGGTCTGGCTCATAGAACGGCGAGTATCCACTAAGCCTGTTGTGGAACACAGGTGAGATGCCCCGCTTACTGCCTCTACCTTAGAGTGATGGCCAGTTGTCAGGCCTAAGAGACATTAATGTAGGGCATCAAGGAGAGGCACAATACTCAGGGACTGTGCCACCTTGTCATTGGATGTGTGGTGGGAAGAAAGGGCATGGAGGCGGAAATGGGCTGAGAGCTAGAGCCGGCAGAGGGAGAGGATCATGGGTAGAGGAGAGCAGGCAGCAAGGCCAGACCACTCACATGATGTAGGTGAGCACACCTGCTCCCCAGATGTCTGTGGCAGAGCCAATGGGATCTCCCTTCACCATCTCAGGAGCTGCAGGAGACAGAGGTCAAGCTGAACTAGGTTCCCCTTGGCAGGGGGGCAGGAAGAGGCAGGCGGGGGTGGGAGTGGTTCTAGGCCTTAAGGAGCAGGAGGCAGAACCAGCAGGACCATGGCCAGGTTACCACACCATGAGTAAAATCAGAGCAGCAGGCCTTATAGGTCAGCAGACAGGACAAAACAGGTGTGGCCACCAGGAGAGGTGGGCCACCTGAGGCGCTGGATGATGGAGGTTCCAAGGGACCCAAGATGCAACTTCACAAGCTGCCTTGGATCAGTTCTGTGTGGCCAACACCAAGTTTAGGGGCCTTCGAAATCAGCCTGGCTGGCTCAAATCCCAAGCCTGCCCCTCCTAACCGTGGGACCTTGGGCGATTTACTAAGCCAGCCTAGCTCTCCATTGTTTCATCTAGAGAGTGTGGCTTGTAGAATAACTCTAAGGAATAGAGACAATAAGCATCGGTTAGCAGGTAGCTAAATGACTGCTGGTTTTCCCTGTGCGGTATAGTCATAATTGATTCTCTCGTCTTCCCAGCTTTTGCAAATCCCATTGCAGTTATTTGTAACTGTCTAATTGGACGAATACTTAACGTCAGGGTTCCTCTCTTTCCTCATCTGTAAAACTGGAGTACTATTATGCCGAACTCTAGGGCTATTGTAAAGATCAATGGAAAAAACGCTGTGCATTATTTACGTAACAGCTGACGCACAGTGAACGGTACATATGTGGGTGACGGGGGTGAGCCTGGCACACACCTCTGGCAGTTTTCCCACCCTCTACCATGACCAGCTGCTGGTCTTCTCACCCATGAACTCCAGAGTGCCTGTGCGGTGGCCAAGGGGCTTCAGGGCCTGAGGATTGTAGGGCTGGGCACTGCCAAAGTCCACAATCTTAAGGGCATTGTCAGCGGCCAGCAGCAGATTGTCTGGCTTGATGTCCAGGTGTAGCACGTGGTGGCCGTGGAGGTAGTCCAGGCCTTGTAGCAGCTGCACCACGTAGGTAGCCACATCGTCTTCTGAATACCGGAACCTGAGGTGGGGGTGGGGGTGGGGAGCAGTGGAAATGGGATAGGTCATCTTCCAGCCAGCTTTCCAACTCTTGCTACCCACTCCGTTCCCCCAGGAACAGCCAGCTACCTGTCACTGAGCCCACAGAGGAGTTCCCGGTTGCCACAGCTCTCGGCAATAAGCACAAGGTACCGCGGGGTGATGTAGGCCTCGTGCAGGGACATGAGCCGCTCATGGTGCAGAGTCCGCAGCACCTCATACTCCTGAAGCACTCGATGCTTGCCTTCCGCTGCGTATGGCACGATCTTGGCAACAAACGTTCGGCCTGTTGCATTCTCCCGGCATGATCGCACAACGCCAAAGCGGCCCCTGCATGTCGGAGGGATACCACAGACTCAGGGTGGGCACTGTCAGTGTGAGAGCTCACTGGGAAGCAGGGACCCTGGGAACTGGATTGCGGTGGGCTTCAGAGTTCAGTGCCGGGAAGAAAGATTCCAGCACTCCCTGGCTCTCCAGCTGTGGGAGACCCCTCAGTTCTGTCACCTGTGAAAGGGGTGATGCTATCGAGGCAGAGCCCTCCCCTCACAGTTTGAAGATTAAATGACGGCACGTGGCTCAAGCGCAGGGACGTGCCTAGCGGAACCAACAGTTCTAAAAACCCACATCTCAGCATCTTCCTCCAAGTCCAGCCAGGACAGTCTGCTCTGCCTCTGAAGCTCTACGCCCCTTGTGTCCCATCCACTCTCCCACCTCCCCTTCCCACCCCTGCTTGCCTGGCCTTCTCCTCTAGGAAGGTGTAGGGCTTCTGAGGGGGGCCCTGTCGAAGAGTGGTGCTCTCAGGCGTGGGGGAGCTGACCACCTCCTTGGCTGGGCTGAGGCTCCGCACAGTCACCTTGGTGGGCTCAGGAGGGGGCTCAGGGGCTGGGGGCTCAGGGGCTGGAGGTGCAGACACGAAGGAAGTCACCATATATAAGGAAGTTGAGGAAGGTGCTGGTTTAACTCCTTGAGGGGTAGAGGTTGGGGTCAGGGCTCCAGTGTCAGGGACAAAAGACTTGGGTTCACTTGGGGTGATCTGGATACTGGGTGGGGTGGGCGCTGCTTGCTGGGCAGCCAGCAGACCCCTGTGCTTTCGTGGGGGCGTTGGGGGTGGTGGACCCATGGCCCTAAGTGAGGGCAAGGCCTGGCTAGCAGACACGGGGGAAGTTGAGGAGCTAAGAGAGGCTGCCTGGGGGCTTGGGGGAGCAAGAGCTGGGGTGGGGGCCAGTGAGGTAGGAGAGTCAGGAGGTGGGGCCCTGGCTGGCCCTGAGGTAACAGGGGCATCTTGGGGAGCAGCAGCTGGCTGAGCTGAAGAATCTAAGAGGAGACAAAGAAAACCATCACTGAGTGTTCTGGGAGCAAAGCTCTGATGCCCCAAGGAGTGGGGAGGCCCTGGGCTTGCCACCTCCACCCTACGCCTTGCACTGACCTTGAGGACCTCTGATGAGGACTTTCTCAGAAGGGTTGCTGAAGGGCCCCTGACCAGCACGGTTGGAACAGGCCACACGGAACCGCACAGTCACGCCAACAGGCAGTTGCGTGACATTGTAGTAACAATCGAGGATGCCTGAACTTACAGGGTGCCAGACAGATTCCCCTGCAGGCAGCGCAGGGAGGGTTAAGATCACAGAAGGGATGGTCCCAACTCTCCGTGCTATTTATAAAGAGCCCAGAGAAGATGCCTCTACCTAGAGAAGACACTGACCTTTCCAAGCAGCACCCCCACCCGCAACCCCTGGCCTGCCACCGGCTGCCTCCTTACTCCCCTCATCCTGCCTTGCCCTCACCATCTACCCGCCGCTCCAGAGTGTAGGTGCAAGGTGCCCGGCTGTCTCCTGGCTTCCACAGCACCAGCGCGGTATCATGGTAGGTCTGCGGCACCTCCGGAGGAGCTAGCTTTCCTGGGATGCCTGGAAGGAGGAGGAGAGGCCCCAGCAGAGGGTTCAGCAAGCTCTGCCCCCCACCTCCTCATCCCTACTGCATGGGCCCTGCCCCCCTAACTCACGGGCCACAGACACAGTACAGGAGCTGGTAATGCTGCCCAAGACGTTGGTAGCCGAGCACTCATAGAGCCCGGCATGCCGCTTGCCAGCCCGGGGTATGCTCAGCAGCTGCCGTCCGTCCTTGCAGGACACAATGACCACTGAGGGCTCTGACCTCAGGGACTGCTTATCTGGGGACAAGAAGGCACAGGGTTGGGGCAGCTGAGCAAACTCAGGTTTCTCTCACTTGCCCTTTATTTCTGCCTCCCTGTGGTCTAGCCTCTCCTACGCCCTTTAGTAGGAGCCACTTGTCACTCCCTGCCTGCCCTTCTCTGTGGAAGATGCAATCTGCTTACCTTTCATCCAGGAGATACGGGGTGCTGGGCAGGCTGCTGGCAGGCAGAGCAGAGTGGCTGCTTCCCCTTCCAGCAGCACCTGGTCCTTGAGTTTAATGTGGAAGACTGGGGGGAAATCTGAAGGAAAAGAGACAACTCAGGACCCTAGCTGATTGCTGCCGAGGGAGGGACAGATGCACGTGAGGCCTGGTGTGACAGGGCCCGCAGGGAACCAAGCGACCGGGTCTCTCCTCCCAGTCAAATGTGGGGAGCAGAACCCCACGCCACCGCATTTTCTTGTGGTAAGTATCACCTCCTCCAGACCCTCAGCGTACGTAGAACCACCTCCTTGACTGATGACTCGAGATGCTCGGTGCATCCCTCACCTTTGTAAATCGCTTAGAGCTGGCCAGCACTAAGCATTTTCTACACGCATTTGTTAAAAGAAAAGCAAACACATTTGAAAAATGGTAACAGTTAAGGTTCTGTAATTTAGACTCCCTCTTGGCCGCTGCAGGGCAAGCGAGAGGGGACAGGAGATGAAGCAGTGACCGGAGCTAACCTGGGCTGCAGGCAGAATCTGTGATCAGGACGAGCAGACTCGGCAACAGCAGGCAAAGGCTCTTGCCACCAAGCCCCATGACCTGAGCTCAGTTCAAGAGATCCATGCGATGGAAGGGAAAAAATACACACTCCTGAAAGTTGTTCTCTGTCCTCCACAGGCATGTCATGGCATGTACATGTATGTGTGTGCGCATGTGTATAGACACACACAATACATAAATGAAATCTTTAAAAAGTTTAAATGTTTGAAAAAATGCCTTTAATCCCAGCATTTGGGAGGCAGTGGCAGGAGGATCTCTGTGATTTTGAGGCCAGCCTGGTCTAAATTGTGAGTTCTAGGACAGCTAGAGCTGCATACACTTAAGAGTCTTAAGACCCAGTCTCAAAACACAGAGTTCTGAAGTCAGTGCCCCCTATGGGTAGCCTCTGGAAGGCTATCCATATCTCAGCCTCCCTGGGGTATAGGGAAGGTTCCTGATATTCCAACTTCTGCATAGCTAACTCAATCCCCTAAAAAGGGCTTCTGAGAGAGCAGAATCGAGACTACAGGACCCTAGGCAAGTCACATGCCCCTTCAGAAGCTCCATTTCTAATCTGTGAATTGAGAGACTGAGCCCAGTCAAGCTTGGGTGGGGAGGGTTTGCTGTAAGAATAAAAGGAGGCCCCTGGAGTGCTGGCACGTGTGTGTGTGTGTGAAGGAAGTGCTCCCAAATGTTAGCTCTTCTTGAGGTTGTTACTATTATCTCTTTAATACACCCATCAGAGAAGCCAGGAGCTGAACCTGGGAGAAGGAATTGTTTCGACAAAGCAGAAAACTGCCTGGACACTGACTCGTGACCTTGCCCAAGGCAAGAGGCTTGGAGTTCTGTGCCAGTTCTGCTAGGCTGGGTCCTCAGGGGCAGGATGATTTGAGACCGTGAGCCCTGAATTGTTCCTTAAGATCCAATGCGGTTTGGGTCACCTCGGGTGGGATGTATCTTCTTCAGCTGGGGAAAGAGTTAAAGACCCCTGGGAAACCAAGATCTGAGGAACCAGGAGGGATCTGGGATTCTGCAGGAGCACATGAGCAGTGTGTGTCTCTTCCCACTGTCCTCTATTGCGCCCCAGGCAGGGGTCCTAATCTCATCCTCCAGGGTACTGGGGAATAGCCTCACCAGTCGCTGCCCCCAGCCCTAGTTGGGGTACCAGGGAGGGAACAAAACAGGTCAGGGTAAGAGGTGAAAGATGACCCTGGCCCAGTCCACTGTCATTCCCTCAGGACCAGCCCCATTTGATGAAGCAGGAGATGGGGTCAGAGGGCACTGCTGAGCAGGGAACCAGCTGCACTGGCAAACGGAGGCCCCAGGTGGGAAGGGATTAGCCATCCCACACTTCTCTGATAATGCTCTCCTCCAGCCCCTCCTTTCCAGCCAGGGGTCTTCCCTCCCCACCATTCACTCCCATCAGCCCCACAGCTCTCACGAGAGCTTTGGAACAGTCCTCTCAAGCAAGCCCCGCTGAAGCAAAGGGAAGGTTAGACCCAAAACTGGGCCAGGATGGAGTTGACAGCTTCTAAAGGTCACATGCACAGCCTTGCTTGGTGGCTTCCTCCAGACCACCCCAAATGGCCTGGAAACCTGACCTCTTTTCCAGGTGGATAATGCCTCGCTCCCTGCAAACAAGGACACTTGAGCAAGAAATAGACTAGGGGATAGGGCAGGCCTCTACTCCAGAAAAAAAAAAAGCCGGAGGGCTACTTTTCTCTGAAGATGTGCCTTGTGGGTGAGGAGGAGAGGCAGCCAGGGCCTCAGAGTTGTAGAGAGCTGAGGGCACAGTCCAAGCTGGGAGACAAGGTCTGTCTTTGAGAGCACACACTCTGGGGGCTATGGGTGCACGAAAGTAGGATTTTGAGCTGCTTCAAAATTACACCAAGATTCAGAAACCTTCCAAGGTCTTCCAAGCAACACAAGGCCAGCCAAACAAAGGCACTAATAGAGTGACCTGGAGATGCTCTGGGCTGTGGCTGCTCCCTCATTAGACCCGAGACTCGGACAAGCTACTTGGCATCACTTCACTAAGCCTGCCTGTTTCTTTCACCGGTAAACTAGAATGCTGAAGATCATCCTCCTAAAGAATGCTGTGCTGTTAAACACGACAGCGTTTGTGACATGCTTAATAGGACACTTGCCTCTGCTAATTAATGGCAGCTGCTACTGTAATTATCATTGTTGTTTCCCTAACTCGAGGCCTCTTCCATGGCTGCCCAAGCTCCTCGTGATGAACCACTCTCACCCAGCCAGGAGAGCAACCCGAGGCTTCTTACCTGATTCACTGGGCACATACTGGTGACCTAAGTCCTCCTGGACACTGGCGGAGAGGTTTGGCTGCGATAAGCCCTTGTTCTTGCGCAGCCTGGAAAGGCCCCACCGATGCCGGCTTCGGCTCTCCCCTGGAGCTGTACAAACCCAGACTCTTGAGCTCTTGGGTAGCCATTGCCAGTCAGCACCCACATCCCTGTAGCTCTCGAGGTAAAAAAAAAAATCAAAGCCAAAAACCACCTTGTCCCTCCTCTTCCTGTTCCCACCTTAGCCTCTGCCTCTCCACCTTTCTCCTCCTCTCTCTGTAGCCCTGCCAGAGCCGCCCTTCGGGCCTCTGGAACCCGCTTCTCCTTTCAGAGCCGTCTCCAGAACACCATACCAACTTCTCACCCAGTCCCTCCTTACCTGAGGAACCCGATGTGCCGCTGGCCTCTGAGCCCAGAGACTCAGCGGAAGGTGTGGTGGCACCAGTCTGAGAGGCCAGTTGATTGTGGGGAACACCGAGGCGTCGCAGGCTCTCCCCCTCCGAAGTAGCCCTGCGCAGCCGTCCAAACAGCGGTGTGCTGCGACCCGAGGCGCCCCCGGAGTCCTCGCTGCTGCCGCTGCGCTGCAAACGGCTGGACAGACGCTCCAGCGTGGAGCTGAGTCTCCTGCGCACCGCCAGCACCGGGGAGCCCCGTGCTGAGCTACCACCCTCAGAGCTCTCCCCGTCTCCACTGCGGGACTCCCAGGCTGGATGTCGTTGCCCGGGCGGGGTCCTCCGCAACTTCTGCGACAGGGACAGCGAAAGGCGGCGCACGAGGCCTGGCTCTCCCGCTACCCTGAGGTCCTGCACAGAGCGTGAGCGCTCGGGCCGTCGCACCAGCTCTAGCGGAGTTCCCGCCGGGCTGGGACGGTAGATGCCATCGTCCTCCGCCCCACGGAAGGGACCGCGCTCCTCTGAGCGCGAGCGGCTCAATAGCCGCAGGCCCCGTGACAGTGGCGATTCGCGGCTGCGCTTGAACTTAGCCTCGAACACGGCCTCTGATTCTAGGTTCTCGATGCTGCCGCTGAGGCTGCTGCCTGGCCTGGGGGGCACCGTGGGGACTGGGGCTTTCTCGGGTAGCACTGGGGGAGTTCTGGCCGAAGGCACGCGCTTATCGGAGGCTCCGGAGGCCACCCTGGCATACACAGCCGCGTGGGGCTTGGGTTCTAATGGAGGCACAGTAGAGTCCTGTAGGGTCTGGGTGGGACCGGACAGCTGGAGAGACTGCATGATCTGAGCATAGGGGGTGAGAGGCTGCGCTGGCATCTGCAGAGCCAACGTTGGCTGTGCTGGTTTGGCAGCTCGGACTGGTTCTGGTTTGGGCTCTGGGACTTTCTCTGGGGCAGGCTGAGGTGAGGGGGGCTGGGGAGAGTCTCTGGGTGTAGCAGCGGGAGGTTCCGGGGACTTGGTAATACTGGGTTTGGGGACGCTGGTCCTCGCAGGGCTGGGTGGCTGGGCTTCGCTAAGGGCAGATAAAGAGGGTGACTCCTGCAGCCTGCGAGCCCCAAGCCTGGCTACCGGGATTTCGAGGGGTGCCCCCGCGCGCCGGTGCCGACCCCGGGGCTCTGCCTCACCCTGAGAGAAGCTGCTGCTCTTTTGCAGGCCCCGAGACTCGGGAGGGGGCTGGTGGTGCGGTGCAGCCTCGCTGGAGGCAGCCCGCGCCATCCTGGGATCCCGTGCACGACCCCCTAGGCTCTCCAGCAGGGGGCCCCTGAGGCCGCTGACCTTGCCATCCTCGGGACCTCCCCGCAGCAGCCGCTGACGCAGGGCCTGCAGCCTCTGGGCGTACTCGCCCTCACCCAGGCCTCCCCGAGTCAGGCGGGTGGCACCCGGGCTGGGGCTTCTACGCTGCGGCAGCTCCACAGATGCTGCCTTGTGCAGGCTCCGGCCCGGCTCCCGCGACCCGACCCGGGGCAGGGCGCTCTCAGCAGAGCTGCCCCTACGGAGCTCGGGCCGCCTGGGGCTAGGCCCATCTGGGGGCTCCTGGCCTGGAGAGGGGAGTGCCTCAGGGCTGGGGGCCTCCTGGTCCTTAGAGGGAGCCCTTCCCTGTTCTTGCCAGTCCATGGGGGTGGCAGCCCCAGTGTCCGGGGTCCCCAGAGCCTCATCTTCAGTGGGGATGTCAGTGAGGGATACCCGAGAACCTGAGAACTCGGGCTGCAGGGGGCGGGGCACCGAGGGAAGCTCTTCCAGCTCTTCCTCTTCTGAGTCTGATGAAGACGAGAGTCCCCCGCTCGGGGGTGGTCTTCTAGGCATGGCCACCCACACCCGCTCCGGGGGAGCCCGCAGCAGCTCTGGAATGGGGCGCAGCACCAGGTGGCACTTGTAGCTGATTTGGGAGCGCTGCAAACAAGGTACTACAGTCAGACCAGAAAGGCCCGGAGGCCTAACCAGGCCTTTTTCAACTCCAGGGGAAAGAAACAGAGGGATGGGAAGGCAGCTCAGGCAGGGTTGGGGGGTGAGGTCATCATGGGGACGGGGGAGGGGGACGGGGGACGACGACGACTGTGTGGGAGGCACCCTGAGGGGAGTGGGGGGACTGTGTGGGAGTAAACTAGTATGGAAAGGACAGACACACTCACCTGCCACCTCCTCCGTGACAGAAAGAGCTTCAGATGATCTGTGCTCACCTCTGCACCTTTTGCTTGTGTCTGAAAATCCAGAAAAGAGGACCTGAGGGACAGCACTCTGTCAACCCAGACCTTTCTAAGAGACGAAGTCCACTGTGGGGCTTGGAGCAAGAAATATGGGTTCCGAGGCTGGAGAGACGGCTCAGAGGCTAAGAGCACTGACCGCTCTTCCAGGGATCCTGAGTTCAATTCCCAGCAACCACATGGTGGCTCACAACCATCCACAATTCAATCTGGTGCCCTCTTCTGGCATGTAGGCAGAACACTGTATATATAATAAATAAATAAATCTTTAAAAAAGAAAGAAAGATGGGTTCCTGGGGGTCTGTCCCTGTGACTTTGTCAGGGCAGAGACACACCTGAGGCAAATTCTTGGACTGTAAGGGGAGAAGCAGGTAATAAGCAGTACCTGAGAGAGGGTGGCTTTCCCTGGCATACTGGGTACCCTGTGGTCCCCAGCTCCCTTTCTGTCTCTGTGTGTAACAAGCACCCCAGACATCTGAGGTCCTGGTGGTCCAGACTACAAGGCTGCCAGCAGCACCCCACCCCCTCACTCTAGTGGGCCCACTACTGCTTGTTTCTGGTCCGAGGAAGGAAGCTCGCACCACACAGGTTGCTAGCAGAGTGGCTTCTCTTCAGCTGGCCCAGCACTGTGCTCAGTGGTAAGTCTTGTGTTGTAGGATGATGGACACCAAGCTCAGAGCCGTGAATGTGCTGGGCAGGCTGTCTGCCACTGAGCTATATGGCCTCACCCAATGGCAAGTTTATTAAGATGCCTTTTTTGGACTCATTTGCTGACGGCCTCCTCACCAGTGCCTAGCCCAGGACGCTGGGACTTGAAAATGATGAGAACCCTGATCACGTGAAGTTCATAATAAGTGAGTGAGTCAAGCCACCCAGTCACTAGTACAACCCAGAACAACCCAGGACAGAGGTGGGATCACAAAAGGAGAGAATTAGACCAAGGTTGGTCTTGAGCACCAGTGAAAAAGAACCTTGAAGAGGATTCCCCAGGAGAGGAAGAGGAGTTCAGGCCTACACTGAAGAGTCTAGCTACTTCAACTTGATCGCTGGCTTGGGCCTCACTTATTCCAGGAGAGGAAGAGGAGTTCAGGCCTACACTGAAGAGTCTAGCTACTTCAACTTGATCGCTGGCTTGGGCCTCACTTATTACAAAATGGGAGCAATATTAGAACCTTTTACAGATCCATTGTGAGGCTAATGGGTATAAAATGTATATAAACGCATGTCATAGTTATCACACATAACTCAGTAAATGGAGACATTGATAACATTCTCTCTTCCCCCATTGCTCTACCATGTTTGGTAGGACTAGACTCACTTTGAACCAAGGATGCTCCAGTGTCTCTTCTGCAGTAGGTCTCCTGTAAAGGAACGAGAAGTAATGATTTATCATTCTTTTGTTCATGAATGGTTGAGAAAATGGAACCTCTTAAGAATTAGGGATTTGGGGCTAGAGAGATGGCTCAGCGGTTAGAGGCAGATTACAGTTTCTGTGACTCCATGTGCAGGGGGTCTGATGCCTTTGGTCCCCACAGATACCATCACTCATATGCACATAGCACACTATTAAAAATAATGCAAACTAGCCAGGCAGTAGTGATGCATGCCTTTAATCCCAGTACTCTGGAGGCAGAGGCAGGTGAATCTCTGTGAGTTTGAGGCCATCCTGGTCTACAAAGTGAGTTTCAGGATAGTCAGAGCTACACAGAGAAACTCTGTCTTGAAAAAATAAAAAAAAAAAAAATTAAAAGCAAATCTTAAAAAACTAAAAGAAAAGAAGTCAAAGAGCTAGGAGTTTCGTATCTAAGGGCAGAGGCTTGGTGGTCTGAGGGCAGGCCTCTTCAGTCAAGGGTCTTCTACTCACAGCCGATCCTGCACCAGCACTTTGATGAGGAAGCCCCGGGCCTCCCTGCTCAGGCTCAGGAATGTGGTCTCCTCAAAGGCCACGTTGTAGTTTCGGATATTCATCAGCGTTGTCCGATCATTCTCCCCCACAAATGGGGAGATGCCCGTCAAACTGCAAGGTTAGAGTGGACTATGGTAAGGGACAGGCAGGACCTCGAGGCTGAAGCTAAGGTGAGGTGCAGTGCCTGTGGTGGGGGACCAGGAGCAAGGGAGGGCCAAAGGACATGGGGACATTAGAGGCTGGGCAAATCTGGACAGGAAGCCAACGTCTTCATTCTCTTGTCCTGCTCCCACTTGAGGACATCTGATGGTTATCGAGGCAGTCGTGCCTTGGGAACCGGTTGCCTGTGCTTTGGACAACATATTCTGTCCCACCTCCAGCGTGGCTTTCCCATGAGGACACTATCCTCCTTCTAGTCCATGCCCTGGACCTCCTCAGACTAGGAAGCCCCCTGAGCCTACACGCTGGAGGATCCAGTGTGCCCACCTCTTCTGGAACTGGGAAATGCCAACCAGGGTAACCAGCGTCATGCACGTGAAGCCCCTTAAGTGAGGAAGGAGCAGTATGTGTGGAAGAGAAGGCGGTGGGTGGGCCGTGGGGCCTGCAAGTGTTAGGAGCGAGCCAATCAGCAGACCAGTAGGCGCCTGCAGAGGGGTCCTTACCAGAGGAAGGCAACGACACCCACGGGCCTGTGGGAAATCAGAAGTACGGGTGAGAGGGCAGCTCACTCCAGCCAGAAACGAGAAGATCTCTCCACCACCATTCTGAAAAGGATGGGTCCTCCCGGGGAGCACTGCATAGGAGTACCTACTTCAGGTAGGAACTCAACCCAAAGTCAGGGGTCATGGCAAGGCTGGCTGAGGAATCCCAGAAGTCTGAGGACCAATAAGCTTACACCCATCTTACTTGGGGAGGTCCAGTCCCAGGGAAGCTGGAAGCTGCGGACTACAGAGCTGAGGCCCAGAGGGACTGGGTTAGCCCTGAATGATGATGGGCAGGAAAGGCAACCTTAGGAGCAATGCTACCCGCTATCAGAAGAGGAACCCCAGTTTCCTGAAGTTCTTCCCAGTCAGGGAGCAAGTCCCTCGCATAGGCAGCATGCCGGCATTACCAGATGTCAGTGACTCCGGACACAGGGCTCTGGTTCACAATCTCAGGTGCTACAAACTCTGGAGTGCCATACTGACAGTACTGGGGCTCCCCCGGAGTGAGTTCCTGGGCATTCCCGAAGTCACAGATGCGCACCTGCTCCTCACCCCCTGCGCCATCCCAGACTAGCAGGTTCTCCGGCTATAACCAAAGCACGGAAGCTGAGTAAGGAGAAACACCTCACACGACAGCCCCACCCCTGGCTGCTCTCCACATCTCTCCTTACCTTGACGTCGAGGTGCAGCACATGACTCTGATGCAGGTAGCATATTCCTTCCAGCACTTGCCGCATATAGGCCCGGGTCTGTGGAAACAGGGGGGCCAGAGTCCGTGGAGGTGGGAGAGCATTCTGTTGGATCATCACCAGGGGTGTGGCAAGAGGTCAGGCCACGCCTCTGCAGTGGCCTTCAGATGGGTCATGTAGCCCACCACACAGGATGAGGGATGCTAAGACTCAGGGTCACCATACACCACTGCACAAGTTGTGCACAGTGTGCATAGAGAGGATAGTGATTTACATTATACTAAGTAGCGCTGTGCTGTGAACAGCTTGTACAGCCATATAGCAAGATAAAAGTCTAGGTAGTTTCTGTAGGCCGTACATGTGAGCAAAATGGGGACGCAGCGGAGTTAGGGTCTGGCTTGTGTCTGCTGTTGTTTACGAAAGACAGAGCAAGTCTTGTCTTGTGGAGTGGGGAGTTCTGCTGTGCTCTCCACCCCTCACCCCTCGGCTTCCTTGTGGGCACAAAGGGCATGCATAGGACCCAGCCATTGTTCTTAGAGTTCACATGGGTGAAAGCTGGGCAACCCGGCCCCTACCACCCACTGCCCTCACCTCAGACTCACACACGGTGGGCTTCCTGGCCATACGCTCTAGAAGCTCTTCTGTACAACTGTGTCATAGGTCAAGGAGAAGCATCAAACACTAACTATTAACTACCTGGCTCAGCCCCAGAACTGAGTCCAGGGCCCTCTGTCCCCACAAAGCATATACGACATGGTAAGAAAGGTCCAGACACTATGTCCCCCTTTCCTGGCATCAGGTTACACACATGGGGAGACCTGCTTGAACTTTGAACTTTCAGGCAACTACCTTACCCATTCTGAGCATGGGTTTCCTCACGGAATGAAATGAAGGTGACAGTTCCTCTCCTGGCTTATGCAGCATTTTATAGAGTTCAAATTACAGCAGAATCTTATTGACTATAGATGGAACTCCTCGACTATATTTGAGAGTAACCCAGAGGTCCCTGTAATGAGATTATTTGTCATTTTGCTGAGGTCTGGACTCGAACAATGCAGACTAAGAGACTGGTGTTCTCCCTGCTCCAGGAGGGTCACAGTCTCCCTGCTCCAGGAGGGTCAAGCCAACCTCCAGCATTGCCAGTGCAATGTGCCTTTGTTTAGTGCACTGAGAGAAAGGTGTGGCTTTGTGAAAAGAGCCCTCCTGTGTAAAACAAGGTATCAGTTTTCACCGGAAGCAGGGTCCTGTCAAATGTGCAGATGCAGGGCATTGCATCCTGTCATGAAAACATAGGTGTTTGCTAGCTGCAAGACCTTAGAGTAATACACTATTTAACCTCTTTATGAAATTCTACTGGATAGATAAACATGAGGACTGAGTATGTACTAAGCGTAAAACCCATGCAGCACTGCCAGGCGCACACTAAATGGTATGCAAACTGAAGGCTTTCTTTCTTTCTTTCTTTCTTTCTTTCTTTCTTTCTTTCTTTCTTTCTTTCTTTCTTTCTTCTTTTCTTTTAGACAAGGTTTCTTTACGAAGCTCTGCCTGTCCTGGAATTCTCTTTGTAGACTAGGCCGGCCTTGAACTCAGAGAGATCCACTTGTCTCTGTCTCCTCACAGGGTACACCACCATGCCTAGCATGAACTTAAGTTTTTTTTGTTGTTGTTGTTGTTATTTGTTTGTTTAAACAAAAGATCTAGAAATGGTCTTCGCAGATATCTCCAGACTCATCATTCATCCCAACTGTCAACGGGCCAACATTTTTTTAAGGGTCTGGTGGCCTGGACTGGGCTATGTAGACAAGAATGACCATAAACTTCTGATCACAGGTATGTGCCTCCACACTCCTTTTATGCAATCCTGTAAACTGAACCCGGGACTCTGAGCATGCTAAGTGAGCTAGATCCCACCCCAGTGACAACCCTAGCTCAAAAGACCACTTCGCAAAGGGCAAAACCTGTTCCCAATTTGCCTTTACAAAGGACAGTCTTTCACCCCCATCTTGTCCCAGGATACAGCTCAGTGACAATGACAAGTCCCCGGCGCCTCTCGAAGGCTTCGTGGAAGTAGAGCACACAGTCATGCTGGAGCCTGGCCAGCAACCGGGCTTCACGTCTTGCTGATACCTTGGGCTTGGCCTGGCTAGGGATGAACTTGGCTGCAAACTCCAGGCCAGAGCTCCGTTCCACCACACGCCGCAGGTAGGAGAAGGCACCCCTGGAGGACACAGGGAGGGTGACAGAACCCTGCCTTCACTATAGTGCTGAGCCTTCATCCTTCCTGGCCCCAAGACCCAGCAGCCTCTCTCAGTCCCACACCTGCCAATCTCTTGGTGGATGTCATAGTAGTCGCTAAGTCTTCTTCCACGGTGCTCCTCATCCTCTCCGACCCCCTCGACCTCCATAGCTGTCTGAGCTGGGGAGACAGATGTTCCCATGTTGGGAGTGGAGCAATTAGAGATGAGGACAGAGACGGGGAATGTGGGATAGATTCAAAGGACAAAGGACAGAATGCTGGTAGTCAGTCAGGCGCTGGGACTAGAGCATGAAGGGCAGGGTACTGCCTGCTCTTCTCCCCCAAACACTAACCCACCTGAACGCACAGACAACTCGGCCTTGCAGGAGACTTCGCCACCCAGATTCCGAGCTGTGCAGGTATAAACACCTCCATCCTCGGTTCCTGCACTGAGCACCACCAGGGAGCACTCGTTCTCCTCATACACGAAGCTCACGTGATTGCTCTCAGCCAGCAGCACCTCGTCCTGTAGAGGTGGGTGTCACCAGCAGCCTGGGTCTGGCCTTACCCCCATCCATACCAGACAGCCTTTCATTTGGACCTGGAGGCTAGGGGCCTGCCTGTCAAGCCCCCCACTCTGTCTCCACTTGGTTCCTCTTAACCTGGGACCAGACCCAGCCTCTTCCTTATCTGTGGGTTAATAACCCCTGATCTGTGCCAGGCAGTGGTGGACACACCTTTAATCCCAGCACTGGGGAGGCAGAGGCAGGCAGATCTCTATGTCCCAGGACAGCCTGGTCTACAAGAGCTAGTTCCAGGACAGCCAGGGCTACACAGAGAAACCCTGTCTCAGAAAAATCAAAACCAACCAACCAAACAAACGAAAGTGCCTAACCCCTCAGTTAGTCCCCTGAGTCTCACCTCCTCCTCCTCCTTCTCCTCCTCCTCCTCCTCCTCCTCCTCCTCCTCCTCCTCCTCCTCCTCCTCCTCACCATGCCTCTGCCCAGACACTGCACAGACCCCAGGCTCCCTGGCAGCTGCTGCAGCCCACATTACCCTCTGACCTTGTACCACATGATGTCTGGGAGTGGTCTCCCCTCAGCTACCACAGCAAAGCGGGCGGTTTCTCCAGGTCCCACCTCCACATCTTCCATGATGGACTCAAACCGAGGGGCCTCTGCAACAAACAGACACACAAGAGAATAGGGTGCCATAACCACAGGTCCCTGCCTCTTCAGGCCCTGTCCCTATCAGCAACTGGATGGTGAGAATACCAGGCCCTGGCCCCCCAGATGCCCATCCCTCACCCCCTCACCCCTGCCTGAGGGCACCAGAGCTCCTGACATGGCTCTCCTTATAAATCCCAAGGAAGGTGCTTTCCAGGTCTCAGAAGCACTGTCTCTGGTACGGGTTGCTTTGTGGGACCTTTAGGATTCATCTGATGGCTTTGGGGGACATTTTCACACACAAAAGAAATCTGGATTTTCCATTTCTCTCATCTGGCTATCCAGCCCTTCCTTCCCAGCAGAAACCATGAAGCTGGTGCGGTGTGGCTCAGTGCTGCCCCCTGTGGGTAACTGCTCTTCTCACCATCCCACCTGGTGGCCTCTAACTGCCTCTTCTTGGCCTCTGCAGGAGACTGGGGCTGTGACCTAGAGTTAAGCCCCTCAAGGACACTGCCTTTATTGTGAGACTGCTCTCTCTGAGTCTTATTTAAACGTCTAGGGAGCCTTCTACCTTCTAGGAGATGGTAAGGTGAACAAAAATGCCCTGCTCAAATATTAACCCAACAGTCTAGGGAGTGGACTCTTGGCTCATTTCTCCCACAAACCACAGGGCCACATTATTCCCTGCGAAGCAGCCTCGAATTAAACGCACTTTGCAATGTGCCTTGTAAAGACTGAGCTCCAGGCCCTGTGTTCTGAGTCCATCTTCGGAACCCCAGCTTTAAGAGGAGTGAGAGTCAAAAACAAACAAACAAAAAGCTGGGGTTGGTGGCGCACGCCTTTCACCTCAGCACTCGGGAGGCTGAGGCTGGCGGATCTCTGTGAGTTCAAGGCCAGCATGGTCTGCAGAGTGAGTGCCAGGACAACCTCCAAAGCAATACAGAGAAACCCTGCCCCCCAAAAAAGAGGAGTGAGAGTAATTAAGCCCCAAGGAGAAACGTAGAGTAGCTGGGTATAGACTGCCACCACCTCAGAGATCTGCCTAGCTTCAGCAGGAGAGGCCACTGTATCTGGGCAAGAAGCTGTCACTCGGCAGACAGGAAGAAAAGAGGTGTGCCTTTCTCCCTACCCTGGCTGACTGGTGGGGAAGCAGGGCCAAGCAGAATGCAGTATCTGCTATAAGCCCCAGGTCCCTTGTGGCTCTGCCTGGTTAAGACAGTCTCTCTCAGTCTCCATCCATGGCAGGCTAGGATGCAGGGCCCCTAGGCCTCTTCAAGCCCCAAATCTGGCTATACCTGGGAAGGATGACAAGTCTAGCAGATGCTATATATGGTCTGGGGGCAGCGAGGTGACTGGATTGAAGAGCAGGGTTGGGAGCTGGGCAGGAGCAAAACTCCAGAAATGGGAACCCCATCAACACAGGGTCAGGACGGCCCGGGTCCTCCTCACAGCCCTATACCACTTCACGGCTGCCTTCCCTCTAGGAGCTTGGTCCCTGTCTTCTGAGGGAGGAGGCACTCTGTCAAGGTCAAAACTCTGGAGGTATTTAGTGAACATCAATGACTTGTTTTTGTTTCTTGAGACAGAATTTCTCTTCGTAACAGCGGTCCTAGAACTCACTTTGTAGATCAGCCTGGCCTGGAACTCACAGAGATTTGTCTGCCTCTGAGTGCTGGGATTAAAGGTGTGTGCTATCACCACCTGGCCTTTCTTTCCTTTTTTTTCCTGACAGAAAATGTCTCCTTACTCATAGACTGTCTGTGCTAACTAAAATGTCACTTTCTGTGCTTTTGGCTGGGATCGTAGCCATTCAGCAGGTAAAAATATCTAGTCCAGGTGGATCTGAAGTTTCTATTGGCAGTTACAGATCCTGGAATTAATTAACAAAGCAAAACACAAAAGGCAATGGCTACTTAATGCACCCTACAGCTCCAGGAGATCTGACTTGAAAGGAGAAATTACAGAAAGAGACTTCGGTTCTAGGCCTCCACATAGTTATAGGTGACAGTGACACTGTCAGCCTGTCAGTGCCAAAGTGCAGCCAGGATTAAAGGCATGCATGCCACCACCTCCAGCCAGGTGATAAACTGTGCTTGAGGACTTTTGCTTTTTAATCAACTCCTCCTTCCATACTGTTTCAGCTAGACACTGTTTCCTTACTATTTTTAGCACCCAAGCAATGGTACTCACGGCTTTGCAGTCTGACGGACATAGGGACTTGAGCCCAGCTCCTGAACATATTGGACTCTGTGACCTTGGGCCATGTTACTTAACACTGTGACCTTGCTTCCTCATCTGCAAAATGGGGTTGACAACTAACCCCACCTCACAAGGTTGCTGCATTAAATAAGGTAGGTGAAGTTCTTCATACTGATCCTGGCACACAAGGGATGCTAAATGCTATATAAAACACTATCCATAACGTTGTGCATATGTGTGTGAGTGTGTGTTGGTGTTTACAGTCTTGTGCTAGGCAAGTACTCTACAGAGAACTACAGTCCAGGTTGTTTCTGTTTTTTTGTTTTTTTTTTTGGGCGGGGTTCTCAAGACAAGGTTTCTCTGTGGCTTTGAAAGCTGTCCTGGAACTAGCTCTTGTAGATCAGGCTGGTCTCGAACTCACAGAGATTCACCTGCCTCTGCCTCCTGAGTGCTGGGATTAAAGGCGTGCACCACCACCTCCAGCTTTGTTTTTGTTTTAAGATTAGGCCTCCTTCACTTGTAGCCCAGGTGGCCTCAAACTCATAAACTCCCTGCCTTAGTTTCCTGAGTGCAGTTATTATAGAACATGTCACCATGCATGTTCAATAAATATTAGTATTATGCCTCCTATTATTACTAGTACTGCTATTATTACTAGAGGGACAGGAGTGAGAGGGAGGACATGGAATTGAATCTCCAGCAATGGCAGCATGCCATAGAGGGAGGAGTATTAGGAAGCGGTCACCCACCTGCCAACTCCAGGGTGACCGAGCAGGCCTTTGTGCCATGGCGGTTTCGGGCAGTGCAGGTGAGGGGCCCCAGGTCTCGGCGGCTCACCCGGCAGATCCGAAGACAATACTGGTCATCATCTGGCTGCCTCAGCTCATACACACCTGTGCGAGCCTCTAGGAGGGCCCCTCGGCAGCTAAGGAAGATACGACGGGTGACCTGGCCAGCTGGGGCTGGGGCTGGACTATCATAGGTAGCGGGCTGGTGAGTAAGGACTCCTACCTCCTCCAGACAACCTGGGCCTCCACATGGTTAAAGGTGACAGTGATGCAAGCAGGTTGACCCTCTACTACATACACGATGTCTGGCTTATCCAGCACGGCTGGGGCCTCTTCCAGGGGTGGGCCTGGGGAGAGGAGAACACAGGTTCTGTGCTGGGTTGACAATGGGGCTACGGCGCCCACTGCACCTTCAAACGCACCCCACTAAAGATCCAGTCTTACAGATGGAGAAGTTGAGGCTCAGGGTGATGGAACAGAGTCAGGAAGCAGCTAAGGAAGGGCTGATGACACCGAAGCTTTGGCTTTGTACCCAAACCACTCCTTCCACTGACGGGATGGGGTCCCGCCAAGCAACGCCATCCACACTATAGTTACCAAGTCTGGAGCGGCCTTTAAGCCTCCATCACCAACCCTTCCCTCACCCACACAGCATCAGGCTCACCGTGCTCTACCAGCTGCACAGGCTCCGACGGTGCTGAGGGCTTGCTGCTGCTCTTGCCGCTGGTGCTGAGGACCCGGAAGATGTGCTGGAGTCCCTTCTTCAACCCTGTGGCTGCCCACTCAAGCTCCCGCAGGCCAGTGACCAGGGCTGTCCACTGGTCCGAGCCCAGCACCTGGTGCTGCACAGTGTATGTCAGGGAATCTGGGTCTAGACAAGAAACAACAGAAATATTCCTGGTCCCACGTCTAGCGTACCACCCACTCCCCCATATGCTCAAAAGCCGGGACCTTCGAGTGCCCCGCCTGAGCCTTCTCTGCTCATGCCTCGTTCCGACCCTCTGACCCGTGTGGCCCTGACCCACCAATTGCCATGTCCAGACTCCTGGGTGGGTTCCACGTGAGCGTGACCATCCTTCCTGTCACAGCCACGACTTGCGGAGCACCATCTGGAGGGCCCGGAACCACATCTGAAAGCCACAGGTGGGAGGTGTCGGGGTGCTTCGGGGCCTAAGAGCTCTACAGGATCGCCAACCCTTAGGCAGGAAGCTGGGGCTGCGGCTCAGCCACAGGCACAGGGGCAATGCCAGCTGCTCCCTCGGCAGTGGAGAGGGAGCTGGTATAGAGTCCCCCCACCTCCAGCCTCGCCCTTGGGTGCCGCCAGAGGTCAGAGTGGACAAAACTGCTGGAGAGGACGTTTGCCTCACCTGTGACATAGAGGTGAGCATAGCAGGCGGCTTTGCCCAGCTTGTTGGCGATGACACTCTTATAGACACCAGCGTGCTGAGGCCCCACAGCTGGGAACACCAGGCGATGTATATCCCTGTCTGTCGGGGAGGGACAGTGATACATGGCTGACCAGGAGAATGCTTTGTGGGTTTGGCTCATGCAGGCTCAAGCCTGGCCACGCATACACTACCCACTGCAGGGACAGGGCAGCCGCCAAGAGACATGCGCTTCCTGTAGTCAAAGTTGGGCCTTGTTGTGTCTCTTTAGTATTTCAAGCCTAGTCAATTGGCATTGTCTCACACAGGGTTTGTCTTTGTTTGCGTGTCCCTAACCCTATGACAGCCCCCTCATTCCTGTACCTCCAAGGGGTTACAAATGCCAAGTCAAAGCTGTGACAAAGTTTTGTTAGTGGGTCCCTCTCTTCTCACCCCAGTGGCCACTGCCTGTGCCTCGTCTCCAGCAGAGCCTGAGGAAAGTCTACTGGAGAGCAACCAAATCCAGAGACCCCGATGCCCTTCCCACCATCTGGCTATTGCTTCCCAACTCTCACAGAGGATTGGGGCCCTGAACAGGCCATATGAATTCCACCCGACTCTTAGCTCACCAAATTCCTCCCTTCCAGAATGTTCTCAACTCTTACCTAAAGCCCTCTTCTCCTTTAAGACATAGCCCAGGCACTTGCCCATGAAGCCTAGCCTGCCAGGGTCCCACCCCTCCTCCCAGTACCCCGACGATGCCCTCCCTTGGTCTCCAGCCCTCTTGAAGCTCCTTGTTGGGTACCAGGTCCCAAAGATTTTGGAGATTTTTGCTTTTCACATCTGTGAGTGACAACTCCTGTCCAGCTCTGCTTGCTCCACCCAGAACTCAACACTTTGCATACAGTAAGTGCCAAATATGTGTCATTATATATAAATTATAATAACTGTTGCCCATTCTGTCTTCATCCTATGCCAGGTACTTGACATGCTTTCCTCAACCCTAGCCCTTTCAACAACTCTACAAGAGTATTCCCATTTACCAGTGAGGTCAGAGACATTAACTGGCTTGTCCACGGTTACACAGCTAACAAATGAGGAAGCAACAGTTTGAACTCAAGTTCCATTTCATTCCGAAGCTCTTTTCTTGCACTCTGTTCCATCAATGATAAGGGGGCTGTCTCTGGCAGGACATGAGGAAGGGCAGCCTGCACCGTTCTCTTTCACACCAGGGATGTCCCCAAACACTCCTGTCTTCCTTTAGTACTTATCTCACTTGGAATGGCCATCCATTCATTTATCTCTGCCTACACTATTTATAAGGGAAGAGACGCTAAAGGCTGCCAGTGGCCCCAGATACAGACACAACGAGACGGCAGCTAAAATCCTGAGACAGACACCTACCAGGGCCTCAAAGTAAATGGGGACACGGGAACATCTGTGACTGAGCAATGACAGCTTCTAATGGGAGCAAGGGTCAGGGCCGCCGTAGAGGCACAAGAGTCGAGATGAGGGTGGAGTTGGGAGAACGGGCCGTGAGCGATCGAAAACAGCCTTCGGTTCTCTCCCCTTTCTTCTCTCCTCCCTCCCATGCTTACATTGCATGTAGTCCGGATTAGTCTAGAAATCACTATGCAGCTGAGAATGACCTTGAACTTCTATCCCTGCCTCCCAAATTCTGGCAATCCAGGTTCATGCCTCCACGCCCAGTTTAGGCAGTAGCAGAGGTCACACCAGGGATTCAAGGATGCTGGCAAGCACTTTACCAACTGAGCTATATCCCCAGTCAAGAGCATGCTTTTAAAGAGATGGGCTTGGGTCAAGAGGTCCTTGCTTCCCTTTGAGGAACTGTCTATATCTCTCTAAGCCTCAGTTTCCCCATCTGCAAACAGGTATAATAGTACCTGCTTCACAGGCCCGTGACAAAGTGAGATTGTGTCAGACCTTGGGATACATCACATAGAAAGTACCCATTAAGGGGCTATTAGATGCAGCTACAGAAGAAAACCATCACTAGTGGAGGCAGGAGGAACTCATACGAGATTCATGTTGCTTCAACAATGGAACACAAGTCTTCCCTTGGGAAAGTAACCAGGCAAGAGGACTCCAACCCAAATATCCTGTTCTTTGTAAGCCCTGGCTCCCTCTTTCTCATTTACCGTTTGTCAGCAGCCTTGGATCAGCTTCCCTTCAGCAAGACCCTGTGCATGCCAGCCCCTTCCACCGAGACCCTGTGCATGCCAGCCCCTTCCACCAAGACCCTGTGCATGCCAGCCCCTTCCACCGAGACCCTGTGCATGCCAGCCCCTTCCGCCGAGATTTCTCAGGCATATGAGTAGCTCAGCTTTATCAATAGTGAGAGTAGTGGCAACAAAAACTGTCACAAGATTTGTCATTTGCTGACCACTTGCTGTCTACCAGGCCCTGTTTTGGGTGATATGTGTCACTAATTTCATTCTCGTCACAGCCCCATTGCAAATGAGGGAGGAAGGGCACTGTGGGCTCTGTACCCTGCTTGCAGTCCCCACGCTGGTCACCATCTGCCCGCCCAGTCAGAGCCACTCAGGTATGATTTGCCAGATGACACTCTGTGGACTCAAGAAGTGACAGGCTGACCTCAGAGACCCTAACAGTTCTGTTCCCCTGATCCTCCCATCCCTAACCAAATTACGAAGAGAAGACCTTGAGGGGCTCCTAGGGGAGGACAAAGAAAGAGGTTGCTGGGTCCCTCCCCGAGGTTGCTGGGTCCCTCCCCAGCCACATACACTGTGTCATGCGGCGGTCATCACTGCTTTGAATTCGGTGGCCGTTGTGGAACCAGCTGATGGCAGGATAGGGCAGGCCGGTCACTTGGCACTCCAGCATGGCCTCTTTAGCTAGTCCCACTTCCAGATCCTGCAGTGGCCGCAGGAAGTCAGGAATGGACAGCCTCTCCAAATCTCCGTGCTCCGGCTCCTCGGGGATGGACGGCATCTTCTCCAGCTTCGAGCTGTAAGGACCACATGTCTGCCCAGATGTGCACATATACGCCCTCCTGGCTGGGGGTAAGGGTCCCTCAGAGGCACTGTGGGCAGCACCTGGAGTCCCAGGGGATACCTGGGGCCAGAGGCGGCTGTCCGGGGCTCCTCCACATACAGCTGGGCAGAGCAGTGGGCCTGGCCATGGGTGTTGGTGGCACTGACTTCATAGAGTCCCTCATCTTCACTTCCCACCCGAGCAATGTGCAGCGAGTGTAGACCCCCATCCTGTTGCAGCCGCAAGTTCTCACTCTCATTCACAGGGTGGCCTGGGGGGCGGGAAGACAGAGACACAGATCCACTATAGCAGAAGGACCTGTCTTTTAGGCACAGCCTGTCTTAGCCCTTGATGTTTTCTCAACGTATTCAGCGTGGGGAACCATACCGAAATGGGTCCAGGTAACAGAGGGAGGCGGGGTACCGCTGATCTTGCAATCCAAGCGGGCAGCACGGCCTTCCAGCACCTCTACATCTTCCAGCAACCGGGTGAACAGAGGCGCCAGTGATGGCCGGACCGTCAGCCGGGCACTGCAGGTCAGTTCATCTGTAGGGAAGTGGGCGGCACTCAGTCAAAGGTGGCTGTGGAGGCCAAGACACCTCATCTTACAGGTCTCTTCCAGCCTGAAGGGCCTGAGCTGAGCCCTACAAAGGCTCTGAGCATGAGGGCTGAGGCAGTGGGCAAGCTTCATAGACCAGGCCTTGTTAGGAGACAAGAGTCAACTCTGATGGGCAGCAGCCCCCCAAGGTGGGCTGGGGACACCAGAGGAGCATAGGACCTGATTAAGCTTACCTTCCTCTGTCCAGTCAAGACGAAACAGCTTGATTCTGAGAAGGTTCTTGAAGAGAAGCCCCTGCCCAGACTTCTCTGTCTGGTTCACGCCCACACTCTGCCCCACCTGTCACACGTCTAGAGCAGATGCCTCTTGGCCCCACCCTATACGCCGTGCCCCACAGGCAGGTGCCCTCGTCTCTGTTCTCCACAAAGAACAGGACCAGGACAGAGATGCCATCAATAGTGAAAACACTGCCAACCACAAGTGGCCACCCCTCCACCGGCACTGGGCTTCATTCTCTGCAGGGGTTATCTCCCTAATCCTGCCAATCCCCCTGCCTGGTAGGTATTAGCACCATTTCCCTTCCACAGATGGATAGAATAAAGCTCACACAGAGGAAGGGACGTGTCCAAAGACATGTGCTTGGCAACGTGACACCCACGTCAGGTTTGTTTGTCCCACCTCAATGGAATTGCTCTACCTGGGAACAACAGCACTTTCTGTCCCAGATCCGGCTCTAAGTCAATGGTTCTCAACCTGTGGGTCGTGACCCCATCATTAAATGACCCTTTTATAGGAGTCACATATCAGATATCCTACATATCAGATATTTATGCTATGATTCATAGCAAAATTACAGCTATGAAGTAACAACGGAAAAAAATTCTATGTTGGGAACGGGGAGTCGCCGCAACACGAGGAACCACGTTAAAGAGTCCCAACATGAGGAGAACCACTAATCTAAGTGCTCATTTGTCTGGGGGCCAGAGGCCCCTCCTTCTCCTACCCACAGCAGTTAGAACTGCAGGTCCTGGGCATCTGTTCTGCACCCTGTCTTTGGGTCCCCTCCCCAGCTCTGGACACCACAGCAGTCCTAGCACCTGCGTGAGTAGGTACCTTTGGCCGTGCTCAGCTTGCACGTGTAGACACCACTGTCGTCCTCATGCACAGACGTGAGCAGCAGCTTGCATTTGCGGCCATCAAAATGCATCTTGCATTTGAGCAGCGCAGGCTGCAGCAGGCGGCCACGGCACAGCCAGTCCACCTCCACGTCAGCTGGACCCGCCACCAGGCACTCAAACAGCGCCATCTCCCCGGCCCCCACGTCCACGTCCTGCAGGGGGGCCAGCACGGCCAGGGACCGGCTTTCAGGGTGTGCTGAGGGGAAGGCAGCCACAGGGGGCACGGACAGAGCAGAGACACACGGGGCACGGAAGACACACGCACGCACACACAGAGAGACAGACAGATACAGAGAGAGAGAGATGCATTTGGTTCCTCTGGAGACGGGAAAGCCCATCCGCCCCAGGCAAGACAGCAAGGAGTCCCTAGACCTGGCTGTGCAATGGGAACCTGTGTTGGCTCCTGGGAGGGAGAAGTGATGAGAGGTGAAAGGGAATTGGGGGGGAGGGTCTGAAAGGATGGTGGCAGCAGCATCGGCGGCGGCGGCGGTAAAGAAAACACAGTACACTAGCTGGGTACAAACTGGACTTTATTTGAGCTATGAAATAGTATTTCCAAGCCTCCACCCCCCACTATGACCCTGCTCCTGTCTCAGCCTGGCTATCTGTCTCGTGCCCAGACAGAGCTGTAAAGGAGGGGACCACTGGATCCTAAGCTGGCTAACAGCCAGGGCTTAGCCCTAGATCTCTGGCGTTTGGTCTCTTGTGGAATAGAAAGTGTTGTGCCATTTAAAACCCATTTCTGAAATGGTCAGTGCCCTGCCCCTTCCCGGTGAGCCTCCTATCCACTGCACCTGCCCCTCTGGGCCCCTCCATCCTGTGGGTGCCCCGTTCTTCATCTAATCCTGTCTTGTTCCGCCTCAGCTCAGAGGCGTTCTTCCCTGACTGTCACAGACACACAGACAGACAAACAGAGAGACGGACGGTGGCCTGTAGCAGCATAGCACATGCACTCGCTTGATGCTCCCTACAGGGAGACTGGGGAGCTTGGCACCCCGCATGGTTACCCTTCCCAGCACTCAGTCCTTCTGGGGGCCTCCTGGCCTGCACAGCCACATATCCACTTAGGGAGGGAGGATCCACGGGGGCCCATGGGCTACCCCAGGGTGCTTCATGGGCTAGGGAGGGAGAGGGAGGCAGGGATAAGTCCGGGCCGGAGAGCCGGCTGGGTCTGTGGGCAGGAGGCAGAGAAACACAGCGAGGTCCGAGAGGTGCCTGAGACAGGGGCGCGGCTCGGAGGGTAGCGGGGGCAGCGCAGGTGGCCCCCTGAGCTCACTCGCCTGTGTACAGACAAAAACCTCAGTCAGCAAGCGGCAGGTTAGTGCGGCACACACACATACACTCACGCACACTCACGCACACTCAGGCTCACACATGTGCACAGACCTAACTAGGGCCCCTCTGGATATGGAGCTGCCTCTAAATCTGCCACTTTCAGCTCCTGGAGACAGAGCAGCACTGGGGTAAAAGGGCCAGTGGCTAACCTGGTCCCTGGGGTTCCTAGACAGACAGAGACCCTGAGCCACAAGGGTAGAGGTGTTTATAGCCATTAGGAGTATCCCCAAAACTGTTGGAATGCTGGGAGGAACCCCAAAGAGAAAGAAGCACCAAGACACAGGTTAACACAGAGAAGCGAGGCAGAGCCCGACCCCAGAGAAGGAAGAGGGCAGGGGATTGGACCAAAGAATTTAGAGCTCAGAGAGGAGGCAACCACAGCAACAAGAGGAACCAAAGAGAGAGAGGCAGGCGAGGCCTGGCAGAGGAGCTAGGGCTGAAGGTCTGAGCTCCAGCAGGGCCTTAGGAGTGTCTTGGGAAGCCCTTAGAGCTGGCTTTTGCCAGCTTGAAGAAACTATGCCCAGTAAGAGGCAGGGAAGGACCATGGTAGAGTAAGGGACAGAGGAGATGTTCTTAATCCTGTGACATCACGTGGAGGGGATGGTCAAGCAGATGGCCAGCCTCTGGAGGGTGACTAGGCAGCCTCCCAAGGGGAGCCTGAGTAGACCCTATTATGCCAGCTGCCTGAGAGCCCTGCCTTATGCCCCCAACTGTGCGGGACTAGCCCTCTCCATCCTCCAGGGCTCTGTAACCCTGGCACCCCTGATGCCCTTCCATCATGACGATGATACCCTAAGGGTCTCTTCGAACGGGTCCAGCCACCAGCCACTCCCCACTGTTACCCCAACCACAACAGTTTCTGCATAACAACAATCAAATGTATATGGATGGTGGGGGGGGATGCAGGACAAGAAGAATACAAGGGGGTCAGTGAAGAATGGGCCTGCACGGAGCCCACAATAAAAGCGTAGAAGTGGGGAAAGAGAATGTCTGGCTACAAGATGCAGGGTTTCTAACTACCATCAGGAATTGTCATGATGGAGCACGGGGAGGGCAAATTGGGTAGCCAGTTGAGTATGGAACTATTTACTGTATGATCTTGGTCAAGTCACTTTCTTTCTCTGGGCTTCAATTCAGCCAACTACAATATAAGCAACTGGAGGGGGGCCTCCATGGCCCTTTCAGTGTGACATCCTACAACTGAGGTTGGATGTGAGCTGTCAGGAGGGTGAGGACTGGGATAGCCAGGGATTTCCTGAGTCTATGGGCTCTCACCTCGGACCTCCAGGCGGGCCTCACACTGCCGAGCGCCATACTCATTGACTGCCTTGCAAGTGTAGAAGCCAGCATCACCCCGTTCAGCAGCCAGGATCCGCAACCGGCAGAGCCCACCCTCCGCCTCCTCTGCGAAGCGCCTCTGGTCTGGGCGCACGGGCTGGCGATTTCTCAGCCTGTCAATGAGACAAAAGCTCAGCCCCAGAACCTGAAGTCCTTACCTGCATTCATAGCAACAGGAGGAGGGCGGTTGCAAAGCCTCTGCGCTGACTGTAGGCCTCTCCTTCTCACTGAATCTATGCGGCTGGTCATCAACCTTGGCATCCAAAGCTCGGTTTACCCCAACTCCTCCAAGTGCTTTCAGACCCACTCAGATCTCTCCCGCCTCAGAACCTACATTACCTCTAAATATCTCGTAAATGTTCCCATATCTTATCTCCACTTATTTGTAACAGAAACAGATTCCCACTCCCCAAAAGGGATACTAAAGAACTTGTAATCTTAAAAAATAATAGCAATAATAACTGCACTGGAGACCACATAGTCAATTAAAAAAGAAAAACAGGACCCAAACCAGTGTGGGGGCGGGGACAATGACATGCTGAGTAGTGTCCGGGCACCTGGGATGCACGAGGCATGGCAGCTGAGAACTACATTTAACTCAGACTCGGGCAGCTTAGAAACAAATTGTGAGGACTGGGTCTACCACAGGCTGGGTACAGAGTGGCACAGCTTCAAAAATCACCCTGCATCAGCTGCTGGCACAGGGACAAACAGCCTTCCAAATGGCAAGGCGAGGTTTGGCCACTCATTCAAAGTGGATGGACATGAAGCCACTCATTGCTCCAATGCCTCCCCAGCAGATGAAGCCCTGGGCAGGCACGGGGGATGGTACTGATGTATCTGAGATGGGGTCCCAAGGGAAGCTCCTTAGAGCTCTGCTGTCTTCTACCAAAGCCAGCTCTTAGGCTTAGTCTGGGGGTGGGGCGTCACTAGTGGGTGGTATATGTGGTTTGCTACTTACCAGGAGACCACAGGCTTGGGCTCCCCCTGCACTCGGATGCTCATAATGACATCTTGGCCTTCTCTTACTGATTGGTCCATGAGTGAGACCTGAAGGAGAATCCCAAAGCATCAGGGGTGACAGTATAGCACTGGCTGCTGAGAGCTGGGAAGACCTGGGACAAAGGTCTTTCCTATACCAGTCTGAGGCTGTCTCTGGGTAACAAGGGTTAGTGGGGCAAGGTTCCATTAGGTGCAATGCATAAGAGTGGCCTTGAGAATAAGGGGTACACAACACAATGGAGTCCACAGAAGGCTGAATATCAGCCCCAGGGGTCTGACCTTGAAGGTTGGGGGTGCCTTGGAGGAAGAGTCGGAGGAATCGCCGCGATCCTGGCTGGGACTGAGCTTCATGGTAGGGGTTCGGGGCCAGGTCTCGCCAGGCTCCGGGAATTCCTCTGGGGGGCTCAGGTACTCCTCATCAGAGGTGATCGGGCTGCTGAGAGGGGATGTGGACCCACCTGGAGGAAAGATAGATGACATCACAGAGAAAGGACGGGGAGAGCCGGCTGGGAGTGTTAGAGATACGAGGCAGGCAGGTCCTGCAGGCCCAGCCCTGACTTCCCCTCCTGGGAAAGCTCACTTGCTGTTGACCATGACCAGATACTTCCTCTCCCTCAGTCTGATTCCTCCTCTATCAAGCCCTGCCAACTCTGATGATATTCTACAGAGAACAGCCTAGAGCAAAAGATTTGGCTGGAAGGAGGGCCACTACTCAGCCCTGCGGGGGCGATCCTGAGTTCTACTGAAACAGTTAATATATGTTACTAGCATGGAGTGGGCCTCCAAACTACCAGTCACAAGCCCAAAGGGGCTGGTAGGACCCCACGACAGCAGGACCAAGACACTGCCTTCTTAGGTGAGCTGGGCCAGGACAAGCCCCGTCCTGACCTCTGTCCAGGGCCAATAAGGTGGCAGTGTCCAGGCAGCCCTTCCCCCTCTCCCTTCTCAGCTTCCCCAGGGGCACCTGCTGGCCCCATCCCTATAGCATGAACCCCAAATTCTCAGGGGAGAGGAAAGTAGAGCTAGAGTCATCCATAGAAAAACGGTGACTCAGCCTAGGGAAAGAGGAGGGGGACACCTGCGTCCGCCTTTGGGGAGGGGTGTCCCCAGGGCCCTGAAGCTCTCCCCCTCCAACTGGCCAGGGGCCCAGCCTCGCTGAGCTGGCGCTTATCCGACTGCCAAATACAGACATGAATCAGACACAGCCCCCTGGCCCCTCCTCCTGTTTCCCCAACCCCAAGCCCCCGGCAGTACTGCACCCCAACTCACCCTGAGACTTTGCACACGGACCCCGGCCTGTACCTTCCTTAAGCCTCTGCCCTGGCACCAGGCCCTCCAGCTCCCTGCCCACTGCCCGCTGGCTTTAGCTCCCCAGGGAGCAGGCGTTCAGCCTGCCCAGCCCCACTCACTCGATGACCCAGCGGAGGCCCCGCACTGAGCCGGCCCTGGGGGAGGGGAAGTGAGCCTAGGAGGGGGGGAGGAGGAGGGAGAGGTTGGGCAGCAGGCAGGCGCGAGCTGGGAAGGTGGTGTCTGCTGAGACCACAGGCGGCAGCAGCCCCTGGAGCCGAGGGATAGGAACAGGGGGAGGGGCGGAGCCCAGCCCAGCTGAATTTAGCCACTGCTCATTCCAAGCAGCCAGCGTCTGCCTTTCTTCTCATTACAGCTTGGGACACTGACAAGAGCTGAGCTCCTCAGCAGGGCCTGGACTGCAGGTGTGGGGACCCCAGGCCTCAGAGGGAATAGGGTAGGGTGATCCTGCACTGCTGTTTAATGTCCTTGCCTGGGTCATAAGTATTGACCGACCACCATAAGAAGTGCCCAAAGCGCCGGGCAGTGGTGGTGCAGCCTTTAATCCCAGCGCTCAGGAAGCAGAGGCAGGCGGATCTCTGTGAGTTTGGGACCAGCCTGGTCTACAAGAGCGAGTTCCAGGACAGGCTCCAAAGCCATAGAGACACCCTGTCTCAAATTCCCCCCCCCAAAAGTGCCCAAGGCAAATGACACTATGCTATCCCTTGCTTTGCCCAAACCAGTAAGACTCAACATGGGAATGCATGACTAGGCAGCCTTAAACCCTAGAACAGGCCACAGCCAGCTTTCTCAGACACAGAGAACCGAAGAACTGTCAGGGATTTGGTCCTCTTTCCCAGATTTGTCCCCTATCAACCTAAGGAGCCTTAGCACACAGGTGCTGCCTCCCAGGTCCTGCACTAGGCAAGTCTAGGGAAACACGTACCTCAGGACACAGGCCTGTGTCCAACCCAAACACGGCTCTACTGGATTCCTGCTGCCAACCTGCCTTTCACCCACCAACCCACCAGGGCCATAACTAGGAAAGTGTGCGCTACTCTGCACCAATGGTCCATTTGCACCCGGGGAGTGGGAAAGGAGCTTGGAAAGCGTAGGGACAGAGGTGTTAAGCTGTGGCCACAAGTCCTTCTCCCTCCCCTGTCCCCTCACTCCACCCGGGGCCAGCCACATTCCCAAGCTATGACCTGTGTTCCCCAGCACTGCCAGTGAGGAAGAGGGGTGAGGGCCAAGTGGAGGGCCCACTTTCAGGTTGGCTGTCTCAAGGTTAGGGAGGGGAGAGAAATCTGAATGGCTCTTGCAACTGGAGGCGTGGCCCCCAGCTGACACTGAGATCATAGGCACAGCCCTCGGAGGAGGGGGCTCCTCTCCCTCTACGGAGCTTAGATTCCTGGTTCCAGGGTCACCTCCAGACTAGACAGTACTGAGGCAGCGCCAAGGCTGAGGAAAGGAGGGCGGGGCAAAGATTTGTCTGATTGGCGTAGGTCTGTGAGTGCCTCAGAGACCCCTGGTGATCATTAGGGGAATAGCACCTAGGTGCTATCCAGCCAATCAGCAAGTCGAGATCAAGCCTCTTGATTAGATTGCTGGCCAGGCCGGAGGCCAGGGCTCCAGAGGGGTAGAATGAATGCTCTCTGAGAAAAGACTGTGTTACCAAAGAGGTTGATGGAGGATCCTAAGCTCCACTGGCCTCATGGGCAAAACCACCTTTGTAGCCGGTCCCTAACATTCCAGGTCTGATCCATCTACAAACTCAGGTTTCAGCATTGGAGACACACTTATAGCAGCAAGGAAACATGGAGCTAGTTCTGCAGAATCTCCCCATTGAAGGATCACGCCTTCGCATTCGAGACAGTTCTTCACGTGCTGACTCTGTTGACATAGCTGCCCTTTCAACAGCGCTTTCAGGTGGGTCCCGTTCAACAACACCTGGTATTAGAAAGCCCACGAAGCAGCAGCGCGTTGGGCCAGAGCATCCAGCAGACCCCAGCTGTCTGTAGTGCCTTCCCTGCAGACACAGCTTCTGCTGCCACCAGTATCTAGCACATGAATGGCATCACCCAGGCCCCTTCCATCAGGACTGTCAGAGTGACGCTTGAACCACCCACATCAGCACCACTTGGGGCTTATTTTGAAGTACAGATTCTTAAACCTTATCCAGCCTACAGAATTGATTTTCTGAAGTGAGAAGTCAAAAACTGTATTTCTTTTTCAAAAGCACTCCCGGGGATTCCTAGGCACATGGAAGATTTAAGAGCCAGGCAAATCCTCATGGGAGGATGGGAACCCAAAGAGGCGGCTTCACTGAGCACCTCAGAGGACTGCTGTAAACCCCAAAGTCCACAGCTCTTGTATTTCCAGTTGTACCAGTCAGCTCCCCAGTAAAAGCAAGGTCTTTAACTCCATGCCAGTGATTTTAAACATTGTTTTCAGTTTGCTGGTCTCCCTCCATCCCTCCCTCCCTCCTCCTTTCCTTCCTTCCTTCCTTCTGCTTTGTTTTAGTTTTTGGTTTTTTTTCTTTTTTCTTTTTTTCTTTTTTTGGTTTTTACAAGACAGGGCTTCTCTGTATTGTTTTGGAGGCTGTCGGTCCAGCCCAGCCTCGAACTCACAGCGATCCGCCTGCCTCCACCTCCCGAGTGCTGGGATTAAAGGCGTGCACCACCACCGCCTGGCCGTTTTTTTTGTTTTGTTTTGTTTTGTTTTGTTTTTTTTTATTTCTTAAGACAGGATTTCTCTGTATAACCCTGGCTGTCCTGGAACTCACTCTGTAGACCAAACTGGACTAGAACTCACAGAGATGCACCTGCCTCTGTCTCCCAAGTGTGCCACCACCACTGCCCAGCTTGGCTGCTGTACTTTGGAATCACCTGGTGAGTTCCTTGGGCTACAGCCTCCTGGGACCCTCCCCCATGGTTTCTGATTCATGGCCTGGACTGGGTTAATTGTTTTGCAGTACCGGGGATTGAATTCAGGGCTTTGTGCATGCTCTGCAGCCTCTTTTTACTTCTTTGAAACAAGGTCTCATTATGTTGCCTAAGGTGGCCTTGAACTCACTTTGTATCCCTAGCAGGCTATGATCTCAGCCTCCCCAGCAGCTAGGATTACAGGCTTGGGTCAACAGATAGGCAACTGTCTGTATATCTAGCACGTTCCCAAGGGATGCTGATGCTTTCGAGGACTTGACTTGGTGGGCCACAGCCCTATGGTCTCTGTTGCCATCCCAACCTCCCATCTCAGATGGAGCCTTATTACTCTATGTATCCTTCCCATCCCCTAGGTGCTTCCAGGGCTGGAACCTCCAGGACAATTCTCCTTACTTACTTTTTTTGAGACAGGGTTTCTCTGTGTAACAGTCTTAGCTGTCTTAGAACTGATCTGTAGACTGGCTGATCTCTCACTCACAGAGATCCGCCTGCCTCTGCCTCCCAAGCGCTGGGATTAAAGGCGTGCACCACCACCACCTGGTGACAATGCTTCTCTTGTTCCCTCCACCTCATCCCCAAGCCTTGTGATCCACATAGTCCCTAATCTTCTAGCAGGGCTTCCAGGTATGGCTGCAAGGACCGAGATGTAGAAAGACACAGTCTTGTAGTCAGGGGACTTTGGCTTGGTAAGGAAGACTAGGCAGACACACTGGAGTAGGAGTGAGCAGGAGCGGAGGCAAAATGGGAAAGGAGGAGCCAATAAAGGCCACAGAGATGACTCTTGGCTCTGGGAATGAGGGAAGAAGTGGCATTTAAATTAGAGTTTATTTTAGAAAAATTAATTTAAAAAAACTAAAAACTACATGAGGTAGAAAGTGTAGGCTCAGAGGCCTGCCAATTGTCTGGGAACAGACGTGGGAGGCCAAATAAGAAAGGGGGGCTGGAGAGATGGCTCAGTGGTTAAGAGCACTGACTTCTCTTTCAGAGAACCCTAGTTCAATACCCAGCACCCACATAGCAGCTCACAACTGTCTGTAATTCTAGTTCCAGAGGACTGAAAACCCATGGCAAAACACCAATACACATAAAATAAAAATAAATAAATAACTAGATAATAAGAAAGGGGTCACAGAGCTGGGTGTGGTGGCATATGACTTTAATTCCAGCATTTAGAAGGCAGAGGCAGGCAGATCTCAGTGCATCCAAGGCCAGCCTGGTCTACAAAGTGAATTCCAGGACAGCCAGGGCTGTTACACAGAGACTGGTGGAACAATTCTTTAGTTTCATTTTTCTTTGGTTTGGAAAGGGAGCCAACACTGGCGAATAAAATGAGAGATAAAAATGGAAAAAGACAAACTGAAAAAGAAGGGAAAGGAAAGAAAGGGACAACAGCGTGAGAGCAGGAACCCCTGGCCACCTCCCACAACCCTGACGGACCTAGGCCCTACTGTCTAGAAGGTGGAGACCCACTGAAGGGCTGGCCTGGAAGTATGGGCTGGGGACTAACCAGCATTTCCATGTGGTCAGGGATTCGCCTTTGCCCTCCGTATGTACTGCCTTGGGAGGTTCCATAGAGGTACTTTTTGAGGGAGCTGCCACAGTGATCACCAGTGAAGAAATGAGGGAAATAAGGGCTGGGCCTGGAGATAGGGCTTGTCTCAGTGTGCTGGGTGACCATTTCCCCAGAACTCCCTGGGGCGTGAAGAAACACTGCTCAGAGTGTTTCAGGGTTAGTTTTAAATGTATGAAACCCTGGTGAGAATTTCACATGGTTAGCCTGACCCAGCTACGCAAGGGTTGGATTTCTCACATATGATTATGCTGGATTGCTCTGGGCCAGCTAAGCTGCTTGCATTCACACTAAATTAGGTCTCCATTCTTGTGACAGGTGGTGGGGGACAAACTCTATTCTAAATAACAGCCCTGGGGAGTCAGTCCACAGGTACCCCTGATGCTGATAGCAGGGACAGGAAGGGAAGGCTGAGTCTGGCTGAGTAGACCATGGTACTTTGCTTTGCCAAACGTCGTCCAGACCCCAGTAAAATGGATAACAGGGACTATGTGGCAATCAGAGAGTATTAGCTGCCACTGTCATGGTTAGGAAGGCACCTGCAACTATGCAGGTGGTCGCCTAGGACCCACACCAGGAAAAGAGGGTAGAGCTGGGTGCACAATTTTCTTCCTTCCTTTCCAGTAAATAGTTTCTTTAAAAAAAAAAAGACATGTTAGTGGTGATCTTTAATATAAGATTAAGTCACAGTGAACACTGTCTCCTAGTTCAAATATTGGAGGCCAATTTTCTGTCCCCTCAGAACTCACCAGTCTTACAGAGTACATAGCTCATCCATTAAGATGAACCATATATGACAGACAAAAAAAAAAAAAAAAAAAAAAAAAGAAAGGAAAAAAGAAACGAGGTCAGCTAAGGCAAAGTGAAGAGGCCACGGTCTTCAGGGTCCTGGCTGGGCAACGCTAGACCTTGGATTCAAATACATGAGAAGTGCAGGCAGTGGACAGAGCATTCTGAGCCTCATCCCCCCCCCCCGGCCAGCACTAGGACCAGAGTCACAAAGGATGGAGATGGAGAGTCAAGAGAGAAGGCAGAGACACCCGCCCCCAAAATCTGACTACTCAGACAGGCCTGGGCAATGTCCTCCCCACAAGCTCAGGGCACACCGTAGCTCCAATATCTTCAGAGTGGCAGGAAAGGGGACTGTATAGGGTAGTGGTTAGGGATATCCAGCCATCAGCTGCCCTGGCTTAGCATCCTAACTGAGGTGTGGGTGTGGAGGGGGGAAGTAATGGCTGAGACCATTAACATGCATAACAAGTAAGACGACATTGCACAAAAGCTGAAGCCCCACTAGCCACATTCCACGTGCTGGATGCCATGTGCAATTGGTGTACTACATTGCACAGTTCAGACTCAGAATGCTTCCCTTGTCTTGCAAGGTCTGGTGGTCAGCACTCTGCTAACACTTCCCTAGTCTCAGTAACCTCGTTAGTGAAGTGGACCCAACAACCCAACCTACTTCACAGAGCTTGGTTAAATGTGACTTTGTAATCAACAGTGAGTCCAGTACATAGGAAGTACTTGGTAAATACCAAATAGTGGTTGTTTTTACGCAAGACACAAACTAATTTGTTACTTGGATAAGTAATTTCCATCACTGTATCACTTATTGTTAATAACATTCCCAGGCATGTTCCTGGGCTGCTGACCTGGTTCAAGTTCTATATAATCATATTCAGGTGTTTTTTTTCTCATCTGTAAGATCAGAGTCACAAACACACACACATCTCCATTTATACACACATGCATACATACAGCCTGAGAAAAGAGACAGGAAAAGATTTGTAAGAAGCACATGACACTCTGCAAACACAGGGCACCCGACATCAGTGGGTCCTCAACAGAGGCTTGTATGACAGATGTGACAGCTATCAGATGCTTCACTTCACACTCCAGAGACCCTTCCATCCACAGTCAATTTGAGAGGGTGAGAGGGTGAGAGAGACTCAGGGCTCAGACAAGACAGCCTCCACAGCAGCCCCTGTTCCCCAAGCCAACGGCTGTATTCTCAAGTTGCCTGGGTTAATGTGATTCCCAAACAAGAATGGACGTCTGTGGGTTTTAAAAGCAAGTCCTGATGGGATGGGTACCCCTGGAGTGCACTGGGAATCCAGCCTGGTTTCCATGGCACTGAGTATAGGGTGGGGAGGTAGGAAGAAAGGGCAGTGGCTCCATACAGGTCTCTTTCCACAAGGCAGTGCTAATCCCCCCACATACCCCCTATACCCAGCAGCCAGACACCCATCCTTCAGTACCTACAGATGCCTGGTCTGAGACGTCTTCTATTGCCAAACATCTTTGCCACCATTGGTTCTGCCTGCTCCAGCTTCTCTCTGGGCCCTCTGGCCTCCATCCAACCACTTTAGACCAAACAGTGCCTTGTAGGGTAAGAAAGTCAGCTTGGTCCATAACCAGTGCTGAATCTGAACCTACATGCCAGCCTCTTGAACCCTGGAGCCAGTCTAACTTATGGGGGGCTGCTTCAATGCTTGATGTACCCTCATGACATAATGAAAGTTTTCCGGGTCCCCAGGATGAAGCCGGCACAGAGATGTCAGGACAAGCTGAAGATCCAGGGGCTGGAGAACAGGGAGGGCCTAGAAGACAGTGGCTTTGGAGGAGCAGGAGTCGAGTCGCCAAGACACAGACAGCATGAAGAAAAGGGCAGGGAAGGACAAGGCACTTTCCAGATCCTCGTGGAAAGCTGAGCTCATGTGCCCAGCATCACCCTCAAACGCTAACAACTAACATTTGTCTACAGCTTTACAGTTCATAAAGCTCATTCGCACACTTGCTTCCATCCGTGAGGACGGCATAATTATCTCTGCTTTACAAATGAGGGAACTGAAGCTCAGGAGATTCAACGTGGCAAACACAGAACTCCCAGGCAAGTGCTGACAGCTGCCGTGCCCCAAGCCGCTTTCCCAGCCTTAAAAGGCTCCCGGATGGCCACCAGCCAGTACTGGGGCACCTCACACCCCACCCCTTGCCAGCTCTCAGTCCAAGCCAGGTATTGACTGGAGTTCTGGAGCGAGGCCTGGGGCCCCTAGGAGAGCTAGGAGCTGAGTCAGAAGCCGGATCCCAGAGGTGATGGAAGGGTGGAAACATGAAGTGGAGGGGTGGGTATGATTCAGCACAGTAGGAGGGTGAGGAGAGAGGAGAAAGCTTCAAACAGCTCCAGGGAGGAATGAAGGACCACAAGGCGGACATGCTACCAAAGGAACTAACACGACCCAAATGCCGATACCAGAGCCCACTAAGAACTCCTGAATTGGGAATGCGTTGAGGGCTGAAGCCCTAGAACAGTGCATACACGGCTCCTGTGCTTGTCTCTGCAACACTGAATAGAAGAAGGCACAAGACACGGTGTGCTGACTCCCAGCCTACTCCAGGACCCTGAAGTCTCAATGCAAGCATCCCAGAACACTGGTCTCTGAGCTCTGCCCTCCCAGCTAGTTTGGATACCCATTGGTAACATCCACCTCCGTAGGTCTTACCAGTACCTTTTCTTGATATAACACCCTTCCATCCCCTCCCTACCACTCAGGATTAGCACACTGTTAAACACAACCACCTAAATGAGTGGAACTTCCGTGCACATAGCCACTGGACCTGCCCTGCCTGAACCAGAAAGATACTGGGCTGCAACCCAAAGGAAGTAGTCTCACACCAAGTGAGGGCCTTCATAAAAACAGACAAGGCAGCCTCAAGATGGCTATCTCTCAATGGTACACTCAGCTGCGGCCTCTGTAGGGCCTGAGACCCAATAGGAACAGACCTAGCGTGTGGACCCTTCTTTGTTACTTTCTGTTTTCTTGTCCTGGAAAGGAATGACCCCAGAAGCTCTTGGTGACTCTCAAGTCCTTTGAGCTAGGACATTCTTTTTCTCAGAGACTCCAAGACAATTGGCCTTTCCATAGACCCCATTAAGAGAATCACCTTAGCAAGATAGTATTTAAAGGATGTTCACGGACAAATTTCATCAACTTTGTGGATTTTTCTGGATTAGGGTGTCCTTGTCCTGAGACTAGGACCACTTAAATTGCTTCTTCCAGAGAGTCAAAGCCAGCATAAGGAAGGATCATGCACACTGGGAAGCCAAGTGCTTGGGCACAAGTGGGGAGACTCTGAACCCACATTCTCACGTTCACCAGGAAGTCTCCACAGTTCACCCCAACCAGAACCCAATCCAGAAGGTTCCCTACCAGGTCTCACGGTCAGGGAAGAAGCACAGCTAGCCTGGCCCAGTTCGTTGGTGGCAGTGGCTGTGTAGCTCCCAGCATCAGCAGCCCGGGCCTCCCTGAGCAGCAGGGTGTGCCGCTCGCCTTCGGCCCGGATGAGAAGACGACCCTCGCTGTACAATGTCAACCCATCCTTTTTCCAGGACACTGTGGGGAAGGAGGAAGAACCAGCTCATCGTGGCAACAAAGGGTTTGCTGTGGAATTGCATCCCTACCCACCACCCTACTGCCCCACGTTTCCACACACACACACACACACACACACAGAGTCAACTTTTAAAATGAGATAGGATTCCATGTAGTCCAGGCTCACTATGTAGCTGGGATTATAGATGCTCCACCACATTATGCAGTGCTGTGTGCTAGGCAAGAACTCTACCAACTAGGGTACCTTAGCTCTCCTCCCTCTGGGGAATTCTGAGGAATCTGCCCTCACTCCAGAGGCCCAGGCTGCCTTACCCCTGAGCTGGGGAGGCAGGGGACAATCTTCCAGAATACACCAGAGTCAGGGCAGGTCCCATGGACTGACCATTTTCCTCTTGCACACCCTGCCATAAGAGGGTTCCAGGAAGCCTGTCCTGTCCCCATACCACATGCTTGCCACCACAACCTGCAGGCTCACCTTGGGGTGGGGGGTTGGAGGTGATGATACACTTAAGCAGGACATCAGCTCCTGGTGCCACCACCATGTTCTGCAGGGGAATCTCAAACACTGGCGCCTCCAGAGGTTCTTCTCCAGCGGATACATAGGAGTCGTCTGAGGACTCTACCGGACACGGGAGCAGAGGTAGAGAGAGAGGGTAAGGGGACATGAGCCTTGCGGAGGCATCGGGGGACATTTGTGGGGAGAGGGGATGTTGGCAGTACGGAATCCTAGAAAACAAAAACCCTGCACGAGGAGTTTCTGGAAGGCAACATCTGAGGGAAGCAGAGGCCTCTCTCTTTAATGTCCTAGACAAAGGAAGGGGAAACCAGAGCAAAGATTCTTAATCAGTACAGGGCAACAGAGAGTCTACTCCACTCACAACAGGTGCTGGCTGCTGGAGGGCAGTGGGATGATGGGCAGTGGGTGTCTTCGCATGATTGGCCACTATGTCTGTCTTAGCAGATCTTATGAAAGCACTCTGGGGACCACAGACTGTCTAAGCACTAGTGGACAGAGAACAAGCCCTCTAAGACCTAAGTAGCCATACTAGGTTCACAGGGAAATGGGGGGTGGGGTGGGGTAAGAGGGATAGTCAAATGTGTAAGGCCGCCAGATTCCAAAGAGACAGTGGCAGAGGGGTCAGAGGGTCTATGAAGATCAGCGCTGATTACGTCCCTGAAGCAAACAGAAACACTATACCTAAATGCCCACTGAGGACCGAGTTCCAGGAATACAACAGGAAATAAGATAGGGTGCCTGCTTATAGGATACTTACTATACACACAGAGATAAAAATCACTCTGCTGTGGTTCTCTCTCGGTATCTTCTAAATGTACACTGGAGGTTGAACTCAGGGTCTCTTGCATACTGGGCACATGCTCTCCCGCTGAGCTATACCTCCAACCCCTCCCCTGGTGTTTTCTACCTCTAACATCTTATCAGCTAGATAAAGACGACACAGGTATCTGAAAGGGCAGTGAGGATCCCAGGGTGGCTGTCTTTCTAACTGTATCACCTTCAGCAAATGAGATCAACTCTCTGAGCCTCTGCTGTGCTATGGGGGAGATGAAGGCATGACACTGTGTAGCTGGCATGGAGACTGACATGAAGTAACATCTCTACGGGCCTATTTGACACACCATCCGGGACACCGTGGCGGGAACACAGTCATGGCGCTAAGTAGGATGAATGAGAGCCTACACGTGTCTAAAGATTTTGAGGGGCTGATCTGGAAATGAAAAATAATTCTGATAGAGAAAATCACAAGGTGGTAAGTGCAATAAATAATACAGTATTGGCAGGCCCTGGGACACTCTGGGGGAAGCATCAGGGAGTTGGGGAAAGTGAAGGGTGCTTTCCTATGCTTCTCCAAGAACATGCCCTGAGTTGCTGCTAGAAACTTTCAGGGCTCGGGACAGTAGCATTCTGTTGGTGATGTTGCTCCGTGAGGCAGGATGCAAGGATGGGACTAGATGCAAGGAAGCTGGAAGGTGAGTGTGGCTCAGACCTTTGTAGCCACAAAGGGTTAGGTGATGGAATGGGGTAAGGAGGAGGCGGTGCGACAGAGCAAAGGGTTGGGGAACTTCGAGGTTTTGTTTCTGCTGTTTTTTTCCTCAGTATTAGACTGTCTCGACCCACAAAGGTATGGGGGCCATGAGAACTCCTTAGGTTCCAGTCAGCACCTCCTCCACCTGCTGGCCCTAGGGGCTCCTCTACCTAGCAGTTCGCGGCACCTTAAAGGATATACAGCAAATGCCCGCCCGGACTTCGCTCACATCTCTGCTCCACTGAGCACACTCACATTCCCCTCACCGATAGCAGATCTAACACGGGACCTTTACTCCAACCCCTGTGTCAATGCTGGAAGCAGCAAACAAAACCTGTTCCCGCCAAACAGTCTTGCTGAGTTGTTCCCTCAGCCCGCTCACCCTTGCTGTTCTCAGCCCTCTCTGTGCTCTTACCGAGCTCAGGAGACATAGGCCGAGCACGGCGACCTTTGCCTTGGCTGCGGGTCCCTCTGCGGTCCCAGGCCCCCCAAGGACCATCCTCCTCAGGTCCTCTGCGAAGCCTCTTCTCAGCCTCTGGCCCCGCTCTGTTCTTCTCCAAGGTCTGGGGCAGAGCAGAGCCCTCCACGCCCGGAGTGGCCCACGGCAGAAAGCGCACTGCTTGTGCTGGAGGTTCCCGCTTCCGACCAGAAGGGGCTTTTGTCCTGCTTTCCAGGGGATCAGCAGTGGCAGGCGGCACAGGGCTCCTGCACTCCTGGATGGCTCTGCTCCTGGTTAACGGGAACTGGTCGCGACGCTTAATCTCCTGCTGAGGGCCTTCCCCCAGGTCAGTCCTGCCCACCGGTCCTCGGCTCCGGGGTCTCCCAGGCTCGTCCCCAGATTTGCCCACGCTGCTGGGAGGAGGCGGCTGGGTGGCGGCCGGGTTTACCGCCCGGGAAGTCTTGGGTGTGGAGGGCCGAGAAAAGAGTGGGGGTTCGCCGGGCTCTCGAGGAGACGGGGCGCGCTGCAGCGTAGCACGCAGGGACTCGTGAGAACGCACCAGTTCCTCCCGCGACGCAGATCTGCGGATGCGGCCCAGCTCCTGAGCGAAGCGGAGCTCGAGGTCCGAGGCTGCGTTGCGCTGTCGCGTGCGCTCGTCCAACGAGGCCGCCTTCTGCTGGAACAGGCGACGCCGCTCTGCCACACTGCCCCGAGGTGACCGCAGCTCCTCCTGCGAGGCTCCTGGTGTGCCCCAAGTCCCGCCGCCCTCGGACTTGGGCTGCTCCAGCGAGCGGGCCTTGCGCAGGGGCACCCAGGGCCGCAGGGGCGCTGGTGGCGAGTCGCTGCGCTCCAGGCTGCGTCGCCGCTCCTCGAAGAACTGCAGCTTATCCAGGATGCGGGAGCCCGCGCGCACAAGCCGGGGGGAGCGGCCCAGCGCTGACAAGCGACCCGAGGCCTCGCTCAGTGGCGTCTGGGGCCGGGACTCCACCGTGCCCGCCAGAGACGGCCCTGATGACTTAGGCTTTTTCCCTCGCTTCTCTTCGGTGATGGTGTCCTCAGGCAGCGAAAGCTCCTGAGTACGCCGATGGGACGAAGTGGGAGTAGCTGGGGACTGGGCACTGGGTCCTGGCAAAGCCCTCTTACCCACCCGAGGAGATGGTGGGGGAAGCAGCGCTGATTTGGAGGGAGGTGGAAGGGCAGGGCGTGGACGAAGGGCATCACTGGCCGGCTGAGGCTGAAGGTCCGGCTCCTCTCTGCGCAATCCACTCTGAGGGATGCTGCTGTAGAACCAAGGCCGAGAGGGGTGGAGGACTCAGGGGGCCTTTCCTCCCGGACCCCTAGCTTGTAAGAGGGATTGGGCAGTGGGGCATGCTGGGCAGGCTTGGGGTGACACAGGACAGATTTTCCTGTCCCACCCCCACCCCCACGAGGGCACAGCCAGAGCAGGTGCTGGGGAGAGGCCAGCGGCTCATGCACCAGAAGACTGGGCTAATAGCTGGGTCCAGATACAGACTCAGCCTCAGAGGTTCCGACCAGCCCCCTTCCCCCAGCCCTGGAAGCTGGGACACAGCGCGAACTGAGCATGAGGGAGAGAAAAAGAAAGGAAGATGAGGACCCAAAGATGAGATGGTGAGGGAAAACACGAGGGAGGGGCTCCTCTCAGGAATGTGCCTCCTACTCATTCCTGCCCCAAGCTGGTCCCCACAGCAGCCCTGCCCAGTCTGAACAGGATACTTGTCCTTTACAGTGGCTCCTAGCCTCACCAGGCATACAAAGCCTTTAGAGAGCAGTGCCCTACCCCTGTGGCATACCTTTAGATCAATGTACCCTAGTGCAGGCCTCTCTACTCCCATGGAGAAAAAAATTGGAAACCTTTCTGAGAAGGACAGAAGTCTCCTTCAGGAGCGCACTCAGATATAGTCCCTGGTCAAAAATAACTACCAAGTGGGACCGCACAAAGTGTGTGTGTGTGTGTGTGTGTGTGTGTGTGTGTGTGTGTGTGTGTTGGGGGATGGGGGATGAGGGGCGAAGAAGCCATTAACCCAGTACCTCCTCATCAAATAGAATTCTGACGCCCAGGAGCTAGATGCCAGTTTGCCCCATCTGTATGGGGAAAGGGCACATTACCAAAGAAGACTGGCAAGAGAGGGCATCCGAGAGCTCGCTCTTATACCTGACATATTAGAGCCCAAACTCATGAGCAAGCTCATTGAATAGTGTGTGCCAGGCACTGAGTTATTCAAAGCCTTGCAAAAGTCCCTCAACAGAGGAACTGACATTGTCCCTATTTATAGAGAGATAAACTGAGGTTGATTCAAGGAGGGCCAGTGCCCTCCCAAGGTGACATCCAGGAAGTGATGTTAAGGATGAAACGCAGTCTGATCCCTGAGCTTTTGCTCCCTTCCAACTGCCTGGGTTTCTGGGAACATGGAAAGGAGAAGAAATGGTACAGTACCAGCCAGGAGCATAAGTTCTATGAGCGCTTCAATGTAAGGATATTTTAGACTACCTGAGTCACCACCCACGCTGTAGACCCACCCCTGCCTGCAAGAGGGGGAAGGGCTAAAGGAGAAAAGCCACGAGGCAGTCTACCGAGAGGGAGGGGCGGCAGAGTCCTTAAGGAATGGTCTCAGGGAAGTAGGTGAGGCCTGGAGAGAAACTGGGGACAGCAGAGCAGACCTCTTGCCGGTCAGCTCGCAGCTCCAGGACACACTCTGTTCCATAGATATCACTAAGGAAATGGGTTCCTCTGAAGTTGCCATAGCAACTCCAGGCTCAGGCTGGGGCCTGGGAAAGAAAGGCAGGGAAGGAGTGCCTGATAACGCCAATAAGATAAGCCAAAGGAGCTCCCTAGGCCCCCACCATGGACCTAGGCCTCTCCCCTGCCCATCACTGACCACAATAACCACACTCTTAAAAAACACACCAGGGCCCCTTGCTATCATCCACATCTACCCAACACCCACGCCCATCACAAATGGAGACCCTCTTCAGTTACCCAAATGCACACCATTACATCTATCACCAGGCACTCCCTCTTCTGCTCTAGCACCCGCTCCTGTTTCTGCCATCCCCTAAATCTCCAGAAAATGGCGTCGGCACTTCACCCTAACACCCCACCTGTCATTACCCCCTACCAGGTCAGCCATGAACCCATCCTCAGGTGTTGCCCATGAGACCACCCCATGCCCCCTGCCACTGTTACTGTAACCCTCCGTCTCCACCCAAGCTCTCTACCCCACCCCCTCCTCATCTCTCAGCCCGCCCGCCGCCTCCCCACCACCCACAGCCTCCCGGTGTCCTCCACAGGTCCCTCGGCCCAGCTGCCCCTGACCACCTCGCTCTCTTCTCTCTCCTGGGTGCTGTCTCGCTCCCTCGCTCTCTCCCGCTCTCCCGGGAGCTGCCGTGCAGAAAGGTTCTGTTCCTCCCAGAAAAAGGCCCACATGGGAACAGGAATGTGCAGAGAGACGAAAAGGCAGCAGCTGCTGAGACAGCAGGCACGGAGGGGGCCCCTGAGGGGGGGGGATCCTGGGACAACTGGAGCCTACATGGGCGAGGCGGGAGAGGGGCCCTGACAAACTGAGGCTCTGAGAGGAGAAGAGGAAGGGACGGAGGGGTCCACATGAGGATGGCACGGTGAGCCTGCACAGGTGGGAGCAGGAGCCCGTGGGTGGTGACGCCCAAGGAGGCAGTGGTGCGGAAAGAGAGCGTGTAGCGAGCGCCAGGAGTGGGAGCAGTGGGGAATGGAGTGCACAGAGACGGATGAGGCAGAGGAGACCGGATGGAGCAGTGATGGGCAGCACAAGGGACAGCACGATGAGATGAGACAGTGCGGGCCCAGGTGAGGCCATTACTTACACGTGGATCGAGAGCGCCCGTCCTCTGTACAGACTGAACGCGCTGCCGTACAGGTCACTGGCCACCGAAAGGCTATCCTCTGACCCCCAGCTTGCGCCCACCAGATTAGCTCTCGATGCCCGCACCAGCGGCTCCACCCCCAGGTGCCGTGGCCCGGCCCCGGTTGTCTGTGCTTGCCTTGGGCTGCCCGGGAGGGGGCGGGTGCCACCCCCGCTGCCCGCTTCCTGCTCCAGGACGGTCTGCCCGCTGCCCCACCAGCTCACTTGCTCCTCTGAGGTGCCCGTCACGGAGGTCGGGGGTGTGTCCAGAGAGGTGCCCACAAGGGTGTCAGAGCCCCCTAGAGAAACGAGCACAGTGAGACAGAGGCACCCTTTGTGGGAAGCCAGTCGGCTTGCTCTTGGAGCACCCAGAAAGCTCACCCGTGGGGGTGCTGAAGGCCCTGTCATCCCGAAGCTCCAGGCGCTGGGTCCCTTGCACATCGCTGATGTCATCCTCAGCAGTCTCGGAGTCTGGAGTAGAAGGGGTCTGTGTGGGCAAGGACCTCCTCCCTATGCCTCCAACTCTTCCCTAGTCGCCTCCTGCCTCCCCCACAGCAAGTTCCATCTTAATCACAGGGAGAGCTTCCAGGACCCAGTCTACTCTCTTTTATTCCTGCCTCCCTTCTGTCCAGCCTGGGATGCTCGAGGTAGCCCCTCCCATGATGGTGGCCTGGTCCGTCTCTGGACCACTCACCCTTGAATGATAACCCTTACCTCCATGGACCCCTTCAAATAAGCCACCCCCACCCACTTAATGGCTTACCAGGGCCTCTTCCACCCTCTCCACGTCCATAACACCTTAAGGTCTTGAATAGCGGCATCCCACATAACAAGGCCCTAAGTTCCAGGGTTCAAAAGTCTAGGTTCCGATACCCCAGGAACAAAGAGGAGTCACCTCAGAGTTGTACTGTCAAGGCACGCAACCAACAGCAGGACCAGGCTGTCCTGAACCCCAAGCCAGCTGGAAGGCGTCAGGGTGTAACTGAGGCAGGGTGAGGAGAAGCCCAGACTGGGGAGGGGAGGGGGTGAGGGGCTAGGGCAGGAGTCAGCTTCCTACCGTAACTTTGCTTTCTGCAGGAGCGGAAAACTTCGCTTCCATAGGAGCAGCAGGAGAGAGATGTGGACAGACAGTTATCAGAGTGCTTGTGGGATGGGGCATGGAAGGCAGGCAGAACATAGGGAGCATAAGGGTCCCTGGTGCCCAAGGATCCCAGAGATGCTCTGTGGGATGCGGAGGGGAGGGAGACGCCCAGAATGTACCAACACTGGGAAGCCATATGCTTAGGTTGTCATCTCAAATGCCCAGTGATTCTGGTACTCTCAGCACTTACTGGTACTCTCACCACACACACGCGCGCACACACGCACACAAGCACACACACACACACACTTGTGCCCAGTCACACACTCTGGTCTGTCTCCCTAGTGCGAGGCATCAGGCCCATCTTCTATTACAGGGTTTGCACTGTACTTTGTCCGTTCCTTACAAATGCGTTGCCATCTGTCTACACTGTGGCAGCCACTTCCTCAAGAACTTCTCTCCTGCTGAATGGTCCTCAAAAAGTGCCGTGGTTAGGTTAGGAGCAAAGATCCCTGGGCATTTTTCAACATCCCAGAGCCAACCATGTTCTGTGCCTCGGTTTCCCTTCAGGTACCATAAAAAACAGGGGCCATGTAGTCATTGCCAGAACAGGCCAATGCAATGCTTCTCACTTGGTCCCCAGATGGACAACAGAGAGCCGAGGCCCATGGTGGGTGTGCTAGGGAGCCCCTTCCCGAACACTAGGGTCTTTCTCTGCTGCAGAGAATAGTGGTCTTTCTCGGGGATGGGTAGATGGGGAGGGGTTCCACATCTCATGGGCTATCTTCAGGGCCTCATGAAGGGTCATGGAACAAGAGAAGTGGGCATGGGCTACAGCAACCGGAAGTCCACGCACCATGGGTAAGTCGGCCAAAGGCCCGGCGGGAATGGCCGGTTTTCTGAAAGAGAAAAGTCAGAACGAGTTGTTGAGGAGGAGGCTTGTTCCTGAATCCATATACCTCTCATCCCAATCTGCTATTATCAAAGAGGAACTCACACTAGGGGCCAGGGCAGAGACCAGAGCCATTAGTTTGCCCTAGTCATAAAGGCTCAGCTCTCCTTCCTCTAGACTATCCAGGGGGACTTTGGGGAGGAGCCAGGGAAAAAAGGCTAGGAAACAGCAGGGCGGCAGAGCAAACCCTAGTACTTCCTAAGGGCTAGAGGTTCAGAGCCTGGGGTCAGAGCAGCACGCCCAGAGATACAAACAAGGAGACACGGAAATCAGCATGACTGAGGGAAGATGGAGTGGGGGCGCTAGAATGAAGAGAGATGGAGGGCGGAGGACAGATTCCTGCCGCCGCGAAGGGCAGATACCTGGGATAGGTGTCAAGCAGGCAGGGTAGGGACAGGCAAAGGATAAGGTCCCTCAAAGGCCAGCACCTCGCTAATGCAGGAAGGAGGCCCCAGTACGTAGAGGACAGGACAGAGCTTTGGGAAATTTACTGAGCTCAGCGCGCATCCATGCGCTTTGCTTTCAGATCTCCGAAAACAGAAAGGCTGCGGAGTAGGGGGCCCAGGAAAAGCCGGGCGGGGACTGAGGCCAGGACTGGATGTGGGTGAGATGGCAAAGAAGCCAGTGGGCGCTGCGTGCTGAGACTGTGGCCGGGGCCTCCAGGGATCGAGGGGCTTGGGGATGATGGGGGCTTCTGCCCTTCAGCACGGGGAGGGGCCTAAGCTCTCCGGTCGCTGGCCAGTGAGGCCCCCCCCCGCCTGTGCCCGGCCCGTCGCCCTCAGCGGGGCTGGGGTGGGGCCAGCGCCACTCCAGCGCCCCCTCCCCTGGGCCCAGCCGCGGTGACCCGCCCTCCCTCGGGGCGCCCAGCCCTTCCTGCCCCCTCCCGGCGCCGCCCGCCCCCGGAGCCCTCACCTGGAAACGCTTCTTCACCCACAGCTTCTTCATGGCGGGGGAGGGGGCCGGGCCGGCGGCCGGGCGAGGAGGGGACAGGCGGGGGCGGGGCGGAGTCGGAGGCGGGGCCGGGGGCGAGCTGGGGAGCGGGCCGGAGCCAGCGCGGGTGGCGGAAGGAGCCGCGGGGCCTTGGAAGCCGGGGTGGGGGTAAGACGAAGGCGGCTGCGCCCAGAGCCCGCCCCTCCTCCGCCAGCCTGAGCCCTACCTGGCGACCCTTCTCTTCGCAGCCCTTCTACCCACCCTGGAGTAGTACTCGTCTGCTTTACAGCTCTCCCACGGAACACCTCCCGACGCTGACAGCCGGCACCCCCACCCCACATCTGCCTTTCGGGCCCTGGGCACATGGGGAAACTGAGGCACAGAAAGGCGTGCAGTAGCCTCTAGTGCAGGCCCCTTTGGTTGGTAGCGAGAGGCGGCCTCCTCGCCGCATCCCCTTTCCTCCAGCAGGCTGACTATGGAAGGTCAGCAGCATCTTCGCTAGCGTACCGCAAACATGCGCACACACGCACACTGTCAGAGAGCACCCAACTCACCTCTCAGCACAGTGCGGGTGGGGGCGCCTAGGTCATTCTCAGCACATGGGTTGGGGCTACGTGCTGACTTGGACCCAAGCTCCTCAGGACAGTAAAAAAGGAATTTCCTCTCTTGGGCTCGAATTTCTGGATGCTTCCCTCCCATCCATCCATCCATCCATCCATCCATCCATCCATCAATCTACAACACACACACACACACACACACACACACAAAACTGCACGGGCTCACAAGTACTCTCAATAATCAAAGTCAGCTCTTTCCCACAAATGAGCTTCTCACAAGAGTTTTGGTGTGTTCCCCCACTGCCAACCCCACCTTATTCAGCACCGCACACACACCGAGTCTAAACAAAGTTCTACCTTCCCTTCTTAATAATAATGTAGCTAGGTTTCATTAGCGTTTGCCAAGTGCCTGGCTTTTACAAATGCCAGTTCATTCAAAACAACCCCAGGAGCCTGAAACTCTTAGGAGTGTTCCATCCGCATTTAACAAGTGGCTGAGACTAAGAACTATCACTACAGGTCCCCTCATCCCAGAATGCACCGGTGCGGTGCCAGACCCGGCTATGACTACAGTACTAATTATTAACATTTACTGCCTGTTTGGTCTGCACTAGGCATGGTACAGAGGACTCTGTGAGCAACTCATTTAGTCCCCATAAGGAGGAAGACGAAGGCACAAAGCAATTACTTGTCCCAAGTTGCAAGACTAATAAATTGAGGGAGCCTAGGTTCTTTGACTACATCATTGACCATGATGCCATAAAGAACCACATGCTACTTTGTCCATGTGTCTCCTGACCCTACTGCTTTAAAACCTTGGCCCTGAAATAAATACAGAGACAGACCCAATGAGTTTGGTTTGGTGTAGGGTGAAACAAGACACTCACATTCAATGCTGACAACAGTACCTCCCTCATTTTTTTGTTTCTACCTGACTCCTGTAGTTGTTTACATTTGAAATACACTATTATTATTATTATTTTGATGTTTTCGGGGTTTTTTGTTTTGGTTTGGTTTGGTTTGGTTTGGTTTTGGTTTTTCGAGACAGGGTTTCTCTGGGGCTTTGGAGGCTGTCCTGGAACTAGCTCTTCTAGATCAGGCTGGTCTCGAACTCACAGAGATCCATCTGCCTCTATCTCCAGAGTGCTGGGATTAAAGGCATGCCCCACCACCGTCTGGCCTATTTTGATGTTCTGTTTTGAGGCAAGATCTCACTTTATAACCCTGGCAGGCCTGGATCTCATTATGTAGACCAGGCTGGCCTCAAACTCAGCCTCTCATGTACTGGGATTAAAGGCTTGTACCAGCTAACCTGGGGGAGGGGGCTTAAGATCCTGCCTTCTTCCTTCTGGCTAAATACGGTGTTCTTGATTCTCAGACAAGTGGCTAATGGTAGACATGGAGACACAAGCATAGAATGAGAAAGCACGCTTGTCTGTCTATACTAGTTCCAGCCAGGGGACCCTGAACACCCCCAAATACACAGTCTCACAGATGGAGGAGCTGCGTGGACAGAGGGGGTAACATGAACCCCTGTTCCCCAGGAGAATCCGAGGGGCTGGCACATTCCATAGCAAAAATAACCAATGGGCAGAAGGCGTGAGTGATGGGACAGCTGGGCTTGAAGAGTGACTGGCAGGATTTTGTGTTCCTGCCTTGAGTCTCCAGCAACCTGAAGGACTGGCCTGGGAGGTACCACTCGAAGCAAGAGCCCCCCCCACTCCGTTTTTTCTTCATGGCAGAGCGTCTGTGCTCCTCTGCTACTTTCCCATTTCAGCCCTGCCAGCATTCCCTTTCGCAGCAAAACCCTTAGAAGATCTTGCCTGCCCTGATCCTGGGCAGACCTTCCTCCGAGCCATAGGCACCCCTCTTTTCCTCCACCTTCCCTTTCTGCCTCTGTTCAGCTTCTCTCTTTCCCTCCTCCAGCCCTGCTCTGTTGCTCTCCTACTGTACAGGGATGGTGCCTTATTTTGTCTGTCTCCCCTTGCTCTTGGTCATAGCTTTTGGTTCTACACACACACACACACACGCACACTGTTATGTGCCCTAAGCACTCAAAATGGTAGAAAACTGGGGGCTGGAGAGACGGCTCAGCCGTTAAAGGCTCACAACCAAAATTATAAGAAAACTGGTACAGAGGAGACACCCAGTAAACACAGGAGTGAGTCGCAGGTGAGCAACGCATAAGGCACAGTAGGGAACGGGCGGTGAATCTTCTAGAACAGCCTCCTTCTTCCAGCCCTTCCTCTCTGTCCTGCCCCAGCTCGTTCCCAAGAAACTGTTGGAGAAGTGACTATCCCCATCTGCCCAGATCTTCAGGAAGGACTTGTCCTAATCGAGGGAGACTTCTCTGCTCTTCTTTTCCCTCCCAGGGTTCCTCCATGATCCCACTCTGGCCCCTCCTCCTCTCTGATTGGTCCTTGCTGTGCTATGCACTCGTGGATGGTGATGCTCTTCCCATTTCCAGTTCCACAGTAGTTTCTCATGGCTGTTATTGCAGACTGTCCAAGTCCAGGTGGGAAAGGTGGTGGCTATAGAACAATCCTTCCTGGGGGGGGGGTCTGCTGTATTCCTCCTCTTTCCTGGCCTAACCTGTCCCTCTTTCTATGTAACCTCTCTCTTCCATGCCTTCAAATACCCTGGATGGTTGTTTTTGTTTTTGTTTTTTTGTTTTTTGCAATCTGTTGACCATTGGCCTTTCTAAATAACACCAATCTCTATAAAGTTTCAACTAACACATATGAGCTCCCCTGCCCTGCAGTGCAAGAAGGCTCCCTCCTAAGCCACACATGCCCCACGATCTGAGGGCACCACTTGACTTGTTCTGGTCACTTGCTGAGGAGCCATGTCAGGATGGAAGCCGGATGTTTCTAAAGAGAATGCCCACCTGTGTTAGAGGTGGGCTGGAGGAGGAGTGGGCTATTGACAGGAGAAGGGGGGGCTGGTGAGAAGCTCCTCACTTAGTCCTTACCTTTCGTTCTGTGGCTGGGCAATGAGGACCAGACAGACTCAGAGACTCAGCTTTCCAGACCTAACCCTGCTACCTCACTCACTAGCCGTTCAATCTTAGGTAAATTGGAATCCCGCTGTCTTACTATTTAAAAAAGTCCAAATAATAATCAGAGAATTTGGAAGGTTAAATAATTAAATGAGGTAGCACGTGGTAAAACATGTTAAGGATTTTACCAGCATCCTGAATTTCTGCCCCCTTCCCTTCTTTATTTCCTATTGCCACACTCTAAATCTTTTGTCTTTACCACCTGAGTTTTCCCATCTTACAGAACTCTCACCCTGCAGCACACTTGTTTTCCAGGGTCTTGCCAAGACCCTTCCATCCTGAACTAACATCCCAGGCTTCTGGAGTGCCAGGAGCCTTCAAATCACCCTGTCTCGTGCAGCCAGAAAGCAATCGTGGCCAGGAAACTGCTCCTTCCTTCTGTAGCCAGGTCCTTGCTTGGCTTCCTCAAGTTCCTGGAATGTTTGTGCTGTTGATTCCAAATAAGAACGTTTTCTTTGAAATCTGGGTGATGCTGAGCTGTTGGCTCGGCTTCCCTGGACAAGATTCTGTCACTGAGCAGGGATATGAGGGATGGGCAATCGAAGGAGCAGAAGCCAGACTTATCTAGTTAGCCCTGCAACATCACCAAAGTCACCCTCACCCCAGCAGAACTGTTTTGCCACTTTGTACATCTGGGCATGTGCTCAAAGGTGACATGCTTCAGCTCGGTCCCCTCTTCCCATCTCATGTGAATGTCAGAGGCCTTAAACCCAGATCCACAGTGCTTGAGGCCTTTCTTCACTCCAACTGTTCACCAAGATGGCCAGGAGACTGTACCCGTATGTCTAGGTCTGTCCAGTCCAGGCTTATCTCAGCCCAGTACAACACCCTGATTCAAAAGCAGCAAGGAAACAGTCCTGCTGGGGATTGGAGGTAGCCTGCATCTTCATAGGCGACAAGCCAGATCAACTGATTAGTAGCTAAATCTAAGACACTGAACAATCTCTATTTCTCTCTGCTTCCCTCTCTCAGAATGTCTTGAGTAGTAGAAAGGCCCCAAGATTACCATGTTTGAACAGAATATGCAGTCCTGACACACCATACCCAGCCATTACCCAGGGTAGACTTCCCTCCTCTTGCCCACGCTGTTCTTACCTGTGCAAGGAAGCGTTTGGAGCAGCCGCTCTCTGTGGACCTGTCCAACATCTGACAAGCATTATGACCTCCACTCTCTTCCTCTGTCTTTCCTTCTCCTGATCTCATCTCTCTCCTCCCAGCTGCATTCTTATTAATTTATCTACCTTAATCCTTGAGTTACAGTCTGCTTTCAGCTTCTTTTACGCCCGACTATGGGCTATGGGTAAATAAAAACTGCAAGAATCTACTCCTTCAGCTCAGAATTCTTCCAGCCCCTAGGACCAGATTAAGGAAGTCCATACTGGCAGCTTTAAGTCAGTTGAAAGCCACCACTGGCCATCTATAGGCCAGGCCTTGCCACTGTGACCATGGGCAGGGTGAAGCTAGGGAAAGAAGACACTAAGACAGGAGAGAGCGGCTCACTTCCAAGGCCTGACTGCACTTGGGACTCCAGTCTTCTTTCCCTTCTACCTGCTGAGGCCTTTCCTCTCTGGACTTCCTCCCCAGGTCCCAACAACGTCTCTCAGAGAATGACCGAAGCAGTGACACTTGCCCTCTGCCCCCAGCCCTTTGCATCTCTCCCAGATGAAACCTACGCCTCAGAATTCCATTTTCCAAAGCCTGGTAGGCCCCAAACTGTCTTTGGTTTAGAGAACAGTTAGGCTCAGAAACTGAAAAAAGGAAACCCCCAAATTGACCCAGGGACTATGAACCTGGCCTGACACCCCCACCAGCTACAACAGGACCATACTACAGGACCGAGTGAGGCTCCTGCCCCTCTCCCTCTGCCTCAGTATCTCAGCCTAGAACTCTGCCCTCACAGTAGCAAGGACATCAGCCCCAAGCATGCCCTCTGGGCACTCACCTGGGAACCTTAGTAGTTATACTACGCTCCACAGGCTTTTAATACCCTCCATCTACCCTCATCTTGTATGTTTGTATTAACATACAAGTCTGGAGCCTCCCACAACTCACAAATGCCTAAGACACACACACAAAACACAGACACGCAACGCACAGGGATTCTCAAGCGGCCACTTCTCATGTCTAGCCTCAGTTCTGTCCGCTGAAACCCTGGACCCTGTTCGTACACGTCTGATCCCTTCCACCGTGCCTGATCCTGACCACCCACACCATCCTTGTTCCGGTGTTGATCTTCAGGAGAGAAAGTCTGGCCATCTTCCGCCCATGGCCCCTTCAGAAGCACACTCACACACCTGTGAGGGGCTGGTCACCTTGTCTCCAGTCTGTCACTGGAGCCGAAGAGGGCAATTCTCCCACAGGGGGGTTCTCTCCTTTAGATCGGAAGAGCTTTTGTACTGTCATCCATGAGGTCTGCGTGGACCTCAGGCTAGGCCCATTAACTGCTGACCTTTGACCTCCGGCCTCCGCGTGGGAAGCCTCCCTACCTTGACACACTTTCCCTGTTGACCTGCCCTTCTGTAGGCACAGCTGAGAACGCTGGACACCTGGGATGGTGGTGAGGGACTGCCACCTGCATCGCGCAGCCTGGTCCGCTGTCTCTACCCATGTGCCCCCAGCCCTGCCAGGCAGGCCCCACCTCCGCATTACCTCTGACCTCCAGCACTGTGAGCACAGCCTCGCAGGAGGCCTGGCCACGCTCATTCTGGGCGCTGCAGCTGTACACGCCGGCGTCCTGTGCCCCGCAGCTCCGCAGCCACAGGCAGCTGGGCTCTGGGGCCGGTGTGGGCAGGAGCTGCCCATCCCGGAACCAGCTGAGGCTAGGCTCAGGCGCCCCACTCACTACCACCCGCAGCCGCACATCTCTGCCCGCACACACCGCCGCGTTCTTCAGCGGCCGCAGGAAGACCGGCGCCCCGGCCCCTGCCCCGGGGGGGAGGACCCCTCTGCCGGCCCCCACCTTGGCTCTCTTCGGGGGCACCCCGGGGCTGGGAGGTGCCCTCGTGCCGGCGTCCTCGCCTCGCGTGCCCCGGCCTTTCTGCATGGCCTCTGTGAGCTGCACTAGAGGGGCGGGGGACGCTAGAACTCGGTGGCCAGGGGGACGCCCCGGGGGGTATGGTGCCTTAAGAGATGGGTCCTGAGGGGCCGGCGGTCGGCCTTCCTGCTGCCCGCCCGCCTTCAGCCTGTGCTACCCAGAAGGTCACCAGGGCCGCCCGCGGTTGCGCCTCGGGGACTATTTTTAGGCCCCCCGGCTCGGGTTGCGAATGAGCAGTGAAGGGAGGGGGCAGCAGAGGAGGGGACTTGGACTCCATGTGGTTTCTTCTCTCTCTCCCAGGGCCCCCATCGCCAGAGCTGACCTAAAAGAGTCTCCTCCCCATGGCATGTCTGTCCCCCACTCCCCCGCCCCCAGGCAGAGGTAGCTGGGGAGTCGAGTTACCCCTGGGCTCAGGCCCACTTCCTTTCTTCAGCCCAGCTCCCCAGCCTCACTAGGCTGCTGGAGAGGGAGAAGAAAGGTCCAGAGGAGATGTCTGAGAGGTGCATGGAGAGACAGGCCCCAGCAGAGGCGAGCAGAGGGACCAGTGGGCTCTCCCAGCATCTCCCTAACAGCTGGTAAGCTCCAAGACCCACACCCTGGAGTTCCGGTGGAGTTCTGGCTCCTGGCTGGTCCTGCACTCGCTGCTACCAACCTCCACCTTCGCGGGCCAGGTCACCGCCAACCCTCTCACAATCTGCCCATACCTGTATTAGGCCAGGATTGAAACTAGCAGCAAATGCAGCCAGGGCAATAGAGATAGAAGGACACCACGAGGAGAATACGGTGAAAGAGGGGTCTGCAGGGCTTGAAATGTGGGACTCCATTCCGAAGGCAGGAAGTGCTGTAACTGATTATAAGATGTAGCAGATGATTCTTTTGCCCATACTTGTGGAGGTTTTACACACACACACACACACACACACACACACACACACACACACACACGAGTAGAGACAGATGCCTAGGCCGCTAGACACAAGTTGCAGTCCCTCACTACCTTCCCAGATGCCCAGTTTCCTCAGCTGTGCCCACTCTGAAGGGCAGGTCACCAGGGAAGGGCAGGGAAACTGCCAAGGTAGAGGCTTCCCCCGTGGAGGTCAGAGGTCAAGGGTCAGCAGTTAGTGGGCCTAGCCTGAGACCCACACAGACCGATTACCCAATAGTACAGAAGCTCTTCTCACTAGTCTAGTGAGAGAAACCCCCGGGAGACAGACACATAAACAAGAGTGCATTTTAAACTGGTAAATCTGATAAGCTTGGTATACCATGCCAATGTCACTTTCCTGGTATGCATACAAGATGTCACCCCTGGAAAAACCCAAGTGAAGTGTCCAGGATCTTTCTGTGTTATCTCTGACAGCTGACTGTATTATGTTTCAGAACAACAAAGATTTAAGGTATAGGGCCTGGGGGGTACCTCAGTATTAGAGGACTCACTCATGTAGGATTTCTGAGACCCCCCAGTTCCATTTGCAACCCCCCCTCTCTCACACACACACACACACACTCACACACACACCTTTAGAGATCCAGACCTGACGGTGAGTTCTAAAGGGATAAACCTTGGGAAGACTGAAAGCCAGGGTCATTCAGAAATGGGGGAAAGCATTCTTGACTTGTTGGATGGTTAAATGAACCATTTTCATCCTGGGAAACTGAAGTCAAAGTGTGTGCGCGCCCATGTGTGTGTATAGAGGGGGGGCAGGTATGCATGTGTGTGTATAGAGGGGGGCAGGTATGCATGTGTGTGTATAGAGGGGGGCAGGTATGCATGTGTGTATAGAGGGGGGGCAGGTATGCATGTGTGTGTATAGAGGGGGCAGGTATGCATGTGTGTGTATAGAGGGGGCAGGTACGCATGTGTGTGTATAGAGGGGGCAGGTACGCATGTGTGTGTATAGAGGGGGCAGGTACGCATGTGTGTGTATAGAGGGGGCAGGTACGCATGTGTGTGTGTAGAGGGGGCAGGTACGCATGTGTGTGTATAGAGGGGGACAGGTATGCATGTGTGTGTATATAGAGGGGCAGGTATGCATGTGTGTGTGTAGAGGGGGCAGGTATGCATGTGTGTGTGTAGAGGGGCAGGTATGCATGTGTGTGTATAGAGGGGGGCAGGTATGCATGTGTGTGTGTAGAGGGGGGCAGGTATGCATGTGTGTGTATAGAGGGGGCAGGTATGCATGTGTGTGTATAGAGGGGGCAGGTACGCATGTGTGTGTATAGAGGGGGCAGGTACGCATGTGTGTGTATAGAGGGGGCAGGTATGCATGTGTGTGTATAGAGGGGGCAGGTATGCATGTGTGTGTAGAGGGGCAGGTATGCATGTGTGTGTGTAGAGGAGGCAGGTACGCATGTGTGTGATGGTGCTTGTGAGCATGAGCATGCATTCCCAGATGCGCAGTACAGAAGAAACAATTTAAACGCTGAATTATGTCCATAAAGATTAAGAGCCTTGGGGAATGACTTTTCATGTAGTTTGCATACATTAAAGCTGACTCTTTGTGATGTGCAAGTCCCTGGGTTTTGACAAATGCATGAAATTGTGTATTTGCTACCCCAGGAACATACAAAGGAGTCCCATCACCCTAAATATTCACGGGTGCATCCTCTTTGTAGTCAGCCACACCTTGTCTGCCAGTCCCTGCCAACCTCCAATGATGAATTGAATTCTACAATGTAGGTTGAATTCTAAAAAGATTTTTAAAAATGTGGGAGAAGGCATAATGTACAGAAGACCAAGAACAAAGGAACAGATACTGCTTCAGTTTTGTTTTTAAGCTCACAATCAGCAGAGAGGGATTGCTCGGTCATAAAGTGTTTATTGTGCAAGCATGAGGGTGGGTGTTCTGGTCCCCAGCAGCCATGTAAAATCCATACCTCTAACCTCAGTGTTAAAGGGGAGAGACACATGGATCCTAGGGGCTCCTTGGCCAGCCAGCCTACCTGAATTAGGACATTCCAGACTGGGTGAGAGATCCTGTCTTAAAATACAAGGTGAAGAGCAATAAAGAAGACACTCAGCACCAGTTTCTGTCCTCTACACATGTACGCATGGGAGGTACACCTGCATGCCACCCACCCAGACCACATGCACAAAACACCCCACCCAAAGCCATTTAACTAACACCATGCCTCACCATACAGGGAATGCAGCAGATAGTCCGTAAATGTTGGCTGACTGGCTAGTTGGTTGGTTAAATGAATGAACCATGTGACCTTGAACAAGTCACTTGACATCTCTAAACCTCAGTTTTCTCATCTCTGCATGGGGGTAGCCAAACTTGGGGTGTATTTGTTCCTTCAGCAAACATTTCTTGAGTTCTTCCTATGAGGCTGGCACCATTCCCTTGGCCAGGAACATAGCCATGGAAAAAACAGACAAAGATACCAGTCCCTGCGGTTGCTTATATTGGAGAGGGCAGACATGTGACAAGCAGAGCAACAAAGAAAATGTGAAGACTGAGGGCAGAATACGGTGTAGACGACTCAGCAGGGAATGGGGGACACAGGTGTGGCGGCGGGTGGGGGGGGCTTTAAAGAGTGACTGTAGCGGTACATGCCTACAATCCCGGCATTTCAGGAAGATGGAAATTCAAGACTAGTCTTGGCTGTACAGTGAAGGCCTGTCTCAAGCCAGTCTTGAAAGGATGAGGAAGGGAAGGATGCTGTGCAGATCATTCCAGCCCTTGTGGGATGTACCTGGAGGATTCTGGAAAGAGCCAGGAGGCCAGCAAGGCTGACAGGAATGAACGCAGAGTCAGGGCAAAATGGATCACATAGCTTGAAAAGGCCAGATGGCCCAGCCTCTTGTGGGTCATGGTGCCTTTATTCTCAGCAAGATGGCATCTCTGGGTTTTGAGAAGAATTACACGATCTGACCTATGTTGTGATGGTATTAAATTATATTAAATATTAAAATGAATATTAACTATTTAAAAGGCTCTGGCACAGGTCCTGGAACATCTTGTATCCTGCCTACTATGACCATCCAGAGGGAATACCTTGACTTGCTCCCTAGGCTCTAGGGACCTGGGTAGAGAAGGCTCAGTCCCTTGCTGGTCACTGGCGCCCTCTCCTGGTCCTGCTGAGACAACTGGGAAAGGTCAGGCTGCGGTCAGGCCAGTTGTCCGAGACAGCTGGCTGTAAGGTGTTTGTCTGTCCCTCAGTATGGGCCCCACAGCACCCTGTCTCCTGGCGCCAGGCTGGGTGTGTGTGCCGCCAGGTTGTCCTGCCTTCTGATCACAAGTCTGTGTGTCATGGAAAGATGTCTGGGCTCCACAGGCCCTGTCTTCCTTTGCTGTAGATGGCTGTGTGACCTTGGCAGATCATGCCACCTCTCTGGGCCAAGGAGCATTTCATCTAAGTTGTCTTTTGCTTGTTGTCTCTCTGTTTGCTTGTTTGTTTGTTTTGAGAGGTCAACCTGGAACTTGTTATGTAGAACAGTCAGGTCTGAAACTCATGGCGTTCCTCAACCTCCCCAGTGCTAGCCATTGGGCCTGGTTCCTCTGAGTGGTCTATACAATACTTTGTTTTTTGCTTTTGAGATCTTATTTATCTTTGTTTTGTTTTTGTGTATGTGTATGAGTGTCTGTGAATGTATGTCTGTACACCACGTGCATGAAATACCCACAGAGACTGGAGGAAGGCATCAGTTCCCTTGGGACCACAGTTACAGGTGGGAATCGAACCTGGGTCCTCTAGGAGAGCAGTCAGTGTTCTTAGCCGCCAAGCCATCTCTCCAGCCCCATCCTCCTGCACGTGGGGGTGAGGGGACATCTCAGTAAACATCCATTGAATCGGTGAAGAAGTGGGTATCACCAGCCCTTCCTAGTGAATATTTAATGTAGAGAAAAGTAAATAAACATGCCCAGTGGGTATTCATTCAAGAAGTATTTAAATATTTAATGAGTGCCTACTGTGTACCAAGTACTCTTTGGGGTGCAAGGGATATAATAGTGAATAAAGCAGATTAAAAACTGTCCTTGGGCAGCTGACATTCTTAGGCATTGAATCAAAGGTCACTGATTCATTTGCATATGTGCCCTGGCGAGCTGTGTAGAGACAAAGGAGGGGGGAATGGATGACCTCAGAGGGTAGGGCTGGAGTCCCGCCAGAGTGGACAGATGGGATAGAAGAGTGCCCACTGGGATCTAGCTGCCTCTACAGTCCTTCCTGCTCTCCTCCTCAGAGAGAATTGGAGATGGCCTGAGCCTGGTCTTCGGGCTATGGGGAGCCTCTGATTCTTGATGTAGAGTCTTGTAGAAAGGCTTCCCTTCAGAGCATCCCCTATGGAGGAGCCTCCAGAGAACTGCCACAAAGGATGTGACAGGTGAGGCTGGGAAGGGGATTCCTGCATGAGGGATGTCTGAGGTCTCACCACCACTCTAAAGACGCTTGAGCTGTTATTTAAGACAGTGAGGCTACCCCCTGACCTATGTGTCCTTTTGCCCTGTACAGAGGAGCTGTAATTCACTCAGGCGATGGTGGAGAACAACAAGGCTCTAGAAACACCTTCCAGGCTACCATCGAAGCCTTATCCACCAGGGCTAGGACCCCAGCCCAGACATTCTCCAGGAAAGTCAGCACATGTTTGAGTTTCAAAGACAGACAACTCCTTGCTTGTGCTTAGTTCTCTAAACTCATGGAAAGACACTGAATGCCATTCTGGTCTGTTCTGTGAGAATCTGACTCTACTAGGGTATGTGGGAAACAGAAATGACCAGGAGTCATAGATGAGGTGGGGACTTGAGGTGGATCCTCAAAATGGACCTGCTTCGAGAAAGTTGGGAACTGGTAAAACAGGGGTACATCTTAAATGGGAAGAAAGACAACACCACCTAAAAGAACTTGGGGACTTTTTGGAAAGCTGTTTTAGAATGACTGGTAGGGACTTTAAGGCTAAAGCCTCATTGGTTTTATTCACCTGAAACCTATATGAAGGGCAGATTAAGGAAGTCCAGGAACGCCCAAAAGAAAGAATATCAAAAGAATATCAAATATTTATTTGGGGAGACTCACATAATGAAGGTAAAGAGTCACCAAAGTCTTCTGCCCTGGAGATGCAGGATTCTGCCTGCCATTAGGGCTCCTGTCTGTCAGAGAGAAAGAGAGAGAGAGAGAGAGACAGAGACAGAGACAGAGACAGAGACAGACAGAGACAGAGACAGACAGAGACAGAGACAGAGACAGAGGGAGAGAGACCCTCCTCTTCCTTATAAGGGATATGGAGGGGCACACACCAAAGCCACTCCATTGGCAGAATGAATCCCCACCACACCTGCATGTGTTCGTCATCTCTTTGATTCCCATACTCTTCCATCTCCTTTAAAGGGCAGTCACTTAGACATGGGAGGAGCGGCAGGGAGCCTCAGGTCCAAGGGCTTACCATGTTCTTTGAATCTTTCATTGACCTGAAGCATGTTTTAAGAAATGGAAAGAAAGACAAGCTTCATGCCTGCACTCAGACCTTTGGACTACTCAGTTGTCTCTAAGCTATTGATAAGTCTTCCCCCGTAGATTGAAATGCCTCCTGAAACATACGCCGGCGTTCATATGTGAAGCTTGTTTTAGTACATGAATGTCTTATGTGGTTCCCTTTCATTAGCAAAACATTCTAAGTCAGTGGTTCTCAAGCTGTGGGTCGTGACCCCTTTGGAGGTCATGTATCAGATATCCTATATATCAGATGTTTTCGTTACAACTCATAACAATAGCTAACTTACAGTTATGAAGTAGCAACAAAATAATTTTATGGTTGGGGTCACCACAACATGAGGAACTGTATTAGAGGGTCGCAGTATTAGGAAGGTTGAGAACTGCTATAGTAAGTTGTCATTGTCTCATAATACATATACACATTTTATTCTAGGTTCACTTTTTACTTCTTTTTCTTTTCTTTAATAATTTCTCTATGCCCCTCTCATTTTCCCCTACTCGCTCAAATTTTCCTTTTGTGTGTCCTTGGCTGTTGTTGTTTGGATTTGTTTTCGTTTTTTACACAAGGGTCTTACTAGGTAGCCCAGGCTGCCATTGAATCTGGGGTCTTTGGGCTTCCACCTCTTGAGCCCCAGTGCTAAGGGTAGGGGTACAAGCAACACACCTCCCCTGGCTCCCTTTGGTATTTAAATGAGACCACATTCCATTGGAATTGCATATGGATGAGGGATAGGTTGACATTTTCTCAATGTTGAGCCTTCTTAGCCATGTAAAAATTCTGTCTGCACTTTTGTGAACATTGTTACTTTGCCTGGACTGGCCTCTGGGTATTAAAGAGCCTTAGAAAGGGTTAAAAGGTACTTGTAAGACTTAAATAAAAGGATCAAGAGTTTCAAGTTGAACCTTGGGTACAGAGGGAGTTTGAGGCTAGTCTGAGCTATATGAGATACTGTCTCAAAGAAAAAAAAAAAAAGAAGTAAACGAAAGGGCCTGATAGTTTCTGGGGAAAGGACTTGGGAGCTGTCCCCATCCCTGCCTTCACCAGATGTCCAGATGATCTGAAGGTAGCTTAAGGAAAGGGGCATCACTGTGGCATTGTAACAGAAGCCCCTTGTCCAACCTCCCCTATGCAGCACATAGACTGCAGCCTGGAGGCCTTAGAGCAATCTACCTGGCAAGAGGGTGACACCGTCCATCTCAGGGTGATGGGTGGTATGACAGGGTCCAGTCAAGACAGCAGGGGCATGTAGGTTTGTGCTTGGCTCTTTATTGTTTCTGTCCAGGGCCCCTGCAGTGGGAGGGGCAGGCGTGAGAGGTGGGGCCCTCCCACCAGCCTGGGCCCACTCTCTGCCTCTCTCTTCTTTCCCTCCAGCTTCTCACCCACCCGCTCTCCTTCTGAATCTCCTGCTCCCACATCCAGCACCTTCAGGTTCCCTCTTACAGCCCCAGCTTTTCTAAGCCCATCCTGGGCTGGGATGGGAAAGAGAGGGGACGCAAGGACATTTTTTCAGCCCCTCCCCCACCTCAGCTGAGAGGCTTCACTCTGTCTCTGACCCAGGCTGGGGGTCGAATGTGAGGGTGTCTATAAAGCTCTGTCCTGACCCTACAGATCCCAACACCTTCTCTGGTACCATCTCCAAAGCCAAAGGCTAGAGCCTGAGGTTACAAAGGTGGGAGGGAAAGGGCCATGACTTGAACTAGGTTCTATCTGAAGAGCCAGGCTTGGCGACTGCCGACAGCCAGGACTCATGGTAAGGTCTGCAGAGGTGCTGGGGTGTTTCCTGGGCAGCATGAAGACCACAAAGGGGTGATCGGTGAGGAAGGGTCAGATTCTGTGAGTGAAGGAAAGTGGCTGGGTGTGACATCCGAGAGTGGAAGAGGCTGGCTTCAGGAGGCAGTGACCACGGGGACCAGGACAGTGTCTGGCTTAGAGCACCTCGTGTTGTTGCTGTGTGGCCTCGCTGACGACCTGAGCATGAGGAGAAATCCAGTCTAAGAGGCGCCTCGGCCCCATTTACTCCACCCCACAGCAGCAGGACCTCCTCACCCCCACCCAGGGTGAAAGACACCGGGCTGGCAGACACACCATTGCCACCACCAAGGACACGGGGTCCAGCAGACCACTCACCTCTCCATCCCGGGTCTCGATGGTCTTGATCATCACCGTCTTTTTGGTGTGGACTTCAGAACCCCTTTGTTCAGGGCTGGTTTCTATAATAGACACACCCCATGCTCAGCCTGGCAGGTTCATATCTAAGCTGCACCTTGGATGGAACTCCATCCCAGGTTGCATTGCCCCATGCACCATCCAATTCCACCTTCCTCGTGACAACCTTCTGCCTTCTTCAAGACCTGGTCCTTGAACCCAGCACCCAACAGATGGTTCTGTAAAGCCAGGGACCAGTCCTGCTAAAGAGCTGACTTCAAGAGCCAAAGGATGGTACTGAGAATGCTGGTGCAGAATGGCAGGGGACCCAAGCCCCAGCCCAGTACTCAAGTCCCCTATGTCCCCTTGTTCCCTCTCCACCTCTGGATTTTCAGAAGAGCCCAGCGTGAGTATGTATCTGTGGACTCTCCTCTAAGACAGACAGCCCCAAAGCCCAGGCTGTGGACTTGTGGGAGGGACACAGAGGCCCCAGTTCTTTTTCTCTGGACGAGCTGCTTGGTGTCTTAATGTAAAAGCTAGTCACTGGTTGACTGTGCTGATCCCTACTGTGCCTGTTTCCTCTCTGGGAAACGGCAGCCATGATACTTCCCGTATTGTGGCTCTGGGCTTCTGATTTGCAGCAAAAGTGATTTTATATGCAAAATGCATACTTGGTAACTGAATAAACAACTAAGTGAAAAAAGAAGTCTGAGTTTTATAGTGGGGGTCACATTTAGTTCCTTGGTGTCAGGAGTTTGGCGTTCATGAATCCCTTAGCAAGCAAGTAGCCTGTAATGAACGTTTGACTCGATGGAGCACAGCATGTATTTTTCCTGATGGAAATGAACATCGAAGACGTAAAAGGTTTGATCTAGGAAAGGAGAAGCTGCCAAGATCTCCGACTCCCTTTCCTAATGTATCATTAGTGAGTGCTTCTCTGCTCTCTGGGGTTGGGAAGCCACTTAATCTGCATATTACTAATGTCAGAATGGCAGAATGCCTTCAAATCTCATTCTCTTCATTGTTTGGCTTTGCTAAAATTTGGCTTCCTTTTTCCAAATGCGCATCCAACATCTTGCTCTCCGCAAACAAGGCACTCAACAAACAGGCAGAGAACAGTGTGCCAAGTGCTCTCTGGCAGCATGCCAGACAGATCATGAGCAAGGGGTATCTTCCTGCCCAGAGAGTGAGATGCTCCTACTGCCAGGGGAACACCCCTGCAGCTTCCAGAGTCTGCCATTCAGAACACATCCTGATTCTTGAGACCCAATAATCCAGAAGGTACAGGGAATGCAGTCAGCACGATAGGATGCAAACCAACACCCCCACCTCCCTAACCCCCTCCCCGGTGCCTTATCTATCGTCTTCTTTCTCCTTCATGCCTGGTCTGCTCCAGGGTTCCATCCTCCTCTCCTAAAAGGTTTGAGCCCCTGCAGTCCCACCTGTGCCATCCAGTACACACTCACCTCGGAAGTTGAGAGCAGAGAAGGTCTGGATGGGAAGGTTGATCCTGAAAAGGGAGAGACCATATCCCCAGAGGGTTAAGGACACTCAAAACTCTTCCTGAAATCACTCCCATCACTTTTTTTTAAAAAGAGGTTTACACTTTTTAAAAAATAACAGGATTTTTTAAAATTTTTATTTATTTTGTACAGTGTTCTGCCTGCATGTATGCTTGTACACCAGAAGGGGGCACAAGATCTCATTACAGATGGCTGTGAGCCACCATGTGGTTGCTGGGAATTGAACTCAGGACCTCTGGAAGGTCAGTGCTCCCAACCTCTGAGCCATCTCTCCAGCCTCCCATCACTCTTTAGGCTGCTTCTCCCTAAACACCATTTCCAGTTGTCCTAGCTGCCCCCTGCCCCCTGCCCCGCAGCCCAATACTCTCACTACCCACAATGCACAGATCAAAAACCAACTCTAGCTATCCCAGGAATTGCCCCTTCTAGAAAGATCACACATTCTAATCCTGACCTTGGGCATGACACCAAGATGCCTAATCCCACTGCACCCTCCAGTCCCTGGTCCTCCTTGTTTCTGGCACTGGAGGAGGCATGAACAGCAGCTGTAAGGGACACTCACTTTGCGCCCACCCTCTGTGCAGGCCAGATCCAGGAGTGGGCCATTTATGCCTAGTCTAGAAAAGGGCATCTGGCTCCAGCTACCTTAAAAGGTCATCCATGTTGTGTTAGATGTAGATGTCATTCTACAGAACTCAGGGGCTGTTGATGTAGCTGGGCTACTAAAGGGCTTGCTTAGCACTCACCAAGCTGTGGTCCAGCACCCAGCACCATAGCAACCAGGCATGACAATACAGCCTGTTCAAGTTCCAGCATTTAGGAGATGGAGACACGATGTTCAAGGTCATCCTTGAACTACGTAGCAAGTTTGAGGCCAGCCTGAGCTACCTTAAGCCCTTCTCAAAAGAAAGAAGCAAAAAAGTAAGCCTGAATTCTCCTTGTAAGTCCATACCAAAACGTGGCTGCCACACTTTTATGAGTATTGACAACACCATTTTTTGGCATAATGGATCTGTCTTAAATTGATATTAAACTTGCATACAATGAGATGGGCAAACCTTTAGGACTCATCTAGTGAGTCTTGAGAAGTATCTATCCCCATGTAGCTGCCAGTCTAATACAGATTCACACTCTTTCTGTCTCCCAGAAGACTCTTTACACTCCTGTTCCTTGTGTCTGGAGGTTGGGCAGGTTGCTTTGCGCACATTGTGTCTTGTCCCTTGTGAGTGTGTGCTTGTGTGTGCACTAAATCAGCCTCCTCCTAAGGCCTTCCAGGTACAAGGCTGCCCGCCTCTCCATCTCTGTTTGTCTCTAGCAGACTCCCTCCCTGCTTTCATCTCTCCCTAGACTGGCAGTAATATTTTATTACTGATTGCTGAATATGATTTTTTGCTGCGGGTTCTTAATTCTAAAGGTAGATAAGGGAATACTAACATTTCTCTTTTTATAAAAAAAACTGTTAATTACATCTCACTTTCTTTACCCAGGTGGCCCTAGTTAATTTTCTGTGACTGGCAGAATAGTGGCCTCTCTCATACAGAAAGAACTGCTGCCAGGTCTTTTTGAGATCATCTGCGATGGACTGAGATCCCAGCACCCTACCCGATACCTAAATCCTCACCGGCTCTCCTCGCCCTCCAGCAGCTTGCGGTAGGTGGCAATCTCCACATCCAAGGCCATCTTCACATTGAGCAGGTCTTGGTACTCCCGCAGGTGGCGGGCCATCTCATCCTTCAGGTGCCGGATCTCCTCCTCCAGGCGTGCAATGTTATCCTGATAGCCACTGGCCTCGCTGGCAAAGCGATCCTCCAGCTCTCTCATCTGCCTCATCAGGGAGTCATTCTGCAGGGGATGAGGGGACCCAAGTCAAGGATAGGCCCAGAGCATATCTAGGAAGGAGGGCGCCAGAGAATTGGGGTAGAAAGAGACCCAGTGTTGGAGGTTGGAGGCAACTCCACATGGTCATGGCCAGGTAGAAGAATCGTCAAGTGCTTCTTTCTTAGTCATGGAGCCCTGAGCTCTAGAGAAGGCATATGTGGCCACTCACAATAAACCACCTAATAAGGAGCATCTACACTAGTCCTCCAACCCTACATAGGGAGACACCCCCAGGAGTCCTCCGATTCCTTAGTACCTAACTAGGAATCTGCCTTTACCTCCCTGTACATTTGAGGAGATGGAGACCCCAGAGGGTCTGTAATAGGCTCAAAGTGTCACAGAGTGAAGGTGTGGAACTAAGCTGTGGGCAGAAAGAGGCTGAGCCCGTGGGGATGGGGAGGGACTCACGGTGCCCTTGAGGGCATCAATCTCGCAGGTGTAGGACTGGATCTGGTGTCGGTACTCCATCATCTCCTGCTTGGCCTGGCGCAGGGCATCATTGTTCTTATTGGCTGCCTGGGTCAAGTCTGAAACCTGAGGGCAGAGAAAGGGACTCTGAGATGGGGAAAAGCAGGATTCAGTGTGGGCGAGGGAGTGTGGAAATCCCAGGCTCACCTACTCCATGGATGCAGGTACAGGAAGCATCTCGTGGAGATAGAGGACAGGTGCCAGGGTCCCCAGGCTAAACCACCTACCTTGGACTTGTACCACTCCTCAGCTTCAGAGATGTTCTTAGCCGCAATGGTCTCGTACTGAGCCCGGATGTCCCTGAGGGCCGCTGTGAGGTCTGGCTTGGACATGTCCATCTCCACCTGGACCTGCTGTTCCTGAAGCTGAGCCTGAAGCTCACGGATCTCCTGCAGGACACAGCTGGGCATCAGTCCCCTTCAAGACCCTCCCAAAGCACCTTCACACCCCCATTTCAAAGCCAGCCCATTGCCTAGCTGCTTTCACCATCACCCAAGGGCCCTGGTACCTCTTCGTGCACTTTCTTCAGGAATGCGATTTCCTCGTTGAGCGATTCGATTCTGCGCTCTAGGTCGATGCGAGCCAGAGTGGCTGCATCTACGTCCTGGGTACGGGGAAACAACAATGTTAGGGTCTGGAACAGTTCAAGTGGAGCCAAGAGAGAGAAGAGAGATGACTGCTGGGGACCAAAGAAGGCTCACCGCTCGGAAGGCAGCCAGGTTGTTCTCTGCTTCTTCTCTCAGTTGGATTTCCTCCTGTAGCCTAGCCAGGGCAGACAGACAGACAAATGGTGAGCTACAGAGCCATCAATAGAAACCACTGGCTGGGGACCTATCAGGGAGCCAGCTCAGGACACAGGGACAAGTCCTGGTTGCTGGGTAGAAACAAGAGGCTCAGAAAAAAAAATAGCAAAGGTCCCGCCCACGGGTGGGGGGGCGGGGTAGGAAGCGGCTGAGTCTCAACCCTGAGCCGCACCCTTGAAGTCTATGTCCCAAATAGATTGACCTCCCCGGGGTTAGGCACTGTGTTTTATTTTACCCACTTGTATGTTCTCAGGCCCAGCCTGACCCATGTAGCGGCTAAATAAATGTTTGTGACTTTGGAGACAAGAAGGTAACTCTGCTCAGTAGGGTAAACAGAAACAGGTTCGAGAATGTACAAAACTTTTCCTGCCTTTAATTTTCCTTAATTGTCTAAAACAAGTCTTGCTATGTAGGCCCAGCTGCCTTGGTACTTGCTCTGTATCCCAGGTTTACCTAGAACTCACAGCAGTCCTCCTGAATCGTCCTCCCAAGAGCTGGAATACAGGGGTGTGCCCCCAGACCGGAATTACTCAGCCTTTTCTTATTGGGTCATGGTGGAATGGGCTGGTCTTCTTGAGCTCTCAAAGGGCCACAGGCCTTATCCACTGCCCCCTTTACTCAAGCCTATCCTTTTACCTAGTGCAGTAGCACCACCTCAGCTAGGCCAAGGGGCCAAGCTCCCCACCTCACCCCTCCCTCGGGCCTCATCACAGCTGAGCTGAAAGTTAGTTACAGTTTGGTTTCCTTCCTCCTCCACTTCCCAATGCATCCAGTTTTCCAGGCTCCACCAGCCTCTCTTCACGCTCTGACCTGCTCTAGCCCTCTGCTCTGCCTCTGTCACATCACAGCACCACCGCTACAGCAACTTAATTAGCATCCTTTCCAAGGTGGCTGGCCACCGTGCAATAGGCCTCCCAAGGTCCCCCGTTTCTTCTCTCTATCTCCCAAAGAAAACTACTCCAGTGTAACACAGAAAGAGCAATAAAAAGATTCGGGGACCATCTCTTCTTAGGGAACACCGGGGAATGACCTCCAAACATGGGGTGAGGAGGGTCACGGGATCCCGGAGGGGGGTGCCTTGTTCCCTGCGGGGAGGGGGGGGGAGGGGGCGAAGGGGAAAGATCTAGGAGGCGCCGTGCCCTCACTTGGCCTTGAGCCTCTGGAGGTCGTCGATCAAGTTGTCGCGCTCCACGTCGACACGGGCACGCTGGTTGGTGAGCACCTCCACCTGGCGCCGCAGCTCGCGCATCTCCTCCTCATAGAGCTCGGCGACCCGGGTCGGCTCGCGGCCCTTGAGCCGGTTGACCTCAGCGGCGAGCGCGGCGTTCTGCTGCTCCAAGAAGCGCACTTTCTCGATGTAGTTGGCGAAGCGGTCATTGAGCTCTTGCAGCTCCACCTTCTCGTTGGTGCGCGTGGCCAGGAACTCCTGGTTCACCGCGTCGGCCAGCGAGAAGTCCAGAAGCTCGCCCGCGCCATAGGATGGCGCGCGGGTGCTCCCCAGCCGGCTGGCCCGCAGCGACCCCAGACCCCCGGCCCCGCCCGACGTGCGCGACACCTGGTACACGCGGGATGTCACTGAGCTCGAGGAGCCCTTGGTGCCGAAGCCTGCTCGAGGAAACACGGGAGAGCTCAACGGAGAGCCCAGCGAGAAGCTCGGGGCACCACCGAAGGTGCGGCGGTAGGAGGACACCCGCTGGCTGGAAGAGTAGGCCTGACTCATGGTGGCGGCGTGGACGAGGCTGGGCAGACGCACAGAGGAGGCAGCGGGCAGGCAGCCGGCTGGAGAGTGGATACGAAGAGGGGAGACACAGTCCCTTTGCCGTCGGCACTATTTGTAGCCCTCCTGACATCACCCCCCACCGCAGCCCCTCCCCTGACAGCTGCAGGATCCCTCTGTCCTGCCAGGAAAGGGCGGCCGCTAGCGAGGGGGCGGGGAGGCCAGCTCCCCTGCAAGAGGCCTGTGCCCCATGCTGCCCCACAAGAACAGAAGACAAGCAGGCCTGCTGGATGGGCAGCTAGCTGACAGGAGACCCCAGACCGGCCTCTTTACATTTGGAATCCTGCCTTATCCTGGGGAAAGCAGGCTGGAGATTTTCATTAGTTTGAGGCCGCTATCTTCTTCAAGGAGAGATTTTTAGGTCATTAGAATGAACAAGAAGGAACTCCCAAAGTATTTTACTTGCAAAGGTTGCTAGAAGAGGCTGAGGTCTCCAACCACTGGAGGTAAAGACCAGACAGGAGTCTACTAGCTCATCAAAGAGGTCTCTAGACAGACCTGTAGGGTAGGGGGACACGAATTAGGCAGAGAGTTAGCCTGGTCAGTGCCTGACTGCTTATGCGTACCACTGACAAGTGGGCTCTAGCTCTGAACCTCAATTTCCCTCTGGCGGAGTGCAGGCCTCTGGTTTCCCTCAAGTTTATAACCAGCAAGACAATGTCCAGAAAGACTCTGGTGACTGTTTGCAACCGTGGGGAACATTGCCTTCGCCTGACATTGCAAGCCCTGTCTCCCTCGCCCCCTTCTCTGATTCACCCCCTACTCACACCGCCCACACCCACTCACACCAGGGGTTTGTGTTTTGTCAGGAGCTGTGTGTCAACCCAGCCATCTCCCTGGCAGCAACAGCTGCCAAGTCGAAATACCAGAGCTGGTATTTATAGAGGAGGATGAATGCATGAACCAGGGAAGCAAGGTACAGGAGAGAGATTCTGGGGATTGGGGCCCAGGCACCTGAGGAGATGTACGTGCCAAGCAAGGTGTGTGTGTGTGTGTGTGTGTGTGTGTGTGTGTGAAACTTCAGTCACTCCAGAACCCCAACAGAGAAGCCCTGAAGTGGGTTTGCCCTTCTCTCCCACTCAGCACAGGGCACTCACTGAGCCCAAAGGGCATCTGTATTTCTCCATGCAGATTTCTGTGGCTCCTCACCTTCCCTGCCCTCTATACGCCTCTCACAGGACTGAGCCTTCTGGAATGCAAACCCTAGAAACAGAGCACTAGATTTGTAGCCACAGCTTTAACCCTGGAAACTGAGCACTGGGTTAGGAGCCCTGGTCCTGCCCAGGGCTGGTCACAAAGAGTTGCTAAAAAGCATGTCCTTTACCTCCCTAACCCCCAATGTCCTTAGTCATAGAGTGGGAACCTCCCATGACTGTGCAATGGTCATTTGAACACGCCCAAGGGACAGTAAAACTCACAACAATAACAACAACAATGCCTTATATGTACTGATGTCTGCTGGGAATGCCACGCCTATGACTCCCCAGGTCTCCAACAACCTCCTGAAGCATGGCCTGGTATAAATCCCATTCTTGTAGCTCAGCACGGTGAGGGTCTAGGCTTTGGCCCCAGACTGGATGTGACTATAGCAGGTGATGCTCACATTGAGCATCTAATTTTTATCCCCGAGACGAGCTTGTTCGATAGATGAGAAGTTCCAGATATTCTTATTCAGCCTTCAAGTCAGCACAAGCTGTTATGTTCTAGTTATTTTTGGGTCTCAGAGCCCAGTCTAGATTGTATGCTTCCAGAGGATTTTGTGGGCTGTATGGATCCTTAACACATCCCAGGCAGCACCTTCAGTTGTCATTGCCACTGAACACAGTCTACATACTTTTTTGCCCTTTCTCTCACTGTGCCTCTTCTCACCAGCACGAAGAATAGCTATGTCACTCTGATCCCAGCCAGTCCTATTGCACCTCCTAAGAGTGAGAATTGGCTCAAGGGATACAGAGCCTGAACAGGTACAATCAAAGATCTCCTCTGTAATTTATGAATGGAATGAGGTTTGCTAAACCGGCCTCTTGTGGTAGCCTTGTTTCCCTGCTCTGTGTCGGGGTGGGGAGCTGTCTACACGCTAGGCTTGGAAAGCTGGGAGAAGCTGCTGACCTGGGTGCAGTTGTCTGTGCTGAATGGTCTCACGCTTGCCCTCCACTCGGATCAATAAACTCTTTTTTCCGCTAAAGGCCCTTGATGTTGGCTTCAGTCAGCCCAAAGAAACGGGTGTGAAGGACATTGCACATTCATTTCTGTGACGCTGCTGAAAGGATGTTGCTGGGGCCTTGACAACCATCCCTAGGACACATAAGGGAACTGGCTTTCAGACCAGCTCAAGGCCCCTCAGTTTCTTAGTGAAATGAGGCAAAAAAACAAATAAATAAATTGCATCATCTCTCGTCAAGATCAACAACTACCAGGCTTGGCTTCAAACCAGTTGGGACTTTTCCAAACTGCAGTTCCACTCCTGAGGAACTGAAATAACACTCTGGGGCCTAGAAGGCAGGAGAAAGAGAAACTCCAAATCACACACTGCCACTGGAGCAAGACCTTGGCCTCTCCAGGGGGCCACTGGAAAATGCACACACTAAAAATAACCATCATCTTCCTGGCTGGGCAATGTACATGGTCAAAACACAAGGTATGCAAGAGTTTAGTGAAAAGTTACTGTCTCCTATTTTTCAACAGTTAATCATCCCATCCTGTGCCCACCCCTGAGTCACACAATCAAATTTTAGATGGTGGCTGTTGTCCTAGAGACACTTTGAGCATATATTTGGAACTGACCTTTTTAAAATTTTTGTTGAGCCGGGTGGTGGTGGGACACGCCTTTAATCCCAGCACTTGGAAGGCAGAGGCAGACAGATCTCTGTGAGTTCGAGACCAGCCTGGTCTACAAGAGCTAGTTCCAGGACAGCCTCCAAAGCCATAGAGGAACCCTGCCTTGAAAAAAACCAAAAAAAATGTTATTTGTAGCCCAGACTGGTCTCAATCTCAAGATTCTCCTGCCTTAACTTCCAGTGAGCTGGGATTACAGGTGTGTACCACCACACCTGGCTTCTTCTGCTTTAAAAACATTTCACATGCTGTTCTGAATCAAACACACAGATGAGTCAGCTGTGTTAAATACCCATTTAAACACAGGCATCTTAGAAAGTGTCCTGTTTCAATATCCTAATAACAGTGATTTTTTATTATAAAATATATGTAGTATAAAATTGACCTTTTTGTTTGTTTGAGACAGGTTCTGCCGTGTAGCCCTGGATACAGATATAATACAGACCAAATTGATCTAAACTTGTCTTGATTCTGCTGCTCTGCCACCCCTGTATTGGGATAATAGGCCTGTGCTACTGTGCCTGGCCATTTTTGCCATTTCTAGAAGAGTCGTCAGCATCAAGCCCATTCTCAGTGTTGTGCACTCATTATTACTACCCATCCTTAAACCATTTTCATTTTCCCAAACTGAAACTCCACAACCATTTAATTAATCCCAGTACTCGGGAGGCAGAGGCAGGCGGATCTCTGTGAATTCGAGAGAGGCCTGGTCTACAAGAGCTAGTTCCAGGACAGCCTCCAAAGCCACAAAGAAACCTCTCAAAAAAAAAAAAACAAGAAAAAGGTAGTAAACCCATCAAACAAACAACAAAAACTCAAAAAGTAAACTGAGGCACAAATCTTAGGAAAAAATTATTTACTATTTGTATGTATAAGGGTGTTTTGCTGGTATGGTATGTATGTCTGTGCACCACGGAGATTGGTGTCCAAGAAGACAAAAAGAAGGCATAGGGTCCCCTGGGACTGAGTTACAGATGGTTGTGAGCTGAGATGTGGATGTTGGGAATCTAACCCAGGTCTCACGGAAGAGCAGCCAGTGCTCTTGACCGTGAGCCACCTCTTCTGCCCCAACGAACCTTGAAGAGTTTGTTTGAGCAGGAGCTGAGCATCCAGCTCAGTTGCCCAATACATGCACAGCCTTGAGTTTGATCCCTAGCACCACATCAACTGGGTGTGTTTAGCACATACCTATAATCCTAGGACATGGGAGGTAGAGGCAGGAGGATTAGAAATTCAAGTTCATTCTTGGCTACATAGCAACTCTCAAGCTAGCCTGGACTACAGATTTTGTTCCAAAAACCAACAAATGCTGGAGTGTATTGGAGCTAACAATGATTTCCGGCTTAGGCAGCTGCGAAGGGAAGTGGTTCAAGAGTTCCATGCAGGGAGCAGAGGGGTCAGCATTTACTGGTCAGACACAAAGACCAAGCAAAGACAATGCTTGATCGGTTGCCTCATCTGCCTGCCTTTGTCTCGCCAGCTGGGAATCCCGGCCTGTGCCTGTTAGCTGTCTCTACTTGTTTAAGCCAAGTTCTCTATTTTTTTTTTCTTTGCTTCTTTCTCTCCCTCCCTATTTCCCACTTCCTTCTTTTGTTTTGTTCTGAGATGTTTGTGCTGAGTAGCTCAGACCTACCTGGAACTTATTCTGTACCTCAGCCTGACTCTCCTGCCTTAGTCCATGCCTGAATGTTTCCTATTAGCACAGCCTTGTACAAGAAATAGCTCCAATTAAGTTTCACTTCTATTTGCAGAGCAAACAAGTATTAGGTTACTCATGAGCCCTATCTGGCTTTATCTACTCGGGGATTCTTCAAGCCCATTTAAACACCGTATCTTATTTCTGTCTCTATGAGTTTGATTGCAGTAGGTAACTATGAACATGGAATTATACAAGATTTGTCTCCTTGTGACTGTTTTATTCAACGTAGCACAATTTCTTCAAGGTTCCTCCACATTATAGTAGGTATCAGAGTTCCCTTCTTTTTAAAGGGTGAATGATATCCCCTCATTTGTTATGCTACTCTGTCTGTCCCTTTATCTGTTGATGGGTGTTTGGATTGTTCCCACCTTTAGTTATTGTGAAGAATACTGGATGCTGCCGTGTTATAATATTGACCTGCCGGGTGAGACATGCCCAATGGTGCAATAGTGACAAGATCACTCTGGGGTTACCAACTGCTTTCTGGTTGGATTTGAGGTCTGCTCCACAGGAGGGAATGTATTCATGGTCAAGAGCCCATGCCTGGGGCTCTCAACCTGGGTCAGAGAAGCTTCTTTCTGTAGCGGCAGTGGTTAGTACACAGACTCATAACTATTCAAAGTGATGGGAATAAACGATTGTGATGCCCAGCCCTAAATAGGGAATCTCTATCAATCAGCCTCACCCAGACCCAAGGCTCAGGGAACATCTTAGAAGAGGGGGCAGGAAGGATGTTAGAACTGAGACTAGAAAGGAATGATGTGAAATTCTGTCTTCTGGACATGACATGGCTGTTGGCCATTGTGCACATGAACTGCAGCAGCTGTGGTTAACCTCCAAAGACCAAGAAATCAAGTTTCAGAATAGATAGGAGAGGCTCAACCCTAGCTGAGAAGCAATTGACAATGGCAATAGCTTTGGCAATTTCTAGATAAGTAAGAGTCATTTTTCTTCAGGAGGATGACCACTGGAATGGTTCCCATTGTCTTAGTTTGGGTGAACAGACACCATGACTAAGGTAACTCTTTTTTTGTTTGTTTGGTTTTTGTTTTGTTTTGTTTTTTGAGACAGTGTTTCTCTGTATTGCTTTGGAGCCTGTCCTGGAACTTTCTCTGTAGACCAGGCTGGCCTTGAATTCACAGAGATCCAACTGCCTCTGCCTCTCAAGTGCTGAGATTAAAGGTGTGCACCACCAACACTCAGCTCTTATAAATGAAAACATTTAATTGGGGTCACTTGCTTAGTTTCAGAGGTTCAGTTCATTATCATGGTGGGGAGCATAATGGCATGCAGGCTGCCCTGGTGCAGGAGGAATAGCTCAAAGCCCAACACCTTGATTCAGAGGCAACAAAAAGCCAACTGAAAGTCACAGTGAGAGAAGCTTGAGCAAGAGACCTCAAAGCCCGCCCCCACAGAGACACACCTCCTCCTACAAGGTCACACTTCATAATAGCCCCACTCCCTTTGGGGGCCGTTTTCTTTCAAACCACCACACCCATGTTCCAGAAGATAGTCCTACACCCATGAGCAGCACACAGGCAGCACTAAATTAATTCAGTGGGGTTTTTGCTTGTTTGTTTGCTCACAGAAGAGCCTATGAAGTTGGGAAGGGGATGTGTTGGAAGGAGGAGGACCCAGAGGAGACCGAGTGGAAGAAATGAGGGGTAGACATTATAGTGGCCTCGTGGCACAATGGTAGCATATCTAACTCCAACATTCATTATAACATGTAAAAATTCTCAAAGAACAAAGTTAAATCTTACATTTTTTAAAAAAGGTTCTCCCAACCTTCATTATATTCTTGCCTTGTTTGTTTTGTAATATCTGTCCTAATGAGCATGAAGTGGTGCCCCATTGCAGTTTTAATTTGCATTTCACTAATCATCACAGATGCTAAGCATCTTCCTGTGTTTATCAGTCATCTTCAGATCTTCTTTGGATAAGTGTCTGTCCTAGTTAGTAGGGTTTCTATGGTTATGACAAATACACCATGACCAAAAGCAAGTTGGAGAGGAAAGGGTTTATTCAGCTTACACTTCTACATCATAGTTCATCATTGAAGGAAATCAGAACAGGAACTCAAGAAGGACAGGAACTTGGAGGCAGGAGCTGATGCAGAGGCCATGGAGGGGTGCTGCTCACTGGCTTGCTCCTCATGGCTTGTTCAGCCTGCTGCCTTAAAGAACTCAAGACTATGAGTCCAGGGATGGAACTACCTAAAATGGGCTGAGTCCTCCCCCACTAATCACTAGTTAAGAAAGTGCCCTGCAGCTGAATCTTACGGAGACATTCTCTCATTTGAGGTTCCCTCCTTTCAGACAACTCTAGTTGTGTCAAGTTGACATAAAACCAGCCAGCACAGTGTCTACTCAAGTCCTATGTCTGTTTTCTTATTGGGTTGTTCTCTGTGTTGATTTGTAAGATCTCTTTATATATTCTAAGGCATTGATCCCCTACCAAGTATACAATTTGCAACTGTCCCATTCTGTGGGGTATGTTTTCACTGTGTGTGTGTGTGGTTTTCAGAGACAGGGTTTCTCTGTGTAGCTTTGGATCCTGTCCTGCCACTCACTCTGTGGACCAGGCTGGCCTCAGACTCACAGAGATCCCCCTGCCTCTGCCTCCCGAGTGCTGGAATCAAAGGCATGTGTCACCACCCCACTGTATTTTCACACTTTTAATATTGTCCTTTGGCGTTTTTTAGTTTGTTTGCTTTGTTTTGTTTTTTGGTGTCTTTGTTCTTTGTTTGTTTGTTTTGTTTTTGAGACAAGGTCTCTCTATATCCTCCCAGCTGTCCTGGAGTCATTATATAGAGCAAGCTGGCCTCAAACTCACAGAAATCCTCCTGCCTCTGCTTCCTGAGTGATAGAATTAAAGGAGTGTGCCACCTTGCCAGATTCTTTGTGTCCTTTGATGCACAATAGGTTTTAATTTTTGTGAAAATCAGTTTGTCTCTTTTTCACATTTTTGAAGTCATATCCAAGATATTATTGACAAATCCAATGACATGAAGTTTTTTTCTACTATGTTTTTTTTCTAACGATTTTAAGGTTTTTAACTCTGTGTTTAAGTACAGATATATCTTGGGCTAATTTCTATGTAGGGCATAAGGTAAGGACCCCAAATTGGTTTTTTCATATGAATGGCCAATGTTTCCAACCACCATTTGTGGAAACCTGCCCTTTTCTCGTTTAATGACCTTGGTTTCCTGATTGAAAACCATGTGACTATGTAAGATTTATTTCTGAGTTCTGTATATCCCACTGGCCTATAAATTTGTATTTATTCTAGTACTACATTGTTTTGATAACTATAACCTTAGTAGTATTTTGAAATGAACAAGTACAGTATTTTAATTTAAAAAGCAGGGTGAGAGAAAAAGACACCATGCAACAGAGTTCACGAGGAGGGTTTTGTTTTGTTTTGTTTTTAATTAGGGGAAAGGGGGAAGGGGAGTGGGGAGACCAGCCTCTGGGGACAGGAGCAGCAGGAGAGAGGAAAGTGAGGCAGAGAGAGAGAGTGAGGAACAGACAAACAGAGAGAGAGAAAGAAAGAGAGGAAGATGGGAGGTGGGCAGGGCCCTTTTAAAAGGGAACTTAGTGAATATGCACAGGGGGTGCTCTTAGTAGCTGCAGCTGAGGGCACATCCTGTCAGAACTCTAAGGGCAGGCCAGCACAAATGCTTAAATACTAACATTTCTCCTTTTTTATCTATTACAAAAAGACGAGGTGTTAGAAACGGGTAGCAGGTGAGGCAGGGATGGGGATGCTGTGTCCTCAAGACTACTTCCTGCTGACCTTTGAGGTATCATTCTTCTTTGGGGGACCTGGGAAAACTGGGGCGCTACCCACGCCCTGCAGTTGCTGGCTGTTTCATTTCACTGTCCAGGCTCTGTGGAACCATCAGGCGCTGCCAGGACCTGGCAAAATGCTGTTTAAGGTGGATCCAAGTCAACTCCCTTGGGCTTAAAGCACCTGATCCTTTCCCATCACCACAGCATCACCCAGACATGATTGGCAGTCTTGCACATACAACTAATAGTCCTGCAACAATAGCTGATAAGGAATGGTCAGTGTGCCTCCAAAAAACATCCCAGTGAGAGAAAGGAGGTATAGACTACGGCACAGCTCCCATGAGTGAGGCAGAGAAGTAAGACCCAAGGGTCTGCAATTCCTAGCATCCCAGGAATTCAGAGAGGGTGGATTTCTAAAAGGCACAGAACATCCAGTGAGTCGTTAAGCAAAAGGTGGAGGCCAAGGGCTAGCTCTGCTATTCTTTTCCAGCGCTTGCTTGTTTTCTAGTTGAAGCACCTTGAGAGACCATAAGCAGTTTATAAGTATTTTTCTTTTTCTGTACAAAATGGGGCTTTTTTTCTTTTTCTTTTTCTTTTTTTTTTTTTTGGTTTTGGGGTTTTTTGTTATTGTTTGTTTGTTTGTTTTGTTTTGTTTTGTTTTTTGAGGGAGAGTGTCTCTGTGTAACAGTCCTGCCTGTCCTGAAACTCACTGTGTAGACCAGGCTGGCCTCTGAATTCACAGAGCCCCTCTGCCTCCCATGTGCTGGGATTAAGGGCATGCGCCTCCATGCCTGGCAAAAAGTGGGGTTTTGATAGAGATCAAACCAAATGAGGAAATCAACATCTTTGCAGTATTACAGTCTTATGAACTTAAGATTTTCACTTTAATGTTTTCTCTTGTATTTCACTCTACAGATCTGGCATAGAGTATGCAGCAGGTTCCTTGTTTATGAACATTTATATTGTTGTCAGTCTATTGTTAGTATAAGCAATGCTGTCTGGAGCATCTTCGGGACACACCTTTGAATGTGTCTATTTAGGCAAATTATTTTTAACATAAACTCATGTTATTTCATGATTATGCCTTTCTGGAACTCATTAATATTGGGAAATGTGAGGTTTGCCAAGGCCAACCTAGCTGTTGGAAAAGGAGATATTTTATACGTTTGTGTAGGTTGCGATGGGGTAATACTTGCCTTGAAAGCCTGATGACCTGAGTTCAATCCCCAGAACCCATGTTGGGGTGGTGGGGAACTTAGGCAAGTGATATGTGCTTGTAACTCCAGCACTGGGGGAGGCAGAAACAAGTGATCCCTGAGGCTTGCTGAGTGGCCACTCTACCTACGTAGCAAGTTCCAAACCAGTGAGAGACTCTGTCTCAAACAACAAAACAAACAAAAAACCCAAAAGCTAAAAATGGTAGCAATGAAGAATGACAACAGAGGTTGTCCTCTGGCCTTCACATGCACAAACACACAAGTGTGTGCATGAACACACAAATGCATGCACACCCACATGCATCTGCTCACACATGAACACACACATACACACACCTATGTATGTGCCTAGTGTATGACGTTAGATTTGGCCCTTTCATAATGGATCCTGGTGTTAAATTTTGTTGGCTAGATTAAGGAAGAAAGAAATCTCCTGAAGTACTCTGACATTCAAGGCTGGACCTCACAGGTATTCTCTTCCAGTTGTTAATCTCCTCCACTGTGGTTCCGGCAGGCACCTGGCCAGTTGAGACCCTCCACAGCTTAGGAACTCACTGCACAAAGCTTACCTACCCATCTACACCTAACTTATCTCCACTGTACAGCAGAGAGCACCTTTGCTGGTAGCAAACATTGCCCCAGGGGTGGTCCCACCCACTTTGCCAACTCCAGCTGCCCTGCCTCTCCATATGCCCCTTACTTGAGCTTCTTTGTGTTGGGACACTGCCAAGCTCTCCCCTGCCTTCAGACTCTGCAGGTACATGTAATTCCCTAAAGGTCTTGGACCTCACAGAGGGCTCCCTGGAATGCAAGGGTCCTGGATAACCCCAAGAGTCCATGGATGACAGGTGGCTGGTGTAGATGAACAGCAAGGGTAGAGTCTAGCCAGCATAAGACTCTCGGATGAGCTGAAACTGAAGGATGGAAAGAAAGAACCACACTCTTGTGTTGTTTGCAACATGGGAAAGAACCTCGCCCTGGGGTCCCAGGGACCAGACACTGCTTATGCTTCCCGTATCGTGTCCTTCCTCTACCAGCTGGCACCTTGTCTGTCTTACGTCAGTTGTCATTGGTATCACAAAATGCCTGAGTCTGGGTACTTCATGAAGAGCTTTGATTAAGGTAGATGAGATCACAAAGTGGGAACACATGCAGAACAGATCACAAAACAAGACAGGAAGCCTGAGAGTGAGCCAGGAGTCCTGCCATTTTTTAACTTACTCTTGCAGAGAGCTGATTAGAATTTCTAGAGAGCTATTTTAATAATATACATCACACACACACACACACATACACACACACATATATGGTTTTATCTGTATGTACCTGGTGCCTATGAAGGCCAGGGGGGTGTTAGATCCCCTGGGATTGGAGTTACAGATGGTTGTGAGCCTACATGTGGATGCTGGGAATTTAACCTAGGTCTTCTGCAAGAGCATGCAAATTCTCTTAACCACTGAGCTGCCTCTCCAGTCTCTAAATTAATACTTTCAAGGAGCAGGATGTACCCCCTGACCTACCCACCTCCAACTATGCCTCACCTCTTGAGAGAGAGAGAGAGAGAGACAGAGAGAGAGAGACAGAGAGAGAGAGAGACACACACACACACACAGAGAGAGAGAGAGAGAGAGAGAGAGAGAGAGAGAGAGAGAGAGAGAGAGAGAGAGTGTAGTCAGGATGGTGCACATATAGAGATCAGCGGACACTTGCAGGAGTCAGTTCTTCAGTTCTTTCTCCTTGTGGGGCCTGGGTACTAAGTAAACTCAGGTCATCACTCTTGGTGGCAGGTGCCTTTACCTGTCTCCCCAACCTAGTTTGTTTTCCTTAAGACAGGGTCTCAAGTAGCCTACGCTGGCCTCAAACTTGCTGTGTAGCAGAGGAAATCCTTCAACTCTGATCTTTCTGCCTCCACTTAGTGCTGGCATTACAGACATGATCTGCCATGCCCAAATGTATGCCTTTTAAAGATTCCACAGCCGGCCGAGCAGTGGTGGCGCACACATTAAGTCTCAACGCTTGGGAGACAGAGAAAAGCAGATCTCTGTGAATTTGAGGCTAGCCTGGTCTACAGAGAGAGTTCCAGGACAGGCTCCAAATCTATACAGAAAAAAACCTTGACTCAAAAACAAAACAAATAACCAAAAAAGATTCCACAACCTGAGACCTCCTACATTGTCAGCTATCACTTAACATTTATATGGGACCCAAACTTCCAGCACAGGAACCCGAGGAGAACAAACCATATCCAACCTGTACCAGTGCTGGCAAAGTCACACTTGCTCCCTGTCTGTTTCCAGTCAGCCATCATTTGAGAGGGTAACGCTGGTGCCCTGGTGAACTCTGGGGGCCTGAGCTCTTGTCATCACTTCAGCACTTCATAGGGAACATGGCTAGAGGCACAAACAGGGGCCCTGGGTAGTTTCCACTGGAGGTCCAGAGAGGTGCTCATCCTGGGGTTCAACCTGTAGTTATCTGTGGCACCCACATGCGCCATTTCCTCTCTGACCTTGGTGTGACCTTTGTGAGGGGGGACCAAGGCAGGTCTTGTTTGGGTGGGAACAGTGCTCATTTCTGACACGTTGAGTCTTGGTGCCAGAGGAAGGTTGCCTTCGACACCTCCTACAGAGAGCCCCTTCCCGGCTGCCTCCATTCACCTTCCCTTGTAGCAGCTCCTAAGCCTACACCAGTGCAGCCTCCTGAGTGACTGTAAAAGGGAAGGAATGTCCAGAGGCAATTGTTTCTTCCTGAAACCCTGGGGGCGGGGCTGGAGCTGGGGGGCCCAGCCAGAATGGCGTCAGGGTTCTCCCTGAAATTCATCTCTCTCTTGCTGCATTGAGAAGGTGGGGGGTGTGTGACTCCATCAGAAAATCTACCCTCTGCCTCCCTTCTGCTCTGATTGGCTTAAGACCTCCCAAATACATCCTCTTGTTCTCAAACATTTCCTCCTCTTGCCTCTGCCTCCCCCACGGAATAAATCCCTTCCACTGGCCCATCACCCCCAGCCCTGCTCCAGACCCCCCTACACGCACACACTCCTTTTACAGACATGAAGTACCCTGGGTTTTCTGCCAAAGTAGGAGACGTCTGGGGCTAATCTCACCTCCTCCCTCCCCATCGTTTACCAAATAGGACATCTGTGTCCATGAGGGTAGGAGGGAGGGAAGGAATGAAGGGGGGGTGAAGGAGGTTGAGGCCTGGTCTCAGGGTAATGCCTTAAGGACTATGAGTGCCACAAAATTCAGGTGGTGATGGAAATGGACGTCATGGCGGTAGAGCGAGAAGAGGGATCTGTAGCATTAAGGAAGGGCTGGGGGTGGGGGACTTGTAATTCTAGTGCCTGGGAGGCTGAGACAGGAGGATCAATAATTCTTTTTCCAAGACAGTGTTTCTTTGTGTGGCCCTGGCTGTTCAGTAACTTTCTCTGTAAACCAGGCTGAGCCACTTTGAACAGTCTGGCCTGGAGACTTTGTGAAGCCCGGATGCCCGTTAAGAGGATCCAGACGGCAGGTGTTCCCCCTGGAAGAGACCTTATCCCACCACAAGCTGACATGCCTGCTCTGCCAACCTTCTACGGCACTGCCATCTCTCCACCCTGGTACCTTTCTCCCTTCCCCCAGCTTTCTTGTTGGCTCAGTCACAAAGCCACTGGCTGGCCGGGCGTTGGTGGCGCACGCCTTTAATCCCAGCACTTGGGAGGCAGAGGCAGGCGGATCTCTGTGAGTTCGAGGCCAGCCTGGTCTACAAGAGCTAGTTCCAGGACAGCCTCCAAAGTCACAGAGAAACCCTGTCTTGAAAAACCAAAAAAAAAAAAAAAAAAAAAAAAAGCCACTGGCTGTCCCCAAAGCAAATGCAGACCTACTTCCTTTTGGGTTCTCTGAGCCTCAGTTTCCCCACTAGATTCCTCTTAGTGCCCAGTCCCAGAAGATGCCCCAGAACTTCTCTGCTCGTCACTATTGTCTTAGCCCTACCCAGCCCTGAGCTCACCCAAGGGCAAATGAGGCAGAGCTGTCAAGGAAAAAAGGAAGTCCCACTCTCTGGCCAGTCTTGGAAATCAGGTTTTGTTGTTTATTTGTCGTTTGTGGTTTGCTTTTTGTTACTGTTTTTATTTCAGACAGGGTCTCACTGTGTAGCCCTGGCTGGCCTGGAACTCCCCACATAGACCAGGCTGACTTTGAACTCACAAAGATCTGCCTGCCTCTGTGTCCCAAGTGCTGAGATTAAAGGTGTGTACCACCACACCAGGTACAGCATCAGGTTTTGAGGGCTGCAGAAAGGAGGGGTCGACAGCCTTGGGCAGTGCAGGGTCCTTCGGTCACCACCAAAGCTAATTCTTGCGACTGCCAGAAGCAAGACGGGCCCCACTTGCCCTTCCCTTCATGTAGATAAGGAGCAGCGTCTTCACGCCTCAGGCCCGGGTCCTGGGTCATCATTCAGCACTTCGCTCTCTCTGATTCATCCCCATTCCTTTCATCTTTCCTCACAGGCCTTTTTGGTTCCGGCCCCTCTAGTTTGGTCATATCCCTGCTGTTCTGGGCCCCATCCAGGTTTCCTCCAGTCCTCCGAGGCCATGAGTGGCTGGCAATGACCTCACAGGGCCACTATGCACAGCTGCTATTTATAGCTGTGTAGGATCACCCTGCTCTTCCTACAGTCAACTGAGTCATGCTCATGTTGGGGGTCCACTCAGACCCGAGGGCCTCCTCTGACCACAGCATACATCGGTAGCCCAGACCACACTTGGTGGGTGGGTACCTGTTCTCTCAACTAACCAGGTTCACACTGACACTGGGTCTGAAATCCCAGAGAACACCCAGACAGGGTCTTGTTCTGTGGCTTCTCACGCACTGGGCTTACAGGCCTGCGTGCCTCACCTGACTTGTGATATGGGCCCATAGCCCTAGCCTTTACCCTCCCGTCTTAAACCCACGGAGCAATAGTAACACCATGGCTCAAGTTCTACCCAATTCCACAGCGGGCTCAGCAAGCAAAGGTGACCGTTGCCATACCTGATGTCCTGAGTTCAATCCTTGGAGTCCACACAATGGAAGGAGAAAATTCCCTACCTTGTCCTCAAATCTCTACACATGAGCCAAGGTCCATATGCATATCCACACACATGTAAACAAAATAAATGTTTAAAAAATGTAATTAAGGGGGGCTGGAGAGATGGCTCAGTGGTTAAGAGCACTGATTGTTCTCCCAGAGGACCCAGGTTCAATTCCCAGTGCCCACATGGCAGCTCACAACTGTCTGTAACTCCAAGATCTGACACCCTCACACAGATATACATACAGGCAAAACACTAATGCACATAAAAATAAATGAATAAATAAATAAATAAAAAGAAGGCTAGGCACATGTCGTTAATTGGGAAGCAGAGACAGGAGGATCTCAGTGAGTTTCAGGCCAGCCTGGCCTACAAAGGGAGCTCCAGGACAGCCAAGGCTACTCAGAGAACCCTGTCTCAAAAAACAAACAAGGAAAAAAAAAGCAGAAAGTAGGTGCTAATGAAAGCTAGTTGGGGTACAAGCTTGTAATCCAGAATACAGACGGTGTACCAGGAGGACAGAGGTCCAGACCATCTAGGACACTCAGTGAACTGGAGACCAGACTGAACTACAACACTGGGCCTGTAGCTGGGTGGCAGAGCATTAGCACACACGAGGTCCTAGGTTCAACCCCCAGTACTGCTGGGCCTCAGTTTCCCCATCTGTGAAATGACACGAGCATCTTGCATCGAGAAAATAAGACCAGAAATGAAATCATTTGTCACAGTGGCCTCTTAGTAAGGGCCAGCCTTTACCACACTGCAACCCTCTCCACAACAACACTTACTTCTGCTGAGAGGCACAAGGCCAAGACTTGCCGCCACAAAGTGGTAATTCCTGATCTCACACAGCCTACTCGCTGTCACTACTGAGCACCAACTCTGCACTAGGCAGGGAACTGTGGATAGCTGCCTGAAGAAACCATGCCCAATGCTCACAACCTTGGGAAGCAGCCATTTCTGTCTTCCTTCTACAGAGCAAATGAGTAGAGCTTGGAGAAGTGAGTGGTAGTTCCCTAAAGCTGCACAGCAAAACAAAACAAAGCCCACACCTCCACCACCACCACCACCAAAACCTATCACCTCCACCTCCACCACCACCAAAACCCATTACCTCCACCACCTCCACCACCAAAACCCATTACCTCCACCACCTCCACCACCACCACCACCAAAACCTATCACCTCCACTACCACCACCAAAACCTATTACCTCCACCTCCACCACCACCACCAAAACCTATCACCTCCACCACCACCACTATCACAACCTATCACCTCCACCACCACCACCACCACCACCACCTCTATCAGCAACAACAGAATCGCCTAGATTTGGCTCTTCCTAGTGGCCCTAGAAGCTCTGCTCTTTCTCTGCGTGAGCCATACAGCCGACAGACTTGGCAGACTCAAGCTCAGTCTTTTTAACTCAACCCTATAAGGGGCTTTCCATGGGGAGAAGTCCCATGCCCATTTGCTTTCCAACATTCGGTCCTACTTCTCTCCAGCCCCACTGCCCTCCTGCAGGGAGCTGAGACCTCTGGATGGATGTGTGAGGGTGGGTGTGGTGAAGGTTTCCTAGCTGCAGGGCAAAAGAGCTGGACACCCCCACCCCCTCCCCCACACAAATGCCAGTGCCACACACTCCCCTTGGCTGCACCTTGGCCACAGACTGCCCCCCACCGGCCTCATCCACACATGCCTTCTAGTTAGGCCGCCTGGAGGCTAGGGACTGGAGGCCAGGCTTGATCTTGAGGCCTCCAAGTTGGAAAGAGACCCTGGGGTCCATTGCCAAGCTTCGGGGGATTTCCAGGGCTCCAGCGCCCCAGCCCCCGAGGACCAGAGACAAGAGACGACCCCATAGGCTCTTTTGCCATGAACATCCCAACAGCACCGGAGGAAGCGTTTCTCCTGCCAGACGCTGTACCCACAACGGTCCCAGAGTCCTCCGGACGCCCCTCCTCATCAGGCCTCGGATAAGCAAGCTCTCCTCTGCCCTCCCATCCTGGGTACCGGAATAGAAAGAAGCACTAAGTCCCTACCCCTGGGACTGGGAGCGGTCACAGCCGCTGCTGCCACTCAGGATAGGGGAGGGGCTGCAAGGAGAGGAGACCGAGTGGGGGAAGGGATTCGAGTTGCTCCCCACTTATTTTCTGCGCGGCTCCACACCAGCCCAGGGCAATCCACGGAGTCACGGCCTTGGGGCTCCAGGCACAAAACCCAGTACGGGGTCAGCGCCCTAATTTCTCTCCGTCTCTTCTCAGCTTGACTCAGTATCTCTTTTCAACTGAGTATTGCTCCATCCCACCCCTAACTCCATCTAAGTAGAATGTCTCCACAGGGTGATCCAACATTCCGGCCTTATTGAGGTCAAAGGGCTTCCGGCCTGGCTTGGGAATCCCCGCCCCCACCCTTAGGTCCCAGGCGGGCTCCTCTGGGCATTCCAGCTGCTGGTCCTTTGCAATTCTTTCTTCTGGCCCCTCCCCCAGCTCCGGCCAGATTTAGCTCCTTTAATCGTCCCTGAAATCCAATCTGGCCGTTTCCAGAGCACACACTGCACTTCCCAAATGGCCTGTCACTGGAGAGGGTCCCCGCCAGGGAGGCCTCAGCTCTTAGCTGGACAGAAGCAACCCCATTTCCAGTCCTAGCCCTTCAGTTGAACCCCTCTTCTTCCCACCCTAAATTAGCGGTGTTTCAATATACACCGAGTTAAAATATTACCTTTGCAGGACCGTTTATGTGGAATTGGCCTTGTGGCCCTGACAAATTTTGTCTATGTAGGTTTCTGCTAGCCACCACTATTCCAATGGCCCACCTCAAAGCCTTGCTCTCGCTGTCCCTCTGAGTGGGACACCATTACTCTTCTACCATGGAACTCACTCCTCTCCTCCTTCAAGGCTGGGCACACCTGATCATCCAGCTCTTCCCTCCTGGAAGCCCAGACTGGGATCAGTCCACCAGGGACACTTGCCTCAGCTCCCTCCTCCTACTGTGTGACCTTGGGTGTGTTGTTGCCCTCTCTGGGTCTTCAGTAAATGGGATCATAATATTGTGATCCTGAGCTTAGAGCCTGCAGAGTAGCTGAGAAACATCATGCAAGGCGCTATGCACAATTCTGTGTACGTGACAAGTGCTGTTTAGGTACCAGCTGAAGGACTGGGCATAGGACTTGATGGGAAACGGCCTGGGGTGTCATCCCAGCATGGCCAAACAACATATTCATTATAGTTTGGATTCTTCTAAGCAATTGTTAAAAAGTGTCCAATGGCAACACCATTCCTGCCTTGTAGCGCCCAGACTTTCTTCCGTGTTACGGTACCATAGATTGTGAGACACTTCATTTATTTAATAACATCATTTCTAGAGGAAACAGAAACATTACCTTATGAAATGTACGAACTGTCAGTAATCCATCTTCTGGTTTCAGAATGTGTGAATTGTTCTGGAATGAAAGTCTGTGTGGCCCTCTACCTCTATCCAGAGAGCCCTGTCCCAGCTTCCTTGCATTAATTCGTTATTTACTGTTGGTGTTTATAGTCCTTTTTCCCAAATGTTGTTTTGTTGTTGTTGTTGTTCATTTTGTTTTTGTTTTAATTTTAGCTAAGGGGCCTTAGATAAAAGCATTGATTTCCTTACGCCTCAATTTTTCCTTAAGCAATTCACAATGGTAGTGAATATTAAACAAAATATATGTATATATTTATACAGCACTGAATTGGATATTCAACACACGGGAGCTATTATTATTGTAACGATTTTGAAACGTTTGTTGAATTCAATCAGTTTTCCAAAGATGTGGGAGGTAGAGCTCGGGTATTCCAAGGTCCGGATGCCCTCCAATGGTCATAATTGGGAACTGCAGTCTTCCTGTTGACTTTGGGAAACCCTTAACTGTTCCAGAAATTCATTAAACGACCCACACTAGGCTCATCCAATCCTCCTAGAATTCTTAATATTATCCTTCCTTCTCAGGAGACCTTTGGGGTTTCTAAAAGAGTACTTAGTAATATCAAAGACTAGGAAGCAAGGTTTAGCTCTGGGAGGCTATCCTAGACACATTGTCTCAAGGGTATAGCGTCCCAAGGAAAGATACACTGTGTATTGGAGGGAAAAAAAAAAAAAACACTGATCCAACTCATCATAGCGAAATTAATTACAGCAGGAAATTAATTAAAGCAAGCTTTTTATTTTGTGTACATGGGCTGCCTAGCCCTAAGGCAGGGTTTGAGGAAGAGAAGATTTTTTTTTATAGCTCAAGGGTTAAGGGTTTCCAAATGGGAGATTTGGAGGGCAAAATAGGTGGGGTTACAGGAGCAGAACATAAGCATAGCAAGTTAGTCATGATGACCTCCTGAAACAAAGACATGGTTGCAAGGTGGTTGTAACAACAGGTAGTCATAACAAGGTAGCTATAACAACCCTTTGAAACAAAGGTAGGATTGGAAGGTGATTATTAACCTTTTTGGTTTTTGGTGTTTTTGTTTGTTTGTTTTTTGGTTTTGTGTGTGTGTGTTTGGGTTTTTGGGTTTTTTTTTTTTTTTTTTTTTTTTTGAGATAGGGTTTCTCTGTATAGCCCCAGCTATCCTGGAACTCACTCTGTAGATCAGGCTGGCCTCAAACTCAGAGATACACCTGACTCTGCCTCCTAAGTGCTGGAATTAAAGGCATGCACTACCATCACTCGGCTGGTTGTTAACTTTGAAATGAAGACATGATTGCCATTCCTGGAACAGATAGTACAGAACCATTTGTGGCTAAGAAGTTTAATCATAAATAGAAATGAACCTAGTTTGTCTTTATTGTAAGATGGCTTTATTTTTTTTTCAAGGCAGGGTTTCTCTATGTCTTTGGAGGCTGTCCTGGAACTAGCTCTTGCAGACCAGGCTGGTCTCAAACTCACAGAGATCCTTTTGCCTCTGCCTCCCGAGTGCTGGGATTAAAGGCGTGCACCACCACTGCCCAGCTGTAAGATGGCTTTTAAGCCTAAGATAAAGGCAGGCTAGTTCTTCAGTTGGTGGGATGCTATGAGCAGAATGCCATACTTCTATGACCCAGACACTTTGGGATCTTGCCTGTGAAAACCCTTCATGCTGTCATCTCCAAAACCTAGCCCAGGACAGAGTTAGCCTGTTTCAAGAATTTACATCTGTGGTTTAATAAATCTACCCTCTGTTCACTGGGACACTCTTTCCTTTCTTCGTTTATCCATGCATCAATATGTATTGAACACTGGGTATGTACCAAGCTTCATGTTCTAAGTGCTGGGGGTTAAAAAGATCAATTTAACACAGATACAAACACAGCGACCAAGAGTTGTTCACAATGTCCCAGACACCACATGGGGAGCTAATCCTTGTATTCAAGTGTTTACAGCGTCTACTTGTGGCTTGGGGGGAGGTGGGAAGCAGTGCCAGAGGCAGAGGTAGAAAAGTGGACACACATTGCATTCCAGCTGCCAGATGCTCTGGATAGAACATACCTAGTCTGCCTGGGGTAGAGCCTGGCTTCCTCCTCCAGGGTCACCCTGTTCCCTGGGAATCCTCCCCTCACCTCAAGCAGACTCCCACTTCTGGGGGCACCAGAATCTTTGCTTTCTTCCCTTTTCTGGCCAAGGCTCTTACCCAAGTCCAGAGCTGGGAGCCAGGTTGATGAAAGATTTTTTTTGTTTACTTTTTGAGGAAGGATCTTACTGTATAGCTCAAGCTGGCCTCATGAACTCCTGCTTCAACCTCCCCAGGATGACAGGTGTGATGTCATGCCCAGCTAGGCGTGACACCATTTTAAAACCTACTGTTGCCATGGATGGCCTGGCTAGGGACTTCATTTACCAGTACTCAGCATCCAAACACAGCTCCTCATGTCTAGCCAGATCCCCATCTGGGATCATAGGAGGGAAGCTGCAGGTGCTCCTGGGTCTATCCTTCTGGAAGATAGATGGAGGAAGGCAGAGCTGGTGAGTGTGTCCCTGGGGTGTTCAGCCCCCTGAACTACACCCTTCCTCCTGAGAATGTCTCAGATGTCCCCCGACTCCTTTGCTGGCCCCTGACTAGCAGGCTCATTTCTTCAGAACCCTTGGCAGATTTGACAGCACAGACCATGGTCCCCTCTGGATCCTCTCAAATGCCAAACTAGTGCTGTCCAGGAGAAATGTGACGAGGGGAGAGCACACAGACAACTTCAAATGTCCTAGAAGCCCACATTTAAAAAAATACTAGAGGAACAGATAGAATTAATCTTAATAACAATATACTTAATTTATCCAAAATGGGATGTTTCTTTCTTTCCTTTTTTGTTTTGGTTTTTTGAGACAGGGTTTCTCTGTGTAGTCCTGGCTGTCCTAGAATTCACTTTGTAGACCAGGCTGTCCTGGAGCTCACTGAGATCCACTGGCTTCTGCCTCCAGAGAACTGGGATTAAAGGCGTGCACCACCACCGCGCATGCCCAGCTACATTTTGTTTCTAAACTGACCGACCTATACGCTATTTTCTACTGCAGTGCCTCTTATCATGCAAAGTGCTTGAGTGCATAGCTCCTTTTCAAGAGGCCAGTAGCCACATGTGACTGCTGCATTGGACATCAATGTTCTAGAACCTTCCTTGCTACTTAGCATGCACAATTCTACCCATCACATGTTTCATCATCTCATCTCTAGGTATCTTGTCTCCTTAGGGAGATTAGAAGCCCCTTTGGGACAGAGTCTTATTTTATCCATTCGTTTATCTCCCATGACACCTAAAAACTGCGCTCCACACTCAGAAGGCGCCCTAAGCATGTTTGTTGATGGGAGTAAGCGTTAGGGATTGATTTTTGTGGTTTGGTTATGGCTGTAAATGGTGTTTTATAGATTGCTGCTATAGAAGCACCCTGCTGCAATCTTAGCAGAAACAAGCAGCCGTGGTTGTCAGCAGAGGCAGAGAGGCCTCAGGGCAGATGGGGCTCCCTGAATCAGGAGGGGGAAATCCTCCTAGACAAGACACCATTTCTCTAACTTAAGAACCTGTCATTGCTGCAGCTTGCTCCTCCGTGCAGCCCCGTCTCCATCAGACCTCAGATCCAGGCCTTGTCAGGGTGCATTACACAAAGAATGTGTCTCTAGTTTCCCACCACCAGCCTGGTAGCTGCTCAGGGTTGAAAAGGAGTTATTCAGGCTGACAAGAACCTGGCCCACAGCAGATGTTTGGAGCATGCTATGGGATAAGTAAATGAAAGGATTGTGGGTGGCAAGGATGCCTTACATTCAAGTGTTCGTGTGCCAGAAATGTATGGAGAATTGACTATTAGGCTCTGGGTTCTACAGGGAACAAAGCAGGTGAGCCCTTGAAGGGCCTGCCTTCTGATGGGAGAGACAGACTACAGGTATGCCAGTGCACGCAAATCGAATGATGAGTAGAGAGGGAGGGCCTAGGTCCTGCCTGGGATGATATGACAGACTTTGGGTATCCCCCATGGAGGGCCTCACCCTCCCTGGGAGCAGAATGGAGATTGGGTGGGTTTGTGGGGGGCAGGGGAGGAGGGGAGGGAGAGGGAGCTGGGATTGACATGTGAAGCAAGTTTGTTTCTGGTTTAAATAAAAAAAAAACATAGTTCACTTAAAAATTGTCTCATGGTTTTACAGAAAAAAAAAAAAGAGTACATTGGCTGATGGAAGGAACCAGGAGTTCTTCAAGGAGACGAAATCTTTGCCTATGGCCTCCCAGAACACAGGAATCCCTGTCCCAGGTCAGGAGTATAACCTTTTACACATAGGCTACTACATGGGACTCTGAAATAGCTGTGTTCTAAATTGCATTCATGACACTGTAGCAGGCTAAGGCGATACAGTGAGCATCCTTCAGGTTGTGCCAGAGGGGTGCTTGTGTCCACTCCGCCTTGGAAAACTCTGGACCCCAGCCTCAGGAGGAGTAGCCAGGTCACCATGGTGCTCGCTCTCTTTGCCATGTCTCTTCTCAGCATCTGATTTCTTGGCTACCACAGGGTAATCAGGCCCGTCTCTCCTGCTTTCAGTGCGAATATCCGGGTCCATGCAGTCAAGGCCACCTCTCCCCAGTGACAACTTTCCCTTAGGTGCACTATCTGAATTCTGGAAAACATGAGGGTCTCCACCCTCAGCCAAGAGGTTAGACCTGGAGCTCGAGGCTCAGCAGGAGGCCCCCATCTCCCTGTCTCACTCCAGCTACAAGGCAGTCATTCCCAGCAAACAAGTTTGTCCTCAGCTCACTGTGGCACCCAGCAACATAGCAATGAGCTGGAGAGCTGAAACACAGCCCACCCATCGGCACGAGGGTTTTTGAGATTCTGGACCATTGCTTCTCAGAGTGGCCCAAAGATAGCAAAATCGCTCTCTGTTCCTGCTAAAAATGCAAATCTTCAGGCCACAGGCCAGATCTTCCAAACCAGAATTTTTGGGTGTGGGGCTCAGGAATGTGCATTTTAAAAAGCACTCCTGGGGGTGTGGGTCCTTGCACCTGTCCTGAGGGTCACCACATTTCTCAGGCTGGTTGAGCCTGGTGAGTCAGTTTTCTCTTTTCGGTTGGCTTTGACATTTTTATTATTGATGAAAAGCTGTGATTCATAGGCTATCGGTGGCCCCCTGTCCGCCTGGAAGGAGTCAGAGGCCTCTCAGAATGGAATCCTCCTATCTTTTCGATCTATCTATAAAATGCTTACCTGAGAAGACACTGTTTAAAGGCCATTAAAATACCAGACACAGACTAACCCGGTTCCTGGAGCTTTATAGACATATTTACTGAAACCCAAGTGCTTACAAAGAGTAAATAAAAGGGAAGCAAAATGAGCAAGCACCCCCAGAACTAAGAACCAAAAGTAAACAGCCCGGTTCCCTAAAATAAACATGACAAATCCAGAGAGGATTAAATGACCTCTAGTCAGACAGGCTAGGAGCCAAAAATGCCCCACGCCAGCTCCCAGAGAGAGGAGGGAGAGGCCCAGTGCCTAGTTCCTGCTGCCTGAAGGGAGGGCTCCAGGAGCATGTGTCTTTGGAGGTGATGAGGACTAAGGGAAGGCAGTATCCTTGTGTCTGTGGGGAGTGTCCCAGAACTCCATGACAAAGGGCCCCAGGGCCTGAAAATCCCCAGGATTAAAGACTAAGTGTGTCTCTATAGACCTAAGGCCAACTGAGAATTTTCTAGAGGCATTCAACAACTCCACAAGAATTTATTTAACATCTAATATATAAATTAGATACTGTATCAGTTTCTAAACCAGAATGAGTGCCAGGATAAGTAAGGCAGACACACACACACACACACACACACACACACACACACACACCATATACACTCGAAGAGCAAGACATAACCTCACCCTCATGTTTCTCAAAGTTTAAAAATGCAATAGTATAATAAGAGAGGTTCCATCAACTATCATTTATTCATTGACCATTGACAAATTTAACCGTATGTGTCTAGGTGTATAATCTCATTTAACCCTGATTGCATTTTGAGATAATTGCTCTTATCCTCCTTTTTTTTTCAGATGGGCAAACTGAAACTCAAAGAGAAAAAAAAAATCAGTACCAATTTGTAACGTCTGCCAATCTGTGTGGTTGTGCTCCCTGGCATGTTTTAGTCAGTGAATGGGGAGCAGCAATGAGTTGAGTGTCCACTGGCTCCAGCATATCAGGGCAAACATGACCTACAGCTAATAGATGGAGAACCAGAGATACGATGAGCCAAGCCCACATTCAAAGCCACTTTGGTTTATGGCCAATAATTGCACAGCATTGTTGACATTTGAGGCCAATACTCCCTGGAGCCTTTGTGAAGGTCACTTTTAGTGTGCTATAAACCTACCAGGCTTTTAGCCAGTGCTCACCTCTCTGCATCTAGTTTTCTTTCCAGGGCCATTCAAGAAAAACCTTTTCATTTAAAATAATTATGTGCTCACAGGGCATTGCAAAAGAGAGGTGTGTGTTTCTTACCCTCAGTTTCTCCCAGTGATTACAAAACACACAACCACAGCCAGAAAATTGGCCTTGTGAATGTGGGCATACATTTTCTCCCCACCTGGAAGTGTCACAATTAGTAAATTAAAATGCAGGATACCGCCGGGCGTTGGTGGCGCACGCCTTTAATCCCAGCACTCGGGAGGCAGAGGCAGGCGGATCTCTGTGAGTTCGAGGCCAGGCTGGTCTGACAGCCTCTAAAACAATACAGAGAAACCCTGTCTTGTAAAAACCAAAAAAAAAAAAAAAAAAAAAAAAAAAAAATGCAGGATACCGCCCTAGTTATCTTTAGTTGCCAGCTGAGAGAAAAGCCTCTGCTGAGGAATTGTGTGGATGTGGATAAGACTGGCCGGTGGGCATGTCTGTGAAGCTTTGTCTTGATTATTAACTGATGCAGAAGTGCCCGGCCCACTGTGGGCAGCGCCATCCCTAGGAAGTTGGCCTTAGCCTATGTAAGAAAGCTAGCAGAGTATGAGTCACAAGTGAGCTAGCAAGCAGTGTTCCTCCGTGGTTCCTGCCTTCCAGGCCCTGCCCTGACTTGCTCCGTGGACTGTGAACTGCAAGTGTGAACCAAGCAAGGGTTCTTCTTCCCTAAGCTGCTGCTTTTGGCCATAGTGTTTTGTTTTTAGACACGAGACACTGGAGATTCCCGTTAGATGTACATGCGGAGATTTTAAATAGACAGGTGAATGTATAGGGCTGCATCTGGGATCGAGATTGGTAAATTTGAGAATTGTTAAGGTGTAGACACTAATTAAAGCCACAAGATCAGAATAGGCCAGGCAAGGGGTGAGAGTGGGTGAGCTCTAAGAACTCAGCCTAACGTTTTGTCTTAGTGTTCTATTGCTGTGAAGAGACACCATGGCCAAGGCGACCCTTATAAAAGAAAACATTTCATCAGAGGATGGTTTACAACTGCAGAGGGTTAGTCCATGGTTACCATGGGAGGGAGTGTGGCAGCAGGCAGGCAGACATGGTGTTGGAGAAGTAGCTAAGAGTTCTACATCCTGATCCATAAGCGAGAGAGAGAGAGAGAGAGAGAGAGAGAGAGAGAGAGAGAGAGAGAGAGAGAGAGAGAGAGAGAGAGAGAGAGACTGGGGCTGGCCCTGGGCTTTTGAAGCCTCAAAGCTCACTCCTAGTGATATACCTCCTCCCACAAGGCCACACCTCCTAATGATTTTCAAACAATTCGTCAACAAGCATGCAAATTTTCATTCAGGTACCATAGGGGTCCACTTGAAACTGAGAAGACTGGAAAGAGTTGGGTAAAGGAGTGGTCAGTCAGAAGGGTAGGTAACTTGTCTGGGAACCAAGTGCTGGAAGTTTCCAAGAGGGACAGAAGGCAACTGGCAGATGTGGCCTGTAGGTCAAGTATGGTGAGGACTGCAAATTGGCTGCTGGATAATGCATCGTGGGCTGTTTTTTTCTACCTTGACAAGACAAGTATTGATGGAACGATTAAGGTGAAAATGTCGCTCCAAAGAGTTTGCAACTGAATGAGGGATAGTTGAGACAGGAGTCTTATAACTGTTTTCCAAAAAAGATTGACTCAAAAGCAAACAGAAAATAAGGCCATCGTTGGAGGAAAGTTAGACGTGGGTGGGGAGAGAATTATTTGTGTTTATTAAAGATTTATTTTTATTTCATATGTATGAGTGTTTTGCCTGTGGGCATGTCTATGGATCACGTGCATGGAGTACCCTAGGAGGCTAAAAGAGGGCCTCAGATCTTCTGGAACTGGAGTTACAGATGGTTGTAAGCCACCATGTGTGGCATGATACAGGTGCGAGGGGGATCTTGGCAGATTCCATGGCAGGTGAGGGTGACCAAGATGGGGACAAACATGCCAGACTGACAAAGCTTAGTGAGAAGGTTTATTAGGAAGGGGAAGGAGGGAGAAAGAAAAGAAAAGAGATAAATAGGTACAGAGACAGAGAGAGGACGGAAGAGAAGAGGGAGACAGGAAAAGTCCTGTCTGCCCCAGGGGAACAGCAGGAAAGAGAGAATGAGAACAGGGAATAGAGAGGGAAAGAGAAAGAGGAACAAGAGCGTAAGTGGGTGGGGGTCTTCCCTTTAAAGGGGTCCTTTGCACCTGCGTACAGACTGCAACCATGGAACCCTGGACTGACCAGGTACTGCTTGAGTGCATTCTGTCAGGTAACAGGGGTAGGCCAGCATAATGCCTGAGTCCTTACTTTGTGGGTGCTGGGAACTGAACTGGGGTCCTCTGCAAGAACAGTCAGTACTCTTAACCACTGAGCCATCTATCCAACCCATTTTTAATTTTTATGAAATTTATTTATTTATTGTGTACCTGCTCACTCACATGCTGGGGTCAGAGGACAACTTTTGTTTGTTTATTTTGGATTTTTAAGACAGAGTCTCTCTATATAGTCTTGGCCTTTCTGGAACTCACCATGTGGACCAGGTAGAACTTGAACTCAAAGAGATCTGCCTGCCTTTGCCTCCTGAATGCTGGAATTGAGGTGTGTGCCACCACACCGACCCAGAGGACGCCTTTGGGAGTACTCCCTTCCACCATGTAGGTAGAGGGGAAGGGTGCCGAGGCCTTACTACCATTGCTTTTTTATGCGGCATTTACTCCCATGCCATAAGTTTCTTCAATTTCTCCTGGGACACCTTTTTCTTCTGTGTAACCCCGTCTTCTGGCTTTGGAACAATTTGTTCCTTTTCAGTGAGGATCTTCTCAATGTGGCAGGGGGAGTGCCTGTGTGGGTTAATTCAGCCATGAGCTCTAGAGGTTCATAGGTGAACTCTAGGTGCTTTGTTTGTTTTATAATTTCACTGATGTTTTATTTTTTAAGAAAAAAGCTTGCTTCACATGTCAATCCCAGCTTTCTTCCTCCCCTCCTCCCACACACCCCCACCAGCCCACCCAGTCTCCCACCCTATCTCTACTCCCTTCTCCATGGGGATATCCAGAGTCTGTCATTTCATTCAGGGCAGGGCCTAGACCCTCCCCCAAGAGCTCAGGCTGAGAGAGCATCCCTCTTTGTGGTATGGACACACAAAGTCTACTTATATGCTAAGGATAAATGTGGATCTACTGCCCAGAGCCCCATAGATTGTCCATGTCTCTTCACTAACACCCACATTCAGGGGGTCTGGATCAGTCCCATGCTGGCCTCCCAGCTTTTGGTCTGGGGTCCAAGAGCAACCCCTTGTTCAGGTCAGCTGTTTCCTTACCAGCCCATTCTTTATCCTTTTGTTCATCACTCCTCCCTCTCTGTCACTGGGTCCCAGGGATTCAGTTCAGAGTTTTCTGTAGGCAAGTTGAGACCGTGACATTGAGAGATATTAATGACCATTGATTATTGATTCTTGTTTGTTTTGTATTTATTGGTGGTGGTGTTATTGTGTGTGGGTTTCCCTCCCTTTTTCTTTTGGTGTTTGGTAAAGTAGGATTATCTATTGCCTATGTCTTTGTGAGTGTAGTTATCTTCGTTGGGTTGACATTTTCCTTCCAGTACTTTCTGTAGGGCTGAATTTGTAGATATGTATGTCTAATTTGGTTTTGTCGTGGAATATCTTGTTTTCTCCATCTATGGTAATTGCAGTCTTTGCTAGGAACAGTAGTCTGGGCTGGCATCCTTGTTCCCTTAGCATTTGTAGGACATCTGACCAGGATCTTCTGGCTTTCATAGGTTCCATTGAGAAGTAGGGTGTAATTCGGATAAGTCTGCCTTTATATGTTACATGGCCTTTTTCTTTAGCTGCTCTTAATATTTTCTCTTTATTCTGTAGGTTTGATGTTTTCATTATTATGTGGCGAGGGGACTTCTTTCTCTGGTCCAGTTTATTTGGTGTTCTGTAAGATTCTTGTATTTTCATAGGCATATTCTTCTTTAGATTAGGAAGCTTTCTTCTATGATTTTGTTGAATATATTTTCTGTACCTTTGAGCTGTATTTCTTCACTTTCTTCTATACCTATTATTCTCAGGTTTGGCCTCTTCAAGGTGTCCCATATTTCCTGGATATTTTGTGTTAGGGATTTATTGGACTTGAGATTTTCTTTGGTTGACGACTCTATATCCTCTAATGAGTCTTTAACCCCTGAGATTCTCTCTTTCATGTCTTGTATTCTATCGGTTATATTTTCATCTGTAGTTCCTGATCATTTACCCAGCTTTTCTATTTCCAGCATGCCCTCATTCTGTGTTTTCTGTCGCACCTGCTGTGCGGCCTGCATCCAAGAATGTAGCGAGGTGGTCGGGATAGATGACACAGAGACCGGTTGGTTGCTTTTAGAAAACTTTATGCTTCCCAAGTCAGCTTAGGAGGAGACCCCAGTCCACTTAGCAGAGCTCTCAGGAGAAGTCTCAGGAGAAGTCTCTGGAGAAGTCTCTCCAAGAAAAAGGAGCTTCCCTTTTTAAGGACTTTTGCCATCCATTTACATACCATTCTTTCCACTTCTCACCCTCCTGGCTGGTGGTTTAATCTCCGGCCCCAGAATCGGGGAGACACCACAGGGGGCAGGGACAGGAAGAGGCATCTAGCTGTAGGGGGTGTGACAGTCATGGTATTTCAGTGAGCAAGCCCTTATCTGAGCCCTATGAAGCTTTAAAGCACTGAATTGTTTCCAGTAAACATTACATAGATGCCTGCTCCCAGGCCGAAGGGGAAGTGGGTTTCTGCTCAAGGTCTGGTGTCCCCACAGTTTTCTTTATTGTTTCTATTTTGGTTTTCAAGGCTTGAACTGCTTGGGTTGTTTCCTTCACTTGTTTGTCTTTTCTTGACTCTCTTTAGATTCTTTAAGAGATTTGTTTATTTCTTCAATTTTATGATTTGTTTTTTCTTCTATTTCTTTAAGGGATTTCCTCGTTTCCTCTTTGAGGGTATCTATCATCTTCATAAAATAATTTTTAATGTCTGTCTCTTCTGCTTCATCTATATTGTGCTTTTCAGGTCTTGCTGGTGTGGGGTCTCTAGATTCTGGTGGGGTCATATTGGTCTTCCTATTGCTGAGTGTGTTCTTATACTGTCGTCTTCCCATCCCTTCTTCCAGTGGGTGCAGGTGGAGTCTCTCTGTCTCCACTGGTCTCCCTGAAGCCGGGGGCATGGATATGGTGAGAGGTGAGGATGGGGTCTGGCAGGATTCACTTCCTTCCTTTCTGGGCGGGTACATTAGATGCCAGGAGCAGGCCCTGGAAGGTCGAGGGAGGCAGTGATGGGCGGGGAAGGGGTCCCCAGGAGACCCAAGATCACCTGAAGCCTGATGCACAGGTATGGGGAGAGCTGGGGGTTGGGTCTGGGAGGATGCATGTCTTTCCTGTGTGGGCCGGTCCTCTCCATGCCAGGAGCCGGCCCCTGAATGATTGAGGGAGCCCCTAGGTACTTTGTTTGCTGGATATGTTCAGTGACTAGAGACTCCACATCTAAACCCTTCAATTCAGCATCACTCTCTGCATTTTTAAGCCTGTCTGAGAATGTGCGGAGGGTGTCGGGATTGATGACACAGAGACCAGTCGATGGTGAAAGAAGGCTTCAAGAAGCTCTCAAGAAGGCCCCAAGAAAACTTCAAGAAGGCCCTCGCTTTATTCTTACCCCAGCTGCTTATATGCCCTGACACCAGTGTCGGGGTGGGGGGATCAGGAAGAGGCAGTTAGTCATTGGAAAAGGTCAAGGTCAGGGTGTTCCCATGGGCGAGCCCTTATCAGGAACTTATTGCTCCGGTAAACATTTCTTACCACCGTATTGTTTTTATAAACATGTTTTTAGTAACACCTGTCTTCTCTGCCGTGGGTTACAGCTGCCTGCTCCCAGGCTGATGGGGAAGTGGGCCTGTGGCCAAGGTCTCTTCCCACAAATGGAAAGGAAGGAAGGAGGGGAACCTTGTATGCAGGTAGAAGGAAGAATTACAGTGGAGCACAGATGTCCCCCAGCCCACAGAAACAAGAACCATGTATGTGCTCCTTGAAGTCTTCTGTTTTCACAGTAAAATCAACAGCAAGGGGCAGGACATTGGATGGAACTGTCCTGTAGTGGGAGGGAAGAAGAAACTCCTGGGAGGTCCAGTAGGAAGGATCCCTGGGCAGGACAAAGAACCCCTTGAAGGCTAATGAATTTCAAGTGAGAGCAGTCACCATGGCTGTGGATTTCTCCAGCTGCATGTGTGTGGACAGATTGGAGCAGGTGGGCCTCCAGGTGCCTTCAGAGTTGGGGTTTTTGTGCTTTGTTTAGTTTAGAAAGTAAGTAAATCCCAGAGGTCAAGGGGCTTGCAGGTGTGTGCAAGGGGATGCTTACATCATGGAGGATCAGGATGTTAGTTATTCTTCTCAGGGTATTTGGGATCTGTAGTTCTCAGTTAATTGAGTACTGAATGGAAGATGAGCCTTGAGCAGAAGTTCTGTGTTTGAAAATAAAATGTCCCCAACTCAACAACCCTGTAAGAAGACAATTTGTACCTGGTTACACAAGTTCCTATCATATTATCTTGAAGCAAATGATTTTTTCATTGGAATAATGTGTTTGCCACCATTAAGAGGCCCCTGAATCATCTCATTCAGCCCCTCACTCTACCCATTTCAGCAGATAGGGCAGGATTCTTGGACCACACACACACACACCCTCTTCCTTACAGTATTGCTTGCTCTCCAAAGTCACAAATCACCCTTAACAATCATGGGGCACATTATCACTCAGGGGCCCTCTAATAAGCTGATGCTCTAGAAAAGACTAGCACATTGTATCAACTCCCAATGAGCCGTATAATTGATTGTCATGCAACTCCTAGGTATTTGCACTTTAATATTTGTTAAATCAGAATGAAGAATGAAGAATGGCAGTGTTACAAACACCAGCTGGTACCGGTGAGGAGGACTTGCTAAGAAGGCCCAGGGCAGGAATGACTCTTAGAAACTTCTCGGTCTTGCGGTCATTCTGACTTGTCCATCCCAACCTCACATCCATACTATAATCCCTTACCCACAGGCAACTGCTCCCCTTCCAAACCTGTTTGGATGTACATATTTTTTTTCTAGAAATTGAGTTCATTATGTATCATCTTACCTAAATGTATTTATTTGCCTTGTAAACATTTTAGAAATTGCTTTTCTTTTTATTCAGCCATGTAATCTGAAACATTTTTCAGGTGATAATACATAAGAATTGGCCTAAGGAGTTGTTTTGCTTCGGTTCCAGCAGCACGGAACTCTGGAACACTGCATCTTAAATTCAGTGTTCATTCAGATCATCTAAGTTCACCATGAGGCACACTCACAGCCCCAGTTCCCAGGGAGCTGAGACAGAAGAACTGAGAGTTCAAGTCCAGCCTTGTCTGCATAGGGGCCTCCAGGCCAATCCCGAGTTACAGATTCAGACACTGTTTTAACAACAGTAAAGGCAGGCTGGAAGTGTGGCTCAGTGGTAGAGTGCTCATCCAGCATTCACGACAACCTGGGTGTAGCCCTCGGCTCTGAGAAAAAAAAAGAAATTAGCAATGTCTTGGGTCTGGTGGTAAACTCTGATTTTTCCCATTTCTAGAAACTTCCTAGATACTGATCATGTGGCACAGCAACAGTAGAAATAAAACCAAGCCTTATAATCCCAGGGTTGGGAGGCTGAAGCAGGAGGATCGCTGTAAGTTGAAAGCTAGCATGGTTTACATATGAATCCAAGAGCAGCCTTGGCTAGTTGATGATACCCTGTTTCAAAAATACATACATGCATGCATGCATTCATACATACATACATACATACATACATACATACATAATAGAGGGGGGGGGAGAAAATAAGGGACAGAAGGATACCAAATCACATATTAGGGACAACACAAGCAAACAAGGCGTCTTTATTATAATTTTAGACTGAGCCAGGCAGCTTCAGTGTGAGCAAAGGGGCATGCTGAGCAGTGATTGAAAGGGACATCAGACTGCTGCTTGCTGAACAGAAACAAGCAGCAAACTTTCATTGATTTTCTGGGATGGATTAAGGGTTAGTAATTGCCCATTGGTCATGGGAAAGATTTCAAAAGATCTTTCCCTTCTTGTGCACAGGCATTCTGGTCTTGTGGCTTGCAGGCTAATGTGTGGTGACTTAACCCAGGAACCACTGAGTTACTCATTGTCACATAAATGCCCCGGCCTAGTGATTTGGTCTGAACCTTCTGATAAGGCTGAGGAAGTACAGGTGCTTAATGGACAAGGCCAGGGTATAAGACGCTCAAAGCAGCTCTGATGGCAACGGGTTGAGCTAATCTTATATTATAGTCTTAGGCAATTCAAAAGTTTGTAGTGTTTTGTTTTGTTTTCTCGAACAGGGTTTCTCTGTGTAGCTTTGGAGCTTGTCCTGGAGCTTGATCTGTAGCCTGGGTTGGTGGGAAAGTCAGCACAGCTCAGCTTTATGAGATCCCAAATTAGTGACTTTTAGGTTAGCTCAGAGCAAGTGAAACTAGAAGATTCCAGGGTTTTGTTTCCAGGATAAGCGTCATGCTCTTGTTGACATCTAGGACGACTCTGGGGACTTACTGATAACATTTGATGGGACAAAATTTTTCCTTGGTAACAATTCCCTCTTATTTTGTTACTGGTGTGAGTATCTCTCAAACCCTGGTAATTTTAACTTGGTCTAACCACAGGGACTCCTAGTCCATAAACATCCTGACCTTGTGGCCCAATCTGTTTTGTTTTTTTTCCCCTGACAGTACTTTTCATAGCAAGGAAGGTGAGTGTGGGTGGAACACTGAGCTAGACCAGTTAATGAGAAATGACTGCCAGATTTCCAAGGATTTGGTGGTCCTGCTGTTAAATGCAGCAATCATTAAAACATTATAGAATATAGATGTTTAATTAAACAATTTATATTGCAGAGATAGTAAAAATGTAAAACTATCAGTTTTCCAACTATTTTACTGCATTTTAAAATTTCTGCTGTAGAGGTTATTTAAGCCCAGTGTATCTGTCTGGCAGAAACACACACAGTGGCTTGCTTCTGCACATTTCTTCCCAACTCTGTGCTTGGTGACATCATGTTCATAGCTTGAAAGCAGCCATATGGAATATTTACATTGCAGAACATTGAATATAAAGACAAGTATCACCCCAAGCCTTTTCCAATGTTTTGCATTGTCAACCATTTACATATTTGTTAATCTTACCAAATGAAAATGGCACATTATCTTAAACTTGCATCTCCTTGGGTGACATGAGATTGGGTCTTTCATAGGTCATGCCTAGCAGTTTAATAATATCTTTCATTCTCATAAATATACATTAAAATATGCTTATAGCTCCTGCTAAGTTAGTATACAGGACTCACCACAAATACTTAGTTGGATTCAAGGATGCTAAACCCACTCACATGGAGGACTGTCTGCACCCTGTTTCAGATCTCAGCAGCTAAGAAAATAGCCCCTCTCACAAGGAACCAGACTCTTAGAATATGCTTCTCGTGTTCCACTCAGCACTGAACTTCATATATAAAGATACTTCTTTTTTTTTTTTTTTTTGGTTTTTCAAGACAGGGTTTCTCTGTATTGTTTTGGAGGCTGTCCTGGAACTTGCTCTGTAGACCAGGCTAGCCTCGAACTCACAGAGATCCGCCTGCCTCTGCCTCCCGAGTGCTGGGATTAAAGGTGTGCACCACCAACACCCGGCTATAAAGATACTTCTATCGTTATTAACTGTATTAATTGTATAACTCAGAAGGGGATGCAGTGATGTTCAAACAAGAGATAAGAATTACACAGTTGTAGTCTGCAACTCACTGAATGGATCTTGAAACTGCCCCATTTTGAAGTAAGGGTAGAAGGACCCTTCTGGAAACTCTCCCCACCCCTGATCATTCCCATCCAGATGTCCCCAAAGACCTGTGATCTCTGGAAAGATTATTACACCCTTAGTAGTTGGGCTCTGTATTGAACCTCAGAGCCACTAAGTCCTGATCCATCGATGCAGCCAGGCAAGTGGATGAGTTTAAGATTGCTACACAACACTCTTGACATGGAGATAAAATATTGGAATTGCCTCCAAGAGTACATGAAATCTGCTCCCCCCATTGTTTTAGGAAGTAGAAAGGGTCGGTAGTGGTAGCATAAGTCTGTAGTCCCAACAACTGGGAAGTTGAGGCAGGATTGCCATGGATTTGAGGCTAGCCTGGGCTACATAGTGTGTTCCAGAAAAGCCTGAACTAGAGTGAAACCCTGTCTAAAAGAAAGAAAAAAAAGCATGGATATTAAAATTAAATCCCCAGGCCAACTAAACAGTGTGCGATCCTGAAGAGGCCACTGACTTTTGTGTCCCTCAGGGGCCTACTGAATAGCATAACAATCAACCAAAAAATGATAGAAAGACCTACGAAGCTCGTAGCAGTTGTTTTAGGCTTCTGCAAACAAATTCATGGAGTCCAAAGCCCAGCTGTGTCATTTGTAACTAGGGACAGGTAATCTCACTGTTAGTTCATCTAGAAAATGCTGACAGTAAAATCACTCGGATAGGAAAACTATGAGAATTAGATGCGATAACACGCTTATCATAACAGAAGCTCACGGTGCCCCAGGAACATTAACCATGCTACTCCTATTACAGGGGTGGCTGTGCAGAGCCCTCTTTATTGTACCTCGGGGACCCACAGGTCAGCGACTGTGCTAACACCTCCTGGATGCTAGAGGACGCTGCTGCCGCAGTGTGCGGTGCCTGTCTAGGATGCTCCAGGAGCTGAACCCCAGGCGTCAGCTTCAAGGCTGCTGACAAAGGGCAGAGCGGACAGCGCCAGTAGAACTCTGCCCGCTGGAAGCCGGGCGAGAGGCTCAGCAGGGGCGGGGCCTGCCAAGGTAGGCCAGATGGGGCGGAGCTAGGGGAGCGGCGGGGGCAGGACCTGGAGGCGTAGGCCTGACGGGGCGGAGCTAGAGGAGTATTGGGGCGGGGCGCGACCTGACTGGGGCTGAGTCGTCCACGTGATTAGAACGCGGCCTGATTGGGGGGCGGGGCGAGAGGCGGGAGCGGAACCGGAACGCGTCCTGACAGGGGAGTAGCGAGGGCGGAGCGCGGCCTGACTGGAGCGGAGCAGTCCACGTGGTTAGAACGAGGCCTGACGGGAACTGAGCGAGAAGTGAGGGCGGGGGGAGGAACCCGACCGCGGCCTGAAAGGGGCGGAGCTCGCGGAGCCGCGGGGGCGGGGCGAGGCCTGGTAGAGGCGGAGACCCGGTGCGGCCCGGCGAGAGGCGGAGCACGCAGCTAGGCGAGGGCGAGGCCTGATCGGGGAGGGAGGAGCGGAGAGGCCGGGGCGGGGCGAAGGCCGATCCCTTGAGAAGAGCGTGGTGGGGCTATGCAGGTGGGTGGCCGCCGCCAGCTCCGCAGCCCGCCGCGCGCCCTTTCGAAGCTGAGCGGAACGAGCTGAACGCGGCGCTGAGACGGGCGTACTCCGGTTCCCAGTAAAACTGAAACCCCCCGCGGGGCCGGAAAGGGTGTCCAGTGACTGACTGGGTGGGAGGACAGGTGAAGGAGTGCTTTGATTCCGGAGACGGTGGCGGCGCGCCGGCTAGTGGCGTTTTCCAGATTTGAGGGCCGCTCCGGAGCTGGAGTTTCAGTTCGACTAGGGACTTCCTGGCTGGGCAGGACGCGGGCTGGGACTTAGGGGGGCGGACCCTTCGGGTCCAGCTGCTCGAGGGGCGGAACTGGCTGGAAGTCCTGCTGCGCCGGGGCTGAACCTTTGAGCACTGAGCGGTCGAGCCAGGAATCTGGATCTGTCGCTAGGAAAAGGGACAGCGGAAGCAGAGATCTGAGCCTTGGAGCTGTCATTTCTGGGGGGGGGGCTGGATCCTGGAAGCTAGGGTGAAAAGAGAGTCCTAGACCTGGTAGCCACTTGAGTGCTGCCTCCTCCCGTAGGTGGCCATGAACGGCAGGGCCCGGAAAGAGGCAATCCAGGCCACAGCGAGGGAGCTCCTCAAGTTCGTGAACCGGAGTCCCTCTCCCTTCCACGGTAGGTGATCTGGGTTAGGGAGGCTAGGGATGGGAGTGACCTGACCAACTTCCGTTGCTATGAGAGAGCCCTTTCTTTACAGTTGTGGCTGAGTGTCGCAGCCGCCTCCTCCAGGCTGGCTTCCGTGAACTCAAGGAAACAGAGGGCTGGGATATTTTACCAGAAAACAAGGTACTAGGGATAGTTTGGGGGTAGAGGCTGTTTCAGAGTCCTGTGTTCCACGTGGTTAAGCAACTCACATCCCTGCCTTTCAATTCTGTCTTCCAGTACTTCCTAACCAGAAACTCCTCCACCATCATTGCTTTTGCTGTGGGGGGCCAGTATGTTCCTGGCAATGGCTTCAGCCTCATTGGGGCCCACACGGACAGTCCCTGCCTTCGGGTAAGGAGTTAGGGCTCTGCTGGACTGAGGGAGGTGTGGAGGCATAGTGAAGAGATTGAGAAGGTACAGTTTGGAACGCCCTCTCCCCAGGTACAGGAAAGAAGGTAGACCACCCCGTGCCCTCACGCATTTTCCACAGTGAACTGATGTGATATTTGCACCCTTTAACTTGTCAGTTGCCTGAGTCTCACCTCCAGATGTTGCCATCCAGACGTTCTCTTTCTTCTCATGTCTGTGCTCAGGTCAAGCGCAAATCTCGACGAAGCCAGGTGGGCTACCACCAGGTCGGTGTAGAGACCTATGGTGGTGGGATCTGGAGCACGTGGTTTGACCGGGACCTGACCTTGGCTGGACGAGTCATTATCAAGGTGGTATAGAGGGGCTAGGAACTGGGGATGTTCTTACTTCAGCAGCCTGAAGATTGAATGTCACATTCCTTCAGGGTACCAGTGAAGAGTCTTCATGGTCATTCTGGGTTTGGTGAGGGATTTAGTCAGTTGGATTTGGGCGGTGCCCAGTTCTGACCTGGCCAGTTGGCCACAGTGCCCTACCTCAGGTCGGCTGGAGCAGAGACTTGTGCATGTGGAGCGGCCCATTCTGCGCATCCCACACCTGGCCATCCACCTGCAGAGAAACATCAACGAGAACTTTGGGCCCAATACAGAGATGCACCTGTGAGTCTACCTCAAGGGCTGTGATGGCTGTGAGGGGTGGGATATGGCACCGGGTGACTTTTGGAGTCTAGTTTCTATCCACTGTCTGCTTGGGGAGTGGGCTGGAAATTAGAGGACAAGGAGAGGCCTAAGTTCAAACAACCCATTTCCCCACAGAGTGCCTATTCTTGCCACAGCAGTTCAGGAAGAACTGGAGAAAGGGACTCCTGAACCAGGGCCTGTCAGCGCTGCTGTAAGAAACTCCCCTACTCCTAGGAGGGTGGGTGAGTGGGAGCAGGCCAGTCCCCTAGGAAGGGGCAAAGGGACGAGCACGCCATCCTCCCAACATCATCTGCCTTACAGGACGAACGACATCACTCAGTCCTCATGTCCCTGCTCTGTACCCAGCTGGGGCTGAGTCCTGAGAACATCATGGAGATGGAGCTCTGCCTGGCAGACACCCAGCCTGCAGTAAGGATTTTGTGGGTGGGGTCCTCCAGGGTCCCAGCCAACCACAGCATATCCCCTGAAGCACTTAGCCCCTCTGTTAGTCTATTCCTTTTTCTTTCTAGTAGATTCTACTTTTTCTCCTTTCACTAGTTCCCAGATAAGCAGAACATCTCCCCCCAAGACACCCCAATGGGAACTTGATTAGGGTGTGGGCCTTTCACAGATCCTGCAGCTCAGTGGGCGGAACTGGGTGGAAGTCCTGGTGCCCTAGGACCAAACCTTTGAGAACAAAGCCAGGAATCCAGATCTTTCTCTAGGGAAAGGGGAAGAAGCAGAGGCCTGAGTGTTGGAGCTCTCATTTCTAGGAGGGCTGAATCCTCACAGTGTGTGAGGTGTGAAGTGAGGTCCAGTTTCTGCTGTTTGTGATCCCTGCTTGCTTTGACCTGCGGTGGCTCTGAGCCTCTGAGAGCCAGAGGCCTGATGCCTCCCAGCTGCTAATGTAGAGAACTGCTAAATCTTTGGATCCTCTGTCCTAAGTTTCTATTAGCCAATTTCTTCCTTTTACTTAGCATTTTGTTTGGAATTTTTTGTTTTTGTTTTTGTTCTTTTTTTTTCTGAGGCAGTGTTTCTCTGTGTAGCCCTGGCTGTCCTAGAACCTGCTCTGTAGACCAGGCTGGCCTTGAACTCAGATCTGCCTGCCTTGCCTCCTGAGTACTGGGATTAAAGATGTGTGCCACTACCAGCCTGATTTTGTGTATGTGTGTGAGTGTGTGTATGTGTGTGTGTGTGTGAAAGAGAGAAAGAGAGAGAGAGAGGGAGGGAGAGAGAGAGAGAGAGAGAGAGAGAGAGAGAGAGAGAGAGAGAGAGAGAGAGAGAGAGAGAGAGAGCGCACTTAGCCCTCCCTTCACCTGTCCCACTGGTAGATGCTGTAGGTCACCCTTTCCTGGCCTTCATTCTAAACTGAACATCAAGAATAGTTTCTTAAGCCAACCGTCAGGAGTAGTTGCTCTGGCCCTTGGCAACAGGAGAAATGGGTGAGGCGCCTGGGCACTTAGGTCATGGTGTTGGTCCTGCCCTTCTAGGTCCTGGGTGGAGCCTATGAAGAGTTCATCTTTGCTCCTCGTCTGGACAATCTGCACAGCTGCTTCTGTGCCCTGCAGGTGAGGCGCCAGAGCACTCCAGGCAGCGCATACCCACGAGAGGTGGGGAGCTAAGAGTTGAGATGGGAAGCTTACCTCAAGTCCCTGGGAAGGGCCCAAATGCTGCAGTCTTGGCATCACTGTTTCTGTGCTGGTCTGAGACCAGGAGCTGAAGTATGGGAAAGCTGTCAGGTGTGCCATGATGTCTTCTACTCCAGTCTGCTACTTCCTTTAGATTAACGATCTCTGCCTGAAAAGAAGTCCTTGCCACCACGGAAAACAGTCTCTCACTTCCTTGTGCTTCCCTCCCTCTGCCTCTGACTTGAGTCTCCTCTCAGCTTTCTTTGTGTTCCTTGGGACCTCAGTAGGGCGGTCTGGACCATCTTCATGGTCTCCACCTTGTCTCTACCCCAGTCAGGCACTCCTCAACCTCCTGCCCTTTGCCCTTCCCTGCCTGGCTTCTGGTTGGAGATAGGCTCTGGGTAGTTACTGTAGACCTGGAGTCCTTGTCTGCTTCTGAGCCACGCAGCTGGGTTCGTGGCCATCTCTAGAGCTGTTGCTAATGGAAGCCCATTAATTTGCATGATCTTCATAATCAACCTCCCAGGATTTTCATCTTTTTTCTGTCTTCAACAATGTCCTCCTGCTTTCTGCAAGGGAAGGTGTGAGAGCCAAGTAGCCAGAGGTGGACTCACCTATCCCATTAGAAAGTCTCCACTGCCAGGCCCTAAGAGAAAGGCTGCTGGAAGCCACGCCCACTTCCCTGTCAGGGCAGCATGCCGTTCCCAGATGCTGGCAGACTAAGCTGTAAGAAGTGAAGGGGCAAGGATGGTGACCCTGCCTCCTTCTCCTCCCAGGCTTTGATTGACTCCTGTGCAGCCCCTTCCTCCCTGGCCAGGGAGCCACATGTGCGCATGATCACACTCTACGACAATGAAGAGGTATGTGGAGGGCTCTGGGCAGAGGTCTCTGTGGAGTCTTTAGTAACTTCCTGGTGACAACACTCAGAGTGAGTCAGGGCCATCGTAGAGGCCCTAAAGATGGGGGAGGGAGAGCTGCCAGTGTGTCTGTGGCATGCGTTGGTCCCTTCTGGTTCTACACAGATCTGCTTCTAACTGCATTCCACGTCCCTATTCTCTGTGCTCCTTGCTGCGTCCCTACCCCAAGGGCAGGAGCATCCTTTCAGCTGTGTGTTTGGCTGCAACCTGATGCTGTAGTGGAGCTCGACAGAAAGCTAGTTCTCTCTTACATAGCTCCCTAGGTCAGTTAGCAGTGAGGAGAGGTCTTTTGTCTGCTACTCTGGGTGTTTGGCTGTTCCATCTCTGGCCATCTTGTCTACACCCAGTCAGCAATAAAGGAGAGGGCTGAGAGAGTAGATGCTTGTGTCTTTAAGAGTGTGGTTCGGAAGTGAAATTCATTATTACTTACACTCACAGAAGACTGGGAATGATGTCTCTGGCTGGATAGTTAATTGTGTAGCTACAGTTTGAGTCTTCTGTTAGGATAGATATCATGGGTAGTTAACAGTGTCTGTCACATGCGTCAAGGGAAATGACCCAGTGTGCTGCGACACTTGCTGAGTCCTGGATGTAAGTGTTGGGGACCAGTGTGGAAGCCCCATCAGTAGGTGCTATTTCTAGCCCATAAATGACTGGGAATTAGTCTGGCCCCAGTCCACTGTCAGATGGTCAGTGATGACCTGGGTGGGCATAGGAAAGTTTCTAAGGATACCAATCCCACCAAGTGACTCATGAGGGTCCTGGGCTATTCTGAACATGGGGCTCCTATTACTGGCCTTCATATCCAGGCCCATGATCTGATTCCCAGAGTAAAGTGTCTGCCGTCCCCAGGTGGGGTCAGAAAGTGCTCAAGGAGCACAGTCTCTGCTGACGGAGCTGGTACTACGGCGAATCTCAGCCACACCTCAGCGCCTGACCGCCTTCGAGGAAGCCATACCTAAGTCCTTCATGATCAGTGCAGACATGGCCCACGCTGTGCACCCAAACTATGTGTGAGTCTTTGTACCAGACAATACTCACTGCTAGAGACCCAAGCATAGCCCACTTACAGGCTGGCCCCTGGCCCTGCCTCTTTCTCCATCTCCTGGGTGGTTCCGGGGTCTTCCTTTTGATTGTTCTAAGGCCAAACTTAGTGAAAGTCGTGTGTTGCCTAAGCCAGGTACATGTGTTAGATAAGCTTTGTCTATAACCTTGTTTCCTTTCATGGCTAGAATATGCCTGAATGTTTATTTTGAATGCCCTTGTGGGCCTACAGGGCTGGGCAGGAAAGAATGCCATGGCCCGTCAGCGCTGTCTGCCTTGGAGGGGGGGTAGATGTGACAGGCCCCACTACAGTGCGCTGTCCTGACCTTTGCCACCTCTCACAGGGACAAGCATGAAGAAAACCACCGGCCCTTGTTCCACAAGGTAAGGTGCTTCTTAAGGATGTGGTGGCCTGGCTGACTGCAGCCTATGTGGTTCCCCCTGGGCCGCAAGTCATCTCTGTCCCCTTGACTTTTGCAGGGTCCTGTGATCAAGGTGAACAGCAAACAGCGCTATGCCTCTAATGCAGTGTCAGAGGCTCTGATTCGAGAGGTGGCCAGCCAAGTTGGGGTGCCCCTGCAGGTGAATGTGTGTCTTTTCTGGGACCGCTTGGTGTGGGGAGCAGGATGAAGCCATAAACTGATGTGCACCCAATGAGTGGGGAGCACAGTGGATGGGCTTTAGTAGAAGGAGACCCAGTAAATGAGATCAGGGCTTTTGGGTACAGAGCCAGGTGCATTGCTGGTTTAATGTGGTGACTTTAGCCTGGTTTGCTGAGCTGTCTGGGTTTTAGTGTCCCTCATCTGTAAATGGAGGTGATAATGATCCCTGCACTGCTGGGATCACCAGCTCTGGTGGAGGCAGGACTAGACAAGGGCTGTTTTTGCTTCATCGTCTCCCATCTTGCCTCGTGTAATGCCAGATCATTCTAGAGAGGCCTTTGGGAGGAAGTGAGAGCTAGCCACTGAGAAAGGAGGAATCTGGGAAGGTCCAGGCAAGAACATCTCAGCCAGAGGGAATGAATAGAAAGATCTGCAGGGGGAATGGCAATGCCTAGTAGTGCAGAGAAGGCCAGGGCTGAGAGCAGGTAGGGTAACAGGAAGCTCACCTAGGCCAGTTTGCTTCTGAGGCCTTGGAAGAGCATTTCTATTCTAAGGTATTGTGAAGACATTGTGGAATTTTTCCTAATAGTTTCCCACAGAAGCAGGGCATGTATACTTCAGAAAATTAAAATGAAAAAATAAAAATTGAACCAAGTATGGTAGCACACATTTGTAACCCTAGTTCATAGAAAGTAGTGGCAGAAGGATCGGGAATTTAAGGTCATCCTCAGCCACATAGCAAGTTCAAGACCAGCTTGAGCTTCATGAGACTTTGTTTTAAAAAACATGTCCTACCAGGCAGTGGTGGTGCACACCTTTAATCCCAGCTTTCAGGAGGCAAAGGTAGTCAGCTTTCTGACTTAAGTAGATCTCTGTGAGTTCCAGGATAGCCAGGGCTACACAGAGAAGTCCTATCTTCAAAACATAAAACAACAACAATCCCAGAGGGCCCAGCATAGTGGTGAATGCCTTTAACCTCAGCATTCTACTTGTGAGGCAGAGGCAAATGGAGCTCCTTGAGTTTGACCCTGATCTACATAGTGAGTTCTAGATCAGCTAGGGATACATATTTGAGACCCTGTCTCAAAAGAAAAAAGTATCACTAGAGTTTTATATATTCTTGCAGATTTGTCCTGTGCATTTATTTTAAACTTTGTAAAATTAAATCACTGGATACATTTGTTACCTCTTCAAACACTGACTGGACAGTAGCTATACAAGCAGTAAGCTCCCCTTTTAGCACTGATTGGTAATCCTTGCATGATCTGCAATTTATATTAGAACTTACTGACAACACCTGCCCCTCATTCTTTCAACCTTCCCATTCTGTGAGGTAAAACCTGTCCCCAACCTGTCCCCATTGTCCAGGCTCCAAATGCTACACAGAGAAACACTGTTTCGAAAAACAAAAACAAAACAAAACAACCTCCCCGCAAAAAAAAGGGAAATGAAAAAATGAGGTTGAGGCTGAAATTTCTTACTGTGCCAAAAAGCAAGGTAACTTTCAAGAGTTATGTCGCAGGGCATAGGAAAGGACTCTCACTGGTCAAAGCCATGACAATTTGAGCATCATGTATTATAATTCTGTGGATAGTATTCAATCAGTGAACACTCACAATTTTGATAGTAAAAAAGGCAAAGCAAAGACTAATTTGTAATGACATTTGGGATAAAACTTCACCTTGAAAAAGGATATTAAAGAGAAAGAATGAGCAATTATCTTGTTTTCCTGCAAACAATCATCTTTAAAAATTTCATGTGTTAGTCGGGCGTTGGTGGTGCACGCCTTTAATCCCAGCACTCAGGAGGCAGAGGCAGGCAGATCTCTGTGAATTTGAGGCCAGGTTGGTCTACAGAGTGAGTTCCAGGACAGCTTCCAAAACAATACAGAGAAACCCTGTCTTGAAAAACAAAAAAAATTGTGTGTGTGTGTGTGTGTGTGTGTGTGTGTGTGTGTGTGTGTGTGTGTACATGTGCACATGCATGTGCTGTGGTGGCTCATGTGTCAAAGGACAACTTGCAGGAATGAATTCTCTCATTCCACCATGTAGGTCCCAAGCATCAAACTCAGGTTGCTAGGCCTTGTAGCAGGTGATTTTACCCACTGGGCCATTTTGATTGGCTTTTATTTTATAGTTCTGTTTTACACTTTAAAATATTAACATCTAGCATCATATTACAATTTCCTTGTTTTTTGTTTGTTTGTTTTTTCAAGACAGGATTTCCTTGTGTATCTTTTGAACCTGTCCTGGAACTGGCTCTTGTAGACTAAGCTGGTCTCAAACTCACAGAGATCTACCTGCCTCTGCCTCCCAAGTGCTGGGATTAAAGGCCGTACTACCACCGCCTGGCATGATTTCCTTGTTATTTTAAGATAGGGTCTTACATAGCCCATGCCAGCTTCAAATTCATTGTATAGCCAGAATACACCTTAAACTGCTGATCCCTCCACCTCCCAAGGCTTGGAATTACAAGTGTGCACAACTGTGCCTAGAGTATGCACTGTAGAGGATCAACCCAGGGCTTCATGCATGTATGGAAACACTCAACCAAGTGAGCCACACCCTCAACCCAGCAGGATTTTTTAAAACATTAAAAGCTACCGAGTGTTTTTCTTTGTGTATTAAGGGTTCAGATTGGGTGTGAAAGTAACAAAACGGTGTTTTTAAACACTTGAAGACAAAGAACTAGATCATTTTCCAGCCCTGAGGCCCTGAGGTAGCTTCCTTCTTGATCTTAATGAGCTTAGTGTTTAGCTTATGACCTCTCCTCCTCTCTCCAGGACCTCATGGTCCGGAATGACTCCCCCTGTGGTACCACCATTGGACCTATCTTGGCTTCTCGACTGGGGCTTCGGGTGCTGGACTTAGGTAGCCCCCAACTGGCCATGCACTCTATTCGGGAGACAGCCTGTACTACTGGAGTTCTCCAGACCCTCACCCTTTTCAAGGTAACTCCCACCTGACTCTCCTCTCCATCATTAAGTGGCTAGCCTTGATGTTGTGGCTGTTTGCTGTGGTGCTATTTGTTATGTAGAAAAACAAGGGCCCTTGTATCACTCTCAGAAAGTAAGTGATAAATAGTCTCCAAGAAGTCAGTGTTTGTTTTGGTTCACAATTTTACAGGCTTTATTCCATGCCCGGTTGGCTTGTTAATTTGAGGCCTGTGGTGAGAACATGTGGTAGAGGAATCTGCTCCCCTGAGTTGTCAGTGAGGGTGGGGGGAGAAAATGGATCCACTATCCCCTTAAAAGTATGTGTGCTTTATCCCGAGGGACCTAACTTCTTCCCTTCAGGCCCCACCTCTTGGTGGCCACACTACCTCCAAGTAACGCCATGGGCTGGTGACCAAGCCTCCCACACATGGACCTTTAAGACCACTTAACAAGCCATGCCACCCCTCATTTTCAAGGTCTCAGAAAGTGGTTGAGGGATGAGAAGACACCAAGGGTAGAAACCTCGACACTATAGCAGTAGACACTAGACCTGCTATAGCAGTAGAACACCACCACCATCTGGCCACTCACTAATTCCCATTTGCCTCTCCTAGGGCTTCTTTGAGCTGTTCCCCTCTGTAAGCCGCAACCTCGTAGTGGACTGAGGCCTCGTGGCGAGCCTCGTCGTGTTCACCCTGAGACTGAAGGGGAGGATCTCAGCTTGTGATGCTGGCTTATTAAAGTGGATTTTCCTCCAGCTTGTCTTACTTTTTCAGAAGCTACGTGGTGGGGTCCTGGAGCTCTGAAACCAGAGCAGAGGTGAAAGTTGGGGTGCAGCAAAGGATAAATTCCTAGAAATAAAATTAATCAAATGTGTGTGTACTTAAAATGCAGGTAAGTACTGCTAGGCTGTTCCTCCTTGTGTCTCACCTGAGCCACAAGCTCCTGTGTACGAGGACAGCACACCACTTCTTTTTATTTTATTTTATTTTATTTTAGATTTGAGTGTTTTGCCTGCATGTGGGGGAGGGAGGTGGGTACCACATGTGTGCCTGGTGCCCATAGAGACCAGAAGAAGTACTGGTTCTTCTGACTGTAGTTGAGACAGCATGTGGATGCTGGGAGCTAACCCAGGCCCTCTGCAAGAATAACACGTGTATAGACACAGCCATCCTTCCAGTCCCAGCTTCACACTTTTCAAGGCACTTTCATTCATCGTGATTTTGATCTCCCAGACTTTTAAGAGGTTAGGATATGGGGTTGGACAGATAGCTCAGTGGTTAAGAATACTGGCTACTCTTGCTGAAGGCCCAAGTTCAGTTCCCAGCACCTACATGGTTGCTCACAACCGTCTAACTCCAGTTCAGGCCATCTAGTACACCTCTTTTTTTTTTTTTTTTTTTTTTTTTGGGGGGGGGGGTTTCGAGACAGGGTTTCTCTGTATTGTTTTGGAGGCTGTCGGTCCAGCCCGGCCTCGGTCCAGCTGTCGGTCCGGCTGTCGGTCCAGCCCGGCCTCGAACTCACAGCCTGCCTCTGCCTCCCGAGTGCTGGGATTAAAGGCGTGCACCACCACCGCCCGGCGTAGTACACCCCTTCTGGCCTACCCAGACACTGCATTTACACCCGTGGCATGCATAGACATACATGTATGCAAGATATACATATAAAAATCTTTTTAAAAAGATGATTCAGCAAGACCATGTATGTGCTGTATAAACAGACTTATTTATCAATTGGTTTGAAAAGTATTGACTCTGGAGAGACTGTGAGTATTGATTACACCATTTCAAATTTTGTATGCATTTAAGTCACTTTATAATAAAAAGATGAAGATAAATTTAAAAATTCAAAACCAGAAGTGATAGGGGGAAACTCACAATAGGATGAAGAATTTAAGATGAAGGCTTAAACCAAGTGCATGACGGTGCATGTCTGCAACCTGGTACTCACTGGGGAGGTTTGGACCAGACGATACTGTTTGAGGCTAGCCTGGGCTATTTAGGACCTGTCTCAAGAAGCAATGAAAACAGGATAAGCAGACTATTTCACAATCTGCTATATAAAAAGAAATTACAAAAGCAGGGAATGAATCTGTGGCTCAGTGGGTAACCCCAGTGCTGGGGCACACTGGCCCCCAGCCTAGTTATGGTTTCAGTGAGAGACCCTGTCTGAGGAAGTAAGTTAGGGAGATAGGAGATGTCACCTGACGTCCCCTCATTCGCCCACAGGTGCGCAGACACACGTGCACAGGAGTGCATGTACAGTTCACACACAAGTACAAGAGCAAAAGAGAGCAGGTGGACTAAATAGCTAAGAAGCTTGTCAGACTGAGTATTTGCAAACTGTAGCTGTTTGACCCACATGGCTGCAGCCAAAATGGAGGAATACAGCAGAGCACTAGCCTTGGCAAACTGGATGACTTTGGTACCACAGGTGGTGGATTTTTCAAGCAAGCAGAGGTTTTTGAAATTCTGATATGGGTGTAAACCATAGATTGTGGTATAGGAGACAACTACTGAAGGACTCTGCAGGTGGAAAGTAGCTTTACGGTTGGGGAGGTCTTTTCTGTGTGTGATTCTACTCAGGAAAAGATCCCTGTGACTTCATCACTACTTGTTCCTTACCAGAAACTACCCTGGCAACGAGAAACGGGCCACTGTCTGAGTCAGCTGTGCTTGATGGGTAGCACATCAGCTCTTTTTTATGCTGTGATAAAAATAGCATAATGAAACAGAAGGAAGCATTTGGGAAGCATCTGGTTCCAGAAGGACGGTCCATCATGGTGGGAAGCCATATCTCAACAGGACAGAAGCAGAGAGGGCAAACTGAGATGAGGCTTAAAGCCCACACCGGTGACACTTCCTCCCAAAGGCACCATAACCTTTCTGAATCGCACCGCCAGCTGGGGACCAGTAGTTGGGTACCTTAGCCTCTGGGAACCATCACTCATTCAAACCTACCGAGGACATTCTAGTTTTAACTGAAGGAGTTGCTGTCCTGCTGTCATGCTAACAAGATTTGCCTCTACACAGTTCCCCAATGGTCAGTCCTCAGTTTGCTGAAGACTTCTCAGTGGCCTACATGCCAGTCACCACCCTCACCTTTAGAGAGGATCCTAAGGATCCCTTAGGATTCCTCTGACTGGCTGAGCCATGGTTCAGTAATGGTTTCAGAAGACCAGGTTACAGTGTGTGAAATAGCCATGGCCAAATGTGTGATAAAGAGACATTTAGTAATTTTTATCTACCTATAGAACTGTGAGGGGAGATACAAGATACTTTTTGTTATTCACATTTGGGTTGCATGTGTGACCAAAATAAATGTCTAACTTAATGTATAAGAAGTACTTAGATGAAAGACCAAAGGGCAAATAATGAAACATGACCATATTTCCTTGATGACTTCTCTGACTGATTTTGTGTGTATAGTTATTCAGACAAAAGGCAGGCTCCTGGAGCTTTTTCTTTAAAAATTACAGCTGTGAGACACACTTGGGGGGGGAGGGTTGACAAAGGTCACTGTGTAGGATCTGATTTTTTGTTTGGTTTCTTATTGCTCTTTTTGAGAGAATGTCTTGCCATATAGCTCAAGGAAAGAGCCTGTATCTTGTTTGTAGTAGCAATTTCCCAAGTGTATATCTGTCAGAATTCATAGACTTGTATGCTCTAGGCTGGCATATATCCTTTTGAGACAGAGCCTCTCAATATGTACCATAGGCTAACCTCAAGCTCTTCCTCCTTCCTTAGTCCTCTAAGTATTAGAATTATAGTATAGTTGGTTTCATTTAAATTTTAATGAAACTAAAAACACAATATCAACAGCCATCACTAGCCACACCCTGGGAGACAATGTTAGTGATAGGCATCTTTATCCAAGGATTGTCTTCTGAATTTACAGGGACATAGCCCTTTGTGACCATATCTGTGTGCTCAGTGTACATACTAGTAATTACAGGATGAACAATCCAGTAAAAATGGGCAGTGTGTGAATAGCAACTTCACAAGCAACAGTGTCCAGATGACTCAACATTATCAACAAGGAAACACCAGGTGGAAGGCTGGGGCAGTAGCTCAGTGCATAAAGTTCTTGCTGTGCATGTGTAAGGATTGAGATTTTGATCCCTAGCATCCAAACAGTCAAGTAGGCATAGTGTACCACTTTGACATCCATCTCTTCTGTTTGGAAACAAGCAGTCACTATAGTTTCTGTTGGTATTTTCTAGAGTTTTAAATAGAATCATGTAGTATGTGCTCTTTGTGGTTGTTTCTCCATGTATTCACATGGATAATTGGGGTAAGTCCTGATTGGTTATTATGTGGACTAATATATATCGAATTAGCTGTCTACCACAGAGGTATAATACACCCACAGCCCTCTTTTTACTATTTTATTTGTGGTGTGGTGTGGTGGTGGTGGTGGTGTGTGTGACAGAGAGGGGAGAGGGAGAGAGAGAGAGAGAGAGAGAGAGAGAGAGAGAGAGAGAGAGAGAGAGAGAGAGTTAGAGTTATATGTGTATGATGGAGTACAGACAAAGACGGTGGCTCCTGGCTCACTTGGCCTTCTTTCCCTGAGACAGGGTCTCTCATTGAACTTGAAGCTAGGCTGGTGGCAGACAAGACTTAGCAGTCCTGTCTCCATGTCACTCTGCCCCCAAGTGCTGGAGTTACAGGCACACATATACCATGTTATGTAGGCCAGCCTTGAACTTGGAGCTCTGCCTCAGCCTCTAGGGGCTGGGATAGATTACTGACCTGCACTACAATGACCAGCTTATTTTCTGAGTCATTGCTTCTGTTTGGTGGTATTTAAGATTTTTGCATCTATATTCATAAATAAAATTTTCTTTTTGTGATATCAAGTTCAGATATCAATGTTACTATTACTTCAGAGACTTTCCTTTTTAATGTTCTGGAGATTTTTAATAACATTGGGGCTTTTGGAAGGCTATACAGTCTCTGACAAAGCATATGGATTTAGTGCTGTTCTGGGAAATCTTTTCATAGCTTTATTGTGCAGAAACTGGTGTGTCTAAGCTTCTGCTTCTAAAGGGATCGATTTTTACAAAGTTCATGTACTTACTCATGTAAGCATTTGTATTTATTTGCATAATTCTTTATAAAGTCTCTTATAAAGCTTTTTCATCTGTTTAAGTTCACTTCTGTTAAATTTCCCCTCATTATTTCACCCTCCTTACCTTTCCCCCCTCCTTCCTTCTCTTGCTGGCTCTTTTTTTGCTCTCCTTTCTCCTCCTTCTCCTTCTTCATCTAAGATTTGTTAATGCCTCTTCTTTCTTAGCTAGAACTTTGATATATGGTTGTTATTGGTTTTTTTTTCTGTAAGTACCAACATTTTAATTTGTCGGGGCTAAGTGTGATAGTGACAAACCCTGGTGTGGGTCATGTCCATGACTAGATTCTCACTAAGCTGTGACTGCACTTTCTAGGCCAGGGTTAAGGGTAGGGATGCTGCTGGTGGACTCAGCTCCTAGTGTTAATGGTGAGATAGAATTTCAGCATCACAGAGCCTGGATGGCAGCCTCTTAGCATCATAGTCTAGTATTTTCTGTGTCTTAAATATGCTGTAACATAGTATTTGTTTTTCTTTCTGACTTTTGTAGGCTGCACAAACAGATTTGGACTCCGGTAGCTGCTCTGATTCTTGGGAACCGCCTTTGTGTTATTTGTAATAGTAAATGTTGATGATCCTTATTGAAGATCCTGCAGTAACTGTCCATCTACCACTCTGTGTGACCCCACTTCCAGCTGTCAATATCTTTACTTCTTTACTTAGAAATTCCTTTTGCTGTTTGACAAGAGTTTTCTTTTCTTCTTTTTAAATGTTTATGGGTTTTTTGCCTGCATAGATGTAAATGCACCATGTAAGTGCCTGATGCCCAATGAGGTCAAAAGAGAGTGTCAGGTCCCTTGTTACTGGAGTTAGGCTGGTCTGTGCGCCATCATGTGGATGATGGGAACTAAACCTGGATCCTCTGCAAGAGTAACAAGTGTTCTTAAATGCTGAGCCATTGCTCCAGCCCCAACAGGAATTTTCCACTCACATCAGTGGAAGTGCTAGGGAAAGCATGTTCCTTACTGCAGGGCACTCCATCCTGGGGTACAAAAGCTGTGTGTGGGTATCCTCCAGCTTCCTCCTGTCTTGGGTCAGACAACTCGGAGCTGTAAAGCTCACACTCACTCATCAGCAATATTAAAGTCCAGAATCCAGCCTCATTACTGCCCTTTTTTTTTGAGACAGGGTTTCTCTGTATTGTTTTGGAGGCTGTCCTGGAACTCACTCTGTAGACCAGCCTGGCCTCAAACTCACAGAGATCTACCTACCTCTGCCTCCCGAGTGCTGGGATTAAAGGCACCAGGCTCATTACTGCCTTTTGTGTTGGCTGCTGTTCCAATGCTGGGATAAACTGTGTGAGCATCTTGGCTTTGCATTCAAATCTTTGTCTAAGGGTCTGCCTCTAAGGAAATCCATCTTAAGTCAGAAGTCCTTTGACAATGAGAATTGAACAAGAATGTCTGCTCTTAACTTGTTCTACAAAAGAGGGGTAAGAAAAGAAAAAATATACATGGATTGAAAGGAGTAAAACTTTCTTTGGATACCAAATCCCAAAGATATTCAAATTAATGAGAACATTTATCAAGAAAGCTGGCTGGAAAAAAATCAATATACCAAAATCAATTTCATTTCTATCTTCTAGAAATGACTAGTTAGAAAATGAAATTTTAAAGAGGCTTGCTTCTACCAAGCATAAGAATAAAATACCTGTGATTAAATATAAAAGATGTTTAAGATCCCTACAGAGAAAATTTGGTTCAAATAATTTAACAGGTTTTTTTGTTTGTAGATACAAAACTCAATGTAAAAATACATCAGTTATCCTCTAATTAATATATAGGTTCAGTATGATCCTATAAAGATGTCAGAAGGTTCCTTTCTCTTCTTGATTTTCTTTTATGCAGGTTCACAAGCTGAAGTGTACACACACACACACACACTCATACATACACATACATACACTCATACACACTTACACATACACATACATACACTCATACACACACACACACACACAGAAATATTCAAGAGACTTTAATTACTTTTATTTATTTTGTGGGGCATGAGTATTCCACAGTACACATATGTAGGTCAGAGGATAACTTAAGGGAGTCAGTTCTCTTCACTCTTTGAGTCCTAGGGATTGAATTCAAGTAGTCAGATTTAGTGACAAGTTCCTTTTCCTACTGAGCCTTCTTACTGGCTCTAATCAAGATGTATGTAGGTATAATCATATATATTGAGATACACACCCATATACACACACATACATACATACATACATACATACATACATACATACTTACACAGGGTCTCACTATGTAGCTCTGGCTGTCCTGGAACTCACAGAGAGCCATCTGCCTCTGCCTCTCCATTCTGGGATTAAAGGCATGTGCCTCTATGCATGACTCTGGTCAATACAATTTTAATGAAGATAATGGCCTTACAGTATGGAAGCTCATTATAAAGCTTCAATAATTGTAACAGCCATCTCCCAAATAATTTATTAATTATGAAAGCTTGGCCTTGCTCCTAACTAGCTCTTAGAACTTAAATTAACCTAATTAATATTTTTATTAATCTATGTTCTATCATATGACTTTTACTTCTGTCCTATTCTGTGTGTCTAACTCGTTCTGCATCTGGCTGGCTTCTCTGCCTCTCCTTTCCAGAGTCCTTTCTGTGCCTGAAAGTCCCACCTTTACCTCTGCCTAGCTATTGGCCATTTAGCTCTTTATTAAACCAATCAGAAGGTACCTTGGCAAATACACATCGTCACAGTGTTAAAAAAAGACTATTCTATAACAAGTAATTAAAACAGGATATTTATTACTGCATAAAGATGGACTGATCAATAGAACAGAGTAGAGGCACATGAATAGTTGATACTTGATTTATACCATAAGTGGTAGTTCAGCTGGTCTCTTCAATAAATGAGACATGAAAACTATGTATCCATATAGAAAAGTGAAGTTGGAAAGTATGGACAAAACTAGTTACAAGTATGCATTTGACTTAAATGTAAATGGAAGAACAATAAAGAGCCTAGAAAATATCTTTATGACTTTGGTTAAGCAAGATACAAGAGACACTAAGCACAGAAGACAATATTGGTAAATTTGATCCTGTTAAAATTAAGGCACAGGGTCTGGGAATGTAGTTCTGTGGTGCTAGCATGTGTAATCCCCTGACTCCAACCCCCGACACGGGATAAAAAGATGTAATTAAGAGAATTAAGGATGGGCATGATAGCATACACCTGCAAATGTCAGCACTGGGGGGAGGGGTCAGGAAGATTTGAAGTTTGAGGCCAGCTGGCACATATGAAACCTTGTCTCAAAAAACAAACACACATAAGTGAAAATATGCTCATCAGTCATCAAAGAAATACTAGCTGAACTGTGGAACTGACTGTTTGACCTTAAAATGTCAAGTCCGTATGACTTCATGCAAAATAAAATATAGATACATGCTAATACAAATAAAATGCAAATTAAAATGATGAAAAGATCTGGGTGGTAGTGGCACACACCTTTAATCTGAGCACTTGGGAGGTAGAGCCAGGCGGATCTCTGTGAGTGTGAGGCTAACCTGGCCTACAAATCCAGTTCCGGGACAACTAAGACAAAAACAAAATCAAAACAAAAAACCCTCAAAAAATGAAAAGAAAACATGAAAAGAAGCCAGTATACCTCCATCATAGTAGTTATGATTGTTGGTCTTGACCAACAACTTGATTGGATTTCAAATCACTATGCAGACAAATCTCTGGGGATGTCTATGAGAGATTATCTAGAGCAGTGGTTTTCAACCATTCTAAAGCTGTGATCCTTTAATACAATTCCTCATGTTGTGGTGAACCCCAACCATAAAATTATTTTGCTGCTACTTCATAGCTGCAATTTTGCTGTCATTAATCTGATATTCAGGATATCTGATATGCACCCCCCCAAAGGGTTCGCAACACATGGGTTGAGAACTGCTGATCTAGACTAAGTTAACTGAGATGGGAAAACCCACCCCTAAATGTGGTTGGTACTTTTCCATGAGCTAGGGGGCCTGCACTAAACAAAAGGGAAAAGCAAGCTGAGTACAGCCATCCGTTGTTTCTGCTTTCTAATTGTGGATGCAGCGTCACCAGCTCTGCTCGGCTCCTGTCACTGTTCTTTCCCTGCCAAGGTGAGTGAGCTCTATCCCCTGGAGTTAGGAGCCAAAATAAACCCTTCCTTAAGTGTCAGATACTTTCACACTCCAATGAAACAAGTAACAAATATAATAACTTAAACAAATTAAATCTGCCCATACTGAGTATTGGTAAAATGTCACAGTCTCAGCGGGATTGTAACTGGCATTGGTGTTGGGCATCACTCTGGTGTACACCCTCAGCAAGTGTGTCTGTGTGTACACTAAGAGATGTGTCTGAATATACAATATATTGGCACCACTTATGCGTCTCAAACTGGAAACAACCCATGGGTCCATAACAGTGCAACAGACATTGCTAGAGACAGCAGCTTTGTGGAGTCTGAAACATACACTTCTGGAGGCTTCCTTTATGTGGGAGATGATGTGCAAAATTGCAAATACAAAATTTAGTATCACAGCAAAAGCTTCTTTAGGATATGTTTAAGGAAGACCAGGCAAGGTAGTTTGAATGATAAATGTCCCCCATAGTCTGTCACTTGAATGCTTGGTCCTCAGTTGGTGACCCATTTGGGGAGGCTTCGGATGTATGGCCTCGCTGGAGTATATGGGTGTTACTGGAGGCAGGTTTGGGAGCTTAAAGACTTTCGGCATCTCTGCTTCCTGTTTCCGGTTTGAGATGTGAGCTCTCAGCTTGCTGTTCTTGTCAGGAAGCCTGCTTGCTGCCACTCTTCCCTACCGTCATGGTGATGAACTCTTCGGCTTTGGAACCATAAGCCCAGATAAACTCTTTTCTGTAAGTAGCCTTGGTCATGCTGTGTTGTCACAGCAGCAGAAAACTAATGAATACAGTAGGCCTCTGCCCTTCTGGGTTTTAAGCACAGACTTTAACCCATCCATGGGGAGTGAACTGTGACTCCAGTGAGGCTGAAAATGAAATGAAGCAGAATTGGACTCGTGATTCCTCTCTTGGCATCTGCTTTCCCAGCAGTCACTTCACTTCAAGAGGACAGTCATCCTTACATCTGCGAGAGCACAAGGCAGGAAGATTTCATGCACTAAAGTCCATTGCATCATTCAACACATTTTTTTATTGGCTGTCCACTCTGAGATGAGCCCAGTATCCCAAGCTAGACACTGAGGATGGGGCAATAAATGAACGATGCAGGCCCTCCCTCTGCTCTCTTGGAGTTTAGACTCCAGCAGGAAGAGACAAGCAGTCAACAAGGGCATAGGTCAGTACAAATAGTGCTAACATGAATTATGATGAGATAATGATTGGTAAGGAAGTGGGATTGTTGGTGACACAGAGAGAGTGCCAGAGAGATAGTACTGGAAGGCAGGAGAACAGGGATGGTTGGAATGAAAAGCAAGATGACTTCATGTTGGGCCTTTCATGCCAAGGCCAAGTGGTGTCTTAGTCACTCTTCTATTGCTGCAAAGAGACTTCACAGCCAAGGCTACTTAGAGAAGAAAATATTTAGTTGAGGGCTTGCTTACGGTTTCATGGTGGGGAGTGTGGTGGCAGGCAGGCATGGAGCTGGACAAATAGCTGAGAGCTTTTCATCCTGATCCACAGGCAGCGGGCAGAGAGGAAAACACTGGGCACAGCATCGCTTGAATCCTCAAAACCCGGGGACACACCTCTTCCAACAAGGCCACACCTCCTAATCCTCTCCAAACAGCTCCACTGACAGGGGACCTAGCATTCACATGTAAGCCTATGGGGTCCATTCTCATGCAAACCACCGCAGGAGGTTAACAGTTATTGGAGTGTTAAAGAAATCCTTGAAGAGTGTTAAGCAAGTAAGTGAGACACCTGGATGGATGGATAGTTTAGCTTTCTCCTAAGCCCTGCAACAGGCTAAATGGGCCACTGGTCCTGCTTCTGGTTGCCTCTTTGCTCCATCACAGCTACTGTCTACCACAGAAACAGAAACCAGCCAGCACCGCCTGCAGCCCACTGCCCTGGTACATGAAACAGGCAGTCCTGAGGACAGAGTGCAGGTCCCTTGACCTGGGCTCTTTGTAACTGCCTTTGGCACATAAGAGGCCAGGGTGCTGCATTCAATTTCCTTAAGCTAAGACATGTCAGCCATCAATGACCCTGCCTGCTGCCAAGTTCACGGAGAAAGAAAGAAAGAAAGCTCCCTCCCCCTCCTTCCTGTGCTTGTGAAATTATAAGGAGGCAAGAGTTGAACAACAAACACTCAACAAATATCAATTCCCTCTGCATATAGATTTTATTAATTAAATAATTAATTTTTTTCTTCTCTCATATATTACATCCCAATGGCAGTTTCCCTCCCTCTTCTCCCACCTGTCCTCTCCCCCCAGATCCACTTCTCTTCCATTTCCCTGCAGAAAAGAGCAGGCCTCCTAGGGCTATCAACCAAACATGACATAATTGTAGAGTGAAGCCTTTTCCTTGCCAGCCGCTTTGGTTTTTCCCCACCAGTCGCCTGGGTTCTGCCACGTTGTAGTCCCCAAATAACACACAAGACGCTGTATTAATTATGAAGCTGTTGGCGGTTTGCTTGATTTCTTACTGGCTATCTCTGACTTAAGTATTTACCCCATAATTGTTATTCTAAGTATTTCTCTTACCGGAGAAAAGGTCTGGACTTCTTACCCCTATGTAGCTACATGGTGACTCCCTGTGTTTCTCCTTCCCAGAATACTCCTTGACTCCTAGTCCCACCTATCTTGCTTCCCTATTGGCCAACAGTGCTTTATTGACATATATACAAGACTTCCCCATCATCTCCTCTTTTCTGTCTAAACAAAAAGAAAGGTCTCAACTTTAACATAGTCAAATTATATATAACAGAACAGTTATCAAGAACACAGTTACAATATTTTGTCTATCAACATTTAGTAAGATTTAAAGAAAGTATCATCCATCCCATCCTTGTGAGTCCAAAGTTCTATGTGTAGCTTATCTTTTTTTTTTTGGGGGGGTTTTCGAGACAGGGTTTCTCTGTGGCTTTGGAGGCTATCCTGGAACTCACTTTGTAGACCAGGCTGGCCTCAAACTCACAGAGATCCACCTGCCTCCGCCTCCCGAGTGCTGGGATTAAAGGCGTGCACCACCAACGCCCGGCGTGTAGCTTATCTTTTATCATAACTAAGGAAAACTATAATTATATCTGTTTTCAACTCCATCAAAGATCACAGAAGGATAATATATAAACACTAGGATTGACAGAGACATCTCGCTTCCTGAACAGTCACCCGAAGTTCCTCTGTAATGTTGGGGCATCCATCTTCAGCCCATAGACCACAGTGTGTCTGGAAGACTTCTCAGCAAAGTAGGAAGTCTCAAACTGTCCATTTGCATTGGCAGTCTGTCATTCATTTTTCTGAGTCCTGCAGAAAGTCTCGTAGACTCTTCCATGAATCAGGAACCCTGAAGGACTGTTTGAGTTCAACAGTCACTTTGCCGTGGGACCTGCATGTCCAGTTTATACAGCAATAGTCAAGCAGTCTAGGCAAGAGCAGTTTCTTGCCCAAATGGCCAATCTTGCCATGTTGAAAGCAAACTCCATAACGAATTTCTTCTATGCCCATCTTCCTCTCAGATGCAATTGATGTGCCAGGAGCACTCATTTCTCATTGTCAAGAAAAACCCTAAACCATTTTAAATGCCATTTTCTGAAGGTCTTTGAAAGGTTTGAAGACTATCTATCTATCTCAAATATATCTCTGTATATCTAGAAAACCTAACTAACCTAACTATAAGTTCTGACTATTATAAGTAACTATCTATAGTCTGTATTTAATTATGCATTATATTTTAAAAGATCAGTATAAGCACAATACTTAATCAAGAGGAGAAATATACACATCACATAATTGACCTTGAATTTGTATCAAATGAAAAACCATACCAATACAAACTACTCATTTCCATACCATAATAAGTTACAATAAGACTGTGCACGTATCTAAGCTGGATGAGGCAATCAAGTAGGAGGAAAAAAAGCAGGCAGATCTCAGTGAGTTTGAGGTCATCCTGGTCTACCTACAGGAACAGCCTAAACAGCAACAGTAACAGCAAAATAAACACACAAAAAAACCTATGCTCTGACAGGTAGGCAGAGAGCAGGAATTCCCAACACGGTTACTACTGTCATTGATGGGACCCGCTGTGGGGTGGGGCGGGTGGCACTGAGCTCCCACGCTTCCTTAGGAGGTTCTGGCCTTGGAACTAGTGCTCCCTGGAGCACAACATCTGATTCTGTTTGCTGCTGTCAAGCTCCTGGAGATGTGCAGAAGGCGAGTGGGATTTTACCAGCTCCACCGTGAGAAGGAAACCCTAGTGGAGGACACAGAGCTATCTATCTCCAGGGACAGTTTGCATGATGGTGGGTGTCCCTGACTCTGGAGCTCTGGGAAAGGCAAGCTAGTGGGTGTCGTGTAGGCCAAGGTTTAAAATAGGATGATGAGTGTGGGAACCGTGACAAGTGACTTCAGGTGATGGGAGAGGTTCAGCGGGAAGGATAGAAGAGGACCCTTGTGTGAGTCAAGGGACTTGGAACCAGCCCCCAAGGCCTTGGAAGAAGAAGGAAGTGCCGCTGGGGCCAAGGCAAGGGTAGAAGGAGCAGGAAGCCCAGCCCGGCATCCATCCATTTCAGGAGGGGCTCAGGTTGCAAACTCCTTGAAGGGATGGGCTGTTAGTGAGGGCACAGCACGGGTGAGACAGGAGTTCTAACCATCTTCACACCCTACCCCACCCATCCTGGTACTAAAGTTTGGTCATCAGCCCAGGACTTCCTGAGGCAGGGTGGAGCAGGATGTAGATGGGCTTATGTAGGGCACATACATGAGAGGGTCCTCTCGCCCCGCCAGGTGGTGGCGCACACCTTTAATCCCAGCACTTGGGAGGCAGAGGCAGGCAGATCTCGGTGAGTTCAAGGTCAGCCTGGTCTACAGAGTTAGTTCCAGAACAGCCTCCAAAGCTGCACACAGGGCCCTGTCATCTTCTTCCGGAGCCACTTCAGACTAACGCCCATCCCTCTGGAGTTTCTGTACTGGTGAGGACGGCATGTTTATCTGCTTCTGTTGTCTTAGGGACTCGGCCTCCTCCCAAAGCCCTGTCCCTTACTGTAGGATGCTGGAGATGCATTGCCTTCTATGATGTTAATTTTTAGCTTCCATTCATGTTAAGAGACATTGTGTTTTCTGCTTTCACTGGCAAAACTGCCTTTAAAACAATTTCACTGTGCCAAGCTGTCTGAGGCCCTGTTCACCGATCTCTCCACAGGATGCCTCTGCCCGCCCAATGGCTGTTCTTACCTACAAGTCTAGGCCCAAGCAGTGTGAGGGCCAGGGAATGAAGACACAAAGGGTCGACAGGAAGGAAGATGGGAGAGCTCCTAGACCAGGAGTGGGACTGGGATTAGCAGGACAGCAGAGGCTTGCTGATCCAGGAGCTACAAACCATGGGACGCTGCTGCCCCTCAGTAACCAGGACTTTTTAAAGGCGTTCGGCCCAAGTCTCTGCTAGGACAATTCTTAGAGGACAGACCCAGTCCTGGGACCTGGGCACAGCTGGCCCCTCCAAGAGGTCATGAACTTTATCCTTCACACACCTGGTGAAGGTATGTGCCTGCACTTATGCCTCAGGGAGGGAGAGAGGGAGAGAGAAAGACTGACTTTAGGCTGATACAGATAAAGGGGACTGCCGGCTTGACCATGACCTCTCTGCCTGTAACTGCCTGTTCACCCCGACCTCTGGAGCCTCACCCGCCTGGGCCAGCCAGACCAGGGCACGACAGGAGCCACTGTGCCACCTCAGCGGAAAGTTATTCTCACTTGAGTCAGGTGATAGAGAGCTTGGATTGTAAAAACAGGATTCCTACGGGATTACAGCTGACCTTGCACATCTGTTATTAGTCAGCCTCACAGACGGATGCTTGCAGAGACAGCCTGTCTCTCATATAGTCTGTGTCCACTGAGCAAACAAGCTCAGAACGGGCAGACAACAGGACCACAAACAGCCCCCTGAAGCTGCATCAGCTCCCTCAGTCCCAAGCCCCTTACCACCTCTATAAAAGGTCCCAGCCAGCTTTCCCTTCTGCAGGACCTCCAACTGTGGGAGAGTGCCTGCCCTCACTGTTTGAAATTAGCATTGTCATGGGTTAAAGTCAGATCCTGTCTCTTTCGGCCTTTTTTCTCTCTATTCTGCACTCAGTATCGAACAAAAAGTCCCTGGAGGAGCCAGAACCTATCTCCTTGGGAAAAGACCATTTCTGGTGTTGTCTGGCTAAGAGCCAGGAGTCAGAGTTTCCAATCAGACCCGACTCCACCACCCCCACCACGCGAGCGCACACATACACACACACACACACACACACACACACACACACACACACACACTGCACACACACCACACACACAGACTGCACACACACACACACACACACACAGACACACACATATACACACACACAGACTGCACACTGCGCACACACACACATACACACACATACACACACAGACTGCACACTGCACACACACACCACACACAGACACACACACACACACACTGCACACACACCACACACACAGACTGCACACACACACACACACACTGCACACACACCACACACACAGACACAGACACATACATATACACACACACAGACTGCACACTGCGCACACACACACATACACACACATACACACACACAGACTGCACACTGCACACACACACCACACACAGACACACACACATACACACACAGACTGCACACTGCACACACACACACACACACACAGACACACACACACACACCTCTGAGTTGGAGAAACTGGTCCCTTCAGGGTGTGACAAGCTGCACATTTGCAGTAAGAGGCGAAGCTGTCCCAGGGGAAGGGTCTTTGGAGCTTCAAAAGACAGACAGATCTTTTGTGGTGACACATGTCTGTAATCCCAACACTTGGGAGGCTGAAGCAGGAGAATCAACATGAGTTTGAAGCCAGCCTGGTCTACATAGTGAAACCCTGTCTTCTATTTCAAAACTCACATAAAACCGAGATACATGGCTGTGTTGAGTTCAATTGCTACTAATAAATTCTCAACGCAGTGTACAAAAAACAAGTGACACTTGGTATTTTATTTTTTACTTTTATTTTTAAAACAATCTTATTTTGAGAGTCGGGCGTTGGTGGTGCACACCTTTAATCCCAGCACTCGGGAGGCAGAGGCAGGCAGATCTCTGTGAGTTCGAGGCCAGCCTGGTCTACAGAGTGAGTTCCAGGACAGCCTCCAAAAACAATATAGAGGAACCCTGTCTTGATAAAACAAAACAAAACAAAAAACAATATTATTTTATGTACCAATCCTAATTCCCTCTCCCTCCCATCCTGCCACTCCCCCTACCAGCACCCCCCATCAACTCCTCAGAGAGGATGAGGTCTCCCATGGGGGATCATCAAAGTCTGTGACATGATTTCGGTCAGGATCAAGGCTCCGCCCCCTCCGGTGTATCTAGAGAGTATTCCTCCATAGGGAAATAGGGAATGAGCTCCAAAAGCCCGTTCATGCACTAGGGATAAATACTGGTTCCACTGCCAGCAGCCCCATAAACTGCCCAAGCCCCCACCCCAACTGTCACCCACATCCAGGGGGCCTAGTTTGGCCTTATCCAGGCTCCTCATCTGTCAGTCCCACTTGCTCGGGTCAACTGTTTTTGACAACTTATGCTGGAGAAGATGTGGAGTAAGGGAAACACTCCTCCATTGCTGGTGGGGGTGTAAACTTGTACAGCCACTGTGGAAATCAATATGGCAGTTTCTCAGGAAACTGGGAGACACTTGGTGTTTTAAAAGCACTGTTTATAGCCTCAACCATATGTGACTCTCAGCACACGTGGTGGCAGCATTCAAAAACTGCATTTAATTGCTTAGAACCAAGTATGAAGTTATAAACATTGACACATTTCCTTATATTCTATCCATAACACCAGGGGCTTGACAATCATTACAGGGGTAAGAAAAATGAGGCTCAGTAAATTCAAGTTTCCCAGAATCACAGAGCTTGTAAGAGCAGGCACTCAAACCCTCAACAGAAGGGAGCTCTGGTGCCCAAACCAGTCTCTGATGTTCCCAAATGTCCTCTACAATGTGGGCCCCATGCAGTGTGAAGAAGAATCCCTCCTCCCTTCCTCTTTCCCTGTTGTTGCTGAAACAAGGTCTTTCTGTGTAGCTCTGGCTGTCCTGGACCAGGCTGGCATGGAACTTGCAGACCTCCTCCCAAGTTCTGGGATCAAGGGCGTGTGTCACCATGCCTAGGGGAAGGAGAAATTATAGTCACACCCTAGTTTCTGGCAGGAGCCTGGCAGATCCCCCAGGTATCAGTTCTTCGCACCCTTTTGCCCTGCAGGACCATTCTGGAACGACATCACTCAGAAGCACAGACCCAGATAAGCACATGCCCTGGTTTCAGTCCCAGAGGGATGGAACCCGGGGATCCACAGGCACTCTCCCCACGGAGCCACCTGGGTGAGTTCTGAGGCCTGTGGTTGGTCCGTGCAGACAGGGCAGCTGGGAAGGAGTCATGGGACTGCTGACAGGCACTTCCAGGAGTCCAGTGAACAAGTCCAGTGAACAGAGCAATGATCTTGTCTCATCTAGCCAGGAGTCTTTGGCCCGTAAGTGGGGTGGGCCGGAAGGCATGGCTCCTGTCGGCTGCCTTTGTCTTCCAGGGACAGTCACAAAAAGAAACTCGAGCTCTGGTTTCCTAAGGTGAGATTACTTACCAAGTTTGAGAGCCTTCATTTGTGCCCAACCCTTTCTCCTTGTACTTACTATTTCCTCTCATCTCTGACTTCCCTGATGCTTCCTCTCAGAGCTCAGAGACTGCCATGGCAGGGAGCAATGTTAACTCTGACAGGATTCAGGGATCCTGAACTTTGATAGACACTCCATGACAAAGCCTCTCAGAGCCCTGTCAGTGGGTGACAGCTGGAGGCCGGCTGCTTAAAAATGCAAAGAGATTGGTCTGGCTCAGGGAGGGGTGGTGGGCCTCACTGAGGCACAGTGAAGAACCTCGGGGTGCGGGCGGGGCTGGTGGGTAGGCTCTGGATTTCCATCCAGAGAGAGGCCATTTCTGGCTCTGCTGAGACCATGGACATATGACTTCGGTTCTTCAGGACCTCCTCCACACAGCAAAATGGATACGGCTGCAGTCCCTGGCAGGGTTAAAGACAACATATGAAAAACGCCTGTCTCTTGTTGACTGGTTCTGGGCGGAAGGAAAATTCCTCATTTCCCCACTGGAGGGCGGCGTGCTTCCTCTGCCTCTCAGTCACTGGCAATGGTCTCTTCTGCGAAGATAACGGAAATCAGGAAATGCGACTCCGAGGTGCAGACTGAAAATATAGTAGGCCTACCGTGGTTACGTCTATGCTGAACGCACACACTTTCCTTGTCATTGTCTCCGAAACAACACAGTATGGCAATTATTTACACTGTATTATGTATTATAAGCACCCAGAGATGATTTTCACATAAACGGAGAACATGCAGAACTTATATAGAAATGTTGAGTCATTTCATACAAAGTATTTGAATATCCGTGGACTTTGGGCTCTGCAGGAAATCCTGGCGCGTGCGTGCGTGCGTGCGTGCGTGTGTGTGTGTGTGTGTGTGTGTGTGTGTGTGTGTGTGTTATTCCTCAACCCCAGTTTCCCTTGGATCATTTCTGAAGAATTTGAGCCTTTTGGAGCCCTGATGAAATGCTATCAATTTAGTACCTTCAGTCAGCCATCTTTATAGAAGGGACACCGATGTCAGGCTGGACGAGGGTGGAGCTGGACTGTTTCTCGTCTTCTGACACCCCACTTCTCCGCACAGTCACACCCTCCTCTCAAGGGACCCCAGTAAGATCAGGCCGGTTTACACAGTGGGCTCTCCCACACTCACAGAGGCTCGAGATGTGACATCTGAGTTTAGGCAGCCAGGGGAAGACCCAGCGCAGGGACCGCAGGGAGGAGTTTTCAGTGCAGTTGCTTAGGTAAAATTCTAGGCCATGTTCAGAGAACTGACTGAGGATCCTGTGTGGGAAACAGGCTTCCAGACCACCTCCCATCCCACCCCACCCCACCCCTCACAGATCTGCTTAGGCCTCTCTGGGGGGAGATTTTGGGGTGTGTAATTGTTATTTATTCATTTTGCTTTTGTTGTTGCTGTTGCTTTTAGGGGACTGAATTTTTTTTTTAATTCCTGGCCGATCCTTGGTGGATTTTTAAGGTGTTATATGAAGATACAGTGAGGCAGCCAGATAATAGACTCCGAACAGTATAAACAGGTAGACATATAAAGGGGGTCTGGAGTTATCCTGGAGGAACCTGCTGGATCCTGGTCTAAGATAGGAAAAACACAGCTGGAGAGCCAGCTGGACTCTGCCCAGGTCAGCCTGCTCCTTGGAGGCATTCCCACCCCCACTCTCCTCTCAGAAAACCGGTCCCCAGCCTTGTCACCATGGCAGCTGGTCTCCTCTGCTCCAATTGGTTGCTGGGTCACATCATCAGTCCTGTGACTGACCCTGTGGTGGGAAATGGTTGCCATGGTTCCTTCAAGTATGCAAACAAGCAGCTGCCATTCTCCAGGCTCAAGAGACATGACCAGAGCCCAGCATAGCTAATGGAAAATCCTGCAAGAGTTGGAGAAGCCTGGGTTGTTTGTTTCTGGGCTGATTTGACTGTTACTGACACGTGTTCTATAGTTGATGGGAGGAGAGGGGAGCGACAGCCCTGCCTCTCCTGCACTGGGTGAAAATGCCTTGTTCTTGGCTCAGTGACTTAAAAGCACTTGCTGCTCTTCTAGAGGACCCAGGTTCTGTTCTCAGAATCTACAGAGTAGCTACCAACCATCTATAACTCAAGCTCCAGAAGATCTGATAACCTCTTCTGGCCTCTATACGTGCACAGACTTCCATGTAGGCAAAACACTGGTACACATAAAATAAAAATAAATCTTAAAAAAAGAAGCTTCCTTGTTTTTTCCCATTTTAGGACTTCTCTACTATGGCCCCTCATCCGACGAAGGCTGCAATGGGAGCCTCCTCCTCCCAGCCTCCGCTTTCCTGGTTTGTTAGTGTTGGTGTTGATTGTGTGTCCTCTCTGTTCCTCTGGTTTTGAGACAGAGACTCATATAGCCAAGGCTCGCCTTGAACTCTGTTCCTCCTGCTTCAGCCTCCCAAATGCTGGGGTTACAGGCGTCAGTCACCACGGGCGGCTGCAGCCTCTTTTCAAGCTAGCTCTTCCTCAGCTCACCCAGCAGGACTGGTTCCCACAGGCGCTCAGCAGTGACCCTTGACCGGCATGCCCCTCCCCCATGCCTTTATTTCACCTCCCTTTCCTCTCCCGCACCCAATCCTCCCTTAAAGGCTCCCTCTGGAGGCTGGGGAGGTGGCTCAGTGGATAAAGCTCTGTCATACAAGCATGACAGTGGGAGACCAGGTCCCCAGCACCAGCATAAATGCTGAATGGGATGGCTGTCTCCCTGTGTCAGTGCTCAGGAGATGGAGAGTGGATCCCCAGGGAAAGCTGGCCAGCAGGACTAGCCCAAAAGCACAGAACTCCAGGTTTAGCAAGAGACCCTGCCTCAGTCAATAAAGTGGAGGCTGACACCTAACCAGGAAAGGCCAGCGCAGGAATAGGAACTGCAGAGGGACACCTCCCATGAACACGGAAGTGCAGAAAGATCCTTTCAGGTGAACAACTTTCTGTTTCATCGCTTGGTCTCTATTTTTCCATTTCTGGTTTTATTGACTTGCGTTTTTAGCACTCATTTAAAATGGAGTATCTTTTAGTTACTCTGACAATTTCATATGCATAAGCAATGGACTTTGATCACATATACCCCAGCTCTCCCATCCCCTGGCACCCCACCTCTTCCTCCCTGTAAGCTTTCCTCTAATTGCTTCTTCTGATGACTTTTCCTATGTAATCACTTAATGCCACCAGCTTCACTCTGGGCACTCCCTTACCTGATCCCACAGTTCTGATGTGCTTTCATTGCTGTTCTGTTTAAAGGACTTCCTCTCTGAACCATTGATTGTTTAGAAGTTGTTTTTTTTTTTTTCAAATAGGTGTTTGGAGACTTCACTGCTATTGATTTTTCTTTGCAGTGTTATAGTCACAGAACATTTTGTACAGTTTGTTTTGTAATAGAGTATAAGAACAAAATTTCATTGTGCACTTGAAACGAGTATGCGCTCCCTCTTGTTGGGTGGACTGCTCTACAAATGCCAAATCAGAAACACTTCTTAGTGGCGTGACTCAGTTCCTCTGTGCCTTTTGTGTCTGCTACTTCCTCTTGGTTTCTGAGAGGAAAATGCTGCAGTCTCCAAATAGATGGTGATTGTCTACTTCTCTTCAGTACCGGTGGTTTTGTGTCACACATTTTGAGGCTCTGGTAGGAACAAGCGCACTAAGAGAGGATGTCTTCTTGATGAACTGATACTTTTTATTTTATTTTATGTGCATTGGTGTTTTGCCTGCATGTATGTCTATGTGAAGATGTCAGATCTTTGAGTTACTGACAGTTGTGAGCTGCCATGTGGGTGCAGGTTCTCCAGAAGAGTAGTCAGTGCTCTTAACCATTGAACCATCTCTCCAACCTCCTGATTCTCTTATTATTAAGCAATATTCTGAATATTGCTGAATGGGGATGAATGTCTCAGTTTTTTTGTATTGTATTAGATTATTTTTTCCTATTCACGTGTGGGTTTTTGTTTGTTTTTTTATTTTTCCAGACGGGGTTTCTCTGTAGCTTTGGAGCCTGTCCTAGAACTCACTGTGTAGACCAGGCTGGTCTCAGACTCATAGAGATCCACCGCCTCTGCCTCCTGAGTGCTGGAATTAAAGGCACGCGCCACCACTGCCCAGTTTGTTTTGCTTCTTGGAGATAGGTTTTCAAATGCTGGCATTACAGGCCTGCACCCCCACTCCCAGTTATGAGGTACTGGAAGTCAGAACAGGGCTTTGCTCATGCTAGGCAAGCCCTCTACCAACTGAGCTATACCAGCAGCTCCTCGTTTGTGTATCGATTGCTTCTCTCGTTGTTACAACCAAATAGCGACTTAAGGCAAAGGAGGGCGTATTTGGCTTATGATTTGAGTGTACGTACATTCCATCATGGCAGAGAAGGCATGGCAGCAGCATTCTGTGGCTGCTTGTACACATCTGGTGAGATCAGGAATCAGTGTGTAGACAAGGGGAGGGGCCAGGCTATAAAACCTCAATGTCTGCCCCCAGTGAGCCACTTTCGACAGTGAGGCTTCATTTCCTAATCTTTCTATAACCTTCTCAACAGTGGCACCAAGCCAGGTGTCATGGTGCATGTCTTTTATACCAGAACTTGGAAGTCAAGTGCAGGCAAATATATGTAAATTTGAGGTCGGCCTAGTCTACATTGTGAGCTCTAGACCAGCAAGAATAACATGTATGCCAAAATAGTACCATCACTGGTCACCAATTATTCTAACACATGAGCCTAGGAGCACATTTCATATTCAAATCACAGAAAGATACTTTTCTTATTATTATATGTGTATGAGCATTTGCCTACATGCATGCATGTATGTACATACGCATGTGTGTGAAATGCCTGCAGAAACCAGAAAAGGACACTAGGTCCCCTGGAACTGGAATTACAAGTGATTGTGAGCCACCATGTTGGAGCTGGGAGTCAAACCCTCATCCTCTGCAAGAGCAGCAAGTGCTTTTAACCACTGGGCCATCTCTCCAGCCACCGTTTCTCAGTTCTTAAATGGCCCTTGAGATGAATAGACAGAATAGCTAGTGGAGAGACAGAGTGTGGGAAATAAACCCAAAATGACCCGTAGAGGTCCTTGTAGGGAATAGGGAAGGACCTAGTTCTTATGCAAAGTGGACCTGGTCTCCCACTGTCATGCTTGTATGACAGAGCTTTATCCACTGAGCCACCTCCCCAGCCTCCAGAGGGAGCCTTGAAGGGAGGATTGGGTGCTGGAGAGGAAAGGGAAGTGAAATAAAGGCATGGAGGGGGAGGGGCATGCCAGTCAAGGGCCACTGCTGAGTGCCTGTGGGAACCAGTCCTGCTGGGACCTTAGGGGAAAGAACAGAATGCCATAAACGATTTCCAGATGATCTTAGCATCTTTAGAGAATGCACTGGTAAAGGCAAGAGTGGCAAGGGCAGATCTGTCAGAAGGCATTGTCTTGGCTTGAAGGTGACTACAGTGACTTGCAGTATCAGTGTGGTTGCTGCAGCTAAGCATCCTCAGCTCCAGGGGAGGGGATCCAGATCCTCCCGACTCCAAGGACATTGCTTCTGATTTCTGTTACCATGGCAGATATGCTGCTTCTGCCTGGATTGGTTGCTGGGGAGATATTAACAGCACCGAGTGACTGATTCCCACAATGATAACTGGTTGTCATGGTGCTAGGAAGTACGTTAATAAAAATCTGCCAGGTTCAAGTTTCTCATCTAGCTCTGCACAGAAAGCCAGGAAGGATGAGAGAGAGAGGGTCAGGGCATGAGAATCAAGGAAGACATGCTGAGTCACTGTGCCTCCAGACCTGCTGGGATCAATACTGCTATTAGCATCCTCTGTGGAGTGGGAGAGCAGAGGCCCAGCATGAATGCAGAAAATCCAAGTCTCATTTTTCTCCCACTTTAAAGCTTTTTTGAACTGTTTCCTCCTCTAAGACGTCTCTACCCTTATTACCCTCTACAAGTCAGTCATATGGTAACCTGCTACTAAATTTTTTTTAAAAAGGAGTTTTCATGAAAGCTTTATTTGGGCCTAAGAGGCAGAGAGCAGGCCCTAGCCAGAACCTCTGAAGTGAAATCCGTAAGATCAGTGCAGAAAGCCTGGGGGGCAGGACCGTCTGAGGAGAGGGCAAGGGAACAGTGCAGCTGCTTGGTACAGATGGAGACCAGGGTTCTCAGTGCTTCCTCCTTCTAGACATCGTTCCCACAAGAATCCAGGTCGAGGAAGGACCCATGCACCGTAGCCTGTTCTCACCTGCTGCCTGCAGTCACGTGTTACAACACTTTCTCTTTTCTCCTTGGAGAAGAAAGTTGACCCCTATGAGCTCCAGGTCCAGTAGGCTTCAGATCCTACCGGTCTAGGAACATTATTCTCAGCAGTTAAATACCGAAGCAAACAGAAAAAAGAAGTGCCTATGCTTATACACAGCTCTCTCTATTTATTTAGATAGAGACTTTCTCTAGGTTGCCCTGGCAGGCCCGGAACTTGCTATTGCTGACTAAGTTTGTCTCAGACTCACAGAGATCACCTACCTCTGCTTCCTGAGTTCTGTGATTAAAGGCGTGTGCCACCACACATGTCCTCTCTTTCCTTCTTTCTTTCTTTCTTTCTTTTTCTTTCAGGGGGTTCAAGACAGGGTTTCTCTATGTAGCCTTGGCTGTCCTGGAACTCACTCTGTAGAGTGGCTGGCCTCAAACTCACAGAGATCCACCTGCCTCCATCTCCCAGTGCTGGGATTAAAGGCATGTACCACCACTGCCCAGCTCACACACACCATTTAAAATTTTTTATTTAACTTTTTATTTTGTGTGCATTGGTGTCAGAGGTGTCAGATTCCCTGGAACTGGAGTTATAGACAGCGGCAGACTGCCATGTGGGTGCTGGGAATTGAACCCGGGTTCTCTAGAAGAGCAGTCAGTGCTCTTAATCTCTGAGCCATCTCTCCAGCCCCACACACATGTCATTCTATATTGAATCCTGGGAAAACTGGAGTCTTAAAAGGGAGAAGAGCACACCCACTAGTGTTCAGACTAACAGGCACCATTTTCCTGTGTGTTATGCCTCTCAAAACAGGCTCACAGTCATGTGCTCCTATGCCTAAAGTTGTTTTATCCTTAATTACATTTATTTATTTACTATGTGTGGGCACATGTGTGTATAGGTCAGAGGACAGTTTGCCAGAGGCAATTTTGTCCTTCCACCATGTGGGTAAGAGCATCTCCTCAGTTGTCCCTATTACTTATTTTACCTCAGAGAAGGAGGAAAGCCTTATGCATTTGGTAATTTTCAGGGACTTCCTGGAGTTTCTAAGTTGTTTATTCCTTGAATTTTAAGAAGCCCTTCTTTAAAAGTCTCTGAGTCTTGTGAACATGGTGGTACATGCCTTTAATTCCAGTACTCAGGAGGCAGAAGCAGGCAGAGCTCTGAGTTCTAGGCCAGCCCAGTCTACATAATGAGTTTCAAGACTCAGTCTCAAAAAAAATTTAAAAATTAAACAAACAAATAAAAAACCCAACAATTGAACTCTCTGAGTCTTAACAAGCTTCCTTTACTATTTCCTGAGTCTATAAGGTTTCCATCCAGGGTGGAACATACCAATTCATTGTTTCATAACACCCCTCAAGTTGCTTCTGTAAATCATTTAAAAATAAAATGTCCAGCACATAATCACTGATAGCAAGAAAAACGTTCAGGTCCTGGAATGGTAAAACAGCCTGTGCCAGATCATCCATTCCAGACAAACACAAAGAAAGCTGTGGGAAGGCTGGGATCCAAGCAGAAGGAAGAAGAAGGAATGGGGGCATAGCCTTGCAGAAGAAAAGCCCCACCAGGTGAGTTCCACATTCAACAGGCTTGTCCCCATCAAGACCCTTTACCATTTACTGCAGAGGGAAGCAGACTTGGGCAGGAAGGGATGATGTCACTGGTGGAAATTCTGAGTACTGGGGTGCCAAGGCAACCAGAAATTGAAGGAGAAATCTGGGGAATGTGTGATCGACCGAGAGAGAACCCAAAACCTGCACATAAATCCCCTCAGATTCTTAGCACATGGCCAGGGCGAAGGTTCCGAAAGGGAAAGTCAAATACCGGAACGAAGATTTCCACAGCTGCCGTGGTCCTAGAGGGGCAAAGCCTACAGTTCAGAACCCACAAAATTAGAGGGCCTACCTTTCACTGAATCCCAAAAGAACCTCAGCAGTAATTACTAAAGAAAGATAATGTAACCCAGAGAATCTGCAATGCACCAACCCAAAACATCCAGCCTACAACAAAACTCGTACTGCAGTTCAGAAACGAGGCCCGCTCGCTGTCCTATTAGTTATTGAAATAGATCTGTTTTAAAGAGTACCGTGGTTTGGATTAGGGTAACCGCAGTGGCTGTGGGAAAATGAGGATGGGCGTTTGTGTTTTGCGGGTTGAACCTGTATGGTTGCTAAAAGATTTTAAATGGATGGAGATAAAACGAGTGTCAAAGGCAATACACATTCATCACACTGAGTGCTCGCTCTTCCCTCGCAGTTCAGGCTTAACTATCACAACAAAACCCATCAAGTTGCTTCCGTTCCCACCCCCATTTTATAAGCAATCAGTTTCTCCCTCCTTGGGGACTGAGAATGGAGGCTAATCTCGAAAAGAGTGTAGAGGGTGAGGGCAGAAACTCCAAAAGGTCGAACGGAGAGAGGCCATAAGAAGGGGGGAGGGCCGATTTGGGTAGGCGGCTGCAGGGGCAGGGCCCGCTTGTGATTGGTCGAGTTGCAGAGGAGGGCTCTGCAGATCCTTAGTCACGTGGCTAGCGGGTGGAAAGTGCCATCCTGGCCCAGCCCCCTGGTTGTTGTTGCTACTTCCACTGCGACCTAGCCCGGGGAAGCGAGTGCTCCGATCCAAGGAAGATGCAGAGCTCGTTGAGGCCCGTGGGCTCCGGGGGGCTTCAGCTCCTGGTCTGCTTCCTTCTGCTTTACAGTCGTCCAGGAAGCTGCAGCGACATTCGTGCCCACGGTCAGGAGGAAACCCGGGGGGTGCGGGCAGGACCAGAGAGTAATTCTGAGAGCAGAGGACCTGGCCTTCAAGGCTGAAACAGTTTGGGATGACAGAGGAGAGAAATGCAGAGTCTCAGAGACAGGTGTAGTCCTGGGGCTTGTTGTACAGGGTCTAGACATAGAAGGAGCGGACCCAGGGAAAGGTTGGGGGTCCGGAAAGAGCGGGGAAGACAGATGAGCCAAGGGTGGCCGCGGAATACGCCAGACGCTTCTGAAGGGCCAGAAAAGAGATGGACAGGGCTTTGTATGGGAACGGGAGTGCTTATATTTGGGTACCTGGTCCGGGACCAAGGGAATAGGTGGGTGGGGCTGAGAGACAAATCAAGGTTCAGTCTTTGGCACTCAGGGTCCAGGGGCTGGGATCCGGTTTCAGGACATGGGGGTTGTGGAGTGGGGGGAGCTAGGTTGGGGTGAAGCAGGTTGGAGGGGAAGAAGACCATTCTCCTTCCTCCGACTCTGTTCTGCGTCATCCTGGATGAACCTAGCGCCCACTCACTTCGCTACAGTCAGGGACAGACTGCGCAGTCTCAGAATACCTGCGCAGACCCTGCATATAGTCCTAGTCTGACGTCCAGTCTCCCGGCGGGATTCTTGGGTTTGGAAGCCAATGCAGGGCATTCGCAAAGCACTGTGGGAGGATGCCTGGTGTCAGACGAAGGGAGGACTGAAGCGAGGTGGGGATGGGGTGGAGTGGAGGTGGGGTGTGAAGTACAGAAACCGAGGTGTCTCTTCCTTACCGCCCACGGTGACCGCTCCTGGCCCTCAGCACCACGGATAGCTCCAGCCATTCAATGGATTCTGGAGTAGCTCCACGCACCCAACCCACACCTCCAGCACCGCTGTCTCAGACAACACCGCCTCTCCTCCGAAAGCCCTCTTTTTCACCAGGGCGCTAGAAGTTCCACTTCTTTCTGGGGTCGGGAAATTGTACTGGGCATCCATCTGAGTGGAGTCAGGGGGAGGCTGAGTCAGAACTGAGAATTCAAGACCAGCCTGAGATGCAAAACAAGACTCTGTTTTTCTTTTTTCTCCCTCCCTCCCTCCCTCCCTCCCTCCCTCCCTCCCTCCCTCCCTTCCTCCCTCCCTCCCTCCCTCCCTCCCTCCCTTAGTTCCTTCTTTCCTCCCTTTCTTCTTCCCTTTCTTCCTTTTTAATTAGCTGGAGTGGGGTAGGGAAATTTTTCTGTAGCCCTATTCACTTATCTGGAACAAGAACCATGTATTTCTTCAACCCTGCCCTACTCTTACACAGTTGGGTAAACTGTGGGTTTTAGGAAAAAGAGCCCATCCTTCATATCTTTTTTTTTCCATCCTTCATATCTTACACACAAGAATACAGTCAGCCCTCCCTGCCCACACATTCTTCATCTTGGAATTCTGCATCCTTAATTCTACCAACTGTGGGTAGAAGGCAGGCTTTCCCCCATTGTCATTATTCTCTAAACAATGCATAAAACAACTATTTGCTTTATATATTAGCTTTCACAAATAATTGGAAGATCACTTAAAATATACAAGAAACCGGCAGGAGGACTCAGCAGGTAGACATTTGCCACCAAGACTGACAACCTGAGTTGACTCATTAGGGCCCACATGGAAGAAGGGGAGAGCTGACTTTGGAAGTCGTCCTCCGATCTCCAAACACGTGCTGTGACACATGCTTTTGTGTGTACATGTGTGTGTGTGTGTGTGTGAGTGCACACACACAAAATAAAATTGAAAATGAAGTGTACAGGAGGATATTTGTAAGTAACATACATGTAATAGACCATTTTGAATTAGGGTCTTGAAGATCTACAGATTTTGGTATAGAGGGTAGTCTGAGACCCAACCCCCTGAAGACACTGGTGGAAATGGTACTTTCTCTTTCTAAGAATTTCGGTTCTTTCCCCTAATCTCTCCACCTCGAGAGTTTTCCCTAAGGTGCATCTTACCCAGGCTCCACCTGCCCATCCGACTGCCCACCACAAGTGGGTAGCTCTCCAAGATTCTTTGCACCCGCTCCTTCACAGGGTGTTTCTCGCCTGTGTGCTTGGTTCTTGCCTAGATGTTGATACCAAGAGTGAATGAAAGCCAAGTGTGGCAGTGAAAGCCTTTAATTCCAGGACTCTGGAGGCAGAGGCAGATAGATCTCTATAGTTCCAGGCCAGCGTGGTCTATGTAGTGAGTTCCAGGACAGCCAGAGATATTTAATAAAGCCCTATTCCTTCCTTCCTTCCTTTTTTGTGTTTTTGAGACAGGGTTTCTCTGTGTAGCTTTGGAGCCTGTCTCAGAACTCACTCTGTAGACCACTCAAACTCACAGAGATTTACCTGCCTCTGCCTCCTGAGTGCAGGGATTAAAGGCATGTGCCACTACTGTCCAACAATAAAGTCCTATTTTAAAAAATAACAAAAAGTGAATGGAATTTAGGGGATGGTGATAATGAAGGAGAAAATGACAAAGGGACTCCAATATGGGAAAGGACCTGGCTTTGTGCTAGCAATGGGGAAAATGTAGCGGCAATGTAGCGGCTTCTCTTCAGCTGGGATTTGGAGGGATTCTTGGACCAAGGTATTTGCTGACAGCACTATTTTACCTTTAGATGGTCAGGGCCAAGTAGCATCAGAATACTTATGGCCATTCCAAGGATTTGCCGCTTCAGTCTTCCGGTACTTACAATTTCTACTCCGCCAGATTGTATCAGAAGGTAAGTAAAAGCCAGAGAACAGAGATGGGGGCCCAGTCAGATATGTGGGGAATACTGAGAGACTCCTGACCAGACTATTGCTTGCACGTCTCTTATCACCTTAGCATGGAAGGGAGCAAGAAAAGAGTGAGGTAGACTCTAGAAGAATAGGCTGTTAGCACTCAAACACCCTGAAAGGGGACAGCATACAAGTCTTTGGGACTAGTCTCAACATATAGCACTATCTGAATTTTTCTAGAGCCAGGATTCCTTAAGGGTTCAGCCAAGAGACCAGTGGCTCATGTCAACCTCTGAGTAGGAAGCAGGAAACTATGTAATACAGGAGAGACATAGGGGAGTCATTAGGGATGGGTGGCTGAAACTTTTATGGAGTTTCACATGTGGGCAAGTAGGATAGAAAATATGCCTTGAGTCCACATCACTATACCCAGTTCTTCAAAAAGTTACTAAACCAGCAACACATGTATCATCATCAGGGAATCTTCAAAAATACTAAATCCTAGGTCTGGAGAGGTGGCTCAGTGGGAAAAGGTTTGCCATCCAATTGTGACAACTGGAGTTTGAATCCCCGACACCCACATAGAAGCCAGGAGCAGTGAATGGCATGTGTCTGTAAAACCTGTACTGAGGGAGGGGACATAGAGACAGGGAGATCCCTGGAGCTTACCTGTCTATTCTAATAAATTCAATGAAAGACTATCTCAAAAGTAAAGTGGAAAACCAATGGGATGGCTCAGTGAGTCACTGGCTACCCAGCTGGATGAACCGAGTTCAAATCTCAGAACCCATGTAAAGGCGAAGGGACAGAACCAACACCATAATTTTTACTCTGATCTCCAACAGCCACATGCACCTCCAACACGCATGTGGACACACACACACATACACACACACACCACACATACACACACACACACCACACATAACATACACACACACACCACACATACACACACACACACACCACACATACACACACACTCACAATGATGATGATGATGTGGATAATGATAAAAATGGAATGAAAAGTCAAAGAAAAAACACAGTCTCAAAAACAAATAATGTGGGAAGTGATTGAGGAAGATACTGTGGTCTACACATGTCTGCATGCACACACACACACAGGCACATGCACAGACACACAAAGTAAAATACTAAATGCAATTCCTGAACCTCACCCCAACCTACTAAATCTGGATATGAAAAACAGCACTCTTGAACTAACAAGCCTTTCAAGATACTCAGGATGTGCCGGGCAATAGTGGCACATGCTTTTAATCCCAGCACTTGGGAGGCAGAGGCAAGTGGATCTCTATGAGTTCAAGGTCAACCTGGCCTACAGAGTGAGTTCCAGGACAGGCTCCAAACCAAAGCTACTGAGAAACAATATCTTAAGAAAAACTAACTAAATAAATAAATATACTCCGAATGCACACCAAAGTCTGCATAACTGCATTGGAGGATTTTGTTGTTGTTTGGTTTGGTTTGGCTTGGCTTTCCAGGTATGTGTTTCCATCGTCAGCTTCACTTAGTCCTACAGTGTCCACAAGTGAATTAGTAGATTCATTAGCTTTGATGTGCCAGGACTGTGCTCAGCAACCCTTCCACACATCACTTAACCTTCTCTATTAAATGTAATCTTATTTATACTGGAGAGAGTGGTCACTTTGGCCCCGGTGTCAATTCACCCCCTCCTTTCACCCGACAGACCTGTTCTGGACAGATGAACTAGCCCAAGAAGTACTGACCAAAAAGGTGGAGCATCTCAGCAGACTCCACCTCCACAATCCATGCCGGAAGGAAGGGAAGGCAGTTTCCCCCACTGCAACCACTGGGGTGAGGTATGGACCCCTATGTTTGGCCCCTACTATTTAGGATACTAGAACTGTGCGTAGGAGCTACCAGAAGTACTGTACTCCATTTCTAGGATCAGAGGGGAATAGTTCTATAATGATAATAATTGTATTTCAAAAGGGGAGGGGGTGGTATTGGCAAGCCTAAGTTCCACCTGTCATCCCTGTCTCTTCTAGGGATAAGCAAGAAGAGAAACATGGATTCTTATACCCCAAGGTGAGACCGTTTATCTCCCCCAGACTGTGAAGCCCTGGTTTGGAATTCCTTTGGCTTTCCCATTCAGATCATCTCATCCTTCCTGCCTCCTTCCTGGCTCCTTCCTGCCTCCTTCCTGCCTCTTTCCTTCTTTCTTCCTGCCTCTTTCCTTCCCCCTCCTGCCTCTTTCCTTCCTCATTCCTTCCTTCTTCCTGCCTCCTTCCTGACTCCTTCCTGCCTCTTTCCTGACTCCTTCCTGCTTTTCCTGACTCCTTCCTGCCTCCTTCCTGCCTCTTTCCTGACTCCTTCCTGGCTCCTTCCTGACTCCTGCCTTCTCTCCCCCATTAGAATCCAGCAGTCAAGGTGAGCAGGGACCGATGCTTTGTCACCAAAGTAGTTCCAAAGGCCCCCAAACAAGAAGCAAACCACCCCACCAAGGTGAGGGGCTCAGTTCTTCTAAGGATACTAGATTCATCAAGGGCATGTTCAAGGGGCGGGGGACAGGTATAAAAGAGAGATGAAACAAACTCTTGTACCCAAAGGACAGTCCTGCTTGCCTAAAGACTACTATCTGGGTAATCCAGATAAGAGAGTGGTGGGGCATGACACAGCTTCTGGGAGCTCTTAAGGAAGACAAGAACTGAAAGATCATGCATCAGGTTTGAGTTTAAAACAGGAATTGAAAACCAATGGGCTGTCAGTTTAGCTAAGAGGAGCTCTGCTTGTAGTGGAAGCATGGTACAGAGGCTTCAACATCATCTCTGCCTTGTTTTGCTATGGCAAGGTTCAGAGGCATCTCCTTGTTGTCTAGAATAGAAATCATCCATCTACTATCTTTACAGATGGAAATTTGGGACACAGGCTGGTAATAAAACTTTGTTAACCCACCATGCCATGTCCATGCAGACTAGACCCAGGCCTCCCAATTCCCAGCTTCCCCTGTATGATTCTTGTCTTCTCTCTAAAGCCTTGGGGTGGGTGTGTCCCAAACATCAGCTGTCTCCATATTAAAGAGTCTTGTTTAGGGCTAAGACACACATGATAAGAGTAACGGCCAGAAGACACAACGTCGGGGGTACTGCAACCACGAATGCCTGGAGGCAAGAATGCCATGGCCAGTGTGAGGAACAGAGTGTCCAGTGACAGCTAAAGTTGGAGACGGAAGTCCATGTAGGGGTTTACAGAGCACACTGCACATTTTATTCCAAGGACAGTGGGGAGTTCCTGGAATATTTTGAGGAAGGGAATGTGCTATTTAGTTTTTAAAAGGCCACCCTAGTTGTGAGGCATGGTGGTGCATACTGTAATCCTAGTATTCAGGAGGCTGGGATGGCAAGATTGTAAGTTTAAGGCTACAGAACAAAAACTCTGCCCTCTTTTTTTTTTTTTTAAAGTCACTACAATGATGTTGGGTAACGGGGATAGTAGAAAGAGCAAGAACAAAAATGGAGATGTGAGAGAAGGACCATTCTGGTCCGGGGAGGTGGAAAGAGCTTGGATCTGGGTAGTAGCAATGGAGCTGACAGTTGTCCCCTCCTGCTTGCCCCTATACACACCCTGCTTCTAGTCTGTGAGAAGTGGGTCCCAGCCCTTGATGCTTTCCAGGGAAACAGGCCCCCATCCCTGCAGCATGGCGCCTAGGGCTTCTAGACCTGGGTTAGTTGCTGGGGTAACAACATCCGAGCTAAATGGTGCCTGTGCTGTGATGCTTCCAGGGACAGGGACTAAGCATTGCCTTTCTTCCCCAGCCCCTCCCCCCATTATAATGGAAAATCACAGCAGGAGGAGGAGCTGTATGTGGGAGCCAGGGGCTTAGGCACTCAACTCTTGGGCTGAGTCACCATGGGGAAGGCTTACTCAAACCAAGTAGTTATGTATTTGAGGTAGAGGGGCATGTAGGGAGGCATGGTGTCTCTCCAGCCTGACTTCAATTCCCTTGTTTGTTTTCTTTTAGGGCTTCTTTGGGCCATTCCCCACTGTGGGTCTCAACCTTGTTGCCGACTGAGATCTCATTGTATAAGGTCCCCTTTCCCCAGGACCCCCCTCCTTGCCCTCAAAGGGGCAATTCTTGGATGACCCAAATATGGCTAATAAAAGTTGACTTTTATGCAAACACTTTCTATGAGTCTGTCTTGAGGCAGGGCACACGGGACACGAACTGACCAGAAGTACCCAAGGGAAAGAGGCAGGGTTGAAGAAGATACAGACCTGAATGCTTGGTTTCTGTCTTGTGTTCCTTCCTTTCTGAAGTAGAGAATGTGAGGGGTGACCACAGCTGTCACGGTAGCCTTTTCCACTGGCACCCTAGCCATGATGTGTGATCTGGTTGCCCAGCCTTTCATGTCATGTGGAAATAGAATCTATATTTGCCTCCCGTCAGTTATTTCCAATCATTTCTTCCTTGCACCCATCAAATCCATTGTTAACTCATTGCTGTTCTTCCAAACCTGCTCCTATGCCTTTCTTCTTGTTTGTTTAACCCTGAGAACCATTGTGCCAAGCTCCTGTGGCTCTTTGCATTTGGTTCCTCTGTGAATATACTTTAGAATCCCAGAAATCTTGAAGGGGCTGGGCGTTGGTGGCACACACCTTTAATCCCAGCACTCGGGAGGCAGAGGTAGGCGGATCTCTGTGAGTTCGAGACCAGCCTGGGCTACAAGAGCTAGTTCCAGGACAGCCTCCAAAGCCACAGGGAAACCCTGTTTCGAACCCCCCCTCTAAAGAGTAGTCAGGGACAGTATAGATTCATCCAAGTGTCTCAAGGAAGCAAACACAGTGGGCATCCCATCCCTTAGCTCCTGGACCACATCCTCATCCAACCACTGCGAGTGGATAGTTCCCATCTCTGCTAACATCTTCCCATCCCAAGCCCTGGAGTTCTCTGCTTCTCATCTGGGAATTCATAGAAGGTACCACTCTGTGCTTTAGACTGTCCTGAAGGACCTGGGATTTAATGTTCCCTCAAGTACAGAAGGATTTTAATGCAAACATATCTGATTCCTCCATCCTTATGGACAGTTCTGAAGAATATTCAAGCGGGGCTTTGGTGGCACATGCCTTTAATCCCAGCACTTGGGAGGCAGAGGCAGGTGGATCTCTGTGAATCCGAGGCCAGCCTGGTCTACAGAGCAAGTTCCAGGACAGCCTCCAAAACAATACAGAGAAACCCTGCCTAAAAAAACCCAAAAAATTAATATTCAATATTTAATATTCTTCAGAGGATACTCAGTGACTGTTAACCCAGCATCCACCAGCCCCCAGTGGTAACCTGTTCAACACCATGCTTCATACCACAGACCTTTTCTTTTCTTTTTGAGACAGAGTTTCTCTGTGTAGCCCTGGCTGTCCTGGAACTCTATCTATAGACCAGGCTGGCCTAGAACTCAGAGATCTTCTTGCCTCTGCCTCCAGAGTTCTGGGATTAAAGGTGTGCACCACCACCTCCCACTTGGGCTTTTCTTCTTTAATACGATTGAGTTTTCTAGTTCTAATTTGTTATTTCCAGGATTATCTCACACACAAACCACTGCACCCAATTTCTTGTCTCTTTTGAGTTGGCTCCCCACTCTACCATGTGCTATACACTCCTCTAGGCCTTGTTGAGCCAGCTGTGAATACAACAAAGTATTCACTGTTGGAGAGCTTGGTTATAGATAATTTTCTAGGGAAAATTCCAAGCAATTTATCTGGCCCACAGAGTAGCCAGAATCTTGCCAATCTCTACTCCCCTTTAATGTACCATCCTATTTGCTCTAGCAACTCAGCCCTAATTGTATCGAGCAAAATGTGCCCAGGACCTATGCTCCCAGATCCTTGCACATGCTGCTATGTTTACCTATGGGAGCCTCATCCTCAACACACCATCTCAACCATATCCTGAACATCAAAGTTGCCCTGTGTGGTCCATTCCCTGTCCCTTCTAATAGTTCCATTCCTAGGAAAAAGTGTCAGAGGTTAGAAAGAAAAACCGGTAGTGGAAGTTTGAAAAAAATGGAAACCTTTAAAGATTTATATATTTTTATGCATGTGACTGTTTGCCTGTATGTATGTATATGCATCATATGCGTGGCTGGTGCCTTTGGAGACCAGAAAAGGGTGTTGGATCTCCTGGAACTGAAGTTATGGATAGTTGCAAAGCACTGTGGGAGCCAGGAACCAAACCTGAGTCCTTTGCCATCTCTTCAACCTCACATAGGAACTCCCTTCCTTTCTTCCTTTTTGTGTGTTTTTGTTTTGTTTTTCAAGCAGGGTTTCTCTGTGTACCAATCCTGGCTGTCCTGGAACTCACTTTGTAGACCAGGCTGACCTCGAACTCACATGATCCACCTGCCTCTGCCTTCTGAGTACTGGTATTAAAGGCATGCGCTACCATGCCCTGCCCAGATAGAAGTTTTTAAAAGGAAGGTAGGCTTGGCTTTTGTTGCAGAGGACCAGGAATACAACTTGGATCACACCTGACAGACAGGAATCCCTTAGTTTCTGAAAGAGGAAAGGGCAGTGAAAATTGTATGAAACTGAGGTCTGGGTTAAGGCTCAGGAAGAGCAGGGACAGTTTCCAACTAAAATAGAATCCAAGAGAGTGAAGAGGATACCAATTAGAGAGATCTTAAAGATGAGTTCGGAGGCAGAGGCAGGCGGATCTCTGTGAGTTCGAGGCTGGGCTGGACCGACAGCCTCAAAAACAATATAGAGAAACCCTGTCTCGTAAAAAACAAACAAACAAACAAAAAACAGATGAGTTCATGGACCAGGCAACAGCTGTGGCTTGAATTCTGTCTCCTCCAAACTCATATTCAAATTCTAATCTCAAGAACCTCCAGACATGACCTTATTTGTAAATAAAGCTGTTGAGTTAAAATGAGGTCATCAAGGCCAGGCGGTGATGGTGCACGCCTTTAATCCCAGCACTCAGAAGGAGGCAGAGGCAGGCAGATCTCTGTAAGTTTGAGACCAGCCTGGTCTACAAGAGCTAGTTCCAGAATAGCCTCCAAAGCTACAGAGAAACCCTATCTCAAAAAAACAAACAAACAAACAAACAAAAAAAAAACAAAAAACGAAGTCATCAAAAGGAACTTTAGTCCAAAGTGGCTGCTATCCTTACAAAAAGGGAAGTTTGAAGACAGACACAGAGAAAAGATATTAACAGTCACTAACATGTGAAAATTGAAGCATATTAATAATAATGAGGAGGAAGAAGTAAACAGCTTATACTGACGAATGATTTCTACAAAAAAAGAGGGGAGGCAATAAATAAAATCAAACAATGGGTAAATAAGTGGGTACTTTATATTTTCTGCTGCTACAATTTTCACTTCATTGGTCTTCACCTGCTTTTCTGTCCCAGGGGAGTGTTGTGAATGAATAACTCTTCTTCTGGGTGCTCACTAGGTTAGCAGGATGGGAATTACCTGAAAGGAGGTTAAAGGGGAGTGATGGGGAGAGAGTAGGGTATTCACTTCCCCAGCCCCCACTTCCCTGTGAGGTGGCATTAGACCTCCTGCCTCCTTGGCACAAGGGCAATGGCAAACACATACAGGGCAAACACAGTCATTCAATTCATAATAACCCGAGATGACCCCCACTCTACCAACAGCTAGTGGTGCCTTGTTCAGCTTTAAGCCACAAGTGAAAGCAAAGAAATATGGTCAGTAAGAGAGTGATCATAGTCAGCTTTGAGAAAAGGGAATGCCTGGTGCTCAGTGAGTCTTCTGGGGTGCTGGAAATTCTTTACTTCTGCAGTTGGGTTGCCTGGACGGCCATGAGAACTTGAGAAATTTCCCTTTGTTTTGCATGTTTGTCTGTGATATTTAACAATTTATAAACTTTAGAAGGGGAAAAAATGGGGCAAGAGGAAAGGTGGCAGGGGTATTATAGAAGCCAACAGAAGAGTTCCACAAGTGTACCTCACTACATTACATAGTTTTACAAAAGGCTCAAAATTAAATGTTATAAAGAATACGAGGCACCACTCTAAAACTAAAAATAAACTGAAACAAAAACCCTAATTATATGTCAAATTGCCAACCATAATTACACAAACAGAAGAGTTGTTTGAAATAATCCCAGGACACAGTATTCTAATTACGTATGCTTGAAAGTTATATTTAAAGGCAAATGTAGGCCAGTGTGTATGATGGTGCTTTTAATCCAGCACTTGTGAGAGAGAGGCAGGTAGATCTCTATGAGTTCGAAGCCAACCTTGTCCACATAGAGAGTTCTATGCCAGCCATAGCAAGATCCTATCACAAAAACATGTGTTTATTGTCTTATTATTTTACGTGTATGAGTGTTTTGCCTGCCTGCATGCCTGGTGCCTGCAGAAGCCAGAAGAGGATTTCGGACCCTCTGGAACTGGAGGTACGGTACAGATGGTTATGAGAACCCCAGCCCTCTCCAAGTGCAGCCGGTGCTCTTAACCCCTGAACCATCTCTCCGGCCCTCACTGTTTTATTAGTAGGGTAATATTTGTACTATTCTATGTATATTGTTATGTGTGTATTGGATTAATCATACAAGTGGTTACATTAGTGTCACCAGGAACCCAAGTTTTCAGCATAAAAATAAAGAACTGCAAGTGTAGAAAGCTCAGTAAAAATCACCATTAAATGCCAGGTGGAGGGCTGGAGAGATGGCTCAGTGGTTAAGAGCCCTGGCTGCCCTTCCAAAATTCCTGAGTTGGATTCCCAGCACCCACATGGTGGCTCACAGCCATCTCTAATGGAATCTGATGCCCTCTTCTGTCATGCAGACATACATGCTAATAGGGCACTCATCCCATACATAAAATACATAAATAAATGAATCTGTAAATACTAGTTGGAGTGTGTGTGTGTGTGTGTGTGTGTGAGAGAGAGAGAGAGAGAGAGAGAGAGAGAGAGAGAGAGAGAGAGAGAGAGAGAGAGAGAGAGAGAGAGAGAGAGAGAGAATATTCTACGTCCAGTTTGGCATTGTATTGTATTTCAGGGTAATGGCTGAAAACTGATAAATGTCAAAAGAATGAGTAAATTAAAAAAATACATTTTGCAAACTGGGAAATGTTTCAGTCAGTAATCACTACTGGAGACTAGTGACATAGCTCAATGGTATAGACTTGCCTAGCACGTCAGATGTCCTGAGTTTCATTCCATGCATATACAAAGAGGAGGAGTAGGAAGAACATGAAGGTAGATGAAAAAGTTGATGGTTGATGGGAACTAAATGTTCCCATGGTGCCAACATATGCCATGGATTTCATGGCCATGCTCACCGTATTGGGAAAGGTGTGGCTGGCTTTGCTTTAGACCAGTTATCAGTTTTAACACCTTATGCAGTAGTATAGCCAGGCATTGTACGTCGCCTGGAGTGACGCAATTGAAGGTATTCTGTTTACATGGCAAAAAAAATACAGTCTAAATAACACTTCAGATATAATTTCCGCTTTACAGAAGGAAATAGAGAGAATGTATGTGATATGTATAACAACTCAGGAAAATCCACTTTAAGACAAATCCAAGATGAGGAGTTCAAAGGAAAAAAATGGCCTGCTTTCTCTTTCACATGACAACGTGAAAAATGGAGGAAGGATGATGATTAGATATCAATGGTAAATTAAAAAGAATTCAGAACATAAGTATATTTGGCCAGCACTCAGGAGTCAGAGACAGGTTGATTTCTGAGTTTGAGGCCAGACTGGTCTACAGAGTGAGTCCCAGGACAGCCAGGGCTGCACACACAAACCCTGTCCTGGGAAAGAAAAACAAAAAGAAAGAATATAATTAAATGCAATAGTGATCCTTGATTGACTCCTATTTGAACAAAACAGCTGAAAAGACAAGTTGGAAACAATTTGAGATATTTGAATATGAATTGAGCTCTAAATGACATTATTGTAGGAAAGTGTCCTTATTTCCTAGAGATGCATGTTGAAATATTTATAAGAGTAATTTCATAATGTGTATCATTTCTATTTAAATATTAAACAGGAGCAAACACACCCTACATGTCAACAACTGTGAAGTCTAGATAAGTGTTTTTGTCTTTTTAATTCATTTCTAAACCATTTTGTCTTTTTAATTCATTTTCTAAAAAAAACTTTGTGTATGTATGTGAGAGAGACAGAGACAGAGATGAGACAGAGAGACAGAGAGAGAGATGAGGGGAGCACTCATGTAGAGGTCAGAAGGCAATGTCATAGAGTTAGTTTTCTCCTTCTATCTTCATATGGATTTAAAGGATCAAGCTCAGGTCATCAGGTTTGAATAGTGAATGTCTTTGCCTACTGAACCATCTCACCAGATCCATATTGCTTTAAAAAGCAAGACAAACAAAACAATAACTAGAAGGCAAGAGAGCAATGTAATCAAATTGGGATTTTAAGAATATCACTCTGTAGCTTACTAGATAAATAGAGTGGTATCAAAAAGCCGTGGAGGAAATCACTGTGATAGGCTTGAGGAAACGACCCAACCAGAGCAGTTAAGGTGACGTGGTTCCATGCGATGTGTACCTAATGGTAGAAACCATGAGACTGTGGGAAGCTTGAGATGGGAAAGGACAGCCAAAGCCAGTAACAGATGTCAGGGCTTACAGGGGTGCAGCTGGAGAGCCAGCATAGCTGCTGATATTCTGGAACACAGTAGGATAATAAGTGGCAACAATGAATTGACTATTTCAAATCAGCTGATAGAGAAGATTCTGAGTGTTCCCAACACAAATTGTAAATGTTTGAGGTAACAGTTAAGCCAGGCATGTGGATCTGATCATTACACATTGCACATTGCATATATGCATGTAAATGTACTGCAATGTCACACACTGTATGTATGTGTACAATTGCTATATATCAGCTAAAAGAACAAATACTAGAGAAAGAAAAATTCAAAAGGCAGATGAGTAGATTGCAAGAGGAAAAGAAGGTAATGCATAGGAGTGTTTGTGACGTGCCAGTTTAGGTCTTGTCCAGGGGTGAATTGATGCATAGATTCTCACTATCACCTGTGGGGCAGGTGCTTTTGCCCCTCTGCTTTACCAAACAAGGTAAAGCAACTAGCTCAAGGCTATGCAGGCACACATGCCCAACCATCCCTGATCTTCCGGATGACACCAGTAGCTGGAATGGCGACGCGTTCCGGGTTCCTATTCTGGTTTCTTACGCGTCTTCTCTCAGGGTGTATACTCGCTGGCCCACGTATCTTTCCTGTTCCCCACAGAACTTGAGTCCTTTTCACCAACCCTGAGCCAGGGAGACAGTGGTGGTGGACCTGAAAAATACAGGTCAGGAGTGGGTGGACCCAGTGGGAATTCTAGTGAAGAACCTACTACATGGTGGAGGAGGCATAGGTTGAGTAGGTCCCCGGTTAAGAGGGGGTTCTTACGCCAGTATGACGCAAATAGGCATAAGAGCCGGGGGTGGAGATGTCGTCACTGCACGCCTGCTGTTGGCCAAGTCGCCTCAAGAGGGGCATGCAGACCCCGCCTTGGAGGTGGGTGGGGAGCGGCAGGCTCCGCCTAGGCTCCTCGGCCGACTCCCGCCAGCGTCCCTTAGACTGGCTGGGGAGCGAGCGCACGGAGCCGGGAAGGATGCGGCGCCCGCGGCGGCCCGGAGGTCCCGGGGGCTCCGGGGGCCTCCGGCTGTTGGTCTGCCTGCTGCTGCTGAGCGGCCGCCCCGGGGGCTGCAGCGCCATCAGTGCCCACGGTCAGGAGGAAACTTGATTGGGGAGGAGCAAGGGCCGGGAGCAAAACTCGGTGTGTGTGTGGGGAGGGGAGCGCGTCGCAAAAGCAAGAAGCTCAGGTAGACTAATATCGCGAGCCGGGGGACGGTTGCGGTGAGGAAGATGAGAGGAGATGAAGGGAGATGAAGATGAGGGCGGCTGCGAGGAAAGGGGCGTAGGCCGGGAGGTGGAGCTGGGATACGCAAGAGGGACCTGGGAGAAGTGGGCTCCAGGGAAGATAAGGTTCCGGAGGAGGAAAGGGGGTGCGCGCGAGTCCAAGGATGGAGAGGGACTAAGGACCGTGGGAGAAGCCAGAGACGTCGAGGTGGAGACCCGAAACCAAGAATCGGAAGCCGGGAAGGAGGAAGGAAGGTGGAAGAGACGACCACCCGGCGGCAGTAGCCCGGCCTCAGTCACCCGGCTCCCGCTACCCTGGAGGACTGGCTAGAGACAGAGAGCAGGGCTTATCTCTCAAGTCTAAAGGGCCGATTTGCTGCCTATTTAGGAAGGGGACACATGGGGGAGGGAGCGGAAGAGGACGAAAAGGGGAGGGTCTTCTCCTTGTCCCCCTCCCCACAGTCAGGCCTGCTGCTGACTCACATCTAAGCGGACAGAGTCAGCGCTGACTCACGGGCCCCGTGGTGGGGGTGGGAAGGTGGCGCGCGGGGGAAGGGGCGCAGCCTCTCCATCTGGCGCCCTCTTTCCCCATCCTGACTTGGAGGCCAGGCTACAGTACTTCCTGTGAGGCCGAGAGTTAACGAGATAGGGGGGAGGGATGAGGTCCTGTGGCGACTCCTGGTCCTGCCACTCGCCCCTCAATAAACGTCTCCCCTCCCTATGTGCCCTTGGCTCCCGGCTTCAGCACCACGGACAGCACCAGCGACTCAAGGCGGCCACAGAATCAAACACCTGCACCCCCCTTCTTCCCTTTCACGCGGGGGAGTTGTGCTGGAGTTTCCGCCTCTTCCGAGTTCCAGGTCACGAGAATTAGGATGAGAGATTTGGGAAACTACAGTTTCCTTTTGAATTTGGCCTCAAATTCTCCCACAATGCTACGTGATAAGCAAATTGAGCCTTTTAAAGACTGAAACCATGATCTTTAAAATCCAAAGCCAGACCCGACACCTCCTCATGAGTGTCTAAGTCTTGGGGCTGGAAAGACAGCTCAGTCAGGAGAGTGCTTGTCATACAAGTATGAGGACCTGAGTTCAGATCTTCAGCATCCATGTAAAAAGCCATGCAGCATGACTGATGTCTAACCCCAGTGCTGGAAAAGTGGAGACAGACAAATCCCTGAATGTTCAGGGTGAACTCTAAGTTCAGTGAGAGATCTGGTTTTAAAAATACAAAGTGGACAACAAGTGTGGAAGATACCCAACATTGACTTCTGGCCTCCATACACATGCACACATACATGAACATATATAAATTTGTATGCATATATATGTCAGAGAGAGAGAATTCTAGGCCTTTTCCCTGCTGTCCTCCCAACTTAAAACCTCCTTTTGAATGAAATAATGGGCCATATCTGCTTCCCCAATTTCCCAGCCATCTAACCTGTGTCTGTGTTCTGAGCATCTATCCGCTCTTCTACAGGCTGTCTGTTTGATCGAAGGCTCTGCTCACACCTGGAAGTCTGCATTCAGGGTAAGTAGGGCCCTGGCCTAGGATTCAAAAGACAAAGATGGGGAGGGGGAGCCCAGATGTGAGGAAGGCAGAGGTGCAGCCCTCTAATGCCAGAGAAGGTGGAGAGAGCATCGTCTACCTGCAGCCTCTTACAAAACCCATGACAACACTTTTGTGCTTTTAGATGGCTTGTTTGGACAGTGCCAGGCAGGAGTCGGACAGGCACGGCCCCTTTTGCAAGTTACCTCCCCGGTTCTCCAGCGCTTACAAAGTGTGCTCCGGCAACTCATGTCCCAAGGTGAGGTCTGACCCTACTGGAACACAGAGAATAGAACTTGGTTGGTGGGGAAGTAAGGGGCCACTTCATCCAATGACTTCTCTTCATGCAACTCAATAAGTATATCCACTTATGAAGCCCCACCCTCTTAGATCTTGCTGGATAAGGGAACAAAACAAGGTTAATGATAGGACTCTAGAGATGGGCTATTCACATATAAATTATCTAGAGTTACACACAGGAGGCCTGCATCTGAAGTTCCTAGAAATTATTTTTAGGTTTATTAGGATTTTGTTTGTTTGTTTTGAGACAAGCTCTCTCTGTGTAGCCCAGGCTAGCCTGGAATTCATGTTGATCCTTCTGCCCTAGCCTTATAACTACAGGACTATAGGAACGCTCCACTGCATTCATCTTAAGACAAGTATGTCTTAAATAGTTTGCTGCAACACGGGCAGTGGTGGTGCACACCTTTAACCCTAGCACTTGGGAGGCAGAGGCAGGTAGATCTCTGAGTCTGAGGCCAGCCTGGTCTACAAAGTGAGTTTCAGGACAGTCAGGACTGTTACACAGAGAAACCCTTTCTCGGGGAGAACAAAAAGGAGTTTGTTGCAATAAAATACAGTGACAGATGCAATAGGACACAGGTGATATAATATGGCTTTAAGATGGGAGAAATAACATCATATTTTTGTGCTAAAAAGAATAATTCATTGGAAAGGAAAATGATGGAAATAGGAGAGAAACTCATGGAGAATGTTCTTAAGCAAGAAAGAGAGGCTGAAATCTAGTGGTCACTTGGAGGAGTTGGTTGTAATAGGAACACAGACAGTTCTAATGCATGGAATAGATGTTTGCATGTACCAGGATATGAGTCATTAGTAACCCAGATTATAAATCCAGAGCAGGATCTGGGCATGGTAGTACACAACTGTGATCCCGGCCCTTAGGAAGGGTGGGGGGAGCTGAGACAGAAGGATCACCATGAGTTCCAGACCAGCCTCTGCTACATAGTAAGACCCTGACTCTAAGTAAATAAACCCATAGAAGGAAGAACGGAGGAGAGTGAGGTGTGATCCCTCTAGAATGAGTGACAAATCTTTTCTGAGAGCAGAGCTTCATGGGTAAAGAGTCAGTTGGAACATGTGCCTCAGGATAAGGGGATGCTGACAGGAGGACATGATGAGACTCACAGCGGAGATGGTTTACATGTTTGAAATAGGTATACAGAGCATTTCAGTTTCCTGACAATACTTTATTTGCACAGCAGCCTGCAAAGATGTATATTATTCCCACTCTACAAAAGACTCAGGCTTAGAATGAAGAAGTGCAATGATGACAGTAGCGATAGCATTTGTTAAGAGTTCTGCGTATGGCTGGGCCTTGGTGGCGCACGCATTTAATCCCAGCACTCAGGAGGTAGAGGCAGGAGGATCTCTGTGAGTTCGACACCAGCCTGGTCTATAGAGTGAGTGCCAGGACAGGCTCCAAAGCAATACAGAGAAACCCTGTCTCGAAAAAATCAAAAACTAAAAAAGTTCTTTGAGTTTATTTTCCATGATGTGTTATTTTATTATCACAACAGTCTTAGGAGATACATATCCCCACACGAGAGAACTGAGGGACAAAGAGATTGAGGTGAGGGAGTGGAAGCTTAACAACTTGCCCAAGGCCCCCAGTTCTTCAGGAACAGAACTGAATTCCAGCCCAGGCAGTTTGATTCCAAAAGTCGTACCCGAGGGTAGAGCTGGGGAGGCAGCTCAGCTCACCCACTGTGTCTCCAACGGAGCATCCCCTGCCGGCAAGCCCGCTCACCGCAGGGAATGGGCATACTCCTGACCGCCACCCTGGGACTGGGCCCCCAGTCCCATGCACCTTTGCCCTGTCCCTTCTCCTGACAGGACTGTCCTGGCATGATGACCTCACCCAGCATGTGATCTCCCAGGAGATGGAGCGCATTCCCAGGCTTCGTCCCCCAGAGCCCCATCCAAGGGACAGGTAGGCAGCCTTTCTCCACAGCCTTAGACTGTTGGGGCCGGTGACCTGAAACCTTCCTTATAGGCAGAGGGTGGAGGTGCCAAGGTCAACAGATGAGGGCACAGGTAAAACAGCATTGAGAATGGTCTCCCTGACATGTTGACATGGCTCAGTAGGGGTTGAGTTTATCCTAGAGATCCAGCAAAACGGGACAATAAATAGATACTTTTTTTTATAAAAAATGCTGATATTTGACATTTTGAAAGAAGTATTAAAGTAGTTGTTAAAGACAAACTACAGGGGCTGGGGAGATAACTCAGAGGTTAAGAGCACTGCTGCTCTTCCAGCGGTCACGAGTTCAATTCCCAGCAACCACATGGTGGCTTACAGCCATCTATAATGAGATCTGGTGCCCTCTTCTGGCCTGCAGGTGTACATGCAGGCAGAACACTATACATAATAGACAAACAAATAAACAAACTAGAATTTTCATGGACCTAAGTTGTTTCATTACTGTATGGAAATGTGTATGGCAGTACTGTCCTTCTGTCGTCAGAGCCTGTAACATGGTGTTTCTCAACCTTCCTAATGCTGTGACCCTTTAATAGAGTTCCTCATGTTGCAGTGTCCTCCAATCAAGACGATGTTTTCATTGTTACTTCATAACTGTAATGCTGCTACTCTTATGAATCATAATGTAAACATCTGTGTTTTCCAATGGTCTTAGGCGACCCCTAAACCCAGAGGTGGAAAATCTCTGCTCTAAAAGCAAATTCTCAGACAAAAGAAGAATTGTGGGCTTTAGATGATGATACCTGAACCATCAAGGCAACAGTGGTGGGGCCAGGGCAGTCTTAGTTGTCTGAACATGTACTCAGAGAGCCGGCGTGGGGCACACAGGGACAACCATGCGGAAGCATGGACAGTCACAGTCCATCCCATGTGTGTATGTATGCCCATATGCCTTCCCCTGCTCCCAATCGCCCTTTCGTCACCCCCGTGAGCTTCCTTAGCCTGTGCAGCTGTGTTTCAAAGACACACAGCTGGGGATGCAGCTCAGAGCTAGAGTGCTTGTCTTGCACACACAAGGTCCTAGGCTTGATCCCTAGTCAAACAGACACACACACACACACACACACACACACACACACACACACACACACCTGTTCTTTTATTTTCCCCAAAGACAGAGACATGTTTACCAATCCAGAGGGTCTACTATCACCTCCATGCCCCCTACATTTCTTAAGAGGACAAGGATGTTCTAAACTGCAGACTCAGTCCAACCTCAACCTTGTAAACTCGCCACATCCTTGTCCTATACAAACATACAAATCTCTCTCTCTCTCTCTCTCTCTCTCTCTCTCTCTCTCTCTCTCTCTCTCTCTCTCTCTCTCTCTCTCTCTCTCTCTCTCTCTCCCCCTCTCCCTCCCTCTCTCATTCTCCCCCACTCCTTATCTCTCTCCTTTCCTCCCCAGGTCTAGTTTGGCACCTAGGAGACCAGGCCCTGCTGGCGAGCTGCTTTCCCAGGGCAATCCTACTGGCTCTTCTCCTGCTGCCCAGGGGCTCCCTCGGCCTCCAGGGAGTGGGACCGGAGCTGGGGTGGGCTCCCCACTGTCCTCTCTGCAGGCTGAGCTGTTGCCCCCTCTCTTGGAGCATCTTCTAATGCCCCCACAGCCCCCCCACCCTGCTCTGACTTATGAGCCTGCATTGCTACAGCCTTACCTGTTCCACCAGGTGAGCCCTTGACTCTGGTCATGCCTCAACCCCAGTACCCCACCCTAACTTCTGTTCTCAGCCACATCTCTGATCTCCCACAGTTTGGATCCCGAGATGGCTCACGGAGTTCAGAGAGCTCCCCAGGGGTGGTTGGTGTTGGCCACCTGCCCAAGGCTGAAGCTCCTGCCCTCTTCAGCAGAACTGCCTCCAAGGCCATTTTGGGGGCTCACTCTGGCCACTCGTTCGGGGACCTCCCAGGTCCCTCACCTGCTCAGCTTTTCCAGGACTCAGGGCTGCTCTACATGGCTCAAGAGTTGCCTGTGCCTGGCAGGGCCAGGGTACCAAGGCTGCCAGAGCAGGGGGACAGCAGCCGGGCAGAGGACTCCTCAGAGGGCTATGAGGAGGAAATACTAGGGGGTCATGGGGAGAAGGCCCCTTACCAAACACTACAACCAGGTAAGAGGTTCCTCGGCACCCACCTCTGTCTATGGGGCTCCTTCCTGACTGTCTTTGAAGATGTTCGTTTATTTGTTTGTTTATTCAGTTGTATTTTTTTATCTTATTTATTTTTAAGAGGAGGTCTTGTTATTATCCCAGGCTACCCTTGCACTCATTTTAGCTCAGGCTGGACTCAAGCCTGCTGCAATCCTTTTGCGTCAGTCTCCTGAGAGCTGAGATTACAGGCACGAGTCACCACACTTGGCATTCTGCCTTTCGTCCACACATTTAGCTGTTTATTGACAAGCTGATGTATACAGGCACTAACTTCAATGTAGGGGCAGTAGGGTATGCACCTGACATACATTAAGTATGTTCAAGATCTAGAAATAGGAGGGCATCAGTGTCCTAGCATTTTAAAAATTCTTAAATGTCCTTGACCCCCCCCCCCACCTATCTGCAGCCCATCAATTTATCCTACCATCTGCCCTAAGCTCTATGTCTGGCTCCCAGCAGATACAAGTCTGCAGAGATTGGCTGCTGTCCTGGCAGGCTATGGAGTAGAGCTGCGTCAGCTGACCCCGGAACAGCTTTCTACCCTCCTGACCCTGCTGCAGTTACTGCCCAAGGGCACAGGAAGAAATCTTGGTGAGTGTCCAGGCAGGGAGGGCAGCAACCCCCTGCTCCATGAGGCTTATTGTCCTGGAAGGTCACAAAGGGAGAATTTTTGGGTTTGATTTTTCTTGAGATGGGGTCTTGCTGTAGCACACGCTGACCTAAGAATTCACCATCCAGCCAGATGTTGGTGGCGCATGTCTTTAATCCCAGCACTCGGGAGGCAGAGGCAGGCGGATCTCTGTGAGTTTGAGGTCACCCTGGTCTACAGAGTGAGTTCCAGGACAGCCTCCAAAACAATACAGAGAAACCCTGTCTCGAAAAACAACAACAACAACAACAAAAACCGGACAACGTAAAAGAACTCATGATCCTAGCTGGGCCAGGTGATGCACACCTTTGATCCTAGCACTTGGGAGACAGAGGCAAGCAGATCTCTGGGTTCGAGACCAGCCTGGTCCACAGAGCGCTTTAGGAGAGCCAGGGCTGCACAAACTCTGTTAAAAAAAGTTGAAAAACAAACAACAAAAAGAACTCGTGAGCCTTCTACCTGTGCCTCTGGAGTGTAGAGGCTACAGGCATGGTCCAGCATGCCTGGATGAAGAGAGATCTTATGAAGATAGAATTATTACCAGAATAATAAATCCAGAGCAGGAGCAAGAGGGCAAGGTGGTAAACTGTAGCATTAGACTAGGAAAAGACTAGAGTATGGGAAGCTCAAGGGGACAGGGAGAGGAAGAGTGGGAGCAGGGAGAGGCATCTGTGACTATTGGCAGGACCGGGTCTCACAGATGGGACAGAGCTCTAGTCCTTTCTCACCGTGGCCCTGATCCTCTTTCCCAAGACTCTTGCTTTTCCTGTCTCTATAGGAGGGGCTGTAAATGTCGGAGCTGATGTCAAGAAAGTGAGTTCCCAGGACCTTCCTTGGCTGAATCCTAGGGGTCATGGCTCAGAATCTATCCTCTGCTCCTTCATTTTCCATCCCAGAGACTTCAAATCATAACCTGTGGCTTTCACTTCAAGTTGACATGACTAAAAGCCAGAATTATTTTATCTGCTTGTTTGTTTATATTTTGTGTGAATACTCTGTATGTATACCTGCATGCCAGAAGAGGACATCAGATCCTATCACAGACGGTTGTGAGCCATCTTGTGGTTGCTGGGAATTGAACTCAGAACCTCTGGAAGAGCAAGCAGCTAGTGCTCTTAACCACTGAGCCCCCTTTCCAGCCCAAAGCCAGAATTCTTAATTCACTCCTTTTTTTTTTTTAACCACACTCCTTTCAGACTCTGATGGTTCCTGCAGCAGGGACTTTGGTGGAGGCTCCATCCTGCTGTATGTAGCTGGATGGTTTCCGCTTCTCTGTCTTAAATGCTGCAGTCTAACATGTTGCCATTGAACGAAAGCCTAAAAGCCATGCCTTTCTGTTCATCGTTCCAAATGATCAGGCTCAACCCCGCCGCCATTCCAGCCCCACCCTGTGAATTTACAGACCACACTTCACTCATTCATCATCCTTTTAGTCACTCATTCGTCCATTTGATTCCCGTTCCCTGGATATGCTCTCTCTGTCCATTGTGTGGGATTGGAGGGTGGGGGTAGAAAGCTAACCAGTTCCTAAATTCCACTGTAAAGCGTTTAGAGCCCAGAGTGCGGTCCTTCCTCACCCAACCCCAGAGGTCACACCTGCATCCTGTCTCGTAACAGACGGCAGAAGAAGAAATGCAGAAAGGGGGCGCAGCAGACCCTCGGCCCCCCACACCCTCGCTCCCCGGACACCCCACTGCCAGTCCCCCCTCCAACGGCGTCCAGCAGGTGCTGAGTCCCGGCATCCCCGAGCCTCCCCAAACAGCCAGGCCTCCTGGAGTCTCATCTGTTCTACTGGAGAAGAAAAGCCCCCTGAGCCAGAGCCCGTCCACAGTGGCGGGACAGCCTTCAGCTCGACAGTCAGCCGAGGAGTATGGCTACATAGTCACTGACCAGAAGTAAGTGTTGCAGCCTGAGCAAGCCTTGCTGTCCCGGAGGGGTTGGGCAGACCTCTCTGGCAGGAAACAAACAGCAAGAATCCAACGGGCTCTCTCTCTTAAAAAAAAAAAAAAGCATCGAGTCAGTGGGTGGTCCCTCTGGAGGTGGCCCCATTTCAGGGAAGTATCTGAGAACCCCCACTCTGCTCCCTCTGCCTGCTCCCCTCCTGCAGACCCTTGAGTTTGGTGGCTGGAGTAAAGCTGTTGGAGCTTCTGGCTGAACACGTGCACATGTCCTCAGGCAGCTTCATCAACATCAGGTGGGACAGCACAGGGGTCTAGAAAGCAGCCTGAGTGAGGTGGTGCTGAAGGCACCAGGGAGGAAGGGAAGACAGCTCTGCTGCCGACTTGTCAAGCACAACAGCCACATGCGACCCCGCTGCGAGCTCCACCCTGAATCCCACACTCATGGGAATCCCTGATCCCCAGGGCTGGACTCTCAGGTGGGTAATGTAGTAACACACCTCCTATTTGGCAGTGTGGTGGGACCAGCTGTCACCTTCCGAATCCGGCACAACGAACAGAACCTGTCTTTGGCAGATGTGGCCCAGCAAGCTGGTAAATACCATCCTATCCTTAGGCCTAGGCTGAATCTAACCCCCGAGCCCTGATCCCCAGGCTTGTGATGATGCTCCCTTAAAATATTGCCAGCCCGAGTGGAGCTGGAAAGAGCCTGACCTGCACCCTTCCTGCAGGGCTGGTGAAGTCTGAACTGGAAGCACAGACAAGACTCCAGATTTTGCAGACAGGGGTGGGGCAGGTAAGCACTAACTGTGGACCCCAGAGGCCTGACTCTGCACACAAGAGAGGAGGCGAAACACTGGAGAACTTAAAGGACTGAAAGGTCATTTGGCTCTCCAGCCTCCTTTCCCAAGCAGTCCCTCTCTGTGCAGTTCTCATTTTGACCAGGAGATGGCACAGTGGCTCTTTCCTGAAGGACCACTCTTGATGGCTAGCCCATCATTTTCATACTGACATCTCCTTTTCTGCTAAAATGGAAATCCTTCTGGTGGGATCGCCCAAAGTCTCTGGCACTTGAGCTGGTCCAGTGTGGATTGGGAAGGAGGCTGCATGCACTTCTGCTTGTTACTTCCATACCCCTGCCTTCACAGCTTTGTCCCTAGAGGTGGCCTGAGGAGCCAGGGCCAGGTGTCCCCTGCCACCTGCCCCTGATTCTGGCTTTGTTCCTACAGAGGGAGGAAGCAGCTGCAGTCCTTCCCCGACAAGCCCATGGCATATCTCCCATGCGCTCAGTGCTGCTTACCGTGGTGGCCCTGGCAGGTGTCACTGGGCTGCTAGTGGCTCTGGCAGTGGCCCTGTGTGTGCGCCATCATTCGCGACAGCGGGATAAGGAGCGCCTGGCAGCACTGGGGCCCGAGGGGGCCCATGGTGACACTACTTTTGAATACCAGGTGTGCAGGTTCATGGAGGGAAGGAAGTGTGGGGGCTTGAGAGCCTCGGTCTTGTATGGAGTGGGGTGGGGACAGAATGGGAAGGGGTGCTGTGATGCACTTTTAGAATGAATAATTCCCAGGGCTATGATTCTGCGGTTCCACTTTGATATCTGAGGTTGTCGTAATCACCAACCAAGCACAAAAATCAAAGGCCAAAGACAGATCTCACTCATCTCACCTGTCAGAGACAAGCTAAAGCTTCAGATTTGAATCAGAAGCCTTGTCTGTTTGTTTTGAGCACTGGGAACTGAGCCCTGGGCCACATGCATGCTGCGCAAGCGCTCTATCTACAGCTGAGTTGCAGCCCCGGTGCCTTGTTAAAGGAACCCTGGCCTTACCCGGTCCTCCCTTTGCAGGACCTGTGTCGCCAGCACATGGCCACAAAGTCCCTGTTTAACCGGGCAGAGGGTCAGCCAGAGCCTTCTAGGGTGAGCAGTGTGTCCTCCCAGTTCAGTGACGCGGCCCAGGCTAGTCCCAGTTCCCACAGCAGCACGCCATCCTGGTGCGAGGAGCCTGCCCAGGCCAACATGGACATCTCCACGGGACACATGATTCTGGTCAGGAAAGGGCCCACGACCAAAGTGGGGAGGGGACAAATGGTAGGAGAGACAGGATGGGCAGTGTGGACCAGAGCCAGGCTGTGGTCCCCTACAGAGGAGGGGCAGTGTGGGCCAGAGCCAGGCTGTGGTCCCCTACAGAGGAGGGGCAGTGTGGGCCAGAGCCAGGCTGTGGTCCCCTACAAAGGATGGGCAGTGTGGGCCAGAACCAGGCTGTGTTACCTTATAGAGGATGAGCAGTGTGGGCCAGAGTCAGGCTGTGGTCCCCCACAGAGGAGGGGCAGTGTGGGCCAGAGTCAGGCTGTGGTCCCCCACAGAGGAGGGGCAGTGTGGGCCAGAGCCAGGCTGTGTTACCTTATAGAGGAGGGGCAGTGTGGGCCAGAACCAGGCTGTGTTACCTTATAGAGGATGAGCAGTGTGGACCAGAGCCAGGCTGTGGTCCCCTACAGAGGAGGGGCAGTGTGGGCCAGAGCCAGGCTGTGGTCCCCTACAGAGGAGGGGCAGTGTGGGCCAGAGCCAGGCTGTGGTCCCCTACAGAGGAGGGGCAGTGTGGGCCAGAGCCAGGCTGTGGTCCCCTACAAAGGATGGGCAGTGTGGGCCAGAACCAGGCTGTGTTACCTTATAGAGGATGAGCAGTGTGGGCCAGAGTCAGGCTGTGGTCCCCCACAGAGGAGGGGCAGTGTGGGCCAGAGCCAGGCTGTGTTACCTTATAGAGGAGGGGCAGTGTGGGCCAGAGCCAGGCTGTGGTCCCCCACAGAGGAGGGGCAGTGTGGGCCAGAGCCAGGCTGTGGTCCCCTACAGAGGAGGGGCAGTGTGGGCCAGAGCCAGGCTGTGTTACCTTATAGAGGAGGGGCAGTGTGGGCCAGAGCCAGGCTGTGGTCCCCCACAGAGGAGGGGCCGTGTGGGCCAGAGCCAGGCTGTGGTCCCCTGCAGGCATACATGGAGGATCATCTCCGGAACCGGGACCGGTTGGCCAAGGAGTGGCAGGCCCTGTGTGCCTATCAAGCAGAACCAAACACCTGCGCCACCGCTCAGGGCGAGGGCAACATCAAGAAGAATCGCCATCCTGACTTCCTACCTTGTAAGTGAGCCTTGGGCTAGCCTGGCTCCAGCCTCTGTCAGGAGCGATTCGAGGCTGTGGGAAAACGGTGGGGCTCCGGGTTCAGGCTGAGTGGCAGAGCCTGGTGCCAGAAGGCCATGTGGGGGTTCTGTGCAGATGACCATGCCCGCATCAAGCTGAAAGTGGAGAGCAGCCCTTCACGGAGCGATTACATCAATGCAAGCCCCATCGTAAGTGGCTCCGACTTCCACCCTCCCCTTGCCCTATTTGTATTGCCCCTTTACTCCATCCCCTGTAACCATTTCTCACACCAGCCAAGCTCTGAAATTGTAGAGCCTGTGTCTTCGCAGTAAAATATAGGATTCTTGCAGGGTGGTGGTGGCACACACCTTTAATCCCAGCACTCAGGAGGCAGAAACAGGCGAACCTCTGTGAGTCTGAGGCCAGCCTGGTCTACTAAGTGACTACAGAGTGACTACCAAAACTACAGAGAAACCCTGTCTTGGAAAAAAAAAATATATATATGCCGGGCAGTGGTGGCTTATGCCTTTAGTCTCAGCACTTGGGAGGCAGAGGCCGACAGATCTCTGTGAGTTCGAGGCCAGTCTGGTCTACAAGAGCTAGTTCCAGAACAGGCTCCAAAGCTACACAGGGAAACCCTGTCTTGAAAAAAACAAAACAAACAAAAAAAGAAAGAAAAGAGAAAAAAACACACATATATATGATTCTCAGCCCCCAGGCCACTCTTGACCCACCCTCCCTCCAAGCTGGCCCTTCCCATTCTGGCTCATGACATATCCTCCATACCTTCAGATCGAGCACGACCCTCGGATGCCGGCCTACATAGCCACACAGGGACCGCTGTCCCACACCATCTCGGACTTCTGGCAGGTGCATTCTCAGGGGGGGGGGGATTTTCTAGAGACCCTTGGGACAACCAGGGCCAGAGAAGCTGTAGGGCCACTTACCTGGGTCTCTGTCCTTAGATGGTGTGGGAGAGTGGCTGCACTGTCATCGTCATGCTGACCCCATTGGTGGAAGACGGTGTCAAACAGTGTGACCGATACTGGCCCGATGAAGGATCCTCCCTCTACCATGTCTATGAGGTCAGCAGGACCCCACCCACAGTAAGGGACGAGACGAGAGTGGGGAAGGTGCATGGCGGTCTAGTATTTATACACAAATGTGTGTGTGTGTATGCGCATCTATACACACACATAGTAAACATGAGCATCGTGTGTTCTGTCTACCATCAAAAGGCATTTAAAGGGACTTTGATAAAACTCAGAGCCATGAGTATGTAAGACAGGAAGAGAAATATCCAAAGGCTGAAATTGAGACTGCCTTTAACGATCTGAGTGTTTGGGAGGCGGAAGGGTGGGTTGGGAGAGGAGTGTATGCTGTGCTCAGCTCAGATCGGTTGGGTGCATGACAGGTGAACCTGGTCTCGGAGCACATCTGGTGCGAGGACTTCCTGGTGCGGAGCTTCTACCTTAAGAACGTGCAGACCCAGGAGACGCGCACGCTCACTCAGTTCCACTTCCTCAGCTGGCCGGCAGAGGGCACTCCGGCCTCCACCCGACCGCTGCTGGACTTTCGCAGGTGAGCAGGCTGCAAGCTGCTTCCTGGGACTCCAGCCTTGCCCTTGACCTCCGACCAATCCACCAGCCTTTCACTCCCAAACTAGTACTGACAGTCTGCCTATGCCACCCTAGCCTGGCGTCCTTCTCACACTCACTTTCTCGCAGAGCCTCTCCACCATCTGGCTCCTCTGCGGGCTTCCCGGGAGACTGGGTTCCCCTCTCCTCTCCTGCGGGGTCCTGCTTTGATTCCTCCCTCTTGTCTCCTACTTTGCCCTTCGGACCCTCAACCCTGGGCTCACTTGCTCTTTCTCTCCTGTCCAGCCTCCCTCCATCCTCTTTCCTCCCGTCTTTTTTTTTTTTTTTTTTGGCCTGTTTTTTTTTTTCTCTTTTCCTTTCTTCCTTTCCGGTCACTCTTCCTTCCATCGTTTCTCCCTCTGCACCTCTCCCTTCTGCCTCTCCCTCCCTGCCTCACCGCTGCCAGGTGTGTGTGTGTGTGTGTGTGTGTGTGTGTGTGTGTGTGTGTGTGTGTGTGTGTGTTATCTCTGCTGATATTCTTACTTTAGTTGAACATTCACAAAAGTGGTCATTAGCAGGTATGACAGAGAGAGACAGAAGAAACAGGCAGGCGGGTCTGAGAAGGGACTATGCTGAAGGGTATTTGGAAAACTGGTACCAGAATTTAGAAAGAAACCAAGATTATCCTGCAGGAAGTTCGTGGGACAGGGGGGGGGAGGGGGGGGGGAGTTGAGACAGCCCCTACCAGAAGGACTTAACCTGTTTTAACACCAAGAGGTTAGGCATTCAGCATTCATTCTCCACACATAGGTGGCCGGGAAGCCTCTCTTCAGGGACAGAGGCCCCACTGAACTAACACCTGTCCTGTCTTGTGCCAAGCTGGCCTGGGTCCTCAGTGCCAGGCAGCGGGGCACAGCTGAGGTAGGGACCTTGGTAGTTTCTGAACTCCATGCCAACAGTGATTTCTGGCTGAGTCCCTGCAGCCTGGGGCACACCTTGAAAGTGAAGTCGTAGTATGAAGTTATTTCCTTGTTTCCCCTCACATTTAAAACCCCCTTGTCAGGTGAGCCGGCACACAGCTCTAAGCCCAGTTGTGCAGGAGGCTGAGATAGGAGGTCTGCAAGTTCAAGCGCAGTCCAGGCAGCTTAGGGAAATCTTGTCTCATGAATGGAAGAACGAACGAAAAAGGACTAAGGATGTAACTCAGTGGTTGAGAACTTCCAGAGCACACACACACACACACACACACACACACACACATTCACACACACTCACACACACATTCACACACACACTCACACACTCACACACACTCACACACACTCAAACACACATTCACACACACTCACACACACATTCACACACATTCACACACACACATTCACACACACACACCAAAAACAAAAAACAAACAAACAAACAAAAAGTCCTGGATTCATTCATTATCACTGAATAGTAACAATAAGTTTTTAAAATAAAAGTTTTGATTGGGTTCAGCGATAGACCATGAGTAAGGCCTTAGTCTGATGCCAGACAAAAACAAAAACAAAAATATACCAGCAAAATACCCAACACAGCCGCTGTAGGGTCATTGCATAGATCTTTTTAAGGCCACACAGGTAAGCTAAACAATCCCTGGGGCTTACACCAGAATTACATAAATTCAACTGGCATGTGACAGTTAGAACAAACTAACTGTTGTTAGTGAATGAATACATTTTGGTGACCCAACATCAGAGATAGCATGGACTACAAACCTGAGTGGAAAGGGAATGGCTTTTGTGGCCGTGGAGTAGCAGAGCTGACCTGAAAATTCCCAGAAAGCCTTGGATTACTCCATCGTTACTACCTATTACTGATGGAGTGTACCTGAGCTGTGCAAATTCTTTATATAGGCTGCCTTGTAGCATTTTGTAAGTTCTCTATGTAGATTATCTCGTAGCACTTTTTTAAAAAGATTTATTTATTTAATAGGTATACAGTTATGCCTGCATGTATATCTGCAAGCCAGAAGAGGGCACCAGATCTCATTACAGATGGTTGTGAGCCCCCATGTGGTTGCTGGGAATTGAACTCAGGACCCTGGGAGAGCAGCCAGTGCTCTTAACCTCTGAGCCATCTCTCCAACTCTCTTGTGGCATTTTGTAAGTTCTTTATGTAGGTTATCTCCTGGCGTTTTGTAAGAATCCTAAAAAAGCCGGGTGGTGGTGGCGCACGCCTTTAATCCCAGCACTCGGGAGGCAGAGGCAGGCGGATCTCTGTGAGTTCGAGGCCAGGCTGGACCGACAGCCTCCAAAACAATACAGAGAAACCCTGTCTCGTAAAACCAAAAAAAAAAAAAAAAAAGGATCCTAAAAAAAAATGGTTCCATTATCTATCATCTCCCATTTTATAGTATGAAAACTGAAAAGTTAAATCCGTTATTCCAGGTTCACAACTTGGGCACATGGCTTCCAGGTGACAATCAAACCCGGTGCCATCCTCACCAGCCCTGACTCCTTTCTGCAGCTCACTTCCTGCTCCGTGCTTGCCACAAGGCAGGAGAGGGGGAAAGGCAGCATGGGAGCACACTGAGGTGTGATCAGCGCTGTTTGCTTCTTTCTGATTGGTTGCTACTCACCCGCTTCTCGTTGCAGGAAGGTGAACAAGTGCTACCGAGGCCGATCCTGCCCCATCATAGTGCACTGCAGGTGGGCGGGGACCGCCACACAGAGGCCCCGGGCGGGGTCTTCCTGGTTCTCTCCTTCTCTCTGGTCCTTTCCCTTGTGCACAAACCATCTGTCTTTAATGCACATCCTGTCTTTAATGAGTTAAAAATAGACACACACATACATGTGCATGCGCACGTACACACACACACACACACACACACACACACACAGAAGAATGTCAGCCCACCACACTGGAAATGCTTACTCTTTGGCCCTTTCTATGGAGAGCTGGCTGAACAAAAGCCAGGCCCCAGGCTGGAGAGGGCCATTCCCATTCTGTCCTGCTGCCTCCCCTGAAAACTGAGCCGTGGCTATACTTTCCAGTTGTCCACACGCCAGTACTCACAGGCTGCCACTCAACACCTGTTTTCTCAGCCATGGCTTACTGATGCTCTTCCCAGGCCAACTCCAAGAATCAGCCAATGTCCTCACCCCAGCCCCCATGTCTGCTCCCTTCCTGCCTTGTCAGGGCTAAGCCTGTGTGTCACCAACTCCTATTTTCAGTGATGGTGCAGGGAGGACAGGCACCTACATCCTTATTGACATGGTACTGAACCGCATGGCAAAAGGTAAGGTCTTCTGTTCCCACGGGACCCACAGCCCTGGTCCCTCATGGTTCCCCAGGACCCAGTGGGCTCGCTCTCACACCCGCTGGGGAACACATGCTCACATCTCCAAGATTTCCAAAGATGCCCAGGCTTTATGGTGCTTGTCTCCCCCGGACATCCCCTGAAGCATCTCCTACTCCACCCTATCCCCAGGGGTGAAGGAGATTGACATTGCTGCCACCCTGGAGCATGTCCGTGACCAGCGGCCGGGCCTTGTCCGCTCTAAGGTGACAATGCCTCCCTGCCTATCCCTAGTCACTTCCCTTCCCACGCGTTCTCTTCACGACCACCAAGAAGAAACCAATAGCAGTCTGCCCCTCCTGAACTCCCCAAGAGACCTCCCCTTCCTCCAAATGCCCAGCACCCTCCACAGCTGCAGTGCCCCCTCAGGCAGAGGCAGAGGCAGAGAGGCGAGGTTTCCACTGCCCCTCCTGAACTCCCCAAGAGACCTCCCCTTCCTCCAAATGCCCAGCACCCTCCACAGCTGCAGTGTCCCCTTAGGCAGAGGCAGAGGCTAGGTTTCCACTGATCCTTCTGCCACTGATCTTGCACAGGACCAGTTTGAGTTTGCGCTGACAGCCGTGGCGGAGGAGGTGAATGCCATCCTCAAGGCCCTGCCCCAGTGAGCCCCCTGGGCACCTCAGTGGGCATCCTGGCCTCTACTCCTTCTGCTGTATGAGCACCTGTGCACCCCACTCTTCAGCCCTTACCCACCTGCCATCCTGGCCCGTCTTGGGCATGGCAGCCCTTCCCAGCCCAGTGTGGAAGGAAGTGGGGGAGAGAAGGGGCTGATCCATCCAGCCTCTTTCATGCAAGAACCTAGGCAGCCCATGGGAAACAGACAGCAGGCAGGGGGAGGAGTGGACACCAGAAGCACGTGTGCCCAAGCCCCATCCTACCTGAGTCTCTGTCTCCCTCTCCCCATGATTCTGGGTGTCCCCAGCCAGTCTGCATACCCCTGACTCCCACCAGCCTGCTGTGTATAGACAGAGCAGGATGAGAGGCCCCAGCCCCCCCAGCCCCCCCAGCCCTGCTACCACTGGCCTGCCACCTTGACCCTGCTCAGCTTTCTCCCTCTAGCACAAGAGAACATTTCTAGAAAAATCTACTTTTGTATCAGTGTGAATAAAGTTAGTGTGTTGTCTGTGTAGCTGCAACATGGACACCTTTGCAGTTCTGTTAAGCTTCCAGGCTCCAGCTGTAGCTTGAGTCTCAGCTGGCCTGGCCTGTCTCCCTGGAGACACCGAAAGCAGAGAGCCACAGGTGACCCTGGCTGCAGAGGCTCCGTGACTGTCCTTGGTTTGAGAAGTGCCTAATGGCGTGACTTCTAGGTGCCTAGCAGGTTCCTGCATGCATTCGTTTAGCTTCATAAAACCCTGACCAATGATGCCTCACATACAAAGAGTGCAGCATGGCCCTAGCTCAGGCTGTGAACCTTGAAGTGGTGGAGTCAGGGTCCAAATCCGGGCAGTGGGCCTTCATAGAGCCTTTCCTCCCAGTTCTTAGGATGCTGCATGCCCTTCAGCCTCAGCAATGACGTTTTGTCACCCAGGACTGTTTAGGGCTGTGGGGACCATTTACCCACTGCCTGCCACATTCCAGGTGATAGATATCACAGCCAACTCTGCCACCGCAGTGCTGGGGCAGGACCAGCCGGGGGACACTGCTTCCCTTTCATCTATCCTCCTCTTAGCCCATTACCCTTAGGGTGACTTATGCCCCTCCCCCAGGAATGCTCATCTGTATGTCATAAGTGACCTCAGACAGTGAGCTCAGACACAGAAAGATGAGCTGAGCTGAGCTGAGCTGAGCTGAGCTGAGCCGAGGGCTGGGGCCACTCCCTCCTGCTAGAGTTCCAATGAAAACACAGTGAATTCTGAGTGCTGGGGGTGAGAAGCCCCATCCCACCGTCTGTCCCCTGCTGAGGCTCAGCTGTGATGTCCTGCAAGGCAAAGGCTCCAAGTAGGCAAGGCCTCATTCTGCAAGTCCCAGCAGATGCTCAGGATGGGGCTTGGAATTCCACCTTCAGGATAGGCTGCTGCTTTAGCTTGGAGAAATTGGTCAGGCCCCTTTGACCTCCCCCACACACACACCAAAGGTGAAGCCGATGGTGATTTCTGGGGTGAGGGAGCCAGGGCCACATCCTCTTGTAGAACAGCCAAGGTGCTGGGCCTGTGCCTGGAGACAGTAAGTGGGGAGGGGCTCCTGGTTCCTTCTTCCCTGGGCCTGGGCGCTGGGTAGGATGGTGTCCACATGCTCCTGGCTCTCACCCCCTGGAGAGGTTTAGTCTAGAGCACTTGGGTACTGCTTAAAATCATCAGGTGTCCTCAGTGGTGGTGGTTCACACCTTTAATCCCGGCACTCAGGAGGCAAAGGCAGATGGATCCCTGTGTTTTTTTGGAGCTACACAGAGAAACTCTGTCTTGAAAACACACACACACACACACACACACACACACACACACACACACACACACACACGGTGTCTCCATTTGTTTTTTGTGAGTTCCTATGTTTCCAATAAAGTCTTAACTTAGTTTGGGCCTAGCTGTACTGCAGAGAACTGGGAACTAGGTCCTCTTACAAGAGGAAACTTCAGGGTAAAGCTAGTTGGGGGCCCTGGAAGTAAGGAAGCATTTCTTGATATCCCACAACACCCTTGGGGAGGACAACCTGTTTGAGGCTTGTGCCTCCAGCTATTTGGATTAGGGAAGGTGTAAGGCCCAAGTGTCATCTCGTTGTCCCAGAAGGTCCCTCTTAGGCCATCTTGGAAAGGAGGCACACAGGGCACTAAGTTCTCAAAACTCAACTTTATTGGCTTCCATTTTCCCTGAGTCTGAGCTCAGTTCATCTGGCTTTGGTGGGTCTCAGAGACTCAACGTTACAGAAGCTGTCCACAGCCTGCCCCACCAACCACCCCCCACTGGCCTTGGACTCCCCAGCGGACAGGTGGCTCATGGAGGATGAATGATGATAGAGAGAATGGGCAGCAAGGTCAGAGGCCAAAGAAAGCCATTCAAGCAATATGTCCAACACTCCCTCTGCATGCCAATCTTCGCCATACACACTCCAGCCAAGGCAGCCTTCTCTCCAACGTTCTGCCAGCCCACAGCCATCAGTCTTCCAGGACAATGCCATACCCACTCCATCCACTGCCCACTAGCTTAAGACTTGGGACCCCAGGCTGCCCAAGGGAAATGACCTCTCAGATACTACAGGACTTGGATGTGCTCACTCCAACCTGGGTCTAGCAAGAAGTATTAGAGGAACTAAGGTTCTGGTCTTTTCTCCTTCATCCACAATTCTCACCACCCCTGCCACGGACAAATGAAAGGCAAGATATCCCCATTCAGAGAGTGACACACTGGTCAGGTTTGGAACTACATATCCCAGAAGCCCAGCTTTATAACCGAGCACCACTTCCCCTGGGATAAGAGCTATCAGAAATGAGGCCAGGGTGCATTGCACTCTGGGATTTGTAATCTGCGAGAGCGCTAAGCATCCAGGAGAGAGAGTTCAGAGGCTAAGACTATGGGTGCCTCCCACTCAGTCCCCACCCACCACCCAGGCCCCAGCCCTACACTCAGCTTAAGTGAGGGAGAGGGATGTAGTATTCCCTCCTAGCACATTGGGGAGGGCGCTGTCCCGTTGGAACTGCAGCAACTCTGGATCCAGGATATCCAGCTCAGAACACATCTGGGGAGAGAGCAGGGGTGGGTGACAGGAGAAAGGGTCAGCTGCAAGCAGATGGAGGGTGGAGCAAGCATGCACAGCCGAGGCCAAGCCCTGTGCCAGCCCCTGAGCTCTGATGCCTGAGGGACAAGCAGTACAGATACAGTGCCCCCCAGCCTCCCACTGGGTCCCCCTGGCCCTGGCCCACCTCTCCAAGGATAGCCAGCCTCACCTCTGCCTCGTCCTATGGTCAGGGCAGGCTGAGGCAGCAAGGAGGAGGGAAGAGGAGTTGGTTCTGGTTGAGACTCGGGAGGGCCGAGAGGCTTCAGCCCCACCTAGCTAGCCTCCCCAGAAGATCTCATGGCCCCACTGGCCCCAGCATCTTCCTGGGCACACTGAGGCTTCAAAGAGAAGGAGGAGGGAGTCCTAGCCAAGCAGCAGCAAAGGCAAGTGATGCAGTCACAGAGAGTTGCAGAGAGCAGAGCAGGAGGAGAGCAGCACCAGAGGGGAGACAGAGACGATGACAACAGGTGAGAACTCATTTCTCCACAGAAACCAGGAGGCCCGCAGCTGGGCAAGGACATCAGAGGCTCCACTCAGCCTGCGATGCTCCCCAGGGGAGCTGCCAACTTGAGCTCAGAGCATGGCAGGTCAAGTCCTCCTTCCTTGACAACATCAGCAACATAGACGGCAGAAGAAGACAGGCACAAAAGTCCCACTAATGTCCCTCAGCAATGCCTGATCCAACTGGTGCCTCTGGGCTCCACAGGCCCTTCCGTGGCCCCGACGCCCCTACTCCTGGGCTTTACCTAGGGACTTATCAGCCCTGGACAGAGCACAATAAATCCCCAGCTCATGCTATAGGATGATGGGCCTGGAAGGGAAACTTGTGGAGGGACAGAATTTGGGATCCTGCAACTCAGGCCACAGTCCATTCTGTACTTCCCACAGTGAGCTGGACTCTGAGTCAGGACCTTAATCGGGTCAAGCTCGGCCTGGCTTTCAGAGAATGAGGCAGCGAGAAGCCTTCTCCTCTGAAGATGGGCTGGACTTGGTCGGCTCGCCCCTCACCCCCTGACGAGTGCCTCCCATATCAAGGTCTTGGTGCTGGGCCTTGGACCGCCCCTGCCATCGCTGCTGTGCCCCCCGCCCACCTGCTGGCTTCTGCCCAGCTGCTTCCATCTCTGACAGGCTGTAGGCCATGGCAAGCTGCAGGTCCTCATCCTCAGAAAGGTCGCTGTCAGGGGCACGGGAGACAGGGGTCGGCTGGACCTGTGTGCTCCCCAACCTGGAGGTGACTGAAGGTTGCTGCTCACGACGGCTCAGCTCCAAGCCTAGTGCCAGGTCATCTGGGACACCTGCGAGAGTCACAGCCACCATCATGTTCCAAACCCAAGCTAAAACATCATGACAGACCACCTAACACAGCAATGACCCTGCCCGTTCACGGCCTCTCTCTGGAACTGACGCATATGCATTAGGCATCCCAGGTTGTAGCTATGTCATCTCAAGCACAGTATAAGGCCTCCCTGCACCTCCCTCGTCTATGACACGGGAATGAGAGATTGTCTACACAAGCAAACTGTTCCAATGACTAAATGTGGTAAACCCATGTAAAGTACTTGTCATAGTGCTCAGTGCTGGCAGGTAAGTAGCTAGCCACAGCAAGTCCTTGGGGAAGAGCTCCACCTTAATCCTGAGTCCTGAGTTTGATCCTGGACTAGCACTGTGGCCTAGCATGTATATGTGCAAGGCTCCAGTGTCTGTGTCCAACACACACACACACACACACACACACACACACACACACACACACACACACCTAATTTTGATTCCTGGCTTAATTTATCCCTTTTATATGGTAGACGGTAGTTTTGAGCTAGAAGCTACATGCTTCGGCTCAGGCTCCTCCAATTAAAGCTGGATAAATATGATCTGCACTGCTTTACTCCTGTCTTATGCTACGAATGCAGGACTGAGGAGACAGCTCAGTGTGTAAAGTGCCTGCGATGCGAGCATGAGGACCCCAGCATCCGAGGAAAAAGGGGGGTGTGGCAGTGCACACCTGTAATTCCAGGGCTGGAAGAGCGGGGGTACAAGGGTCCCTGAGGCTTGCTGGCCAGCCAGTTAAGCAAAATCAGTGAGCTCCAAGTTCAGGGAGAGACTCTGCCTCAAAACGAAGGGAGGGAAAAGAGAACATGAGTGGGGAGGAGGACACGGCAGGTAGGACTGGGAGGAGCTGGAGGGTAACGGTGGGTGGGGCATGAGCATCATCGAAATTCATTGTATGCAGGTGTGAAATTCTCAAAATATATTGTATGCAGGTGTGAAATTCTCAAAATATATTGTATGCAGGTGTGAAATTCTCAAAATACATTGTATGCAGGTGTGAAATTCTCAAAATACATTGTATGCAGGTGTGAAATTCTCAAAATACATTGTATGCAGGTGTGAAATTCTCAAAATATATTGTATGCAGGTGTGAAATTCTCAAAATACATTGTATGCAGGTGTGAAATTCTCAAAATATATTGTATGCAGGTGTGAAATTCTCAAAACACATTGTATGCAGGTGTGAAATTCTCAAAAGAGTGAATAGAAAATGGGACTGCAGTTAAGAGCAGGCACTGCTCCCCCACAGGACCAAAGCTCAACCTCCAGCATCCGTATCAGGAGGCTCGAGATTTCCTGAGACTCCATCTCCAAGGGGACTTGGAGATGCCTTGGACCTGTGAGCAACTGCACAGACACAGACACATATGCACACACAGCTACACATAATCAAAAAGAAATCTTAAAATAAATATATGTTTATCTTAAAATAAGTATATATAATTGTAATTTTAAAAAACACAATAGAGGCCAGACAGTGGTGTTGTAGCAAGCCTTTAATCCCAGCACTCAGGAGGAAGAGACAGATGGCTCTCTGTGAGTTCGAGGTCAGCCTGATCTACAGAGCAAGTTCCAGGATAGCAAGGGAAACCGTGTCTCAAAAAAACCAAAACCAAGACAACAACAACAAAAACACAATAGAAGACAACAGACACTGACCTTTGGCGTCCACAGGTACAGTCATGGTACATGCAGTACCTCTCTCTCTCCCTCTCTCTCTCTCTCTCTCTCTCACACACACACACACACTCGCACGTGCACGCATGCAGAGGACAGAAAAAGAGGGACAGAGACAGAGAAAGAAAGCACCCCTGTACCCCACAGTGGCCTTGTATATGTGCACGTCCTTTAAACACTGAGGCTCTCACTCAGTGGTAGAGTTTGCCCAACATGCCTAAGGCTCTGGGTTCAATGCCCAGTGTCACTCACACGGAGAAGCCTCACAAATGTAAGGCATCCCACTAATGATGACGCTAATTAGACAGCCATCTGAGACTCTTCTCCCACTGGCCTTCCGCCAAGGGAGGTAGGAGACACACGGGTCTAAGGCTTCCTGCCAGAAGCCCACTCACTCACCACTGATTGAGACTGACTTCAGCTGCCCCACTCACTCACCATTGATTGAGACTGACTTCAGCTGCCCGTCCTCTTCCACTTCTACCCGCTCCTGCCCATTCTCCATGATCCTGTGGAAGACAGCACACTTCAGTCAATGAACAGAGACTGGTCCGGTCTCTGACAGTTGCTGTGGTCAGGGCAGACTCCATGCTCACACAGCACTTGCTGGGACACCTCATCCCCAGACCGCCCGCCTGTAGGGGCCCAGAAGGAGTGCTCACCTGCGCGTGGTGATGCGGTGTCCTTGGACAAAGGTAGTAGACGTAGAGACAGAACGAAAGGCACCAGCCCCGGGGCTGAAGGAGAAAGACGACGAGGAGAAATCTGTTGGGACAAAGGAGGCAGAGGGGAGGCTATGAGAGGGCAGCTCCTGGCTACCGACCACCAACACTGAAAGCCAGGAGTCTTGGGGGCCCGCACTAAGATCTGCCCCGCCTAGCAAAACCAAAGCCAATTCCAGGGCCTCCAGGACTCACGATTTGCAAAAATGGAAAGGGACAGTGCTTACCAGACTGGCCAGGAAAAGAGGAAGAGAAGGTGAAGAAAGGGCCAGAGTGTCGGGAACCCCGGTTCTGAAGCTCCGAGAAGGGGCCCAAGTCATCTGCAAGAAGGAGATTAGAAGCTGGTGAGGAAATAGCCTCCAAAACCATGTGTGTGCCTGACGCTTTAAAGTCTAGAAATCAAGATGATGAACAAACACGACACTTCTGATTTTTCCTGGTTTGGGTTGTCCAAATTTACAAACTTTTAGAACTTTTTTTTTGAAAAAGGATCTCAGTTGCTCAGACTAACCTCAAATTTAATAGATAGATAAGGATGACTTTGAATCCCTGAACATGGGCCTCCACCTCCCAAGTGAAAAGGGTGTTGTTTTTGTTGTTGTTTGGGTTTTTTTCTTTGTTTATTTGGTTGGTTGATTGTTTGTTTTGAGACAGAGTCTCACTGGGTAACCCTGGCTGGCCTGGAAACTGCTATACAGACTAGACTAGCCTCTAACTCACAGAGTGCCTCTGCCTCCCGAGTTCAGGGTTAAATGTGTGCCCCACCACGTCTGGCTCTCAAGCGCTGAGTTTTTTTTTGTTTGTTTGTTTTTGGTTTTACGAGACAGGGTTTCTCTGTATTGCTTTGGAGGCTATCGGTCTAGCCCGGCCTTGAACTCACAGAGATCCGCCTGCCTCTGCCTCCCGAATGCTGGGATTAAAGGCGTGCACCACCACTGCCCGGCAAGTGCTGAGTTTTTTTACAGGCACGTGTAACCATGCTGTTGACGGAGTCTCCTAATCACCAGTTTACTTTCTGTTGTGTTTTGTTTTGTGATGCTGAGGACTGAAACCAGTGCCTTGCTGGTGCTAGACAGGCGTCTACCACTGAGCCCCTCCCTGGTCACCCAGGAATGCCATTTACTATGTGAGTCTAAGCTAACTAATGTGTTTTCTCATCTGCAAATGCGAATTAAAGTTACTCCCCTCTCAGGATTTACACGAGGTTAGGGGATGCGGGGTTCTTGGCATATATTATTCATGAAAAAAAAAACGGTGTCTGTTGTTATGTGTAATGCTGCTCCTGCTGTCACATGACGCTGGGAGTCTTGTTCCCCCAGTGGCTGTTGTGGAAGTTTAACAATGTGTTCTTGTTGTCATTTAATAAGGCCAGTCTGGAAAGTGTCACGTGAGTCCTGGAGTGTGTGAGGTTCTGTCCTAGCTTTTGCTGGACTCCCACCTACATAGCCTCAAATCGTCTGTCTGTGAAATTGCAATTCCCTCTCAGACTATAGCCTGAGAGATTCTGAAAGGATAGACAGCAGGCAGGAAGAGGGAGCTGAACTATGCTGTGTACATACCAAAGAGCTCTGAAAAAGGGTCCCCACTCCCGAAGAACTCCCGGAAGACTTCCTCAGGGCTGCGGAAGGTGAATGTGAAGCCAGGTCCCATACCACCAGTCTCTGGTTGAGAGGGAGCAGTTCCTGGAAGAGCCGGGATGAGGAGGGGCTTAGAGAATGGCCCTGAGCCAGGGCCCCCAGACATGGCCAGGAGCCTTAGAAAGAGCATGTTCTGCAGGAGCCTTAGAAAGAGCATGTTCTGCAGGAGTTTGCCTGCCCCTCCCTCCTTCCCCACTTTCATCCCGGTACCCCACTACTCCACCTACCTGCCCCCGTCAGCCCTTCCCGGCCATAGCGGTCATAGATCTCTCGTTTGTGCTCTGGAAGAAGAAACCTGGTCATTCCTCCCTTTAGAGTAGTTATCTCCCCTCCCAGGCTAGGACAAGCTTCAGAAAATGCAACTTGGGGGATGGCAGGGTGCCTGGACGCATGATCATAACAACTGCCACATCTATAAAACAGACACACTAACAGCACCTACTTCTCGGCCATCAGAGAGAACCAAACAAGCAACTCACAAAAACTGCCTAGCTTAGTGCCCAACACTGGATAAATATAAGCTAGGGGCTAAGGAAGACTTGGTGGTAGAGACCCCGCCTAACAGGAACAAAACCCCGGGCCTCACACCGAGCTCTGTAACCAGGCTGTCTTCACACTCTTGGCTATCATCTCCCCTCAGCCTGCTAAGTGCTGAGATTACAGGTGTGGGCCACCACCCACAGCTCACATATATATAAAGACACTGTTCATGGAGCCCAGACTGCTCTTGAATTTGGGAGATAGCCAAGAAAGACCTTGAACTTTTGATCCTTCTGCTTCTACCTACCATTGCTAGGATTACAGGCGTGCACCATCATGCCTAGTTTATTTGGGGTCAAATCCAGGGCCTGTGTATGTTACCAAAGCACACTCTATGAACAAAGCTACTCCTCAGCCCACTGTTGCCTGTCCACTTACTGAGACAGGATATATATATATATATATATATATATATATATCTTTGAACTCAAGATCCTCCTGCCTTACCAAAGTACTGGAATTATCATCACTTATAACCATGTCTGGTCAGAATATTTTCTGAATGGAGGAATGACAGACCTGGCTGGGATTGCAGCTTAATGATAGAATGATTGCCTATCGTGTACAATGCTCCAGATACAATCAGCATCACAGAAAAGAAAAAAATCTGTCAGACCTGGATTCATATTCTAGATGAAGAAATGGGCAAGTTATTTCACCTCTCTCGGCCTCGGTTCACCTGCCTGTAAAATGGGGGTGATACGCCTGCTTGGCAGGAAAGCTGTGCCCTTCCCTGGTCAGGACCCATCCTGCTTCCCAGACCCTGGGAGACCGTCAGAACTTGCCATGTAGGAGGAGGCACTTAAACACTATCTTTGAGATAAGCATGGAGGAAACGGGTGACGGAGGCTTGGCTTTGGGAAGGGGTGTGAGATGGGCATGATGGGAAACAGGACCCCATGCCTTACTGTCAGATAGTACTTCATAGGCCTCTGCCACCTCCTTAAATTTTCTCTCAGCAAACTCCTTATTATCTGGGTTCTTGTCTGGGTGCCACTGCAGAGCCTTCTTTCGGTACCTGCAGGAAGTGAGAGAAGCTGGGGGGTCAGGGACCTGCTGTGGGCTCTTCCCACCCACCCGCTGCGCTTAGTCCACCACCCTTTCACTGCTCCAATCCAAGACTGCAGCCATGTTTTCAGGGCTCTCTCTCTCTCCCTGCCCTGTGCCAGGGGTATGAGCGGAGAGTAAGGGTGCCAGAAGAACGCCCCCACCCTGAGGCCTCTCTCGGGGCTCATCGGACAGAGCAATCTACAGCCGCAGAGAGCCTGGGGACACTGGCCTACCTCGTAGAGCCCGGAGCATTTTAGTACTGCAACCTGGGCAAGCCCACAGGTAGGAGAGCTGGAGGAGAGGGGAATCGGGCGGGAGTGTGTAGCGGGCCCCGGAGAAGGACAGCACTTCTTCCCTCGCTGGACTTGGTCCTTGTACTCCCAAGGGTCCCCTTCCTCCCTCCAGGCAACCCTCGAAGGGGCCCTGGCGCTGGGGGGCGGGGAGGGGCAGGGGCAGGGAACAAGGGTCCGAGGCTTTCTGCAGCACAGCCGAGGCACTTACGCCTTCTTGATGTCATCAGCAGACGCACTCCGTGGTACGTCTAGAATCTCGTAGTAGGATGCCATGGCAACTCAGCCGTCAGGCGGCCCTCCTCTGGGCTGCGGAGAGAAGGGGGTCAGGCCAAGCGGGACACCGTGGCTCCCTGCGGCCGCAGCCCCGGACGGGCTGGAGGCGCAGCGAGGTGGAACCCGCGCCTGCAGCCGGTGACTAGGCTCCTTCACAGCCTTATCCAGTGCCGCAGGCCGGTGCCCAGCGTTATCTCGCCGCAGGCCGAGAGAACCCTACCCGAACCCCCTAACTCCAGCAGCCCCCAACCTGACCCAGCCGGGGCCGCACCTCCTCTGCCGGGAGTCCCGCCCCTGCCCCCGCGGGGGAACTGCCTGGCACCCGCGGCCCGGCTCGCGGATGCTGCGTACGACGCGCCAGGCTGGGTTGTGTGCGCAAGCATGCGTCAGCACCGCGGAAGCTACTAGAGACCTAGAGAAGGCCGGCTCGGCCGGTCACACTGGGTGGGGGAGGTGGGGCGCGGGAGGGGGCGCTGCAGGGGCTGCTGGGAAATGGGGGCGGAGCCGTCTATTTTAGTTTCGCACCCAGGCGACGTCATTCCCAGGTGGGACTTGGGAGGCTGAAGTCTGATTCTTCTTTCCAGTCCTGACGCACTCCCTCAAACACAGGCTGAGAGGCCATCTGCAACCTAGGTGCGAGCCCCTTGTCCCTCTGTCGCTGTCCTCTAAACACGCTTTATTGGTCCTTAAGTACGCCACCTAGACCATCACTTCCAAGGACTCACCGAGTCTCCCCTAGGTTTACCTCCTCCCCTGCTTCATAGTCTACCTCCAGCCCTAAGTCTTCAAAAGAGGCTGCCCTAGCTCTCCTGAGTAGGTCAGACCTGCTTTTTATAGCGTCTCCAGGCATTTCCTTCTCCACGCTTTTCAGAGCTACAAATTAACATTTGATGATCATCCACCTCCCCCATTAGGATGTAAATTCCCTGGGGTAAGAATTGTGTCCTCCTTGTCGCCCCCGCCACCCCCTACCCCCCCCCCCCGCCTTTAGTCTTTAGTCAGAGTTGAAAACTACCAGTTGGATGGCTAAATAATACTTGGAAGAATCTTACTAACAGTTTGATACGTAGAGGTGAGGTAGAAGAGCCTGGTAAAAGGAAATTCCTAGAGTCAAGATTCCTCTTCCACGGCTGATCCTGAATAGATCTATTCTACCTGAAATGATTCCTGGATTCAGACCTCATGAAAGGGGGAAACGTTCAGAACTGGCCAATTCCTGAGCATTAGTGGAGTATTCTATTTAATGGTACCAGAATGTACTAAGAATCTGGGGTTATGAGCATAGCTCACGGGTAGAGTACTTACCTAGCAACCATCAGGCCTTACTTAGCCTCAATTCCCAGCACTGAAAGAGAGATAAGGAGCCGGGCGGTGGTGGCACATGCCTTGAGGCAGAGGCAGGCGGATCTCTGTGAGTTCGAGACCGGGCTGGACCGACAGCCTCCAAAACAATACAGAGAAATCCTGTCTCGTAAAACCAAAAAACAAGGCCGGGCGTTGGTGGCGCATGCCTTTAATCCCAGCACTTGGGAGGCAGAGGCAGGTGGATCTCTGTGAGTTCAAGGCCAGCCTGGTCTACTGAGCGAGTTCCAGAACAGCCTCCAAAGCCACAGAGAAACCCTGTCTTGAAAAAAAAACAAACAAAAAACCAAAAAAAAAAAAAAACAAAAAGCAAAAAAAAAAAAAAAAAAAACAAAGAGAGAGAGAGAGAGATAAGGGGGCACAGATTGTGACCTAGTCCCTGCTAAGACAGAAGCCTGTCAACAGAGTCCACTGGGAAACTCTGAGAGCGGGGCTGCGGGTTGCAATAGGTTGCTTCTGTATGACTCCTTAAATATAGGTAGCACCTGCTTCTTTGAAAGTTTTCATCTGATGCATGGTTTATAGAAGGTGTCATTAGCACAGTGCTTTCTGGTGTCGCACTTGACCTAAGCAGTAAGAGTTGTATGAGCCCATTCAGTGTTTCAGGATGGATGACTTGGGGACATCTCATCAAAGCAACATCTTGAGCAGGGCATGAGAGAAGGCAACAATCACTTGTCTGGTTTTCCTGCCTGCCCATCTTCTGAACTACCTACCTACTTTTGGAGAATTCCCATCTATGTCTAAGGAAGTTTCATTGTTTTGGCCCTAATAAGAGATGCAGCGTCTACCACAGAACCTTGAGGCTCTCACACACTTCCTGCTCTGAGGGTGCATGTTCAAGCCATGAGGTCGGCCATGGAGGTGCCACTAGTAAGTGGGACTTCAAATCTGGAGCAAGGCAAGAAGGTGAAGGTGGCTAAGAATTTATTTCTGTGTGGTGCAGGTTACCATGGGGCTTGCAGCGCCCTCTTGCGCCTGGAGGAGGAAGTGTCGGTTTCCACGATGAGGGCAAATGGTCACTGCAGAGAAGGGAGGGCACCAAGTTGCCAGACCTCCTTCAGTGATGCTGATTACTGAGCCTTCACACTGACTGAATCAATGTGAACTCTATACGTTGCTAATTTGAGGGTGATTTGGGAGAGGGAAATGGTTGGCTTAGTATAGACTTTTTAAAAATTTGTTTTATTTTGTTGTTTAATTTACTTGAATTAGCCCTTGCTGTTTTTTAATAGGAGCCCCAATTGACCCAGTGATCAAGGGCTCATATTTGATTTAAACAAATCAACAGTAAGTACATTATTCCAAAATTTTCCAATTTTCTATTTTCTTCTCTCATGTCAACAGACTTGGCTAGCACCTACCTACCAGGAATGCGAAATTAACAATAGAAAAGCCAGGGTCAGTGAGATGGCTCAGTGGCGAGATGAGTCAGGGGTAAAGGTACTTGATTTGCCACGAAGCCCGATGACCTGAATTCAATCCCTGGGCCCTCTATCTCCACTGGTGTGCCAACACACAGAGACACATGCACACAATACACTATTTTCAGTGTTAAAGACTAGAAAACCTGGGTGTGGTGGATTGCACCTGTAGTCTCAGCCCCTTGGGAGGCTGGGGAAGGAGGACTGACTCAAATTCAAGACAAGCCTAGAATAATGAGTTGCAGACCAGCCTGGACTGCACATCGAGACCTTGTTTAAAAACCAACCAAACAAACAAGAAATAACAACAACAAAAAGAGTAAGAGTGCAAGAAGGGTAATTAGAAGCCCAGAGTCTGAGACCGAAGAAGGTCAGCCTGGGCTATGTACCAAATAGGAAAACAGAAAGATTTATAATTAGAATTTGTACTCAAGGAGATTAGATTTTTGACAAGATATAGATAAATGAAAACCAAAAGAAAATTATGGGTCATTCCTAGAAGAAGCAGATAAAGGCTTAACTTTTCTTTGTTCACAAAGAAAGTCAAAGAATTTGTAAGACAAACTTTTTGTTTGTTTGGGTTTTGGTTTGTTTTTCAAGATATGATTTCTCTGTGTAGCCCTGGTTGTCCTGGAATTAGTTGTGTAGACCAGACTAATCTCAGAGATCTGACTGCCTTGGCCTCCCGAGTGCTGGGATTAAAGGTATGTATCACCACAATCCGGCACAAACTTCTTTTTAAAAATTTAGTACTGGGGGTGCTGGAGAGATGACCCAGCAGTTAAAAGCACTGGCTGCTCTTCCACATGCAGGCTAAAACACCAATGCACATAAAATACAAATAATCTTAAACAGAATTTAATACTGGGGTTAAACCTGGGAAAGCACACCCGCTGGGTGGGTGTACCACACCTCTAGCACGCAGTGTAATTTTTTTTTTTTTTTTTTGGTTTTACGAGACAGGGTTTCTCTGTATTGTTTTGGAGGCTGTCGGTCCAGTCTGGCCTCGAACTCACAGAGATCCACCTGCCTCTGCCTCCCGAGTGCTGGGATTAAAGGCATGCACCACCACCACCCAGACTCAGTGTAATTTTTATAAATCATTTTCTGGGGGGAAGGTAGGGGGTGAGAGGATTGTCAAAATAGGGTCTAGGATGGAGTTGTGTGAGGAGATTTCTGAGTGCTTGTGAGGAAACAAGAAACCAAGGCAAGGGTCTTGTGACCTCAGTTTCTTCAAACTACAGAACTTTTCGTGCCCTTCCCAAGTGTAGTGGATAGGAGTGAGTTTGCTTCAGATAATCTTTACAACTGGCTATGGTTATTTGTTTATATATCTCCATGGAAAAATATGTTTTTGTAAAATTCGGCTTGTCGACCACAAGTGGCTTTTCCTTGTGGTTGTACACTTTACTCACGTGACTCCTCTTAACCCTCAGTATAAATCGTCTGATGCTCTGAATAAAAAGTTGGCTATTGAATGAGATTTTAGTCTGTGTCATTTTCAACTCCATTCTCCCAGGTCTCACCCCCTCTAGAGTAGTAAGCGGGGTGGGAAATGTTGAGACAGGATCTCTTATAGCTGAGGCTGGCCTCAAACTTATATAACTGAGGCAGGCCTTGGACTCTGATCCTTCTGCCTCCATCTCCAAAGGGTTGGGTTTCCAGGTGTGAGCTTAGAACCCATTGTAATTTTTAAAATTGATAAAGGTCGCAAGACAGCTCACAGACCAGGAAGTCTGGCTTTTAATTCATGAAAAGATCTTCAGTCCCATTATAATGAAAGAGTTATAAACAAAAGCTGCAAGAAAGCACTTTGCTTTTTGAATGATTGGCAATGTTCTCAAAGCTTAACACACTGAAGGCAAGTCTGTGGGTAGTCAGGCATTTGTAGTGGGAGGGCCAGCCGATAAGTGGGATTTGTCTAAAGACAGTAACATAGGACACAAAAAATTAAAAGTGTAGCGTTTGATGTAATAAAGCCAATTCTACAAACTTGTGGTTATACATATATGCAAATAAATATATCCAAGGGTTAATGCAGTCTTCTCTCTCTCTCTCTCTCTCTCTCTCTCTCTCTCTCTCTCTCTCTCTCTCTCTCTCTCTCTCTCTCTCTCTGAGACAGGGTTTCTCTGTGTAGCCTATCCTGGAACTTGTAGACCAGGCTGGCCTTGAACTCAGAGATCCACCTGCCTCTGCCTCCCAAGTGTTCATCGCCACCACCTGGCTTGATGTATTCTTCTTTAATTCCATAAGATTAGAAACAACCAAAGCATCTATTACTGGCCAACTTGTTAAGAATATGCTGGAATATTATCACCAACAAAAATGAGGTATTGTTAAGTGAAGTTTTGTTAAATGACGTATTGTTAAATGTTAATACAGACCATCTTCTGTACTGACTGCTAAGTAGAAAAATTAGGTACAAAGTTAGAGTAAATATATATGCACATGTTAGATGCACGTAGGTGTCTAGAAGAAGACAACAGGGCTGGGAATGTAACTTCCTGGTAGAGCATTTGCTTAGCACGCCCATGACCTTAAAGCTCATCCCCAGAACTACAAAAGTTTAAAATAAACAATGGGGCCAGGTTCATGGTAGAGCACACCTTTAAGCTCAGCACTCAGGTCTACAAAGCAAGTTCCAGGACAATCAGAACAACTTAGAGAGTCCCTGTCTTAAAAAACAAAAGGTGGATAAACCGTGGAAATGATTTAAACAATCAGGAGGGGCTGGAGAGCTGTGCAGTTCAGAGCTCTCACTGCTCTTACAGGCAACATGGTGTGGCCCTCAGCCTCCACATCAGGTGGCAGCCAACTCCAGCCCCAGATCTGATGCCCTCTTCTGACCTCTGTGGACACCTGTACTCACATGCACACAGACAGACAGACAGACAGACAGACAGACAGACAGACAGCCACACACACACACACACACACACACACAAATAAATGTTACTTTTTAAATAAGTCTTTTTTTGTTTTTCAAGACAGGGTTTCTCTTGTAGCCCTGACTGTCCTGGAACTTGCTTTGTAGACCAGGTTGGCCTCAAACTCAGAGATCTGCCTGCCTCTGCCTCCCAAGTACTGGGTATAAAGGCATGCATCCCCATGCCAGGCTTTAAAAAATAAATCTTAAAGAAGCAAGCAAAAATTCAGGTGTGGTGGCACATGTCTGTAATCCCAGCACCTAAGGGAAGCAGAGTATGGTGAACTAAAGGCCAAAGTAGATTACATAGCAAGAGCCTGTCTTAGAGGGAAAAAAAATAAAGGTAAACAATGTTAGATATGGTAGCTGCCAAGAGGAGATTTATTATTGCAGTTCATAAGAATTGTTTGTTCCTTTTGAATTCTGAAGCATGTGAACATGAACATTCAAATACACACAAAAAGTTAAAGCTAGTTAGGGAATTAGGGCAACGACAAGAAGCCACATAAGTATAATCATAAATCCACAGACTTAGGCTAGCATCACTCTGAGCGCCAAATGAATCACAGGGACAGATAGAAGACAGGGCCCAGGGAAATCCATGAAGGGAAAACTCCCAGGTTCTACATGACTGTGACCTAAGCTGGCAGACATGGCAACAGCGACACCAAGAAGATCAAACAGAGGTGGCATTTCAAAAGGAGATGACAAGAAATGCAGCTTTGGAGACAGACAAACTCCTGACACAGCAGAGATGAGGTCCAAGGCTGGGAACCTGTCACATGAGTCTACCTGCAAGAGGTAATTGTACCCTGGCTTTAGAAGTATGAAGGATGAAAGCGTTGCCTTGCTCTGAGGGAGTCCCCAGGAGCCAGGCTGGGTGGTGCTCACAGCTACCCCAGAGGGTCTGGGCTGCTCCCTTCCCATATCCACACCCCATCCAACCCAGACCTGTCAGTGCACGCCAATGCGGGCATGGAGATATGTATACTAGCTAGGAGGTATAGCTAGAAGGAGATAGCCTCAGAGACACCCAGAGTGGGCTGGCTAGTACTCCCAACACTGTGCCTATCTGGGCACTCAGCCAACCCAAAGATGACCCTTTCCTCTTAGTCCTCTCCACTGGTCTCTCCTAGTCCCTCACCACACCTCCATGAGGTACTGTGAGACTCTTCCAAAGGACAGCCGCAGCCCAAAGACTGTCCCCAAAGAAGCCTGTGTCCTGGTTCAGGCCTTGCCTCATCTGGTGCCTTGATGCGCTCCATCCCATAGTCAGGCAGAGGAGTTGTCAAGCATCAGTCCCTCCCTGCCCTCAAGGTGCCTGAGTCACTGTCTAGGCATTGGGCAGCTGGCAGGCCAGAAGAGGTGGTGTCTGGCACCACCATAGACAAGAGGGTTGAAAGCCAGAGCACCAGCTTCTGTTCAGGCTTGCCTGGTTTGAATCCTGATCCCTCCATTTACTAGGGAGGTAACCGTGGACAAGACACGCAGCTTCTTGAAGCCCAAAACACTCCCTTCAACAAATACGGACTAATATAGCAGGCAAACTCCGGGATGCCAATAATAAAGTGGTGAACAGACCTTATCTCCACGGGACTTGCAGTAGGTACAATGACTACACCCATTTGCAGTAGGCATAATGACTACATCCATTTTAGGTTTAAATAAGATAATATAAGGTATCTTGAGGATGCTCATGAACAGTTGGAGTTTGTCTAGTGTGCTGGTTGATTTTTATTGTCAACTTGACACTATGTAGAGTCACCTGGTGTACTGGCTAGATTTTTATTGTCAACCTGACATAAGCTAGAGTCATCAGAGAGGAGGGAGCCTCAATTAGGAAAAAGTCTCCATAAGATCAGGCTGTAAGCAAACCTGTAGGGCATCTTCTTAATTAGTGATTAATGAGGGAGGTCCCAGTCCATTGTGAGCGGGGCCATTCCTGGGCTGATGGTTCTGGATTCTATAATAAAGCAGGCTGAGCAAGGCATTAGGAGCATGCCAGTAAGCAGTTCCTGCCTCCAGGTTCCTGTTTGAATGACCGTCTTGGCTTCCTACAATGTGGAAGTGTAAGTCAAATAATCCTTTCCCCCACAACTTGCTTTTTGGTCATGCTGTTTCATCTCAGCAATAGAAACTCTTAACTAGGACAGCTGGGAAGAGGGAACTTCTGTTGAGGAATTTCCCAGATCATATTGGCCTGTGGCCACATCTTCAAGAGACTGTCATGATTGATGGCTGAGGTAGAAGTGTCCATCCCAGTGTGGGTGGCACCATCCCCAGGCTGGTAGATCTGGGATGTCCAAAATAAGTTAGCTGAGCATGAGCCAGAGAGCAGCATCTTCCATGTTTCTGCTCCAAAGTTCTCGCACAATGATGCATCGTGACCTGGAAGTGTAAAATGAAATAAAGCCTTTCCTCCCCAAGTTGTTTTTGGTCATGCTGTAGTAATATTTGATGAGTTGCATCTAAGATATTGTTATTATCTTGCCTGGGCATGCTTTATACCAGCACTTCTCAACCTGTGGCTCACAACCCCCTTTGGGAGTCACATATCAGATATCCTGCATATCAGATATTTAAAGTACAATTCATAACAGTAGCAAAATTATAGTTATGAAGTCACAATTAAATAATTTTATGGCTGGGGGGTCACCATAACAAGAGGAACTGTATTAAAGGGTCATAGCATTAGGAAGGTTGAGAACCACTGTTTTATACTGATATGAAAAGGGATGTCTGGGCAGTGGTGGCGCACACCTTTAATCCCAGCACTTGGGAGGCAGAGGCAGGCAGATCTTTGTGAGTTCTAGGCCAGCCTGGTCTACAAAGCTACATAGAGAAACCCTGTCTTGAAAATCAAAAAAGGAGAGGAAAGGAGAGAAAAGGGAAGGAAAGGGAAGGGAAGGGAAGGGAAGGGAAGGGAAGGGAAGGAAAGGAAAGGAAAGGAAAGGAAAGGAAAGGAAAGGAAAGGAAAGGAAAGGAAAGGAAAGGAAAGGAAAGGAAAGGAAAGGAAAAAAAAAGGGATGCAGATCTGGAAATTGGTTGCAGGACCTGGAAGCCCTTGATGATTAATTCTAAAGCTCTTCAGCAATGCTGTAGACCTATTGTATGCTTGGAAACAAGGCTGTGACAGGATCTGATCACCACTCACCAATCACAGTGGTCTCCAGGCCCACAAACATTGCGTGGGGTACATGTTTTCCAGTCTCACTTTCACTAAAAAGGTGATGAAGGAGTCATATCCTCCACTGATGGCTTGGTCACTGGGCATCTGCCCATCTGGTTGGATCTCATGCTCCAGGAAGTAGAGCTCCCAGTGGGCAATGGCCTTCTGCACACTGGACTTCCCCAAGTGGACTGAGATGTGCTCACACCAAACAGGCAGAGGACAGCTTTGGAGAAGCCGATACCTTATCTTCTGTGCCCCTTTCCTTCCATGGTTCTCTAGTTGAATGCCAAGGAGCATGGACTTTGCACCTCTTTCCCCACCTCCCGTGTCTAAGCATTACTGGTAGCATTGAGGACCCACAGGGCACTGGCTGTTGGGGTTGTGCCAAAACTCTGGGGGAAACAGATGTGGGTAGATTCTAGTGCCTCCCTCAGTGACTAAGCACTCCAATGAGGGGATCCAATGGGTCTGGCAGAGTGCGATAGTAAAAACCATCTATGTTCAGAAACGGGGAGCCAAAAGAGAGGAAAGCAAGAGAAAGCAGATACAGGGATAGTAACATCAAGGGAAGATGCTAATACCAAAATTGGGATAATGGTTCTTCTCTCTGGCCGGAGAAGGAAGTGGATTTACTTGGAGGCTTGGTAGCCAGTGTTCATTCATATTATTCCTTGTACTCTTTTGCATTACTACATTTCATGGTTTCATTTGTTACCGATTCATCAGTTTTGCTGAGCTTAGGGCCTCACACAGGCTGAGCAATTGCTCCATCGCTATGGCTTCATCTCAGTCCTTAATATTTTTTGGATATGAGGTCACACTAAGTTACGTAGGCTGGTTTTGAACTCGTGAACGTCCTACCTCAGCCTCTCAAGCAGCTGGAGTTACAGGCCTACGCCACCATGCCTGGCTAGTGTTTTGTAACATCTAACGAGGATACTTTATTCATAAACCTAGCACACCACTGGCTTTTAAAATATGACCTATGGGCTGGGCGTTGGTGGCGCACGCCTTTAATCCCAGCACTCGGGAGGCACAGGCAGGCCTGTGAGTTCGAGACCAGCCTGGTCTACCGAGTGAGTTTCAGGACAGCCTCCAAAGCCACAGAGAAACCCTGTCTCGAAAAACCAAAATAAATAAATAAATAAAATAAAATATGACCTATGGACCTGGATTTATGATTCGGGGGTGAATGGTGAATGGAATTTATCCGGAAGTGATCTGCATCTGAGACCTAGGATGTCTCTATTGCTCTTATATAAGAATCTTAACCTTTGTATTGATGTCCTTATAAAATGTAGGTGACAGTAAGAGCCCTCTATGAGAGGTGAATGAATGAATACTTAACAGCTGCTCAGCCCATTACCTTACATACACACTGGGGGACTTCATTCGTGTTGGAGAGCCTTATCAGTTTTTCAGACCCTGGTGTTATTATAAAAGAAAATAACGAGTGAGAGATTTAGATATTCAAAGACTCGAGAATTCCCCAGGTATGGGAGGGAGGGAGCCTGATTTGCCTGGCAAAAAGCCAGCACCCGCTAAAGTATCCCTGAGCCTATTCAGTCTCCATCCATGAAATCAGACACAGTCCTGGCCCCAGGAACCATCAGCCTACCCAGGGTATCTGGCTTCTCAGGGAACAATGCTCCATGCTGTGAAGCAGCAGGTTTGGAACAAAGAAACTCGCCTCTGGAGACATGTTTCTTCACTGTGGCTTCCTTCCGAGATCCAATTTCGGTAAACATGGTATAATCTTCTACCCAAAAGGCTTTGTTGTGCTGTTTGGTTCCCATTTAATAAGCATGAACTAGATGCCACGTGATACATTACAGAAGTCTCACACAGCTCATCTTCACAGCAATTCCTTAGGTAGCTACCTCCACCCCCTACACACACACACACACACACACACACTTTACAGTGAAGGAATATGACCCTCGGAAAGATTAGGCCACCTTCTCAAGGTCATGAGCAAAAGCAGACATATTCTGAGCAGGGATAGCCTGGCTCCAACCATGCCTTTAACTGTTCTTCTATCTTGCCTGGTGGAAAGACAGTGGAAGGTATCAAAAGTGCCTAGCCCCTGTTCAACCCAGACCAACAGCTCCAGATGCATGTAGCATTCCCTTCGTATGCTCTCTCTCCTGCTAACACGGAGCTGACATGAGAGGTCAAAGGTGTGACAAATGAGTCAGTGAATGACAGTTTACAGAAGGGCATGTCTCCAAAGCTGTCCTTCCACAGCTGAAGGAAGGGAACCAGAGCCCTGGAAGTCTGCATTGGTAAGTGAGTGCAGGGCTTGAAGATTCAACCAGAATGGAAAATGTCTACACTTTCTGCTCAAATTCTGGTGACCTCCCTGCCACTGGTCACCCCTGAATTCAGAGCCCTTGAACAGCTCTGCTCCTGAGCCTAGACTGTCCTAGGCTCTGGTCCATTCCCTGTACATGCTCCCTCTACCAGTACATACATATGCAAGTCTCTCTCTAACCTAACATTACTTCACTACATGCTGTAGCACCACAAACATCTGGACTCCCAAGTTTTCTTTACCCCAACCTTCTGGACCTACTGGGCCCCCATCCCTGCTTACCATACTGCCCAGCCAGAAATGACTGGAGTCTGATGCCTGTGTGTCTGCCACTGGGAAGAAAGATGCGTCTGTGAGAGCCTACTTCTGATCTATCCTTTCTGGTGGCTCTCAATGGGGAATGTTGTAAATAAGTAAAACACCAAAACCCCAAAAACACTATGTCCCAGGAGAGCTGGCCTTTTGACTGTTTCAGGAACAGCAAGCAAGAACCTAAGAGTCCAGTCTGATCCAAACAGGGGAGCTGAGAGGGATGGGCAAAGGAGGGCCAGGGCTCGTAACACACACAAGTGTCCATGGCAGGTCCATTGCCAGTCATACAATCCCATTTTTTGGATGACCCTCTCAGCTGGCAGAGGGTTTTGAAATAAAGCCCCCCTGAGTGACACATTCTTCTCCTGAGGTTGGCAAGGACAGGGAGTGGGGGGGGGCAGGCAGCACTAAGTGCCTGCAGCAATCCAGAAATAATGAATTATCAAGCAAGAGATAACGCCTAGGGCATTCTTGTAGAAACTCAGAATGCCGTGAAATATAGGGAGCTAGAGTCTAACAAAAGCCATGTCTAAGACCTACAAGCACATAGCTTCTTTTGCCCTGGACTTCTCATCTGTCCAATAGGGAGAAGGGGCAATATAAGTTTCTCAAAGGGGAGAAACTTTCACAAATGCATGACCCAGAAGTGCTGCTGTTCTCCACTGGCAAAGCAAGATGATGAGTTTGTGTGTGTGTGTGTGTGTGTGTGTGTGTGTGTGTGTGTGTGTGTGTGTGTGTGTGTTTGAGATGGGGAGGTCTCATTGTGTAGCCCTGGCTGATCTTCTTGCCTCTGCCTCCAGAGTATTGGGATTATAGGCGTGACCACCATACTTGGCTTTTCCTTCATAATTCGTAATGAAGTTTTGTCCCTGTCTACTTTGATTCCCTCAGCAGCTTTGCAAAGGAGACAAGATGGTCCTATCTCTCCCAGGATGAAGGAAAGGAAAATGAAGCCTCTGGTGTCCTGCCCAAGGTCACTTGGGGGTTCATTAGTGGTGGAATTAAGATTCTTCTGAGATTTCTTGCACACAGCAGTGTTCATAATCCTACAAACCCTCCTATCTCAATTTAAGATTTTATATATATATGTATGTGGCTAGGTGCCATCTTAAATACCTCTACCCACCCCATGTCTTTATCTCCTTCCTCTCAGTCTTGATCCCATGGCCAGCCAAAATCACTCCTGTGCACTTCCCTCAACTCTCTTGCCCCCAATTTAGCTTTAGCATTCTCCTTTGATGAGACAAGAACCTCTGTTAAATCGATTTCTTTACCAGTTGAACAGTGGCTGCAGAGAAACCTAGAGCCTGACTTACCAATGGCTTCCATTTCAGTGGATTCCAGCATTGTTTTAGACATCACAGTGATTTTTTTAGTTCCTCCTCCAGGTAGAACCACAGGCAGGAACTAGATGTCATTAAACTAAAAGTATGTGCCTTAGCAATCCTGCTCAGGAAATAGTGGCTAATGTGAAATTCTAGCTACTGTGCCCAATGCTAGGAAACTTGTTCTAAGATAGAAGCCGTTTCCAAGACCCACTTACCACCCAGACAAGGACTAGCCCAGAATCTCCAGATGGCTGCCTACCAATGTGGATATGGATCAGAGTCTCCAAAGCCAGAATATTCTCTTTCTTCTGGTCTAATTGGCAAAGAGAAGAGACATGGGCTATGATAATACCCAGGTTTGGTGAGAGAAACCTAATGCTGAATTGGCCTACAAAGAAACCAGAGACTTTAGGAATTATTAAGCAGATTGATACACATGGAATGAGAAGTCCTTCAACTTCTTCCAGACCTTAAGCCAGGTCTGGTCCAGGCCTTTAATCCCAGCACTTAGAGGCAGAAGCAGGAGGATCTCTGTGAGTTTGAGACCAGCCTGATCTACAGAGCAAGTTCCAGGACAGCCTCTAAAACAATACAGAGAAACCCTGTCTCGAAAAACAAGAAAACAAACCAAAAAACAAACAAACTTCTTCCAGACTTTGAACCCAGATACCTCAGAGTTGACTTAGTCACCACCAGCTCTGCTATTCAAATGTCGGATGGATATCATGCAAAACAGTTAAAAAATGCTGAGGGATTTGGGTTTTGTTTTGTGTTGAGATGAGGTCTTTTTTCTTTTCTTTCTTTTTGTTGTTTTTGAGACAGGGTCTTTCTTGCTGTGTCACCCAAGGGCTGTCCTGGAACTCACTACATAATCAAAGTTGGCCTCAAATTTCCTCTCCTGCCTTAGCTTCCCTGGTGCTGGAATTATAGACATATGCCACTATGCTTAACCAAAGACTGAGTTTTTTAAGCATATGAATGTTATCTAAGTTATAAAATAAGGGACAGTCAATATTGCTAATTCCTTTAACAAATATCATTGGGCAGTCATTACATGCCAAAACACTGGCCTGGGGTTTAGTGAGGGGTCCAGCAGAGAAGACAAGAAGTCTTTTTAAGGAGTTTTCCTTGGGGGAGACAGACAACAAACATAAAACCCAAAGGGTCAGCCGACAAGAAGGCCCAGCAGATTAAAGTACGTACAGAACAAACCTGATGACCAGGATCTGACTCCTGAATCCCACAGTGAAAGGAGAAAACCAAATCCTGAAAGTTGTCCTGTGACCTCTACATATTCATCATGGCATATGTGTACCTATACTCACACATACCACTCACAATAACAATAATAATAATAATAATAATCATATAAAAGCCATAGCACATAGTATACAAGGTAATAGGAGGCTACTGCTTGAGGTTAGTGAAGGAATATCTCTCTGAGAAGATGATATTACATCCAGACGTGCTTTAATACCAACACTTGGAAGGCTAAGGCAGAGGGAAATCTGTGAGTTCAAGGCCAGTCTGGTCTACAAAGTGAATTCCAGGTCAGTCAAAGCTACACAGTGAGATCCTATCTCAAAAAAAAATTACAGCTGAGATCTGGCTACAACAAAACCTGGAAAAAGCACTTCTAACAGAAAAGCCAAGCAAGACTTGGGAGGCAGCAACAAACCTGTTGTGTTTCAGGAAGGTGGGGGAGAAAGGCTGGGGCAAGATGAGCTCCCAGAGTAAGGAAGACCTCAAAGGTCCTGTTGCAGACTCAGTGGCCGGCCGGCTCGTGTTTGCAGGGCAGGTTTGTGATTTGGAGAGAGCACAAGAGTGTGGGGAATGTGCTGTAGGGTCTCAAGGTGAACCACGACACTGGCTGGAAGGTGACTTCAGGCGTGCAGGAAAGAAGGGAGCAGGTTTAGACTAATGGTGCAGCAGGAGGGGAGTGGGACCAGCTACGTGTTAAGGCAGGGCACAGCAGCCCTCCGAAACAGCCCTGTCCCCACTTCTCCGTCAGATTTTCTTTAAGTACTCACCTTTCTGATTGCTCAGACCAAGGAGGTGAATCTAGATCATTCCAGATCTTCATCCTCTCCCCCCCGAAGTTGGTTGTGGAATAGGCTAGTGAGTCATAAGGATGTCTGCTAATGTGTCCCTCGCCATCCCTTACCTTTCCATTTTTCTTGCAGAGGGTTTTTCTCTTAGATGAAAAGAAATGTAAGAAAACTTTCTCCTTCCCTACCTTAATACAGTGTCATATGAAGTCATGATACTCAAGTTTCTGCAGCCATTTTATGATCATGAGAAAAGATGTCATCAGTCTACTGAGGATGCGAGAGGAGAAAACTGGAAATACTGGAATTATCGAATTAACCCTGGATTAACCCTGAATTAACCATTGAATTAACCCTGGATCGGTCCTACTCTAACTTCTAACAGGGTAATAAATATCTGCATTGTTTAGGCCATAAATAGACATACATTCCATTTTTTTGTTGTTTTTCAAGACAGGGTTTCTCTGTATTGTCCTGGAACTCTCTCTGTAGACCAGGCTGGCCTCGAACTCACAGAGATCCTCCTGCCTCTCTCTCCCGAGTGCTGGGATTAAAGGTGTGTGCCACCAATGCCCGGCTACAATACATTATTTGAAGCCCCCCAAAATATTGTAAAGAGCAGGAAGGCAGGCGAGGCATGGTGGCATACACCTGTAATCCCAGACATCCTGGAGGGGGCCGGGAGTGCGCCAGAGGTTGCAGGGGGAGTAATAAAGTTTTTTTCTTTTCCATTGTGTGAGGATGCAATGTAATTTTATTCTTTCTGTAAAGCCCTAGAAACATTACAATACTTATGCAACAAACATTCAACAATCCCAAAGTAGAAATGATATAATGAAAACTCTAGCTGGTTGTGCTGGTGCACACCTGGAACCCTAGTCCTCAGGAGGCTGAGGCTGAAGGATCATGAGTTCAAGGTCAGTCTGGGCTACACAAGGAGATTCTGTCTCTAATAATAATAATAATAATAATAATAATAATAATAATGTAAATAAATATGTTATAAAGTATCAGTCACAAGCTCCAGGGATTGGAAAGTGGATATAAAGGGGCATTATTCTGCCTACCACAGTTGTTAAATGTGAAGACAGGTCTGGAATGAACTCCCAGTACTAAGGTACATTTGACAACTGGGATTTCATATGACTGCAGAAAAAGAGTTAGCAGAGGAGACAGGTCTCCTTGTGAGGCGCCATCATCTAGCACCTAGGACTCTGGTTCTCAATGTTCCCAGTCAACAGTGGGTGGATATAGACAGATCACTGTAAATAGACTGCCTAGGCAATACGGTTTGTGCCAAATACTCACTTTCCACTATGATGCTAAGATTTTGGTAAGTGGTAGGCAGAGGTGCTTATGGGGCAAGCCTCCAGGAAAATCTCAGCTACTGAGTCCCCAGTGTGTTTCCATGGGTACTATATCCCTTGAGGCTTGGGTATGGAAACCTGACCAAGTCAAGTGAATGAAGAAAGACAGAGACACAAACAGAAAAGCTAGGGTCAGGTGGACTGTGAGCACTCCGGTGGAGACCCACTAACTATTGAAACAACTAGAAACTTAGCACATTTATTATGTATAGCACAGGGAGAGGAGTTAGTCTCTGTAAGGGAGCACTCTCATGTTGTAAACATCTGGTGAAGCTGCGGTTGCTAGTTTTTGCTTACACTGACCAAGGGTTCGTAAACATTCACACTTGGACCAGAAGAAGGCTTTGCCATTCTGAGCCTGACTGAAGAAGGCTTTGGTGCTTTCCCATGAGTCTGAGGTTGGCATGACTGTGCCCACATGAAAAACACACATGCACTCAGGGCATCATTCACTAAGTTCTTACATGTTCACTCCGGTCTTCATTGGCTCCCCACACATGAACGGAAGTAGTGCGGGGAGATGTTACTGGTTTTTGTGTTGAAGGAGAGCACTTTTGCATGAACTCTGATGGGAGGTAAGAAGCATAGGCTTCCCCAGGCTCCACCAGCGTCTTTCCCCTTCTAACCCAGTTTGCCCATCATTGCTACATAACTGCTGTCTACCTCAGTCATGAGCACAATTATGTGAAAAATCTGTGAGTCCTAGGGACTCTTCACACATGGAGGGGACTTGGGGGATGCTGCAACCCAAAAATTCTTGCTCTTTTCATATGCCAACACCATGAAGTCCAAATAAAATCTTTCTTCATTTGTTTGTTTGCTTTTTGCAGTACTAGGGACTGAACCTGGGCCTTGCACATGCTAAGCAAACACTGTATCACAACGCTAAACCACCAGCAGAATGAAACATTTCTGAGAGGGACTTTGGCCACTCAACTGTTCAGTTGCAACTCCTTCAGGGCCCTATGAAGTGTAACAATTCATTGAATGAATGCAAGCTTAGCAAATGTTCTAAGTGCCATGCTAAGATCCAGGGACTAAAAAAACAACAAACGAAACTGAATGATGCAACATAGCCCTTGCCTTCAGGGATGTAAGGCAGGACCATAAACAACTAGAGTGGTCTGCAGTACATACATTAAGATAAGTGCGAATAGAAGCTATGGGAATCCAGGTGGTTCTATGTACATTGCTCTGCTGGCTGTGTACACAGTTTTGCACCTGTCTGGCGCTCACAACTGAAACGGTTACCTCAGTTTTTACAAACGAAGAGCCGCATCCAAAAGTCAAGTTTAGAGTTTTGCCTGATACCTCTTTTGTATCTCTCCTGCTGTGTGGATACACAAGGAAACGAGAGAAAGACCGCAAAGTGGTCACTGTGTCCTGTGGTCATCAAGGCTCTTTCCTCTGACAAGACCATGACTCATGTGTGGAAGCAGCCTAATGCCCTAAATGTCCTTGTTCATTTCTGTTTTATGAATGAGCGCCTTACCCCTTCTCTCCTCCTCGCCCCCCCAATCCTCCCCCCCACCCCGTGCTGTGGATTGAACCCGGGACTTCACAAATGATGGGCAAGCATGTCACCAACTAAACTACACCTTCAGCCTCTCCTGATGAACATTAATTCTCCTAATCAGATGGCAAGGACTGGGAAGAGAGAGTTTGTCAAATGTATTCTTTTCTGCATCTTCTCAAAATCAAACGCCACTAGCTACTTTGTTGTTAGAAAGTTGCCATCACACGGTACTATGTTATGTTGTCAAACAGCCCTGTCGCTAAGAAGAGGATGGGAAGAAAGACCGGTGAATCTTTTCTGAGTGACAACCAGCCTGGATGTCTTAAGGCCATGACAACTGCACCTGGTCTCTGCCTTATGGATTTTCTTGGTGAGAATAATAAGTATGAGAAAGCAGAAAGAACTAGAAAGGCCTGTCATCGTACAAAAAGGAAATGAAACGTTAAAAGGAGGAATCTCTTCGGCTGTTAACTCCAGGAACTCAATGAAGCCAAGTCACTAGCCCGAGGTTGCATATAGGGTCGCCTGGATGCTACTTGGGGGCTCTGGGTTTTGTGCTCCGCCGCAGCAGGCAGGCGGTCGTGGCGAGAGTGCACTAATAGTGACGGCGCTGATGACGGAGCCTCCGACCGGCGGGTGGCGGGTGAGAAGCGGCAGATTCTCGCGTCGGCCCTCACAGATTGGCTGTGCGGCTCAGCGCTGCGGGACAGTCTACGAGATCGGCACCCTGGGGCTCAGGCTCTGTAGTTCCCGGTCCTCGGCCTCCCACAGGTGTGGGCGAAAGCCTGCCATCTCGGCCGGGGACCAGCAGGCGGCGGTCTGCTGTAAGGGGGTCTCGTGCGATCAGCCCCAGCAACCCAGCTGCCCTCCCGAGGCTCCCGGGAGGCGACGCTGGGAGGACAGCAGAGAAGGCCAGGGACAGCCGCTTCTGGATTGCTTGAACCTCATCCTCACTAAATCGGAACACCTGCACCATGGGCGTTCGCATGACACAGGTGCAGTCCAGACACGCCCTGTCACCGCACCCTGCGTCCCTGCTTCGGATCTTCGGAATTCGGGGCGTCGGCTCAAAACTAGGAACGAAAATGGGCCTCTGCTTCTAACCCAAACCCGACAGGTGAGGGAATCCGGCACGGCAGGGGGAGGGAATCAGACTTGGCTTCACTCCTCGAGGCCACCTACCCTGACGAGGGTGTGGTCTTTAGACCGCCCCGCCCCACGGTGGGCGGGCTGAGCGTACGGGTCCCGCCTCCTGCCTATAAGAGTGGTGCGGCACTGCAGCTCCGCAGATCTCACCGAGACCCGTGACCCCGACTCAACGTGAGACGCACAACCCAGACTCATCATGGTGAGTGAGTCCCCGTGGGATCTCTCTGGTCCTGTAAATGTCACGCTCCTTTGGGGAACTCCCTCTTGAGAAGCCGAGGACCCTTCACTTAGCTTTCCAAATCTCCGGGAGATGCAAGAGTTTTGCACTCCCCCCGCCCTCCCGGTGACTTTGGCCTGGTGTGTTGTCCACCTTCAGAGTCTGGGGACCGGGGAGGGATGTTTCTTCACTAGCAGAGAGGAGCCCTACTGTAGTGCCCTCCTGCCGAACCAAGCGTCTTATGTCCCAACTCTCCTGAGGGGAGTCACGCGGTCCTGCGTCCAGTCCTCTGTTCGGGCGGCGGAAGACCTGCTAGGCTGCCCCCGTCACCCATCCCTATCCCCTGAGTCCCTGGAACTGACCCAACACGTGCTTGGCGCCGGATGGTAGAAGGGGTTACTTAGTACCGCACCTCGTCTTCCTCGGTGTGCCTCCTTCCCACTTACACCCCCATACGTGACTCAGCACCCCCTTCTGAGCCAGGAGGGGTTGCGGGAATGGGGCTTGGCCTGGGGAGGCCAGCGGGCCCCTCCTACGGGAGCGCTGGTGTTAGGAGGACAGGCAGAGACAGCTGGCGCTGATCGACAGCCCTGGCCGAGGCCAGGTTGGCGGGGGAAGGGAAAGAGGTGTATGTAGGGGGTTGTATTTATAGCTCCGGAGCGGGGGCAGAAACCCAATCCGGGCTTTCGGCTGGGAAGTAACTGGAAAGACTCCAGTGGGAGAGCAGACTAGGGCCCAGGTACAGATGGCTCTCCCCTTGCCTGGTATGTGAGGCAAGGCAGGTTTCCTCAAGGGCCTCCTGGCAGGTTCCACTTCCTTTTCTAGGTACGTAGAAATTGCAAAAACAACCCCCCCTTCCCGCGCGCGCGCACGCGCGTCACTTGGTTATGGAGAGGGTGCTGCAAGGGTTAAATTATAGACTGCCTGGCCGGAGCCTCGGACGGCCAGTGCGCCAGTATACCTGTATTGCCTGCACCTGCCGTCAGCGCTTACCCGCATTATTGCTGCTATTTCCGTGCGGGCTGAGGCGGAGGATGGAGGTGGTGAAGCCATGCAGAGTGTGGGGGTGGAGGTGGGGAGAGAAGCCAGATGGGATTGATTCCCCAAGGCCAGATGGGATTTAAAGGTGGTGGGGGTTACCGTATTCTGATGGCCAGAATGGTCAGTTAATACCAGATGGAAGGTTGAGACACCTCTTTGCCCACAGGAAAGAAGGGGAGAGGGTCGTGAGAAATTTTATCTTCAAGGCAAAAGATTAACCAAGTAGGAGGGTGCTAGCTATAAAATGTAAAAGATATTTTAGAAGCTGCATGGACTGGAGGCAGCTGGAAAGCCTGTCTCTGTCTGTCTGTCTGTCTGTCTTGTCTGTCTGTCTGTCTCTCTCTCTCTGTCTCTCTCTGTCTCTCTCTGTCTCTCTCTCTCTCTCTCTCTCTCACACACACACACACACACACACACACACCCTGTTGTAGCTGCTGCAGCCGTGCCTGTCATGTGTACAGCATTGCCCTCCCTGTCCTCTCTGGGTGTCCCATGGATGTAACAGGATTATACAGCTCTCACTTGATAAATTCTCTAAGGGGTCGGTCTGCCCTGCTGGACACCTCCAATCTGGGGAGCCCTGTGCTGAGGAGACTGGAGAGGCCGCCAGTTGCTTCTGACCTCTGTCGGCTCCAACCTTACCATACTTTTACCAACTGAGTAATCTTAGCTAATAGGTGACAGCCTGGGAGGGGACCTCATTAAGTGAGGAGTTGTGGATGTGGCACTTATGCTGTGACCTTTTCTGTATCCCTCAGCGTGAGTGCATTTCAGTCCATGTGGGGCAGGCAGGTGTCCAGATGGGCAATGCCTGCTGGGAGCTCTACTGTCTGGAACATGGGATTCAGCCTGATGGACAGATGCCCAGTGATAAGACCATTGGTGGAGGGGATGACTCCTTCACCACCTTCTTCTGTGAAACTGGAGCTGGAAAACATGTGCCTCGGGCAGTCTTCGTGGATCTGGAGCCTACTGTGATTGGTGAGCAGGGGTGGAGGGTTCACTTTTGAGGAAAGTCCAGTGTCTCTTGCAGTGTGTCTAGACTGGGTTTTTGTGATCTTGAAGCCCCTTGACTTTATTTGATGATGAAGATGGATGCTGACCCTGGGCTGGCAAAAGAATGAGCTAGTCTTCCATGTATCTTCTGCTCTTGAGGGTGGGGAGGAGGAGAGTCTCTGCTGAGCATAACCTTGTGGTTTTTTGCCTCAGCAATGTGATATATGGTCTTTCAGATGAGATCCGAAATGGCCCATACCGACAGCTCTTCCACCCAGAGCAGCTTATCACTGGGAAAGAAGATGCGGCCAACAACTATGCCCGTGGCCACTACACCATTGGCAAGGAGATCATCGACCCAGTGCTGGACCGGATCCGCAAACTGGTGAGACTATAGCTTGGCAGCTTTGGAGTCAATGTTCAGGAAGTTTTCAGATCCATTTCTGGGATCGTCTCCAGGTGTATGTTTTAGAATTCAATGCTGTTTAGGGGGGACATTCAGTCTTTGCCCTAACTTCTGAGCTACTTTAGGCCTCTCCCTACCTACATTGCTCTTTCTTCCTTGCCTTTCAGTCTGATCAGTGCACAGGACTTCAGGGCTTCCTAGTATTCCACAGTTTTGGAGGGGGCACCGGCTCCGGCTTCACCTCCCTGCTGATGGAGCGGCTCTCTGTGGACTATGGCAAGAAGTCCAAGCTGGAGTTCTCCATCTATCCAGCTCCACAAGTATCCACAGCTGTGGTGGAGCCCTACAACTCCATCCTGACCACCCATACCACCTTGGAGCACTCAGACTGTGCCTTCATGGTGGACAACGAGGCCATCTATGACATCTGCCGCCGTAACCTGGATATCGAGCGTCCAACCTATACCAACCTCAACCGCCTCATCAGCCAAATCGTCTCCTCCATCACAGCTTCCTTGCGCTTTGATGGGGCCCTCAATGTGGACCTGACAGAGTTCCAGACCAACCTGGTGCCCTACCCTCGAATCCACTTCCCCCTGGCCACCTATGCACCAGTCATCTCTGCAGAGAAGGCCTATCACGAGCAGCTGTCAGTGGCAGAGATCACCAATGCCTGCTTTGAGCCTGCCAACCAGATGGTGAAGTGTGACCCTCGGCATGGCAAGTACATGGCCTGCTGCCTGCTGTACCGTGGAGATGTGGTGCCCAAGGATGTGAATGCTGCTATCGCTGCCATCAAGACCAAGCGCAGCATCCAGTTTGTGGACTGGTGCCCCACAGGCTTCAAGGTTGGTATCAACTACCAGCCACCCACTGTGGTGCCCGGGGGTGACCTGGCTAAGGTGCAGCGTGCAGTGTGCATGCTGAGCAATACCACTGCCATTGCTGAGGCCTGGGCTCGCCTGGACCACAAGTTTGACTTGATGTATGCAAAGAGGGCTTTTGTACACTGGTATGTGGGTGAGGGCATGGAGGAGGGTGAGTTCTCTGAGGCTCGAGAGGATATGGCTGCCCTGGAAAAGGATTATGAGGAAGTAGGCATCGACTCCTATGAGGATGAGGATGAGGGAGAAGAATAGACAGCTGCTTGGAGCCTGTTTTCATTGTTTATTGCAAAATCCTTTTGAAATAAAGTCTCCCTGCACGGTTTCTTGTCCCCTTTGTGACTGCTTGAGCTTCTGCTGTGGCTGCTACTTCCCGCTACTTGCTGCTCGTGACCTTTTACCATTATGTGGCTGAAGGTGGGCCCCGTATTGAGCCTCAGAAAGTATGAACTTAAGGACTTTGATGTAAGGTCCTAAGGACACCCAGAATAGGAAAGAAACAAGGACTAAATCCTGGACTTGTCTGTTTAGCTATAAACTATTGCAAGATCCAATCCTTCACTTTTCCTAATAGTAATTGATGTCTGGTAGATTTTTTGTTTTGTTTTTGTTTTTCCAAGTGTCTGGTGGTTTCTATTGGATGATTGACTGCTTTTGCTCTTGCTGCTGCTGCTTCAAACTCAATGGCTTTGGAAGCAAGACTTGGCCCAAGCTTCGTTGTACACTGAGGGTTTAGGAATGGGGGCTGGGCGGGCCCAAAGTTCCTGGGCGTAGAGCCACCTCACAAACTTGGGGGATGGGCGGGAACAAGGGCAATCTCCTGGTTGTTTGTGCCACCCCACCTCCAGCAGCTTTGCATAGCTTGCTGTCTATCTTGCTTACTGGGGCTTGAGCTATGCTATTAAAAGTCAGGATGTCTCCCCTGTTTGTGTTCTTTTGGCCTCAGCCTCTGCTCGGGGTGGAAGCCTGCCTGGACCCTAGGGAAAAATTATACTTCACTAATAGGCACCCTAGGACTCAGGTTGACGTCAGCATGTAGGGGTGGGCATGGCTTGGGGGAGGAAGCTTCAAAATCTCCAGGACAGCCAATCCTGCCCTTGCTTCCCCTCCCTGGTGATTCAGGGACGCAGTGCCCTTCCCTGAGGAACTGGTTTAAAGCCCAGCTAAGGCAGGGTGCCTGTTTACTCAGCAAATGGGGCAGGAAGTGCCTGCTGGATACTGCCACAGGCCACTGGCCTCATCAATTATTAACTGTGTATGAGCTAGGATAGTCAGGGAGACTGGAAAAAAATGGAAGCCAGTTCCACTCCCTCTGTCCTCAGCTGAGGAAGGGAGACCTAGTATGTTCCACCCAGAGGTCATGGAGTTGGCAAACCTGCTGGGCTGGGCTGTTCTAAGCTACCCACCTTCAGAATGAGTGACAGAACTAGTTGAGTGTGCTTGCAAAGGGACCCTGGTCCCACTCTTCAGCACAGGCAGAAACCAGCTCAAGCTGGAGACTCTGGTTTTGACCATGGGAAGCTTAAAGACCTGTCTGCTGCCAAGCAGTCAAATCTCAAGAAGTCTTGTCTGCCTCTGCCATCACACCAGTCCCTCCTCCCAGGCTAGTCCCTTGGAAATGGCAACCAGACAGTTGGTTCTTTTTCTCTCCAGACACAATGACCTAAAATACACATGCTCTGTTTTCACTTTATTCTCCTGTTTATGTATTCTCCTGCTCCCAGATTTGGAGGCAGAACATGATGTGTGCCCAGCAGTCCAGCTTTGAGCCCTATTTTCTGTTTCACTTTCCCCCAACTCACCCTAGGCTCCTTGCCTAGGTACTGGGATAAGAGAGCAGAGCACTCAAGGACCCACCATCCTTGCCCCTAGCTGTAAGAGCCATCCTGGGTAGAGTGGAAGGAGTTCCCACGAGGGATGAAAACGTCATCCTATCAGATTTGGGTGGTGTGCTGGCCAGGAGCAGGTGGCTGCAATGCCTCCAACTGACTGAGGAGGACAGGAATGTGAGGGCGCTGCTGGGGGTCCACAGTCATCATAGAGCCCAAAAGCTGTCGCAATGCTGAAGAATGCCTGTGGGAGGTGGAGGGCAGAGAACTGGAGGTCGCCTAGAATAAAGTTGCTAAGATTCCATCTTGGCTGGCTCTAGGCAAGAGTCTACGGTGCTTGGTGTCCCTCTTGCTGCTCACCTGGGGCTTTGTGGGATGCTGAGTTCATTCTGCACAGCAAGGGCCACACTGTCACCCTTCTGGAACACCATATCATAAGGGCCTTCCCCAAACATCATGGCATAAAGCACGCAGCCTAGGGACTGAGCATAATTTGGTTAGTTTCTGGAAAGGGAAAAATGGTATCCCTTTTATTGCTACGGTAAAAGGAGACCACTTAAGCTAAAACTATGCTAACCTCACCCTGAGGAACTGTTAGCAGGAGGCCTCTTCAGCCCCTGCTTAGCTACTGCCTCCAGCAGTTGACCCAGTTTAGCCACAGAGATTACTCCACTTCCTGAGAACGATATCACTGATGGTTCCCAGGAAGGAAGTGGGGAACTATGGTGACATACTGTGGTTCTGGGGTTCCATGCAACAGAAACCAAAGGTCCCCTTCCCTCTACTCCATAGTAACTACAGAGCCACACCCTTCCCCACCCAAGTTCCCGCCTATATGCTCCTCACCCAGACATCAGTCCGCTCATCGATGACACAGTGGCTCTGCACAGAAAAAAGCTCTGGTGCCCGGTAGGAGATGGTGCACCGCTGGGCCGCCCAGTCCTGGAACAGTGTCCCCAGAGCTCAAAAGTGGAGCACAAGCCATATCATATGACCAAATCAGTGCATGCATCAGAATGAGTTGGGGATGGGGGGGAAATGGCCAAAGGAACCTGGAGACTCTCTTACCTGTAGAGCTAGGGCCTGGCGTGAGCCCTCCACCTGGATGCAGGCTTGATTCATAGAACCCAAATCCATTAAAACTGGCTGCCCCTCATCACCAAGCAAAATATTGGTGGGCTTCAGGTCCCTGGAGGGAAGTGAAAATGACCCCAAGGGCATCCTGGACAGGGAAGCTGGGATGCCAGGGAGCACCATGGGGAGAGTGCAGACATATCCCAATTCTCTTGACCCAGCTCTTCCCCTGGGTGCCAATAAGTGCACAGGGCCCTCCCACTGACCTGTGAGCATAACCTTTGGCATGAATGGCCTCAAGGCCTCTGCAGATACCCAGCAACAATGGCAGGATTTGGTCTTCAGTCAGGAAGTTGCCTTGGTCCTTCAGTCTTTCTATCTCATTCCACAGTGTACCTCTCTACAACACAAATTTTCCTATGTCGAGATGGTTTTGAAATCTCTTCTTACTACCTGGCACTCCTTTCTATTGGGTCAAGGCCTGTCAACCTTTTACCACATACACTGTTACTGATCATCCGGGGCTCTGTGGGATGTCCAATTCCTATGGGACCCTATGGTCCTGTAAGCCCCAAATTTAAAATGACCCAAACCAGTACGTGTGTTCCCAGCATGTTTATGTCTGACCACCCACAGAGTCCTTGGTAGGGCTGTGAAATGTGTTACAATCCCCTCTGTAACCAGCAGTCTTTCTGACCTTGAAGAAGGGTAGCAGCAGCCAGGCTTCATGCTTAGCACCTCGTTCCTTCAAGCAGTACGCCACGAGGCGAAGGATGTTGGGATGGTGGAAGAGACGATGCATGTCCGCCTCTCTCTGGGCCTCTTCCTGGTCCTGCTGCTCATGACACAGGATTCGCTTCAGGGCGTAGAAGTGTCCATCATGTAACCCCTCCACTAGGTCCACATAGCTGAACCCACTGTGGGCCAAAGGGGTCAGTGAAGGACCATGTCATCTCCCACAGGGGTCAGTGAAGGACCATGTCATCTTCCACAGGGTCAGTGAAGGACCATGGTCATCTCCCACAGGGTCAGTGAAGGACCATGGTCATCTCCCATCTCCCACAGGGTCAGTGAAGGACCATGGTCATCTCCCATCTCCCACAGGGGTCAGTGAAGGACCATGGTCATCTCCCATCTCCCACAGGGGTCAGTGAAGGACCATGGTCATCTCCCATCTCCCACAGGGGTCAGTGAAGGACCATGGCCATCTCCCACAGGGGTCAGTGAAGGACCATGGCCATGTCCCACAGGGTCAGTGAAGGACCATGTCATCTCCCACAGGGTCAGTGAAGGACCATGGCCATCTCCCATCTCCCACAGGGGTCAGTGAAGGACCATGGCCATCTCCCACAGGGTCAGTGAAGGACCATGGTCATCTCCCATCTCCCACAGGGGTCAGTGAAGGACCATGGTCATCTCCCATCTCCCACAGGGGTCAGTGAAGGACCATGGTCATCTCCCATCTCCCACAGGGGTCAGTGAAGGACCATGGCCATCTCCCACAGGGGTCAGTGAAGGACCATGGCCATGTCCCACAGGGTCAGTGAAGGACCATGTCATCTCCCACAGGGTCAGTGAAGGACCATGGCCATCTCCCATCTCCCACAGGGGTCAGTGAAGGACCATGGCCATCTCCCACAGGGTCAGTGAAGGACCATGGCCATCTCCCATCTCCCACAGGGTCAGTGAAGGACCATGGTCATCTCCCACAGGGTCAGTGAAGGACCATGGTCATCTCCCAAAGGGCTTGGACCCAGAGGGATGCCCTTGAGGAGGGGTGCCTCTCCCATGGAGTAGAAACCCTCCCAACATGTGGCTCTCATATAGCTTCAAGACTTAGGGTTTGATCTCCTCAAGAGCAGGGACACAGATATCACTGAGGTTCCATGGTCTGACTACAAGATATTCAATTAATATCAAGTAGCAATAACATCAATCAGGTGTTTATGAGCCAGGCACTGGGTGACACGTTTAAAAAAAAATACTATCTCAATTCTCGCAAGCCCCTCAGTGAGAAATCTCTATTAAGCAGAGAAGGAAACCATTTACTTAAGGTCCCACAAGATGCATCCAGAAGGCCAGGGTTCACAGTCCACTTCCCTGACCCATGCAGCTGAGTCGGGTGAGGTAGAATCTAAGGCTAATGCTCTGTTTCAATCACATGCTGACCACTGTCCCTAAATGACCTGGGACTAGCTAAGTGACTTCCAAACACTCACCCCTCCCCCAATTTCTGGATGAAGAGGTAACGCTTATTGTCAATGATGACAGTTCCCCGGGAGCAGACACACAGTGCGTGGCCCATAATGTCTCAGTCATCCTCTTCAAGGATGGTCTTTCTTCCAAGGAGAGTGGGCTCTTCCAGGCAATGGGCTGGGGGCCCAGCGGAGCATGCTGGAATGAAAACAGCAGGTCGAGGGTCAAGAACAATCCCGAGAGCCACTGGGGTACCCATACAGAGAGCTCAGGTCCAGCTCCGGGAACCGAGATCCTCGTCTAAAGGAAACAGGCCCCGGAGACTCCAGAGCTAAGAAGGCTGAGTTCTGGCGCTTCAACGCGTCAAGCCACGCTGCGTCTTACCAGGCCGCTTCCTTCAACCCCGGCACACCTTCGGCCAGGTCCGGCTCTCACGCCCGTCGGGCATGAGGTGGCTGCGCAGGAGCGGGACTTGAGCCCACCTCTGGCTGATCCCACCCTCCGTCGCCCGGGACCGAGTCCAGGGTCTGCCAGTACAGACTCTCCACTGACCTGCTTCGGGCCTGAGCAAAGGGCCAGGGACCGGAAGCCCCGGTGACATCATCAGTTCGCGTCGAAGTAACGGCCCGCTGTATCCTAGCAACAAGAGGCAGCAAGAGGCTATGGGGACCCGGAAGTGAGAGTCGGGGGCCCGGCTAGACCTGGGGGGGTGGAATGGTTTCTGTATCTCGCTGAGGGTTCCCATTTGGCCTTCAGGAAGGGTCAAGACTCAGGGACTTGTACCAAAGGGGAGCAAAACCGGGCTCTGCCTGAGGCCCCTAGGACCTCCGTCCCCCAATGTCGAAGGTAGGAGGCCTCAGAAAGTGGCCTACTACAGTCTAGCCTGAAGGAGGGCCCAGGGAGGGGTGGGTCCTGGCCCTTATATGCCTGGACGTCTGATCCCTTAACCCTTCCAAGCCTCTAGCCTGTGTTCCATCGCCTTAGCTAGAGTCGGAGTGCGCCTTTGAAACAGATTGCCGGTTTCTAAATCTGGTCCTAATAGTCTCCTAGCTGTGCGACCTCCAGGAAGTGACTTAGCCTCTCAGATCCTCACTCTTCCCAGTTGTAGCAGCAGTACCTAGGGAAAAGTGTTGTGAATTATAAGGCCAAACTGACAACTTGCAATTCCAGCTCAATTGAATTAATTGTGACTTTGGACAGCCACTTAATTCATTTTCCTTGTCTGTAAGATGAAAATGGTAATTATTTCACCGTATTTTTCTTTCAAGATTAAATGAAGCATCTGTCATACATTATCTGACACATAGCCTTCAATGTGTGTCGATAAATAGAAATTGTTGTATTTTCTACCCTGATTCTCACATCTACAGCTGTGAAGGCAGGAGAAATGGAAAATTGGATTTCCAAGCCTTTGTATTATGCAGTTGTTTTCACATCTCTTGCCTAGATAGGCAGATATGTTGGGAAGGGGTGCACCTTCAAAATAAAAGAGAGAGAGAGAGAGAGAGAGAGAGAGAGAGAGAGAGAGAGAGAGAGAGAGAGAGAGAGAGAAACAGACTCCTTGTAACCCGGTTTCCCTTTTCCATAGTCATGAGCACCGTGAAGATTTTCACTGTTTCTGCACCTGTTTTAGCTCTTCGTTCTGTTGCCACTCATAGATTTAACCTGATGTGTGCCAGATCCTTTGCTGGTCATGGAGATTCGAGACACCCTACAAGTCCTTAGAGAGTTCGGTATAGAAGAGCAAGGCACCTTATTAAAATATAGATTCTGATTCTATTGTCTTGGGTAGGACCCGGGACTCTGCATTTCTTACAAGCTCCCAGGTGCTGCTGCTGAAGCCCATTAGCGAACAGCGCTTTGAATAAAGGCGAGATGTAAAGGATTTTTCAAACTAGTGCAAGGTTGGGTGGCTGCCGGTCAAAGGCAAAGTCCGGGTTAACTGTCTGAAAACTTGAGGTGGTCTCCGCCTCTCTGCTTGCTGAGGTTCCCTCCCAGGAATCTGACACATGGTGGGTGGGGCAGCCCTCACAGAGCAGAAGAACCCTGTAAGTGCCATGGCTGCTAAGATGTTGCCTGATCCGACTTCCCTGCTGCTGCGGCTTGTGATGCTGCTGTTACTGCTGCGGTCCCAGGTAAACTGAGCGGGTCGAACTGCCTATCTGGATGTGGGGGAAGGGAAAGAGTCGGCAGAAGAGAGATGGTCACGCACAGACAGGGTCAATTCGGTCTCTTAAGCTTTGGGTAGACATTGACCCTCGCTCCAGACCTCTGCAGAGCAGGCTTTTTCCCTTGCAGGCAGAAGCTCGCTCCTTCGTAGTGGATCGGCAACATGACAGGTTCCTCCTGAACGGCGTCCCGTTCCGCTATGTTTCTGGCAGTCTGCACTACTTTCGCGTACCGCGGGTACTTTGGGCCGACCGGCTTCTCAAGATGCACTTGAGCGGCCTCAACGCTGTACAGTTGTAAGAAGTGCTCTCTAGGGCTTGGCGGAAGCGACATTTACTCTTCCTTAGAACAGGGTCCCCAGGCAAACAGACTGGGTTTGAAAAGGGTTTGAGTTCCAGGACTCCTCAGGCAAGGGTGGGAAATGGCGGCCCAGAACCTCCTCCTAGCTGCTTCTCTCTCTCAAGTTCTGAGTCCCCTAGTTACCTCTGGGTCCTGTTAACATCTTCCTTTCTCAGTTACGTGCCCTGGAACTACCATGAGCCAGAGCCTGGGATCTATAACTTTGACGGCAGCCGGGACCTCATTGCCTTTTTGAATGAGGCAGCTAGAGCGAACCTGCTGGTCATACTGAGACCCGGACCTTACATCTGTGCCGAGTGGGAAATGGTGAGTGAGTCGGAGAAGGGCAGAACCAAGGGCGAAGCTCTTGTGGGGTTTCATACTCTCCTTTCTGCTCATACTGTAGAGGGCATTTCTAGCACTATCCTCAACTCCCTTCTTCTGTCCTCCCCCACTGCACCCCAAAACAAAGCTATCTCTAGCTCAAGAGGTAGTTTATCTGGTAATCCCAGCATTTAGGAAGCTGACGGGAAGACTGTTGTTTGAATTTGAGGCTAGCCTGGGCTACAGAGTGAAACCTTGTAAAACAAAACAAAAACCCTTCGTGCTTATACGTTGCGTTTGTGTTTTTCTCAAGGGAGGTCTCCCGTCTTGGTTGCTTCGGAAACCTAATATTCACCTGAGAAGCTCAGATCCAGGTGAGTTGAGACAAAAGATTCGAGTGTCTGAACAAAGGACCATCCGTTACTTGGAAGTCATCTTTATGAATAGTGTGTGAGGGGAACCCTGGCAGATTTCATGGCAGACAAGGGTGGCGGAGGCAGATTCTTTCCTTCATGTTTAGCAGAATGCTAGAAACTGAGAACTGAGAGACCTAGTCCCTGTGCAAAATAAAACTTATAATAAATAATGTGTGATGCATAGCAGGCATCACTTACAAGGTAGAGACAGGAGGGTCAGGAGTGACGGTCACCCTCTCCAGTCTCAGTCTGCTTCCCATTTCCCTTTCCTCTAAGTGCTGGGTTGTCCCAGGATACAGTCCTTGGATAGACCTGTTTTCCAATTTTGTTCTAATTTAGGCAATCTCATCATTGTGTACTAGAATTAACCCTTGAAGAATCGAACGGCTCCCAAATATGCACCTCTCTGCTAGTACCTTTTCCATGACTTCTCTAAACATACGAAAGTCCTATGTTGCTTCCCTTTATAGGCAAATAAAAAGTGCGTGATATAACTGAAACTACGCTTCTGGTATGGCTTTTCAAACCAGCTGCTTGTTTCTAAATCTCCCCTTGTCAGCTAATGGCACTCCATCTTCTACCTGAGCACTCTAAATACTGTAGTGTAACCCTTCACATCTCTCCTGCATTCAGACTCTTTCCTGTCACCCTGTGTTCAGCCCATCAGAAAAATCTTGTACGACTCTCAACAACATTGAATTTCATTATTTCCGGTCACTTCCACTACCACCTACTGGCCCAAGCCTCCCCTTGCTGACATCTTCATTTTTTTCATCCTGTTGCTCTTTCTGGTTGGTTTCCCTCCTGAATAGTCTGAGCCAGTGAGCTTCTATAAAATTAGTTTGAATATACATATCAAGTTATATCATGTATCCACTTAAACCTCCCTAATAAGCTTTCCTTTTATTCCGAATATGAACCACTAATCCCTGAAACAGTCTAGTAGGCCCTAGGCTCATCTCCCTGGTGTCTGCCCTGCTGCCCCAGCCACACTGCCTCATGCTATCTTCACACTTAGCAGCCTCAGGTAAGGCCTTCATATGTGGCATTCCCTCAGCACCTCTGCGGAAGTCACGTTCAGGGACACTTCCTGCCACCTTCTAAATTTTAAGCATCCTAGACTGAACTATCATATGCCTCCTTTCCTGCCTTGTAGTTTCTGCCATGTGTTAGTCTGCCTCTACTCCTAAAAAGAGAATTCATAAGTCAGAGGTTATTTTTGTTTTCCCTTCTATATAACCAGAACAGTGCTTGAAGCACAGTCAGCACCCATACATATTTGTTGAATGAATAAATATGGTTTCATATGTGCTTGGGTGGACATCCTTTATGTAAAACATAAAAAGAAAAAAAATACGGGCTGGATAGATGGCTCAGCAGTTAAGAACAATGACAGCTCTTCCAGAGGTCCTGAGTTCAATTCCCAGCAACCACATGGGGGCTCACATCTATAATGGGTTCTGATGCCCTCTTCTGGACTGAAGGTATATGTGCAGATATAGTACCATATATAAAAACAAAAACAAAAAAGGAAAGAAAAATAATTAAATGATTTAAGTATTTTTAATGGGCAGAGCATGGCAATACATGTCTTTAATCCCATCACTTGGATGGCAGAAAGAATCAGGTAGATCTCTGTGAGTTCAAGACCAGCCTAGTCCACATAAGAAATTCTAGTTCAGTCAAGGCTACCTTATGAGACCTTTTTTCCAACAAAAAAGAATTAAAAAATAATGCTTATGAGGCCAGGTGGTGGTGGCGCACGCCATTAATCACAGCACTCGGGAGGCAGAGGCAGGCAGATCTCTGTGAGTTCGAGGCCAGCCTGGTCTTCAAAGAGAGTTCCAGGACAGCCTCCAAAGCCACAGAGAAACCCTGTCTCGAAAAACAAAACAAAACAAAATAATGCTTATGAGATGGGCCAGCAGGTAAAGGTTCTTGCTTCCAAACCTGCCAGCCTGAGTTTGAATCCCTTGGATTCAAGTTGTCCATGGCTTGAGTGCTTGAGTGCACGCACGTGCATACACACATATACACACTAAATAAATATTATTAATAACTTCTTTTAAGCTGGGCGTCGGGGGCATACGCCTTTAATCCCAGCACTCAGGAGGCAGAGGCAGGTGGATCTCTGTGAGTTCGAGGCCAGCCTGGTCTACAGAGCGAGTTCCAGGACAGCCTCCAAAACAATACAGAGAAACCCTGTCTCGAAAAAAGAAGTTCTTTTAAACCAGATGGTGGAGGTACACACCTTTAATCCCAGTACTTGGATGACAGAGGCAGGCAGAGCAGATCAGATCTTTGTGAGTTTAAGGCCAGTCTGATTTATATAGTGAGTTCTAAGATAGTCAGTGCTACATAGGAAGATCCTGTCTAAAAAAAAGAATTAAGACATAAGTAAAAATGCCGGTGACCAAGCCTAATAGCCAGAGTTTGATATTTGGGACCCAAATGGTATAAGGAGAAAAACTGACTCCTGAAGGTTGACTTTCACACCTGTGCCACAACAGCACATACATTTATTCACACACACACACACACACACACACACACACACACACACACACACACTTTACTCTCAACAACATTGAATTTAACTACTTCTTGTTACCCAGACTGCTGGCCTAAACTACCCCCCGGCTGTCATATCATAATAGCATATACATAAGCAGACACATATAAATAAATAAATGTAATTAAAAAATATGAGCATGGCTGGGCGTTGGTGGTGCACGTCTTTAATCCCAGCACTCGGGAGGCAGGGGAAGGTGGATCTCTGTGAGTTCGAGGCCAGCCTGGTCTACAGAGTAAGTGCCAGGATAGGCTCCAAAGCAACACAGAGAAGCCCCATTTTAAAATATATATATATGAGCATAAAGAATTGAGGCATAAATTAACATCAACTAGAGAAAGGGGGATGGGAGAAAAAGTGTCAGGAAGAGAAAATAACATGCATGAATGCATTGCAGAGGGGGGATCATGAAAGTAATAAATAGTTGAGAATTTAGGGCATGAAATCACATGGACTGTTCATTAGATAAGAGTACATACAAGTCAAATACTACTTTTCTGTGAAATTTCACATCATTCTTAGGTTGACTATATAATAGCTCCATATTATGTGTTTAGACTTTTTTTCTTACGTGGAGTCTTAGGAAACTCTATAGTTTCCTGTACTCCTAGAGCTTCCTCTAAGAGTCACGGCTCCTGAGACTGTGGAGGTGACTCAGTACATCAGAGTGCGAGCTTCTAGAAAAGCCAGGTTTGATTTCTAGCAGCTATATGGTGGCTCATAACCATCTGTAACTCCAGTTCCAGAGGATCAATGCCCTCCTCTGGCCTCCTTTGCAGTCACCAAACACATGGTACAGAGACATAACATGCAAGCAAAACATTCATAATATAAAAAACAAATAAAAATAATAAAATCCCCCAGATTTATTTGTGAGCCAGGGTAAGGGAAGCTACAGCCTAGAGTGTAGCACTAAGGAAAATATCAAGGATTTTGGGAAGGGGAGCTGTGAAGGTAGTGGCTCCTAATGAGCAGCCCATACTGCTCCTTCCTTTAGACTTCCTTGCTGCTGTGGACTCCTGGTTCAAGGTCTTGCTGCCCAAGATATATCCATATCTCTACCACAATGGGGGCAACATCATTAGCATTCAGGTATGAATGGGAAGTGGGCTGGGCAAGAGAAGTAGGTACAAGGTGTCCTCATAGCTGGGCCCCTCTCTTTCCTTTTCCCTGGCAGGTGGAGAATGAGTATGGTAGCTACAGGGCCTGTGACTTCGAGTACATGAGACACTTGGCTGGCCTCTTCCGCGCATTGCTAGGAGACAAGATCTTGCTCTTCACCACAGATGGGCCTCAGGGACTCAAATGTGGTTCCCTCCAGGGACTCTATACCACTATAGATTTTGGCCCAGGTCTCCTAAACAAGGGTTGGGAGTGAAGTCTGGGCACCTCTCTGTGATGCATGTTTTTACCCTTTTTCTTTTTGCAGCTGACAACGTGACCAGAATCTTCTCCCTGCTTCGGAGTTATGAACCCCATGGGCCACTGGTGAGGGGCCATCAGGAAGGGGAATCAGAAAAGTAACCTGGCTGGAATGGGGCTAACTTTGTCCCCATCTCACTATGGCTCCTTTCACTTCTCCCCCTAGGTGAACTCTGAGTACTATACAGGCTGGCTGGACTACTGGGGTCAGAATCACTCCACGAGGTCCAGTTCAGCAGTAGCCGAAGGACTAGAAAAAATGCTCACGCTGGGAGCCAGTGTGAACATGTAACTGGGGACACAATCATTTTCCTGGGAGTTGGGGTTTACAGTTAAGATTTGATAGGTCAGATTTTGCCCTTTCTCCCACCCACCCCCACTTTAGGTATATGTTCCATGGAGGTACTAACTTTGGATACTGGAATGGTGAGTACTGTCCCTGTGGTAGAAGCAGGAGGTAACAAGGAATCAAAATCTTGGGCTGGACAGATAGGATGTCTACCACTTTCCCCTCTAACTGCAAGATTTTCTGCACAAAGCTCTTTGTTTAGTGCTTTTGCCCTAAGATGATGTCGAATTAATTAAGTTACTTTAATCCAGGTGCTGACGAGAAGGGACGCTTCCTTCCAATTACTACCAGCTATGACTATGATGCACCCATATCTGAAGCAGGGGATCCCACACCTAAGCTTTTTGCACTTCGAAGTGTCATCAGCAAGGTGCCCTTTTATTAATTGGGGAGAAGGGAGAATGCCCACATTGTTAAGGAGCCCTACAAACTGGTGGTGTTTGTTTGGGTAACAGAGCCCTCTTAGCATTCCTTGAAAAACTTACCACTCCTGTAGGATTATCTGGGGAACTATACACATGTGAAAAATTATAGGGTCTTCATGGCTCCCTGCAGCCCATCCCTGGGTTCCAGGTCAAGAACCTTCTTTTAGGGCCTTGGATTGTTTTGCTTTTCCTATGACTACTGAGAGAATTTGGGCTCAGTTCCAGGAAATTCCCTTGGGACCTTTACCTCCCCCCAGCCCCAAGATGAAGCTTGGACCTCTGGCTGTGAACCTGGTAAGTTTCTCCTCCTCTTTCCTGGTCTTACACCATTGTTTTCTGAATCACTTACCTTGAGCAGCCGCCAATTCAGACACTTAGCAGTTTGGTTGCCCTTTGTCCTCACAGGATGGGAATTTGCTGTCTTTCCTAGACTTTCTCTGCCCCCATGGCCCCATCCGTTCAGTTTTGCCTTTGACCTTTGAGGCTGTCAAGCAGGTAAGGCTTAAAGTTGCATCTGATGGGAATGGCAGACTCCTTCAGCAGCTACAACCAAAAGTTACTCTAGCTACTAATCTTCCTCACAGAGATGGTCCTTATCACCAGCTCATCTGAAAGTCCCCATTTTTCTGTATCTAGGACCATGGCTTTATGCTGTACCGGACATACCTGACTTACACTATTGTAGAACCAACACCATTCTGGGTGCCAAATAATGGAGTTCATGACCGTGCCTATGTGATGGTGGATGGGGTAAGACCTAATTCCCAACCAACTTATGACTTCAGTTCCTTCCCTTCCCCCAAACCCTATAGCTTTACAGTTTCTCCATCTCTAACCCTTTCCCACTTGTTTTTCCACATGGATAGAGGTTCTGGTTATAAGCTGGATGAGGGAGACCATGATTAGGAATAGTTTGTTAACCAGGGATGTGGTAGGGCATAGGTGTATCCCCAGCACTCAGTAGGCTGCAGCAGGGAAGTCACAGCATGGGCTACATAGTGAGTTGTGGCTGCTGGACCACATAGAGACCCTGTATGAATGTACAGTACCAGAAGAATGGTAGATAACCAACAAGATGATTACATTCTCCTCCAAATAGTGTTCTAATGTGATTTACTATGCAGTCGCCAAGAACTGAATGCTTGGACCTTTGCTTTACTAGAGCCTATCTCTCTACCTTTTTAAAATTTTACATTACCAACATTTCCCCTCCCTCTGCTCCTCCTATCCTCCCCACTTCCCCCCCTCGCCACTCCTCCTCCATCTCCATTCAGAAGAGGTAAAGCCTCCCATGGGAGTCAACAAAGCATGGCATATCAAGTTGAGGCAGGACCAAGCTCCTCCTCCTTGCATCAAGGCTTGATGAGACATCCCATCATAGGGAATAGGTTCCAGAGAGCCAATTCATGCATCAGGGACAGGTCCTATTCCACTGCTAGGGGTCCACAAACAGACCAAGCTACACAACAGAACCTATCTCTTATCCACAGATATTCAAGGGTGTTCTGGAGCGGAATATGAAACACGAACTATATTTGACAGGGAAAATAGGGGCCAAGCTGGATATATTGCTAGAGAATATGGGAAGGCTCAGTTTCGGGTCTAACCACAGTGACTTCAAGGTAAGCTGTTTTTGCCTATGCTTCCCCACTACTGACCACCTCTCTTGGAGAACAGGGCCTAATGGAAAACTCGGTCCTTAGGCTTAGGCAGAGGCATAGTGATTGAGGATGTGGACATGGCCACTTACATTCCGGAGCTTGACTGGGGACAGTGAGGGCATGTGTGTAGACTCGGTGAATGACTTTTCATTGGCTTCCCCACAGGGCCTGTTACAACCACCACTTCTGGGGCAGACAATCCTCACCGAGTGGCTGATGTTCCCTCTCAAAGTTGATAAGCTTGTGAGGTGGTGGTTCCCCCTGCAGCTGATGAAAAGAGCACAGCCTCAAGTTTCCTCTGGCCCCGCCTTCTATTCCACAACATTTCAAGTGTTAGGCAAGCTTGGGGACACATTTCTGTATCTACCCGGATGGACCAAGGTATTGCTAATGGTGGTAGTTGAAATGTGGAGGGCACATTACAAGAAAAACAAGAATAGAAATTACTATTCTGATTAGAAACCTGAAAGGGGATAATTCCACCCTGTGGAGAGCTGACCTTTTGTTTTTCCACTCCATCCCTTCTCCAGGGCCAAGTATGGATCAATGGGTTTAACTTGGGCCGATACTGGACAAAGAGGGGTCCACAACAGACCCTATACGTGCCAAGACTTCTGCTGTTTGGTAGATCGATCAACAAAATCACATTGTTGGAGCTAGAAAGCGTGCCTCATGAGCCCAAAATCCAATTTTTGGATAAGCCTATCCTCAATAGCACTTTGCATTGGGGATATACCTATTTTCTCTCAGAAACACAAAATTCATATGAACCAATGGAGTTAAGCGGGCACTGAAAGAAAGATAACCCTTGAATCTGGGACCAGGGCAGGATCCTTTGGTGCTGGCCACAGTAACCATAAATAATCAAAGGCTACGATCCCTCTGAATGTAAGTACAGATACAGTTTTCTTGCCAAACTTTATTGTGATTAAAATTCCAAAGACAGCACTGGCTCCACACACCTCTGTGGCCGACTTTGCCCTTGTTCCCGAGTGTCCTTCACCCCCATCTTCCACATAATCTCAAGCTCCATGAGGAGGAAGAAAAACTCTAGGTCTGAATGTATCCTCTCGGGGCCCAGAGAAATCAGGAAGAAGGCCTCCCCGCCTGACTGCGATGGTCTCGGAGGCAATGAGTGGAGCAGAAAGAGAAGTCGAGGTAGTGAAAGGGAACAAGGCCTTGGAGGGACACTCCACAGCTCCAACAGCGCCTGAGCAAAGGGAAGAACAGTGACTGGACACACCTCACACACTTTCCCATCTAAGCCTTGCCCAGCCTTAAAGGTCCCAGGGACTCTCGAATCCCCTCCGCAACCCTCCTGACCACGAAGGCATCATTCCCTGTACCCCAAGTGACTCCTATGACACAGAAGCCCACCCCTTCACTCATCCCCTGATCTCCCATACCCAGCACCGACAACTGCAGCGTCAGGAACTGGAGGCCTAGGGGCTCCCAACTGGGCAGCGAGTCGGCGCTCTGCAGCCAGAGCTCTCTGAAAAACAGAATAGATGTTAAAAAAAAAAAGGGGTTCACAGAGGTGAACAGCATATCCAGGAAATGACTGCTCAATCCGGAAAGGAAGGCAGGCTCCTATGGAAGCCCTGCAGTACAAGAACCTATGGCCTCACCTTCTCTCGGTCACTGAGGGCAGCAAATCGCCGTTGTTCTTCTCGCTCCTGCTCCTCCTGCTCCTTCTGCTTCTGCTGCTGCTGTCCCCGTTGTCGTCGGGCTGCCTTCTGCTCCTTCTTCCTCATAGCCTGCCGGGCTTCCATTTCTTGAGTCAGTGGCGCTGGCACCTGGAGGATTTCCCAAAGATATTGTAAAACTACAAGAAAGTAGGAAGGACCTAGTGAGGATCTCTGATGCCCTCCCACTCTGTAGCTCCTTTTCCAGCTCACCCGAGCCTTGTTGTAATCATAGGCATCAAGATTCTTCTCCATGAACCTTCGGAATTCGTTTCGTGTTGATCTGTCAGCTGCTACAGTATAAGGTGGCCGAGCTCTAGAGTCCCTAAGGACAAAAACCCCAAACCAAGTTAACTTGCCTCCTGCTTTTCAAGTGCCAACAGGAACCGGAGCTACCTCCTTATGCTCTCTAAACTGGTTCAGGATGGAGATACTTACTGCACAGTGGGGTCAGCGCCTGCCTCCAACAGCAGACGAACTACTAAGCCTCTTCCAGCTGCGGCTGCTGCATGCAGGAGAGTAAAACCACCAGAGCCCAAGGGGGCATTGAGTAGGGACATAACGCCAGGGTCTACAGGCCCACTAGCTAGCTGGAGCTTTAGCACCTCAACATCCCCAGCACGGCAAGCAGATAGAAGCATATCCCAGAGCTCTGGCTGACCAGGGGCTTTGGCCTCATCAACCAAACTGTCCAATGGGGTTGTAACCACTTGGTCTGGCTGTGAGAATGTCTCATCTTCTTGAGACTGCTGAAGAAGTGTCACATGTGTCCCACACTGCTGATCTTGACTTCTCTCCTTCTTCTTTTTCCTCCTCCTCCGCTTGGGCAAGACCTCAAATTCACGAAGATCCAGGGTCCCCAGTGTCAATTCTACTAGTTCCAACTCTACTTGGGAGCCATCTTCTTCCTGAGACTCTGAACCTAGAAAAAATATGATGTTAGCTCCATCTAAGGAATAGGGAGAGGGTGGAAGGATGTAGGTATCCTCAGATGGGTTTACATTTATAAAAAGATACTCAGATCATCCTGAAATGAAGTGTCTTTATTCTGTCCTGGGACTCTCCCAGTGAACAGCATTAGGACAGTACAAAATAGAAGGAAGCACCATCATGGTGGTGCACGCCTTTAGTCCTGGCATTGGAAGCAGAAGGACACTAAGTTCAAGATCACCCTGGGCTACATAGAGAGCTCCAGGCCATCCTGGGCTAACTAACAAAAGACCTTGCCTCAATAAGGAGGCAGTTTGGTATGACGGCTCATGAATGTAATCCCAGCATTTGGGAGGCTAAGACAGGAGATTGCCATGATTTCAAGGCCAGTGTGGGCTACACAGTGAGTTCTAGACCAGCCTGGGTTAAAGTAAGTCTATCTCAAAACAACGTACATATATATATATATTTTTTTTTTTTTCGAGACAGGGTTTCTCTGTGGCTTTGGAGGCTGTCCTGGAACTCGCTTGGTAGTCCAGGCTGGTCTCGAACTTACAGAGATCCACCTGCCTCTGCCTCCCGAGTGCTGGGATTAAAGGCGTGCGCCACCAACCCCCGGCTTAACAACGTACCTATTTTATAAACAGATGCTGGTAGGGATGAGTGGATGGATGTGGGTATGGTTTAAGAGCTCACCTATCAAATGGTAGATGGGTCAGTTATGAGAACTGGCCACTGCATTTCCAAGGCAGACATGCAGATATATATGATAATTGCCAGATGGTGCCCAAACCTTGTTTGAGTGATTCTTCATCCTGCTCAAGTGCCTTATTTTCATCACTGGGGACCTTTGTTTTTTCTTTATCAGTAGCCTTTTTCCTCTCCTCTCTCACTGGCTTCCAATGTGTCTCAAGTGAATGAAATCTGATCATTTCTCGAGGGTCTTCATCTGCATGAAACAAAAAAGTCTTTCACAGACTTAAGTGTGGAGAAGCCAGTCCAGGTCAATTGGGCTGCAGTCCACAGGCTAGAAAACCCCATGGTATATACAGGTCTGTGTATGAGGTCTCAAGGCCTAGAATAGCTCACCATACACTTGCAAGGTCATCAGCTTATGAAGCACACGCTGAAGCTCTCCAAAAGTGGGTCTTCGGGTGGTGAGGGGGATATCCCAAAGTCGGGAATCATCCTTTTGCAAGGGTGCCCCCTGACCTCCAAAGAACAAAGACCGGCCAGAGCGTGGGGCACGTAGCAGTATTGTTTCTGCCTCCCCCAGTGCTTTAGCCCAGGCTGGCCCTGCCAGCAAGTCTCGAACATCCTAAAGAGAGTAACTCCACTTAGCATGTTTCATCTGATGTAAAGAAAAGAAAAACAAACAAACCTCCACACAAAACAATGGCCCTTTGATCATATGCAGGGAGTGTCAGCTAGAGGGAGAGAATAAAAGAATATTCCTGGAGATCTCTATTCTATTGTCTATGCAGAAAACTATAAAGACTGAGAGATCAGAGGGATATCTGTGAGTCCTAACTCACCTTATATAGCATAGCTTCATTGTAACGCCTCAAGTTGGCTCCAGCAGAACGTGATGCCCTACCCTGGGCATCCTGAAGCCCCTGGGCTGTGCCCCTCTTGGCCCGCACGGTATAACGGTGAAAGGTTTTGTGTGTCACCACTTCTCTTCTGTAGATGGTACATACTCAGTACTGGAGACCAGCTGATACTCCCACATTAATGGGATCCATCCTTAAGCCCCATGCAGCACCCTCTCACCCTTGAAAAACGGCACCAGCAAAATGCCCAGCTGCAGCCATGAGCACCACGGAGTATCTGGAACCTCCATTTTGCAGGTTCTGTATTAGCAATTCTTCCGTTTCTGGGGGAACCTATATGACAGATGCAACAGAAACATTCCACGTGATGCATGCATTGAGAACAAGAAACCATGTGTTACATTTGCATTATCTCATTTATTACCTTAGCCTCATTTCCGTTTCACAAAGAAGGATATTTGAGGCTTGGAGAAGTAGTGGTAGAATCACAATTTAGACTTAATCCCCTTATATTTGACCCTTTCAAGATTCTGGCCAGTTTCAATTCAAGGTTATGCTGTCAGGTAAGATAGCCTAACCCAAAAGGAAGAGAGGAAATAAGACATGCATTGGCTAAAGAAAACCTAGGTCCAATTTGTGAAAGCTGAGATTGATCACACAACCTGCACTGTACTTGCCTGGTGAGGGCCTAGGACACAGCGATAGGCATAAAGAAACTGGCCCTGGGCATTTCTGAAAAGGACACGATGTGGGTAGAACCCTCTGGGTCGGCTAGGTTTCTCAAACTCAGCCCTCCCCTCATCCAGTGTTGGCAAGTCCTCTTCGCTAGATGAGTCTGAGTCTTCTGACCCTGAGATGCTGGAAAGATCTCCTGAAGACAAATGTGGGACATATAAGTCTGACACACCACCTTTGTCCTTTATTCAAACCCCGTGGTGCGTTTTCCACCCACACCTGCTCTCATACACGCTTTCCCGCACCAAGCATCACCTGTGGAGCTTTGCTTTTCAAAGTCCGAAGCAGACAGGAGAGGCCTGTTCTTGAGACGCTGTTTTAGGTTAAAGCGATGCCAATCAAGCTTATAATGTTCTCTCTGGCATGAAGGAAAAGGGAGGCAGAGAGTGGGAGTACATTCTGCCTTGGCCTTGTACAGTAAGCAAAGCTAGTCACAGAACTCTAGGAAGTTTAACCAGCTAGCACCAAGTGCATTAGACAAAATATGGCTCTTTATAACTTAAGGTAAACCAGACACCTCATCCCACCCACCAGGATACTTCTGCTGCTATGAGCTAGCCCTATACCCTGGCCTTTTACCTGTTCCCGGTGGTTCTGGAAGATCTGGTCACAGGCTGAACAAAATAATTTCTCTGAAATGTCCAGAGAACATGGGGATACTTTTCTTCCTGAACTTGTGTTCTCTTTAGAACAGAAGAAAAGGATAATTGAAAGTAGAAAGAGTTTATATCCAATCCACAGTGAACCTACAATACCTAGAACTGTACCGAATACCTATTAAAAGGATAATAAAGAAGAAAAGATGGCATGACCTTGCCTTCCAAGAATTTACAATCTGGCAATCATGAAATAATGATACAGTAACTATTTTGTACAATAAATATACCTTTGAAAAGATACATGTAAAACTAACACAAACATGACATTTCAATGATCCAAATGGATTGTTTAGGGAAATCTTGTAGAAAACAAATGGAAAGTTAAACATTTTCTTTTGGTGCTGGGGCTTTAAGACCTCACATATCCTAAGCCCTAAGCAAGCCACTGCGTCGTTGTTGCACCCTTCCTTTCCAAACCCCCCACTCCCCCACCCCGCGTCTTACACCCCCCCACCGTCTATTAAGAGCTACTTAACACACTTGAAGAAGTGTCTAGCAAGGGTAAAGTATCAAAACAGCCATTTTTCCATCAATCAGGAAAATGCTTCCTGAGTCGATGTTTTCCACATCCTTAGATACACAGTATCTAAGATTAACTCTAGAAGTACACCTGTCTCTCTACACCATACTTAACTGAAGCTGCATATGGTGGTGCATTCAGGAGGCAGAGGTTAGAGGTCAGCCTGTTCTACATATCGAGTTCCAGGCCACCCAAGGCTATGTAGTAAGACCCCGTCTCAAAGCCAAACCAACCAACCAAACAAAACTACACTGATGCAGAAATGGGCAGCCCCTTATACCCCTTACATTGATGCAGAAATGGGCAGCCCCTTACATTGATGCAGAAATGGGCAGCCCCTTACACCCCTTACATCGATGCAGAAATGGGCAGCTCCTTATACCCTTTACATTGATGCAGAAATGGGCAGCCCCTTATACCCCTTACATTGATGCAGAAATGGGCAGCCCCTTACACCCCTTGATCCCAATGGCAAACCTGTGGATGTACACAGTGCCCCTGAGGATGAGTAAGCACACGCCCAGGAAAACAAGTCCAGGGACAATCTTGTACCACATCTTGATACCTAAACAAAACCTTACTTCAAGGTATCTGGACTTCAGCTCCCTCCCCAGTAAGCCCTAAAATAATAAATACTACTGCAGTACTGGGGATGGAACCCAGGTCTACTACTGAGCTACATTCTCTACCACTTAAAACATTTTTTCCTTCTGTTTTGTTTTTTCTGGATAAGATCTCATTGTATAGTCTAGGTTGTTGTTGAACTCCTACTTCTTACTGCCTTAGTTTCATAAGTGCTGGGATTACAGGTGTGTACCACAACTCCCAGATTAAAATTACTTTCAACTACGTAAAATCAGTTCCTAGATTCCAATTTACATCTTACAATTCCAGTTATAGCAGACAACCTAAGAAAAGTGCAAGAAAACACAGCCAAAGACTAACATAAAATCAGTAAATTAGTCTGTATTTAGCACAAGGTAATAGATCTGACTAAAGTCCATTTCAAGTTGAAATAGACCTAATACCTGCGATTTTAAAAGCAGTAGTATTAACGTGATGAGATACACACAAAAACTAGAGACTTATTATTTGGCAACAATTCACGGGCCACAGCCATAAATCACCCAAGGTTGAAATATATGGGGGGAGGGGTGTTGTTCAACAGAAGAATCAGTGTGGATTCCTAAACTGGGAAATCATGGTGTGAAAGTCTTCCGTGTTAACAGACTCCACGGAACCCTGTGACGTTCATCATAGGTCCATCCCAAAGCATCCCGGATACCTGGACAGGGAGTACACGACGCCCCGGGCAGAGCCTCCGCCGGTGCTTGGCTCACCAGGCTAAGGCCCCGAACGAGTGGAGCTTCCGCAGTAAGGTCCAACAGGGAGACCGAGGCAGAGGTCAGGGCTGCACCTGGAGCCGGCGACATGGCTTAAGCAGAACAACTCAGAAGCGACTTCTGGAGCAGAAACGGGGGGGGGGGGAGAAACGGGACGAGATTCTACTGCCTAGTCTCCAGCCGGCCCGGCTTGGCCATCCCCACGCAGAAACGCCCCTCGGCCCTCACCTGCCACACGAATCTGTTCTGCGGTAAAGACGGGAGGGTCTTACGGAAGTGACATGAAGAGCACCCAGGCCCCAGTCGAGCCCAGCAGTTACCAGTCGGAGGCTACCCAACCGATCGACTTGTGTCGATGCTGACTGAACCTTGTCCCTCGCCCCCGCCCTCGGAAGCCGCCACGAATGACTCGAGAGCCGAGTCGCACGCACGTCTACCATTCGAAAGCTGGATTTCTGCAACACCACACAATCTGGCGGCTACGGAGCCGCGAAGGGGACACACAGCGGCGTCCGTAGCCCAGCCCCGCATCACGTGGAGCACAGTATTGGTCCACTGCGCTACAAGACCCGCCTCCAACCTTTCGTCCTGCCCCCTGGGCCAAGAATTGGCCACCATGTCTCCACCCCCTTTGTTTATTGGCCAGACTGGCTGCGGGTGACAGTGAATGACAGACGGAGGGCCTAGCGCTCCCGGTCTGGCCGAGCCCAGAAGAACAGACCGGGCTTCTGGAATCGCCCGGGTCGCGGTTCCTGCGGTGACACGCGAGGCTGGTAACTGGAATCCCCAGACCCAGGCCCAAGCTCGCCAAGGGTGCCCACAGATCCCCAAGTGAGCTCGCGATGCGTAACGAGGGAAGGGGAACCGCGGGCGGGCCGGGGGCGCGCAGCCAGAATGTTTTGATAGAGGGCGCGCGCGGCCAGGGGAGCGCGCGTGCGCCGGGGCCGCGCGCCGGGTTGTCCGCTGTTGGGAGCCTAGCCCCCGGCCTGGGGCCGGGCGACCCTGGGGCGCGCTGTGCTCGGGTCTAGGTGGCTGGGTTTGGGGAGGCATCCCAGCCCATCAGGGTTATCAGCTGTAGGTCTGGCTCGACCCCTCCACCATCCACAAACACCCCTAAGCACAGGCTCTTCCTGGGGAGATCCATGGGCCCAGGGTCTACACCGACCAGGTGAGTGTTTTTCCTGAGGGATAGGGCTTTCGATAACCTAGGGACTCCTTCAGGGACCAGATCGGACCAAAATCCACCGTCCCTAGAGTCTTCGCTGATTTGGAGTATACCATACCCTTGACCCCACCTGGCTCTAGGCACCTGGGGAACCCACTTATTCAACCAGGATCTGGAGACTACATAGACTGGAAATTTCCCATCCAGAAACCATGCCTACCTAGGTCTTTGATGTTAGGGAAGCAGAAGGGGTTGTTCAGAAAAATCTTAAGACTCTTGTTGGGATTTTCTGGACTCAAAAGCATGCCTGATTTCTGAAGTTGAGGTAGACTGTATAGACTTGGGCCTGTCCTGATCAGTCTGCACAGGGTCAGAGCATTTAGTTATCCCTGGGTATCCTAGAAGTAGATGAATGGTCCTACATAGAATATCCAGGAGAGGTCTGTCACAACTAAAGGTGCCCTCCTTTTAGTGGAGCTTGGCTGGGTGGGAGGGTTGGATTCCTGTCTGTCCCAACTCCCCACTCTTTGAGGCCTGACACCTTTTCCTCCAGCAGCTGTCCAACCAGGGCATCCAGGACTGGCGTGGAGCAGAAACTGTCCATGGAGCTGGTAGGGCCATGTGCTTATCTTAAACATTTGTTTACAAAAATACTTCCAAACTGTTAGTCTCTGGAGAGACCAGGGTTTCCAGGAGGGGCAGGGGAGGAAATGTTCTCTTCACTGGACAGAAGATGAAGCAGTTCGCCCCACACCAAAGGGGGCAGATTCTGGCACAGTAGCCACCCAGTAAAGGTTCTGGGAATGGATGACCAGAATTAAGGGCCCTCAAGTCCCACACTTACTGTTCCTCCAGGGTTATTATTCCTGCTTGTTTCTGAGCTAAGGAAGTTAGTGTTACAGACAAATCCCAAGGATTCTTTCTCATTCCTTCTGGCCTGGTGGGCAGGACAGAAAGCAGGCAGTGCCTGATCTGATACAGGTTCTTCTTCCCCAATGGCAGGTTAACAAGCTGGACAGGTGGCTGTGGTGATGGCACAGTTTGACACCGAATATCAGCGCCTAGAGGCCTCCTATAGCGATTCGCCCCCAGGGGAAGAGGACCTGTTGGTGCACGTGGCTGAGGGGAGCAAATGTGAGTTTAGGGACTTGACAACCAGAGCAGGGGCATGGGCGGAAGTTACTGGGAGAACCCTGAGGGGGCAGGGTGGCAGGGGGACAGTTACTTCAGGGATCTGACATCTGACCACTGCTCTACAGCACCTTGGCACCACATCGAAAACCTTGACCTCTTCTTCTCTCGAATATCCTTTATGTCTCTGTGATGGAGCTGCTCTGGGACCGTTTCACCTTTCTCTGAGCTAGGTTCCTGATGGGAAATGGGGATGAGTTCCACTCCAGCCCATGGAAGGGGAAATGAAACTCGTTGTGAAATAACGATTGTTAAAAGTAATGATACAGCAGGGCGGTGGTGGTACACGCCTTTAATCCCAGCACTAGGGAGGCAGAGGCAGGCAGATCTCTGTGAGTTCGAGGCCTCCAAAACAATACAGAGAAACCCTGACTCGTAAAAAAAAAAAAAAGTAATGATAACAGCTGGGCAATAGTGTCACACACCTTTCCTCCCGGCACTTGGGAGGCGGAGCAGGTAGATCTCTGAGTTCAAGGGCAGTCAGTCTGGTGTGCAGTTCAGAGTTCCAAGACAGCCAAGGCTACACAGAGAAATCTGTCTTGAAAAAAAAAGATAACGATACCTCATATTTACTTTATGCACTTATGTTCTAAGGATCGTTAATGGTAATGATGTCTTTTGACTCTGTCATTTCTGTGTCATTTTGAATGCATTTTCTTACACTTAATAATCCTAAAAGATAAGTATGTCTGCTATTAATTTGCCGTTGTAAAAAAGCTCAGAGTAGTAACTTGTTAAAGGTCACACTCCAGAAAGTTATAGATCCAGGACTTCAGCTTGGGAATGTGATGACATCAAAATCTTGTGTTCTTAAGTGTCTGTGCTTCCTGGCCATTTGTTCTTAACACTCACACGTTTATAATCTGCATCAGAAGAATGGCTTCACGTGTATGCTCATTGGAGAGATTTTTGAACTCATGTAAGTATACAAAGGGATGGGTACTGTGGTAAAGGAATACATATCCCCATCTTCCCTTTTGCTCATCATGCCTGCCAATCCAACTCAATCCTAGGCTCCAACTCTTTACAGCTAAGGACCAGCATGGTATCAAAATCTACAGCCTCACCTCTTGCAAGAAGAGCTTCCCAGGTTATCTCTTTCATGACAACTTACAACTCACTCTCAAGGCTGTAGGATCTATGTGGTTCAGTCAGGAGGTATTAGGCTGTAGTTGAAGAAAGAGCCTGTGTTCTGTCTGACTACACATTGCCTCTGTTGCGGGTTAGAGAGCCTTTTCAGTAGGGAGCAATACTCTGGTGCTGTTGCGGGTTAGAGAGCCTTTTCAGTAGGGAGCAATACTCTGGTGTTGCCAGAGGGGGAGGAGGTAGGAAGAGTGGGGGTTTGTTTGCTTGTTTGTTTGTTTGTTTGAAACAGGGTTTCTTCCTGTATCCCTGGCTTTCCGGGAACTCCCTTTGTAGACTGGGCTGGCCTTGAACAGAAATTTACCTGCTTGATTTAACTCAAGTCTGGGATGAACTACCACACCCAGCAGAATGGGACTTCTTTTGTTGTTGTTGTTGTTGATGTTTTTCATAATGATAAGAAAGGAATTCACGCCGGGCGTTGGTGGCACACGCCTTTAATCCCAGCACTGGGGGAGGCAGAGGCAAGTGGAACTCTGTGAGTTTGAGGCCAGCCTGGTCTACAAAGTGAGTTCCATTACAGCCTCCAAAGCCACAGAGAAACCCTGTCTGGAAAAAAAAAAAAAAGGAATTCACTAACTGGGCCTCCCAGGACTTGGGAGACAGAGGTAAGGAGGATCTCTGAGTTTGAGGCCAGCCTGGTTCTACTACAAAGCAAGTTCCAGGACAGCAGGACTGTTATACAAAGAAACCCTGTTTTGAAACACACACACACACACACACACACACACACACACACACACACACACACACACACACACACACCCATAGGCCATAATCAGAAAACCTCTGAAAATCAAGTCCAATGATGGTTGCAGATTATCATGATGTGAAAATATTGCTTGGTGCTTCTGTGGCACCTAATCCTAAGAGGAAAATACAGGAGTCAATTTGTGCCTGAAATGTCTTATGAGATTGAGCAGTTGACAGAGGTCATTAGGCAGTCTCCAGCCCCTTTGATTTCCCACCCTGCTCGGTGGTTCCCAGGCTCACCGCTTCTCCACTTTATTTCGCCGGCACCTCTTTGACTTGTCGTCCATCCCTTCTTTCCAACTTCCCAGGCAGTTCCTCTTTGTGGTTGCCTTCACCACCTTCCTGGTTAGTTGTGTGGACTACGACATCCTATTTGCCAACAAGATGGTGAACCACAGTCTTCATCCTACTGAGCCCGTCAAGGTCACTCTGCCAGATGCCTTTTTGCCTGCCCAAGTCTGTAGTGCCAGGTAAGGATGAAGGCCCTGAGATACTGCCATTGAGTAGAGACTGGAGTGGGATATGAGGCAGCAACTCACTGTCAGAACATGTTGCAAAGACTCTAACCTCAAGGACCCTACCTCCCTTTCTGTTTCCCTACCAGGATTCAGGAAAATGGCTCACTCATCACTATCCTGGTCATTGCTGGTGTCTTCTGGATCCACCGGCTTATCAAATTCATATATAACATTTGCTGCTATTGGGAGATACACTCCTTCTACCTGCATGCTCTACGTATCCCCATGGTAAGAGCAGAAGTTGGGCCATTAGCAACACAGCCTAAGATATCTTAGGAAGGATGAGGTAGACGTATTTGAGCATCTCATGTCCATAGCTGTCACTGGCAGGTGCGGTAGTCAACATTCTGTTAACGTGAAAAAATATCTGAGATAATCAGTGTATTGTAGACCAAAGTTTCTGTTCTGCCTGGTCCCACTGCCCTGCAGGCCCAAATAAACACACAGAAACTTTTATTAATTAGAAACTGTTTGGCTGATGGCTCAGGCTCCTTACTGGCTGTCTGTCTCTTATTTATTAACCTATTTTTACTAATCTAAGTATTCCCACGTGCTCTTGACTTACCCAGTGATGCCCCGGCATGTTACTCCTTCTGCCTCTACATGGTGTCTCCCCAGTGGCTCCTCTGCCTTCCTCTCCCCAGCCTTCTGGTCTGCTAGCCCTGCCTATGCTTCCTGCCTGGCTACGGGGACAAATCAACCAATGAGAAACATATACAGAAGGACACCCTCCATCAGTGTATAAAGACAAAAGATTGATTTGGGCTCTGTTTTGGAGATATGAGTCTGCAGTTGGTTGGTCCAGTTTCTTTGGTGCCTTTGGTGAGGCATTATGTCATGGCAAGAGCACATGACAGAAGAATCCTGTTCACCTCATGTCTGCCAGGAAGTAAAGACGAAGGCAGGAAGGGGCAGGATCCAAAGTCCCCGTTATCTCCTCCAAGAGCAGCCCCCATGACCTAATTTAATCCCTCTAGCTGTACCTCTTATGCATTCTACCACTTGCTAATAGTACCACTGGCTGGGGACCAAGCCCTTAACACATGGGCCCTTGAGGGGCATCCCTGATCTGAACTAGCACAGCAGGTCAGGAAACCTCTCTCATCTAAGCACGTGGTCTGGGTGGAGCAAAGGGTTCAGGTAACATCTCGTGTGCTCTTGTCCACCCTGCCCTGCAGTCGGCCCTCCCCTATTGCACATGGCAGGAAGTGCAGGCCCGGATTGTGCAGACGCAGAAGGAGCATCAGATCTGCATCCACAAGCGTGAGCTGACAGAGTTGGACATCTACCATCGCATCCTGCGTTTCCAGAACTACATGGTGGCCCTGGTGAACAAATCCCTCCTGCCCCTGCGCTTCCGCCTGCCTGGCCTTGGAGAGGTTGTCTTTTTTACCCGTGGTCTCAAGTACAACTTTGAGCTGATCCTCTTCTGGGGACCTGGTTCTCTGTTCCTCAATGAGTGGAGCCTCAAGCCTGAGTACAAACGTGGGGGACAACGGCTCGAGCTGGCCCAGCGCCTCAGCCACCGCATCCTGTGGATTGGTATCGCCAACTTCCTGCTGTGTCCCCTCATCCTCATCTGGCAGATCCTCTATGCCTTCTTCAGCTATGCTGAGGTGCTGAAGAGGGAGCCAGGGGCCCTGGGAGCACGTTGCTGGTCACTGTATGGCCGTTGCTACCTCCGCCACTTCAACGAGCTGGAACACGAGCTGCAGTCCCGCCTCAACCGTGGCTACAAGCCTGCCTCCAAGTACATGAATTGCTTCTTGTCGCCCCTGCTGACTCTGCTGGCCAAGAACGGTGCCTTCTTCGCTGGCTCTATCCTGGCTGTGCTCATCGCTCTCACTATCTACGATGAAGATGTGTTGGCTGTGGAGCATGTCCTCACTACCGTCACACTTCTGGGAGTCACGGTGACCGTGTGCAGGTGTGCCAGGGCAGTGGGTGGGAATAAGCAGACTGGCATTCTGGGAAAGGCTTATGTCTTACCGTGAACCCGATCCTACTAGGTCCTTCATCCCAGACCAGCACATGGTGTTCTGCCCCGAGCAGCTGCTCCGAGTGATCCTTGCTCATATCCACTACATGCCTGACCACTGGCAGGGTAATGCCCACCGCTCGCAGACCCGGGACGAGTTTGCCCAGCTCTTCCAGTACAAGGCAGTGAGTGGAGTTGGAGTTAGGGCTTGCTAGAAACTGACTGGTGTCTTGGTGATGAGGACTGGGCTGTCTCCTGCTTGCTTGTAACCTTAGTCCCCTCCCTTCTAGGTGTTCATCTTGGAGGAGTTGCTGAGTCCCATCGTCACGCCCCTCATTCTCATTTTCTGCCTACGCCCCCGGGCCCTGGAGATAATAGACTTCTTCCGCAACTTTACAGTAGAGGTCGTTGGTGTTGGAGACACCTGCTCCTTTGCTCAAATGGACGTTCGCCAGCATGGTCATCCTCAGGTACCGAGCAAGGGAGGTCAGGGCAGATGCTCAGGGACAGTGTTGGCTCATAGTAACCTTGGGAAAACTGCCTAAAGCTATCCTTTCGGGACCAGCAAAGCACCAAAGGGTAGCCCTGCAGGTGGGGCATCGCTGCACCAGGGACACAATGGTCAACAGGAATCTGGCTGGATCCCAGCCTTGATTTGAACCATCAGCCATGTTCCCTTGAGAAAAGTGCAATACTAGTAGCTGATCCAGTATGTGGCCACTCCTGGGGTGGGCATCGGGGTTACTAGGCAGATATGACAATGCACTGAAGTCACGATCTTCCAGAGCCAAGGCCTCTTCCCAGCAGGAAAGATTGCTGTAAGGAAGGGTTCCTGTAAGCACCCAGGCCTGCTTACTGCCTTCTCTCTTGCACAGTGGCTGTCTGGAGGGCAGACCGAGGCCTCGGTGTACCAGCAGGCTGAGGACGGGAAGACAGAGTTGTCACTCATGCACTTTGCCATCACTAACCCTGGCTGGCAGCCACCCCGTGAGAGCACAGCTTTCCTGGGCTTCCTCAAGGAGCAGGTTCAGCGAGATGGAGCAGCTGCTGGCCTTGCCCCAGGTGGTCTGCTCCCTGAGAATGCCCTTTTCACGTCCATCCAGTCCCTACAGTCTGAGTCTGAGGTGTGTATCTGGGGTCCGGGCGGTGGGCACAGTGGATTCCGGTGAGAGGAATAAGCACGGGACATAGGGTGACAGGGTGGAAGGTTGCCTCTGTTCAATCTGGGCCATTGGGTCCTGAGGTTCAGGACATTAGAGGCCTCACCCTACCCTGAGAATTTTGTTCACCCCCCCCCCTTTTTTTTCATAGCCCCTGAGCCTTATTGCAAATGTGGTAGCTGGCTCATCCTGCCGGGGACCCCCACTGTCCAGAGACCTGCAGGGCTCCAGGCACAGGGCTGAAGTTGCTTCTGCCCTTCGATCCTTCTCCCCACTACAACCTGGACAGGCTCCCCAAGGCCGGGCTCCCTGCACCATGACAGGCTCTGGGTGAGTGGTGGCAGGTCATGATGGGAGGGCATGGCAGTCGCCCACAGAAACGTTTTTAGATCTTGAAAATGTTGATGACTGCTCTCTGTCTACGCTGGGAGGGACAGAGTGGACGCCAGGACAGCCAGCTCCGGGAGCAGTGTGTGGGAAGGACAGCTGCAGAGCCTGGTGCTGTCAGAGTACGCGTCCACGGAGATGAGCCTCCATGCCCTCTATATGCACCAGGTGAGTGGGCCGCTGAACAACAGCACACCTCAGCCCTTCTCTGCCTCTTATGCGCTCTGTAGTCTCCATTTTCACTTATGTCCTTTTAATGGTATCTTTAGCCAAGAGTGCTCTCCTGTTTCCTAGAGACCTCTCTCCTCCTCCTCCTCACTCCAAGACTTTTTAATGGTAATCAGTAAAAGCCGCCTGCCTCTGCTTTCCTGAATCTCATTTTTTTTTTCAGTATTGAGGATTGAACTTAGGACCCTGGACATGCTAGGCAAGCACTGAGCTATATCCTCAGCCTTCTTTTTCTTTACTGTTGTGAAAGCCATTTTCACTAAGTTAGCTAGACTGGCTTTGAACTTGTAATCTTCCTTCCATAGCCTCCCAAGTAGCTGGGGATTACATGCCTGTGCATCTAGACCTAGCTTCTCCTCCTAATCTTTTTCCTTCCCTTTCTTTCTCTCCTCCTGTCTTCCCTCCTTCCTTTTTTTCTTCACTTTTTAGAGAAATCTAGCTCTTGACTATGTAGACCAGACGGGCCTCATTCCTGCTACCTCGTGTTGAGCTATCACATACACAGCTGCCTCCTAAGTTTTCTTGTTCTGTTTTTCTCCATAGCATCTTGGTGCTATCTGAGGGGTTTTTTGTCTTTATTTAATAGTTTATGATCATTTTTTCCTCCTCACCATCAACACTAGTGTACGACCCCCACAAGGACCGGCAGTTCTGTTTGTTCGCTACCATGTTGAGTACCTAAAACAGCACCTGACTCTTAGACCCTCTGTTAGCTTGTTCTTAATCAGAGAGTGGGTAAAATCAGTTGGGGTGTAGCTCAGTTAGTGGAGTGCTTACCTAGCATATACAGGGTCAGGGGTTCCATCCCCAGCATTGCCTAAATATCTATAATCCCAGGGGGGATGATGTTAGGAGGATCAGAAATTGAAGATCATTCTCAATGATATGTTGAGTTCAGGGTCAACCTGAGCTACTCAAGAGACTTTTCCAG